>NC_080791.1:93993218-95270302 GCF_028018385.1 Neofelis nebulosa
AAAACCACAATGAGACACCACTGAATACAATTAGGACGATGATGTTAATTAATAAGAATAATAGTAAAAACAACAACAGCAACCATTGTCAAAGATCTGGGGAAATTGCAACTACCCTACAGTGATGGTAGTAATGGAAATGGTGCAGCCACTGTGGACAGAGCTTTGGTAACCCCACTCCTTGTTCAAATAAAAAATGCTTGTAACTTCTTATTAATCACAGAATTCAAATTCAATTCCCTGTAATTTTTGTCAGGATGGTGTATAATCAAATTCAATCCTCATCTCTTTCTATGTTTCACTATTCCTCTTGGCCTCTTATATTCCAGGGAACCCAAACTTCCCAGACTTTCTTTTTGCTTAACTTTCTCATGTGTCCCTCTACTTGGGATGCATCCATCTTTCTTTTTGAGTCCTTTATCCTTTGTGGTCAAATTATACAACTAACCCCTACTCCTCTGTGCAGTTATTCTCTCTTTTCTGATCTCCCACAGCATTTTATCAACAGATCACCCACACAGTACATTCCCCTCTCATCTTTGTACTGAGACTTGTACTAACACTTATCTTTATCCCGGTCATATTTTTCTTCTGGCTACTAAAATCATTGGCAGGGAAAAAAAAATTACCTGGCAACAAAATAAATAAATTTTTAACCTTCTCTTCTAAAGATGTAGATACTAAAAACTAACGTATTCATGAAAAGGTAGGTGAATGAGCAGATGAATAAATTCCAATTTGAATAAGCGAGCAGTGTGGGAAAGGGAAAATGTTCTAAGACTTTAAGTTTAGCTTTAATTCCTCTTTCATTTATTTATTTATTTTTTCACCTTGAAATAGTTCTTGAAATTTTCTAGCATTCCCTGTATAATAACTAACAAGTTACCTAGAGACAGTTTGCCTTTTTATTCATCTCGAAAGCTCTCTGGTATCATTTTGTGATGACTACAGATTTATAGTAAGGATTTAAAATCCTGAACTTTTGTTCCTTCACACTGTACATATAAATCAAGTACCTTCTATGTGTGAGACATTGTACTGGGTGCCATGGACACTAAAGTGAACTCTTCAGAGGGAACATGGATCCTCCTGGGGGAAGAATACCCCAGTCAGAGGAAATAAGTCCAAAGCCCTGGAAAGGGACTTGGCTTGATGCATCAGAAATAAAGAAGCTGGAATGACTGAAAAATTGCAAGCAATAGGGAGACTATAGGGAGTTTGAAGAGTTGGGTGCTGGAATTGGGTTGGGTTTGGGAGGCCATTGTAAGCAGTATTGAGTTTTATGCAAAGAACAATGGGAATCTATGGAAGGGATTGAAGTAGTGACATACCCCGACCCAATTTAGGCTTTGGAAAGTTAATTCCATTAACTCAGACTACTGCCATGTAGGAAACACTTTGGGCAGAAGCGAAAGTGTAATCAGAGAGAGTGGCTGGTAGGATATTGTTTTAATTCAGGTGAGAGATAATGGTGGCTTGTACCAAGGGGAAGTGTAGAAGTATACAGCTATAAGATGCATTTTGTGTTTAGAAGTAACAGAATTTCTCTGTCACTTACTAAGAGAGAAAAATGCTCTTTGATGGGCACTAACATTATGTTTATGTGGCTCTGAATAGTATCACGGACACAAAGACTGAGAATCCAGTGACCTAGATGGCAGCTTTCCATGACAGAGAGGATATAAATGCATTGTGCAAAGTTCCAGAAGGTATGGACTTTATCTTACTGGTCTGTCCAGTATTCATAACAGTGTTTGGTATATAGTTGACACTCAATAAGCCTTTGTTTAATCAATAAAACAGAGTTTACCAATGACCCATGAGAACATGATTAACTCATCAGATGGGATATGGGATTAAGACATCAGATGGGAGGGGCACCAGGGTGGCTCAGTTGGTTAAGCCTCAGACTTCGGCTCAGGTCATGATCTCACGCTTTGTGAGTTTGAGCCCAGCATCGGGCTCTGTGCTGACAGCTCAGAGCCTGGAGCCTGCTTCAGATTCTGTGTCTCCCTCTCTCTCTGCCCCTCCCCTGCTTGTGCTCTGTCCCTTTCTATCTCTCAAAAAATAAACGTTAAAAAAAAAAAAAAAGACATCAGATGGGATACTGTATTATCTGGAGTTGTCAGATAACTCCAAATGTGCTTATATTAGCAGTTAGTGTCAGGGAGGCATTCTGGGTGGCATCAAATTATAGGGGGGATACAGTGTTTGGAAGCAGTCAAAAATAATTTTGAATAATAATTTTATCACTTAATATCTCTGTAACCATGAAAAGTTTACTGAACCTCTCTCAGCTTGCATAGTCATCTGTAAATTGAATATACTATTACAATCTTTGAACACATATAGTGAGGTCCAATTGCATGTAGATACATGAAAAATGCCAAGTATAGCAGCACTTAATAAATCGTGGTTCTTAAAATGAGTTCTAGAATCCTTGCCTACAAAGAAAGCTGCAACTAAAGAATTACTTCCAGACTAATTTCAGGGATTTCCTCTAAGACAATGTCTCTCAAAAATGAGCCTTTGACTACTTTCATTAGACTCACCCTGAGAGTTTGTAATAATTTTACACTCTAGAGTTTCTCCCAGCTTAATGAGTCAGAATCTCTGCACCCTTCTTTCCATAAAAAAAAAAAAAAATTCCCAACCTCCCACAAAATATGCATCCTGAAGCTTGAGACCATGGTTTCTTGAGCTCTTAATAAAAATCCAAAAGTCCTCTATTGTTCTACCTCATAAAGATCTCTTGACACAGTTAACACGTAAACGTTGGTATTTTACTGATAGAGATAATCTTTCACTAGGTAGTGGTACACTTCCTTGCATGTTTGGATTACAAAGAAGTGAACAATGAATACAATATCAAGTATTTTATCATTATGATTAGCCTTACCAAATCCTATTTCCACTCATACAGAAATGGAAGAAAGGTAATTCCACTTTTACTCTAACTTCTAAATCCCTGAAGCAATCACATGAATCACCCAACTATTTATATCACAAATGATTCAGCTTACCAAAGAGCACATCTGGAAGGTAGCCCCTCTAAGAATCTCAGGGTAGGAAAAAACAATCAATTATATTCTAATAACCTGTTTTGTTTTGTTTTTATTTTTTAGCTGGCACCTACAATACCTTCTCAAGCCATGCTCTTCAGAGACAGTCTGAATTCCATTCTCGTCGTCATTCTTTTATGATGATCAGCTTTTAGATGCTGTGATTCTATGACTCTCTTACCTCTTTTCTCCCAGGACAGTTTCTCTAGCTGTGTTTCTCTGGCTTGCCTGGATCTCTTTGTTAACTGTCACTTTGTCTTTCTCATTTACTCTAAACCATTGGTCTCTTCATCACTGTATCTCTCTCCTCTTTCTTCCCTTAGGCCAATAGCATAGCATGCTCTAGTATCCAACAAAATATACATTAAAAGCAAAGAAAGTTAATCTTTCAAAGATTATCGTGTGTTAATTGTAGCTTAATAAGTTTTTTTAATTACGTTACACAGAGACAGAGGAAATTATAATTAATTAAACAATTTTCAATCCTTAAAATACTTATTCAAATCCTCTAGACTCTACTTTGTATTGGGAAAGAACATCAGAAACCACATATACCTTGGACCAGATATTGTCTCTGAGCACCCACCTACCCAGCCTTTGTCTTCTGTCTACCCTACCCACTATGAGTAATACAAACAATTACAACAATTAAAAGGGTAAAAAGGAGAATAATGGAGAGGTATGAAGAAATATTACTTCCTCTGTTTAAAATACATAGCTTAAAATTCTATAAAACTGTAAGTAACATGAGTCCTTCACAGAATAACTTATGGGCTAAATTCTGATTGAGTTCAAGTACAAGAAAAAAAAAAATCTCTTCTCAGTTAGAGTCACACATTCTCTTATCCTAACTTGTCATCTGCATAAGGAAACTTGATGGCCAAAGACCTTAGAGCCAAATTCAGTGCCCTACTTTCTGCTCATTTCTTTTTGGCATCTGGTATCATCTATTCCATCTGTTTCCTTTAATGGTCTCGGTTCACTTTCATATCTAAAAGTTTCATTTTGCTCAGTATTTAAGTTGTAAATCTAGTCAATTTCTTTAGTTCTAAGCATGTTTCACTTCTTAAATTATTAAAAGAAAAAAAATCTCATTTCTACACTACACTAGTTCTCAAATGCCCATCTGAAAAATGGGAGACTAACTTTTCACCACTCTGTAGTGGAAAGAGAAAAACAAAAATCTGTAATTTTAAAATAAAAGTATATTTGTTAAAAAGGGGTATTCATTATTCTGAGATTTTGTCCTTTTTATTTGGTGTTTGATCATTCTGTTTAAGAAACTACACTAGCTTTTTGTTTTTCTTGTACATATTTTTTAGTGAAATAAAAGTTGTCAATCCTATGAGTTCATTTTTCTTTTTTTCTCTCTTCTCAACCAAATTTTACCAATCCATGAAATCTAATTCTAGTTACTGCTAGAAACACACATTTTTAATTGAAAATTTGCCCCTCTGAAAATCAAGCAACATGTTTCTTGGCTCTATTGGTTCAGAGCCATAAACCAGGCAAAGACACTGATTGTTGTTTCATGGACCAAGCGTGGCAGAAGCCTGTAAGATGACTGTTAGTTTTCTCTACCTCCGGGTACATATACCTTCATGTCACTTCTCTCCTTGAGGGTGGGCAGCACTGTAAGTTTGCTCCTAATCAATATATTATGGCAAAAGTGAAGTGACATCACTCCCCCGATTTCATTATGCAAGATTAAATGCTCCTCTTAGTAGGACACTCTCCCTTGCTGATTCTGATGGATCAAGTGGCCATGATGAAGAGGCTCCTATGGCAAGGAACTGAGGGTAGCATCTGGCCAACAGCACAAAATTGAGACCCTCAGCCCTAAAGATGTCAAGAACTGAATTCTACCAATAACTGTGTGAGCTTTGGAGAGGATCGTTCCCTAGCCAAAGCCATATGAAACTCCTGACCTAGCTGATGCCTTTCTTGCATCCTTGTGAAACTCTGAAACACAAGACATGGCTAAACCAAGCCTGGAGTCCTGACCTGGAGAAATGGGGACATAATAAATGTATGTTTTCTAAATTTCTAAGTTCGTGGTAATGCTGTTATACAGTAATAGTAAGTAGGAACTGAATGAATTGCAGTGACTTGGAAAGCCCTGAAGAAGTTCTAGAATAGAAAGCATTGTATTACTCAACTTAATAAAAGTTTAGGTTGAGGTGATTTTAAAAGGAGTTAATACAAGGCACCTGGGTGGCTCAGTCGGTTAAGTGTCCCACTTCGGCTCAGGTCATGACCTCTGGGTCAATGAGTTCAAGCCCCGAATTGGGCTCTGTGCTGACAGCTCGGAGCCTGGAGCCTGCTTCAGATTCTGTGTCTCCCTCTCTGGGCCCTTTCCCTACTCACACTCTGTCTGTCTGTCTCTCTATCTCTCTCGCTCGCTCACTCTCATAAATAAATAAATAAATAAGTAAATAAATAAGTAAATAAGTAAATGAGTTAATATGTTTCTTTTTATATTTTTACTATTTACAAAATTCAAGTCTTCACAGTCTTAATAATGTTAACTCCAAAGAATATTTAGTGCATTTTAACTGAAATGGTTTTAAGCACAATAATTTCTGCTTGTCTCCTGTGTTGTGGGAAATACTTTGGTAATCCCAGTGTTAGGGAATTCTAGAACTTAATTGTCATGTTAAGTCATCTGCACTGTTCACTGAGTCATATAATAGCGTGACTGGAGCTACTCATTAGTTAAGATCAGAACAGCCATCAGACAAAAATGCGTGATCACAAGTATGAACTGCTAATCCAGTTTTGAATCATAGGTCTGAATCAAATATCTTCCTGTGCATTTTCTGATCCTCATTTGTTTTGGAACCATTATCAATGATTGATTATTCACCCCCAGTTACCCATTCCCTCATAATGACTTTTGACTAGAAGAGAAAGGAAAGCTATTATTTCTTATATTTTTGGGATGAGTAATATGACAATTGTCTGCAGAGAAAGAGATTCAATTCAATTTGATAAACATTTACCAGACAACTTATAAGTACACGGGAGGAAAGGTAGAAAACTTAACAGAGAACTTAAAACTTGCTCCTTATCAGACAGAAGATATTCAGAGAAAGGAGTTTTCAAGGAAACTTTTCCTGGTTCCTTAACTAATAAATCAAAAGCTTTTGAAAATGCTAAATATCCAGGGGTGGTGTTGGAAGATACTCAAATGTAACTATTTCTCACACCTCTACAGAGCCCACAATGCCAAAGTTGATGATTAAAATATGACCCAAAGAAACTACTTCATTTTCAATCCAAAGCCCTAAATAACCTGTGGTGTTAACTTGTAGCCAATGATCTAGCATCAAATCAATTAAAGTTATTTGATTGATTGTCTCTTCTTCTTTACATTCTAATAGAGATTTTGAACCTCTATTGTTTTTAATAGTTATTGTTTTAATCAAGGCCACTTTCTAATCTATAAGTAAAGGAGCCAAACTAAATTACTTCTCAGTAGATACATGATTTGGGGTGACTTTATCTGTCAAGAAGTGTGAAGAATAGCAAATAAAACATACTTTTAAGAAGACTGAAAATCTGCAGAAAAGCCCAATTAAAGAACTACTTTAAGGGAATTTGGTATTTTTCTACTGTAATTTGGAAAGCAACTTGTCTTTTGGATTGATTGATTCATCCGGGAGGGAAGCCTGCCTTTTGGGATCAACAATGTGACTCAGTTAAATTTAACTTCATAAAACATATGGTTATCTTTTACATGCCAGACCCCGTGCTGAACACTAGGGATGTGGCCATGGACAGACCAGCATAGACCCTGTCCTATGGAGTGTATAGTTCAGAAGGATGGCAGATATAAAAATAATTACAAGTGTGATAAGTGTTGTAAAAAGAGAAGCACAAGATATTATGGGAGTGTGTTGGAAGGACATGTCACATGCTCTCATGTGTGAGGGAAACCCCACAAGGGAATGGCGAATTTTGTTCATTTACTGAAAAATCTGTCAGTGTAGGTACCATTCCAAAGACAAGGCTTCCTGTGGACACCACTAGACTTCCCATGCACCATCAGCACAGAGGGAATGTAATGTTTTAGTTCAGGCCTTTTGTTTGTGAATCTAACTTTTCTCTTACCCCTTTTTAATTGTTATCAACTTTCCATCTCAGCCATCCCTTGTAGGCGTGGGACTATTAAACTGTACTGTGGGTATTCTTGGTGAGGAGCTACTGTAGATGAGAAAACTACAAATATGGAGCACGAATAAAAATTTATTTTTCCCAACTTGGATAGACGTTTTAGAATTTGGGACAGAGTCAGGGACTGATGCAGCTTTTGTAATTTTGCATTACATTTGCATGTGTGGAAAAAATAATGCAAAAGAAAAGGTATGAACAATAAATCTTGGAACCAATCTCCACTATATATTACCTGATCTGGCATCCAGTCACTCCTGACCCCTCTCCTAAAATCTATGATTTGATATACTTTTATTCATTGAACAGATAATTATTGTATGCCCACCATATGCTTCTCATTATACTGGGTGCTGGGAATAACATGGATGATAAAAGAGACATATCTCCTGTCATCAAGGTACTTATATTCTAGAAAAAAAAAAAACATAGCTACTTTTAGGCTGGACAAGGACCTGGGATGACATAAGGGGATTCAAGTATTAGGTAAGTGAAAGAGCTTCATCAGGTGTTATAAAGTTTCCTCAGACCTAAAGATTCTATAGTTCTATGAAAATAAATCAACATTGATAATAAGGTAGATATAAATTAATAATATAGAAGGAGAAATGTGCTTCGGTTTTCCAAAGTGATTAGAAATACCCCAAATTTGACTCAGAATACCTTCTTGTTATTAATATATTCTTATGGTGCTTTAAGAGTATTACACAGAAATTAAGTGTTGAATTACATGGTTTCCTATGGGGAGAAATTAAGCTGTCATGTGACTAGTTGCTCTAATTGGTGTATTGTCTTTTCCTTCATATGATGAAAGTTTCTGTTACATATTTTAATGCAAATGCATTCTTTCTTTAACTGCTTGCCCACCAAAGCTTTTCCCAAAAGAATACATCAAAATTTATTGCACTAAATCCAGGAAATCACTCAGCTAGGTACTGTGGAAGTACAATGATAAGCAGAAATCCATGGCCCCTGCACTCAAAGAATTTATAATATTAAGGGCAGCAGCCAGTATTGGGTTGAATAGAGTGTCCTTTAAAAAATCCTATGTGCCCAGAACCTCAGAATGCGACTTGGTTTGAAAATCCAGTCTTTGCATATGTAACTAATTAAGATGAAGTCAGGCTGAATTTGGATGGGACATGACCCCAATGGCTGGTGCTCTTATAAGAAGAGAAAACAAGGTAAACACACACAGACGGAAGATGGTCACATGAGTATAGAGGCAGAAATTAGAAGGCTGGTGCTACAAACCACGTAACTCCAAAGATTGTTGGCAACCACAGGAAGATGGGAAAAGGTAAGAAACGATCATCCTGCAGAGCCTTCAGAGAGAGATCAAGGACCTTTTGACACCATAGCTTCAGACTTCAAGACTTGAAAACTATGAGATAATAAATTTGTCATTTTAATCCATCCAAGTTTGTGGCAATTTATTATGATGCCCCAAGAAAACCAATATGTAGCCCATAGCAATAGTTTAAAGCAGAATATATTCACATATTTAAGAGGTCAGAAAAGGGGAATTAATCCTTGATGAGCACCATCAGTGCTGTGTCAGGGAGTATGCCAGGCACATCATTTAAACAATCCTGCAAAGTAGACATTTCCCCCTTTTACATGAGAGATATTATTTACTCAGCAAATAACACTGCTAGGCATTGTTCTCAGTGGTGGGGATATAATACGAAACAAAATAAACATTATCCTTGCCTTAACTGAGCTAAGGATCTAGCTGAGAGTGTGAGAGGCACACAAATAAGGATTCTATCTTTTACTCATAAGTGCTAAGGAGCAAATCAAGTAATATGATAGGGAGTGATGGATAGCATGCTATATCTCAGGGAGCAGGCCTGACAGATAGAACGGCCATTGAAATAAGCACCTTAGAGTGTGAGAACACCTGCCATTTTGAAGAGCTAGGGAGGAATGCTCCAATTAGAAAGGAAAGGTAGGGAAAAGGCCGAGAAAAAAGCATAATCTTAGTATGTTTTAGAAACAGAAGGACACCAACGTGCCCCAGTGGAGTAAATGAAAAGAGAATAGTGTCCAGTGAGGTCAGAGAATTAGGGAACAGCTTTGGAAGTCAAGGTAAATAATTTGGTTTCTTTTTAATTCTATTAATGACCATTGGAAGACCATATGCAGGGAAAGAACATGATTGGAATTATATTTCAAAAGATTGTTCTGGCTGCCATGTAGAGGATGATCTAGGAAAGATCAACCACGTGATGGTAAGTGGAGGAAGAGCTGCTACTACCTTCGATTATAGTCATGGCTGTGGACAATGGGTGGCTTTGCAGATAGAATTGGCAGCTTTTGTGATGGACTAGAGATGGGTAGTGTGGGAAGGGTGTAATCAAGATGGCACTCTATATTATATAGTTGAAAAGACAATTCTCTGATTTATACCCAATTGGTTTTAACTTTTAAGTCTCATGCTTTGTCTACATCCCTGCAGAATGCTCTTGAGGAAAAAAAACAGTGTTTCATAATTCTCAGGTGCTCAAACCAACAAAAATTGTTTTGTTTCTTTACTAATTCACCCAGACAGTCACCCAACATGTTGTAACATAACACTCATTATGAATACTGACAATGCTACAGTTCAGTCTTGAATATCATTACTTCTTCATATTTGAGAATAATCTATTCTATTTATTCAAACTCCATTCTCCTGGCTTAGGACAAAATCTCTGTTCTCTATTAAGCCTTCACTAAATTCCTATATTTCATCTGTTTTGGCTCATTGTGTGTCTTTGAAATGTAAAGTAGCTCATTTGTGTTTGATAAATAGGAAATGGTAACAATATAAGAAAAAGTAATATTGGTCCATACGTGCTTCTTCCTGGCATGCTCATATTTGGAAGAGTACATTGGCAAAGCAGAAAGTAGCAAGGCATGGAGGACTGTAGCAGTGCTGTAGATGTCTGTTTATTCCTCATACTTCCTCTTGGCTTAGTTGACCACATGCTCTGGGATGGAAGTGCTTACTATATAACTCTCCCTGATTGTTATTCATTTTTCATTAGTCTCCGTAACTGCACAGCCTCACTCTTCCTTATATTTCTTTCTATCGAACAACTCCCAAACACTCACCTTCCTGCATGCTCCACATAAAATGTACAGTCCTGTATTTCCTATTACATTTGTTGAAAAGAAATCAAACATATTACAACCATTCTGATCATTTTTATTAGGATTGTTACTGTTTTTATGAAGTAGTTTGATTATAGAATTGTTTGCCATTAGTTCTATGTTTTAACTACCCATAAATAGATTGAGAGCTTGTAGATCTTTAAGTAAAAAAAAATGGACTGTATTATATGTACTAATTCTCACCATTTCTTCCCTTTCCCCCACTGTTTGCCCTTGGTGCCAACCTGGTATAGTACTGAGCATACAATAAGGGGCTTAAGAATATTTATTAAATGGAATTGAATAGTCCTGTCTCCAACACACTCATAATAAATAAGGCCCATGGTATCTTGCTTTGTTCTGGTAATAAAAGTTTTGCAGGGTATGTGAACACCTGTCCCATGGCATATGATTTTATTTAAAAAATACTACTTCAGACATAAGTAATGTTTAAAATATTACTAGAATATTTCAGATCAGCTATCATTGATAACAAATTGCCAGGATTTTCTTTGACCTCAGTCCCATGTCTTAAAAATATATTATTTATGTTTTAAAAAGAAACGTCACAAGATCAAGAATCCTAGAGTGCTAATAACTAAAACCTGTCTTCGTTAAGAGTCAATACATTTACTAACCACAGAGGCACGAAGGATGATAGATTTATATTTAATATGTGACTCTTCTTAAAACTCCTGAATAAAATATAAACAGAGATTGCTTCATTTTAAGGGAGCTCCTTATTCTTAATGAAATCATTTGCCTTGCCATTCTGGGCATGCAGGGATTATCTGCACTTGATTGTTCATATTAAAATAAAGACTCCCAATTACTTCTCCTTAGCATTTACTCAGTCTTCCCCAAAGAAGAGCAAACCCTGTTTCACTTTCAACTTGTTTCTTAAATAAACAAGACATTTCATTTCCAACACTTACTGCCCTTACCACAGTCCATCAGAGGATGCAGATATTATAGGCAGAGCGTTGAGCTCAAAAGGCTTGACAAAATAATCAGTGCTTAGAGGAAATTGCCAGAAAGAACAGGGGAAATAGGCCATTTTAAATCCTTTCTGACTTACTGAAATACCAGTTTGGAATTACAGCTGGAGTTCATAGAAAGTCCTTGAAAACTCTGCAATTTCACAACCAACTCTCTGCTTGTCCATCAGCAATGACCTTCATTATGGAGTAGCATAATTTTAAACTCACAACCTTGCAGGTTAAGCTCATTTCAGGCACGGTTGTCCACAAACTGGACCAACAAACAAAAGACTTATAATGAAAGCCAATTCCCAAAATGGGCTTCAATAGACATGGAAATCCAAGTCTGGGCTTGGAGAAGAGAATTGTGCTGAGTGCTCCAGGATCTATCTCTCCCCTCCATCAATTGTCAGTGAAGCCATGGGGAAGCCAGTTTGCAGGAGGTATTTAGGCTCAAGAGTCACTTTGCTACAGGCTGTTCTCTTTACATTTCCTCCTTGAGAGAATCCATACCAGCAGTGAAGGTGAGAGTGACAACTGCCAATGGCTCTCATAAGTTTCTTCCACATATTTTCAACAACTTCAATTTTCAGTAAGAAAATATTGTTGTAATAAATTTACAGGAATGTGAATAAATAAAATGTGCATTTCCAGATGATAATGAGAACAGCCAGGCTTTATTAACCTCTATGACGAGCCATTCATTCTCTCCCCTTTTTATCCTCTCAACTTTACCTACATGTAACACTAACAACATTACTGCCAAATAAGTATTATCATTACCTGAGTAGGTAAGTGAGTACCTGAGTAGGTAAGTGAGTAGGTAAGCCCCGGTGAGTACCCGGGGCTTCTTTTCTGCAACTGTCCCTTTTAATTACACAATCACATTTTCAGGCTCCCCTGAACCATCATCAATATGCTATATGTTCCATCAAACATATTCATACCTGTTCAAAACTTGTCAAAAATCTCAAATCTCCCACAAGTCCACATTTCCTTCTAGCCACCATCTATTCAACTTTTTCCCCCCTCTCTATAGCAAAATCCTCCAAAAACTGTCTATATGCATCATCTGTCCTTGGTTCCCTAACATTCAGCCTTGCATGCACTCTAGTCAGGGTTTCAGCTTAAATTCTCCAAATTTTTCTCTTGTTAAGGCCACCAGCTTACCAACTCAATGGTTAAATCTTGGTCAAAATCTTACCAAACATCTTAGCAACTTTTGAGTAAATCATTCTTACCTTGTAGAATTACTTTTCTTGACTTGGGTTCAGGAACACAAGTCTCTCTTCATTCTCCTGTACACTTACTGCTCCATCCCAGCATCCTATCCTCTTGTCCTGATCTCTCAACATTGAAGCATCCTAGGGGGTAGTTTGAGGATCTCCTCTCTCCAAATTTGTGGATGTAAATAGCGTCTATGCCACATTCAATCTGCAGTCCGAAGCTAATGCCTAAGCTTCAAATTCTGATCTTTAAGTTCATACTCAACATGTCTACTGGAATATCTAACACACATTTGCAACAAAACATGTCTGAAACCAAACTCTCAATTTGCCCATTGTTCCAAATTGACTTTCTACAACAGTGCCCATCTGAGGTATTGGCAACTCCATCTTTCTAGTAGATGAAGGGGGAAAAAAATAACTTTTTTTCCCTCTCACATGCTATCTACAGTCCATAAGCAAATATTGCAGGCTGTATCCCTCACTATATTTCCAAAAGCTGACCATTTCCCACCACTTCTATTGCTAATAGACACACGTGTACAAACCACCATTATCCCTTGCCTGCCTGAATGCAGTCACCTCCCACTTGGCTTCTTGGCCCCCAGTATTTTTTCTCCTAGACAGTGAATTCTCCACTTGTCATCCAAGGTGATACTTCCAAAATATATGTTAGAGATCATTTCTTTCTCCCTATTCAAAACCCCCAACTAACTCCCTGACTTGCCAGAAATAAAACCCAACATCTTTACATGGTCTAAAAGGCCCATATGTTTGGCCATAAGCTATCTCCCTCAATTCATTTCCTCCTACCACATTTTGGTTATGTAGACACTTGTAACTGAGACTAAACACAGCTTCTGGAGGGGGTCAGATTGCTTTGTATAATACAGTTGGAGAAGTTGTTTTAGAGTTGCAAGGAGACTCCATTATATATTTCCTAGAAAATAGCAGTATCTCCCTGAGAGACAAAAATGAGAGTGACCAGTCATGAAGGAAAAAGTTCAGAGTTTGGGCAGAAATAAGGTCCAAATATATGAAGGAATAGATATGTTTAATACTTAATTTTAAATTGTATTTTTCAACTATTTGCTAATTGAAGATTAAAAAAAAGATTCACAAATGTGTGGTCTACAGAAGAAAATGCCTTATGTGGGTGATTTATATAGAATATAAGGGCAAAATGATATGGAGCAATATCTGAATAGGTAAGTTCAGAAAAATGATTCCAAGTCTCTATCACTGAGCTATTCTCTATGAGTGAACAAACATTGTGAAGAGATCAGACCTAAGTAAACTCGAAAAATGCAATTTCCACCTCTTCCCAAAACTCTAGGGATATTGAGAAGGTCACTCAGTTCCCTCTACCCACAAATGAGATTGGGTTTGTATCCATTTCTTTTCAATGTATTGACCTGTTATCATTACCATCATCATCATCACATAATGATACTCATAGTGGAAGTCATAGTGACTTCTGGTGTTCAGGGTTTATAACTGTAACTTTCTGTTTTGTTAATACTATATCCAAAATGATTCCAGAAGTTAACTTTAAAAGTGAGTTTATCATAAAGACAACACAATGATGTTAAGTTTTAGCAAGAAACAGTTTCATTGCTGATGATTCCCTTATAAATGATTATATTACCTTCATGTAAAAAACTATATAGGGGCACCTGGGTGGCTCAGTCAGTTAAGGGTCCAACTTCGACTCAGGTCATGGTCTTACAGTTCGTGAGTTCAAGCCCTGCTTCAGGCTCTGTGCTGATACCTTGGAGCCTAGAGGCTGCTTCGGATTCTGTGTCTCCCTCTCTCTCTGCCCCAACCCTGCTCGTGCCCCGTCTGTCTCTCTCTCTCAAAACTAAATCAACATGAAAAAAAGATATAAAAAAATTACTATATATATATATATATATATATATATAGAGAGAGAGAGAGAGAGAGAGAGTATGTATACGTGTGTGTATATATATATATAATTTTCAGGTATTTTCCTCTAAAATTATTATAATATTTTTTAACTATGATATAATATTAAAGTTATAAATATATTTAAAAAAGTAAGTTTATGTCTGTAAATGCTACTGTGGAGCATTTATAAACCGCATTTCCAAAGCACCTTCTAAGGAACATATTACAGCTATCTCTATTCCTTTATTCTAGGTGGGGAAACTGAGGAGACAGGTAGAGTAGGTGACTAAACCAAATATCATAGTTCTATGACCATACTTGGCCCTCAAAATTTCTGAGAAGTGATCATCATCACCAAGTAAGGCTAGACCAGGAAGTGTTTGATTTTCTGCTCGTATTTGAGCTGTGACTTAGACAAATGTCTTTGCATTTAGAGGTATACTCCCCCCATTGGCATTTCTTCGCATTTCCCCCTATTTTTTTCATGGCCAAATACTTCAAAAATTTTTGTTTTTTTCGTTGTCTCCTTAGGCAAAAATGTGACAACTTCTGAAGCTCTGCATCATTTCATCTTAATGACACATTATTTGCAACGTCTATGAGGCAGTAATACATGAATACTCTTCCAAGTACCTTGGACACAGTTGCATTTTCTGAGGATTCCTGAAAGTAGTAATCATATCCTAAAATGAAACCAGAGGTCAAATCATCAGACCCTCAGCTTATTTGGAGACTCACAGGAAAGATACATTATTATCTCTGAATTATTGTATTTATCAGTCAAGTTTCTAAGTGGGAAGTTGTATTAGCTATCAAATGAATCATTAATTCAAATGTGTCACCAAGAAAAAGCAAGAAAGTGACCTTTGAACCAGAATACATGTGACAAATTCCATAGGAAACAGACCACACTTAAAACTGCATTATTTTAATGGAGACAATATACATCTGCATGGAAAGAGATAATTGTTTTTATTTTACATAGACAAGATGACGCTGAATGAAAAGGTCCCACAAAAACACAGCAGAGAATCCACACTCAGCTATCTTCACCTCATACCAGCACATCCAAGCATAGAGATTACTTGCAGGTTTCAAAAGGCATGAATATTTGAGGAGCCGTTTATGCCCGCGGAGCTTCTGGTTCTCTCTGTGGCACATGCCACAGGGTAAGGAGAACAATCATGATTTCAGTTCACCTTACTATCTAACTATTGTAGGGAGACTTTGGCTTAAATAATTGCCAAAGGGTTTTGTACCATTGTGATTCTCAATGTTTTTTCACAAAAATAAGTTGCACTTAATAGGCCTATGCAGAATAAAATAAAGCAATAAACAAAATGTGTTTTCATACACACACACACACACACACACACACACACACACACCATAGCGTATAGGTTCATAATTGTACACTATTTATTCCGAAGCTAAGACACACAAAAGTAACTGTAGAATCTGTCATTATAATTCAGCCAAGCTACTAGCTACCACTCAGTGTTAATTACGCATAAAAACCAAAGGGTGTTATTTATGGCTGCTCTGGGATAGATGTATTTATTCTGTACAGTCAGGGTCTCCCTATGGGCAGCTGTTTCATCAGTGTTCATTGAATTTAAAAGGCACTCTCCAGATTTATTTCAGGTGGGGGCCTCTGAACCCAAGGGCCACCTTGATTGAACTGGTCTCAATGGTCGCTTGTCTCATCCCTTCAGAAGCCGCTGGCTTTGAGCTTGATTAGGCTCTGATTGATGTGTGCACCTTAAATCAGCTCCCAGGAAGTCCATGGAGAATGAAATGCCACAAAGCTGCATGAGCTCAGATAAATGCATATAGTGGATTCAGCTCTCATGGAGATTCAGAGGCATGGTACATAGGATGTTGATGGGTGGGTCAGGCCGTTCCCCTGCTTGGCTTCTAAATATGCAATTGGAACAATATTAACGTAAAGTTAGAGACTGGTTGAGGGGTTAGCAGCACTTGGGATAGCTGACCCTGAATGATCTTACAGACCGCAGTGTCTGCCAATCTACCACTCCCAATAACTCTCATGTCCGTCCTTTTCTAGAGAAAGTTAAATCTTACAGAAAGTTCCCATTGATGGAGTAGTGACTTTGTGCCAGGCATTGAACTAAGTTATATGTATGTGTGTACGTGTGTGTGCATATATATAAACACACACACATAACACCACTGAATTTTCACAATGGCATGGATTATCACTAACATTTTGCGATGAGGAAAATAACATGAAATAATTTGCCCAAGGTCACATAACTAGCAAGTGACATAGCTAGCAATTCAATGCAGGTGAGTCTGCTCCAAAGTTTGTGCTCTTACCTACTGCTTTATATATTTCTTCCCTGTTTATCCTTTGTGTCACTGTTCTGCTTTTTCTTCTTTGGTTTTCATATTCTGATATGGTTTCTTGTAATTTTTTTTCTCTTTCCCTTTGACCTATTGCTGAATTTCTCCACGCCTTTCTCCCATTAAATATTCTCCTTGAACCAGAGGTCTCAAAAAATAGCTAGGTTAGGTGCTTATTATAGTGATAATATGTTTGAACAAAAGATAAAATCCCTTTTCACCAATGAGTGGTTTGGCTGCTAAATTATATGTTTTCCCTTTTGAATACAAAATGCCCATACCTCGTGTCTCAGTGCATCAAAATCGAACAAAGCATGAGAGAAAAGTCACATTGGTCTGCTGATGTTAGGGCACTTTTTTTCACCAGCTGTGCAAAATATAAAGAAATATGATATTTCTAAGCAAATTTTAAATGCGGTAACTATGTAGCAGTCTACAAAGAAAATCTTAAAGAGCTGACAATATCTGACAAAGAAATGCTGGCTACCCTACAAAGTGCTCTTGATCTGATTCTATTAGTCACTTTATTGCTCAACCTACAATTGCAAGCAGATTGGGAAGAGAAATATTTTATAGAAAGTGGTCAAATGCAATTTACATATCCACTAGCAGGTACGTTTGGAAATTATTTATCAAGGGAATTGTCATTGGTACCTTTCCCATAAAAAACTAAGCTTATAGATGAAATGTGATTAAGAATGTAGCATGGATGACAAATGTTTCACTGGCTTTAACTTACTCACACTCATCAGCCCACCCGAAACGGTGCTTCCCAGTACCACATACTACATTTATGGAATCCTGCAGCATTCTCACAATCATTTTAAATGAGCAGCTCTGAAGGAAGATGCACTCTTTCCTATCATATTTCTGATTTATTCTTGGACCACCATGATGGCAAAATGAGACTTCTGTCTGCGGGGTGTCGTGGTGAATATACAACCTCTTAACGAGATACGATTATACTGTCAGGTTCCAAAGCATTGGACCATATGGACATTGTAGAGACCCCAATGGTACCAGAATTTTGACAAACCATATTAAAGCAGAGATAACAGCCATGTTTTTCCTACTTGCCTATTGTGACAAGATGGCAAGAGAGATTATAGACTGTCCAATTTTGGAATGGTGGGATGCATGCCAGGGGGAAATGTAAGAGAATAAAATATGTACTTTTATTCAGTGAATCTGTAGAGAATATTTAAATTTGCAAGGTTCCTCACTCTCATGTGCTTTTGATGTTTGTAAGGTTGTAAACTCCTGAATATGTGTCCACATTTTCTTTGTGTAACCTCTCAAGTATTCAGTGCAATAACTCACATATTAATTGATATGTATTGAATAACATTTTCCAAAGGAAAACATGGGGCTTGATGTGAGCTCATGCCTGTGGGGACTCCGTGGGTTGCCAAGGAACAAACATTATCAAGGGATCATCTCAAGAGAAGAAACAGAGGGACCAGTAACAGCAAAGAGAGAATTAACCCCTTCTAAATGTGAACTAAAAGCACACACCATATGGTGTAGTGATTAAGAAAAAGAAC
Source organism: Neofelis nebulosa (assembly GCF_028018385.1). Lineage (NCBI taxonomy): Eukaryota > Metazoa > Chordata > Mammalia > Carnivora > Felidae > Neofelis > Neofelis nebulosa. Next base: position 94,011,620 of record NC_080791.1, read on the forward strand.
TTTGGAGTCAAAGCGATCCGGTTTCAAACACTGGCTCTTCGTATTACTAGCTGTGTGATCTTGGACAAATTACTTAATCTCTGTGAGCCTGTGTCCTTGGCGGTCTCGTAAAGACACAAATAGTTCCTGTCTCTTAAAGTTGTAAGGATTAAAAATCCTATATTATATTAGTGCTAAACATATTGCTTGGCAAATACACATCCTTAATATCACTGTTTTATTTCTGCTGTTGATACTTCCAGCCTTCTTCTATCTAAATTTTATATAAATCAAAATCAAAGGGTTTTTTTTCTAATTTATTTATAGTTTAAAAATAAAAACAGATTTTATCATCTGTTTTAATCCTCATTTAAGTAGTTGAAACCTAAGCTTTTGAAAGGTTATTTAGAATTCCACACCAAAATGCTTAGCATACTGGTGAATAATCGTTAAAGTCCCAATGTTAGCAAAGATCAACTCAGTCATTTTATTTGCATGCATAACACCCCAGACTTTAGCTTACCAGTCCAGTGTATTTGTACCCTTTTAACTTTCAAGCAAGTGATGCTCAGGAATATTTCCATATGCACAAATGTAAATCAAGGTATCTATCCAATGCTCAAGAATGAGAACAACAAATACATTCTTAATTTTCAACTCCTCCTGAGCACTGATGAATATTTGGGGCAGGAAAAATATAAATGTCACATCATCTTCATCCCGGGCTCTCATGCTTGGCCCTCCAGCCAATCACTTTTGGACTTTTGGGGTGGGGGAAAGGTTCCATAACTAATCTCTGCCTTTTTTATATAAGTGTACCCCCCTGCAATACTAGTACAAGTATTAATGGTGATGGGGGTTTCAATCAGAAGAGCTGATGTTGACTGACTGCTTTCTGTGTGCCACACATTCTTCTATAAGCTTTACATGCACGGGCTCAGAAAATCTTCACCACAGTGCCATGATAGCAGTTTATCATAACCAGGAAGGTAAGTCCTGCATATCAATATAGTATGAAGTGACCCAGTAGTTCCAAGTTTTTGTTGTAGAAGAGAGACTATTGGACGTCCTAACATGTATCATATCCATAGACAAAACAGTACTGTTATATTTTATCTTTTTTAAGATCGATGTCATTTTTCACACCTTAACATCTCTAAAATTAGTAAGCATTTTGGGGTACCTAGGTGGCTCATTCATTTAAGCACCTGACTTGTGATTTCAGCTCAGGCCACAGTCTCTGTGCTGTCAATGCAGAGCCCAACCTGGGGCTCAATCTCACAAACCATGAGATCATGACCTGAGTCAAAATCAAGAGTTGGATGCATAGCCGACTGAGCTACTCGGATGCCCCATAATAGTGTATCTTAAATTGATGATGTCTTGCTCTATATAAAATATAGTATTAACTTAGTAACATTTTGAAATTTAAATAAATAGCATGTTCTGTAAGCATATAAGAAGCAGCAATATATTTATGTGAAGGATATTAGTCTGTCTATAGATAATACTTGGTGGTGCATAAGTCACAAAACTTTTACCATAACTCTAAGCACACAGTGATGACAAAATACTGAGAACTATTTATCTAGTAGGAATTTCACCAGACTTCTTTAAAGAGTAGGATTCTATGCCCAAGTTGACCACTTGTAAGCTGTGTTGCCCTGAAACAATCATTCCCGTCTTTGTGTTCACTGTGTTTAGAGGATATTTAAAGGCCATTTCTTAAACCTATGATTCCATGTGCTCTTGTTCCTAAAATTTGCTTGAAGTAGAATTTATGAGTATAGGGATGGACTAAGGTGCAGTCACCTTCCAGAAAACCCAGGAGTCACCAGAGCCAGTATTTTCTCAACCTAAATTATTAAAGAGAATGTATCCTGAGTGACTTTAATTTTAAAACAAACAAAACCAACAACAACAAATACTTTAAACAGATTCATAAGATCACTGAAATATGGGCACCTGAACATAAAAAAAAGTACTTCAAAGTTCATCTTTCTTTCTAAAATACACATTTTAACACAGGACTGGAAACAAATTTATCATAATCCTCTTAAGCACAAATGAATGCAAAGTTGTAAATAATTTGTGTTTTCTAATAACCATTGTGAATGAATTATCTTAAGGAAACTCAGCTTCCAGAAGTGTTTTATAGAAAGCAGGTAAGGAACAAAGCTGAATCATCATTTTTCAATGGTCGTTGAAAGGAATAATTCCTTTACAGAACCACAAAAAGGCCTGTGCCAATCACATATTTATTATATATATGAACATATAAAAATACACACACTTTTTTTGTTGTTAAAATTTGAGAGCAAACCATCTCAAAGTCCAAATCCTAACAAAAAACAGTAACAACTCTAAAGTTCAAAGAAGCAAGAAGACCTGAAAATAAACAAATAAACAAAATATAAACATCACCATAAATATAAAGGGGAGTCTCAAGTGAAATTTCAACATTCCCAAATATAAAAAATACCAGTTTCCTTTAAAAAACACAGAAGGGATGGGGCGCCTGGGTGGCTCAGTCAGTTGGGTGTCCGACTTCAGCTAATTTCATGATCTCATAGTTCGTGAGTTTGAGCCCCATGTCTGGCTCTGTGCTGACAGCTCAGAGTCTGGAGCCTGCTTCAAATTCTGTGTCTCCCTCTCTCTCTGTCCCTTCCCTGATCATGCTCCGTCTCTGTCTCTCTCTCAAAAAACAAACAAACGAAACCACACACACACACACACACACACACACACACACACACACACACACACACAGAGGGGCACCTGCATGGCTCAGTCATTTGAGAGTCTAACTCTTGGGTTCAACTCAGGTCATGATCTCAGGGTTTGTGAGTTCCAGTCCCATGTTGGGCTCTGTGCTGACAGCATGGAGCCTGCTTGGGATTCTCTCTCTCCTTCTCTCTCTGTCCCTCCCCACCCTCAAAAATAAATAAACATGCAAAGAAATCTAAAACAAAGAAACACATGTTGTAGCTGCCAATTAGTAGAGGTAAGTGTGACTATCCAGTTAAGAAAAAAGAAGCCATAAAGCAGAAGCATTGATAGAACTTAAAAGTCTTAAATTCAGAGATCTAGATCCATATTCTGGCTCTACCTTCTACTAGTTGTGTGTTTCAGGGAAAGCTATTTAACTTCTCTATGTCATCTAGAAAATGTAGGTAACTGAGTGCCTTTCATACAGTGTTGTTAAGAGGATCAAATCACATGTTACCTTGCAATGAGCACCAGTGTGCCTAATAGAGAGAGGCCATTATTGCTCATAGCTATTATTATTATGCTCCAGGAACTGGAGTTGGCTGAGTCTCTGAATGCTTGGGAATATTTCCAGGAGAGCAAGGATTACCTCCTTATGGAACTCGATGATGATCAGCAAACCCTGGTCTTAAGAGATTGTATCTCTACCCCATGTACTTTGTACCAGATTGCTAGCAGACTGTCTAGCTACAGACAGTAGATGGTGGAACACAGACAAGCCCTTGAGAATATTTAGACAACATTAGGCAACTGGCAATCTCAGTACAAAGTTGACTTCCTGTTTCATTATTGTCAAGTTACCTCGGAGGAAGGGGATCCTTTCCTTCAGAAGAGATATTTTAGGACACACCAAACAAAATGTAAACACGTCATTCAATTTTTTCACTACTTCTAAATTAAAAAAAAAAAAGTTTCTCTGCTTTGTAAACTAAAAGACCCATTCTCCTCCAAACTAACAGTTTCTGAATCTTTGTATATCAAATCCCAAATTCCCCATTAAATGAGTAAAACAGCATTTCGATTTCACTTTTCAATATATCAAAATGAACCATACACACAAACTAAGGCTTAGGTCTGATTTTCAATCTTTTGAAGAACCATAAATAGATAAATATCCATGATAAAATAAGCCTGCATTCCTCAAGTAAAATATCAAAGTTATTTGATTTGGCTGAAATTATATTACTAGTGTGCTAATAAAATACCATTGTGTTCATTAACATTCTGTTGGACACTAATGTGTTATTTGATAAAAGAACAGTAAAATCAAGCTGTTCCTACCTAATAAAAGTAGTTCTTCCAAAAAACAAACACTTGTGAGTCATGGGATTTACCAGTGGGAAAATGTGTTTAAACATTGTTATATGAGTTTTCAGAACTCAATTTATTTAAAAAAAAAATTTTTTTTAACATTTATTTATTTTTTAGACAGAGAGAGACAGAGCATGAACGGGGAGGGGCAGAGAGAGAGGGAGACACAGAATCGGAAGCAGGCTCCAGGCTCTGGGCCATCAGCCCAGAGCCTGACGCGGGGCTCGAACTCACGGACCGCAAGATCGTGACCTGAGCTGAAGTCGGATGCTCAACCGACTGAGCCACCCAGGCGCCCCTCAGAACTCAATTTAAAAAAAAACAAAACTTTCAGACCATATTTTATATAGAGTGCTACCTCAATTTAAATTATTTTTTAAAAGTAAGCTTTATTTTAATTGGCTTTTTAGTGATTGGAAATATTTAGTTTAACTAATGATGAGAATAGTTACATATTCTGAGAGTGGATTATTTTTTCCCTTTGTGCTTTCTTAATCTGTTGACTTTATCTGTAGTTCTGAAGCTATTTTAAGACAAACAGAATGAAGTTCAAAACAGTTAAAAGCTACTATTTTGAATTCCATTCCCTCCATAAAAGAGTAACTTCACAAGATGTTATTAAAAGATTTTTTTAAAAAAAGAAAAAGGATGACTCTTAAATGCTCATCACTGGTGATGTGCAGAAAAAGCCAAACAAGATTAGTGAGTCTCCAGGGAAATAGAGATCAGTCTTTCTTGATCAGTATTATGAAACTCACCAACACAGTTTGATCAGAAAAAAAAATGTTGCATTCAGTTTTTAAGACAGCGATAGGGGTACAAAATTCTCAGCACAATTCTACTCCTTTATTAAGGAGCCATTCCTTTATCCAGAATATGTATCTCTGAACTATATAGTCCATGAATACAGAAGAAATGGTATCAACATCAAACTACACTCTCGAATCAGAAATATGGATGTTACTCTCCACTCGTTCCCTCCTCTTACTTCCAATATTAATCATCACTGTTTCTTGAATCTTCCTCTCAAATGTCAGTCCCATTTTTGCATTTCTTTACATCCCCACCACCATTGCCTAAACCGACACCGTGGCCATTACAACTTTACTTACGTACTATTCAACTAATGGGTCCCTGAACATCTAGACATGCTTGCACTTTAAACAATTCTCTACTCAGCAGTCAGAATGATTTTTTAAATGCAAATGTAATGCAGCTCCTGTGCCCTCCCCTGCCTAGAACATTCAAACGCACCCATCGACATCCCCAATGTTTCTACCTCGTCCTAATACCTTGTGTATCTACTTCATCTTTATTAGAATCTCACTTTACTCTATGCTTAATGAGCATTTTAATAAATGTCTTCTTAGTGGTTTAACTGTTGCACCAGATCATCTGATTTCAAATGCTGTCTGAACTACAGTTCTATATAAATCCTCAAAAACTCAGCTTTCTCATTACAGAAAACGGAGAGTAATTCCTAATACATAAATGATTATTGACATCACATATCATATTTCCAAATATCATTGGAAAAACTTGTAGATGCCTGACACATGGAAAATTATCAATAAAAATTAGCTATCTATTATTTGGCTATAAGTTGACTGGGGGCATTTTATTTTTTGCTCACATCAGTGAACAGGTAAGTGAAATAGCTTATTTATAATATGGCTCTACCAAGTTGTCAGAAGGGTTCAGTTACCAAGAACAGAATTCACACTAGCCAGTTTTTAAGTAGCAATACTTTATTACAAGTTGTTAAATGGCTTATAGAATCACTGGAAAAGTGTAAGAAATAGACCCCTTTATGCTGTAAGAAATTACTCCTAAAGCTAGAACACAGAATCTGGACTTCAAGGATGCTTCTGAATGTTTAATAATCAAGAAGCTGCTTGTGAAATCGGGAAGTTCCTACTACAGCTGCTAGCTCCTGAAACACACAATCACTGCTATCATTGGATGTCGCTGATAATCAAAAAGATACCACAATCCTAAAGGAGCCACCGCCAAGTAAGCTGCCATTATTCAGTGAACTGCAGCTGCTGATGTCAAACTACTGCAGTCTACATCCACAAAATGAATCCTCTACACCTATACCACCACTCAGCGCACAGTAGGACTAATGTCTCACTCTTCCCTTACAAACCTAATTGGCAAAATCTAAAACCACATCCAGTAATATTAAGGGAGTTATATAAAATCAGATATCCCAGATGACAGTTGGGATTTTTTTTTTTTATTGGAGGAGTGGGTAACTTGTTTGAATAGTAATGGAATCAAAAGGTGAACCCAAATAGATGGTTGAAGGGATGGGTATGTAACTAAATGCTGAGTAGTGATCTGCAGCAATAATTCTTTCCTTCTATAGTAGAGAATACCCCCCCCCCTTTTTCCAAAGGCTACATGGCTTCCTGGGAAAATTAAAAAGGCACACCTCAGCTTCTCTTTCACCTGAGGTCACAGTGTGATGATGATGGTCATGAATCTAAGATCACAATGCGATGTGAGAAAAATGAATGTGCAGCTTTCAGGCAATATCGTTAAATTGAAGGGATTTATACTTCTTTCCTGCTACCAAGAATGTGTGTGAAATGATAAGCCATCATCAACCATATGTGGATGGCAATATCCTAGGAAAGATGGACCGAGATTGGAAGAATCTAGGATTCTAACTTCAGGAACCTGACCCTGCCTGGCCTAAACCACTATGTGAGATCGAAAACAAATTTTTATTTTAAGTCAGTTATTTGGCATTTCTAGTGCAACAGCTCAAACTTTTACCTTCACTAACAAGGTTGACAGTACACCAGTAGTTCTGTGGTAGAACTTCAAAATACTCAGGATATTTCAAAGACATCCATATGGCCAACCTATACCAAATCCTTCCCTCTTTCTTTAACACTCTAATTTGCTTAACAGATTTGTCTCTGAAGTGACTGAATTTCCGACTTCTGATTGAAAGTCTCTTGGATCTTGCGAAACAACTTATTTTGAGAATACGTCTGTTCCCTCACATACCAGTTGTGAATTCCTAGCATTGACTTTCCGCACTATTGAACTCCACCTCTCTTTTATCTTGCTTAGTAATTGGATAGCATTTGAAGTAATTATTGGTCCTTCCATTTGCCACAGTCTCCAAAATTAAGTGATAATGCTTCTCTATTACCAATGTTCCCTTGTGTTAGTAAAGAGCTCAATAAGAGTAACTGAAGGAGGTGACAGAACAAGCCATAAATAATCTTATGGGATAGGTAAATTTGTTTAAGTCTAATAGCAAACCCATTGGGACTTCAATAATTACGCCTTTATAAAGTAAAACACAGACTTTATAAGTAATAAAGATAGCAATCTGGCTTCCACATTCTGCCTTTGCCTGATTTCTCAATTGGTTCTGAAACAGGTTAGAAGGAGAAGAGATAATTATTTAATCATTCAAAGGCACTAATAATCTTCTCCTTTCTTCTGTCTCCATTTATCCCCTCTATCTTGTTAACTAATGTTCAGTGGGTTTTTTTTTATCACACACCCCACTGTGCTTCACCCCACCCCAATCCACTCCTATTTTTACTGCCCTGGAAGTTTGCCATTGCCTGCCAGATGTACTGCCTAAAGCTTCAGAGAGGTTGTGTGTGTGTGGCCTGTTTGGAAAGCATGGTGATCCTTGAACCAAGGTGTGTTGGGGATCCCTAAGACCTTCCCCAAGTCTCATGATTTATTGGGACTCCTGGGACTCAGCATGTAGTCATACTCATGGCTATGATTCACTACAGTGAAAGGATACAAAGCACAATCAGCAAAGGGAAAAGGCACATGGGGCCAAGTCCAAAGGGAATAAGGGAGAACTTCCCAGCATCCTCTTCTAATAGACTCACACAGTATGTGCTTAAATCACCTAGCAATACATGCTTGAGAAATGCTGTCTACCTGGGAAGCTCATCATAGCCTCAGTGCTCAGGGTTTTTACTGGGAAGCTCATCACAACCTCAGTGCCCAGGGTTTTTACTGGGAAGATGATCACTTAGGTTCTCTCTCTTTCTCTCTCTCTCTCTCTCTCTCTCTCTCTCTCTACCTGGTATGTACTGAAATTCCAGACTCTCAACAAGAAAGCAGGTGTTCAGCATAAGCCACATTACTTGTGCAAACAGTGTAGGCACAATGAGACATTCCTCACAATTCTGAGAATGGTGGAAATTCTCCTGAAATCTGAGTTCAGGTGCCAGTGAGGAGTTAAATTCTCAAGTAAGCCTGCTGGGGACAGCAGTTCTCAATTCTGTTAACTCTTCTCTGCACACAGGATTTCTGTAGTCTAGAGAGACACATTTACTTTATTTATTTATTTATTTACTTATTTTTAAAGAGAACCTTCTAAAAGCTCTTAATCATAATTATTTAGTGAACACTTAATATCCTAGGACTGTGTTAGCCATACTAGAAAAACAAAGAAATTGAGAGACATCATTTCATTATCTTAGAGGGAAAAGTTGATCACTTAAGAAGCAGAAGATCATAGGAAGAAACAATTTTTTATATATTGAATTTAACTTCATTACCTCCATAATCTAATATAATTACATTTACTTCATCAATTATTGAAAATCCCCATGAATTTTAAGTCACCATGACTTTATGAATCTTTTTATGTTCGTGGATACTCATAGTGCACTATATTTAAATTTTCCTTTATATGACTTTCATGATGAACAAATTAGTTGTCTGAAAAAAGGAGTTTTCATTTGCAGCCCATTCTAAAAACCACTTAGATGCATGATTTGGGGTAAGAATAACAACTTTCTTCTTATTATGTGTGTCTTAGAAATACTACTTATTTCCATCCCTATAGAAACCTGTGTGATATATATTCTATGTTTTGTCAATAAAATTAAAAAATAGAGGACCAGAAAAGTAATTTAGCTAAGCTCACTCAGCAAGTAAATAGCAAAGCAATTAGTTGACCAGGTCTAATTCTAAAGCAAGCTGTTAAATGATTCTGATTTTTCTTCATCTAAAAATAGAGCAATAATGCCTATTTCTTGTGGTAAAAAAAAAAAAGGAGCGTATATGTAAAACACTTAATATGGTGCTTTGACATACGTTATTCCATCAATAAAGAATAGTAATGGTCATTGGTCTGCTCCATAGTCACTGACAACAACTACTACCAAAACCAATTTCCTCACAGTCACCAGGTGGCTTCTTCAGGAGGGTGAACGAGTTTATAGGAGGTTGAAGCAGTAAGATTATCTTCAGATTTAAAATTTGGCTCAACTGAATAATGTATGGAATTGTTAAATCACTATTTTTTATACCTGAAACTAAAATACATTAACAATACCAAAGTAAAAAAAAAATAACTGAGAGATGAAAATGTGGCTCAACAACCATGCTCTATCACCAAGTTGATAATTTGAGGTAAAAAAGAAAAAATATTAAACAGTAACTTTGAAGAGGACACTGGTAATTTATTGCTTGTTTTCCACAAAGTCTAAACAAGTAATAATTTAAACAGGTAAGAGTAAAATGTATAGATATAAGAAAAAACAACTGTGACTAACGCTCAGTCTTGAAAGAGAGACTATCCACCACATGGAGAACATCTCTAATACTACTGAGCATTTGTTTGAGGGTGTGATTAGCACTAGAGTCTAGATAAGAAACCAACTTCTTTTTATCGCTTTTGGATTTAAAATAATGAAAATATAGAAAACTTTAAAAGATTCATGTTATTCCCAAGCTAATTGCTACAATCTGGCTACCTACAAAATAACAGCCTCATGCAAACATACATCTTTGAAAGTAGTTATACAATCACCTCTTGTACAAGTATCCATATGCTGAACATGAAATCCCACATTTCTGTTAGGATTTAATACCATCTCAGGAAATATCCTTGGAATCCACAGAGACAGAGAGATAAGGAATAACTACAGCCTAGATCCAGTCAGTATGGATTTTATACAGTTTCTCCTTCACTTGCTGTGTGCAAAAATTTAAATATGTGGCTTGTATGTTTATATCCTAATAAATAGCATTTGATAATTATGGAGCTAAAAACAAGTAATTCTCCCAAATGGCCACTTGATCAGTAGCCAAAAGTAAACAATCAAGAAAAATAAAGCAAGCAAAATAGATCTTAAAAGTGTCAATTATTGTCATGGCAGCAATGATGCTTCCACAAAATCCATCATTACTCCAGTTAATGACTGGTGAGTAGGAGTACAGATGACTTTTGCCTTGGTCCAAAAACTCAGGACATTAACTGAGGAACTGACCATTAATCCCAGGTAATGTAAAGGGCCAGTTTTCAGAGGATCATTGCTCAAGCAATCTTCTATTCAAACATAAGTGCAATTCCAATTGTGAAATCTATAATGATTTAAAAATATTGGTGCATTTTTACAAAGAAGCCTGGCTTGAACTCAGTAGATTCAATGTTCCCTTCATTAATACAACATCTAATATCCCTAGATGTACACATGACACATAACTTACAATGTCTGAGTCATAGATTTTTAGCTATTTCTTGTAACCTATCAATGTCCTATCCATCTACCATCTGAATTAACCGTAAATCATGTTAAAACAACAACAGATGTCCTGTCAAAGTCACTAGGGATATTGAAAGAAATGATATATTTCTTTGTTTTTAATTTTTTTCTTAATATTTATTTATTATTGAGAGACAGAGAGAGATAGAGCATGAGCATGGGAGGGGCAGAGAGAAGAGAAGACACAGAATCTGAGGCAGGCTCCAGGCTCTGAGCTGTCAGCACAGAGCCCGATGTGGGGCTCAGACTCACAAACCACAAGATCATGACCTGAGCCAAAGTTGGATGCTCAACAGACTGAGCCACCCAGGCGCCCTAGAAATGATATATTTCTAATATTTGGATATATGAATAGTTATGCAATAAACATTATGTATTTATAAGTGATTACCTACAAATACAAATCTGTGCTACTAGATACAAATACTACAATTAATAAGATGATTGCACACAAAATTTTATAATAGAAAATGATTAATGCATTCCCCCCACCCCCAAATTTTTCATGGGCAGGCTAAATGTCCAACAAAAGGAGCTTTCCCGCTACCTTTATTTAAGGGAATAGTATTTAGCAATTAAAAATTATACTGCAAGTGTAGACTAACTGGTTGGGGAAGATATCTGCAATATGTTAAGCCATAATCCAGTATAAGAAGAATCTGCATAAATGGGTTATAGGGAGACATATAAACATATGAAAAGTATGCATGATATGAAAGAGGGAGACAGAAGGTGAAAGAATGGGGAAAAAGGAGGGAGAAGAAGAAAGAAAGAGAGGAATTGCACACAAGAATTATACACAAAACTTACACATCTTGCAGTGGAAGAATTATACACAAAGGTTATACATCTTGCAGTGTTCATGTCTGGGTTAAGGAATGATGTGTACTATTTTGTTCCTTTTTTATTATTGCAGCTCTTTTTAATTTCTTTATAATGGACATACACTGCTTTTTAAAAATTAGATAAACACACAAACATATCTGTAGCCTCAAAAAGGTCTACATGCATGGGGCGCCTGGGTGGCTCAGTCAGCTGGGCATCCGACTTCAGCCTAGATCATGATCTCGCCATTCCTGAGTTGGAGCCCAGCATTGGGCTCTGTGCTGACAGCTGGCAGTCTGGAGCCCGTTTCAGATTCTGTGTCTCCCCCTCTCTCTCTGTCCTTCCCCCACTCATGCTCTGTCTATCTTCCCTCAATAAAAAATAAATAAACATTAAAAAAATTAAAAGATCTACATCCTTAGCACCTGTCAAACAATAACTAAGAAATATCACATCCCTGGCAGCACAGGACAAACTTACCTGACACAACTTCTCTACCACCACTGCAGCTACACTGGCCTGGATACCTGCCATTCAGTAGCAAACATGTTAATCACTAATACTACAGCACAAGAAAGAATCAACCATGGGTGACCAGGTATTGGTGAGGGTCTTTTACTGTTGGTGAAAACTGATATGGCACATTGGTCAACCTTCCATATCAGGAGGACTAATAGTATTAGCCTATGGACAGTAGATGTAGTTTAGTCCTATGCATGTTCCATTCCCCCTGTATGGAAGACAGGGCCTCCTAGGAATGAGCCTCTGGCATTAATAAGGAGAAACATCCATGTCTTGGGCTAACTGCCAACACCAAACTGAGCCAGGGTTAAATAATTTTCCTAATGACACCAAGCAAGAAAAGGGCAGATAGAATTTGAATCCAATAATTTTTAATTCTAGAACTCTTGTTCCTCCATTCTTTTGTAATGACAAATGGAATGCCTCAGAGACATTTCTACAATTTGTTTCTCCTTTAAAGACAATGCACAACAGATCCCACACCATTCTCAACAAATGAAAAGTATAATTAGGCCACTATTTAAAAAAAACTTAGGAAAAAATCTAAATGTCCCATAATAAGTGTGTAATAAAGAGAAACATTCATATAATGAGATCTCACGTGGCCATTAAATATGGCTAGTTTTTATTACTAGTAGCTAACTCTCTTTTTTAACACTAAAATGGTTCCAGGAATGTCCTAAGCACCTTCCATGTATTATCTCTTTCAAATCCTATAAATGACCTGTGAGTTAGACCCTTTCATTAGCCTTACTCTACAGATGAGTTTAGTAATGTATACAAGTTCTCAGAATTGGAAACCAGCCAGACTTTGAAACTAAGGAGTAATAAATGAGTAGGATACACTATTGCCCATAAAGTATTATCACAATTGCATTAAATGTATACAATAAAGACTGGAATGAATTATGCAAGTATAATTATAAAAGATTCTGCATGGTGGGATTTTAAATATTACCTTCATGTTCAATTCTTTCAAGTATTTTCTCTTTTCTTACAATGAATATGCATGATAAGGTTGAATCTTTTTTTTTTATTTTTTTAATGTTTATTTATTTTTGAGAGAGAGACAGAGCATGAACGGGGGAGGGTCAGAGAGAGAGGGAGGGAGACACAGAATCCGAAACAGGCTCCAGGCTCTGAGCTGTCGGCACAGAGCCCGACGCGGGGCTTGAACTCACAGACCGTGAGATCATGACCTGAGCCGAAGCCGGCCGCTTAACTGACTGAGCCACCCAGGCACCCCTGATCAGGTTAAATCTTAAAAATATCCAGGGCGTGTGGGTGGCTTAGTCAGTTAAGCATCTGACTTTGGCTCACATCATGATCTCGCAGTTAGTGGATTCGAGCCCCACATCGGGCTCTGTGCTGGCAGCTCAGAGCCTGGAGCCTGCTTTGGATTCTGTGTCTCCCTCCCTCTCTCTCTGCCCCTCCCCTGCTTGTGCTCTCTCAAAACATAAATAAAATCATTTTAAAAATCTTAAAAATATTTTCAATATCATAAATGTGTGAATATTGCCATTATTGTATGCTATGACCTAATTTTACGACAAAGATCTTCTATTTAAAGGCATGCGTGTATGAAATGTATGAGTGTGAATATACATGTGTATGAATATATATCCTCACACACATATACACACATTTAATAGAGATGTACACAAAGTGTATGTGTTTATATACACATAATAAATTATATGCATTATACATATATTTCTGAGTTCAAAGACCGTTCTGTTACCCAGTGGCATGAGGTATTCAAGAATTAAGCAGCCCATGAGAGAGTAAGCTTTCCACCCCTTGTTACTATTATTAATTCCCCACAATGCCTGGTCAGTGTTCTGTGCCAGGGGTACTCAATCACTGCACTGAAAAGGCTGAAAATGGCACTACTCACTGCAGTAAACACTCAACAAATATGTACAGAGTGAATGATCCACATCTCATCTGGGCTCATTGCTTCAAGAGGTGATAGTGTGGGCTTTCTGAATCCATAGAGAGTAATCTTGGGCATTCTCATGAGCCCCTGAGCTCTGGCATTCATTGGGAGAGAACAGTCGAAAGAAGAGGATGGTGCAGTTGCCTGTAATCCATTCAATGTGCCAATGGCGAATTACCACCCAAGTTTCGTACCAAGTGCACTGTCCAGGGTTTTTGTGCATAGCTCAGAGAGTAAAACTTCCTGCTGTTTAGTCTAACTATAAAATTATTGAACATGCTGACAGACCTATAATTAGTACAGTAGTGGTTCAGAGCAGAATAGAATGATGCTTATTGAGATGCCTTGTGGCACGTGCTTGCAATGATGAAATGCACTTTTTATTAACATGAAAATAACTTCACAGATGTTCTTTTAATTCTAGAATACAGAAAAGTAAGTAGCAGTGGGACTGGAGATCCCTGTGAAATTTTTGATACACATAAAGGTTACTAATGTATAAGAGTGTTGCATCAGTGTCTACAACATGGTAGGTGTCTGGATAAAGTTATTAGTAGTGATATTATGTTATTGTGAAATATATACACATCCATAGGGGTAATCTTTTGATAACAGTGATTATCATTTATTCATCTAAGCGCCTCTGAAGCATGTAATATCAGCTCTGCAAAACTACTTCATCTCAATCAAACTCTGAAAATCTCTGTGCTTCAATCATTTTCTCATCCATCTTGCAAAGGAAAGAGAGGATAATTAAGAGGTTTGTCTAAAACTCATATATGTAGCCAGAGGTAGATGTACTACCCCTACTGATTTTTCCTCACCAGCAGCCAGCCTGAATATAACTCCAAAAGGCAATACTTTACTACTGTATTTGGGAAATGACCCGAACTTGCACCAGTAACTTGGGAACCAAACACAATGCTATCACATTTATGGTGGGAGCACAGTAACTATTCCATGACTAATTGCCTTGAATCCTTATCATCTTTGAGGCTGTCCTTTTTTTTTCTCCTTTTTTTTCCCTGTCTTCTCTAAGTACCCAGAGGTAGAATATGTATAATACTCGCTCTTTATTGCTGCTTTTAGACTATGTCTCTATATAATCTTCTGAAAACACCAGGTCTTTTGAATGGCACATCATAGGACTACATTGTCCACAAATGCTTCTCGAACGCATATGCCATATTCTTCCCTACACAATTCTCTTGATGGAGTCTTGCTGCTTTCTTTCTGGCAGTGTTATGACCATTTTACTGCAAGTATCCAGTGAGATTTTTTTTTTAATTTTATTTTTTATTTTTTAAAATATACATCCAAATTAGTTAGCATACAGTGAAACAATGATTTCAGGAGTAGATTCCTCAATGTTCATGACCCATTTAGCCCATCCCCCCACCAGCAGCCCTCAGATTGTTCTCCATATTTATAAGTCTCTTCTGTTTTGTCCCCCTCTCTGTTTTTATATTATTTTTCTTTCCCTTCCCTTATGTTCATCTGTTTTGTCTGTTAAAGCCCTCTTATGAGTGAAGCCATATGATTTTTGTCTTTCTCTGACTAATTTCACTTAGCATAATACTCTCCAGTTCCATCCATGTAGTTGCAAATGGCAAGATTTCATTCTTTTTGATTGCCAAGTAATACTTCGTTGTATCTATATACCACATTTTATTTATACATTCATCCATCGAGATATTTTTAAAACTATATTTGATCATTTTACTTTTATGTTCCAACCATTTAGTGATTTTATACTACCTTCAAGAAAAAAAAATTGTTTTGTTTTGTTTTAAAATCCAGAGTACCAGACCTTACTCTTTTCCTTCTATTTCAAAAGTATCTAATTCTTATTCATTCTAAAGAGGCTACTTTCCCCTCACCAGTTAGTTTTTGCCTCAGAACTTGGCACTTGCTGTTAGCTCCAGTTGGAATGTCTGTCCTAGAACTCTGCCTTATTGACTCCCTCATTTCATTCTCGTTCCTGATCATATGTCACCTACTCAAATAAGTCTTCTCCAATGATTTTATGTGAGTAGATACATACTTCTCATTCTGTAACCCTTCATCCTACTTCATGCTTCTTCACTGTGTTTACTATACTAATCACTACTTAGCTTGTAGCATGTACTTTTCTCTTTATTTTCTGTTTTCTATAATAAAATATAAAGGCCATATGAGATCAAAGTAGTTATATCTCTGTTCAGAGGTTCATCTCTCTAACCTAGAATGGAAACTAGTACATAATATATGTTCAGTTAATTTTTACCTATTGAATAAATAACTTTCTCAAAATAGATCAAAAACAACCAGCGCTTGTTATAAATGGCTTCCACTTTCTTCTAATTTATTCAGAACTCAAAGGTTAAGTTTCATAGTCTTAAAATACAACTTTGTTTTTACGTTTATTTATTTTTGAGACAGAGAGAGACAGAGCATGAACGGGGGAGGGGCAGAGAGAGGGAGACACAGAATCTGAAACAGGCTCCAGGCTCTGAGCTGTCAGCACAGAGCCCGACGCGGGGCTCGAACTCACGGACTGCGAGATCATGACCTGAGCGGAAGTCAGCCGCTTAACCGACTGAGCCACCCAGGCGCCCCTTAAAATACAACTTTGACCTTTCTCTCGTATCTTCTTCCAAGTCCATTAAGAAATTTCAGATTTCCTTTTTTCATCACATTTCTGAGGAGGAAAATGGGGGCTATTTAATTCCTACTTCCTAAGGTTTCATAAACAAGAAAGTATTCCCTAGACGGGAAGGAACAAATCAGGTCATCTTCACCAGAACTCTTCTCCATGGAAGCAGAAATGAACAGACTTGGGAAAAGAACATGGCTCCTGTAGCTCAGTGAACTCAGACTTCACTAATGTGGACCTCCTTTTTTCTTTTTTTATTCTCTTTCTTTTTTTAACAATTTTTTTTTAATTTTGATTTATTTTTGAGAGAGAGAGAGAGAGAGAGAGAGAGAGAGAGAGAGAGAGAGAACCTGCAAGTGAAGGAGAGGCAGACAGAGAGGGAAATACAGAATCCAAAGCAGGCTCTAGGCTCTAAGCTGTCAGCAGAGAGCCTGACATGGGGCCTAAACACACTAACCTTGGAATCATGACCTGAGACAAAGTTAAATGCATAACCAACTAAGCCACTCAGGCACCCCATGACCTCCCCTTTTCTAAAAAGTTCATCTTAGATGATCTCCTACAGAAGCAGAACCTATCCCCAGGACCGGAGTAGAGGAGGGAGTTGGGTTAGAAGGTTCAAGAGAAAAATGTGATCATATCTCTGACAGAATAATTAAGTTTTTTTTTAATTCAAGGGTATAGGGGTTTGCATTAGGAAATCACATTTTGGTTGCAGGTCAGGACATAGTCTCCAAATCAGTTTTATTAGTGAGAAGGGCATTATTTAAAGTTCCACCTGTCTGACTCCTGTGTCTGAATTCTCAGCTGTTTCAGACCTCAGAATGAGGAGAGGACAATTATTAATTTTTAATCGTAAAACCCAAACACACTGATATTAACTCTCTCTGTGCAAAATTGTCTCTCACTATGAAGACAGCCACTCACTCATTCACTATTTAATGAAAGCCAACTAAGTACAGCTCCCTCCATTAAAAATTAGGGACAAAATATAGGTTAGACACAGTACTGACCTCATGGAATTAATATTCTACGGGTCCCTCAAATCAACTCTAATTCTCATTGACCATATGATACATCTAGGGGCATGCTATTTTGAATAAATATGCAGAGCACAGGAGTATTTTTTTTCAAAAATTAGATGATTAATATTCTTTCCCATCTTGGGGTCCTTCACCTTATTACCCCATGCCTCTTAAGTCAAGGATGATAATGTGATTCAACACCATTAAATCTTGATATTATCCTTTCCTTTCAAAGGGGAAAAAAAGTACTCATGTAACAAATAAGCATGAAGTAAACCAGAAGCAGATACAAAGATCACTTCAGAGCCATCAATCCCATAAGAGAAGCCAGGAGATGAGTCATCAGTCAGATTTTAATCTGCAGCAATGGATGGGATGAAAAATGAGGAGCATTCTGGGGGTAATCTTCAAGACTATATGCTTTTTTCCAAGATCAGTTGTGTCATCAGAAGCCATTGAGTCAGTGTTCTATTATGTTTATAATGAAATGTTTTTTAAGAGAAACAAAAAAGGAGATAGGAGGGAAGGGAAGACAGGGGGAAAAAAATGGTTGAGGAAGAGAATTAAGAGAGTCCTGGAGGGAGTGTCTGTCCAGTCCTCCCAATTTTGCATCGTTAAAGTGCTTCGCACATCTGCAATATAACCCAATCCCTCGTTGCTTCCTTCATCCATGACAATGCATCTGCCACTACTTTAAACACTCATCCCTGTGATAAGCTACTAGAGCTGCCTTGGTTTTCCCAACATTTCTGAAAGCACAGAAGGCTCTAGACATGAAGAGGAAGCTGAATAGGGTGAGTCTTGCTTCAGGGTCCATATGCATACCCACATGGGGCTGTTTCTCTGCTTTCCTCCCTTCCCTCAATTCCCAAGTCTCCACTATGTGGGCATGGGCATGTGATCCTGGCAACAAAGGGATTACATAGTCTATGTACCAGGCCCATCAGGTTGACATCACCAGAAAGCCAAAGGACAGACGCTGTAGGATTAACAGAGGTTATTCAATATGGAGTCATATAGCAGAACTCAAAGTTCTCTGCAAATTCCGTAATGAAGTCTGCCTTCAAGTGTACCATGTTATTCCTTTTCTGGAGGGTTTTAGGCTTTTTAAATATTTCTTGCTACATCATGTCTACTAGGGTGAAAGCAACCATGATCCCAATCCTGGAATACATGCGTGAGTATCACGATCCCTCTATGATTTCTGTGCCTTCTGCAGTTCTGTGAGAAGTTCTGTCCCTGGCTTGGCCACAAGAAAACATGTCCTGTCATTAGGGGGAAAAAAAAAGCAACATGCCTCAGTGGGTAGGAATGTGGGACTTTCCGTGGATCTAAGTTATTTATACCTTTATATATATCCTATTTTCATACCTTGGAAGACTACATGGAGTGTCAGATAGTTCTAGAAACCATCCTGGAAATTGTGTCTTGTTCCAACAAATTTATTCTTCTTGATGCGGCCCAGGTGATCTTCACATACACAAGTTGGGGTACACCATTCCTCTACATGAAATCTTTCAATGGCTTCCCTTTGTTCTTTGGATAGAGAAAAACCCCTTGCTTTGGCTTGCAAAGTCTTACATGGTCTAGCTGCTGCAGACTCTAACACTCTTCCCCCAGCCCGCCTCCCCTCCTCCATAGCACTCACAAATAAAACTGAATGTGAATTTTTGCTTGTACCCTAGTGATCCAAGAAAGAACTGGTATTGGTAAAAAACAAAAACAAAAACAAACCAAAAAAACCCAAAAAAACCTTAAGGCAATACAGATAAATTAAATAGACCAAATTTCTCTTCATTGAACAGGAAACTGGGTATTAGTCTATACTCTCTCCCTTACAGAAAGAAGAAACATTCATTACTAATCATTAAGGTTGAATATAAATCGCTTTGAATATAAATGGGTGTCTCAGTTTGTTAAGTGTCCCACGTGGTATCAGGTCAGGATCTAGCCATTCGGAGTTCAAGCCCTGCATTGGGCTCTGTGCTGACAGCTCAGAGCTGGAAGTCTGTTTCAGAATCTGTGTCTCCCTCTATCTCTCTCTGCCCCTCCCCCACTTGTTTGTTTTCTCTCTCTCTCTCTCTCTCTCTGTCTCTGTCTCTCTCTCAAAAATAAACAAACATTAAAAAAATTTAAAAACATGTTTATTCTACTTATCGTACTTTACATTTTGTGGGAAATACATGAATTGATTCAATCCTATAACTGGTATTTCTAGTCCATTACGAGTGTTCTTGCCCTGTGGCTGAATGTCCACAGAAGGGTTAACATTTTTAAAAGAAGAAAAATTAAATGGCTTACGTGGAGCTTTGGTTTTTAAAATTAATTAACAAATAACAAATTGCTAATGCCACTCACAAACTCTTAGAGAAATATACTCAAGCAAACCATAGAATCTTGGGCTAAAATTTCACTTTTGTACTCCTTGAAAAATCATAACGCAGACCATGGAAGGAGAGCTGCCTGCTTGCAATTTTTGAGAAATGGTTGCTTTGGCTGCTGTAATAGTAAATGATCTCTGAAATGAGCTACTATATTTGGGTTATTCATCTCATTTCTCTCTTCCTCTAACATTTTAGATTGCAGGCAACACTTCTGACCAAAGGGCAGAGAAAGAGCACTGGATTTCAACAACCCAGTTGCTCATTTCCAAAATTCCTAATACAGCAGTGATAATTGTTTTGCCACATAAGTTAAGACATAGGAAGAAAAAATGCTAATGTATCTACATCCCTATGCTTGATGCATGAAGCCTGAGTAATAAGGAATTTCGAAGTGTGTTAAGATAAAGGTCCTGACGACTTACCAAATGTAACTGGAACTCTTCAGAATTACATTCAATACCTGAGCGTCAATATAAAGGGAAGCCATCCAGACCAAAAGTAAGGCATTAAAGGAGGTGTAATATTCTATAACAATGATGTTTATGAAAGTTGAAGATAGAGCATTATTTTAAACACGTACAACCCACCACCTTGAAAACATGCCCATCTCTTACATTTCTTTTATCATTTAATTACATTACCTGTCACAGTTGAGCAAAATATCATTCCTCCTACTACACTCGTCCCCCCTTTATGCTCCAGGGTAAGTTTCAAGACCCCCAAGGGGTGCTTGAAACTGCAGATAGTCCCAAACCCCACATGTACTGTGTTTTGATGATTTGATACATACACACGTAAGATTTAACTTACAAATTAGGCACAATAAGAAATGAACAACAATTAATAAAGTAGAACAATTATAAAAATATATCGTAATAAAAGTTATGTGAAAGTGGTCTTTGTCTCACTCTCTCAAAATATCTTATTATACTCTACTCTCCCTTCTTGTGATGATGGGAGGTGGTAAAATGCCTACGTCATGAGATGAGGTGAGCTGAATGATGTAGGCATTGCAATGTAGCATTAGGCTACTACTGACCTTCTGACGATATGTCAGAATGAGGATCATTTGCTTTGAGACCATGGTTGATTGCAGGTAAATGACACTTCACATAAGGATGGACTACTATACTGGTAAAGATATCTTACACCAACAAACAATCTTAGAATCAGAAGATATCCTAGAAAACAATTAGCACTTACTTCATCTCTATAGATGCAGAAACTGGCTCAGGGTAGCTCCTCACTTTGTCAAGGCCAAATACTAGTCTATCATAAATCAGGGACCAAAGTCAGGGCTTCCCATCTCCCAATCCAGTGCACTTTCTAACGCAGCTTATCAAATCTCATCAGCATATATTAAATAATTGCATTGGGTAGTCATAATGTCATCTTGCATAATGTGAATATTACGGCTTCAACAAACATATTTTGAAGCTGTACAATGTGCTAGCTGCTATGGATATAGAAATGAGTAAGACAAACTTCCCCCTCTAAAAAAGCTAACAGTCTGGTAGAGGTGATAAGCATTGCCTAAGGGATAAACCAATGTTTCTTAAAACAGCATAAAGAAAAGAGCCAAAACAGTCTTTAAAAAGAACATAGTTGGAGAACTTAACACTTCTCAGTTTTAAAACTTACTACAAAGCTATGGTAATCAAGACAGTGTAGTACTTGTGTAAAGACAGACATAGATCAATGGCAAAGAATTAAGTGTTCTGAAATACACCTTTACATTATGGCCAATTGATTTTTGAGAAAAGTGCTAAAGTAATTTAATAGAGGGATAATAGTTTTTACCAAAAATGTTACTGGTACAATTGGATATCCACATTTAAAAGATGAAGTTAGACCCTTATTCAAACTATATAAAAAACATTGACTAAAAATAGATCATAGAGCTTAGTATAAGTGTTAAAACTCTAAGACTCTTAAAAGAAAGTATAGGAGCAAATCTTTGTCTCTTTGGGTTAGACAAAGATTTCTTACATCTGACATCAAGAACACAAAAAAATATTAGAAAAATTTGATAAATCAGACACAAAAATTAATAGCTTTTATATTTAAAAAGCTATCAACATCACAGTGAGAAAACAGGCTACAAATTGGGAGACAGGCACATGGATGGCTAAGTCAGTTAACCAACAGACTCTTGATTTCAGCTCAGGTCTTAACCTCATGGATTTTGAGTTCAAGCCCCACAGTGGGCTCCATACTAACAGGGCAGAGCCTGCTTGGGATTCTCTCTCTCTCTCTCTCTCTCTCTCTCTCTCTCTCTCTCTCTGCCTCTCCCCACGCTTGTGCACACAATCTCTCTCTCTCAAAGTAGGCAAACATTTTTTTTTAAAAATTGAGAGAAAATATATGCAAATCACATATCCAATAAGAGATTCATATGCAGAATATAAAAATAAATCTTAAAAATAAGAAGTCAAATTACCCAATTCAAAAATGAATAGAAGATTTGAATAAATATTTCACCAAAGAATATACACAAATCACCAATAAGCACATAGTCTCAATATCATTAAATTAGTAGATAATATAACTTAAAAGTACAATGAGATACAACTTCATGCCTCCTAAGATGGATACAATCAGAGAGACAGATAAAAAAATGTTGTCAAAGCTGTGGAGAAACTAAAACCCTCATATACTGTGGGTGAGAATACAAAATGCTATAGACACTTTGGAAAATAGGTTTTCAGTTTCTTAAACTATTAAATGTAGAGTTACCTTATGACCCAGTAATTCTGCTCCTAGGTATTTACTCAAGAGAAGTGATACATATGCCAAAAAAAAGAATTGCCCATACTTGTTCACTACAGCCAACAAAGTAGATACAGTTCATAATATCTATCACATAATGAATGTAGAGGCGCCTGGGTGCCTCAGTTAGTTAAGCATCCGACTTTGGCTCAGGTCATGATCTCACGGTCTGTGAGTTCAAGCCCTGCGTCACGCTCTGTGTTGACAGCTCAGAGCCTGAAGCCTGTTTCAGATTCTGTGTCTCCCTCTCTCTCTGACCCTCCACTGTTCATGCTCTGTCTCTGTCTCAAAAATAAATACACGTTAAAAAAAAATAATGAATGCATACACCAAAGGTAAATATCCATACAGTGGAATACTATTTGGGAAGAACAAAGTGCTGACTCATGCTACAACATGAATGGGGCTCAAAAACATTATGCTAAGTGAAGAGCCTACAAATAAAGATCACATATTGCATGATCTCATTTATATGAAATATCCAGAAAAGACAAACCTATAAAAACTGAAAACAGACTAGTGGTTGCCTCGGGTTGGAGGGAGAAATGGACAGTGACTACAAACAGATACAAGGTCCTTTTTCATTGTGATGGAAATGTTAACAAAAATTAAATTGTGGCAATGATTACTTAACTATGTACATTTACTAAAAACCATTCAACTATACACTTAAAATAAGTGAATTTTATGATATGTAAATTATATTTCAATGAAGCTTTTAAATAGAATTCAAGACTCTCCATTATCTGACCCTCATAGCTCCAACTTATTTGCAAATTTCTTTTCCCTTTATATTGCTTACATTTCTCCATACATTATGATCTCTCATAGCTTCATTCTTGATGATCAGACTGCTTGGAAGATACTTACCATAATTCTTCCCTTGATTA
The DNA here is from genome assembly GCF_028018385.1 of Neofelis nebulosa. Lineage (NCBI taxonomy): Eukaryota > Metazoa > Chordata > Mammalia > Carnivora > Felidae > Neofelis > Neofelis nebulosa. The sequence goes on from NC_080791.1 coordinate 94,035,216, forward strand.
ACTTCTATTCACATTTCTAAACTCAGTTCATGTATCATCTTATCCAGAAAAATTTTACTGCACCCCAAAGTCATGCCCCTCCTAGAATCTCCCATTAAATCTTATAAATATGGCTACCCACATACTCAGCTTAATATGCTGATGTATCTGTTTACCTTTCTGTCTTCTCATTAAACTGTAAGCACTCTAGGAAAAAAAGAAATGTGTGTCCTTTATCTCCATGCCTGTCCTCAGTGCTTAGCACATATATTGGCTCTTCAATAAACATTTGTTAAATTGAAATCTATATAGTAAGTTGCGATAAATGCAAGGTAAGTAGTAAGAACTAGATACAGTGAAGGCACAGAGACTCGACAGCTTTGCTTACGATGACTCAGAAAGTATGAATGAACAAAAGTTATCCAAGTAACTGAAGCAACAATCCATATTGATAACCACCTATAGTTCATCTACATATGGAGGGACTATGTTGGAAATTTACAGAGAAGTAGCTTCTCATTGCAAAGAAACTTTTAAAGAAACCATTTGTCCAAATTTGTCTTAATGTTTATTTTTGAGAGAGAGAGAGAGAGAGAGAGAGAGAGAGAGAGAGAGAGAGAGAGAGAACGAGCACAGGTGGGAGGGGCAGAGAGAGAGGGAGACATAGAATCGGAGGCAGGCTCCAGGCTCCCAGCTGTCAGCACAGAGCTCCATATGGGGCTTGAACTCAGAAGGCGTGAGATCATGACCTGAGCCAAAGTTGGACGCTTAACTGACTGAGCCACCCCAGGTGCCCCACAGTCTGTCCAACTTTAAATAACCATGCAGAGTACTATGCCAAGGAAGGGGAATAAGAATATGAGATACCGTTCAAAATAAACCTATTAAGACAAAGAAAAAAAGAATAATTTTAAAACATGGAAAGTCAATAATACCAAGAAACAATGTTAACATCTCCTTTTATAAAGCACCAAATAAAAGAATGTCTACAGGGTTTCTTGTACTTTTTTTGTGCCTACTGGGAAGCAGTGTGTATCCTTTTAAATTTTTATGATATATTTAACCAAGAAATATACCTAGCTGTCAAATTTCATCTTAACCACAAGGAAAGAACTAGGGAGATAAAATTTCTTATCCAACATGACACAACAAGTCAGTGACAGAACTGAAGAATCAACTTTGGTCCCTGGATTCTTGGTCCAGGACTTTCTCTACTTGCTTTTATTTTACTCTTACCTTAATTATATCCTTTCCATTCTTGGTAGTGTGTGTGTGTGTGTGTGTGTGTGTGTGTGTGTGTGTGTGTGAGTGAGTGTGTGAGAGAGAGAGAGAGTGTGTGTTGTAGAAAAGTGGAGGTGAGGTGTGGGGTATGGCATGGCATCAACTTGCCAAGTACAGTTGTGATGTTTAATAATGCTAATGGCACAAGTGACTGTGCTCAGTATTTTACACACATTATATCCTTTGGTCGATCATCACAGCCTCCTAAAACTTTATCTATGAAAGAAACTGTGGTTAATATGAGTTAAGAAAATTGTCAACTGCCATCTAATTAGCAAGAGCTAGCATCCAGAACTGCATGACCGGAAGTCTATGCTGTTATATGGCATGTTGGACTACAATCCTTTTATCTCAAATTACTATGTGGGTTCTACTGCTTATATTTGTGGTCATCACCTTGTTTATATTCTTTTTAGTGGCATGTCTCACATTCCTGTGGTGAAAGGAACAGATATACCCAGGAATATTAATAAACACCTTCCAATGCAGCTACTTAATTGATAGCATTTGATACCAATTCTTGAAGAGTCATATATTAGACTTTTTCTAATAAAACTATAAAAAATAGTTTTTTAGATATAGAGGTTGATAAAGAATTTGGCTGTAACAATAAATCTTAAAATATAAATTATTATTTTTTTTAATTTTTTTTAACGTTTATTTATTTTTGAGACAGAGAGAGACAGAGCATGAACAGGGGAGGGGCAGAGAGAGAGGGAGATACAGAATCCGAAACAGGCTCCAGGCTCTGAGCTGTCAGCACAGAGCCCGACGCGGGGCTCGAACTCAGGACCGTGAGATCATGACCTGAGCTGAAGTCGGACGCTCAACCGACCAAGCCACCCAGGCGCCCCATTAAAATATAAATTATTATACTAAGGAAATATATATATCATTTGTGGCTTTTTAAGAAGCATTTACATTGTACTTCTGAAACAGAAGAAAAAGAACGGGGGGCCTGGGTAGCTCAGTTGGTTAAGGGTTCAACTCTAGATTTTGGCTCAGGTCATGATCAAGCCCCATGTTGGGCTCTGTGATAACAGCACAGAGCCTTGGGATTCTCTATCCCTCTGCTCCTCCTGCCCTCCACCACTTGTTCTCTCTCTCTCTCTCTCTCTCTCTCTCTCTGTCTCAAAATAAATAATTTTTTAAATAGAAGAAAAAGAATAAAAAGAATATATTAAACTCATTAATTTGAAGGCCACTTAAATGAAAAGGTTCGATTAGTGATCAAGAAACTTAAGCTTACCATTATGGGATGAGGGCAAAAAAAAGTGTTCTCTAAGACCATTAATTAAAAGTACAAACATAATTTCAGGGCAAATACTGTACATAACACTTGAGAATGAAATGTTTCCTCATAAGCATTAATGTGCCAGTTACAAGTGATTCTTATCAAGTAGAACAAATGTTGTATTATTATGCTGTGTTTAGATCCTTTAAGCTTTATGCCCCCCACTCTGAGCTTCAGCTTACAAGCAATGTAGCCCTCAGAACATACAGACAAATGACTACACCCTTATTTTTTCACTTAGTCTTGAAATATTTGTAGTACTTGTGAGAACTTTTCTTGATATAGCCTAGCCAAACTCTAACCTACTTACCCATCCTCCCATTTAGAACCTTACCATAAATTGGTGCTGAGAATTAGAACTAATTTTTAATCTACAAACTATGCTTCCCTCGTTGATTATGATGCAAATTCTGTCCATGGTGCTATTATCTCATATAAAGGCAGAGAAACATCTTTGTTCCTTTTTTCTCCAAAGAGTCTGAATTTTGGTGGCACTTCATTCTGATTTATACTTATTCTCTAAGAAGAACTCAGATAGCAGGCCCATTAAAATATCTACTTGTCAAATATACTATTGTTCATTAATTTGTATATTATGTGCAGTTGAAGGTATAAAATGACATTTTTATAAAATCATTAGTACCTTGCTAATTCAGAAAGCTTCAACTTTGTCTGAACTATTGATTCCTGATAGAATATGCCCTCGTTTTAAAAGGTTCTGATTATTTCCACTAGAAACATACATTTTAAATGCGAAGTAAACCTTTCTTGCATCCCACAATGACCCAGATCATTACCATGACTGACTTCCATAAAAATTAACAACCTATCAAGAATAATAGAAAAATGTATTTACTGGATATCTGGTACACTTAATGCATGAGGAGTTGCTAGGAAAAATTAGATTAGCATATCTACATTCATTGCCAAACTCAAATTCAGAAAAAGTTGGTGAGCATGATATACAGGAACTCGGCCTCAAGCCCTTGCTTGGCAACACTAATTTTGTGACATGAAGTTCTCCCTTTTATTTGGATAATGAATTTGGTGGAAGTAGGATGTTTTTCTAATTCATCTAACTGGGATCTTTCTTAAGCCTTCTCCCTCATTCGTTCTTCATTCCTTCCCCACCCTCACCACAGAGTAATGGTTTGAGTCATATGGTTACCTTGTACTTTTCTACCATGTGATTGGAGACAATTGTGTTAGAAAATGGTGAGACTGGGATTCAGAGGGAAAATGTTTACTGATAGATTTCAATGGATAAAAAATAATAGCTTCATGCCCTCACTATGCTCTTTTTAAAGCAAGTGCATATAATCACCAACCAAGCAATTTCTATAATTATGAATTGGAACCAAATGTCATGATAGAGATGGCTGTCAAAAAATAATGGAGGCTTTATTCAGAATGAGAATCAAAGCTACCAGTGAAGCCTGAAGCAAATTCACATTGCTTTGATCCCCAGAGTCACAACTCTGAGGTATCGAGGGCATTCAGTTATGATTCTATCAAGTTACAAACCCAAAATATTGGCAAGTCTCCTTCCCTGCTTTCTCAAAATATCTCCTCTTTTTAATTTTTTTTTTTGAGAGAGAGTGAGCGAGCACGAGTTTGGGGGGAGAGGGGGGCAGAGAGACAATCCCCAGCGGTCTCCTGCCCAGCATGGAATCCAATACAAGGGCTCTATCACACAACCCTGAGATCGTGACCTGAGCTAAAATCAAGAATTGAAGGCTTAACCAACAGATCCACCCAAGCACCCCTCTTCTCTTTTATATTCCACCTTTATACTGATACCTAGAAAAAATGTTTTAGAATATTGTGTATAACAACTACAGAAGACCTTATTAATTATCTAGTTCAACCATCACATCTTCACGTTTTATAGATAAGAAAACTAGGACCAGGGAAGGAGATTTACCAGAGGAGTCAAACAGCTCGTCAAATCCTTCCCATAGCACCATCTGTCCTCACTAAAACTCTTCTCCTACACTCCACCCAAAGTAACCCCCTTCATTCATCTCTTCAAGAACAAGCTCAAGGAAGGGAGTACTTCCCTCAAATTCGGGTATGCTTTCTTTGCTCCTCTGACATTGCTTATTTCTTCAACATTGGTTCTTGAGATATGGTCTCTAATCCTTCCTCTACCACAGCAGGATAGGCCAAAGACAAAATGCCATCTTCTCCCTGGGGAGAACCTTGTCCAATACTTCACAGCTGACTTTCCTGAGGCAACCCATTTATGATGTTTACTCCTCCAGGGGAAGTCAGAAATATCAATAACTATCTGCCCATATTTATTTAAAAGAACATCTCTGGAGAGGCACCTGGGTAACTCAGGCGATTAAGTGTCTGACTTCAGCTCAGGTCATGACCTCACAGCTCATGAGTTGGAGCCCCTCCTCAGGCTCTGTGCTCACAGTTCAGAGCTTGGAGCCTGCTTCAGATTCTGCGTCTCCCTCTCTCTCTGCCCCTTCCTTGCTCACACTCTGTCTCTCTGTCAAACATAAAGAAACATTAAAAAAAAAAAAAAGAGAGAGAGAATATCTCTGGAATTTGATCCTCAAGTTTGAATCCTCACTCTGGCACATAATAGCTGAGTGAGGTATGGCTTTTGTTTCACCCTCCCTAATCCTCAGATTCCCTATCAGTCAGATGAGGACATTAATAATGGTGCTGTGTGTGATTGTTGGGAAAATTAAGTGATTTAATAGAAAGCACAAAAACATGCTTACTATTACTAACAGCTACTTTTTAAGAACAAATTTTTTGAGAACCGTTATTTACACTTTACATTTAATTCTTACAATAAACTTACATATGATATTTTGTTCCAATCTTCAAATGAGTAAACTAAGGCAAACAGAAGGCGAATAACTGACCTGATATTGGTGAGATGATAAAATAGAGGAATTGACATTTGACTCCTAAGCTGCACTCTAACAAGTTAATCTAAATTTTAGCTTTTGACGGGCGCCTGGGTGGCGCAGTCGGTTAAGCGTCCGACTTCAGCCAGGTCACGATCTCGCGGTCCGTGAGTTCGAGCCCCGCGTCAGGCTCTGGGCTGATGGCTCGGAGCCTGGAGCCTGTTTCCGATTCTGCGTCTCCCTCTCTCTCTGCCCCTCCCCCCGTTCATGCTCTGTCTCTCTCTGTCCCAAAAATAAATAAAAAACGTTGAAAAAAAAAAATTTAAATTTTAGCTTTTGTTATCATCACTGATATTCCTGAGGGAATTAAATTAGTACACACATGGTTAGTACCTATAGCCTTCTACGTGTATAATGCTGTGCTCAAAACTTTTTATTGTTACTTTTCACAAGTGTTATCCATCCATTATTCAAAATATCTTTTGGGGGCACCTGGATGGCTCAGTCAGTTAGGCGTTCAACTTTGGCTCAGGTCATGATCTCACAGTTCGTGAGTTCGAGCCCAGCATCAAGCTCTCTGCTGTCAGCACACATACTTCAGACACGATGCCCCACCACTCCATCCCAACCCTGCTTGTGCTCTATCTCAAAAATAAACATTAAAAAAAATTAAAATATCTTTTCACAGTGCTGAATGTCAATGTTTTATATCTTCTTGACTCTTCAGTCACTTGATATCAATCCAAACATTAGGAAAAGTTCACTAAATATACAAGGTCAAAACTGGTTTCTTTTTTAAAAGGGGGCATTTTGTTTCTTACTACCTTTTGATTACCTGCTTTGTTCTATTCCAGTGTTTTTTAATGTTAGCAAGCATCAGAATGACCTGGAGAACTTTTTAACACGCATATTAATGTTACTGGTTCACCCCCAGGGGTTCTGATTCAGTGGGTCTGTGTTGAAATCCAAGAATGTGCCTTTCCAGAAGATTCTCTAAGCTGCAGATGTTGACAGTCTGGGGACTACTTTGAGAAACACTGTGCTAGGAACTAAATTAATACATTTATGTTTTAACTCTAATCCTCATCTCCAATATAGGAGAAAGGGGTTATTCTTATTCACATTCTATAAATGAAGAAATTGAGGGATTGAGAATTTAAGTGACTTGTCCAAAGTAGTGAAGCTAATAAGAGGTGGCATCATGATTTAAGCAAAGTGTTCCAAACCCCTTACATACACTTCATAATTCCTCGATTCTGCCTCCTTGCAGCTTTAAGTAATGAAACTCATCATAAACTGACTCATAAGGTTGTTGTGAGAGCCCAGTTAGATATAAAAGGTGGATGCACACAGTGTGTTGGCCCAGGGAGGGACTCATTAATGCTGCTTTCTGTCAACACACTGGGATTCATAACCACCAGTCTCTCTGCACTTCCAGTGACTTTAGATAAAAGACCAACTGCTAAATCTCCCCTAGGTTTTTTTTTATGCTACCAAAATTGGATTGGTTTTTCCAAATTTGACAAAAAAGAAGAAAAAAAAAGGCAGCACAAATACACATAGTTGTTAAAAACGGGGGCAGAGCAATGAAAGCCTTTTCTTCTTAAAACTTTGACACATTAAAGAAAATTTGTGCCATTGTGCTTAGAACTAAGGGACTTGTAGTGGACACAGAGCACCTCACCTATACTGTACACAAAGCCTTAATTTAAGACGCTCAAGCAAAAGTGGCTTTTACTAGTATGGATTTTGCATACCTGATGCTGATACAAGTATAAAGCTCATAAATACCCTTGTTGCAGCCTAACTTCCATGATCAACTTCACAGAAAAATGTTCTGTCCATTGTAGATCCTTGAAATTTACCCAGATTCAGTGTTATTTCATCAGGTATCCGACACAAAATTTCCCTATTACAGGAGACTTGGTAACAAGGAAGTTGGGAGGTATGATAAAAGCATTAGAAATATTTTGCTTATTATTGCTTTTTAAAGACAGATGCCCAATGACCCTCACAAATATAAGCAGAAGTTCGTCAGACAGGGTTAATTTGTTACATTAACTATTTGGGAAGTAAATGAATCCAGGATGCCAACCACCAGGAATTGTCATGGTCCTACCAACTCTTTGGCAAGCTAATGTATTAAGATGTCACCTCTGCATCGGATGAGGTAAGTTCTCCACATCCTGACACTGATTGCTCAATGACAGAAAAAAGTTGAGCCTTTCTGCCCAGTTTCTAATCTCAGCATCTCCTAGAGAGCAGGCGCTTTGGCAGAAATCAGCATCTCCTTGACAGCCCCGGACAGGAAGGCTGAGATCTGAATGAACTAGGAGAATGTGTTCTTCCCTTGCCTTAGATGCTGTCTCTCAGGTGGGCAGGACAGCCTGGGGTTGTTTGCAGGAGGTGACAGATCTTTAGTCTCTCTCCCTGTCAGTCTGCTGCTGTATTCCAAATTAAATCAGGGGAGTTGGAGTAATGGCTCTCAATCAAGGCAATGGGTATAGAGCAAGCCCTTCCCTTGTGTCTACAAAAATTTTATAAACAAACATGCATCTGTTTCTCCTTCAGTGACAGGGAAACTACTGTAATTTTGTAGTTGTACTCGTGTTCTCTTTCCTTCCTGACTTTTGCATATCATCACGTCATATATTTGGAAAGTCTTTTTTTTCAATAGTCATACCCAAGAACTAATGTATATACGTACAGATTTTTCTAAAAGGCAGATAAAAAGGGAGACAGCGCATATCCCACTTGCTTGAGATTGTGATGAGTTCTCATTGGACTCCAAAGAGTGGTCAGAAAGACACAGATATGAGTGTGTGTGTGTGTGTGTGTGTGTGTGCATGGACACATGTGCATGTTTGTCGTGTGTGTTACTGTGCATATATGAATTAGCACATGTTGGGTTACAGTACACAGACACAGAATCAAAAGACAAACGAGTAAATTGTGGTTTGTATATACAATGGAATACTACTTGACAATGAGAAAGAATTAAATATGGCCTTTTGTAGCAACAAAAGGATAGCAATAACTCCAGATGGAACTGGAGAGTGTTATGCTAAGTGAAATAAGTCATACAGAGAAAGACAGATACCATATGTTTTCACTCTTATGTGGATCCTGAGAAACTTAACAGAAGACCATGGGGGAGGGGAAGGAAAAAAAAAAGTTAGAGAGGGAGGGAGGCAAACCATAAGAGACTCTTAAAAAACTGAGAACAAACTGAGGGTTGATTGTGGGTGGGAGGGAGGGAAAAGTGGGTGATGGGCATTGAGGAGGGCACCTGTTGGGATGAGCACTGGGTGTTGTATGGAAATCAATTTGACAATAAATTTCATATAAAAAAAAAGAAAAACAAGTGAATTTTCTGAAGGCTTTATTTGCCTATAGGTTCAGTCATATTATTATATTTTTAAATTTTGCACACAATACCTACTCATGATACCAATTTTAGAATTAATGAATATGTATATTTGGTGAAGCATAGGAATAAAGGGGACACTGGGGTGATATCACCTTATAAAAGTCAGTGTTTCTTGTAGGTTATGAATGGATTAATTTACATTGGTCCTCAGCTAATGAGCCAAGAACACAAGAAAAATGTCAATGGCATCAGGGCATCAGGTCCATTGCAAAGCCTCCTAATAAATATGAGTAAGATAATTTTACTTCTTTATTTTTCTCCTGCTGCTGCTGATGGGGAAGATGACAGCCTAATCGTGTCTGCCCAGCACTGGGCTGTGAGTTTACATTAAGCGGCATGTGTTCTGTCATTACTGCACGGTTTGGAGGGATAACGGTTTTGTCTAAACTACACCACAGGCAGAGATGATTTCTGAAAGCCACTCAGCAATTCACAAAGGAGAAGATTTTCTGCGTCTTTCAAATTTTGCTGGCATTATCAGCATAAAATAATGAGTCACTAGAGGCTGAGGAAGAGGGGGAAAAAGATATATCTATACGTATCTGTATCTATAGATATATAGATATAGATATATAGACATATAAGATATATATATATCTTATCCCATAGACCAGGTAACTAGAAGTTGGGATACCTCAACTGTAATCTTTCTTTCTAGCAAGCAGCCTAAGCCTCTTGCCAGGTTCTGTGGCCCACTGGAATCAGCACCAAGGTTTACTGAGACTAGTCTCCCTTTAACTATCCATCCCATGCTGGCTTCTGACCATTGTCTCATGATTTAGACAACATACATGTTCTAGATCCAATAGCCAATATTCACCTTGGCCCCCATTTCTAAGTTTTTGTCTGAATTATCTGCCTGGTAGCATGAACCATTCAGACCATTGCCTACTGTTGTACTTGTTAGTTTCCTTCCTATTGATGTGAGCTGTGGTCCTGAAACACAGGTTAGCTGGAGGCTTGCTTCCCTTTTATGAACATATTATTGATGGTGTTTGCCTATATCCCAGGCAAGATTTTTGTTTATGAGCCAAAAGCTTTAGGATCATCCTGTCCCTATTTATTAAGCAGTGAGTATGTGCGCACTCATATTAGATTTCAACAGATATGTACACGAATATAGAATATTAAGGGGAAAAATAAACACAGGGTACTTAGTACTGTAGGCTTTGGATTCAAATAAAAAGGATTAAAAAAAATTATTCAAGTCCCAGTTCCCTCGCCTGCATCCTGTGTGATATTGGGTGGGCAAGCTAGTTGGCCTCCTTAAGCTTCAGGCTTTTCAACCATAAAATTGGGATAATAAAATACCTAAGTCACCAGGTTCCAAAGAGTCAAATTAATATATACATATAGAATTTAACAAAGTATAGGCACATAGTAATTACACAGTAAATGGGTGATATCGATATTCATTTATGTATCAATAATTTCTTTTAAATGAATGACTTGTGATGTTTGGTTGATCACAGAGCAGAAAAAAAGCAACTAAAGGTAGCACTAAGTGCAGGACACCTGGTGACGAAAGCAAAATATAGTAGTCATAATAATAATTCTAATATCATAATAATAGATAGTATCATTGAGCACTTATTGATTTCCAATAGTAACACTACATACTATATACATTTTGGAGAAAAGGCAGAATAGTCAGCGGGTAAAGGGGATGAGAAAACAACAGTTGCTGAAATGGAGGAAAATGACTCAAACCCATCTATTAACTTTGATGTTATCATAATGACACTCTTACCTCTCATTTATGATTCCACTCTCAGGAATTTATTTTAAACTTTTTACTGATGTTATTGACGTTCAGTAGAAACAAACAAAAGCAATAAGTACAATGATGTATGCTGAAATGTTAAATATGATAGAAATATTTGATATTCCCAATGTCCAAATGTTTCTACCCCTCCCTATAATCATCCCCTTTGCAATGCAACTTTGCAGCTCCAACATCAAGAAATTGAATTGTACTTATTTCCTCACCACTGGAATCTGGGTTGGCCTCAGGCTTTGCTTCAGCCAACAGAAAGCCATGAAAATGAGTTTGTCCAATTCCAACTCAAGCTCTTCCTTTTCCCTTTTGGAACTGTGACAGCCACCATGGGACCAAGTCCATGCTTACCCTGCTGGAGAATAAAAAACTCGTGGCGCAGGCATTCTCGTTGCTCTAGCTGAAAACAAGCCAACTCCCCAAAGCAAAGTCATCTAGCTTATCTGCCGTTGACTACTGATACTGAGAGAGCCCTGCTGAGACCAGAACAACTATCCAGCCACGTTCAGCTCAGATTGCTGACCCACAGTATTGAGAACTAAATAAATGGTTTTATTTTAAGCCACTTAGTTTTGGAATGGTTTATTGATAACAAATGTTTAGCAATACGACGAAATATTAGGCATCGCACAACAAAGTAGTAGGCAAGCTTTAATATGACAATGATGATGTCTTAGTAAAATCATGTATATTTTATTATGTAATATTGAGTGAAAACAGCAGAATGTAAATATTAGTCTGTATACTGTAATTGGAATTATGAAGTTATGTATGCAAGTAAAAAGTGCATGTAAAAAAGACATGATTAAGCATCATGTTGTCATTATTTTGTTTCCTTTAACATACATATATTATATATTCTAATGAAAATATTTGTAGGACATAAAGTCAAAGACATTCTCAAGTTACAGGATATCTTGCTGTGACATTATTAAATCAGTGAAAAGTACAAACCAAGCCTTTTGCCTTCCTTCCCCAAAGATTGTTATTATTGGGGAAAAAAAAGAACAAAATGTACCAATAGAAATATTGTACAAATGGAAGGAAATCTCTTTATTAGTTAGGAATTAAAAGAAAATTCACATTAGCTAATTTTACTCTCATTATCAGACTGTTGGAATTTAAAATACAAATGGGGATTTAAATACTCCATGGATCATAAAACCCATTTTAACAGTGAAAGATATTGATAACAGCTAACTCTCATATGCTAAAAGTCAGCATTTAAATGTTAAAGGTGACTGACCCAAGATAAGGAAGAAACAATTTCAACAATAATTCTAAAAATCACTACTACTAGAATGGCTCATTCCTTTACTAAATGTAGATGTGCACATCATAAAAGCATTGCCCCAAGAAAATGAAGCTGACTTATGTGCAAAAACCAAAGAACCGCATAGAAATTCCAAAGGCATGTCCTTGGAAATTCACCCTTGACCAATATATCTCCTTAATCCAGTGGGCTGCTGAAGCACAATGCTGTTTTTCTAGCTGAGTGTGCATATTTGCTGCATCGAGAGGGATGCGGAACTTGGCTTCCTTCTTGCATTATGATGGCAATTTATTTTGACAGCTTCCTCAGCCCCCAAAAGTTGTCAGACATCCAACATGCTGCAGATTGAACTTTAAGCATTCAAAAGCCCTGTAGTCTGAAGTTGAAAGCAGGGAGGTAAGGACCAAAGTCAAAGAAAGTAATGCAGAATTTGTGTCTTGCTCCTTTCTTACAAAAGCTAAGAGATCAGAACTGAATCTGTAATTTATTTTCATTTTGGTCGCTGTCTATTCTTTTCTTTATCACCCACATTTAACTTGTCCTTATAACCCTTCAATGTTCTGTTATGATGACCAGTTCATTCACATCCCAATTGCTAAACTCAGTTTCACCCTTCCTGCTCATCAGGCCCTTCCACCAGCCAACGAGTAGCTTCCCTTTCTGCTGAGAAGACAAAATAACCCTCCACCGATAATTCTTCTACTCTCTCTTCCACATCCAGAACCTCTTCCACTTGGTATGTAGCAGGATGCTGTCTTATTTAGTGAAGCAAACTGTCCTGTGATGCCATTGACCTAGTTTGATGGTTGTGAAAAAATAAACAGCCCTGTGGAACGCATCACTCATTGTAAGGGTATCGTCAAGGACGTTGTTCATTACATCATACAGTGTCCTATTTATGAAGCCTTCTGAAAGAAATCCCTGTCTCATATTTATACAAATATACATAGTTGTACTTCTCCTAAGTATTTGTCCTGTGTTTATTTCTTTTTGGTCGTTTACTTATAAGGGATACTGTGAACTGTGTCAACAATACAATATGTGGTTAACTCAAGGAAACTGTATAATTTATCATGACTCTAACAATTTAGTATTGCCTATGGATCTTCTTTGCCTCCACACTTGCTTTTCTGTATTGTTTCAATGTACTTTTTTTGTTACCTGTTGCGTATCCATGTAGCTTTTAGCTAACATTCATGGAGCAGTCCTTATGTCTAGCAGTGTTTTTAAATATATTGCATGAATTAAGTCATTATAATCTCCTTTACAATGCATCGGAGAGCTACTAGAATTATCCCAATTTTGCAGGTGGAAAAAAAGTGAGTAACTAGATTGAGTAACTACCCTAGGCTTACACAGCCAGTGAGTAGAGAAGTTACTTGAAGTTTAATTCTTTCTAGAAGAAGACACAATGGAGAATTTTTGCACTTGAGCAAGATTTGGGATGATTTGTCTAAAATGAAGTAATTCCACTAGGTAAGCAAATTGGCCTTAACACCTTAAGTGACAGAATGATTTTGCTGTTCTGTGAGATGACCTGTTGGGAGATTCCCAAAATGTTATGCCACTAATAGGGCTCCTTAAAATCTCAAGAGATTGGAACAAACTCTAGATCTAATTTACAAGCTTTAGGGGTTTGCATACACAAATTCGAAGAGTAGCTCCATCAGGCAGTCTCCATGACTTTCAGGATCCTGAACCCTATGTTTCTTGTGAGGACTTTCATGTTCGATCTTTGATAAGTTGATCTTGCCTCACTCAGATTAAATGCAATTATGCTTAACAGATCCCAGCTTTTGAAATAAGCAAGTTTTGTGTAAGTGGGCTGAGGATATTAGTTTCATTTGGCAATGGTGAATTTTCCATGTTAGCTGTTAAAAATCAACTAATGTAGGAATATATAGAAATTTTTGCTTTCAAGAAGATAAAGCAGCACCCTTTTACAGAGCTTTAAAGGGAAAGATAAATTTTGATCTGGTATCTTTGGGTCCTGAACAAATGTAAAAGATTTTCTTTTTGTTTTTCCATGCAAACAATGCTAACAAACTCTGGTGAACTTAAACAGGAAAGGCATTTATTGGAAAGAGGTGAAGAAATAGACACAATCAGGAGGGGACTGAAAGAAAGCCCTAAATGCCTGGGTGGCTCAGTTGGTTAAGCATCTGATTTCAGCTCAGGTCATGATCTCATGATTCGTGGGTTCAAGCCCCATGTGGGGCTCTGTGCTGACAGTTCAGAGTCTGGAGCCTGCTTCAGATACTCTCTCTCTCTCTCTCTCTCTCTCTCTCTCTCTCTCAGCCCCTCCCCCACTTGCTCTTTCTCTCTCTCTCAAAAATAAATATTAAAAAAAAAGAAAGAAAGAAAGAAAGAAAGCCCTGAAAATTAGCAGAAACCAAGGGAAGATTGGTGTCGAGAAAAACAGATGGCTAGTGCCACCTTTGGACACTAGGAGCTGTTGCTGGTATTGCTACCACTACACCCACCTTGGACGCTACTGGCAAATGCTAGAATCAATGCTAAAATTTCTCTTCCTGATTTAAAGTCTCAGAGTATCAGACTGACTATGCCACTTAATGACAGACAATAGCAAATATCCGGCCTTTTAAGCTTGCCTAATGGAAGGAAGAGCCCTGCCATATACTAAGACTCATACAATTATAAATTGCTCATAAAAGTGGGTCCAAAGACCGAACTGCCAAAAACTGAGAAGTGTTCATAAAAATGAACAAATAAGTTACGTTTCCTTTTCATTCATTCAGCAATCCGTCTTTCCAGCCATCCAAGCCAGCCAGTCATGTATTCAACAAATACCTAGTGAGTTCCACATATGGTATTAAGTATTGGGAATTGTGTTGACTATCTTTTGTTTGCCTTTTTCGGTTCATTCCCCACTGTTCTCACTCTACTATGTGCCTCAGATGCCAGTTCATTATATATGGCCTTATTGGGGCTCCAGTGCCTCCTAGACTCTGGTCAAGTTTAGACAGTGGAGGCACTAGCAAAGATTGAAGGATGGGAGAAGAGAGAGCCAAGAATTCCTCCTCATGCTCCTCCCCACTGGACCACTGTTTGGCAGTGGCTGTATCACTCTATGGAAGCTATAGTTCCTATCAGACTACCTGGCTTCACCTAAAACTATAGCTTTCACACATTGTGGTAACCACTTGCTGTCTTTGCTCTTTTGGTCTAAGGATAAGTGCTTTACCATCTTCTGTTGGTTCTCTTCATCCAGAATTCCTCAGACAGATCCCCTTTTTAAAATTGTCTGCAAATACTCTTTTTTAGATTGCCATCTGTCTGTTGTAGGAGATGGCTTTATAGGATACATTAGTCATTAAGAGAGTTAGTCGTTCATCTTATTGTACTTACACTTTCACAATGCTATGACTTTTATGTACCCTCAAGCCCTCTCACATTGAAGAGGCAAGCTTAGCAAAGTACATATTCTACATCAACATTCCAATCCTGAAATTTGAAAATTGCTACTTCTGTACTCAGGCACTGTGGCAAATTTCCAACACACACATGTGTACTCTTTCTCCTAAAATACTTACTTTAAATTTATCTTTGGGTCTTCCCCTTCCCATTACCCGGTAGCCTTTACTACACAATTAAATGCTTGCTACACCACTAAATGTTACCTAATTCCAACTAGAATATAATCACATGAAGAAATGAATGTAAGCCATACACAGTAGAGTAAGTGCATGTGTATTTGTAATGAGGTTCTTTATTAACCTCATAATTTTATCTGACCCTGTCAGAATGAGCTCACAGGATGGGGTTAGAACACACTGCTATGAGTGGTTAGCCACAAACTAGAGGGGATAATAGAAAGGAAGACATTGGGGAAGGAGATGGTACCAGAGTCATAAAACAAATACCGTCAACTCAGATAAGGGGGGCAGAGATCATGTCCAAGTAGGTCAGTGGTTTCTGGTTCTAAGCAGCCAACAATTTAAGGAAAGTCTGTCTGAAAACTAAATAGCAGTAGTGCCAGCATCTGTAGCAAATGGTCTCACCCAGAAAATCCTACAAAATGTAGGGGAACAACATGACCCAAAGCTGGCTTAAATGAGGAGGAAAGGCAGAACAATGCCAGACTGGTATGCACAGTGTAACAGTCCTCTTCTTCCTAGAAACCAGTGCACTAGGAAACTGGAGGCATGAAAAACCAAAAACAAAAACTCTGGTACCTGTGTGCTGAAGGAAAATAGCGAGGTGAGCTATCAGGAAAATATCAGAACACTCTGTACACATTAGGGACTTTAGCTTTTAGCCGGGTGACACCTCCACCTTTCAATATATAGTTGAATGGGAAACACTGATTTGCTATTGGTTCTGAGGAGAAGTCTCCTCTCAAGGTTCTTAATAGTCACACTGACAGCTGAAATAATGCTGTAACAAACTGATACACTAAGCATCCTGGTTTATCTCATCTCTTCTCCCACCCCAAAAAGCTAGATTAATTGGGCTAAATAATGCAACCTGCCTTATTGTTTGAGAACAAGCAGTAACTATAATGTTAATTTATATGGAAGTTTAAAAAGAGGAATCTGCAAAGAAAACAAAAACTAATTTGTAAAGATATATGCATCTTTATGTTTATCGCATTATTTACAACAGCTAAGATATGGAAGCAACCTAAGTGTCCATCTTAAATAAATGGATAGAGAAGAATGAATATATATAAATAACAGAATATTACTCAGTCATTAAGCATAATGAAATCTTGCCATTCTTGGCAAAATGGATGGACTGAGAGGGTATTATGTTAAGTGAAATAAGTCATACAGAGAAATACAAATACCATATGACTTCACTTATAGGTCAAATATGAAAACAAGAAAACCAGAAAGAAATAGGCTCATAAATACAGAGAACGAACTTATGGTTACCAGGAAGAAGGGAGATTTGGGAGACAGGCGATTAAGAAATACAAACGTCCAGTTATTAAATAAATAAGTCATGGGGATAAATATTACAGCATAGGGAATATAGTCATTAATATTGTAATAATGTACGTTGACAGATAGTAACTATACATATCATGGTGAGCAGTGAGTAAGGTACAGAATTGTCAAATTACTATGTTGTATACTGAAATAACATAACATTGTATGTTAGCTATACTTCAATAGTAGAGAATTAATAAATAAGGAATTTGGATCATTTCTTTAGAAAATTATTCAGAATCTCCATATGTCCATACGGTTTCCTGTGGCAATAATTAGTTCCACAAGTTGGAACTAGAGATAATAAGCAAATAAACAAATAAACAATAAATATATAAAATTGCACGACAAAATAAGTTAAGAAAAAATTGGGCCAAACATATTTAATAGGTATCTTTATTGTTAGAAAAAGCATTTTCAATCCATCAATGTGTATTGCCATTCTCTGTATAATACATGGGGCTCCCAAATTGTATTTTTATAGGTAGAGTGTATGTTTAATGGAATTATATCTCTAGCAATCAGGATTCCATGAGTTTCAGAAAATGATGCTTTGTATATTCTAAATCTTTTACAGCATTCTGAAGTATAATAGGCACATGTGTATTGAAATGTCAGAAGACCTCCGGTAAATACTCCAAAACACTTGGAAATTCTCACACAATGTAAGTGTTAGTGAAGGTCATACAGCTGCTCTTGAAATGCTTCCAAGGACAGTAAATTCTCTACCCAATTCTTTTCTTGCTCTCAAGCAACTCTAAATTTCATAAATGTTTTCTTATATTGAGTTATTATCTGGTGTTTTATAAATTCTACTACTGATTCTAGCTTTGTTTTCAGAGAAAGATGGAACAAATTTACTCATTTTTTTCCTGTGTGTTATCATTTCTAGGCCTTCTCATAAAACTATCAACCCCAAATCACTCTACCTTCAAATCCTTTAAAATGCTTTACTGAGAATCACACTATTGGGGGGTGTGGGGTTTGATCAAGGCACAGCAGTATGAGACTACAACTTCCCATGTCATGCAAACTCTTTTCTTCCTGACAAGGCCAGAAATTTGCCATCATATCACACTGAGGATTCATATTAAGCTTGAGATCAACTCAATGCCCCAGACATTTTTATGTGAACGATTGCCACAGCATGTCTTCTCTCTCCTATACTTAAGCAATTGACTTTTGAAATCTAAATGCCTATCACTGGGCTTTGCACAGTTGTATATAGGAACAACCTACTGGCTTCCTTTGGTGAGTTAATATAATTTTACCCTCAGAAGAGTTCCAAGATAATAACAATGGCAATGAGCACAATATCAAAAATGGTAAATTACATTTGAATGGCCTCTTAGAGTTTAAAGAGTGCCTTAACACATGTTTTTTCACTTTATCCCCATAATCTAGATAGAGATGGTGGATATTAGCATCAATCTGGAGATAAAATGACTGAGGCATTAGACATACTGTCCTATGGTACTTATATGTGTATTAAGTAAAACACAGGCTTAGAACTCTATCTCTTTCCCCCTAATCCTAACTTTCTTCGTATCCCAAATACTTTTCAGTAGAACATATAAACCATGTCCTATAAAGACAAGAATTTTGTTAAATATGCTCCATTCAATAGTGCCAGTGGGCCAGGGAACTGTCTTCTCCATTCTGCAGCATTTACTAATTCACCATGAACTTAACCAGAGTTAGGCATGCATGCCTAGAAGTGGAGACTGCTTAACAGCCAGCTCTTCTCAGATTCTACTGCTTCTTTTGAAATGCTTAAACAATGTAATTTTCGATGTGTGAACATAGACATTTAGTCATTAACATGAACCCTAGTTGATCTATTTTAACAGTGATTATTTATGAATAAAAATATCATTTATGTGTTAAAAATCCAAGAAAAAATGCTCCCTCCATTCATTATCCCTTTCACTCAGCCTGAGAGTTTTCAAGAATATGGAAAATGAAAGCTGGAAAACATCTACACATTTGTATCAAGTCCATTTCTCACATCCCAGGGTGGACTTTTTCCTTAAAGTTTAATGAAGAAGAAGAATTGGAAACAGATATATGATGTCTTTGAAATAATAAGTAAAGAGGTACTACAGAAACTTGGGAGTTGCAATGCAGGGCTAGATACCTGATAACATGAGACATGTGAAAAGATACATTATTAGCTTGAGGGCTGAGTGGTTATGTGAGGTTATTGTATATATATTTTCCAGCTAAAACATTGAGGATGTCAGGGTATTTGCCCAGGACACAGGAACAAATGGAAATAAACTATTGTCTCAAAAACAGGGAAAATAAGCCACTATATTTTCATTTCAAGTTTTTATTTAAATTCTAGTTATTTAACATACGTGGTAAAAATGGGTTTCAGGTATAGAATTCAGTGATTCATTACTTACATATAACACCCAGTGCTCATCACAAGTCCCTCCTTAATACCCATCACCCATTTAGTCCACCCCCTACCTCCCTCCATCAATTTCAGTTTGTTCTCTATAGTTAAAAATCTCTCATAGTTTGCTTTCCTCTCTCTCTCTTTTTTTCCCTTCTCCTATGTTCATCTGTTGTGTTTCTTAAACTCTATATATAAGAGAAATCATATGTTATTTGTCTTTGTCCGACTGACTTATTTCACTTAGCGTAATATACTCTACCTCCACCCATGTCATTGCAAATGGCAAGGTACTGTTCCAGTGTGTGTGTGTGCGTGTGCACGTGCGCGCATGTGCACATGTGCCAAATCTTCTTTATCCTCTACCCAGTCAGTAGACATTTGGGATCTTTCCATAACTTACCTATTGTTGATAAGGCTGCTATAAACATTGGGGTTTATATCATCAGTATTTTTGTATTCTTTGGGTAAATACCCAGTACTGCAACTGCTGAGGTGTAGGGTAGTTCTATTTTTAACTTTTTGAGGAACCTCCGCACTGTTTTCCAAAGTGGATGCACCAGTTTGCATGCCCACCAACAGTGCAAAAGAGTTCTCCTTTGTCCACATCCTCACCAACAACATTCTTGATAAAAATCCATCACAAAGTAGGGATAGATGAAACATACCTCAACATCATTAAGGCCATATACAAAAAATGCATAGTTAATATCATCTTTGATGGGGAAAAACTGAGAGCTTCTCCTCTACGGTCAGGGACAATACAGAGATGTCCACTCTCACCATTATTATTTAACACAGTACTGGAAGTCCTAGCCTCGCAATCAGAAATAAAAAAGAAATAAAAGGCATCCAATTCAGCAAGTAAGAAGCCAAATTTTCACTATTTGCAGATGACATGAATCTCTACGTAGAAAACCCAAAAGATTCCTCCAAAACATTGCTAGAACTGATACACAAATTCAGCAAAGTCACAGGATATAAAATCAATGTACACAAATCTGCTGCATTTCTATCCACCAATAATTAAGCAGCAGAGAGAGAAACCAAAGAATTGACCCCATTTACAACTGTGCCAAGAACCCTAAGATACCTAACAATAAAACTAAACAAAGAGCTAAAAGATTTGTACACTGAAAACTATAGAATACTTGAGAGAAACTGAAGAGGATACAAAGAAATGGAAAAACATTCCATGCTCATGGATGAGAAGAACAAATATTGTTAAAATGTCTATATTATCCAAAGAAATCTACACATTTGATGTAATCCCTATCAAAATACCACCAGCATTTTTCACAAAGCAAGAGCAAACAATCATAAAATTTGTACGGAACCACAAAGAGCTCAAATAGCCAAAGCAATCTTGAAAAAGAAAAGCAAAGCTGGAGGCATCACAATTCCAGATTTCAAGCTATACTGCAAAACTGTAGTCATCAAGACAGTATGGTACTGGCACAAAAGCAGACACAGATCAATGGAACAGAATATAAAACCCAGAAGGGGCGCCTGGGTGGCTCAGTCGGTTGAGTGTCTGACTTTGGCTCAAGTCATGATCTCATGGTCTGTGAGTCTGAGCCCTGCATCAGGCTCTATGCTGACAGCTCAGAGCCTGGATCCTGCTTCAGATTCTGTGTCTCCCTCTCTCTCTGCCCCTCTCCTGCTCATGCTCTGTCTCTCTCTGTCAAAAATAAATAAACATTAAAAAATTAAAAAAAAAGAATATAACACCCAGAAATGGACCCATAACTATATGGTCAACTAATCTTCAACAAAGCAGGAAAGGATATCTAATGGAAAAAAGACAGTCTCTTCAACAAATGGTGTTGGGAAAACTGGACAGCAACATGCATAAGAATGAAACGTGACCACTTTCTTACAACATACACAAAAATAAATTCAAAATGGATGAAAGGCCTAAATTGGAGACAGCAAACCATCAAAATCCTAGAGAACGCAGGCAGCAACCTCTTTGACATCAGTCATAGCAACTTCTTACTGGACACATCTCCAGAGGCAAGTGAAGCAAAGCAAAAATGAACTATTGGGACCTCATCAAGATAAAAAACCTTCTTCAACCTTGTTGAAGGAAGCAATCAACAAAACTAAAAGGTAACCTATGGAATGGAAGAAGATATTTGCAAATTACATATCTGAGTCTATATGTATCCGAAGTCTATAAAGAATTCATCAAACCCAACACTCAAAAAAATAAACAATCCAGTTAAGAAATGGACAGAAGAGGGGCGCCTGGGTGGCGCAGTCGGTTAAGCGTCCGACTTCAGCCAGGTCACGATCTCGCGGTCCGTGAGTTCGAGCCCCGCGTCAGGCTCTGGGCTGATGGCTCGGAGCCTGGAGCCTGTTTCCAATTCTGTGTCTCCCTCTCTCTCTGCCCCTCCCCCGTTCATGCTCTGTCTCTCTCTGTCCCAAAAATAAATAAATAAAAAAAAAAACGTTGAAAAAAAAAATTTAAAAATAAAAAAAAAATAAAAAAAAAAAAGAAATGGACAGAAGACATAAAAAGACATTTTTCCAAAGAAGACATAAGAATAGCTCACAGACACATGAAAAGATGCTCACCATCATCTATCAACAGAAACATTAAAAAATGAACGACTATTATACAGTCCCAATCATCGCCCAGAATTGCTCTGAATGATCAAAACTAACAAAGATGCACATGCGGGAGGTGGATAACTGAGGCCATCTGTCTCCAGATCCTAGCCTGTTAGGATCTAAAATGAAAACCAGAGAAATCAGATCATTTTTCTGATGATAACCTCCATAATATTATTGGTACAAACCCATGCTGAATCACAGCATAAAAATATTTAAGATGTAACCACATGAGGAGGATGTCAAAAAAAATTGTTGTTGTCCAAAGATACTCTTCATTTATTAAAACCAAGAAATAATCAGTAAACTCAGTAGTAATGAGATTTTCCAAGTTTAGCTTTTGCAAATAACTGTTTTTGTCTAAAACAATACTAAGCATGATGATGATGATGATGATGATGATGATGATATATAATGAGCAAAGAAACTAAAATTCTGTGCTTTTCAATGCCAAGCAAATGTTTTTCAAACATTTTCATTTCATTACTGTAACAACTACATGATAAAATTGGGGTAGATTAAAAAATTTAGCCATGCTATTTTGTAACTCCTGTCATCAAGATAAAATCTGCTTAGGCAAACATTAATCTGCCATAGCCCACTGAGTTGCTTTGACCAATAGAATATAGTAGACATAATGTATGACGGCAAAATTCAACACACTACAGGCAGCAAGGAGACTCTTTAGTTGAAATAGTAAGTGAAATAAGGAAATTACCATTGGCATTGAAAAAAAAGAAATTATAAAACCCTTGACAAACTTGTCACTTGCACTAACTTGTATAATGGAAAACATGCCAAATGAATTTGTATATTTGGTTAAGGAAATTTTGAGGCAGAATATTGAAAATGTCATTTGACTTCTGTGAGCAATGTGGGATAAGGTAGGGAAACAACAAGTGCACTGAATAGAAATTCCTCTCATTTCAAATCAGAAGGTAGATAAAATATAAAAAAAAATCTATAAAAAGATAAAAATATTAAAAGCAAGAGCTATTTGGTTAGTAATATAAAAACCCGTTTCACAATTGTTTAGTCTCTCTCCCACCACCTCTAAAAGAATCTCAAATTAATAAATAGGCTTCAGGATAGAGAAAAAGTGAAGAATGAGGTAGTAAAAGTCTTTGTAAAACCTATGTAAGAGTTAAGGCGGTACGTAGGAAATCCTTCTCCTCAGTCTCTGAATCAAAAGGGGCTGCACTAAAGCAGCATTATCCACATCTGCACCTGAAGCAAATTACAAGAGTGTGGACATCAAGCCTGATGCCATGATTCATGGGACTTGGAGAGTTTGAATCATACTCAATGTATTTTGCATGGCAGGGCAGCAGGGGGAAGAAAAATCAATACTGACAGAAGGTGGTCTGTAGTTCATTGTTGTAGAATGGTCCCAGAAGAATCATATTTCTTGGTATCTAAGCCTTTGTGAAGCCCTGCGCACACTGGTTCTTGCCTTGGGCTTGTCATTTTGGTCCATAAGACATCAGCAAACATGAAACAAGCAGAGGTTTGATAACTACCAGCATACTGGGATCACCATCTTGGAATTCTTCTACTACTAAATGAAGAAGCTTCAGATAAAAGAAAACAGGGAAAGGGAGAGCCATTCTAGACATCCCAGCTGAGGCACCAGTTATATGAGTGAAATTATTTTAGATCATGTAGTTCCATGGCATTACCTAACATACCCTGACTTCTCCTTGCTTAGCAAGCCAAGATTCCGCTGATGGCCTGCCCTAAATGTGTTAACCTTACTCTCCAGTTCTTCTATCAAGACATGTTCTAGTTGGATCCTCTAAACTGCAGATTGCATTACTTCTATCACTGCTTATTACAACAGTAAAAAGGGAAAGCTTATTTGCCTTTGCTAAATTTGGGAGAGACCATCATGATTAGTTAATAGACTATAATCACTATCATTCTGGTCTTAAATTTGAATTTCCTTAGGACAAGCTATTTTATTATAAATGAGTTAAATAATTATGTCATCTCAGAAGTAGAGATACTTTGAAGTGTGTTATATATCCAATAGAAAAATCTCTTTCTATTTGGCACTCCTAAACTTGTCTAGCAGCCAAAGTGAAATAATTGAGCTTGGTAATATGATGAGTTGGCATAAAACCTCCAACTATAGGTGTTAATGCATGAACTGGCTATTTATTTTTTATTCATACAAGATACTAAATTATATGAAAATGTATCTGTGTTTCTCAAAAGAAATGACAATGTCACATAGTAAGAGCTCAATAAACAGTCAAGTCAATAGATGAGTTCCTCTTGTAGAATGTGCTTTGCTTTGACAAATTACAAATTTCCTGACAAGTGGGAATGCTAGCAAATATTTAATGTATCTTAAAGGTCTAATACTGAGAATTCTGCCACTACTTTACTAAAGATTCATTCATGTGACCTCCTCACATCCGTAATGAGTATTTATTATCACCAAATAAAGACACTGAAGCTCTAAATGATTATAACTTTCTCAAAATTTGACAAATTAACCAATGGCAGACCAAATGCTTTCTAATTCTCTGAGTAGAACTTTTTTCTAAGCCAGTGTTTCCCTAGCACCTGTCTTTTGGTGGCATTTTTGCTACTGTGAGGCTCTAACCCCATAATTTGTACTATAATTTACTGAGTTTATATTTAATAACCTCACGTTTTATTTTTTCTTTAGTTTTCTTTAATCTTTATTTATTTTTGAGATAGAGACAGCGAGTGAGCGGGGGAGGAGCAGAGAGAGAGGGAGACACAGAATCCGAAGCAGGTTCCAGGCTCCAAACTGTCAGCTCAGAGCCTGACACAGGGCTTGAAGTCACGAACTGTGAGATCATGACCTGAGCCAAAGTCAGACACTCAATCGATTGAGCCACCCAGGTGCCCCTCACATGTTTTATTTTAGATAAGAGTTGATATATTATAATAATTGGACAGCGAATATAATTTACTATACATGAAAGACAATTATAAAATTAATTTAATTAAAGCAAATTATTAAATATTTGCTACATATCATTGACTCATGAATGCTCTGAGATGGTGGCCCATTCTCTTTTAAGATCAAAAGAAGTTAGCAAGGGGAAGATCTATGAACATCAAATGGGGACTTTCTCCTTGAGATATTTAGATGAAATGATATAGAATGGAAAATTGGATTTCTTTGTAATAATGTGCCTGCTATTATTTAAGCATTATTTGAAATTAAATTTATTTAAGTACCAACCATATAGTACATGTACAACAATTTGCAAAACAATGAGCTAGTGCTTGCTTCAGTTGCACATATACTAAGATTGGAACGTTACAGAAGACTAGCATGGTCCCTGCACCAGGGGACAAAGCAGTACTATAAGTCATATTGCTTCCCCAAATCTGGTGGAGTACATGCTCTTTATCCTATTTTTCTTTCCATATTATACTTGTGTACTGAATAGTCATATCCAGATATTTATACATAAGCTTCGCTCAATCTCTCTACATTATTTTACAAAAGATGCTGTTCCAATGGACTACCTCTATTCACATGACATTAAACAAATCTATGTCAATTTTAGAGTTAGTGCATAAATGTGTTTTATTGTACCTGACTAATGAAATACATTTCTCAAGTCAAAATTTAGATAGGTTATTCAATTGCGGGCTTATCTTTCTCACTGTGATTGTTTCCTAAGACCTCTCCAACTCTTAAAAAAATTCCATTTCCCAAATTACTAGTTTTATTTTATTCTTAATTTTCATTGCAAATTTATTAAGGCCCTTTCACTGACCCCATTAATGACCCTCCCATAGACTCTTTCCTTAGCTCCTTGAAGACTCCCACCATTATATTAAACCAATTCTCTAAAGTCATCAATAATATCTTAGTTGTCATATATCATAGATCTTTCCCTCTATATGTAATATTTAATTAATTTTTCCTACTTAACTGTGTTTATCTGTGAGAACGGGCTCACTAGGCTCACGTTGTTTGCCATCTTAATCTTATAGCTTCAACTATCACCTTTCTGTAAATGAGTCCTAATTACCAAGCTCTGGATTCTATCTCCAGTTGTCTTCTATCCATGCATAGGAGATAAGACATTTTTGATTGGAGGGAGGGAAGGGGGTGTGTAACTCAAGCTAATCACTGAACAGATCCAAATGAAACTCAACTTTTATTGCCTCGATACTAGTTCTTCTCCTTCTTTGTTACTTTCATCCATCCGGTTTTTCAAACCTAACACTTTGGTATCATTTCATTCGCACTGCATTTAAGTCCTATGTTCTACCTGAACCCATCCATTCTTGTCCTCATTCTGACTACCAGCAATCCAGGCCATAGTTAAGACTTACTTGCCCAATTTTATCAAACCCTTTACTATTCTCCACACCTCTAATCTCTGACACTTCCAATTCATCTAGAACAAGATTGCCAGATAATTCTTCATGCATAATGATACTCCTTTGTCATGCCACTACTTGGTCCCCAGTCAATACCTTCCAAGTATCCCCAAAATTAAGTTCAAGTTTCTTAGTCTGTAATTCATATCCTTACATGATCCAATCATTTTTTTTTTTTTTACTCAGTATGTATTTACTTTTCATCTTTGATTGGGCAATTACTTAAAAAGCAGGCTAATTAAAATACACAATTTTAAAACATTTTGATCCAAGAAAAAATGCATAAATATACATTCATTTGTCCGTAATTTCATGTAAAGCCTAGGCTGTTTCTTCCCCTTCCTTCCTTCCTTCCTTCCTTCCTTCCTTCTTTGCTCTCTTTTTCTTTCTTTTTCTCCTCCTCCCTCTGTCCCCCCCTCTCTTACTATGCATTAATAAACTATATAAATCACCCATTTTTCTAGTTTTATTTTACTTAGAATGGAGTAAGTTCTTAGAGATACCTATGTAGCAGTTTGAATGCACAACCCTTTTACAGTTTAAAAATTTCCTCCAAACTTTTATATTTGACTTCTCAAACCACAAGTTCTGTTGTCATTTTAAGTGATTCAGTGCATTGACTTATTAACATTCACGGAAAAAAAAAATAACCACCTTTCTTTTTGTTCTATTTCTTTGGCTGACACACTCTTAAATTACTATATATTTACAATAACAAGAACCATTGCCATGAGGAGTTTTAGGAACAAAAGCAAATGACTCCTGTTAAGCACACAATTTGCAGAAGCAAAAATGCACAAATATGTTGCAGACTTGCTCAGCAGCCCAAGAGTTCAATATGCCATGAGCATCAGAATAATACCTTACAGGGGCGCAGTCGGTTAAGCGTCCGACTTCAGCCAGGTCACGATCTCGCGGTCTGTGAGTTCGAGCCCCGCGTCAGGCTCTGGGCTGATGGCTCGGAGCCTGGAGCCTGTTTCCGATTCTGCGTCTCCCTCTCTCTCTGCCCCTCCCCCATTCATGCTCTGTCTCTCTCTGTCCCAAAAATAAATAAAAAAAAATGTTGAAAAAAAAAATTTAAAAAAAAAGAATAATACCTTACAGAAATGAGGGCAGACATTGGTAATTCAGCTACTTGAGGCTGGTTAAAGGAGATATGCTACACTTCTTATTCTCCATTAAAAATAACAGTCTGACCTTTGCTTCCTACAGCCTACTCTCCACCAGCCCACTCAAATTTACAAGTCTTTTAAGCATACTAACCATAAGTTCCAACTCAAATTCTACCTTCTCTATGTTCAGTTCTTGGATGCTTTTACCTGAAATATTTCCCCTATTTGAACTACAGCAACATTTGTCCATGTGAATTTTAGGATAATCTTTCCTCCTTTGAATTATAGTTATTGTTTTGCATATTTTGCTATTAAGTTCTTGCAATGCAGGTGTTGTAACTGAATCACCTTGGTATGCTCCACAAAATCTGGCATGAAGAAGGCAAAATGATAATATCATTATCATATCTCCAGTCCAGCTCTCTGAGTACTGAGCCTTGGAGAAACAAGGGATAATGGGAAGACTTATACAAAATATTCCCAAGAAGTAGACAAATTTTAAACACAGGTGTTCATTCATCATATATCTTACCTTGCAGTTTAATATATTTGAAATAGGTAATTTCTAAGGTTGTTGTTGTTTTTAATTTTTAAGTTATTATTAAAAGGAATTTGCTGAAACAGCAAATAAACTGATATACTCTAATGAAGGGATATTATGCAGTCATTTAAGATGCTGCTTACAAGGAGTCTTTTGTATAAGGGAAAAAATGTTTTATAATGACAAGTGAAAAAAAAAAGCAAGACACAAAATTAAAACTACAGTTTAAGCATAACTATTAAACTTTAGTGGGAAAATAGTGGAAATTAAAAGACAAACATGTAGAGCAACTGTGGGTGGTTTGTTTCCTTGCCTGTTTATTTTATTCAAATTTTATACCAAGAGTATGTTTTAATTTTATGCTCACATGTGTCTTGATACTTTTAAAGAAAGCTGCTCAATTTTCATAACTTGGCTTTATCTCCTTTTATTAAGCAATTATTCTATTAATAGCTATAAGCGAATACAAAAAGGAGAGTGGGTAGAAGCAGAGTGCAAATAACAGCACTAGTGTTAGTTCCTGAAATACATATGAGAATGCCAAGGATTTATTTTCAAAGTAAAAGGTGCCTGACTTTCAAGTTCCAATCCAAAGATGAGATTGACAAGAGAAAAAGTACCTATGCGATTAAGATCACAATTTTTAATGTACCTCCTTCAGAAGATAACAATACTGTCTTTTTCCTTTAGGTAGGTGAGGGCCTAAAATAATTTTTAGGTATCTGCTACTTAATCTCACAAAGTCTCCGGGAGATAAGAAAGAAAACTAAACACACTTAAAAGCAAAAGACCACGGCTTTTTATCTCTTAAATGTGACCTGGGACAAAAATTGTGAAAGATTAAGGCCATCTCCATGACCCTTGACTAATGTATCTTCCCCTTTGGGCTCCCTCATCTGTTGCAACACTACCCTTCCAAGGTTGACAGCCAACCATTGCAGGGCAGCGGTTTCCAAAAAGCTTAGAGAACAGCTAAACAGACAGGAAACCAACGAAGGACCAACTTCAATGGAGCTAAAATTTCCGATCTTTTGAGAAGTATTTACAGTCCTCTTGAATGGGTTCATCCTAGTACTCATCCTCAGATCTCCTCCTTGGACTGTCAATAATGTCCCAAAGTTATTCATCTTAAAAACCAGTATATTAGTTCCCTAGAGCTACTGTAACAAAGTACCACAAATTGACTATTTTAAAACAACATAAACTTTTAAATCTCATAATTCTGGAGGCTGGAAGTTCAAAGTCGAGGTGTTGAAAGGGCTATGTTCTGATGTTCCGAGGAGAGGATCTTTCCTTGCCTCTTCTTACAAGATCACCAGTCACTGGATGAAGCACCTTCCTAATCCAGTATGATCTCATCTCAACTAATAACATCTGCAATAGTCCTCCCAATAAAGGTCACATTCTGAGGAAGTGGGTGTTAGTACTTCAACTTCTCTTTTGGAGGGACTAAAATGCAACCCCTAACACTTGGGTAAAAAAGAAAGATCCTCCAGCCAAACAATAACAACAAAATCAACAAACTGCCATGAACATGTCAGTCCATTCCATTCAGTAACGCATGTCTTATCATTCAAAAGTTAGTGTGGTGGAGATAAAATTATCTCACCATGAAAATCAATAAATCAATGACTCACTGAGATATATGGAAAACAGTTTTCCATCATGCATGTGCATGCATATGCACACATACACAAATGTACTACTGATTCCAATCATACTCCGTGGCTCATTAACATGTACAAGTGACTGCAAGAATTGTAACTTCTTTATCTCTGTATGACAAGAAAAGAAAATAGCTTTTCCTTTCTTTCAACCTGCTAAAAAAAATGTCTAATTTTGCAAACTCTTGCCTATGTCCCTTTTCTGTTTGGACTGGCAGTTTCTTTTGGGCCTTTGTGATCACAGAAAGGGGGAAGGGCAAAGCACTAAGAAATAGAAATGATAGAGAAAGAACATGAAATTTAGCCACAAGACAAAGAGAAGAGAAAGAATGAGACATTTGGGTGTATACAAGGTATATGGAATAAAGAAAAAAAGAAATTAATATTAACAAGTAGAGTTGTCAATTAACTATTCCTTTAATGAGTCTGAAAATACAAGTCAAACACTTGAAATATTTTAACAGCATTTGTACCTTCTGGGAGATAACTTTAATCCCAGTGGCACTATATTTTGATGCACACAGATAACACATACATAAGAGTTATATATAGAATTAAAGTAATAATACTAATAATATATGCTTCATGATAACAAGAAGATTATTTATTAAACTCTGTAAACAGTTCCTGACACATAATAGATATTCAATAAAATTACTAGCATATAGGTCTTCCTTCTACTGCTCTACAAACGTTTAGAGAGTGATACCAATAGACTTCTAATTACTCAGAAACATTTAGTGCCTCTTTAAGCTCCAGAGATAGAATCATTTTTATATAAAAAAGTCAAGAAACATTCTGGCTACAATATCAACCATATAACCAGAAGTATTAGATTTGATTCAATGAGTGCATGCCCTTTGCAGCAGATTCAATTTTAAGCTTTCATCTAACATGTAAAAAAATAACCATTTGTTGCATACACCATCCATTCATCCACCAATCCATTTATTCATCCATTAATATACCATTCACCCATGTATTCACTTATTCAACAAATACTTGTAGTGTGCCTGCTGATGTACCAGATAGTATTCTAGGAAGTAGATATACAATAAAGAACAACACGGACTCTTCCTTTGCTTTTATGGAGTTACAATTTAATGAGGGAAACCATCCAGAGTAAACAGATAAAGAAATAAGATGATTTATGATTTCTTGGCCTCTCTCCCAAGCACTGGAAATACATTTCTAGGTTGGGGACTCTACGTAGGGGTGTTCTAGAGTGGTCCAGGCTGACAAAAATAATTTTAAAAAAGAGGAAGAAGAAAAGGAAAAGGGAAAAAGGAAAAAGATACACACACACACACACACGCACACACACGCACACACACGCACACACACACTATGTGCAAAGGACCAGAAGTAAAATTCATGTTACATTTCAGGATAGCAACTCCATCTAGATTGTACAGACAACTAAAAGGGGTGGGGAATGTCACACATGCAGTTAGAAGAGTAGGGAATATACAAGTTCTAAAAAGTATGTTAAATGATATCTTAGGTATCCTGACTGTATTCCAAGGCAACAGGGCACATTTGAAAGATGTTAAGTATGACATTTTTCACCCCTGTGTTTTAATGTTGTCTTTCTGACAACAGTTACTCAAATCTAAAGTTTGAAATGAAAACGTACTTATTTGAAGAACAACTTACTTGGACAGGGAGCCCTTTTCTATCCTGGCTTCTGGTTTTGGATTAAATTCTTGTCACATCATCCCATTTCTTTTTGGACCCAGGTTGCCTTTCTGGTTCCTGATTTTGCATATTTATCTCTTCCCCACAATGCAACTATTGATTCAGCTTAGTTCCTCGATATAGCAATTTGCATTATGCATTGTCT
Organism: Neofelis nebulosa; assembly: GCF_028018385.1. Classification (NCBI taxonomy): domain Eukaryota; kingdom Metazoa; phylum Chordata; class Mammalia; order Carnivora; family Felidae; genus Neofelis; species Neofelis nebulosa. The sequence goes on from NC_080791.1 coordinate 94,066,632, forward strand.
ATCAGGAATTATTGTTGCTTCAACACTAGCATGCTCTGCCACAAGCCAGTGCTCTCCTTTTGAGTGCACCATTGGCTGGATTCATTTTGTGTCATAATAGGAATAAAACATCTGGTTTTGGGTCGCCTGGGTGGCTCAGTCAGTTAAGCCTCTGACTTCAGCTCAGGTCATGATCTCATGCTCTCTCTCTCTCTCAAAAATCAATAATTATAAAAAAATTAAAAACCAAAAAAAATCTGGTTTTGACAGTCTTTATAATTTTTTTTTACATTTATTTATTTTTGAGAGACAAAGCACAAGTGTGGGAGGGGCAGAGAGAGAAAGAGACACAGGAACCGACCAGGCTCCAGGCTCTGAGCAGTCAGCACAGAGCCCAACATAGGGCTTGAACTCAAAAACTATGAAATCATGACCTGAGCTGAAGTCGGAGGCTTAACCAACCGAGCCACCCAAGTGCCCCATTTAATTGGCAGTCTTAAGGAGCTCTTTAAAGGGACCATCACAAATTGAATTCCTTCTTCCAAAAACCTTGCATGCCCAGGATGGATGAGGGGAATGACCATATACCTAAAACTAGTATCACACACAATATTACACATTTTAAGGAAATAATCATATTCTGTATTATATGGCCATCATTTTAAACAACATCCATGGCACAAAAACTGTTTCTCCCTGATCACTCACACGCTTTTAAGTCATTTTCTGGGGGCGCCTGGGTGGCGCAGTCGGTTAATCGTCCGACTTCAGCCAGGTCACGATCTCGTGGTCTGTGAGTTCGAGCCCCGCGTCAGGCTCTGGGCTGATGGCTCGGAGCCTGGAGCCTGTTTCCGATTCTGTGTCTCCCTCTCTCTCTGCCCCTCCCCCGTTCATGCTCTGTCTCTCTCTGTCCCAAAAATAAATAAAAAAAAAAAAAAATTAAGTCATTTTCTGTTCATCCCCACCCACAACTCTAAGGAGACAATGACTTCACTTGAGTCCTAGAATAGCTGAAAAGAGTGTATTTCCCATTGTTAATGACATGGAAGACAGGGTGCTACTGGGTGGGCATTTTGAGATTTAAATTAACTACAACCAAAATATATCATCAGAGCTGTTCAGATAAAAGGTGACTCATGAAACCATGTGGAAGAAACAAGATAAATAAACTAGGTACCTACCAATGGTTCTGTTTGTAGGTGGATGCGGGCACTGACCGTGGTGGGACACCACAGGGAGAAACAGATGGTGAGTGGTCAGGAGTGCAATCACTGCAGGTGAGAATCAGTGTAGTCTTCTGGCATCCTGCCTAAGGTTCCAGGACAGATTCAGTGACCCCATTAATATTCCTTGTGTAAGGACACTTTGAAAGCATGGTGACTTACATCATAAAGGAATGGGGAGCTCTACGTCATCTGATTTGAATATTGAAAAAGAGATCTAGGGGCACCTGGGTGGCTCAGTTGGTTAAGCATCCAACTCTTGATTTCAGTTCAGATCATGATCTCATGATTTGTGAATCTGAACCCCAAGTAGGTCTCTGTGCTGGGTGTGGAGGCTGCTTAAGATTCTCTCATGTGTCTCTCTGCCCCTCAGCTCCTGTGGGCGCTGTTTCTCTTTCTCTCTGTCTCTGTCTCTCAAAATAAACAAACTTTCAAGAAAAATTGAAAAAACAAAGAAATCTGGTTAAATAGGACATGCAAATGATATCTGAGATTTCTGATATTCCTGTAAACAAAATATGTATACAGCAATCCCTAGAAGTCATTTTAAAAAGACCTCTGTGAAGCCTAAACCATAAATATCCAATTGTACCAGATGTCAGTTCTCATGATTGTATCAATCTTCCTCCCTAAATAGATATTCTGAAAACCCACTGGGGACATATGCATTTCAATAAGTTCCAATGGGCTTCAAATACAAGCATTCTTTATCCATAAAAGAATTACTACAAGAAAAGACTATTATCATTATAAAAATACTATTCCCCAAGGGAGGACTAGAGCTTTTCTTTGTAATTAAACTTCCTTTTAAAACAAAACAAAGAACATTTTTAGAGAAAGCTTCTAAATCTTGAGAACACTTTGCTTCCTTCTAAAAGCCAAGTTAGATGTAAATGAATCCTTCTACATCTGATTATGTTAAGAAGCTATTTGGGACTGGTTTGCTTATTTTGTTTTAAGAAAGAGTATGCAACAGCTGCATTTATCTTCTGAAAAGGCAGACTTGGTCCAAAGTCATATATAATACGCTACTTTTGTATTTGGTTGAGCGCATAAAACCTATTTCTGAAACTAAGCAAAAAATAATTACATAAACAAGATTTAATAGATGGAATCAACTCTATCTTTAAGAATAACAACCAGTGAGAACAATGGTTACAGAGGTAGAACTAATTCATAGTAACGTACTTTCATGCAATATAAATTTTGTCAATGAAGCTTTGCCTTTATTTACATAATATACTTGCTCATATCTGTAATGACATGGCAGCATTTGTTCTCTGGGACACAGTATTCTAGAACCTTCTGACTCAGGTGGGAGGTATCTATACAGTATAATGGCCAGGAGAAGAATGGAAAGATGGAGATACATGTATGGCAATGATAATGAGGGGATTGAAGAAATATAGGCAAGTAAGAAAGTTTAACTTTAGGAATAAATGAAAGTAGACCTAGGAAATTGAGTTTTGATCAATAGGTTATCCAAGCACCAAAAAGGCCATTAAACCTCTAGAATTTGGGACCCTAGCCAGCAGAATCCTCAAGTTAGTCCAAGAAATGTTTTGGGTCAGAGTGAAGCCTTAAGTTAATAGTTTGCAAAAAGGTTTTGAGTAGTTGGATCCCTTTCCTTAATTGAAGTTTTAGACAGACACTTGGAATATCCAAACAGTTAAAGCAAAGTAGCTTTGCTTAGAGCAGGTGGGGACAGTGTCAGCAGCCTCCCCTTTGGCTATATTGATGACTGTGTTTGCTGGGGCTGGCTGGGGCAGTGGGACTAAGGGAAGCATAGTTCAAGTGACCTTGTTCTAGAGAAGTGTTTTCTGATTTAGGCAGTTCCAAGCTCCAGATTTTTGAGATGACCTTTTGGCCATCTCACTTATCTCAATGTTTTCCATAATATTATAGTTGAGTGAAACCAGCCCCAATTTCAGATAAGAACATTCAGATTCTGGATGTAAATGTTTGCATTGTGATATCAAGCATATTGTTTAATCTTCAGCCTCTTTATCTATAAAATGGCAAAAAAAAAAAAAAAACACAAAACTGACGACTTTCACTTAATTAGGAGTAATGAAGATGATGTATATAACAGATAGCAATGTTAAATTTTACCCAAGCCCTGTGATCCTGGAAAACAGTGATGGTTAAGAAATCTCATCTTCTATCCTTTTTGTGTTCTTGGAAACACCTTACTATACAGAAGTACCCTTCTCCACAAGTTGTAGATAAGATTCAAGGATGCCCTAATGTTTACCTATGACAAAGTCAGACACAGATTCTCCAACTTACTTTTTTTTTGCCTCATAAATGATTAGCTGAACAGTTTTGTCGATACTGATCAATTGGAACAAAATGTCTGTTAACCAAACTTTGCTTAAGATTTTCTCCTTCCCTGAGTTCCCTGAACGTTGGTCCACCTTCAGACTGAGTCAGCACACAACTTTCTTTAACAACCACTCCCAAGAATAGGCCCACTTCAGGATAAACTATTCCGTGATTTCCTATCGGAGCAAGGCAGGCTACCTTCACCTGTTCACCTCATTCATCACATTTCCCCCACCTAGTTCTTTATAGCCTTGTTCACTCCTTCCTGTAAAAGAAAAGTATCTTTCTGCTTAACTTTGAGATGCTTGCAGAGCTCATTGTCTGAGCACTTTCCCTCTAGCATGCCCTTCCTCTCCCTAAAGTCTTTCCTTACCTGAGGGTTTGCATTTTATTTGACTCAAAAGTAACTACTAAGGAATTAAGTAGGTAGGAAAATGTCCAGGCAATATGTTCTTCCATTAGTTGTTGGGGGATAGAAAAATTGAGGGAAAAACCCCAAAAACCCCAACAACGTATTTCTATCATTGGTACATTAAGGCTCTGAAAGTTATCAGGAATACTATCTATGATATCCATATTTCTAAAAGTAGGCCTAGTAGGGTCACAATTGACATGAACCATTGGTTATCAGCAACAGTTAAAAGTGATTTCAAAGCAAAAATGCTTTGCAACGTATAAAGCATTGTATAAATGCCAACTGAAACTGCACAGGTCAGAAAGTGTTTTTGTACTATAAGGTATTTTAAAGTATGTTTCTTTCATCTTTAATGACCCCAGACTCCAAGCCAAGACCACATAAAGTCTCCAATAAAGCCAACTAGAGAGTCCTAGCAATATCCTCACTGTGCTCTGAGCAGAGCCACTGTTTTAACTATTTAATATATAAAGCTTCTGGGCAAAATTTAACTTAAGGAAAAGGATCCAATTACTTAAAAAGCAAAAAAAAAAGTTTGAAAAGTATAACCTACGTCCTCAATTGGCTATATCATTCAGCTAAATGACAATAATTTCAATTCATCTCTGCATAATCAAATATGTTATTGGAAAATGAGTTAACTCATCGGCCATGGTTTAAGTCCAATATCAAGTCAAATATTAGTTGTTAATGATTAGTCTATTTATTAATATCAATACGAATCATTCCTTACAATAATGTCGCTTAAGGCAAGATTTACAAAAGATAAAAGCATTTGATAACAAGTAATAGACCTTACATCATTCTTTGGTTTACCTGTAGAACTAACATTCATGGAAAGCCCCAAATTAGCTCATTCCTTATTTCTTGCCATCTTGAATCTTACAGGTATCAGCAAGCATTTTCCTGCTGTTAGTTTTGCAACTACTGTGATGGCATATAGATTATTCCATTTACTCATCAATTCCCTCTTTCTGCTAGACATTGAGGATAGAGGAGAGATGGGGCAGGCATGACTCCTGTCTTCAGGGAGCTTGTAGTCTAGAGAAAAGCAATATAGTAGAATCACTCAGAGGGTCTGTTAAAAGCTAAGGTACTGGTACCCATTCTATGAGTTTTTAATTTAGTAGGTTTAGGATGTTGCTCAAGAATTTGCATTTCTAATGACTTTCTAGTTGATGTTGATGCTGTTGGTCTGGGAGCTACTCTTTAGGCACCAACAGTTTAGTGGTTCCTAGAGATGTTCTTACAAACTTGCTGACTGCGTCTTTGTTAGAATGAGACAGAGACCTTCTATTCTTTGGAATGAGATTCCAATATGCTGTTCAGCTCTGTGCATACTCATAAAGATTAATTGCAGAAAGATTGCGTGGGTATTCCTGATAAACTCTGGATTACCTCTGATAACAAAAAAAAATGGTTCACAGATGAAAATCAATCAAAATGCTATGTTTTGATGTAAAAGACATTAAAATTGAACTTGGAGAGCTGCAGCTATTTTGTGTTAAAATCATGTGCTTGTCAAAGTGCTAAGCTACTATGGTAATGTCTTATACAAATATAGTTTCACAAAAACAAGCATTTCCCCATTTACAGTACAGAAAAGCAGAGTTTTGTGTCATTTATTTCAGAAGCCATGAAATATGTTCTTATTATTGGTAGAATAATAAAATAGATTTTTTTATAAGGATAATTTATATTTTTGTGTTTCAAAAAATTTAAGACCTATTCTTTTCTTATTCCTACCTTAGACTTTTTATTTTGGTTGCAGGAAGAGGGGAGACAGAGGAAAAAGTCTTAGATAAAGAAGAAAGGTTGTTGTGTCATTGACAATACCATAATATCTCTGAAGCCAATGTGAAATAATAACAGGTTTAAATGACTCTGAGTCTGAACTGACAAAGGTGATAAAAATAGATGCAAAATTCAAAAAAAAAAATAGAATGCATGTCATATCTGAGCAATAGGGAGGCACCCCTTTTAAATAATAGATTTTTCAGAACTAATAAGTAACAACTTCAATTAAAGGATCAGGAATGCCACCAACTCTGCAATAATATAAGTACGTATGTGACCTTAACTTCTTTTGGGAATAAAGCATGCTCTGATAAATATGTAACTAAACAAAAATTAAAAAGAAGGGCTGCTAACCTTCAGTGTTAGCATTCAATGTGTTATTGAATTCAAACAAAAGTGAATAGATTGAAAACACTACAAACAGAGGCACCTCCAGGGATGTTTCCAGTGCTGAAGATGAGATATAAACCCATCAGGAAGTTAGGAGATCTGTTCTCTAAAATATAGTACCCTAAAGGTAATCCCCAAAATAAAATTACCTAAAGGTAATCCCCAACTACACACTATGATTACCTGGGAAATGTTTAAGCCATAACATCATTAATCTGCATCCTTCACCAGATTAATGAAATCCAACTCTATGGGTATGGAACCATTCAAATTTGTTAAAATTTTTCTAGTTGTTACAAATGTGACAAGGTTAAGAAGCACTAGTTGAGAGGCAAGACTAGTCTTTGTACCTCATATGTAATGTGCCCTTTTCAGGTTATTCTAGCATACCCTGGTTAAGGTTAGCTTGCAGACATCACTCCTAGCATTGCCAAATGAATTATTAACTTGTTTGAAACATTTTTTGAGTTCAGTAAGCATACTTCCTAGAATTTGCAAGCATAAGAAATCTAAAAGGATGCCACTTGCTCAATGTCACTCGCAATCATCACTATTTCCAAACCAGAGGACACCCAGGAACGTTTCAACTTTATCGCCTCACCTATATCCCACTGAGGCATAAGGGAAGATGGAAATGATGTTGAACAAAAGTGAATGAAACCATAAACCAGAGCTGCTCAAGATGGAGTATAATGTTCAGACTGCTCTGCTTTCTCTTTCAGCTGGGAATAGAATGGCTGTAAGCAAAAAGTACACAGTGATTGCTTTCCAAGGTAGCCCCAAAGCAGCAAATGGGCATTGAAATGTGATTCAACAGAGGACAAAACTCCAGACACCAGTTCAGAGTCCAAAGAAATAACACAAAAAGGAAACAAAAAGCTTATTCCTAATTTCCCCCCAAAACAGAACTATCCTTAACTAGTAACACAAAAAAATCATTCAGGCATGTCTCCTTAAATAAATATCCAGACATGTATAGAGTCACATATGTACCCCACAACCACTGTATAAGCAGTGTCATGAATTTGTTGCATATCTCTTAAGTCTTTCCAGTGTATCCATACATTAATAAAGATAGATAGATAGATAGATAAATAATATAAATATGTTACATAAATGGATATAGATATATAGGGTCATGTAACACAAATTAATAGATACCCTGCTTTGTTATTCAAACTATATAACACAGTCCTCTTCTCATGTCTACAGCCATAGCTCTATCTCACCCGTTTCAAAATTTTATTAATCATATGAATGAAACAAAATGAAACCAAAGAATTTTGGTTACCCAATTCTTCATTTCTGGAAGTTTAGAGTTTCTAATTCTTTGCACTTAAATCGTGTGCACTTGTCATATTTTTTCTGGATAAACTTCTGGCTGTATAGTCACTGAAATATAAAGAGTGCACACATTAAATTTTGCTAGCATGGGGCTAGCATGTTACAATGTGTTGAAGGCTAAGACTAGAGGCAGATTGCCTAGGTTCAAATCCTGTCTCTGAAGCTTACTAAGCGAGCAACTTATTAGCAAGTTGGAATTTCAATTTCCTCTTTGATGCAATAGTGGTAATAACATCGCCCACATAATGATTATAAGACCTAAAGGGATAAAAACGTATTGAGCAAAGTGTACAGTCATAGCAAGTGCCCTACACATGATAAAAGTTTTATTTACCTTTTGCCAGATGGTTCTCACAAAGAATTGCACACATTTAGACACGTTTGCCAATTTCTGTCATTGACACACTTTTGAACCTTTTACTCATCTGAAGAGTAAAAACTAACATCACAAGGATGTTTACATTTGAATTTCTTTATTAGTGAAAGTGTGAAAGGATTTCAATCTAAAATGGAACCAGAGGTTATGAAATGGAAAATCTCCTGCATGTGCCTCAGAAAAACATAACTTAAAACCTGAGAGATGCATTTCCATTAAATGTTTGACTTATACAAGAGAGGCTTATTTCCTTACCAATGAACATCTACCAAGAATCTTTCCCCATCCTCAGGCCAATGAACTAATTGCTTGGACTCTGGATGGACCTCTCTCTTTTGCAGCCTTACCCATACATACAGCCCGCCCACCTAAATCCTCAAAGGATTTGCCTGAAACTTACTATACACCATATATTTCCCGATTTGCAATTCCTCTGGTATTCCCAAATAAATTCAATTTCTAATTATTTGAGCTTGCCTCAGGTTACCTCTTTATTTAGGGTGACAAAGCTGATGAGTTCTTATCTACTGGGTACTTAGGTTTTTTTAATACTCATAATTAGAATCAAATTTTCCTCCCTTCTTGCCTCTATCATGAAATTATTACATTCTATTTCAAGGACTGTCAAGCTACAGTCTATGGTCCAAATCTTGCCTGCTGCTCATTTTTGTAAATAATGTTTTATTGGAAAACAGTCATCCATTCATTATGTATTATCTACAAATTCTTTCATGCTACAATGACAGAATTAAATCGTTCCTCCTAAAACTGTTATAGCTCCAAACCCTAAAATACTTACTATTGAACCCTTTACATACACACACACACACACACACACACACACACACACACACAAAATTGTTGACCCGGTTCTATAGTAATTCTTCTTGTCCATCACCTCTTCTGTTTCTGGACTGTACATGTGTCTATACACACAGGGACACTACTTTGATCACTGCAAGCCCTTTACCTAGCACAGTCTTTGGCACAGAGTTGGTGTTAACTGAATGTTTCAATATGTCATCTCTGTTTCACTAAAAATTACAACATTTAGAAAATTTAAGTGAATGAAAAACATCAGAAAGTTTAATCCTGAACGAAGCCTTCTCTTTCTTTTACTGGCAAAAATTCTGGTCATCCTGGGGCACCTGGGTGGCTCAGTCAATTAAGCGCCCGACTTTGGCTCAAGTCATGATCTCACGGTTCGTGAGTTCCAGTCCCATGTCAGGCTGTGCATTGACAGCTCAGAACCTGGTGCCTCCCTCTCTCTCTCTCTGCCCCTCCCCCACTCATGCTCTGTCTCTGTCTCTCTCAAAAATAAATAAACATTATAAAAGAATTTTTGTTTAATTCTGGTCATCCTTGAAGACCACAGTCAAATAGCACATCTTTTGAGAGTATTCTTTAAATCTATATCCTTCACAAACAAGAAAACAACAAAATGCTTCCTCCTCTGTATATCACAAGACTTTAGAAAAAATGTTACAAAATTATAACTTATTACAATTAATAACTTATGATTCTGTCCTGTTTAATAGGATACGATCTTTTTGAGACAAGATGTTCTATATTTTTATATACCCCCAGCATCCATCAAATTGTGGTCTCATATTAAATATTCATTAAATGAATGAATGAAAAATATGCTCATTGTTGGCCTTAGCCTGGGTCATTTAACTTTCTTCTTTATTAACTTAACCACCAAACATAATATTTCCTTATCAAGTCTCAAGGTTAAGAGCTCCATCAGTCCACCCCGGAGTCAGGTGCTTAATTGACCAGACTGCTTATGGATGACACAGACTCATTCCCTTCTAACTGCAGGCAACATTTTGCTCTAAACATCGGTGAACATTTCCTTTACTGAATCTAGAATTCCTTTTTAACAAGGTGTCTGCTGCTAAAGAGAAAAGCAATGAACCCAGTAATTCCACTACTCTGATTCTTTGCATTGTTTTCATGAGCAAAGGAAGGATATGATTAAGAAACCTGACCATTGAATTTCCTCAGCTTATTCACTTAAATATTTAACAGTACCTGATCTGAAACAAGCTATGTGCTAAATCCTGGAATACACCTGCTGCCTTCAAAAATTCATCCTTCCATAGTGGATGAACCAGTCTTGTAAAAAGACTTCTTTTTTTTTTCTTTCTTTCTTTCCCTCAAGTAATGCATTTGAAAGAGTCCTGTCTTTAGGAGGAAAAAATCAAACAAAAACGATAGCCAGGCATTATATGGCAATCTATTACATGACTAGCCCAAGGCCATATAGCAAGTTGATCCCTGGGGACAATCTTTTCATCTGTGGAAGGGAAATTCCATAAGACAAATTCATTAACTCTAAAATTTCCGTGAGATCATGATTGAAAATGGATTCATCAAATTGAAGATTGTGTGGTCCCATGCAGACCCTTATTTTATTCTGTGTTACAGATCGTGGGTGATTTCAACTTTTAAAACAATTACTTAGGAATTGTCCTAAGGGGAATAAATTTGCGTTTTGCAGAAATTAGTGTGTTATTATCTTTCCAGTGTTTGTCATCTTCTGATTATGTATTTTCTTTTTTTTTTTTAACCAAGATAAACCCTCTGGGGTTTACTGTAATTCCCTAAATGATGTCATCATTAGTTAGATGGTAATGATGGATTCCTTAGCACTTAGATCCTTCACAGGAGCTCTCACTCAGAAAAATACCTTCAAAAGGGTTATGAATGCATTTAGCTAAATAAAAAGCAAGGACTGTTTAGCTCTATGTATCAGGGCCAGTGTTTGGCTGGTAAAGTTGATGGAACAATATTATGCTTGAATATCAATCTGTTCCATGTTTGGCTGCTCCTGTCCCCTGGTCTGGGAGAGAATCAGAGAAATAAAATCTTGAGATGAAAGATACATGATGTTTATAGTACATCTTTCAGTGTTTAACCCTCCAAATGCATTGGCTTTAGACTATTACAACTTTAGACACAACAAATACTTGGATGTTCTAAGCATGAGAGACTTCACCAAAAAACATGTACAGATGGAAAATAAGCCCATGAAAGATGCTTAAGATCATTTATTATTAAAGAAATACAAATTAAATGACATACCAAAGTTGATTTGGAGGTGTGAACTTAGGTGGGTGAGGAATGGAATTAGCCCTTAATAGCCAGTACTGTCTAGGAAGCTTTGTTTTGAAATTTGTATGCAAAGTTGTCAGAAATTATCTTGATCATCTTTATTTTCTTGTGAACTACCCATCATGGGTAAGCTACCCAAGAAGTAACATGAGAACTTAGTGTTGGATAAGCTCTCTGGCCAATAGCAGGTGTAGCACACTGTGAAAGAGCTCCTCAAGTTGCTGTTTGAATTCTAATGCCATCACTTACTACTTTGTGACCTTCACAGAGTCTTTTCTTTTCTGTAAAATGGGAATAATGACATTTACCTCACAGGGTTGTTGTAAGATTAAATGATGCATTCTATACAAAATGTGTCAGCCCAGTGCCTAGCACACAGTGGTAATTATGCTAACTGTTACTATTATCCATGAAGTCAGACCATCACAGCATGAGCTAGCTCTCCATCCCTCTCTGACATTGCTAACTCAGGTCCTGGTCTTATCCCAAAAGAATACATGGACAAATACCTAAGTGATGAACCAAACTTCCATTGTTTGATGTCATTTCAACATAGCCCTCAGAAAGGTAAAATTGATCCCAGTTCAAGGAATGTTTGGGGTAAAAGGGCCTTTCTGGAGACATGTGGGATGGACAGAAAAGGGGTATGGGTAGAGTTTTGCTAGGTTGGCCTTATTCCAGCATGGAAATTTGTTGAAGGGTGTTAGCACTCTATAACTTTGGGTGCTTGGCGGATAAAGGAGTATCAGAAGCGAAGAGAAAAATCAGGAAAAACTAAGCATAGTTAAAAAATCACCCTGACCACCTAGAGATTCTTAATTTAGCTAAGATGAGGTCAACTGAAAGTTTTTAACAAAATCATATAATTTTCTATGTCTCTGTGTCCTCTTTTCAACAGAGCAGATGTTAATTTCCTGTCTTCCTTTCATAAAAGGATATATTTAAGTCATCCCTAAAGAATGTATTTGTCTATACAGGGCTTAAAAGTCAGGAGTTATACATTTCATAACAGACTATACATATCTTAAGTGCATAATTCACTCAGAGGCAATCTAGATGTGGCTTGCAGCCTTCACTCTGACTAAAGTACTCTTTCCTTACTCTGGCCACCAAAATCAGGCTTGAACTTCAAGTCTCCTCCCACTCCAAATGCCATTTTCCATTGACACACTCAGGAAAAAATTAATTATGATGTTCTTTTTCATGTCATTCCACTTATTTGGAAAAACTGCTAGTATAATACAAGTATTTGTCTACAAGATATAATGCCTACTCAAACTTTAGCTCTAGGAGCAAGCTTAGAGTAGGTTCTCAAAATAACTTTTTGATCAGAAAATGATATTATCCCATATTTTGAACATGGGCTCAATTATTTTTCAAAAACTAGAGATTATTTTCTCCAACTGCAATCTAAATCTCCCCTATTGTTTCTTGAGTATGTCCTCTGATTTACTTTATTCTGGTAAAAGTATAATTTAATTTAGAGTAAAATGCTTTTATTACTTATCCTCCTGTTAATAAAGCAAGGTGAGAAAGAGAAAGAATATATCCAGATAAAGAAAAAAAAGCACCCTGTACTCTAATCACTGCGGCACAAGTACCACTCATATTTTTGTGGAGACCTTTCCAGAACCCTGCCCACTTACCCCCCACACCAGACACACAATGAATTTTAATCAATTTTACTATCATCAGTAAGCTTCATATGCACACCTTTTTAAATTTATTTTTATTTTTTATTTTTGAGAAAGAGAGAGAAAGAGACAGAGTTTGAGTGGGAAAAGGACACAGAGAGAGAGAGGGAGACACAGAATCCGAAGCAGGCTCCAGGCTCTGAGCTGTCAGCACAGAGCCCAATGCAGGGCTCAAACCCATGAACTGTGAGATCATAACCTGAGCTGAAGTTACACACTTAACCGACTGAGTCACCCAGGTGCCCCCATATGCACACCTTCTAATAAAACATTTCTTTGTAGTTTGGGGGTCTGATATATATCTGCTGATTTAACAAATTTCTGCTCTTCATTAACTCCACAGGAGACCCTCCTGTTAAGGAAGAGTCATGCTAGTTTCTCCTCAGCTTAGTTCCTCACCAACAAAATTATCAGCTAAATTCTGACTGCAGAATCTTTATTACTGCTGATTATATAAAGTACAGTGGGTGTTTCAGTTTTTAGATGGAATGTGCTACATTTGAAGGCATTAGAGAAATATCTTCTTGCCTAATATGATGAGTCACAATGAAGTGGACAGGACAAGGTGTCCACATGAGGAGGAAAATGGACAATATAGTGAACACACAGGGCCAGAGTTTGTGTGGTATGGGGAAGCATGTACTCACGGAATCCCACAGCAAACACACAAGGAAGTGCTGATCTGCCTCCTTCCCTCACAACTGAAAAATCTGGCTAAGAAAAGTAATTAATTTGTGAAGGTCTCATAAACATAAAGTGATAGAACTGCACATTCAAATCCAGTCCCTTTGGGTATATACCGCATATTCTATAAGCAACCATTACACATGGATGCCAACAAGAATGTCATATACTTGGGATTCTAACAAGGATCTCCAATAGATAATTATGTAAATAGACAAATATAAATCCTTAAAAGGACAGAATTACACTAAAAGCTAAACATTTTTAATGAAAACTTTGGAAAGAAACTATGTCTATGTTATTTTTATAATGCCTAACATATAAAGGCCAGTGCAAGATAATTTACATGTTTATCTCATTATTTCTCATAGATTCTCAGAAAGTAGTTAGTACTATGTGGAGGACAGGTTCCATTTGCCCAGATATATCCATTATCTATCCTTCTCTATCCTTATCTGTGAACTTGTGTATACTATGAGTCTCCTAGTGCTATGCCTTTCACTTGAGCTCAACCAATGAGAAAATTAGCATCAGGAGGAGAAAGGAGAAAAATGTCAGGGTATTTATATCCCTGGCTTCCTTCCTGCAGGAGTCACAGCTGGCTGAATCCCTGGATACAAGGTCTAGTTAGGTAGCGCTTTTCACAGAGTTTTCTGTGACTTCAGATTACCATTATATCACTCACTCTCCAGGTCCACAGGCAGTAAAAAGACTATTGAGGTCAGTAGCCCCTGTGGATTCCCTGTTTACTGCCCATACCTATATGAAGAGTTGTTGACAATACCTACTACATTCTTATCCTCATTTACAGATAAGGAACTGATATTCAGATAAGATGACTTCTCCAAAGTCACAGAGGTAGCAAAATGTTAGAACTCAGATTTAAACCCAGACTTATGCCAAATCACAGCCCACACCAGTCTGCCACATTGTGCTGACTCTTCTTCTAGCCTATTAAACCCAAACTTCAATCCCTGTTTTCTCTGAAGTCCTTGAGAGCCTGATGGCCCACAGAGCAATGAAAGAAATTCAACTCCTGGATCAGTGGGAGGCATTAGTAATATCTTCAGCCACCAAAGGAGAAAGGATAATTTTATGGACCCAGGTCTCGTTAGCATAGAAAAAATGCTATAAAAGCCATCTACAAAATGTACACATGGTAATTTACCTCTAAAATGCACCCATTTGTGCCACTAAATATTTTCAAATATGAGAGAATATTTCAAGAAATTTCCCTAATTAAACATTCCAATACCAAACCAAAGGATGCCTAGAGAGCCATCAGGGTTCATGAGCAGATAATATTGTACAAAATTAGAAAGAAGTGACCAAAGACAGATGATAATTCTATAGAATGGGCAGTGTTTGGAAGGTCACTTCATCTGAAGGTTATGGGTCTCCTTTACAAATAAAGGGGGGAAATTCTGATTATCAATAAACCAACACCACTAGCTAACCAGGAAAATAAGGTAATAAGGTTAGGTATGTCTTACACCATAATATTCAAGATTCATTCCTATCCAAGAAGAATAAAGTCTTTCATGTTCTCTTGTGCCTCCCTCTCCACCTTAATCTTTCACCACCGATTCTATTTTATACTGTAGATGAATCAAGCTACTTGTACCCTTGCAAATCCATAATTCTTAGTTTCTGTGCCCATTTCTCATGCTGCTCCAACTGCCTGGGATTCTCTCCTATTCCAGGCTATCTTGTAAATTCCATTACCCTTAAAGAATCTGATGAAACTCTCATCTCCATAACAGCACTTAAGATACACCAAACTGGAAGCTACCAGAGCACATTGTACATTCCTGTAGGCATCGCTTAAGTGAACTGAATACTCCTCCTTTTTTTCCATCCTTGCATCCATAGAACATAGTACATGGCTCACATTGTTGACTTAATAAATATGTACAGAATAATTTTATGAATGAATAATTAAAAGCTCAAGGCGAAGTGCAGGGAAATATCACCACTTAACTGAAGGAAAAATATGAGTAACCTCCAATGTTAAGTACAATGTTGAATCTATACAGGATTTGGAATAGAGAATGAATTTCTAGGAAGCAAATATGATACTGTTCTAGGCTAGGAAGAGCATTGTGTTTAACTACACATCATCATCACCAAATTAATTTACTAGAAGTGGTATCCTGTGGCATAGTATTTCTTTTTTCTAACACTATGCCTAATACCATAATAGTCCTATAAGCCTGTACTTTTAAGGTTTCCTTCTATTTCCATTGTACTGGGCTGAAAGGTGGCCCCAACGAGATCAGAGCCTAATCCCTGGAATTTATAGATGTTACTTCATTCAGAAAGAGAGTATCACATCTTTGCAGATGTGATTAGGGATCTTCAGATGAGATCATACTGGATTACCGGCATGGGCCCTAAATGCCACCACAAGAGCCCTTGTGAAAGAGGGATAGAGGAAGATTTGACACCACATAGAAGAGGAGGAAGCAATGCGATTATGGAAGCAGAGTTCAGGGTAATCTTGTGACAAACTGAGAAATGCCAGTGGCCACTAGATGATGGAAGAGGCAGGGAACAGGTTGTCCCCTAAAGCCTCTGGAGGCAATGCAGCTCTATCATCATGTTGTTGTTAGCTCAAACTGATTTTGGAATTCAGGCCTCCAGAACTGTGAGAGAATAAACTTCTGCTATTTTAAGCCACTAAGTTTGTGGTAATTTGGGAGAGCAGCCACAGGAAACTAGTACTCCCATAAAATTAAGCCTTACCTTGACTTCAAAACTGACTTATAATTCCATAGTATGTACTGTATATCAGGCACTGTTCTGGATGCTAGGGATGGAAGAGAAAACAAACTTTCCTACAGAGTTTCCCTAGCCCATCTTCCTTCACCAGGTACAACTTTGATGACTTCCTCTGTACTATATCTGGTCTTTGTAATTAATTTCATTACGGTCCTTATCACTATAAATATATTATAATTTGTTTTTCGATCTATCATTCCTTGAGAATACCAATTTTCCATTAATTTCTCTTTCCCTAGGACACTGTACAGTGTCTGGTGGTGACACCATGTGCTCAGCAAATACCTGGTTTATTAAAATTAAATTGAATTATAAAGTTTAAAGTTTCAATAACATTTTGTCAAAGTAATGAAGGGATTTTTTTATATGTGTGTGGCTCCATATAAAGAAAATTAAAAATGAAGACTTTTTTTTTCTTTTTTGGGAGGAAGCAACGTTGATAACATTCTAGCAAACACTCAGACATTCAAAACTATGCACCAGGGAACAAAATGACATTATTTGCAAAAAAAGAAACAAGCTGTTATCATATTAAATGTATTCAATCATACAACGGCATGACAAGCTTTCAGGTATTCATCGGGACTACTATTCCTGTGGAAGGGGAATTCCAAAGGTCCAAAAAACAAAATAAAACAAAGCAAAAACACAGAACATGAAAAATTGGACATACAGAATTTTCTAAAAGTTTGAAGAAGGCATAATTTGATAGAATGGAATGAGGACACCAGCCTGGAGTCAGAACAGGTGAGAAGTGTGGTTCTGTAGTTTTTGGAAGAGGACAATGAAGAAGGCACAACATGGTGGCAACAGTCATTTTATTTGATTGTGTTAGAAGCTGCATTAAAAGTGTGACAGCTGGGTTGGGGTGCCTGGGTGGCTCAGTCAGTTGAGCGTCTGACTTCCACTCAGGTCGTGATCTCCCGATTTCTGGGCTTGAGTCCCTCATCGGGCTCTGTGCTGACAGCACAGAGCCTGCTTTGCATCCTCTTTTTCCTTCTCTCTTTACACATCCCCTGCTCACTCTCTCTCTCAAAAAAAAAATTAAATAAATTTACCAAAAAAAAAAAAAAGCGTGACAACCAATTCAAATGTGGCGACTTGGGTACACATTAGTTTTGTCTTCTTTCTGAGCTTTAATTGTGGTGCATTGCAAGCCCTGGAGACCTGGTTACTACATCACTGCCAACCACATCTTTTGGGAACTCTTTGCTGGATTCCTCCCAACATCTTTGTAGAATGTATCTTACAAAGGCAAGTCATAGTCCCAGAATTTGTATTCACTGTGAACCCAGGGGTTGTTGAGCTTATTGGAAATGGGGCTAAGTAACTCCACCTGACATTCCCTCATCAAAAACATACTTTACCCAGATTATATTTTGGGGGGATGGTGTTTATCTTGAAACTTCATTGCACAGTAAGGGTATGGCTTTTAACTTAATTTCACCTGGGGTGACATTTAAGGAGGCTGATGAAGATATATGGGGTTGTTTGACCTAAAATGTATCAGGGATGCTTAACTCCTTCTCTCATTCCATAGCACTCCTAAAAACAGCTCCTTGCTCTCACTCCTTGAATGACAGATTCTTATCAGTTTAGAGCTTCTGGAGTAGAGCAACATGAGACAGACCCATTCCTCATCTAACTAAAGCAGCTATGCATGACTGCTTTGCATGACCCCCCCCCCCCCCGCTATGCATGACCCCACCCCCTACTATTCCTATTCTAATATTAGGCATTGCTCATGGATATTTTTTGGTTTTGTAAAAACCAAAATCTTTTAAGATACAATACCAGTGTGCTTATTATCACTCATCTCTCTCTCTTTTTTCATCCTAAGTTAAGAAAACCATTTAAGCTTTTTATGGCTTTCCAAATTAAAACCTGGTCTTTCTCACCCAATAAATGCTTCCTCCTTGCATGCACCCTTTTCAGGATAAAGGCACCATAAATCTGGAATTAAACAAATAAAGCCATCTTCCACGTGATGACTCAAAGACTGAGAAAAGCAAGATTCTGAGTCAGAGGAAGGATTTTAGCATTTTGTGGACAGATTTTTCTGTTTTGTTATTCAGCCTTGTGTAGGATTTAATGATCTGAATCGACTCTTTGTAAAACCCACGGATCCATCTACGCAAAGCAAAAATAAACAGACTTGTTAGAAAAGATCACAGCAATAGAAAGAACAGAGCACATGCGTGTCTGCCCGAGCATCACTGCAACTACATGATGGAAGATCTCCTGAGATTTCTAAGCCGAGAGAGGACGTGATTACCCAACACAACCCCCTGAAATTAATCACAAATGGCAAGTACTATCACCTTAATTATAACATGTCACTAATTTTCTTGCCAATATGCCTGGGCATCGTATAAATATTTTACTTATTAGAAGAAAACAAAGATGGCTTGCCCCTTTAATATCTCACAATGCAGTGGTAGGGCTGGCACCACTTTCAACATTTTGATTGTCCTTTTCTACAAATCGTTTTTTTTTTTTTTATCATACCTGGCACTAGTGAGCTGCTCATTATTCTACATGTTTATTCAGTAATTTGCAAATCAGTTTGTGAACACTTACTGTGGGCCAGGCAAGATTTTAGGCACTGGGAGTACATCAACAAACAGAGCAAATGTCCTGCCTTTGTGGAGTTCATATTACACTGGACACAGTGAACAGGTGAATTGTTTTGTATGGTATATAAGTGATAGGTTTTTTTAAGAAAAGCAAAAGCATGGCAAGAAAAGGCAAAAAGAGTTGTGGTCTTAGTTGTAGTATTAAAAAGGGTAATCAGGATGGGTTTCACTGAGAAGGTGGGATCTAAGTCAAAGTTTAGGAAAAGCAAGGTAATTAGTCAGGCACATCTGGGGTGTATGTTTCAGATCAGGGAAGAGAAAAAGCAAAGGATTTATAAAGGAAGGATGCCCAGTAAGTTCACAGGTCAGGTAGGAGGCTAGTCTGAACTGTAGAAAGAGAGGGGAGTTGTTGAATAAAAGGACATCAGAGAAATAAAGGAGGCCAGATCACAAAGGCTGTGGATATAGCAAAAAGCCAAATCAAATTCATTAAACACAAATATTCATACGTTAGTATCTGCACCTAACTCCATTATTTTTTCCTAAGCAGGATATGCTCTCCTTAAAGCTACTATTGGTGGGAGGTAACAAAAACAACAACAACAAAAATACATCTGGGCTCCTATAATCTTGCATCAAACGCCCATACATCTTGCAAAACCTTCTGTTTATGACATCTAAAACCATGGGACAGAGAAAATCATCATCTCAACAGAAGGGAAAACAAGCACACTGCTTTCTTCACTTCCTAACTGGACACTGGCAGGAGTTTTTAAACGTCCATGCTATGCTCTACATACAGCAAATGAAAATTCAAACATTAGATAAAAAGAGAATTGCCGCAGGTGGGTAGACTGAGTCTGGGGAAGTAGCCCCAATTCTAAAATCTCTTCAAATGAAAGAAAAGTACTTTAAAAAATTTTTTTTCTTAAGTGGATTGGATGAGTGGTTGCCGTATGCCAAGTACTGTTTACATGTGTTCACATATTTATTCCCCCCATAAGCCTAGGAGAAGTATACTATTATCTTCCACCATTTTATAGCGATAAAAACGGAGACACCAAAAAAAATCAGAAAATTGCTCAAGTTGACACCATTAGTAAGCATCAGATCCAGGATTCGTTCCCTGTCAGCCCAATTCCAGAGTCATTGTGGTTGTAGTTATCACATTATTTAAAAAACTAGAAGGTTTGAAAGAATTGTAAGGGATTTCTGAAAAGTATACAAAGAAGGGGCAAGAGACATCTTTACCTCAGGATAGAGCAGTGAGGCAAGGAAAGGAGCCATGAATGGACAGCCACCTCCACAAGCAAGAAAAAAAACAAAAAACAAAAAAAACAACTACCATTTATTCTCCAACCCACCCCGCACCCAACATTCATATCATCACATACTCTTAGAGGCAAATAAATTCACCAGCATCAGAGCAGTTATATTCCAATCTAAAGAGGGGTAGGCAATCAAGAATTATCAAGCACTGGAAAAACAATACCATGAAAATTATCAAACTCAATGCACAGGAACAAATAGGATGTGCAAGACCACAGAGCTAACAGAGCACACCAAAGATTTTTAAAGGGCTAAAATTATATTCTCCAATAATTAAGAGGCTGATCATATCCATAAGACAAATATAGTTTTTATAGAAAAAAAATTAAGGGGGCTGGGGGTGGCATGGGGAATTTGGAATCATAAGCAAGATGGCTGCATTTCAAAGCTCAATAGCTGGGCTGGATGACAGAATGGACAAGGCTGATAAGCAAATTAGGGAGTTGAAGAAGGGAACAAAACCGTTGTCCCAGAGTACTAATGGTGAGAGGAAAATTTAGAGAAATGGAAAACTGACTCTTATCTCTCTCTTCACTGCCTCCCTCATACTGTTCATTACTCTCATTACTTGGATGTAGTCACTTTTCACATGACACTTTTCTAGTCCTTTTACTTTCCATTCGTGTATTTGTGCATGCACACCTGTTTTATATACAAAGAGTCATACTGTATCTATGTATTTTCTGGAATTTTCTCTTCATTAATATAGGACTAGAATTTTCAAATTCCACATCTTACTCTATGTATTTCTGTTATGAGACTTTTTAAGTAGCATT
The DNA here is from genome assembly GCF_028018385.1 of Neofelis nebulosa. Lineage (NCBI taxonomy): Eukaryota > Metazoa > Chordata > Mammalia > Carnivora > Felidae > Neofelis > Neofelis nebulosa. The sequence continues at coordinate 94,087,441 of NC_080791.1, forward strand.
CGTCAAAATACAAACCTAAAATATAGAATATATTGAAGATTTTGTATACATTTTCTCAACATAGATTTTTTTTCAAATTTATTCAAAACTTTTAGCAGCTCAAACTAGACAATTCTATTCTGAATGTGAGTTGCTAATCTGAGGAATAATGGCCACATGTCCCAACGGGGATTTACTTATTTATCTCCAATTAGTCTTAAAGTCTTAAAAAGATGTAAATTGCATGTGTGTTTTTATTCACCTATTTGAATACTATTTTTGAGTATAGTGTAGGTGGCTTGACAGTAATAAATTTTAAAAAATGATGCATGGCATTTTCTCTCTCAGAATTCACTACCTAGCCGAGGAAACATATTCAAATGACTATCATACAATTTTCTATGGGCATAAAAAGTTTGTACAAATTGCTATGGGAACACAGAAGAGAAAATTCTAGTAGTATAAAGAGATAGTAAGAGTCTGAACCAAACAAAGGAGCATTGTATTTACAAAGAAAAGTTCAGTTTCCTTTTTAAGGTAGAATCAAGACAACATGGCCAACCACATGGACTGGGGAGAGGAGGCAGGGTTGAGATGAAGGTAACTCAGATATTACCCATGCAAAACACCTCCTTGCTGTTTCCATTAACTGAGATTAGGGGAATAAAAGCATACTGTATTGGTTTTAAAGGAGTGGGGCAATTGATGATTTTGGTTTTAAGCATATTGTTTTCTTGTGCTATAGGTCAACTAAATGGAGCAACTGTCTTATAGAGCAATAATATACTATGGGTTTCATTGTTTATATAGTAAAGATGCAAGAAAAATAAATGCCCATGACAAATATCATGAGATTGCTTATTCCATGTAAACCAGTGCTTTGTGAGGTGTGACTCTTTAAAAAGACATTCCGTGATTAATAAATTTAGAAATGCCCCAAGTTTGTGAGTTCAAGCCCCATATTGGGTTCTGTGCTCACAGCACATAGCCTGCTTTGTATCCTCTGTCTCCCTCTCTCTGCTCTTCCCCTGTTCACATGCACCCCCCCCTCAAAAATAAATAAATGCTAAAAAAAAATTAAAAAAAAGAAATGCCCCATATATCCTTCTTGCATATATTCAAGGAACATTAACATAGTAAAGACTAAGAAATCTTGTAGCAGAGAAATTTGCTAAACCTACTTAATCACAGAGAGGGTCTCCTGCTTATTTTTGTTTTCCTAAGTACTGTTACATCCTCTAGAACAGGTTATTAGTAGAAGCTGAAAAATATTACAATATTCATCTTAAAGTACATAATGTTAAGTCCAGATACTGGATTTAATGGGACCCTTATTTACGCTTATGCATACATTGATGTTAAGTATCTTCTGCCTTCATAAGGTGCCTATAGGCATCTCAATGAAAACCTACAGGTATAAGATACCTTTTAATTAAAATCCTACCATGAACACTTGGAGTTACCTATGAAAAATTCTGGCTGTGAAAGTTAACCCTATTGAAATGCTGGGTCAAAAACTGGTTTTACATCACATTGCTGGCTGTGCCCAAAGCTCCTGATTACCTGTATGTAAGACAAAATAACCAGGGTCATTCAATTGGTATAGAGGCAATTGATCATTAAAATTAAAGCAACAATGTTAACTTTTCCAACCTGACAGGGCTACTTGAGCATCTGAGAGCTAAGCAACAACAAACGCCACCCTTCGACCTCTCAGTCTGAGATGACACCAGGCCGTGGCCAGTCCCTCCTGACTGCACCCTCTTCCACTGGCCCTCATGTCACTGTTAGCCCCTGGCACTGTGTGTACCCGAGGCCTCCAGTGTGATTTGTATGGGATATTCCCTTCTCACCCATCATTGTGCCTGTCCTCTTAGGTGTCCCTGTAGCCCCATCAGTGGCCAGACTGCAATAGCCTATAAGTCAGGCCTGCAAGATGTCTCTGAGCTAGAAATGACAGGAGATCTGTGTAGGGCAGTCTGGTGGCCCACCCTTCTCCCTTTAGTCTGAAACATGCCCACAAAAGCACGGATGAGGGGGACATCCAGTGCCAAACACTGGTGATATTGGTTGCCACTTGAAGAACCTGGGCAATGAACTAGCAGATGACTGAACTTGAATCTGAGGTCAGAAGTGAGAAGCTCAGGGTGATGCAAAGCCACAGGGCAGAGAGCCGAACACACAGATGGTCTGCCAGCCTGGGACAAAAGGTAAAAGAATGAAGGTGATCAAGTTAACGGAGCTTGAGGAGAGGGTCTTCCCTGGGGGCTGCACATGTTTCCCTCAAGAGGGGGTAGCACACAGGGCTAGGGATCAGATGAGAGGTGTAGTAGCAATGTCATGTTTTCACACCAGACCCTTGACCAGTCAGGAAGGACGTTTATACAGGTGGTTCTAGTCTCAACTCTGGAGGCTTCAGGAGTCTCATGCATGGTGGTCTCACCAATGGGACATTAATCGAGAAACAAATAAAAAAAAACACATCATGATTGATAGTGAGGGGAATGCTCCTCCTGATGCTACAGGATAGAAAGTCAGTGCAACATTCATGGATTCTCTGGACCCCCTTTAACCACTAAATGTCTTGTGAAATAGGAGATTCATATGATTGCTAAATTGAAATATAATAAAATGTTTGGCCTTTACTCTTCAGGAGCAAATCATCCTCAGGGAGAAGGTGTTCCTCTGCTCCTTCATGTGCATTTTACCCATCCAGCAATGTCTTTGGACAGTTAAGTCTGTCTAGTTCAGTTAGCATGCCCATTGGCTCTCAGACGAAACTGTGTTTGTATTTTCTGGTCTTGTCTGTATCACCTGTGAAGGAATTACTTAGTTTTCCAAATGCATTAATATTTTCTCTCATTTTTTAAACATATTTCTCAATACAGAAGCTAGGCAGAGAAGAAGGACATTATTTACTGTAGCCCTTCAATAATCCCCATAATTTCAGGAATGATTTAGGGATGTTGCTCTATGAAGGATCTCACAGAGATTTCTCTCAGAAAACTCAAATGGTTGGGTAGATATAGAAAATGACACTTCCTTTGTGCCAAGCAGTGCCCTTGGCATGTTACAATATGTCATCCTTATAACCTACGGATGAGGGTAAAAATTATTAATATTGCCATTTGAAAAGAACTTGAGGCTCAGAGAGTTTCAATAACTGGTACCATGTCACGCAGCTTCTAAATTCCTTGCTCCACTGCCCAGGCTCTTCCCCATCTGTTAGTTGGAATTTTTATGAAAACTAAATGGCATACCTTCTCTCCCTGTGATGTTTAACCTAGCTGAGGTCTGTGCAAACCTGTAGGACATTGGATGTCTAGTGGTTTGGAATAGCTTAATAGTTAATGATGAAGGTTGCAAAGCCTTTCTAACTTTACATACAAAGCTATATATAGCTCTGCCACCTTGGACAAATAACATATGGACTCTAAGTCTCCATTTTTTGGAGTACTCACCTCCATGAGGTGAAATGAGATGCTGCATGTAAAGTTTTTAGCACAGAGACTGGCATGTAGAAAGCATTTAATAAATCTGCTTGGTTCTCAAAGCCTGACAGTGAAGCCAGTGTGCATAGCTATATTTTCTCTAGTCCCTAGAGTAGATGGCATTGCTGATCTTCAATATGAGGAAATATGATGAAAATATTTCGTTTACTTGTCATGCCAATGTCACTGCTTAATATAACATGCATTTCTTGGTCACAGAACCACTTGTAACCATATCATGAAGCTTCATGCTTTGATGTCCAGCACAATGCACATGAAATTGTTATTGGTGGGTGGGTATGCCTCCGTTAAATAAAAACCAGATTTTTGTTTTTGAGAAATTCACTTACTCAAAGGTGCCTTTAGCTTATGCCTTCTGCTAGAAATGCTTTTTCCTGAGCCTTGCTCCTCCTTCTTCTGACTAACTCCCCAACTCCAGCCCCATATTCCAGAACAATGGACCCTGAGTCCACTTGCACTGTGCTCATCCAGCACGTTTTCCTTTTGTCTTCATGTGTTCATCATAATTTGTTAGTCCCCCTCAGGCCTAGAGTCATGTCTGCCGTGTCTGGCACTCTTTCCCCAGCATCGAGCACAGTTATACGGACGTAATAAATATTTGTCAAATTGAGTTGATTGAATATGGCCCACCTCATGTCAGAGAAATGATGGCAAGCCAACATGTGTAGGATCCTTACTTCATACTAGGCATTTTACAGACACGACTGCAATTCTTCTTTAACAATGCCATGTGATGCCCAATATTACCCACCCTCTACCCACAGAGGACACTAAAGCTTAGAGTGGCTAAGGGTCATGCCCTAAGTTTGTCAACTGCTTATTAACAACAAATTCTGCATTCAGAGCCCGATATGGTTTATTACAATGCCATGACTTTCACCACTATGTGATGAATGCAGCAAAACCAATGAAATACATTTTTCTCTGATAGGTAGGTAGGTAGGTAGGCAGAAAGATAAATGGATATAGATTTTCTTTTCTAGAACAAAATTTGTAACTCAGACATTTGAATAGCAAGATCACTTAATGTCACCCAATACTCTATTAGATCTTTTAAATAGCCAAGTGTACAAAGTTGTTGGCATGCTTTGGATGAAAACAAAACCCTTTTCCAGCACTATTACCCAACCCAGAAGGTTAATTCTGCTAATTCCTGTGAGCAGGCTCTAGCTCTTGACAGTGCTTTCCCTTTAGGACAATGGCTGTGATGATGCACCTGAATGTCTCATTCATTTGCAGAGAGTACAGGCTGCCTCCAGCACTAGCAGAACAGCACATTTCATTATCAAATAATATAGCAGGAAATGGAAAACATTTACTCTATCACCTAACTCACACCACGCCTCCCCGGGGTGTGCTGACTCCAAACCTTTGTCCAATCTGGCTTTTATAAATCAAACTGTGAGGAACCACTTCATCACCTAATCAACTCCACAACTGGAAACACTTTTCTGACACCCACAGCTAATTAACAGTAATAATAAAACTAATGTGGTGGTACTGATACTTTGGCCAAAATACAGACTAGTGTCACCAAATTAAGCTAAGCAGAAGCTTCCCACTACCTGCCCATCTTTCATCTCAATGACCGCCAATAAAAAATCATGAGCCTCACACTCCCCAGTTGTGATGCTTTTGCAGTCAATTTGCATAATGAACAGCAAAATTGAAATAAACACTAATTATGTACTGAATGGGATGTGGAGAGGTGATTCAAGTAATTTGACTGGCTAATCAACAGGAGATTATTTCTCAGCTATGACTTTATATACCAGAAATTTATTCTCTGTTAAAAATGTGTATCAAGTGGTCCAGTGGTTAGGAGAGTGGCCCCAATGAACATGGACACCGGGACATCATGGTTCACTGACTGACAGGCTGTGGATAACACACTTACATTTCAGTGCTAGCTAACATTCATTGACCACCTATATGCTGCCTAAGCAATCCTCTAAGATATCCACAGAGTGCAACTAATTTATACATATAATCCTATCTTTAAAAAAATGAGATGGCAAAAGCACAAGAGAGTTTAAGTAACCTGGCTAACAGCTTACATTTGATGACCAGTAAATTCCAAAGTTGACCTAAAAGGCCTGGTTCCAAAATCCAGGCTTTCTGCTATTAAGTTAGGTTACCTTTCTCCATCTTTAAGTCCTTATGGCTGAATGTATGCATTCTCGGTTTGTTACAGGAAGACACCTGCCTCCAGGAATTGTATCTAATCATTATATCAACTTCATGACAATATTTGCTTTGGGAACCATCATCAACCAAATGACTAAGGTAAACTAAAGGTAAGATAGGTCCTTGCATTTGGCTACCACTTGATCCAGAAATACATGAATCCAAATTTAAAGTGCTTGGAAGACTAAGGGAGTGTTCAATTATACATCTAGGCTGTTTCATTTCAGAAATGAAATGACTAAGAAAATCACTAAGATTTGTTTTCACTTGGCTACTGTGTGGTGGGGTAGTTCTTAGTGAAACCATCAGCAGAAATGCCCTCTAGCAGTTGCTGAAGCAGGGAAATCTTAGTTTCCTAAGCCAATGTCTATCATAGGAGTTAAATCCCTTCTCATCACTACAAACACCAGACCGCTGTTGAAATAAATTGGAGACAGAAGTTAAATGCCCCATATAACAATGCTCTATCCTGATACTTGACATGCATTATCACCATTCCTCACAAAGATATTATGAAATAGTATTATTATCTCTGTTTTGCAAACAGGAAAACGAACTCTGAGATGCTACGTAACTTGCTCAGTGTTAGAGCGTGGTTTCCAAGCCCTACTTATAAATCTTCTCCTAACAATCTCCAGATTAAGAGACTAAATTTTATCAATATGTTCCTTATGCAATTTCTCCTTAATTCTTTAACATCTTTCCAGGTTGGAAGGCAAGCAATTAAAAAGAAAAGTCTCAAATTAAAACACAGCCTAAAAAAATTGCTAGACTCTGCCTTTTCCTCAAAGAGTTATATCCCATGATGATAGCAATTTCATTTAGTTCATCCACATGTAATTGCACACCAATCCATAGGAGGCCACTAGTATCATAAAATACCAGGCTTGTGTTATAACCCAATGACTTCATCACATATTTGCCCCCCATGATAAATCTATAACATATGCTGGACAGGAACACTGAATATAAGTAAATATCAAGAGATTATGTAAAATAATTTAAGGCCAACTCTCCAGTTAGAATATTGGGCTGCATATTATTTTATTTAGCATGATTCAATTTGATCCATTATATAGCACGATGAGGAAAAAAATCCTTTGGCATGATTTTTTTAATTAAAAATTATGTTCAACACCGAATGCAATTTACAGCAATAAATAGGACAAGATCATTGCCTTTAAAGAGATCCCAGATACCAGATAGCAATTGAAAAGTAGTAGGCTTTCTTATTTTTTATGTGACAAAAGTAAGTAAATAGTACACAGTTCAGTGTCCTTTCAATTCTATCTTAAAATGATTATAGGAAAAGAGGGCTAGATATTTCAAGGAAAATAAAACACTACATAAGACTTGAAAATGTTTTTTTCAGTTCATCCATAAATGGTCAAACAGAAGCCATTTTTCTCATAATTTAATATGAGGTAATTCTATCCTATGAAAAACAGGTACACGTATCCCAAGGGGGGATCATTTCTGGAAGAAATATGATCAAGAATACACTCCACCTGGGTGACCTCAACCATCTTCATAACTTCAAATACCACATGCGCTCCTGACTCCTTAATTGATAACAAGTTTCAGCTTTTTGGCTTAATTTCCAAACCCATTTATACACTACATATTTTTATCTGCATGACCTACAAGTATGTAAAACTGCACAGAGTAAAACATTCTAAATGAAACTGTAAGAAAATAGTTTTATTAAGACTTAAGCTGGTGGGTTTACTTGACTAAAATTATGCACACGCACACACACACACACACACACACACACACACACACACACACCACACACCCCAGTCTAGATGCTTCCAGTTACCAAAGGCAGTCTGAAAGGCCCCCTGCGGGCTTCCTTCCTGTTCTCATTTACAACACTGTGAAAACCCACAAATGATCACCAGGCCAGGTGCTGGGAAAAACACTTGTGGCATCTCACCCCATTATGTCCAATTCTGCCTAACACCCTCTTGAGGTACACTAAACTGCCATCTTACTGCCTGAAATGCATCCAGACCTGATACACAGAGGCAAAAGGCAGATGATGAAATCCCAACAACAGAGAAAAGGCACGAACAACTGCAATTACTCTGAAAATGACTCAAATTAGCCTGGTGTTAACAAAGGAGGGGTGAACCTGGTGTACAGCCTTACTTGCTCTCTGGAAACATAATTCAGAGAAATAACTCAATGTGCTAAGCTACAAAAAAGGCAATTTTGCATTCATGTTCTTAATCAAAAAATGTCTGAATGCCATCAAATCAATTTTCACGATCTGAAATAAAATCTCTGCCACATCTTAAATTGTACAACTCTAGCAAGCCCATAAAATATTGCTCTGTAATTCCCTCTCCTGACCTTTATATACCACAAGTCCATATGCTTCTGAGGAAGTTGCTGATTCCTCAGGACTGACCACAATCACAAAGCCATTCTGAGAAGGCTCATGCCCAGCTCTTTCCTCCAAAGGTCACTTCTCCAGAGAGGCTGTCCCTGCAAGGCGCAGTGCCCAGTAATCCATCCTGGGCCCCCATGCTGACAACATCAGATTCTTCCTGTTGTGCACTCACATAATCCCTGCAGTTTTCCTTTATTTGTTTCCAGCACTTGTCCCATTTATTTTTCACTCACAGATTATGTTTGGGCTTATCTCATTAAAGGGCACCTGGGTGGCTCAGTCATTAAGCATCTGACATTAGCTCAGGTCATGATCTCAAGGTTCATGAATTTGAGTCCCACATTGGATGAGCTCAAACCCTTCTCTGGGTGAGCACGAGCCCTGCTTCTGATGAGCTCCACTTCCTCTCTCTCTCTCTCTCTCTCTCTCTCTCTCTCTCTCTCTGCCCCTCCTGGGATTCTCTCTCTGCCCCCTGCTCACTTGCACCCAGCCCTCTAGTGAAAAAAGAAAAAAAAAATCTCTCTCCCAAGGGCTACTGCGTGGCTCAGTCAGTTGAGCATTTGACTCCTGATTTCAGCTCAGGTCATGATCCCATGGACAGACCGCCCACATCCAGCTCCATGCTAAGCATGGGCCTGCTTAAGATTCTCTCTCTCCCTTTCTCTCTGTCCCTGTCCCCCACTCACACAATCTCTCTAAAAATAAAAATAAAAATAAAAATAAAAATAAAAATAAAAATAATCTCTCTCCTATAACCAGGATGTAAGCTTCATGCCTATAAAACTAATTCTGCTGTTCTTTTTCTTTCCTGTTACATTTTTGAACCTAACAAAACGTGGCCTGAAAAGATGACTTATTCAATATATAGCTTCTATCATTAAGGATATAATGGTAGAATTATATCCATAGATATTATAGAGTATATCATACTCCAAGAGAATTAAGAGTCCCCAGGATAGTAAAATTGTATAATACAGAAGCTGCAGGACCCTAGATTTTTTTTTCAGATTCTTCATGGTATAAAGTAATATAAATTATAAATAATATTTTAAATAGACTAAGGCTGAAATGCTGAGATGGGTCCAGAAACCCAAGTTCTCCCAACTACTACTTAGAGGCAGACACTAGACATTTGGGATGCAGTTCCAGGGTGTTTTCTAAGATAGCATTCTGCTGTCTGATATATATGAAATACCTATGGTTCCTACAACTTTTCCAGAGTGGAAGAGTCTCTTGGGCACCATCTTGAATTGATTTTAAATGAACTAGTGGGGACAAATGGGAAAACTAGCTCCTTCTATGAGAAATGTTGAAATTTCAAATTAATATAGAATCATGAAGAGTCATCTTTACTATGCAGTGATTGTATCGGACCAACTCACAGCTCTTTTTAGACTAGCAAACATGATTAAGTTGAAATTAAAAGCTATGGGTTTCAAAACTACCATTTCCACAATCCCTTCTCTGGAGGGAGGGGATCAATTTAAGTTTAAACGGAAGCTACCCTGAAATTTGGATGAGCACTTACATTTCCAGTCTCATTATTTATTACTCTACCACATTCACTGTTTCCATTGACTCTACAATTCCTGAAAAGGACCAGCCGTATTCTATTTTAGATCTTTTCCTGAAATTTTTACCCGAAATAACTGTGTCTCTTTATTTGTCTAGGTAGTTCACGCTCATCCTTTAAAACACAAATTGAAAATCACTTTACTACAAAGAGCCTCCTACTTTCTCTAGACAGAATTAGTGGCTCTAACTCCAGTGCATGGCTTAATGTTAAAGGTTTTTATTTTTATTTAATAATCATGCCAGAGGATTTTTCGGTATTCTTATGAAGTGAGCCAAACCAATATGAATAAAGGAAAGTCTATTTTCAGAAAATGTCCAAATTTTAAAATTCACATTTGCTGACATAAATATTTCTTTGAAATCACAACCTTTTGCATGCTTAAATGCTTATGAATAGTGGGTCATAGCTAATCATTGATTTCTGAACTATAGAATACCTGAGCATCTCATCGATATTATTTATTCCCAAAAGATGACAAGCAAAACTAAATTGACAATTTTGCCTTGCTTATGGCAGGCACCAAAAAAAAAAAAAAAAAAAAAAAAAAGGTTCTGAATGAAGCGGCAAATAAACATCATAATAGCAGCATCATAATTGAACTCATTTTGTGGACTGAGTTTATCAAGTTATTTATGTATGAGCTATGCAATATGGATAAGCTGATCACTTAAGGTCCCTTGAAAATAATTAAATAGGAAGAATAGTTTATCTGCAGTGAAAATTCTACATTTTATTTCCTGGCTACTGATTCAAATGACAGAATAAAATAAAGATGCAAATATACTTCCTTATAGAAGTCACAGCTTAAAAATAGTAGACCATTAAGTTTTCTATCCTTGGAGAGTGAATATGTAATTTCTCTTCTAACTGTTCCAGTCTTTGGTATAAGAAGAAGAATAAATCAAAATGTAGGTATTGTTCTGGGCTCCCCAATTCAGTGTTGGTTGCCTGCAATCAAATCTGATTTGGGTAATTTTTTACCTCCTTTGTTTCTTAGAATTATGTGGTCATGACATTTGCTGTCATAATGAATTTTCTTACCAACTAAATAAGGCCATTCAGTGATATGCCCAATTGCATTTTGTCATAGAGTACATACTTTCAGGGTGATCTCATCTACAGCTATGGACTAAATTATCATCTATATCCTATATCTATGTCCTAATGCTTCAGAGATCTGTACTTTGGGCTTAAGCCTCTCCCCTGGGCTCCAACTTTAGAACCTATAGAGCCTACCTATACCTAGACTTGGATTTTGGACAGGCATCTAACCCAACATGTCTAAAACTGAACTAATTATCCCTCAGAGTCTCAAAGACTATATTCTCTTTTCAATGTTCTGCATCCTGCTGAATGTATGCAGTTACACAAGCCAGAAATTTGAGAATTCATTAATGCCTTTCTTCTTTTGTATCCTAATATCCTATCAGTCACCAAATTCTGTTGGTTCTACTGGCCAAATATATTTTGAATCTGTCAATTTTTCTCTACTCCCGCTATAGATGCCTGAAATTCTGCTCGCAGCCACCATTCTCCTTTTGAATATTTGTAACCTACATGTGATTCCTGCAACTTCTCTCACTTAGATGACCACAACAGCTTCAAAACTGGTCTCTAGGCCTCTGTTTTTCTTATTCCAATCCATGTTTCTCACTACAGCCAAAGTATTCTTACAAAAACCCAAGTCACTATATTAAATACTTGTTAATGGTTCTTTCATTATTCCCAAGAGTTTAGATTATTCTCTAGGAATGAACAATTCCCAAATGTCAGGGGCTTAACCAAATAAAACGTTACTTTGTATGCAAACTACATATCAATTGTAGATTAGTAGGGAAGTTTCCCTTGTCAATGGCACTCAGGGATACAGGCTGATAGGCCCTCAGTGTTCACTGCACCCGTGCAGCAGTAGGGCAGACTCTTAAGTACAGCTGACCCTTGAATAAGGTGGGGGTTAGAAGCACTGATCCCCTCATGCCATCAAAAGTCCACATATAACTTTTGATTCCACATATAACTTTTGATAACTGAACTACTAATAACCCACTGTTGACTTCAAACCTTGCTAATAACATAATCAAATAACACATATTGTGTATGGTATGTGTATTATGTACTGTATTCTTAGAATAAAGTAAGCTAGAGAAAAGAAAATGTTATTAGGAATATCATAATGAAGGGAGAATACCCTTATGGCACTATACCAGATATGGAAACAAACAAACAAACAACACACAGTTCAAACCCCTGTTGTTCAAGGGGCAACTGTTCTGGCTCCTAAATAAGGTGTCTGCCTTGATGCAAAGCATGGCACTTCCACGCACATTTAACTGACTAGAGCAAGTCAATGGCCACCCCTAATTTCAAATGGGGTAATGGAAGTAAATCTTCTCAAATGCTAAAGAAAGAATATTTGTGGATGCAGGTACTGGTGGAGTGAGCCCCCATATTTTGGGAAAGAAAATTTAGGTAGAGGAAACAGCAAGTCCCCTGAGGAGGGGCCATATTTGACTTCTACCAAGGAGGGTGGTGTGAGTAGGTAAGAGAGAGTAAGTAGCAAGAGAGGAGTCTGTGTTCACTGTAGGGGGTCACCTGGTGCCAAAAGGATAAATTGTAGTTGTGTGGAAGTATTTTGTTGACTAACCTAAGACAAAATCAAAATGTGTTCTATTTAATAAGGATGGAGATCTTGCTTTCCCTACCTATGAGTCTTGAGCTGTCTAGTTTGGTATTTGCTTTGGCACCTCTAAAGAAGACAATAATATAATTCCTGCTGGCCTGCTGAGGTCTTCATATGATTACAAGCAAACATGGTGGAACTCAATGTTCTATACTGTCATCTGTCTGCATATGTGCTCCTTCCTCCCTGTCTTTACCACTGGATGGATATTTTGATACTTAAGTGAGTGATGTACAGAATCAGGGCCTTAATTTGGATGAGTCAAATCACTAATGATATGAAATGTTGATTCCCTTGCAATCAAAAGTAAGTTCCATCCCAGGCCCTCAAACTCAAACTAGAAATTCCAATTTGAGCACAATGATAATGACTTCCATTTATATAGTCACATTTCTCCAGAAGTATTCCAAAGTGCCTTAACAATTATATATAGGCAATCACATCGCCCATCACTAAAACACAGTCATGTCTAGGGGGAAAATGCAGTCACTGTTTAATAACAAACAGTAACATAGCAAGAAATAAAGAAAAACAGTTTAGCAAATGCCACCACTAAATGTGAGGAATGGGAAAGAGGGTAGCTCAAGGAGCCAGATGTACCACAAACTGGGAATAAGTCAGGATATGTGGGTTTAAAGCTTGCATTTCTGCAGAATGGGTGCTCTCATGGTGGTGTTCAGTATTAAGTCTTCCAGTGTTACCCATCCCATTATACCACTGAAGCTGGCCCATAAGATATCTATCTGCCTTAGATTCAGCAGGGAAATTAATAAATGTTCTGATTCAGGGGACCCATATCAGACTTTCTAAGTCAAATTGCTCAAGAGGAAGACCCAGGAATCTGGTTTTAGTTGTTGTTGCTGTTGCTGTTTTTGTTGTTTTGGTTTTTTGTTTGTTTTTAACTGTTGTTTATAAACTTCCTACATAATCTACATGTACAGGGGTTGACAGATGAACACCACTGGTCCAACTAGGATGGAGAACTGAATTCATGGCCATGAAACATGCACAGTGAGGAATGAGAGAGATCATGTAAACATGGGCTTTTAGGAACAGAAGCAATTCCCAAGGCCTTTTATCCTTGGGTAGATGTGGTTAAAGCCCTGGAGTTTAGTTCTCTGTGAACTGCAAAACCATTCAGGGTACAAATCCAGTTCGCAGATGACAAAGATTTTAGAGTTTGTGTGATCTAACACTCAATGTACAAAATTGGAAACTGTGGAGAAGAGGTCACATGACTCGGCTAAACCCATAACAGGAGCTTTAGATACATTATAATGGCCTTTTCACTAAAGCAATACATTTGTGGCCTGAGGGTCTGATCTGGAAATACCAACTGGACTGGGGTTGTGTCCAGTAATTTCCTTATTTCCTTTCATTACCTCCTTAGTTCACCCCAACAACAGTCTTCTACCTCCTTACTTTCCTATCATTTTGATTCCTTTCTCTTCTGCCTCTTCCCTCACATTCACTTAAAAGCCATACACTTGGTCCCTGCTTCACTTTGATAAGTTTTGAGCACTTCCAGGGAATAGGTATGCAATGATGTTCTACAATGCAAAGAATATGACTTCTGAAATCTAGAGAACTAAGCTCCAGTCACAATTGTGACATTAATTACCTTTATGGCATGCATACCATTCATTCATTGGAAAATGATTTACCAAACATCTACTATACCTGTGGCACCGCTAGGTGCTGGGAAGAACACAGTCATGTTTTCTTCTCTCCTAGACATAGCAGTCAATGAAAAAAACAGACATTAAACAATGAATTAAATTAGCAACTATGATAAGAGATGTATAGGAAGAGTAAGGGCTGCTGTAGGACAAGCTTATCTATATAGGACAGGAAATCTAGGCAGGGGGGTCGGGACAATCTTCCTCATGGAAATGATAGTGAAGTGGAGACGTAAACACTGATTAAGAATCAGCCAGACGGAGGGGGAGCATGAAAGAATTCTGTGGATAGATCTAAAAGGACATGCAAACTTCCTGAGGTGGGAAATGAACTGAAAGATCAGTATGACTAGAGCTTGAGCAAGAAAGGGGCAGGAACCCCAAAAAGAAGTGTGTGGCCAGCTCATGATACTGTAGGTATTACTGAGTAAGATGGACATAATATGACTTGCTACCAGGTTAATGCTGACATAACATGAGGAAGCTTTTGAGAAAAGAATTTAAGAGAAGCCAAAATAATTTTAACAGCTATTCAAACAAAAAGCATTTAAAAAAAAATGATAGATTTCATGTATAAACTTGCTGTTTCCTCCCTACCTCTAGAAAAAGTAACTTTGAATACAAGGTCTCCAGCAGAAAAAGACTAACTCCCATTTAAAACAAATGAGTATGACAGATCATTTGCTTCTATCCTCCCTTCCCAATCAGAAGCAAAATTTGAATTCGGGTGTGCATATGTGTGGTTTGTATATGTGAGTGCTTGATCTACAATGTCATTGACAAGGCTGTAAAAATGACTAGACACTACTGATGACTAAAATCACTCAAGGGCTGAGCTGGCATCTTACAGTATCACAATTTTCCCACATTCCACAGGAACACAGTCCATGCACAGATCCTTGATCCAATGGCTAATTATTATCCTCATTGTGCGACAGCTTCTGCTGTCAGAAAATGCCTACAACAAGAGTTAAAAAGGTGGTGCAATAATCACCTTCCTGTTTGATAAATTCAGAGGCAATGAGAAAAAATAATGGCTAGACCTCAGCTCAGCATCCTCATGAGTTAGTCATCATCAGCAAGACATGTTCTCCTTCAGACTCCGCTATCAGTCTTCTTCTTTGCAAGAACTTTTAAGAATGTTGGTCATTAATAAATTACAAATTTTAATACCTGGATAATTAACTGTTTCCCCACTCAATGAGCAAAGTAACTTCCCCTTCCCATTCCAAATGTTTTCCTCTTTGACTTTGGCCATATGAAAAGCAAGACATATACCTTCTTATTGTCCGTTGGTAGGATTCTTCAGATTTCTACCCTTACCTTCTCTCCTCCAGCCACATACAGACAACCTTGCTGAAATAAGCTTTAGGATTTTTCGGGATTCTTTTTATAAATAATGAATTTGGAGGAAAGGAAATCTGATGCATATTGAAAGAGTGATCTCTGAAAGATCTCAGAAAAGACAAAGGCACAAAAAGCTATACTCTCAGTGTTCATCTGCTTCTCTGAACTACCATAATTTTCACTAAATAACCCTCAGAAAATAAATTTCCCTAAACTCAAGAACAAACTGCTGCCATATAGCATTTCTGAGCTCTGTTTGGCTCCTTTAGGAAAGTATTCTTGGTATTAACCTACTAATTTAGAAAGAGAAACACTGACCTTATCAGTTAAATTCTGAGGATCAATACTTGGCCTTAATAATAGATACCCTCAGAGTATTACAGTAAATTGGTAGTAAAACAAAAGAGAGTTAACTTAATATTTATGCAGTTCTGCTTGAGCCATGACTCACAAATGAGCTACCACATTCTGACCCCTTTCCTTCCTTTTCTAAGATCATCATTCACTAATGAGGTAAATACATAATACTAACCAATCACTATCACTTAGCTGCTTTGCTGTTGTTCAAAGCAAGTTTATTTCTATTAGACTTTTATCTACCCTGTAGACAAGCCCATTTAGCATGTTAATCAATTTCCTTAAAAAGAGCCTTTACAGGGCGCCTGGGTGGCTCAGTCGGTTAAGCGGCCGACTTCGGCTCAGGTCATGATCTCACAGTCCGTGAGTTCGAGCCCCGCATCGGGCTCTGTGCTGACAGCTCGGAGCCTGGAACCTGTTTCCGATTCTGTGTCTCCTTCTCTCTGACCCTCCCCTGTTCATGCTCTGTCTCTCCCTGTCTCAAAATAAATAAAACGTTAAAAAAAAAAAAAAAGAGCCTTTACTTTAATATTCTTTCCCTTTGAGCTACTACCTGAAAAACCACTCTAGCAGCTATTAGAACTTGTCAAAGAAGTTTACACAGTGATGGTTTTAGTATGAGTGTAACCATCTTCCCTCCAAGTCCACAATCCCAAAGGCTCAACACTTACTTCTGATATGCTAAGTATTTTCAAATAATATTGCTACTTAATAAGTCATGCTGAAAACCCATTTAAAGCAATGATTCTCATAGACCAAAAAGACTGAACGAACATCTGATAGAGAAGAAGGGGTCAACTGATACTATTCATATCACCCAGCTGACTCACAGTCATCACAATTACTTTGTAAACTTAACCATGAAAGGAATATCTGGTTGTGTTCATTCATTCAATCTTACAGTAAAAAGACCCAAAACCACAAGACTTTAGAGATGAACTTCCATTAGAGACACAGAAAATTGAATCTCTGTAATTTCAGGTAGTATAAATACATATAGCACTGTTTTCTAATACATATAGTATGCATCAAAGTGAGAAATTACCACATCCTCAAGTCAAAAAAAACCCAGGTTTAAAACCTGACTCTAGCTACTACCTTAAGTGCATGGTCTTAAGTAAGCAACCTAATCTTTCTGGGCCACCATTTCTTTATCTGTACATTATTGAAAACAATAGTGTCTTCCATGGTTCAAAGTATTATGGAAGTGAAGGTATCCTGGAAGGATTTCTTGAGTTTCTAATTAGACGTTGAGTAAGTTAGTTGAGCCATTTATTGTGATTTCAAAAAGTCCTTGTTGTGTACAATGCAGATATAATTTTCTATTGCCTGACAATTTCAAAATATGCTCAGCAACACTGACTCCCAGGATGTATTTAAGTATCATTATACACAGAACATTACAAATTTCATATTTTTCAGCAAGGGGATCAATTCCAACATGGGAAAGACCTTGTGAGTTACAGGAACCAAGAGAACTCCAGTGCAACTGGAATGCATGGAGAAAAGCATAAGCGACAGGAACTATGTTTGGAGAGTGGGGTAGAGGACAAGATCACATGGTGTCTGCCAGCCATGATAAGCAGATTGGATTTATGTGCAAAGAGAAGGTTTAAGTGGAAGAATGATGTGATCTCATTTACATTTTTTAAATTTGGCTGCAGTGTTAAGATTGCAGCAGAAAGCTTAAACAGACAAAGAATCGAGGAAAGGAAACCCAGTAGGAAGTTATTTTAATTAAGATAATGACACATACCAAGGTGGTGGTGAGGGATGAAGAGAAATGGACAGACACAAGGTATATTTTGAAATTAGAACAAGAAGAGGATAAAAGAAGGGGGTTAGAAAAAAAGTGAAACCGGTAACTAGGAAATAAACTCCCAGGATAACACTTTTTTTTCCAACCTTGGATCTTTCTCTGTTGTACCCAGCTAGCTCATGTTTCACTTCTCTAGAGTCACAAAGCAGCCCCATGGCTCCACACTAATGTGCTCCTTCTCTGAATGGCTCTAGTATTTAATGCTGGCCTCACTCAAGGCCTGTTTGTGACAGGTTAGGGAGCACTGCAGCTAACCAGTTCTTGAGTCTATTGTCCTATAATTACATTGCAAACAACAGAAAGTGGGGACCGTACAATCATGTATGAACACAGGTTCTGTACACTTGTAAAAACTGACATTGAGAATGATCTGTGTGGTCCTGATTCAATGCCGCTGACACTTTCGCAACAGCACTCAGTTTACATATTGTATTTATTTTTACATAAACGAGAAGGATATTATTCTCTCACCTTGCCCACTTGTCCCCTCTCTGACCCCAGGAGCCCCAGGTGGAGAGCAAGAGGAGTCAAGGACCAGAAAGGTGAAACACAAACTCACTCGTGAAATGTAAACAGCTTCATCTGCTAATGGCCATGAAAGCCTTATAATTAAGGCAAAGTGCTAAAGTAAACAGACAATTAGCTTGTCCTTTTGGGGTGTAAACAAGAAGAGAATCCAAACATTTACTGGAAGAACTCAGTAGATAGAGAACGCCTTTGGGCAGGGTATTATTCATCTTGTTTATTGTTGTAACAGCACAGTGCCAGGTGCTTAACATACTAAGTTTGTGGGAATGAATGAAGCAAGGAATGAATGAATGTCCTCCTCCGCTGTATTTATCATGGCCTAAGAACTGTGCAGATAGATTTCCTTGTCTGCACCATTGTCGATGCATTGGCTAAACAACTTTAAAATGATGTATGCCTGACTGAGTGCATTTGTGTTGGTCCACACTTGCATACACAAAAATATATCAGCAAACCAGAAGCTCGATGTTTAAAATCTGAAATGATGTGGCACTGGTTTGGCTGTAGTTTATTTTCAAACATGCTGCATCTGCAGAATGTTGGGTAATGATGATGAAAGCCCTTTCAGAATAATTACAATCCAATCATTTAGCACCGGGCCCCTTCTGAAGCTCACTGTCACTTGCTCAGTGCCTCAGAAATTAACGTCTCTTGCCACGGTGAAGAAAGTACTGCAGCAGTAACTTACTGGTGTATATTCCAATAATGAGAATTTGAATGATGAAGTGTGATAGCATCAGCTGGCCTTGGCTCATCTGTCTTAATAATTGATCATTGTAATCTGTCTTAACCCCTCCCTGGCCTCTCTTTCCCCAGCTATTTTCTCCTTCAGGGCAAAGTGGTTTTATTCTCCAATCTGTACAAATTTATCTTAATAGTGCCTTATTCATTTCAAGAATATTGGTTTGCACTTAGTCTCACACATTATTTTTATTTTAAATTAGGGTAGACATAGCTAAACCACAGTTCCTTAGACCCTCAGTTTGCCTGGAATTTTCTCTAAGTTACACTGAGTGCCAAGAGCCTCTTACGGACTCCTTTATGACATGCAAAACGTCTTCTGCTCTTTCACTGACCTCAGAGTTGACCAATTGTAGCAGAAGTCTCTTGGCCTGATAAAACATAGTCCTTTCTACCCTGCTACAAATTTAGCTAAATCCATCTGTTTTCCAGCCTATTGGTCATTCCTCAATGGAAGTATAAAGGAAAAGAAAATACCAATCCCTATCACGAACTATGTAGGGATCCCTTCAAACTGTGAATAAGCCAGACTTAATAAAGAACTTGGCAAAAATTCTTGGTCATGCTAACCAGAGGGTGGTCGCAGAGGAGGTATAAGAGGGTTGTTTGTAAACTGAGTTCTGCATTTTAAACCTTAAGGAGCTGCTGCATTGAACTTGGGGAGCTTTGGAACGGCTAGTAGACAAGAGGAGTCCTGGAATAGTCCCACCTACCTTCTGCATAAAGCACATAAGTTCTGCCTCTATCCATTTCCCTTCTTAATGCTTAAAATATGTTTAAAAAGGGTTCTGCAGCTCAAAATATGTAATCATTTGTCTGGGGAACAAACCCTGATTTTAGAATCAAGTACACAAGTTCAAGCCTTCTATGGCATCACCTCGATGTCTGACTTTGGAAACTACATCTAACACCAGTATGAAAGGAAGATGTTAACCCCCAATGGCATAGCCGAGTCTAAGAAGGTAAGTAAAATTTGCTTGAGATATATAAATATATACATATACATATATGTATAGATATATATGTGTGTGTGTGTATATATATATATATATGTATATGTATATATATATATGTATGTATTTGTATGCATACACACACACATACACACACACACACACACACACACGCACACACACATACATATGACTCAGATCCTTGGCAGTCATTATTCCCTCAAACTTCAAATAGCTACATGGAGCTTCATTCATTTTATTCACATTTCTACTTCAGTATCAATTTATCAGAGGACTTTCATGGACATTCATCTGAAATAGCACTATCCCATGAGCCTTTGGTTATTTAGCTTGATTTATTTACCTCCATAGCACCTGACTTGCTGCACATTAATATTTGTTATTGGTTCATTGTTGTCTTCTCACACTTTCATGTAAGCTCCGGGAGGTCAGGGACTTGTCCTTTTTATTGCTTTATTACAAAACTGGAATAGTGCCCAGCACATAATAGACATTCAATATATATTCACTGAATGAATGAATATCTCTTATTCCAAAAAATTTATGTGGGGTTTATTACCAAATAAATGAAAAAGAGGGAAAAAGGGGTTTTAACATCTTGAGCAGTCCTAGATTCTAGTGCCACTGTTTTTAGAGCATTAAACTAACACTTGGTTAATCAATTCATCTCTCTGGACCTTTTTGGACATACTCACATCAAGGGAATTTGGGTGCTGAGATTATATGATTAAGATTATATAGAAATAAATCCCATTATCCTTTCCTTCTGGTTTTCACATCCTGTTTAATCCCCTTGAAAGTGGGTGAAACCTGTGATTTGCTTCTCATCCATAGTATGCAGCAAAAATGACAGAATATACATAACTACATCACAGGAGATCATAGTAACCATCTTGCTGGGGGACCCCCCCCCCTTCCTTGCTGGCTTTAAGGATACAAATGACCTCTTTGGGAAAGCTCATGTGACAAGGAATTCACAGCTGCCTTCAGAGCTACAGATAGCAAAGAATGAGACCTTCTGTCCCACATCCCACAAGAAACTGGATGCTACAATCATCCATGTGAGTTTGGAAAAGGACTCTTCGCCAACTGATCCTCATATGAGACTTCAACCCCAGCAAAGATCTTGACAGCAGACTTTTAAGAAATGATCCTCAAGAAAGAGATCCAGTTAAGTCATGCTGGACTTCAAACCCACAAAAACTATGTATAATAAATGTGTATTGTTTTCAGTCACTACATTTAGAGTAATGTTGTTATGCAACAATAGATAACTGACATAGATACAAAATATTCTCTTTGCCATAATGGCGGGTTTATCAAACGTACTGAGCCTGACACCAATGAAGAGAAAGACCTAACAATGCCTCTCCCATCAGGGTTTCCAATTTAGATCACTGAGGAAGTAAGCTTCCTTAAGACCCACACACAAATAACTGATGTTTCCCTTATCTACATTATCCCCACTTGATAACTGCAGAATGGGCAAAGATGTATTTCAGACATAGTTTCTCTTTTGCTTTTCTATTTTTTTTCTAACAGGCCCCTCCATCCCTCCTCTCTCAACTTCATTTCCCCAGATATCAATCCTTCATCATTTTTTCTTGTTAGGTTAGCAAAACAAATCACATTGTGTGAACATGCCCTTTGCAAACTGCTCAACAATGTAAACACTACTTAAATTATCCTTGTCAGAACTTGGCCTGGTCTTTTCAAAAATGCTGGCTTGACAAAATATAAACCAATAAGTAATCAGAATCTAGCCATTGAGAAAGGTGCCATTAATTAGTCCAAAGATGAAACTATTTTAAAACATCAGAATTATTAGCACTCCACACAGTGTCAATTCTCTCTATGGCTTGACAAGTAGGGCATGTTTCAGAAACTCACAGCACATAAAGAAGATAGGCAGCCAGAAGATTTGCAGTTGTCTTCCTCTCTTTGACTTCAGGAAACTTCTCTGGATAAAGACATTTTTCCCCAAAAAATAAAACACATAAAACTTAATAATAGCAAGATGATAGAGATACATATAGGCTTAGAGACACATAGCTATTTTATACTTCCATGAAGTCAGATGTAAAATAATAGAATAACATCAGAAACATAGCTTTATATGAAATGGAAGGGAGGGGTGCCTGGGTGGCTCAGTCTGTTAAGCATCCGACTTTGGCTCAGGTCATGATCTCATGGTTCATGAGTTTGAGCCCTGTGTCAGGCTCTGTGCTGGCAGCTTAGAGCCTGGAGCCTGCTTTGGATTCTGTGTCTCCCTTTCTCTCTCTCTGCCCCTCCCCCACTCACACTTTGCCTCCCTCTCCCTCTCTCTCAAAAATAAACATTAAAACAACAACAACAACAAAAGAAATGGAAGGGAGCCTTAGATGGACAATGAACTAAACAAGTTGTCTAAAAATATAAAGGGAGCAATGTTTGTTTTGTTTACAAATCAATAAATCCTTTCTAGCGTCTTCCTATAAGTTAGAGTGTACACAGCATTAGAGTAGGAAATGCATCACATGTAGTAAATACCAAGCTGACTCTCTGTGTCAAGCCTGACTTAACCAATTCAACAGTTATTTGTTTGAGGAGGAAGACAGAGGAAGAGAGTCTCACCTACTTTCTGCTCAGGGACTCCTTCCTGATAAAAAATCATTGATGAGCTAGTTCTTTGATCCTTCTTTCATCCTTTGAAATCTTTTGAAATGTATCCTAATCTGTTGCTTTCTTTGCTTATCCATGTTTCTTAGAATGGGCAATTCCAGCAGTTTTGTGTTCTAATCCCAGTTTTGCTAACACTCTTGTAATTTATTTAGACCTGCTAACATCTCCAAGGTTCAGCTTCCTAACCTTTTTATGAAAGTCCTTAAATTAGATAAGATAATGCTAACTTCCGTAACAGAAGTTCCCTAAGACTCTCAGCAGCTTAACGAAATAAGTTTTATTTTTGTTTACCTAATAGTTGATTATGGTGTTTGGTGGATCCATTTTTATACATGACTCTGTTATTAAGTTCCTTTTATTTTGTATTTCTACCATCTTCTAGAGCCTCAGCTCCTTTATGCGTTGCTGGAAGATGAGGAAAGGAAGACACTACACTTTTTACCCATTTCGGTCAAAGAGTGATATTCATCAGTTTGGCTCAAATTCTAGGCATAAGTCACATGGCCAACTAGACTCAAGAGGGCGTGAAAAATAGTTGAAAGCTGAGCAGCCATTTCCATCAACAATCTGTACTATGGAAAGGAAACTCAAATCTTTGGTGAGCACTTCAGCACCTCCAGAGAGATGAATCTCTGATGCTTCTTGTAGCTCTATATTAATGTGCTTGTATTATGTGAATCTTCTATCCTAATTTAAAGTATAAAAGATATAGAAGGAAAGCATAAAAAGCACAGAAAGGCAAAGTTTAGGAAATAAATCCTGCACAGATTTCCATTAAATGCAGATATGAAATATGCACCTTCATTAAAACAAATCTTTGAATGAAGAATCCACAAAGACACAATGATATACATGGAAAAATATTTATACATAATTTTATCATTATAAATAACCTCTTAAGGGGGCTGCAATTCTGGCAATAATCTAGGACAATGAATCAATTTTTTACTAATTATCTACTATTTGGAAAGTGCTATACTTGTTACAGCGGTAGGAATAAGAGGCATGTAAATGCTTTATTAAGAGGGTAAAATATCTGATTGAAAGAGCAAAATAGCACTAATATAAAATAAAAGTATAACAGGGGTGACTGGGACGCTCAGTCAGTTAAGTCCAACTCTCGATTTTGGCTCAGGTCACAATCTCACATTTCTTGTGATTGAGCCCCGTGTCAGGCTTGGCACTGATAACACAGAGCCTGCTTGGGCTTCTCTCTCTCTCCTTCTCTCTTTGCCTTACCCCTGCTCACGTACTATCTCTCTCTCTGTCTCTGTATCTCTCTCAAAATGAACAAGTAAACATAAAAAATATAACAGATCAATGTCAGACACAAATATTTCCTTTAGGGGACATGTTCCCAAGATAATTTTTGTGAAAGTAGGAGTTTCAGCTGGGCCTTAGAATTTAGATGGAGTTTGAGGAAATGAGGGAAATTTCTCTCCTCAATGATAGGTCACACACCTCTTGATCTAGTTATTCATAAAATGCATCAAGAGAATAAGTCCCTTCCCATGGACATCAGGAAATTGTATATCTGTACATATATTTATTTTTTCTCTCACAGATTTGCTGTTTTCTTATTTGAATTCTCCGAGATGCTTTGATTTAACCATTTCATTTCAACCAGTGTTTTTTTCCCCTGAGCTTTCAAAGTAATATCTGTACATTTGTTCTACATCCAAGTAATATTAACTCCATGACATTTGTAAATGGTGATCTGAACATTTTCAGAAGTTTCGGAAGCCCACCTGAAGCTTAAAGACATGTCTCTCTTAGGTGAAGTGCACATGTTCTTTGATGACCTAGGACATTTTGTTCAAAGAGAGGAACATACTTGAGGTTAGCAGCTACCTTTTTTTTTTCAATATATGAAATTTATTGTCAAATTGGTTTCCATACAACACCCAGTGCTCATCCCAAAAGGTAGCAGCTACCTTTTGAGGGAAGAGCAGGGACAACAGCATTTACAAATAAAAACAGTTGTTAGAAATGAAAAGGATGGGCTGTTTCATTGTCTAGATGAGGAATAGGCAAGTTAAAAGTCTTATCCAAAGACACTCAGGAACACAACGGTAGTGTGACAGTGGGAACCCATACCATAAACTTACACAGTGACAATTTGCAATTTTCAGGTTGAGTTCATTGAACTCCATGCTTAGGCCATAGTGGGGGAGATTGAAAGGTTAAAACCGCATTGTTAAGTGGAGGGTAAATCAATATTTGTTCACCAATAATGACCAAGCAACTATTAGAAGGTCTCAGTTTGGAGCAGTACTATAACGAGTGAATGAATGTATAAATTAATGCAAGGATAAATAGATGGAGAGCTGGATGGCTGGGTGGATAGGATAACACATGTCTGTTCATGTGATTCTCCAACATGTCTGAAGATTTTCTTTGGGACCGTAACACAGCCTAAACAGGGACTGACATTTCACTTAAGGCCAGGATCCAATTAGTCATTCAATGGTAACAATTTTTTACTAACTCATGTCCCCAGTTTTCTTCAGGTAGAATATTAAGCATCTGATACAAGACCTTCCTTCTCTTGTATCTAACACAGGGGGCTGAAAAGAAGATGCACATTAGTCTTAAAACTGAGTTTTGTTTTTTAGCTGGAGATTCCTTCTGTGGTTTCCCTGGACTGACCCTTAAGAGTAAGAAGCTGAGCCACTGACCTGAAGCAAGGAAGCTCTGTGCATGGAGGTACCATTTTGCTGGGACAGCAAACAACTCACAGTTATTCTTAACTTCAAGTGGTATAATTGCAATCAAGTGAAGACTTTTGTTGCTATTTGGCAGTGGGTTCATCTACAGATCTCTATATACACCAGCATTCTTCATGGATACAACACAGGACAACACTATTTTAGAAAACAGGCCCTTCAGCTGATAAAGCCCGGATTCAATCTTTCTATTTCTAGAAGATGCCTGAGGTGGTGGATCCTGACGTCTATCCTGACATTTGGGAAGAGAGGCTTATCATTTTATTGGGCTTTGCAACCCAGATGGTATCATGCTAAAAAAAAATAACTTCTGGAAAATAACAAGAAAGGAAAATCTGTTTGCTTGTCCTACACATCATTGTGTTCTGTTTCTCTGGAGGATTTGCAGGTGTGATATTATTTCCCAGAAACACTCAAAGAACATTGAACAGAAACTGTCGTAAGGAAAATCTGTAGGGCTTCCCAAAACTCCTTCCTAGCAAAATATAGAGCTTGTCTTTTTTTTCTCCACATAGAGAAGGAATTTCTTTTCACTGACACAGGACACTTCCTTTTGTACCATTCGCCCTGGTACGTGCTGAATTCTCAAGTCATCACAGATGCTCATTGTTCTCCTAGCCTCTTCCAACTTACTTTTTACAGGATTTATTCTCATCCGATCACTTAAGGAAATAGCTTAGTCACTCTAGGATTGAGTTTGCATGGATAAGACAGGGATAACAATACCTACTTCAAATATGACAAGTAAGCAGCTCATCACAATGCCTGGCATAAAGTAAATGCTCAATATATGAGAATTGACATCAATAACATTAAAATTCACCACTGCCTCCAATGTCACTAGCATCTCTCTGCTGTTATCATTACCAGCATCTTGGCTTCAAGACAATTCTGTCATTCATTTTTCTTAGAAAGATAGAATAACTTTCTGTGAAAAAAAACTGGGCAGGATTGAAACTACTCATTAATTTAAAATATGTAATTAACTTTAAGGAATTTATGACAGAAATAATGAAAGAATTGTAACAATTTGTAGGAATAAATGAGTACATAGGTGTTTGAATTATTAAACTTATACTATTCTCCCATTGTATGTGCCTTAACTGCTGTCGGATTTCTAGCAATGAAATGTTCATATACTATACATCAGTCTAAGATTCTTTGTCTTCCATTTAAAGCATAGCATCATGGCATAAATCTATGTAACTATACACATGGCATTCATCCAGGTTAAATACATCATTCCAGGTGTGACTGAAAATCATCTTTTAATTTTTCAGGAAGTGAGAAAGGAGAAAATATTTAAATATCTATTATCAATATCAATGTTTTCAAGATTCATGAAACATCAGTAATGCCAACACACTTTCGATGTAAAGTGAAGCATTTGCTTCTAGGAAAAGGTAATGCAAGCATTTGCGAATCTGACTACAAATTGGAATCTCTGCAAGTTGAGCCACTATGAAAAGAGCATTTAAACAAAATATATGAAGGGAAGTGAAGGGAAATAAAATGTCCAAGTTTGGTCTACAGGAAAGATGGTTAATTTTCACTGAGTTATTTTTCAAGCTACGCTGGCTGCTGATACATTGGTGAGGACTGTGATTTCATTAAAGCAATAAAAGCCTCTGGAAAACAAGCAGGAAACAAACATATAGTTCAAACTTTATATAAGGATAAAGAATAGAAGCATTTCATCCCTTGACCAAAATCTCTCTCCAAGCTTAAGGTACTAGTCACCTTTATTTATTGAAGTATTAAGTCTTAATAAATTCATTTGATACACAAATGCTCACTAGTCTGGATTTTATGTCTTTTCATGCCACTGACTCTATAACAATATAAAGGACAACTTTATCAGCTATGATTCATTTTGTAAAAGTATGAAAACTCTTAAATAATAATCAATAAACCCAGGATTTATGAAACCGCCTTTTGATGGGTTCTCCCTTAAAAATTAGACAGTGAGTATAGCAGCTCTGAGCATTTCATCCTCACACCACCATGTTCAAAAGCAGGAAGGGATTGGCAGGCCTCCAATGTGTCTCTTTATCAGGACAACAACGTTCCCCTCTATTCTCTCATGTCTCATTGGCCAGAACTGGGTTACCTGCCAACGTTTAGCAGCAAGCGAATACGGAGCTGACTGAGGAGTTGGCAAATTTAAGCACCATAGACGGGGAGGAGCGGATGGGCTCTGCTCAGAACAGAGGGGCTGGAAAAGGCTGTGTGGCTACTAACAGGGTTTACCATAGAATCCTTCTTCTGGACAGGCTTATAAACTGAACAGAACATTTCTGGGTACTTCCATGCACAAGACTTTATCTTAGAATACAAAGATCAATAAGACCTGAAGGCTATATTAAGGAGTTTGAATTCTATTCCAGCTAGAGTAGTGACTTTGGAGACTGGTCGGTTGAACATTTGCTTTGGCCTGTTGAACATTTTGCTTTAAGCACCACCTCCCATTTTAAAGATGAGTAAACCTGGGGCACCTGGGTGGCTCAGTTGGTTAAGCGCCCGACTTCGGCTCAGGCCATGATCTCGCGGTCTGTGAGTTTGAGCCCCGCGTCGAGCCCCGTGTCGAGCCCCACGTCGGGTTCTGTGCTGACCGCTCAGAGCCTGGAGCCTGTTTCAGATTCTGTGTCTCCCTCTCTCTCTGACCCTCCCCCGTTCATGCTCTGTCTTTCTCTGCCTCAAAAATAAATAAACGTTAAATTTTTTTTTTTTTAAAGATGAGTAAACCAAACCTCTGGGATGTACTCAAGATTATAGAACCAATAAGCCTAAACCTTCTTGCTCATTATCATCAACCTATTTACTGCTTTGAAAGTATATATAGAAAACCATGTTTCCTTCTGGAGTCTCCAGCCCCTAAATTTACATCATACTCTTCATAGGCTTCTCACTTGTGAAATAAGTCCTTTGTTCAAATCTCTGACACCTACTTGCCAATTAGAATGGTAGGTACTTTAAATAATTTTTGGAGAAAGGAATGTATCAATGAATTATTCTGAAATGTGTTAAAAATCAGGAAATTCCCCAGGAATGAAAAAACAGTGTTTTTATGATATAATGAGGCTTTCTACAGGTGTTTAAATCCTAGCAATTTGTATCTGCTTTCTTATGTCTGACTACTCTAGGATTCTATCTGGTTCTGTATTTTTCTGACGATTTGCTTTGTAGGTTTAGACAGAGATTTGTTCTCCTCCAGAAATACAGGGTTTTTTGGACATAATTTCTCCTTTTATTTTTTAAGGTAGAGTTTACCTATTTATCCTGAAAAACATAAAGATATTTATAAAACTAATATCTGCAAATACCTAGAGATAGGGCTTGCTTTACCTTTATCAGAATAGGTAGCCATATGAAAACTTTCCAGAAAACAGGGCATCACCATCCTTGGACTTCAAATCATCTTCGGGCTTCAAACACAATCACCTAGCTTAATTGTGCTGAATTTCTATTCTCTGTGGTTACAACTTTGCCCTCCCAAGTTATCTACTTTTAAAACATATTATTTTTGGAATTGGTGGAATTTGTCCCATGATTAACACTCCAATTTGTATAATTATATTTGTCAGATTCCTTCCTAAGTTAACCAAATGACTCAGGCGGAAGAAGAATGCTGGGGACCTGTGTGCACAAAAGGAGGAGAAGGGGTGCGAGGATGAGAAGTGAAAATGAAAACCAGTGGGAACTCCAGAATTTCCATGTATGGGACTTTTCTAGGGTGGCAATCAGTTGCATCCCTGCTGCAGTTTTTATAGTAAGAGTAAGGTTATTTCTCAATTTGTATGTTAATTTCCTATGTTCTAGGATGGGGGAACTGAAGGAGATTATTGGGGATATAACACTAAAAAGGCCTCTCTCTCTCTCTCCCCCTCCCTCTCCAATTACAATGTGGCCCCATTAAATCAAACCTCCTCTATCTCAAAATCTACCTCCTGCTAGGCCTGCGTGGCAGGGTGAAAAGTTTAAATGGTTGTAAATACATGTAAGACAAAGCAAAAGACTCCAAAGATTTGACATGTACAGAGTAAGAGTCTCTATTTAAAGAAACTGAACAGTAGCTGAAATTAACCAAGAAGGTGCCTCTTCTTGTTTGGAAACACTCAGTTAAGGAGCTTGTATTCCCAAAAGTGATCTCAATGTGACACCTAGTGGTGGCTCCAGGCTTACCCCTTCAGGTCCTGATGGAAATACCCAGTCTCCAAGGTATTCAAAATTTTTGTTCCTGGAGGCTCTAACTCCACTTCCGTGGAGGAAAACTAACTTCTTTCACAGGAAAAATTACTTACAAAAAATTCTTTAGAAGAAAATACTCAGGCATCATTTTGAAGATGGTCTCCAAGCCTTTTTTTTTTTTTTTTTTTTTTTTTTGGTCTTTCTGATGTATGAATTGTCTCTTCTTGAGTCTCTAATGAAGTCTTCTCCACCCCCACAAACCTTGGCCTATTTGCAAATTCAAAGAACTGAAGCCCTTTCATTGACATCCAAAATACTAATTTTTCTACTTTAAAAATTGATAAATACCTCAGAAGAAGACTATGCATCAGCTTTCTTTCAAAGATGTTATTAGCACTGGGAAATTTTCTTACAAATGTTAATTATTCAAAAGTGTTTATATAAAAATGAGTCTGTTGTTTTGTTTACAAATGGAAATTTGTTTTTTTATTGTTTTTTGTTTTATTTTTAGATACTAAATTGAGTTTTTTCAAGCACTAGAGATGCTTTTGGCTACTAGACACACACACACACACACACACACACACACACACACACACACACACACACCAGGAAATGTAGAGTAGTTTTTAGCCAAAGTGGGGAAAAAAACAGCTTTGATACTCTGCCTTTTGGAAGCTTCCCTGCCCCATTAGTGGCAGGCCATGATCTTGGGCTAGAATTTGTTGATATCCTCTTGGGCACTCCAACTCTTCCCTGAATGGACAATGTCCAATGTGTCATTCCCTCTCTCTCTCTCCTAACTAATCTGAGTCTGCATAAACGAGCTGATGAGAAGGTGTCAAATGCTAAGTTTAGAAATGAGTTGGACTTGTCCAAACTGGTCTTCTATAGACATTGATTCAATGTTTTCTATTTGACTCAGAGTAATAGTGGGAGAATTACAGGAAATGATTTGGCTGGCCTTCCCACAATTTCTGTACCATCCACCCATGTAGAATTGTACTAGCTCACCAGGTAATTTGGGAGTTAATTCTGCTATCCCCTCCCAAGTTAACTATATAAGTCTGAAACTAAGTATTTGGGTAATTTCTATATAATAATTCCCTTTTTAAATTATCATTTATTGAGCACCCTCTATGTATCAGACATGACACTAACATAATTTTGCATATTTTCTTGGAAGTCCTCCGATAAGCCCTAAAACAGAGCTGTTGTGTTCCCATTTTAGATCTATGAAAACTGTGGCTTAGTGACTTAATGTCTTTTTGCTTGTAAATAGCTGCGTTGAGAAATGCTTTTGTCTCCAATGTACTTTTCTTCAGCTTCTTTTTAAATACTTGGGTATTTGAAATGGAAACTTTGGAGTATAACAAGAATTTTCCCCCAAACAACTAATTAACAATAAACTGAGTCTCTAAGAGACTCATAACATATACACATACGCACA
Organism: Neofelis nebulosa; assembly: GCF_028018385.1. NCBI lineage: Eukaryota > Metazoa > Chordata > Mammalia > Carnivora > Felidae > Neofelis > Neofelis nebulosa. Next base: position 94,118,243 of record NC_080791.1, read on the forward strand.
TAACTGATAAAGTATCAAAGGAGTGTGATGTTATAATGCTTTGATCCTAAGTCACTGGAAACTCTTGTTTTGAAAACTAATCCCTTTTATCAGCTTCTTGAGCTGTCCTCACCATAGAAGCCTGAATTCTTCAGAGGGTCTTAAATTCAGCCCCAGTCCAGTGTTCTCTCTTCTGTTCCTGCTGTCTCCATGAGGATGGGATACAGACAGATACTTGGACAGACAAAATGGGTGGTTTACTCTCTGTAGTTTTTATTCTGAAGATCATACATAGTTGTAAGCCCTATAACAAAAATCTAAATGGTTCTGACTATAAACCATTTATTTTTGCAAATCTCATCCATGCTGCTAAGGAAAAGACTGTTTCTTTGGCAACCAGGACTCAAACACTGGACAACCATAGATGTAGAATTATAATTACAAGACTGAAATTCTGCCTAAAAGCAAACAGGAATCATTTTTTTTTTCCTGAAGCTATTGGCTTTAGATGATCAATATGTTTTAAATAAAATTGCAAGCTTTATTTTGATATGTTCAAGAATGCCAATCGCATGGACCCAGATTCAGAAACAAAGAGACAACAAAGGTATGGAGGGAATAGACTGTAGTAGCTAAAAGCAAGTCATCTGAATCCAGATTATCCAGTTAACATTCTCAGCTCTATAATTTCATGAGTCACCTTGGGCATCACAACTGACCTCTCTGTGCCTTTTTCTTCATCTGCTGAATATGAGGGTTAAGTGAATTAATATATGGAAAGCTCTTGGAATGGTGCCTGGGGTAAGCTAAGCAACCACAGCTGAGTATCAGGATCAGAAGTACTGTGAACATATCTCTGTGCATCTCTCTTCACAGCCCAGAAGTAGGAGGTATTTCACCATTTTTTTTCCTTCTCTCTCTCTCTCTCTCTCTCTCTCTCTCTCTCTCTCTCGCATTGTCTCTCTCTTTGAGGCAGCCACATACAATTGTTAGATCAGAATAAGTCTTCACATTTTTTTCCCTTCAGATGATGGATGGCAAAACTAAAATAGGTCTTCTTAAGATAATGTTTTTGAGTGTCCAGCTGGTAGAGACAGGAAAAGCAATTTCAGTGAGACAAGAGAGCCTTCAGGAACAGATTTGGAGAGAAAGTATTATCTTGGCCTTCTAGAAATAGAAGTGCCATGATGCAGACTGCAAGGAATGAAGATCATCCACATAGTCATTTTGCAGCTCAGTAAAAGAAGAAATGATGGAAGATAGAAGATGGCCCTGCCAAATTCCAAGTTGGCCAACCAGCCTGCTGACACTGATGCACACCTGATTGAGCACCATACCCTGCTTTGCACTTTTAACATCTTGGGGGTGGCCTGATTTTAGCAGAGGCAGCTTGGTGCCCAAATCTTTATACAGAGGACAAGCTCCAACCAGCCCAACACTTACCTAGTGGACAAGTCTGCTAGCCAAGAAATCTCTTTGAGAGAGACAATGCTTTCCTATAGGGAAAGAGAACATTCTCAGACTCAGGGCTTTAATAGAACTACTCCATTTTGACGCTGCAAGATCTGTGCTGCATGGCATCATCTGATTGTCAGTAAAATTTTTCTATTCAGTGATTAATCTTTGTCTTCATTATACTTTTTCAGCTTTATTTTGATATGACTGGCGAAAATTATACATATTTAAGATGTCCAACATGATGTTTTCTTTACTAGTGGTAAAATAGGGGCACCTGGGTGGCTCAGTTGGTTAAATGTCTGACTTCGACTCAGGTCATGATCTCCCAGTTTGTGGGTTCGAGCCCTGCGTCGGGCTCTGTGCTGACAGCTCAGAGCTTAGAGTCTGCTTAGGATTCTGTGTTTCCCTCTCTCTCTGACCCTCCCCTGCTTGTGCTCTGTGTCTCTCTGTCTCTCAAAAATAAATAAATGTTTTAAAAAAATTTTAAAAAAATAGTGGTAAAATATATTGAGCACCTTGTATGTGTTTTCATTCTTTCTTCTTGTTCTTTCTTCTTTCCTTCCTTTCAATGCTATTCATCAAAATCACTAGGTGCTAGGTGCTATGGAATAAAATGATCAACTCAGCCAAGTTCCTTGTCTGCCAGTATCAGGAAGAGTACTCCACAAGTAAACGAATGAACAAGATAATTATAAAGTATGGCAACGTATACTAAAAAGATGACATGGGGCGCCTGGGTGGCTCAGTCGGTTGAGCGTCCGACTTCAGCTCAGGTCACGATCTCACGGTCCGTGAGTTCGAGCCCCGCGTCAGGCTCTGAGCTGACGGCTTGGAGCCCGGAGCTGGCTTCCGATTCTGTGTCTCCCTCTCTCTCTGCCCCTCCCCCATTCATGCTCTGTCTCTCTCTGTCTCAAAAATAAATAAACATTAAAAAAAAATTAAAAAAAAAAAGATGACATATGATGTGGATCACCCTGGAGGACTGCCCAATTTAGATTACATGGCAAGAAAGGGCCTTTCTGAGGAAATGACTTTTAGTAGAGATGTATGGCTGAAAAAGAGTACCAGGTCTTCTTAGATCCCAGTTTTTTTGTGAGCATGAACATGTACAAAAGCCCTGATGTAAGAAAGACTTTGGTATGTTCTGGGAACATTAAAAAAAAAAAAAAAAAAAAAAAAGAGCAAAAAGGCAAGTGTGACTGAAACACAGTGAACAAGGGAGTGTATGAGATAAACTCGGAGATGTCAGCATGGAGAGACTGTCCAGGGCCATATAGACCATGGTTGTAAGATCAGGATTTATTCCAAAAATGATACAAAGCAAATGAACATATTGAAAAAGGTTGTGCCATGGTTTAATTTATAGGTTCAATTATTTAGACTGTGGCATGGCAATTGAGTTGTAAAGGAGTAAGAATGGAAACTTGTACACCAATCGTGAGGCCACTGCAATCCCAAAGGTGATAGGTAATAGTGGCTTACACTTGGACATCAGCTAAGGAAGCTCATCCCACTTAAGCATTACACCAAATATTCAAAGGAGAGCTATGTCTTCCCCATCTCAGAGATGAGTTAACAAAGGCTACTAGCGATTGCTGCCTAAAATTACTCAGCTTCTAAGTGATAGAGTCAAGACTCAAACTCAGATCAGTATGGCTCGAAAATGAATTTCCTTTCCTGTAGACTTTGGACTTGTGCCTCTTTAGCAGTTCTTGCAAAAGAACCTTAAAATAGCCTTCAAAGATCCTGAATACTTAGTGATGCTTGCTATGAAAGAGCAGTGTTCTAAGTGTTTGCTATGCATTGGCAAATTAAAATTTTTTGTAATGTTCATTTATTTTTGAGACAGAGAGAGACAGAGCATGAACAGGAGAGGGTCAGAGAGGGAGACACAGAATCTGAAACAGGCTCCAGGCTCTGAGCTGTCAGCACAGAGCCCGGGACACGGGGCTCAAACTTACGGAGTGTGAGATCATGACCTGAGCCAAAGTCAGATGGTTAACCAACTGAGCCACCCAGGCGCCCCTATGCATTGGCAAATTTAATTTCCACAAGAATTCTGTGAAGTTCATGCTATTCTTTTCCTCTTTTTACAGATGAGTAAGTAATCTGAGTCTTAAAGATGTTAAACTAGTACATGTCAAAGGCAAAACTTCAAACCAGGCAGGTTAGCTCTGTTGCCATGCATTTAACCACTAAGCAATTTAAGAATAATCCTTCTCTGCTGGCCAGGGTTTCTACACTCAAGTGGTATACTTTAAACATACCCGGGAAAATAGCCACCATTAACCTCCTTCCAAACTCCAATTAGGATAAGGATTTACACAAAACCTAGAAAAGCTTTTTGTGGCAATTTCATGAAAATGCTAAAGATTAGACAAGCAGGGCTTCCCACACACCTCAGATGAGAATATGGGAGTATGTCGGAAAGAAAGTGAACAAAAGATTTGTCTTTTAACCATTCTGAGGTCTCAGAATCAACATTTCTACCAGGTCTGCTTTTTCTAATACAAATGTAGGAGACAGATTGAAATGCCAAACTAAACTGTTCAGTGTTTTAGAAAATGTGGTTTCTCATAGGCAGCCTCAATTCCAGACACATTTGTCTGATATCTTCTGCAAATTTTCAACAAGTTGGGTTTGTGGATTCTTAAAATTAATCACAGAAAAATCTCATATTCCAACAGAATGGGAGTGACCTAAAAAGGGCTGCCTTCATTCTCTGCTAGGGCTCTAACAGCATCCTCACAAAGCTCAAAAATCAACTTGAATAGCTAGAACTTTACTCTGAGTTTTCCCTAGTTACCTTCACTGTGACCTTAACCACTTGCTTTAGAATTACTCTGCTATTTCCGTTTACCCCTTAATTGCCCCAGGTCTCATCACTTGGATATGTAAAATTTAGCTAATTTAGGCTTTGCAGGGACTCAACCTTGAATAGCTTGCTCCAAAGCTTGAAGATCTTCGTATACCATAGAAGAGAGAAACAAAATAGACATTTTAGGTTTTTTTCCCATCTAATTTCTTTAACTAATGCTAATAATAGCTAGTTAATAATAGTTAGTTAACTAACTAATAATACTGATGGACAATATTTGAGACTTTGCATGTGTAATCTTATTTAATCTCATAACAAAGGAGGATTGTATTGTCATTCTTATTTTTCTTACGAATGTTAAGGCCATGTAATCAGAACCCGAGGTATCTGATTCTACACATTGGTTTGTTACCTTGTACTTATACTCCTAAGTATACTATAGTACAGAGTATAAATGTATACATTCTGAAGTATTACATAATATAGGATATAGATTAAAATAAGGACGACGTACAGTATATATTCCTAAACATATTGTAATATGCTTACAATGCCAGTCCAAATCCCTTTCCATTTCCCCACTCAGATTGACAACGTGCTCTGCAATGTGGATCGGGCCAATAGGGCCTAAACAACTTAGTCTCAGGTTTTCAATCTGATATGCAAATTCATAATCACACTGGGAGCTTTTGAAAAGTGCTGATGATGCCCTTTCCTGGCCTGGAAGATTCTGATTTAATTGTTCTGATCTAAGGCCTGGGCGTCGGTTTTTTCAAGTTCCTCTGGTGGTTATAAACATCTGGGGGTACAATATAACCGCTCTGAGCAATAACACTACCTGCACAGACTAAATGGTCTCCCCAAAAGTCATACATTACAGCTCTAATCTGCAATACGACTGTGTTTGGAGATAGAAACTTAATTTAAGGAGATATTTAAGGTTAAAAGAGGTCAAAAGATCCTATCCTGATCTGATAGGATTGGTGAATTTTTAAGAAGAGAAAGGGACACCAGCAGCGGGTGCGAGGAAAAACCATGTGAGGACACAGAAGAAGATGGCCACTGCAAGCCAAAGAGAAAGGCCTCACCAAACTCAACCCTGGCACCTTGGTCTTAGACTTGGACTTCCCAGCTTCCAGAATGGTGAGAAAATATATTTGTTAAGCTTCCCAGTCTAGGGGATTGTGTTACAGCAGTGGGAGCAGACTATCACAAGTGAGTGCTGTGGGCTGGTAAAGAGGCCAGCACCTGCATGTGAACAGAAAGGTGCTGGGGCCCTGAGCTGGTGGCACCCAACCCCCTTGCCCTTATGGAAGCCAGCCTAGGAATGGAGTGAATAGAGTGGGAAATAACTTCAAAGACTGGAAAGGACCTGAGCCTCACAGTTTATCATCTGTATACTGTTCCGTGACAGGAAAGAGCAGTATTTAGAAAAGACAAGGAATCGAACTCTTAAGATTGAGGCTTCCAGTCTTCTTTCTTTCTCCACCGCAGGGTTAAAGATAGACCATGCTCTCTTCCCTCTCTATCATCCCCTAGTGTATGCTATTGAGTCCTTACATCTCTCCAGTTACTATGATGCCAAACTACTCTTTACCTTTGTGTTTGTTTACTTTAAGGTGTAACCAATGTGTGTGTAGGAGGGTGGGAGGGGGAGAGTAAAGGAGGGTTATAACTGGTCCTGTACCAGGAACAATTTTGAACATTTGAAGATAAAGCATAGTCTATTTTTGCACAGCAAAGTTTTCTAATCAAGATTATTTATGATCTTGGGTTTTTCCAGTGTCTCGACTAAAGAATGAATTGCAACTTTTTAAAAAACATAGGTGGATCAAATAAAATGTGAAGTTGACTGCAATACAAGAAAATTAATCAAGGTCTGAGAAACAATGATGATTCACTTTTCACAACAAAATCTAAAGCTGAATATCTTCCCAATGTCATGACAGTGTTTAAAACACGTGGTCTAAAGTAAAAATGTAAGCTCTAAAATCTGTTGCACTGAATTGAAAATCTGCTAAGAACAAGGCTTCTGCCTGGGACCTTTAGCTTTCTTCTCTGGTGAAACGGAAATAATAAAGCTTACCTCCTATGATTTCTGGAGAAGTGAGTGTGTTAACATTCTAGAATCTTCTCACATAGTGCTAGAAAAGGGGCTTCATAAGGCTTATTTGACTTTCTTACTTCCTTTCCTAATTCTTACTTCAATACATTGGGTCACTAAAAAGTTAAAATCACTCTGTTTCTCAGTTTCCATACATTGTAAACTGTGTTGCATGGTGACAGATTGTAGCTGTATGTGTGGTGAGCATAGCATCGCATATACAGTTGTTGAATGTTGTACACCTAAAACTAATATAACATCATGTGCCAATTATACTCAAATTAAAAAAAAAAAACAGGAGAAAAACATTTGCATAGGATTATGACAGGATATGTGTTAATTCCTCCATAAAATGGTTAACATATCAAGTCCTATGATAACATTTGTTTATACTAAGTTAAAGTATGTAGGGATTTGGGCATAAAGTATGTAGGGATTTGGGCATTAATCCCCAACTGGGATCTTTTCTCATACAAACATCTCCCTTTCGTAAATAGCTGTGAAGCTGAAGAAATGAAAACTGACAGAGAAAGTGTTAGCCCACTCATTTTAATTTAGTTTAAGCATCCATCACTAACCAACAGGTCACATGACTATCTATGTCTTCTCCCTGAATCTTTTCTGCCATGTAGTGAATGTGTCACAAACTACAAAGGTTTAGTGCTACAAATTGGGAGTGATCACATTACTTCTTTGAATGGCAAAGTTGCTGTCTCTCAGTTATGCCAGATGAAATCATAACAGACTTTGCCTGTTAGGGTTGATACATCCATGCATGTTACAACAGTAAAGTACAGGATGGATACACACTTCTGTACATACATTTCGTACCCTTCGCATTTCTCTTCTCTTTGAATTACTCAAGTGTTCTCCCAACAGCCTTAATGAAACTAGACATAAACTGAATTACATTCTTTTAAAACTGGAACAATCACACATCAACTTGCATTAAGCCCTTCCCCGAGATCTAACTGGTGCATAGAGAACTGTGAAAGCACATTTTGACCTCCATTTGCTACTCTCATTTGTTTATTCTGGAATCAATTTGATTTGATCTCATTATAATATCCTTAAATGTACTAAATCTTGCATTAGTAAAAAGACACATGAAGCTTTTACACTAACCTGTTGTCCTATTCTCCACCCAGGGCTGTCAGTTTGTGGTCTACTAGTCTGTGAATGACCTGCCTGCTGCATTTAGTTAGATGGAGCCTTTAAATCTGTTTTCAATAAAGAAATAAATGGACCTCCTCACTTTCCTCCAAATGAGCAGTATATGAAGGACATCTTCAATCACTGTTGGCCGTGGGATTATAGGTGTCTAGTCCTATAATGAGTTATAATGATAGCAGTGACCCAGGTAAGAAGGCAAGAAGCTCCAGATTACCAGGCTGCCAGTTGGTAATTACTTCCTGGAGTATACATCCAGGTCCTAAAAGATTGACCACTATACCAGGTATGTATCAATGACCACAAAAACTTTGCTGGTTCTCAATAAAAATGAAAAAAAAAAAAAAAAAAAAAAACTCACACTAGTGAATTGTTGGCAATCACCAATAATTTAAACAACAACAAGAATATTTAAGTAAATTGTGGTTCGTGTAGTTAAAAGATATTCTGAAGTTATTAAAAATATAAATGCTTCTAAAGAATATTTAACATGAAAAGCTTATGATGATAAATTGGTAAAGTCATGACTTCCCCATTCATTATCACCATTCCCAGTTTCTATCTTCTATTAATGAAAGTGTTACTTTTTCTATATGATCTTTATTAAGATGTAAATCCCATACCAGAAAGTTGCTCATTCCAAGTGTATATTTCACCCCTCTCTTGCATTTTTTTGTTCCTTGGGGGGGGGGGGTGGAGTATATAATTCAGTGGTTTTTGTATATTCACAAAGTTATGGAATGATTGCCAATATCTAATTTAAATTACAACATTTCATCACTTCAAAAAACGTTTTTTAATGTTTATTTTTGAGACAGAGTGTGAGTAGGGGAAAGGCAGAGAGAGAGAGAGAGAGAGAGAGAGAGAGAGAGAGAGAGAGAGAGAGAGAGAGAGAGAATCCAAAGCTGGCTTCAGGCTATGAACTGTCAGCACAGAGCCTGATGGGGGCTGGAACTCACGAACCATGAGAACATGACCTGAGCTGAAGATCAGACACTTAACTGACTGAGCCACCCAGGCATGCTCATTCTATCACTTCAGAAAGAAATCCTATATCCATTAGCAATCACCGCTCACTGGCTCTTGTCCAGGGGTTAGACATCAGTAATCTACTTTTCATTTCAATGGATTTGCCAGATTGGGACATGCCATGTAAAAGGAGTAATAGAATACATAGCCATCTGTGTTTACCCTCTTTCACTGCCCATGATGTATTCATGATTCACACATGTTGAACTATGTATCAGTACGTCATTCCTTTTTAGGGGCAAATGACTTTCTATTGTGTGATGTACCATATTTTGCTTATTTATTCATTAGTTGATATACACTTGGGCTGCTTCCACTGTAGGGCTATTATGAATAGTTACTATGAGCATTTATGTGCAAGTTTTTGTGTTCATGTATGTTCAATTCTGTTAGGTATATACCTATGAGTAGAATTTCTAGATCATATAGTAACTATGTCTAACATTTTGAGGAACTATAAAATTACTTTATAAAAGCTGTACTATTTCAGTCCAATCATGTCATTGAAAAAAACCAAAAACAAAACAAAACAAAACAAAAAAAACTCTTACACAAAATGACCTTAGACTACTTAATTTTGGCATTTTATAACTATGGGGGCTACAGATTTTTTTTTTGCCTTTTTTTTTAAATTTTTTTTTTTTAACGTTTATTTATTTTTGAGACAGAGAGAGACACAGCATGAACGGGGGAGGGGCAGAGAGAGAGGGAAACACAGAATCGGAAGCAGGCTCCAGGCTCTGAGCCATCAGCCCAGAGCCCGACGCGGGGCTCGAACTCACGGACCGCGAGATCGTGACCTGAGCCGAAGTCGGACGCTTAACCGACTGAGCCACCCAGGCGCCCCTTTTTTTGCCTTTTTAAAAAACAAAGTTCTGAGCTACAGTATTACCGTCTTATTACAGCAAGATTTAGGCCTTGCAATTCTTCATTCAAAAAGATTATTTCTACTTATTGCTACTATGAATTTAAGCAAAACTGGGGACCAGAGAGAGAATTAAAACGTTACAGGGAATTTAGCACACAGAGAAAATAGAGTAGGAAAGGTAGATAAGTAAAATACCCAGTAAGCAATCAACATTAACTTTGCATTTTTATGTCAAGGAGAAAAAAATGACATTGAGATAAACAACTTTGAGATCAGTGAATGGAAATCAGTAAACTCCCACATTAGGGGGTTAAAAATAGGCTTTGGGATAAAAATGATATTTTTCCCTTTACAGACATTCTTCGTGCAAATAGAGGTAGGTAGAAATTGAAAACAAATTTCACTAAATGCCAGTGCTTCTAACAGCCCAGCGTGTGAAAACCCAGCTGCTCTTTTCTGCTTCATACATTAGCAGGAATAATGGCAAAGACGATGACTTCCTTATTTGCTGACAGTTGTGTTGATGATGCAGGAGGCAAAATAGCATTTCTCTTCTGGGCAATGTTAATTATGGAGTGCTGACAGGAGTTCAAAAATAAATCCCAATCCTTCCAGTCAATGCCCCACATCAATATAATATGAAAAACGTGTAACCCACTGACAAGCATGAGGGAAAGGTACATTCTGCCTGCTGACACTTCTTTTTCAATAAATAAAAAGATTCACAGTAGATTTAAAAACTATTAAGAATAATAGGTTATGTAAGAATAGCAATTTAGAGATCTATTATCTACCTATTTTTATATTTATATTGCTCATTTGGTTCTTTGAAGCAGAAAGAAAATGTACCCTTATGCTCTCTTTTTCAGATGATAATCCCGAGGGTCTGAGAAATTAAGTCACATAGGAAATAACTGGAAGAATGAGGATTTTATTCCAGGCTTCTGTCTCTTCATCCAATACTAAAACTTTTCTGTCTTCCAGGCCAAATTTTTGAGCACAGTCCAGCAATTTTAAAGTTATTTATATGGATAATGAGTCAGATTATTTTTTTTTAAGTTGGGCCATATGATGAATTGTGTGTAACTATACCACATAGTTATTTAGGTCAGCACATTTCCTGTTAGAAATATACTAATGAGGGGTGCCTGGGTGGCTCAGTCAGTTGAGTGTCCGACTTCAGCTCAGGTCATGATCTCATGGTTCATGGGTTCAAGCCCCGCACCGGGCTCTGTGCTGACAGCTCAGAGCCTGGAGCCTGCTTCGGACTCCGTGTCTCCCTTTCTCTCTGACACTCCCCTGCTCTCACTCTGTCTCTCTCTCTCAAAAATACATAACATTAAAAAAATAAAAGAAATATATTAATGATGCCAACATACAATATTTAGAACGCTTGAATTTTATTGCCAAGGTACCTGTTGTCAAAAGTACAAGGGGGATTTAATAAATTTTTATTAACCTCTACTATAGTTTTTTTTCTTAATTTTTTTAATCTTTATTTATTTTTGAGAGAGAGACGGTATGTGAGCAGGGGAGGAGCAGAGAGAGAGGGAGACAAAGAATCCGAAGCAGGCTCCAGGCTCTGAGCTGTCAGCACAGAGCCTGACGCGGGGCTCGAACTCACAAACGGTGAGGTCACTAACTGTGAGATCATGACCCAAGCCAAGGTCGGACGCTCAACTGACTAAGCCACCCAGGCGCCCCCTCTACTATAGTTTTTAAAGCAGCACTTTAAGTATTATGATCCTCATTTCTTTTTTTATTCTTTTATTGAGGCAAGAAACTAATAGTTATGAAGGTTAAGGCAACTTACCCCATGTCAAATAACCAGCAAAATAAATGTTTATATGCTGAATGTAACTTTTTGTGACCTCAAAGCCCTACTCTTTGATAACGCTAGCCTGAGAAAATGTAGTTCTGTTTTACAAAAGTGCTTTTCCTTTGAGCCTGTAATTTCACATCTAGAACTGTATTCTAAGAAGAGAATGAAGGGCATATACTATGATTTTGCTAAAATGATATTTATATCAATGTTGTTTACAGTTGCCAAAAACTAGAAGTATCCTAATAAGGGCTCAATTAAATTGTGTTCTATCCACATCATGAGACAGTATGCAACCGCTGAGAATGTTGAAATAGAAAGTTACTTATTAGAAAAACAGTATTACAATGTATACTCTTCCTGGTAAACTCTGCTTAACTTGTAAAATTCAACTAGGTATTACATCTTTGGTGGAGTGTCTTCACCATTTCTCATTCCAAATAAAACTAGGTTGCCTCTTCTGTGTTCCAGTAAGTCTACACATATGGATATGATAGTATGCTTAGTTACTTGGGGATCTGCCTCCCCTTATAGGCTATGATTTCCTCAAAGTCAGAGAATGAACTTTAGCCACTTTGATTACCACAATCATAGCTAATTCACCGGTTCATAATTAATATGAGGTATTCAATAAACATCCACTAAAAGAATAAGTGAATAATTCTTTACCACTGTGTTCAACCTATTTCATATTAAGGATCACATAGCAAATAAGACTTCTTTGACTTACTAGGGAGAACCGTCATGCTTGTTCACAATGGGAGGAGAAAGATCTTGAGGTTTAGTTGCCCTTGACCTTACCTTACTATCTGAAAGCAGAAAGGAATTTATGACCTCAGCACATGTGTAACCCACTCACTGTATGCCATGGTCTTATGATGTACTAATTTCAATGGTCTGGCAATAAACTGAAACAATGTGGGGGTTTTAATGTGATATCTAGACATTTCTATAGGATACATTAAAAGTCTTTATCAAATATATCTCTCAAAGTTATCTTTAATTTTCTGTAGATTTTATTTTGTGTAAATACCTATTTTAAGAATAGAGTCCATTAGCATGTTTTACAAAAAAAAAAAAAAAGCCACTAGATCTAAAAGGTTTAAAATTCACTGAAAGGTGCTACCCTGTTTTGAGTATATAACTCTGACTACAAATCATCTTAATTTTAAATGTGTGCTTCATTTGTTAAGTCAAGATTTCTGTTTTTGTTTCCACTTTGAGACTGGGGTGATCTGACTTTAACAAAGCCCACTAAAATGTAGTTAATGAGAGTATTTGTTCATTATTCTTTTCTTGAGACATTATAGTACAGCAGAAATGCTTCCAACAAGACTACAGAAATTCCCCTGGGAACGAGAAAAGAAGGTTGCTGTTTGGAGTTCACTGGGGATGAAGATCTGTTTCACCCTGGGCATCTCTATAGTCAGTATTTTCACATTACCTAAAGAAAGTCAGAGAGAGGGTCATCGGGAAGAAAGTCAAATGGATAAGGGCCAGGAAAAGGAAAAAAAAAAAAAGAAAAGAAAAGAAAAGAACACCAGAGCAAATTTACAAAAATCAAAATCAAAAGACTGCCTTCAACTACTCCTCAAGAAATCTTTGCACCTTCTTGACGTTCAGTTGGATATATGAGTGCTTCAACATAAAGGTGTAGCCGTGTTTACAACCACTACATGTTCGTAGCCTGAAGGAGTTTCTATTTATTTGTCATAGTACTGTTGGCCAGAACCGTCACACCCTATGGCTTAATATTCTGCCTATAGCCTTAGACTGGAAATGTTGACAAGGGAAAATATCAGATTATTATCTTACTTTGCTCATTCCATACTCTGATGAGTTGGAATTACATGCAGAGCTACGAAATTAGGGATTTATCTCATCCCTTCCTATTGAACATGTTTTTTTCCCTTCTTTTTGTTTCTTCTGTGCAGGGGAAGAAGTTATACAGACACAACAATGGATGATCTCCAGAGATGAGTATACTTTTCAAATCATAAACCATCCCCCCCCCCACATATCTACCTGTCTATATATACATACTTCTATAAATCTGGAAGTATGTATAATCACAGCATTTTAAAAAAATTATCTTGGAAATATTGGACCTTCCCATTGAAAACCAAATGGTTTGGATGTGGTAAATAAGAAAAGACGATCACCTTTTCCATCTCATTATATTCACACATAAAGAATTTGTGGTGTGATAATCTTTCCCTTCACTTCTGTTTTAATAAATATACATAACTAAAAGCAATACCTTCATATTCCAAGAAAATTCAAATGATTCAATAATTAATTTTCATAGCAAAAGAGTCTTCCTTACTTTCCTTATTCAAATAATAAATATTCATGGAGTGACAACTTTGCTCTAACTAGTATCTATGTATGGGGTATATACAGCAATTAGCAAAACAGATCACAGCTCTGACTTCAAGAACCTCATATTTGAAGTAAAGATGTTTTCAGTATTAAATTACTGACAATTTCTCTGATCTCAAGACATTTTATATTTATAAATTTTATAAATGTATAAAGTTGAACTGAGGAATACTGGAAAGAATGAACTTAGATATTGAGACATACACAAATAATATTCAATGTCACAAATAACCCTGTAACCACATAAATGACACAGATACAAGTTCTAAATATTATGAACTCTAGTTCAAAATCTCCTAAACCTACCCACACCCAGCACAGAAATCACAAACTCTGTATTTGGGCTCATCATTCCCTCAACGGAACCCTACCTCTTAGGAATTCCCCTATCCTCATCCATCCTCATTCAAATCCCAGGGGATAAGCCTATCAATTCCATCGTCAACAACATATCCTCTTTAAGTAACTCATAGCCAAATTAAATCTCACATTCTAATGAACCATAAAGTATCATAATGGTAAGTTATAAGGTCTAGCCATAGGTGAATACTACACAAATATTTCAAATTGTCCACTAGAAACGAGTGACAGAAAACATACAGCTGGAAAAGCATGTATGTACACTATGATGCTACTTGAAATACACATACAGATAGTTCTATCAAGTTTTTATTGCACATTATTTAATGCTGGGGACACTCTGGTATCAGACTAAAGTACTTGAATAAAAGCCCCACCATTTAATGGCTAGGTCATAGCCAAAGATTAATTTTCCTGACCTGGATACCCAGTACGCTGGCTTCTCAGAGAGACATTTGCCACTCCCCCTCCTATTAAAGAGTGAGGTCATTTGGAAATCAAACCTCAGAAGATATGGAAACTGTTTACAAATGAGTACTTCAGGCAGACATTCTGCTAAAATGATTAGAGCTGAAGTTGAAGAATTTCCAACCCTATACAACTATAAACACAAAGGTTGGGGTATGGAGTGTGATCACAATATGGGATAGGATGGTGAACTCTCCATTATAAATGTTAAGGTAGAAGATCAGGGTGGGAAGCTACAATTCTGCTACATCATGAAACTGCAACCATAAAGTTTGGACCTCCGCTCCAAACTGTCCTAGACGAAGGGCTGATATTTCTCCAACCATGCAGCTTTGAGCCCCACAACTGAAGCCTGGGATGCCTCCCCAGTCTGATGTCTGGTGCTCCAGTTCCCTGTGCAACTGCCATTGAGAAGATTGCTCACCTGCACCTGTTCTCTGTAAGTTTTCCCCTCAGTGACAGTCTGTTCCCGGCGTCTGTGTGTGCTTTCGGCTCATTCACTTGTGATTACCCGGTATTAGATGATTTTGGACAAGTTAATTCTCTGTGAATCTCAGTATCCTCTTCATCAAATATGGATAATGATAGTAAACACTTCATTTGGTTTCTGTGAGGATTAAATGAGATAATCTATGTCAAGTGTTTATCACCGCACCCGCACATGGTGAACATCCCAAAATGCTAACTATTATTAAAATTTAGGATTTAATTCCAGGGGATTTTTAGCACAAATAAGGAGATCATATAACATCTTAAAATGAACTAAAAAATAAACTTGAGGGCTTTCATTAAGAGACACAGAGAGCTCTTGTTCTATAATCAGTGACTCTGTTGCCAATATGATAGGGATTATTTGATGACTGAGTTAAGTTTGGGTTTCAGGTCAGAGAAATTTGTCATGAAGAAGAGACAAAGCAGACTTCAGCTTAGTCTCTAGATGCCTTTCAAAAAGGAGGAAAGAGAGGTGGTGTGAAGGAGAGATAGCCCAGTGCCTATATTTCTTCCTACACACTCATTTATTTATTCATTAATCTATTCATTATCTCCTCATTCAAAAGTTATCCCTTACAAGACACTGTACTAAGCACCATGGAGAAATAAAAAGACAAATCAGGCCAACATTGAGAACTGGCTTGGCTAAAACTTACGCCTTGCACTGCCAGTCTCCCAAAGGAGGATCTGGTCTCCTGAAAAGCATGTGGAAATCAGCTCCAGTAAAATGCTTAAGCAATCAATTCTGGTAAGATGCCAAGGTAGTAGATTCAGCAACAGTCAAATAGGTCAAAGAGCTGGAACTCTAAGGCTTACCCAGCAGCACACTGATCCTGTTGGAGAAGAGGCTTATGTTCTCACAACTATGGCTGTACAATTGGCAGCACGGGACTTGGAGCTAAGACAGTTGATGGATACCAGCTCTTAATCGTGCCAGGGGAGGGGCTACTCTTTCCTAATTTGTTTCTTATAGTTTTAATTTTTTTTTAATGTTTATTTATTTTTAAGACAGAGAGAGACAGAGTGTGAACAGGGGAGGGGCAGAGAGAGAGGGAGACACAGAATCTGAAACAGGCTCCAGGCTCTGGGCTGTCAGCACAGAGCCTGACGCGGGGCTCGAACCCACAGACGGTGAGATCATGACCTGAGCCGAAGTTGGACGCTTAACCAACTGAGCCATCCAGGCGCCCCTTTCCTAATTTGTTTCTTAAAAGCCTCCTGGAGTCTAGCGCTTACATTTGCTAGAACCTCTTGTGCTGCCCCCAAAATACAGTGGGAAATTGGAGGGCAAAGACACTCACCACTGTGAATGTCTCCAATGTTCTTTTATCAATCCCAGTGTGTGAGCTTCTGGTGTTTTTTCCTGGTTTGATCAACATACTTGTTGTTCTTAAGAAGCTCATTATGTGAAAGAGAATGAGACTCTGAAGTGTATTAAATGAATACAATTAATAGAATGAGATGCTATGGAAAAAAATAAAGTACGTGCCATGTCCAGAGGAAATCATCCATTTCCTTACATGATACATTCAACTCTCTTGGAAGTGTTGGCTAGAAGCCAATCCTAAGGCCCTGACCATTTCCCTCACCAAAAGAAGAGGAATGGCTCTATTGTATAAGATCAGTTCACCTGTACCATCTATTCTTGAAAGGTAAGAGGCAGGTTCTAGTCCTATATGCAATTAACTGGTTCTGTGCCCATACCTCTGACCATGTGCCCCAGGGTCCAGTTTTAGGGGCATGACAGTAAGTCTGATTTGACCTTATACACAACACTATTTCTCAGTACAACTTTCCTGACAATGACATTGATATTTGAAAGCCTGAGGAAGTCAAAACTTCCTTGTCCATTTTTAATAGGTTCTGAACTTGAAAGAGACATTTAATTCAATGTCTCTTTTAAATTTCATTTTTTAAAATTCAGAACTGAATTTGAATCCCAATTGATACCGGGAAGATTGAATTCCATTGTGAAATGTCAGTTGCACTCATTTCTCCATGGCCAAATCTATCTCATTGGGTTGTGTGAACATTAACTGAGATGATGCAAAGTAAGTATTCATAAGTCTGCTTGTGTGATAGGAATAAGGAGAAGACATAAAGAGAAGTCCAAAGATCCTTGAGAGACTGATTAATGGAAGGGGGTTGATAATAGAAACTTTTAGCATTTTTCTCAGTTATTTAAAAACAGGAAATATGATTAAAAGTCGAGCAAATGATTGATTAAAAATATTTTTTGAAAACTTCTCTAAAACTTTGACACCACTATTCAGAACCAAGTGTTTGAGTATTTCAGCAATACCAGAGGAAGTAATAAATCACGGTGGAAGTAAAACCTCAGTCAATGCCACTCCCCTCCAGAGGACATTGCTCTCCATGTGTCATTTAAAATGCAATTCCCTTTGAATGGGCACTGGTTCTATTACCAGACATGACTGCTTTTACTACTAGCAGTGGTTTAATGATTTTATGTCATCACAATAATAGAAACATGACATTCAACTGTGACTATAGCTTGTATGAGTCTATTTTTGGAAAGCTGATTTTTTAGAGGACATGGAAATGTGCAGTTTGGTTCCTGTTTATTTCCCAAAAGGCTTAGCCAGTAACTTTCGCACATCATCCCCTCTGTGTACCTTTCATGATTTTCTGAAATAAGTGTGGTCATTTGAAGTCTCAAACAATGATTGTTCCACATACAGAAAGCCTCCTTTAAAGAAGAATTGGGTCTGAATCCAATATTTCCATCCTGTGAAACATCCCTCATGGAGGATTTCCATGCCTGAGTCTCACTCTCGATCGGAAGAAGCACACAAACAACAATAACAAAATAACAAAAATGCCACATTCAACTTCCTCTAATCTCAGAACAAGTGATTCTCACTTGCTTAAGGCCAACTCTTCCATCTTGGGTTCTTGATCCCAACCCCTCCTGTCCCTTCTAGGACTTTGATCCATCAGTGTTCTACCTTTGTTCCTATTTTTTCACATTTCCCCCCCTCTACTGGGTTTCTCCTTTCAGTCTGTTAACATGCCAAAATCCTTACCAGCATCACACACACACACACACACACACACACACACACACACACCCTCTGTTTATCTCTAGTCACTGACCTATTTTCCTCCACGACCAAACTATTTAAAATAGTTCACATTTGCAGTCTCCAAGTTTAAATCTGTTTTTTTTTCTCTTGCTTCTATAAATAAGTATATGATTTTGCCTTGCCTCCTTGTTTCAAACAATATGCTGCAAGCATTTTCTTATCTGTCTTCTCTCCTCTTCAACCCATGCCTGCAGTCTTCTGTTCTCACCGATCCCCCCCAGACTTCTCAGAGAAACTTCATCAATGACCTTGTAAGAGTTAAGTCCAATGGTTAATATCAGTAATTTGAACATTTTGCTTAGGTATATAACAGATAATACTTCCTTTTTTATTTAAAAACTCTCTCTTCTCCTTTGGTTTTATGCTGCTGCTGCTGCTGCCTCTTTATTCCCACCAAATTGCCATACATTTGATGCATTGTTTTCTCCAAGTACTACGCCATACACTTTTACATTCTTAAAACAACCCCGGAAGGTAGAGAATATTGTATTATTATACACATTTAAAAATTAAGCAAGTGCAACCTTAACAGGTTGAAGAACTTCACCCGAGTTACACAGTAAATAAAAGATATGGAGTAAGAACAGTTTTATCTGATACCAATATACATTTTTGAAACTTGTAACATAATACATAAAACAAAGGATAACGAATACACCAAATAATTATAAGCAACAAATCTCACCAATCCACAGACTTAAATGATATTAATTATTTTGCTTTATTGGATTATTTCCCCCCCAGGATTGATATACTGTTAGAAAGAATAGAAGACCACTTTGCAGTCATCCCCAATTTTACTCTTTCCTCACAGAGAAAATGATTCTCTAGTTCGTCTACCCCTCATGTCCACATTTTTATCCTATTATATTGACACAGTCTTCTTTATTCCTCCCCTTTTTCCTTTTGTCTAGATGCTACATATCCTTTTCCTTTTCTGTTAGTGTTCACTCATAAAATCTAAACATACATACACTCATAAAATCTTAAACATTTGCCAATAATCAGTATGTCTTATCTTCTCTCAAATTGAATAGGGTACATACTAAATTTCTTTCTATAACATACCACATTGTCTTGTTTGTGCCTTGTAAAATACCTTTTTTTAAATGACCAAGAAATTAGATGTGTCATCCATCATCCATCATCCATGTTACTTTTACAGTCCAAGTTTGCTTCCATTTACCTATATGTTTATCAAAAAAGTTCCTCAATATCCTATCTTTATTTTGGAAAGAATGGGTTCAATTTGCTCTTAATCATTTTTTTTTTCAGTGAGAGTATGAATGTTTAGCTCTCACAGTATGCTTTAGGGAGCATTTAAAATAATTTTTTAATCCACTCCTGAATTAAACTTTGGTTGAGTGTAGAATTCTATCTTAACATTTGCTTTTCATCCACCATTTAAAGTTATCATTCTACTATGTTTCTTGTCCCCATATAACTGGAACAACTTCTGTAACCCTAATTTTCAGTCCTTTGATTGTAATAGATATTTCATCTTTGATTGCTTCCAAGATTTTTTGTTTGTGTGAGTTCTCAAGTTTCATTGCAATATATCTAGGTGTAGATTTGTTTTAAATCATCCTGTCAAGGACATGGTATACTCAGTCATTCTGAAGACTGGTATCCTTTTTCAGTCTGGGAAAATACTGAGCCATCATGTCTTTCATTTCTCTCTATTCTCCTCTTCTGGAAATTCTCTTGTGTATTTTCTATAGTATGCTATCTTTGTACCTCTGCTGCATGTCTGGCTAACTTATTCAGATCTATTTCCAAGTTACTAATGCTTATCTACACTTACCTACATCTTTCCCGATGTGTTTGCTCAAATCTCCACATCAAACAACTCAAATTCTCCACAGCTCAAGATTGAGGTCCTTCTCTGGGTCTGATGTCTGTGCTTATTTTTTTTTTTCTTTCATCTATTTAAATGTTTACACCTGTATTTTCAGGTCTCCTCAAGATAGTTCCATTATCTCTAGTTCTAACTTGTGAATTCTGTGTGTTGCATTTTCTGAGTTTTTTTTTTTTTTTTTTTTTTTTTTTTTTTTTTTTACTATGAGCTTATTATGACTTTAATATTTGACTCTTAAGTCATCTTCCTGCGGGTTATGAACTGCATTCTCTCCTCATCTCTGAAGAGATAATTAAGGTTAAATAAGGTCATAAGGTTGGGGCCCCAATCCAATGGGACCGGTGCCCTGACAGGAAGAGATACCAGGAATATGTGTACAGTGGAAACCTCATGTGAAGTCACAGAGTGAAAGTGGCCATCTGTAAGCCAAAAAGAGAGGTCTCATCAGAAACCAAACCTACCAATGACATGATTGGATTGCCAGGCTCTAGAACTGAGAGAAAATAAATGTCTGTTGTTTAGGCCACCGAGGCTATGGTCTTTTGTTATGGCAGCCTGAGCAGACTGATGCAGGGGTATTTCAGGAGCCCCAGTTTGCAGCAACCCCCACTGAGTGCCAGTTCATATTACTTTCTTTGTTGTGTCATTAGCTTCAGTGTGTTTATATTAGGAATTTTGTTATTTTCTCTACTTGCCATTCTTATACTATATAAGCAAGAGACATGTGGATCTCACAGGTTTGCTTAGAGCTATTTCATATTGCCAGTTTCCCCAAAATGACTCATTTTAACTTAACGGCTAGTGTTCAGAGTTTTCCTAGTCCTACTTTCAAGGACACAGCAGAATAACTCCCTGTCTCAAACCTTTTAGCAGGTAATATACGTCCAATCTCCTTGTGTATGGAGCCTGTGGCCTGAGCTACTCTCTGAGGGAACTAAGTGTCAGACCCAGCATTTAGGGGCTGTCTCCCAGTTCTGGTAACTCTGTAAGAATAGGGACCTCTGATTATTGCTATTGCCTTGAATTATTCTTCCCTCTGGAATCTAAAGAGCCTTCTTTCTTCTTTACCCTGGGTAATATTTCAAAACTACTTCCTTCATAATTTAGCCAATTGGGAGTGGAAACTGAATTCTCCTGCATCACCTTTATTTCACATATTGACCAGAGACCCTTATGCTCTCATTATGCCATCTCGATTGTCCCCATCATACCTCTGACTACTTATTATAGAATGGAAATGTTATTTTCTTTCTCTGCTTGACAATTAAATATTAGTATTTTCAGAGGATCAGTCATCTCTTCTGACAATCTAGTTGAAAAAACCAGTCTACTGTCATTGTTACAAGTAACTCATTTTTTAAAATTCTGATTTAGTATCTCGACTCCTACGCTCAGTGGAGAGGCAAATTCCATCCATTAACCCTCCATAGTATTTCCATTACACATCAGCTACCTTCAACCCCACTTCTTGCTAGACAGAGCAGCCTCTCAGGACTTTTAACTTGTACTGTAATTAATTAGCATCCATGCCTCTAATCATTTTTGTTTTCATTTAGTTTTCTCTTGGCTGCTGGATGTATTTTTTCTCTACTAAAAAAATAACTAATACACCATATTTTATACCATGCATCTTTCCAATAGATTTATTTTGCCTATAAGATAACGTCTAAACTCTTCAGCTTGCAAAAGTGCATCTTGATCATTGAGTCTTTGACTAGTGGTCTAGATTTACTATTTTTTTTTTAAATTTTTTTTTCAACGTTTTTTATTTATTTTTGGGACAGAGAGAGACAGCATGAACGGGGGAGGGGCAGAGAGAGAGGGAGACACAGAATCGGAAGCAGGCTCCAGGCTCCGAGCCGTCAGCCCAGAGCCCGACGCGGGGCTCGAACTCACGGACCGCGAGATCGTGACCTGGCTGAAGTCGGACGCTTAACCGACTGCGCCACCCAGGCGCCCCTAGATTTACTATTAACAAGGCTCCATAACACCACTTTGAACTCCAGCTTAATTAAGGCATTTGTAATGTCACATTGCCATAACGTTGCTCAAGTTATTTCTTTCCCTGAAATGATTTCTCCTTGCCCACTCTTATCCCCTTCAGCTCTACATTACTTTCTAAAATCTTTCAGTCTTTTCTAGGGAAAATTGACAATATCCTCCTTTGTATCTCTGCCATAAATAGTCATTCTTCGTACTTATAATCTGAATTCCATTGTTATAATAATATGCGTGCCTCCTACTCTGAGACTGTGAGATCTTTTAAGACAGAGTTTCTCAACCTCAACGATAGTGATATATTAGGCCAGATAATTGTTTGTTGTGTGGCCTGTCTTGTGCATTGCAGTATATTGAACAGCTTCCCTAACCTGTAACCACTAGATATTAATCCAACCCACACCTCATCAGACGGGCCAACCAAAACTGTTTCCCAATATTGTCAAATGTCCCCGGAGGGTGGAGGGATGTAATCATCCCTGACTCAGACCCAACACTTTAAGATAGGGACCATATTTCAAAAGTCCTGTGTCCAAGACCACCACCTACATTCTAGAAATATTAGTTGACTAAATGAGTGTATAATGAGAGATACGAGTATACGAGTGATATGAGTCTATGAGTGTATACATAGAGAGATCAAGTCTCTGTATAGAGATAGAGACACAGGGATTGAGATCTTCTCATTCTTTGGTATATTAGTATAAGTTATACATTAACTAAAAGACATAAAATATTTAACTTTTGAATAATACTTTTGAGTAGTTCAGAGAACTAAAGTTTAAATAATATTAAAAGGATATGAGATTGACTATATGCATGTCATAGTGAAGGACTGAATGCCAACTAAGATACACATTCAAGTAAGAACAATTAGCAATTTTGTGAACTGGCTGCCAGTTCAAATTTATTTTGCCAAGGCTAATGTTTAGTTAAGTCAATTTCTGCCAATTATAAGAGCCTTCATTGAATGAGCTTATGTTTGAATTTCAACAACTCTGTATTTAACCTGAAGGAAATATAATCTCCTGGGCAACTGTCAAAACAAGTGACTGTTGACAATGAGTCCTGGAAATAAAAGCTTAAATAAAAGACCAATCATATTTCTTAACTGTTCTTTTAGGCTTCAACAAATATTTAGAGAATACTTAGAATGTGCTAAATATTTGAAGGAAATAAAAAAAAATTTTTCAACATCTTTTTACTCGTACTAAAAGAAATAATTCCTGTGTTGCAAATAACCTGAAGAAGTGGAAACAAAAGGTTAAGAATGTTCAAGTAAAATAGCCATTCCTCTCTTTTGGAAAAATCAAGGAAAGAGTCATATAAAAGACATCATGAAATTTCAGCCTTAGGGGAAAAGGTTTATTAATATCAGACTTATTTATAATATTCTCTTCAAAAACTAGAAACATCTTAACATTGAATATCAGCTACAAGTATTTTGATTTGAAAATTTTAGTTGTAAAAACCACAGTAGTATGTGTGTCTAAAAACACAACAAAACTATGTGTTCTATATTTAAATGATAACTTTAGGAAATAGAATTTTGCATTCAGTTTGAGTTATGGGAGACTGATGTGTAAAATGAATTACATAAGGATCAAAGTCTGGAATAAAATAGACCACAATGTTAACTATTATTTCTGGATTGCAGGACTGGCAGGGTTGGGATGACCATTTTTTTAGACACCTCAGTATTTTTTTTTTTTTAATTTTTTTTTTCAACGTTTTTTATTTATTTTTGGGACAGAGAGACAGAGCATGAACGGGGGAGGGGCAGAGAGAGAGGGAGACACAGAATCGGAAACAGGCTCCAGGCTCCGAGCCATCAGCCCAGAGCCCGACGCGGGGCTCGAACTCACGGACCGCGAGATCGTGACCTGGCTGAAGTCGGACGCTTAACCGACTGCGCCACCCAGGCGCCCCGACACCTCAGTATTTTTAATTTATCATCAATAGCTATTTATTATTTTATATATGTATAACTGATAAGCTAAACAAAGGTTTTGTTCTGTGACTCTATTCAGATCTGAGAATATAGAATGGCTTTCCTTTTCAAAATTTATCAAGCATTCATATCATTCTGACAGAAGTTTCAGATACCAGAGAAGAAAACACAATTTTGTACAATTTTATCTCTATACTTTCCTAAATGGTTGTAGATCATGACTTAGTAAGCAAGTAAAATTAATAATAAATTGTTTCCATGTTGAAGTTGTTATAGTCTTCCTCCCTCCTTTAAAATTTACTTTTGAAAAACATTTTTAATGTTTATTTTTGAGAGACGCTCTGTCTCTGAGCGTAGACGCTTCAGAGCGTCTACCTCTGAGCGAGGTAGGGGTGGAGAGAGAGGGAGACACAGAATCCAAAGCAGACGCCAGGCTCTGAAGCGTCAGCACAGTGCCCGATGCAGGGCTCACACTCACAAACCGCAAGATCATGACCTGAAGTTGGATGCTTAAACAACTGAGCCACCCAGGCGCCCCTAAAGTTGACTTCTTAAAAAGAACTTACTTCTCTATGTACCAAACAATATATATGCAAAATTGATTACAAACTAAGTAGATTTGTATTCAAAGTGGTTGAAAGGACACCAAATATCAAAAAACTTAAATTCCTCCTCTTCCAAGAAGACTAGTATTACTGGAGTCTACACTGATATCACCCTTATTTAGATGATTCATATCATCTCTCTCTTATATGGCAGTTAAAGGGATGAATATTCTGCCTCCCAGTGGAGTGTTTTAAGTATTCAGGCGGAATCATTTATTCTTTTGATTCAATCCCCTTAGGCTGAATGCATTTTGAGGTACTATCTAAATTCAAATATTAACAAATGTGCAAATAGCCAGTGCCTGGTAAACAGTAGGTATTTAGTAAATATTTGAAACAATGTATTTACAGAGAAAGAAAATTGGTTACAGAAATAACAAAACAATAAAAGGCAACAAAATAAACTTTGTGGTCTCAGCACAATTTGGAGTTATAACTACAGCAACATATTATAGACTTGATTTTATTTCTTTCTCCATGATTTAGACTTTCCCAAAAAATTTTCCCAAGGCTTTCATTGAAAATACATTTTTTTTTAATTAGCTGGACTCCAGCCTTTCCAAACACACATCATGTCTAACATGCCCCTGACTCGAAACCAATATAATTGCTATTCTCTACAGCAACGATATTCCCCTGATTATTGCGTAGCCTGTCCTTACATTTACTCAGTTCCCTGCTCAAAGGTCAAAGGTTGCTGTCTATTAGTTTCTTGGAACCTTGAGCAACAATCTCCCTGAACCCACCTATAAAACAGATGGGTGACCTTGCAGGTTTGCTCAAAGAATGAATTAGGACAGTGGTTTCATGTAAAGCCCCTCACACTGTGATTCTCATTTGCTCTGCCATTATCATGCAAGAAATGTTACCCTTCACTGCCAAAGAAGATACTTCCAGTGAGGAAGGCAATGATTGCCTGAGAATATGAGAATGAAAGGGAGATTCACACTCACGAGTGCTTTCTTTATTTTTCCATTTGCTTTTTAGCTTTTGCACCATTTACATTATTTCTAAGATTAGATTTGGAGGCTAGGTGAAGACTTGAACTAGAAATAATAACCTCACAGCTGAATTTCTTCTTTATCCTTCAAAGATCTGCACCTGTTAGCTGGGCTTATTGATGTGTTGACTATATGCTATTTGCGGTTCCTGGGAACACCCTCACATACTCTCCCCCTCAAAGGCCTTTGCACCTGCTGCTCCCTTTTCTTGTGGTGTTCTTCTCAGAAATACACATGGCTTGCTCATTCTTACCCTGGTGGTCTGTCATCCAAGGTCACCTTAATAAGGAGCCATCTCCTATGTCTCCCAACCCAGTGCTTTCTCTATCTCCCTTTCCCTTCTTTTTACACTTATCATTACAATCAGCTGAAATATTCCACAGTTTTTTAATTTTATTTTTGAGAGACATAGAAAGAGCAGGAGTGGGGCAGGTTCAGAGAGAGAATAAGACAGAATCCAAAGCAGACTGCAGGCTCTGAGCTGTAAGCACAGATAGAGCCCGACACGGGGCTTGAACTCATGAACTGAGATCATGACCTGAGCCAGAGGTGGATGCTTAACTGACTGAGCCACCCAGGTGCCCTGAAATATTCCACATTTTTTAGCCTACATTTCACCCATGCACGCAGTACACAATAAGCTTCAAAAGGATAGAGACTTTGTTCATTGCTGTAACACCAGCTCCTAGAACAGTGCTGGAAACCTAAGAGTGGTTTAATGACAATTTGTTGAATGAATGAATGAATGAATGAATGAATGAATGAAATGCTAGTTATGTACATAAAACTGGAAACAAAACCACATGTGACATAAACAAACACCATCACTACTCCCAGAAGAATTTCCAGTATGGTCAAAGGTAAGATATTGAATGAGTTTACAAGCACGGATTCAAATACTCTAAATGACAGTCTGGTATCTCCAACTCAGTTTGTCGTCTCCCAGATATCCAGGGCTTGACGTTGCCAGATGAAATGAAGGTGGGGGTGGAAGAATTAGTAGAAGAATTGAATGAAGGTACAGGTAAAAGGAAGGTAGAATTGCTTAAAAGTTTTTGACTATCTCAGCTATGGTGGGGGAAAAACAAAAACCAAAACTCCCTCCCCCAGCACAGGATGTAAGGGAATACAGATCAACTCATTTATATGTAGGATGACAGGATATATAAATTAATGAGCAGAGAGCCTGTCAGTAAAGAAATAGAAGAGTTACAAACCCGTATTTTTCATGTATTAGCTGGGTGACATCAGCAAGGTATTTAAACTCATATATCAATGGATTCATTGGTAAAATGAAGATAAAATTAGAATTTACCTCATCATGTATCTGAAATAACAAAATGAGAAAATTTAGGTAATATATTTACAACGGGTCTTTAGCAGATGTGAGCTATTAGTGCTATTATTTCGTAAATTATTATTTTTTAGATACCATCTGCTTAAAAAAACAGATTTTAAGAGGGGCACCTGGGTGGCTCAGTCCATTAAGCAAACGGCTCTTGATTTCAGCTCAGGTTGTGATCTTGGTTCATGAGACTGAGCCCCACATGGCATAGAACGTGGTCCTGGCTCTATTTCTCTGGCTTCCCTATAGGTAGAAGTGGCTATTTAATTAAATTCTACTCAGTGGATTAGAGGTTGAATTTTCTAGATGTAACTTCTGGGAAACTACTTTGAAAAATGGGAATTAACTCCACGTAAATATGACTTTCACCTCTCAGCATACTCCTACCTTCTTCCTGGAACATGGGCTTCTCAGATGGAGCCTCACCGTCCACTAACCATGGACTAACCTCAAATATGGAAGCTCAGAACTGAGAATATCAGAGTAGAAAAGGAGAAAGAGCGTGCCTTTCGGATGATATCAAGGAACTGTCACATCAGCCTGAATTCCTACCCACTGATTGCTCTATAAGGGGAATTTGGCTAACTTTTGTTTAATCACTTCATGAATCTCTGCTTCTCCTGACCAAACAATGTCTTTAACTGATAGAGGTGAGATAATTATCCCAAATAATAAAGAGTCAAAACCAATCTATTACATGTACAAATAACTAAGCTGTTAACTTTCCAACAGCCATTGAAAAGAAATGCAGTGAAAATGAAATTGGGAAAGATTACAAAATTCTCAACAATTAATAAAAAAAAAAAATCAAAGCTCAAGCTGATACACTGCTAAATTTATTACAGTCATCAGAATCCAAAAGAATCATTCAATGGGACTTTATATAGAGGGAGCACATGATATCCTGATTTGTATATTTTATACTTTTTTGAAGATATAAATTAATCTTCATGAGTTTATTTCTTATAGTGACTTTGAAAAAAAATCTTAAATTTTATAGGACTGTGAAAACATTGTTTTCTAAATGTATTGTTTTCTGGATGTCTGACCCGATTTAGAAGGAGAAATAAAAGAATATCAAAGAAAGCACAGTTTGCCTGAATCTTATACCTTTCCCAAATAAATCAATCGAGGCCTCCTGCACATAGAATTAAATATCAATAATTTTGACATTAACATTGTTGTGAAGTCCCTGAAACACTACCATGACTTTAGTAAATAAAAGGTGACCATGTGTGCTCTAATTTGGTAGTGAAGTGACAACTGTGGCCATTCAGTTATACAAAATAAAGTGCTTGCTCAGAAAGAGGACTACCCATGTGTACCCCAATGTGAAGCCAAAGAGATTCTGCAGGTAAGACCAAGACATTTATTAGCCATCAGTTTGGAGTTTACTCAAATGCTTTAATAAATATTTAAATGAAAGCCAAAGAGATTAGCACCCCAAAGCAGGGAGAAGATTTTGGCCTATTTAATTTTGAGAGCATAAACTACTGTTTGCTAATCTTGATCACCACAAATAATTTTGATTAGGCTTATGTATGCCAACTTCATTACCTACTATTGTCAACTCAGAGAAGTACTGGGGTATCAATGCCCAGGTATGCAATACTAAAATGAGAAACAAGGAAATTTCAACTGTGCATTCAAATGATGCTCTGCTAGTTAAGAATTGGAGATTTTTGCAAGGGAAAGGAGATCTCTCTTAAATATGGAAAGCAAGGGAATTCAGAATAGAAAAGCTGACAGAGATAGGGCAGCCTTAATTTACATGTCAGCTATAATATCTGCCTTACAAGACTATTTACTTGGTAACTCAATGGCATTCCTTAAACTAGTTACCGTAGCAACTGCCACATGACACATCAGCCTCCAAGACACAGAAAATCTTTTGCAAGAAACAAAAGCACCATCAATATCTCAAAGGAACATTATTACCATTTTAAGGAATGCGGATGGTGTGAAGGAAAAGCATTAGCCCTGATTCACTATAATTTTTTTTAATTTCTACATTCTACTAGAGTGTCAACAGTGCTTTCAATATTTTTTCTCTATTATTTATCACTTCATTGTCTTTTTTAAAAATGTTAACTACCTAAATATTAGCTTTCATTTGAAGCTGCTAGAAAGCCTCCCACAAATCAAACTCCAACCTATCTTCACAGAAATCTCTTCAAGGACTCTAGATGTAGTTCAGTTTTTCCTAAATGGTATTTCATGGATCACCAGTATCAGTCATTGTGATGCTTTCTTAAAACATGCCAATTTTTTGGTCCCAACCCAGACCAACTGAGTCAGAATATTTGGGGTGAGATACAAAAATGTGCATTTGTGGTAATGTAAATCCCTAATGTGTTCTTTATAAGACCTATTTTCTTACCTCTGCTTCTTTGCTAATATACTTGCTCACCTTGTATACCCCACTTAACCCCAGGTGTACAAATACCACCACCAACTCATGGCTTAATGTAACTGTCACTCTTTCTCAAAAACAAAAGTCTATTTCTCACCAACAAATTACAACCTCTACTACTTTTTTACTTCTCTAATTTTTCTAATTCCTATTTTTTTTGAACTATGTATTTGATGTGTTAATATGCATGTAAAGGAAATTCTCTTTGCACTCTCATTGAATCGCACGTAGCTTTTTACTACAACTTAGCTAATGTATTACGATACTGCGATTAAGACATCTCATTCACTGCTTAGGCTCTTCTGAGCATAGAGACAATGCTTATTCGTTAATGTGTCCAAGTGCCTGAAACCATATAGATGTCAATGAATGTTTACTTAATTAGCCTATATTTAATAACACTTACAATAACCTATCAAAAACTTACATAAGATTGTTGATCTCTAACTCATTCCAACCTCAAGAGAATTATGAACGGGTTACTATTAATCCTTCTATTTTACAGATGAGGAGACAGAGCCTGGGACATGTCATGCCATCTGCCTTAGATACACAACTAACAAACTACAGATCAAGATTTAAAAATTGGGCTGCGATAGGAACACAAACTTTAGCAACTAGGTACAGTGCCCCTTTTCCTTAAGAGACCATGAGTTAATAATGTTTAACTTCCTTCTTATGATCATGGGTTAGACTACAGATGTCAAAAATATAGATATAAAACAGGTGTGTCATGCCACAAAGGTTTAGTCTTAACCTCAACAAGTTAAATCAACATCCAGAACTTTCTCTCTTCTTATACCTCTTTACAATTATCATATAAAGATCCAGGGTTGGGTGTAAAAACAAAATAACTAGCACTCAACAAGCATGGCCTTGCACAAGCCAAATTGCTCCCTAAGCCATCTCCTAACCTATAAAATAGAACACTTGAACTGCATGATCGCAATCTGTAAGATTGCTTACAGGGATAGAATTCTAGGGTTCAGAATGCCTCTTTCCCATATTACCTAGTTTTAGGTCTAGAGAGGTAATGTCTCCCCAACCTGCTGGACCATCCTAGAAAAGTCTTCCTTGCCTATCAGAATCTTCTCGTATTTCTCTATTTCACTTAGAGCAATTGCTAAAATAGTGTTAATGGTCTACAAAAATTCACCTCTACTTCTCATCCCTCTCCCCTTTTCTCATACTCCATTCCAAAGAGAATGGCCTTGCTGTTATGCTTTCAACTCAAAGCCTTTGAACTGGCTATTTATTCTACCCAGAATCTCTCCTCCTAGGTACAAACAAGGCCCCCTTTCATACTTCCTTCAAATGTTATCCTCTTACTGAGACATACCCTGGGCATCCTGTTTAAAACTGCATATCGATACTCCATCCTATTGGCTATTTTTTCTTATAATTTTTCACATACTTAACTTCTTTTTTTTCTTTTTCATCCGACTGCAATATGAGCTCCAAGATGAGGAGCTTTTTGTCTGTTTCATATCTTGATATATACGTAACAACAAGAATAGTACCTCACACAGAATGAGCCCTCAATATTTGTTAATGGAATGAATGAAAATTTATTCATCTATTCTTCATTTCATCCATTCATCCAAATAACTTTATTAATTGATGAATGTTAGGCATAATTCTGGTTGCCACAATCTTCTAGTTGCTGAAATTTTGAAACTTCAGAACCTCACACAATTCTGCCCATTCAGGCCACTAAAAATGTGCCCATATGAAAATGACATTTTCAATTAGTAAAGAGCAGGTTGTTACTTAAAAGAAATCAAATGACAAAACTTAGACTGTGAATATTTACTCTAGCCTTAAAAGTGTGCCCTTGAAATCAGTCGTGTGTTGGCACAAACAGCAAAGAAAAATGGAAAACTTTAGGTTTTTGTATATCATGAGATTTGCAGGCTATTAGGCTAAATTAGTCCCGGTTGCCTGAAGGATGTCTTAGGTAACTGCAGCTATCCCCAAGCATTACCGAATCTAATTCTTGATGCCATGCTTTGGGGAAAATATAAAGAAATCAGAGAAATGCAGAGAGCCCCTATCACAATGATAAAATGCATGAGTAGACCAGACTGTGAGAAAGATCAATCAAATTAGAAACATACAGCCTGAAAAACCATAGATCATTCAAGGGGAGGTTTCTTCTCTGCAAATATTAAAGGAGAGCAACAAAGAGAAAGAGGCTATTGTTCTAATTATATAATGGAATACTGTTTTTAAAAGCATTTAGGTTTTATACGTATGAGAATCTGCATTAAGCAAGACTGTCTTTTCACTTCTAGGGAAAACCAGCATTAGAAACCAAAAAGGATATCCCCAAACCATCATTCTGCATACATGGATTTTGAATTGATGCTAGTAGGGATCATGAAGGACCCTCCAAAGGGATGATCTCATTGCTGAATAACTGGGGTATATAGCATTCAGTTTTTATTGGAAGATGGTTGGAGAAAAACATACCATAAAAATGTTCAAGTCTTTCAAATACCACAGTGAAACATGGGACTTTATTCTCTTTAGATGGGAAACAGTCCCCAAAATGTATGCGTTGAGATCTACTCTCTTTGTTCCAAAACTACTGGTGGAGAAGCTAGAAGGAGTCACTATGTTGCTGAGCCAAGTCATGGACTAGAAGTCATTAAACCTGTGGCTTTGCCCAGGATGTACAATTACCTTCCTTTTCAAGTTCTGGGAAGTCGTTAACTTAAGTATTCTAAGCTGTTAAACGGGATTAGAGGTTATCCTAAGTACCTTAGTGTTGATGGTATTAAATGCTATTTCTCTAAAAATTAGTAAGAATATTAGAGACCCCATTTTTTCTCCAAAGTAAAACATTATTCAAATGCCTATTTAGATACAGATTTCTGTAGCTACCCAGGATGAATAGGTGGTTCGTGGTGACCCATCATACCCTGGGTTTCAAATCTTCCAAGAGATGTTTCCCAGAATGACCAAGCCATTCTTTTTTTGTTATTTTTGTTTTTGTTTTTTTAACCAATCCATTTTTTAGAAACAGTAACACTTTCCAATAAAGCCTGTTTGTTTTTTAAGTTTCTTTATTTTTTTTTTTTTAAGTGAGAGAGTGTGTGTGATCAGGGGAGGGCCAGAGATGGAGAAAGAGAGAATTCCAAGCAGGCTCACCCAGAGCCCAATTCAAGGCTAGAACTCAAGATCCATGAGACCATGATCTGAGATGAAATCAAGAATTGGACATTTAACTAATGGAGCCACCCAGGTGCCCTGAAGGCCTGTTTTTAAATGCAATCATGCAATATGCTGAATGTAAGAAATGTGGATAAGGAAAGATAAACTAAACTCTAAAGTTGTGGCCAGGTCAAAAGTAAATGTTTATGAGATGGCAACAGGAAGTCAAACAGATATAATATAAAGGGATTACCACCAAGTTAATGGGAAGCCAGGAATATAAGGACAAGATATGACTGCAGGAACAAAGGGTATGAGGGATAGGACATAAAGGTTGAACAGCCATGGGTAGTACAAACAAATTTTGCCAACACCTGCTTCCTCACTCCAGAAGATGAACATGAAAATGGTGATGCTGTTTGATTAGACTTTTAAGAAAAGCTTTGTAGATATCACTTTTCTTTTGGCAGAGCTCAGATGAATTTGACTCCAACTCTGTTCGCTCCTTCCTTTTTTCTGTATGGTCCGTGGAGAGGATCTTTCCAAAGGAAGAATGGCCCATTTTGTCAGTTATGCTCAGTGTGGACACAGGCAGTGAAAGGGAAAGTGAGCCTCTTCAGTGGAAGTAGGGATTCCTCAAATATTCCGGAATTAACTGGTTGTATTTTATTT
Source organism: Neofelis nebulosa (assembly GCF_028018385.1). NCBI lineage: Eukaryota > Metazoa > Chordata > Mammalia > Carnivora > Felidae > Neofelis > Neofelis nebulosa. Next base: position 94,151,299 of record NC_080791.1, read on the forward strand.
TGGCTTTGCTATACCAATGCCCACTTTTGACCAATGAGGAAAGAGTTATTTAAATGTGCCTCAACTTTGTCATTTTCTTTTGCTTAATTTCTCATGAACTGTTTAGTTCTGAGCATAATCATCCCCCCACCTTTCAAAATCATTCTAAGGAGAAACCATTCTGATTTAACTCTCTAAGATGTAGTATTTTGTTTTTGTTTTTTTTAAGTCATTCCTTTTAAGATTATAGAACTTTAGGTTGATACAGTAATGTAATGAAATTTTTCAATTCTGTTTTCTTTCTCTTAACCATACCTATAACCTTAGATACTGAATTCTTATTTCTAGGGTACAACCACTTTTCTAGACCAAGTCTAAATTTTCCATGCACTTTCTAACATATTCTAGTTCTATCTATATGTATTTTTCTCTTTCCTTTGAAATGTGTCATAAGAATCACATGATTTATTCTACAGACATGCCCTGTGTCTGCTCACCTGTGTAGAAAAGTCCACAAGCACCATGCTAAGTGCTTGGGATATAAAAGTAAAGTAACACATGGTCTTTCTGCCCTGGGAGAATTAAACAAATAGACAATCTTCATTTCTAAAAAAAAAAAAAAAGAAAGAAAGAAAAGAAAAGAAAAATCCACAAGACTTTGCAAAAGATGTACAGCACCTATATAATGGCAAAAATCTGGAAGGGTCAGATACTTGATCGGTTAGTCAGATATCCTGAACACCTGTTGGTCAAGTATAGAGTGATGATCAAAATAAAATAGAAATTTTCAATCATTAAGCATCAGATAAATAACATTCTCGAACAAAATATTCATGCTATCTATGTCTTTATTACTTTATTCTTGACCTTAAAGATAGAAATTACTAGTGCTGAGATAGCCATTTACTATTAGTCCTATTTTACAGATAGAGTATTGGGATAAATCTCTACTATATAGGATGTCAATTCCAATTATGCAAACAAGCTATACCTAGAATGACACATGCTATTCTGTAGATCCTAATATATATATGTAAAATATATATGTAAAATATATGTATAATGCCTTATATTTATATAATATTTTTCACTATCTACAGATAACTATTTGCTTTTTCTTTTTTTAATTGAAGTAAAATTACTATATAACATTTAAGTTATAAAACATAATTTAATATTTGCATACGCTACACAGTGATCACCACAATAAATCTAGTTACAATTCGTCAATATATATTGACCTCCTTCACCCATTTTGCACTCCCTAAGCCCCTTCTCCTCTGATAGCCACCAATATGTTCTCTGTATCTATGGGTTTTGTTTTTGTTTGTTTTAATTTTTAGATTTCACATATAACTGAAATCATGTGGTATTTGTCTTTCTTGATCTGACTTATTTCCTTGGTATAATACCTTCAAGATCCATCCATATTGCTGCAAATGGCAAGATTTGCTTTTTTACAGATAAATAATATTTCTGTGTGTGTGTGTGTGTGTGTGTGTGTGTGTGTATCATATCTTCCTTATCCAATCATCCATCTATTGGCACTAAGGCTATTTCCATGTCTTGCTATTATAAATAATGCTGCAGTGAACACAGGGTAGGGTGCACGTATCTTTTCTCAAATTAGTGTTTTTTCTTTGGATGCTCCAAAATGGAATAGCTAGACGATATGGTAGTTCTATTGTAAATATTTTTGAGAAATGTCCATACCATTTTCCAATAGTGGCTGCACCAATTTATATTTCCATCAACAATGTATGAGGGTTCCCCTTTTCCACATCCTGGCCAGCACCTGTTATTTCTTGCCCTTTTGATAATGGCCATTTTAACAGGTTTGAGGTGATAGATAATTATGGTTTTGACTTATATTTCCCTGATAATTAGTAATATTGAACATCTTTTCATATGCTTGTTGGCCATCTGTATGTTTTCTTCAGAAAAAAATGTCTGTTTAAGACATACGAAGAGACGCTCAACATCACTCATCATCAGAGAAATACAAATCAAAACCGCATTGGGATACTACCTCACACCTGTCAGAGTGACTAATATTAACTCAGGAAACAAGAGATGTTGGCTAGGGTGTGGAGAAAGGGAAGCCCTCTTGCACTGTAGGTGAGAATGCAAACTACCAGCTACTCTGGAAAACAGTGTGTAGGTTCCTCAAAAAATTAAAAATAAAATTACTGTATGACCCAGCAATAGCACTACTAGGAATTTATCCTAAGAATACACTAATGCTGATTCATAGGGGTACATATACCCCTATATTTATAGCAGCATTATCAACAACAGCTAAATTATGGAAAGAGCTCAGAAGACCATCAGCTGATGAATGGATAAAAAAGATTCGATAGATAGATAGATAGATAGATAGATAGATAGGTAGATAGATAGATAGAAAAAAGAATACTATCCAGTAATGAAAAAGAATGAAATCTTGTTATTTGCAACAATGTGAATGGAACTGGAGAGTATTGTGATAAGTAAAATCAGTCAGTCAGAGAATATCATGTTTTCACTCACATGTGGAATTTAAGAAATTTAACAGAAAACCATGAAAAAAGGGAAGGAAAAACGTAGTTACAAACAGGGAGGCAAACCATAAGAGACTCTTAAATACAGAGAACAAACTGAAGACTGATGGGAGTGGGAGGGCAGGGAAAATGGGTGATAGGCATTGAGGAGGGCACTTGTTGGGATGAGCACTGGGTGTTGTATGTAAGTGATGAATCATGGGAATCTACTCCCGAAGCCAAGAGCACACTGTATACACAGTGTGTTAGTGCTAACTTGACAATAAATTATTTTTTTAAAAAAAAGAAGAGAGAGTCCCATGCTCTCCCAACTGAGCCAGACAGGTGCCACTGTTTGTTTTAATTGGTGTCAAATTAATAAATCTGAATGAAGAGGTGTGAAAATAGGTCCTGACTGCTCAAGGATAGGAAAATTGATTCAAATAGGCCTATGTTATCAGGGCACCTGGCTGGCTCAGCCAGTTAAGCGGCCGAATCTTGATTTCATCTCAGGTAACGGTCTCATGGTTCATGAGTTCGAGCCCTGCATCTGGCTCTGCACTGACGGCACTGAGCCTGCTTGGGATTCTCTCTCCCTCTCTCTGCCCCTCCCCACTTCAAACTAAATAAATATTTAAAAAAAGGTTTAAAAAAAAAGAAAATGTCTGTTTACATCCTCTGCCAATTTTTTTAAGCAGACTTTTTTCTTTAGCTATTGAGTTGTTTGGGTTCTTTATATATTTTGGGTATTAACCACATATTATACAACTTGCAAACATTTTCTCTCAGTCAGTAGGTTGCCTTTTCATTTTGTTGATGGCCTCCTTAGCTGCGTGGAGGTTTTTTAGTTTGATGTAGTCCCATTTTTTTAGTTTTGTTTTTGGAGTCAGTTCCAAATATTCAGCACAAACACCAATGTCAAGATTTTCTACTTTCTTCTAGGAGTTTTATGGTTTCAGGTCTTACATTCATGTCTTTAATCCATTTTGAGTTAACTTTTGTGTACAGCATAAGCCGATGCTCTAGTTTCATTGTTTTACACATGACTGTCCAGTTTATCCAACACCATTTGCTGAAAGGATGATCTTTTTTCCTTGTATGTTTTTGGCTCCTTTGTGGTAAATTAATTCACCACATGTGTGTAGACTTATTTCTGGGCTTTCTATCCTGTTCTGTTGATCTATGCATGTCTGTGTTTATGCCAATGCCATAATCTATGGATTATTACAGCTTTATAGTATAGTTTGAAATCAGGAAACAGGACACCTCCAGTTTTGTTCTTCTTTCTCAAGATTGTTGTGCCTATTTCAGAGTCTTTGGTAGTTCCGTACAAATGTTAGATTTTTTCCACTTCTGTAAATAAAAATTGCACTGAAATTTTGATAGGGATTGTATTGAATCTGTAGATTGCTTTTGGTAGTATGGACATTTTAACAGTATTATTTCAATCCATGAGCACAGAATATCTTCCCATTTATTTGTAACGTATTCAGTTTGTTTCCTCAATGTGTTATAGTTTTCAGTGTACAGGCCTTGCACCTCCTTGGTAAAATTTATCCCTAGGTATTTTATTCTTCTTGAAGCAATTGTAAATGGGATTATTTCTCTGCCGTTTATTAGGGTATATAAATACAACAGATTTTTCTATACATCGATTTTTGTATCCTGCACCTTTACTGAATTCATTTATTAGTTCTAGTAGATTTTTAGTGGAGGCTTTAGGGTTTTCTATATATCTAATATCATTTCTATGATTCTAATATCAAGTCATCTGCAAACAGTGACAGCTTTACTTATTCCTTTCCAACTTGAATGTCTCTTATTTCTCTTCTTGCCTAATTGCTCTGGCTAGAACTTCCACTCCTATATTGCATAAAAGTGACAGGAATAGGCATCCTTGCCTTGTACCTAATCTTAAAAGAAAAGCTTTCAGCTTTTCACTGTTGAGTATGATGTTAGCAATGGGTTTCTCTTGTATGATCTTCATTATATGAAAATATGTTCCATCTATACCCACTTTGTTATGAATTTTGATCATAAATGAATGAATTTGAACAATGTTTTCTCTGCATCCTTTGAGATGATCATGTAATTTTTACCCTTTACTTTGTTAATGTGGTGTTTCATGTTGATTAATTTATGGATCATGAACCATCCTTTCAATCTTGAAATAAATCCTACTTGATCACGTTGTATCCTTTTATTTTATTCTTGCATTTGCTTTGCTAATATTTTGTTGAAAACTTTGCATCTGTGTTCATCAGGAATATTGGTCTGTAATTTTCTTTTTTGTGGTGTCCTTGTCTGGTTTTGCTATCGGAGTAATGCCAGCCTCTTAAAATGAGTTTGGAATTGCTCCCCTCTCTCCAAATTTTTGGAAGAGTTTGAAAAAGATATTAATTCTTTTTTGAATGTTTGGTAGAATGCACCAGTGAAGCCATCTGGTCCTGGACTTTGGTTTGTTGAGAGGCTTTTCAATTACCAATTCAATGTGCTTAACAGTAATCAGTCTATTAAGAGTTTTTTTTTATTTCGTGTTTCAGTCTTGGAAGACTGTATGTTTCTAGAAATTTATCCATTTATTCTGTATTGTCTAATTTTTTTGGTCTATAAATTGTTTTCTTATGATACTTTATATTTTTGTGGTATCAGTTGTAACTTCTCTTTTATATATGATTTATGTAATCCTTCTTTTCCTAGGTGAGTTTAGCTAAAGGTGTGCCAATTCTGTTTGTCTTTTCAAAGAAGCAGCTCTTATACCTTCATTTATCTTTTCTACTTTTTTTTAAGTTCCTATTTCATTTATTTCTGTTCTGATCTTTATTATTTTCTTCTATGAATTTTAGGCTTTGTTCTTTTTCAAGCTCATATAGATATCAAGTTGGATTGTTTGATATTTTTCTTATTTCTGAGGCAGTCCTTTGTTGCTATAAACTTCCCTCTTAGACCTGCTTTTGCTGTATCCCATAGATTTTGGATTTCCATTAGTCACACCATGCTTTGTGTGCGTGCATGCGTGTGTGTGTGTGTTTTCTCCTTTGATTTATTCATTGATCTATTGGTTGTTTAGTAGCATGTTGTTTAATCTCCACCTATTTGTTATTTTTCCAGTTTTCTTCCTCTGATGTCTAGTTTCATAACACTGAGGTCAAAGAAGATGCTTGATATTATTTCAATCTTCTTAAATTTATTGAGACTTATTTTGTGCTGTAACATGTAATTTGTTCTGAAGAGAATGTTTCCTGTGCACTTGAGAAAAATGTGCATTTTGCTGCTTTTCGATGGAATGTTCTGTATATGTCTATTAAGTCAATGTAGTCTTATGTGTCAGTAAAGCCAGCACTTCCTTACTGATTTTTTGTCAATGATCTGTTGATGTAAGTGTGGCATTAAAACCCACTACTATTATAATATTGCTGTCAATTTCTCCCTTTAGGTCTGTTAACATTTGTTTTACATATTTAGGTGTTCATCTGTTGGTGGGTAAATATTTATGTTATATCATTTTGTTTCACTGACCCTTTTACCATTATGTAATTTCTTTGTCTTTTACTACAATCTTTATTTTAAAGTCTATCTTGTCAGATACAAATATAGTTATAACATCTGTTTTCATTTCTATTTACATGGAATATCCTTTTCCATCATTTGACTTTTAGTCTATGTGTGTCCTAAGATCTGAAGTGACTATCTTGTAGGCAACACATAGATAGGTCTTATTTTTATCCATTCAGCCACATTATGTATTTTGATTGGAGCATTTAGTAAGTATTTACAGGTATGTACTTAATGTCATTTTGTTAATCGTATTTTCTTGTTTTTTTTTTCTTACGTATTATATGTATCAGCTTAACAATCTGTCCTTTGTAAGAACAAGATAGATCTGTTCATGTATTCAGAAAATAAAAGCCTATTCTATCAATGATTATAACCCTATGCTAGTCTCAAATAGTGCCTATTTTCAACCAAAGTTTATGTCAAATTCCTTTGATGGTTCACTTAACTTGGTTTCATAAACATCTCTGGACCTCTTGTGCAATTATCCCTTAGCTCATGATTCTTTAATATGCAAGCACTTATAATACATAAGTGTTATAAATCCATTCATTAAAATATAAACAAACATTCCCCTTTACAATTAGTCATTTTACTCCTTTTAAGAGTTCCCACATCCATTATATTGATGAGCTAAAAGATATAAGAATAGAAACACATTTCAGTAAAGATTTTCACTTTTTTCTTTTAGTTCAACTTAAAAGATAAAATCAGAGGTACCATCGTCATCTGTGACAGACACTCTTGCTGCCTATCAATAAATATTCTCTTCTTCCCTAGAGTTAAGTAGCCCAATTTTTACCTAGGTCTTTTGCTGCCCAAGTAAATGGCATTCCCACTTATTCCTCCTCACAGCTATGTGTGGCCTTCTGACTAAGTCTCCAGATGCACGCAATTTCTCTGAAATTGCCTTGGAAGTTAATGGGGACCTGTCTTTTAAATCCTTTTCTATAACACGCTGCCTGGAGTGGGGTATGATGGCTGGAATTTGAGCAACAATATTGGCTCACAAGGATTAGAAGCACAGCCTAGAGATGAAGGAGCAGTGAGCTGGAAAAGAGATGGGTTCCGAAAGAATTTGGAGAACTGCAGTGGAATGCTTATATTTTGACTCAAAATTTTGGTGATTTACATATATGATGCTTCAAACTTGTAACAGCACTGAGTGGTAAGCATTAATATCTGTATTTTACAAAGAGGGATATAAAGTTTCAGGAATATTAAGTGATTGACAGAAGGACATAACAAAATCCAAGGTTTGGTTTTTTTTTTGTTTTTTTTTTTTTAATTTTTTTTTTCAACGTTTTTTTATTTATTTTTGGGACAGAGAGAGACAGAGCATGAACGGGGGAGGGGCAGAGAGAGAGGGAGACACAGAATCGGAAACAGGCTCCAGGCTCCGAGCCATCAGCCCAGAGCCTGACGCGGGGCTCGAACTCACGGACCGCGAGATCGTGACCTGGTTGAAGTCGGATGCTTAACCGACTGCGCCACCCAGGCGCCCCCAAAAATCCAAGGTTTTGAATCACGTTTCCTAGTACAGCTCCAGATGCTTTCTATTAAATAATAGCTCCTATAAATTGGCCTATTTACCAAGCTAAAGGGGACACTATTTAATTAAGCACTCAGTTTATAGTCAGGTTATGAGGAGACAACGGATAATTCCACTAACAAGGCCAAATTGGATAATTTTCAGAGTTTAGTGGCCTTCGTTTAACGTAAGCATGTTATTTTCAAGAAACTCTTTGTATTATAAGAAGAAAAAGAGGAAAAAGGAGGAAAAAAAACCCAACACTTTTAAAGGGTCAAACAATTGGTGTCCTTAACTACCTGGAAATTTGTAAACCTGGATATAAACAAATAGAAAAAGATATGATACCCTTTATCCCAAGAGTAACAGAAGTAGAGTCCATTTTATTGGTGGGGGCAGGGGCGTCTTTCTAAAAGAGACTAACAACTATGTCAGATGAAGTCAAAGAAAGTGAAACAAAGATTAGATTGAAGCCAGGTAAGAGACTGAACACAGCTACCGATGCCAAAGTAACAGTGAAGGTTTTTAATGCAGTTATGAAGATAGAGGGCAATAATAAAGAATGAGGACAGCAATTTTATCAAGGACAAGATAACAGCAGCAGAAAAGGTCTTATCCTGTTTGAATTATAAACTTTTTAAAAGTTTGTATTTAAATTCCAAGTAGTTAACATACAGTATAAAATTAGTTACAGGTATATGATATAGTGAGTCAACATTTCCATACAATATCCAGCGCTCATCTTACTGATTTGGATTTGATTATTTTCAGTTAAAATTAATAGATAATTGCCTTCAATTCTTTATTTTTGCTTTCCTGGGTTGTACCAGTTCTATTTCTTACCATAGTGGCCTGCCAAACTTTCACTGAAAATAGAAGATGATGTGATATCAGAATTCCATCAATAATACTTAACATCTATTAAAGACCTATGGCATGCCATGAAGTTTGCTTACATTATCTTTTTCAGTTCTCATGGTCCTTATTAGAGTCAGACTCTGGTTAAAGGAACATACTTTAGCTCCAACTACCTGGTTTAAAACCAAGTCCACACCTCCTACTAGTTCTAAGCTCTTCTAAAGAGGTAAGGTAAGGTAAGGTAAGGTAAGGTAAGGTAAGGTAAGGTAAGGTCTTCTATCTTACCTATGCTTCAGTTTCTTGATCTACAAAACCAGGATAAAATAATACCCACCTATCTGAGTTGTTGATAATTAAGTTAGCTACTAAAAAGGATTTAGAATGGTGCTGGACTCTAGTCTTATATGTGTTTGCTGTTGTTGTTCTTGTTATCCTTTCCCCCATTGTACTGAGAAGAAAACCAACACTCAGAGACTTTACCCAATTAATAAGTGGCAGAGGTAGTATTAAACTCTAGGGCTGCAAACACTCAAGTGAGTCATCAATCACTCCATGATACCCTTTCATGTTCCATTCTAGTATAGTGATGATGTTCAATATGCAGAAGCAACTTTTCAGAATGTTCATTCCTCAAAACTTATACCTGAAAATGTCCTTCAATGCAAGCTTGGACATTTGCCTACCCTGACGGGTGAATGGAAGCTGACCTACCTCACCCTCTCATTATAGCCTTCTTTACAACAGGGGTACAAGGCACAAATGGCCTCCAGTATGCTAACTACATTATTAAAGGTTATATGATGTGGATCTGAGTTGTTAGTGGCTTCATGACAACCACAAAATGAATACAATTAGTTTTTCATCTTTGGAAAGAAAGCTCTTAGTTTGAAAGGACTAGAGACCCCTGTTTTTTCTTTGCTTCAATCTCTTCCTTCTTCCCAAAACAATCCCTCCCAAGCTGTCCACAACCCTCTTAGTCCAAGTCAAAACAGTGTTTTCAAAAGACACCATCAAGGTGGTTTCAAACTTAGAGTCATTTGAAGCAAAATTTAATAAACTTTTCCCCTTTCCTTCTGCTGTTCACTGTCTACTTAAGAACAAACACAAAGTCAACTTCAATGCTCTTTGTATTTCAAGCCCAATCAAAAGACATTAAAATTCCAATAAGCAATAATGTCCTTTTACTGCATTTTAGTACTGAAAAAGTAAGTGGTTCTAAGACCACTGTGGCTGTTAGTACCTAAATGACCGAATTATCTTAATTGTCTCAGAAGTGGTACTAAAGTTTGAGAAAGAGAGAGTGCATATATGAGAAGGAGGGAAAGTGCCATCATTATACTCACTTTTTTAGAAGGGAACATTTGTTTGCATTCCAGTCAACAGCAAGCCACTTCCTACTAAATCAAAACCCAAAGAGGTGCTGGTGGTGAAATTATACGGCATGTCCTACCCTTGGCTGAGTTGTAGTAAATTTAACTCCATTGTGCAGAAAGCTGCTGTGCAGAATTATGAGTCCATTTGATTTCAATTTAATCAACTTGAAGTTCCAAGCTGGCCCATTTTGAGGCTGAGGGACACTGCATCACAATGCATGACACATATTTTTTTCTTTTTGTTTGGCAGAAAGCTTTGGCAGGATTCTTGTTGCCTAACTCAGTGTCAAAAGATGTGTGGGAGTCCTGGGGAGGTGTGGAGCTAGGATGTACTTCTATCAACCTGAATACACTGCAATGAGAAGAACCACTTACCTGAAGGCAAAGGGAAAGAAGGTGGTGGCAGAAATAATAGTGTCTCGAACTGGATTTTCATCAAGTGTTTCCTAAACTAGATTTATTTCCAATAATAAATTATCCTTCTTTTTCATACCAATATCTTAAATAATCAAAATCTCTCTTGCCTCACCTTTCCCAACAATATCCATAGCATCTGTTTTTCCTCCTTACTGAAAATCCCTGGAAAGAATCATCTATCCAGTTTGCATGTCCCTTTTCTTCTTTAGGACCCACCTCTAACAGGCATTTGCCCTCTGATTATATACAAATAATTCTGAACAAATCATCACTAAATTATATCTAATGATCATCCCTTAGTCCTCAGCTTCCTTGACCTATTAGAAACACTAGAGAGAACTAATTTTTCTCTTTTTTAGGTGTTCACTTGGCTTCCAGGATGGTCCTTCCTATTGATTATCATCCAAACAGAAATGGTTCTCAATAGTTGGGTGTGCCTCTAGCCAACACCATTGTCCCAATCTGTACCTGCTGAAGTATTTCAGGAGTCGCCCATACCAACTTGCAGGATTGTTTTCATCCAATAACACAGGTTTAAGTTCCACCCACATGCCAAAGACCAAATTTGCATCTCTAGTCTCAAGATATCCCCTGAAATCCAGACTTTATATTCAGTAACTACAAATGAAAATCTAATAACTATTTTACAATTAAAGCTTCTCCAAACACACACGTAGTACCTACTTGTTTTCAACCCAAGGTGCCATCTTGTCTTCTCTACCTCATCGACTGGCAATTCTATCCTATCATGACCAAAAACTATGTTTTAGCCTTTATTTCCCGTTCTTACATTCCACTTCCAATCCATCAGCAAATGCTATTGTTTTACATTCAAATATATTCTGAAACTGCCCATTAGTGGCTACTGCCAGTGCTACCTGCCTGGTCTAAGGCACTAACTTCTCATGCTTGGGTTCTTACAAGAGACTTCTAACCATTCTCCCTATTTTCACGTAGGTTTTATTCCGCATACAAATATCAGAGTAATTCTTTGAACACGGAAATCAAATCAAATCTTCCCTCTATTCGCAGCCTATCTGTGCCTTCCTATCTTTATTCAGAGTGAAAACCTAATAACTAACTCATCATGACTTACAGCACCATACTATGTCTTTCACTGACTCTGCTTCTACTACCTCGTGAGTGCCCATATTAGATCCATACCAAGTCCCTAACTATTCCCTACAACCCTAGCATGTTCTCTTCTCAGGGTCTTTGCATTTCCTACTCCCACTGCATGGAATGTTCTGTACTCAGAACACTCCTTCTCATGTGTCTTCTAGGGCTCTGATCAAATGTTTCTGTATCAGAAAAGATTCCCACGATTCATGTATAATAGCATCGTAGGCCAGTCACTGCTAATCCCTTTGCCCTGTTTTATTTTTCTTTATAACATATTTTTCATTTATTTGTCACTAGTTCTCTTTCCTCATTAAATTTGAACATAATGTGGACTCTCTTTTGTTTACTTCCATATCTTGAGTGAATAGAATAGTTCCTGGCACACAAAAGATTTTTTTTTTAATTTTTTTCAACGTTTTTTATTTATTTTTGGGACAGAGAGAGACAGAGCATGAACGGGGGAGGGGCAGAGAGAGAGGGAGACACAGAATCGGAAACAGGCTCCAGGCTCCGAGCCGTCAGCCCAGAGCCTGACGCGGGGCTCGAACTCACAGACCGCGAGATCGTGACCTGGCTGAAGTCGGACGCTTAACCGACTGCGCCACCCAGGCGCCCCACAAAAGATTTTTTAATAAGTGCCAGAATTACTTGAAGAGTCACTTCACAACAATGAGTAGAATCAAAAAAATGGATCGTCCTCACCTGATTTACAATACTTAAAAAGCAATTAAGGATGACAAAGTTTGAGAACTCTTGACTTTCAAATATATAAAATTTGTAAGGCAATCTCAGCAGAGAGAACAGGGTCACACCAATCACACCTTGTGACACTTTGTAAAGGTCAAGCATATTTGAAATAAAATTTTCATTGACATAATATAAAGTGAGCCCTGGTATAATAATTAGGAAATATTGATTTGGGAAATCCGATGGCTCAGGCTTTCTGAGATACAGAGACAGAGAGCCAAGAATCACACAGGCTTATGATGACTTGGCATCTTTTTATCTTCTTTCAATCCATCTTTAGCTTGCATGAATCCATAGGGCACATGCTCAGTACATCTGGCTGAGTGTTTTGGCCCTGATAATGTTTCCCCATAACTATTAACATAAAACCACCTCAAATTAATATCTCTGCTAAATTAAACTTGACGTGGTTCAAAATGCAAGCCAATCTGTTTTCAATTCCACAATCACTCATCACTGTCATTTTATTAATTCCTGAGACAGAAGAAGCTTCAAATGTATTAACTTTGTTAAACAAAATCTGATTTTATGACTCAAATGTCAGTCCTCACAGTTCAGCAAATTCTTTTAAATATTCTACAGCATTTCCTACATTACTTCCATGGACAGTTATAGAGAACTTTCTTTGATTTTTTTTTTTTTTTTAAACAGGATAGAGTTGAAAAAAATGTACCAAATTTTTTTTCTGCTACAGTAGCTATTAGTCTTTATCTTCACCTTAGACTTGACAAAAAAACAAAAACAAAAACAGAAAAACCTCAAGATCAATTTAGCATACATTTCACAAAAGCATTTTGGTTACCCTTTGAACAGCAACTTGACACATCACCACCTTTGAATTCAAAATGTCTTAAGAGAATATTTCAGCTCTACCATTAAGAAAACAGTTTCATTTCATGAGATGCAACAAATAAGGACACAAACAGAATATGTCACAACATGAACTCTCCTCTAAACCTCATCACCAACATCTAATTCTTTTTTGTACAGCTCAGTGCCTGCACCTACCACCTGAGACCCTGATTATCCTACATTCTTTCTCCCACAACTTACCATGCTTTGTCTTCCTATTTGTCATCTCCTCATATGTCCTTGTATAAACAGTGTATGTGCATTAACAGTGAAATATCTGTCCTGTTTCCCCGCTTATCACTTATTTCTCCTTTTGCATTATTCCAACTCATTTAGCACTCACAGCCTAATACAAGTATTTTTGGAAACTATATCCTCAATAATATATAGCCAAATGCGCATGATCACATTTTGTAGGGCACAATTAAGGACTGTGAAACAGCCTGGATTAATTTAGAGCTAACCTACCAGAATTGACTAACAAAAATGAACATTAATTACCATACCCTGTCTCTTTACTACAGCTGAGCTTAATTTTCATGGCCTTAATATTACCAAAATAACACAAAAATGAATACACTCTTGTGGCCTTACCATATGATGATAAAGGCTGAGCATTTGAACATTGTAATTGTGTGCTGTTACCTGTTTAGCTAACATTTGTCTCAAGTAGAAAAAGATAATACAGGCATTATATCTAAAGAATATCTTGTGATAATGATGACCATCATACACCAATACAGAAAAATGATTAGAATAAATGAAAATAAAGATGTAGACATGCTTTGAGTGTATGCATGCCATATGCTTATGGAAAAAGACTGAACAGGGAAATGAAGAAATAAAAAGTGTTTCTTGTAGGGTTGGAAGATATCAAAGAAAAAACATGCACTGAGCGAAGAAACAGGGAGGGAAGACCTTATTTAAGACCGCTGCAACAGAGGAGAGAAACTACTGTAATGGGCCAGAGAGATTGAACTCAACTCCACTGACACAAAAGGCAGGAGAGTTTTTAAGCACTTGGGTGAGCTAGTAGAGGAAATTCGTGGAAAGGTTGGAAGGTTTTGTTTTACAATTTGAAAGATTAAAATACTGTGTAAATTAACACTCCTGGTACATTTCAGCTCCTTCACTGCCAAACCCAACAGTAGCCGTTTCTTAATTTCTCTGCTTTCTCTTTTTTTAATGTTTATTAATTTTTGAGGGAGAGTGGGGGAGGAGCAGAGAGAAAAAGAGAGAGCGATTCTCAAGCAGTATCTGCACTGTCAGTGCATAGCCCTACGTTGGGCTTCAACCCAGAATGGTGAAATCATGACCCGAGCTGAAATCAAGAGTGGGATGCTTTAAGAGACTCTTAAAAACTGAGAACAAACTGAGGGTTGATGGGGGGTGGGAGGGAGGAGAGACTGGGTGATGGGTATTGAGGAGGGCACCTTTTGGGATGAGCACTGGGTGTTGTATGGAAACCGATTTGACAATAAATTTCATATATTGAAAAAAAAAAAAAAAGAGTGGGATGCTTAACCAGCTGAGCCACCCAGGAGTCCCTCTGCTCTATCTTTGTTCATGATAACCAAAGCATAAAGATAACTGCCTCATCAAACTTTAAACTTCACATTATCCTTATTATCATCCTATCTTTATTAATAGGGAAGTTTATGATTAGGCCATGTGTTGGCTATTTGGCACTAACTAAAGATAGGCTCCTGCCCTTCCACAGACACTGGGAGACAGGTGCATCATCTTTGTTGGTGATTATATACCAAAGGGATGGCCCCCAGATCCTCGGAAAGATATTTCTGGGCGATAAAACTGGCAAGACTCTGGGAGAAGATTTATATCCCAAAGGGGCAGAGAAGAAAATTATAATTTCAACTTTTCTAAAGTAAATGCTCTATGAAGAAGAAGTCAGGGGTCTATGGTCAGAAAGAAACCTTCTTAAAATTTAGTCAAGATAAGGGGAACATTAAGGCCTTCAAGGTCAAGGATTATGGGTGATATTTTCTACTGCCTTTATTTTTGGTAACAATATATTATCTTTATTTTTATTTATTTTTTTTAATTTTAATGTTTATTTATTTTTGAGAGAGACAAAGACAGAGAGAGAGAGAGCATGAGGAGGGGAGGTCCAGAGAGAGAAGGAGACACAGAATCCAAAGCAGACTCCAGGCTCTGAGCTGTAAGCACAAAGTCCCATGTGGGGCTTGAACTCATGAGCGGTGAGATCATGACCTGAGCCAAAGTCAGATGCCTAACCAACTGAGCCACCCAGGCGCCCCACGTTATATTATTTTTAAAATTATTTTTAATGTTTATTTAGTTTTGAGAGAGAGAGACACAGCACAAGTGAGGCAGGGGCAGAGAGAGAGGGAGACACAGAATCCAAGGCAGCCTCCAGACTCTGAGCTGACAGCACAAAGCCCAACGCAGGGCTCCAACTCACAAGCTGTGAAATCCTGACCTCAGCTGAAGTTGGATGCCCAACCGACTGAGCCACCAAGGCACCCCTATATTATGTTTATAAGATACATTTAATTGAAGTCTAAAAAGCCACAAAAATTGCCTCATCTAATAAATTCTGAATCCACCAAAATGGTCTTTTGGACAAAAGCAGTGAAGGCTATCACCTACGTGCCTATTCCTCAAAAGAATCTTGTACATTTGCTAAGAACACTAGTCCCAACTGGAGACCAGCTTTCAAAGATTCAAAGAAACAAATATGAGTATTTCCACTGCCACCATTTTTAGCTTTCTAATTCCTCAGGAAGTAAAATATCAAATTGCTGGATGGCTCTGAGATACATTGTGATCATTAAAATCAAGGCAAGGGACCACAGAAATCTCTTAGCTGGTTCCTTTCTATTTCCTTTAATTATCTGTTCTACTAAAATTTCAATTTTTATTGAGCAAACCTCTCCAAGTAGCTCCTGTCACCCTGAGTTAATTGGAAGTATTTAAACATATACGTGTGAATTTATAGAAGTTCACGTTTACCCAAATTGTGAGTCTGGCAGTGTTGTAGAGTTATCACATGTTTTCCTAGAATCATTTCTGCTAATCTGCATTTCATCTTCCATGAACAAATGTGATAATAGTATATAAGTCTTGACAAAGGAATAAACAGGGCAGAGTCTTGCCCCAGCTCCACTATGAAATACAGCACTGACCAAATATTGTCACGTCCCTGGCCAACATCACGGGTACAAATCAATAACATGAAAAGGTTAAGCTCCAAAATTATTAATATCTCCTTCATCAAAATTTCATGATTCTGATTCTACCATCTCACAAGATGTCTGTGAAACAGAAATTTGTTCAAATTTTTGGAGAAATCTACAACTCTGCACCGCAGAAGCAAAAGAATAATGTTAGCAGACAGGTTTAAAACAATTATCTACCATCCCAGAAAAAACACTCAGCAGATAACCAGCCACAAAGTAAATTTAACGTTCCTAAATTCTTTCTATGTGAGATACTAGAAATGATCATGTAACCAACCTCAACTCTTATACTAACTGCTGAATTTTAACTATCATTTTAATTTGTTTCTATAAGGAAAGGACCACATAGTGTCCATGGTATCTAAAAAAAAAAAAAAAAAAAAAAAAAAAAAAAAAAAAAACAAAACCCTGCAACCTCATAAAATACTCCCCAATATCCTTTTATTGCAAAAAATACTTAGTGAGAGAAGATACTATAAATTTATTTATGCTTTATGGTAATATTTTATGCATTGTGATAACATTTTCATGTATATGAAAAATAAATGAAATGAAATGAAATGAAATGCATTGGAAGCATGTTACTTAAGTGGTATATAATACCTCGTTTGTACATAAAAGGAAGAACCACTTTACAATAAATCCATAACTATCCCCAATTCTTCCATTTTCCAAATCTGGGAATAACTGATCTACCTACATTGGCCAGACCTGAGTTTGACTTTTTGTAAGGGGTAAAAGGTTTCACAGTTTTAAAATACTATGTAGCTCAGGTCACTTAAAAGCTTGGCAAATATAAAAGCAACAGCCAAACCTGAATGAAATGGATCGTTCATCTAAAAAGAAGTAGATCCTCTGTGATTTACCCAAGAGTCAGAATTGCTCCAGTGACAAATCATAGTTCATGTGTTGTGCTCTGAGCCACCCAAGTGGATAATATTTCCCTGTAGAAATTTGTGTAAGTAACCACTCAGTGTCTACTGAGATAAAAGTAGGAACTGATAGTTACAAGCATACATGGTAAATAGTTAACAGAATCTATAATTCATCATTTTTAATCCTCTCTTTACTGTAAGACCATCTATTCCTAAGAAAGAATGCCTTAGAATTCTGGCGACTGGCTGTTTCAAACAGCCAGGACTGAAACCTGCCGGAGAAAACACAGACAAATCCACATGCACCATGGCATAGAACTTTCCTCAAAATGCAAGCTCTTTGGGAATGGCCAGGCCTTTTTCCCTAGAATTGCATTTAACCATTCTGGCTTTGCCCCAGCATACTGTTGGTTATCGATAAGGCTTTTATCATCCAAAGCTGCCAAATAAAATGTACCAAGAAACTGAATGTATCATGCTCCTCATTCTTCAAATGAAAAACCAAGGTTGTAGTGCATCTGAGCCTGGGAACATTTCAGAATGTTAAAACAGGTGCAGTAAAGCTACTTTGTGCTTAGTATGCACAGGAAACTGCTTATTTTCCTGAGTTTGTTGCTGGGGCGGAATTAACCCATTAGAAACCAAATATGCAAATTAGATGCAAATTAACACACCATACCATTCCCTACAAGTTCAGCAAAGCTTGGTCTTTTCTTCCCAACAGTGTTCCAATGAACAGGCTATCTGGACACCTGCCATGTGCATGGAACACAATATAGAAAGACCTTCCCTTGTTTACTGAATTAAATGCCCCTAGTTATTTGCCTTTGACCTTCAAAAAGCTTTGTGCCCTTATCAGCTAAAATAATCTGAGCTGGGTGGTACTTAAAAGTAATTTTAAAATACTGTCAACTAGTCAAAAGCTACATAATAGTGACCAGGGCTCAAAGAAATGGCTGTAGTAGCAATTTGAAACAGAATAGTCCCAGGGGGAAACTAACAGATCTTGGTCCATTTATCCCAGACAATAAATCATGACCTAGACAAATTGAGGTATATTGAGACTTGATTGCTTAATGGATAATCCATTGACCTTTTAATCTCTTGCATCCTTTTCTGTATTCATCTTTTTGTGCCAGGCAGCACATCACATAGCAGGCAAAATTGTTGTTTTAGCCAAATGTGAGATTGTAAAAGAGAGTTATTAGGAGCTCAGCAGCTATTTTTTTCCCTCCCCATTGGTATTTCTTCACTCCTCCCGATAACCTTGAAAACCCACAGGTATGGTGAAAGAGAATTCTAGAACACAGACTCAACAGCCCTGTTCGAGCCCAGTGTGTTACTAATTAGGTATAGACTGGGCCATTCCAAGCAATCAGTTGACATTAGCAACCTGACTACAGGTAGTCAATATAATTTCTTTCTCTGCTTAAAGAAGCAGAGTAGCTTGATAACATCAATGATACCAAATTGAAGACTGATTTTAGGGGAAAAAAGGAAGCAGCCCTTTGGAGTATTGGTAACAAGGAGCAGGGGAGAAACTTAAAAGTCTAATGCTCTGAACTTGATAAAATATAGCTTAAAATAAGAAATTCCAAATAGTAGTTAGTAAAAAGTGGCTTGATTTTTAAAAAGGTTGGCTCCTGTATGTTTGTTTCTTTATCCAAACTATTTTCACCTTACATAGGAACACAATCTTATTGCCAACACTCCTGCATAGCTCAGTCATCTGGGTGAAAACATAACTAAATACTACGTACAGAGTAATCAATCAATCAATCAATCTAGGAAAATGAGCAAGTCTCACCCAGCAGGCTCCCACCCTAGGGAAAGTAACACACTATTGTTTTTACTCTATCAAACTCTATCCAAATCAGTAAACCAATCAGTTACTCCATTCTACCACCAGTGTGGGTAGATTAAATACTAATTGCATTGTTTAGTCAACCATTCCAAACATCAAGTGGCATCAAGACCCACCACATTATATAAGGCCCCATCTGTTCTGTTGAATTGAATTAGAAATCCAAAAAAAGAAAAAAAAAAAAAGGGAAAATGAATTCAGCAAACCCAAAGATTAATAAAAATCAGAGAATGGTATTAATAACAGAATCAGAATTTACCCGTGCAAATTAATCCATAAGTAGAAATGAGGCTCATCCAATTCCTGACAATATAGAAATATCTGATTAACATTAAAAAATAACAGCTTCTCTTTTCATAATTTGGCTCTTGGTAATGCTGCTATAAACACCAGGGTGCATGTGTGGGTTAGAAGCAGTGGTTTTGTTAATCTTTGGGTAAATATCTAGTAGTCTGACTGCTGGATCACAGTTTTTGACTTTTGCTTGATTTAATTTTTTGAGGAAACTCCATACTGTTCTCCAGAGTGGCTGCACCAGTTGGCATTCACACCAACTTGTAAGAGGGTTCCTCTTTCTCTGAATCCTTGCCAACACCTGTTGTTTCCAGTGTTGTTAATTTTAGGCATTCTGACAGGTGTGAAGTAGTAGTTTTAATTTATATTTCCTCATTGTAGTTTTAATTTGTATTTCCCTGATGGTGAGTGATACTGATTTTCATGTGTCAGCCATTTGGATGACTTCTTAGGAGAAATGTCTGTTCTTATCTTCTGCTCGTTTTTAATTGGATTAGGATAGAGCTAGAGAGTATTATGCTAAGCAAAATAAGTCAGAGAAACACAAATACCATATGATTTCACTCATATATGGAATTTAAGAAACAAAACAGATGAACATGGAGGGGAGGAGCAAGGGGAAAGAGTCAAACCAGAAACAGACTCGTAACTATAGAGAACTGAGGACTGCTGGAGGTGAGGGGGGCGGGGGGAAGAGATGGGTTACACAGATGATAGGGATTAAGGAGTGCACTTGTGATGAAAAACATGAAAGGGCGGGCCTACGCAGGCCGACTCCATCTTGTTCTGTGTCCTTCACCTTGACCACACCTCCTCCCCTTGAGTAACCCCCCCCCCCACCTGCCTAACAGGACTCGGACCCTTCCCCAGCCAATCGCTGAGGCCATAGCCATTACCTCACCAACTGCCCCTAGGCCCCAATAAAACCTTTGTCCTTTTGAAACTCGCTCTCTCTCCGGTATCTCACCGCTGCGTCGGTGCAGGTAGGGGACTGAGCTGGAACTAGCTCGAATAAAGGCTCTTTTGCTTTTACATCGGACTCGGCTCCCTGGCGGTATTTGGGGATCACGAATTCTGGGCATAACAACAGGTGTTATATGGATGTGATGAATCAATGAATTCCATTGCTGAAACTAATATTGCACTGTATGTTAACTGGAATTTAAATAAAATAAACTCTCATACTGGCAAGTGTTGTTTTCAAATGAGAGGAACTGGTGAAAGTCTGTTTAGATCACCCTGAAAATCCACCACAATTTAACCTTACAGACCACAACATTTTCCAGAAGAGAAAACTTCTTTATGCAATAAATCAACAAATTAAAGTATAAAGTTGACTTCTAATAGTTGTTCAGCTAGTTAGTGGAAACAGCGCATATATATATATATATATATATATATATATATATATATGTATATATATATATATATATGCATATATGTGTATATATGTATATATATACATATATATTTTTTGGTGTAATGTAATATATATACATATATATATTTTGGTGTAATGTAATATATATATACATATATATATTTTGGTGTAATGTAATATATATATATACATATATATAAAACTCCATCTTCATTACACCAAAAAATTTCAAAATTACATGGGTTATTGGCATCTTAAGCTTTCCATTAAGAAGCTGAATAGAGGTATAGATTATTCAAACATTGAGATAGAGGTGGAAACCAATGTACAAGGGACTTTCATCACTAAATATCAAACTTCCCAGCAACTATGAACACCCATGATGTGTTTAGGGCTTGTTCTTACATTGGTGGAGCTGTGAGAATACCCCTGATGAGCATGGAGTTTTCGAAGTCAGCTCAAACAACCAAAAAACCCCCCAAAAATCAAAGAATGAAATAGTGTATATATAACAAAGTGCAATCATTCAGTAGGGACATAAGTAGAAACGAAATGAGAAATACACAGAATTTGAAAAAAGATAAATATATCAGTAAAATACTGGAGTGGTGGTTAGCAACAAAATGAAGTTCCAGTTGCAGAGTCTCCATGATGATGAGACTCAATCACATTTCCCACAGGAAATAGACATCAGAGGTAAATTAGTGGAGTATTTAATAAAGGAACTGTTAACAAAGATGTAGCCAGGTATAGGTAAGCCACATGGTATTGTTCAGTATCTAGGCTAATAACAGAAGATCACTAGTTATCTTTTTTTTTTTAACATTTATTTATTATTCAGAGACAGAGAGAGACAGAGCATGAGCATGGGGGGGGTGGGGAGGTGGCGGTGCAGAGAGAGGAGGAGACAGAGAATCCAAAGCAGGCTCCAGGCTCCAAGCTGTCAGCACAGAGCCCACAAGGGGCTCCAGCCGACTTCTGAGCTGAAGTCGGATGCTCAACTGACTGAGCCACCCAGGTGCCCCATAGAACACTAGTTATCTTAAGTCGGTTTGTAGAACACGAAAACAATTCTATAATTTGATGAGCACTAGTTTATCCTTATCTTGCTCTCCTCCTCTCCTTCTTCTTCCTGTTAATGGGGCTCTACACTGGGAAAAACCAACAAAATGCCAGAGGGCACAGAAGCCAAAAGGTGGAGAATGGATCTGGGGAGACAAGAAGAAGACATTGTACACACGTAGTAAACACTATTTCCAAATGTCTTTCTGCTGCTGAATCCCTGAACTTTGCTTATAGCAGAATATTTGCTCTTCACACCTCCTTGTGCCCATCTCAGCTTTCACCTTCTCCTTGAAACTTGACTGATTTCTCCCCCGATGAAATTAGCTAGTCAAGACCTGCCCTGTGGGAAGTATGCTACAACTATGAATTTCCTTTCTTCTATCAATAAACCAACCTGAAGTTTGGTTTGTGTGGTTAAAAAATTGTAATATTTGGAAAAAGAAGGGGAAGGCTTATGGGCTAGGTTAGAATATATAGTTATAAAACCAAACGTCTGGATAAGTCAGGAAAGACTGAATGGTGAACTAAACAAAATAGCAGTCAGTAACTAAAAATGAACAACAAATGCAGATTTCAGTCCATAATCCTGAAATAAGATGTCTAAGTTTTGGTGGTAACTTTAACCTGAATATACAGATCCTTGCTGTCACAGGCAATTATTTAAGATATAATTAAGCATTTGAAAAATCAATGTATTTTCCTAAAAAAATACTCTAGGATAAGTTAATAATATACCTGTGGGAATGGGGCTGAAAAAGGCCTATTACATCTGCAATAGAAGGAGGCACTGTGATATGTCAGACTCCAGAGATCTTTCAGAACTTGGGAGTCCTGTTTATTTGTCATTCATCCTTCTTTCTTGGATAGGGTGGGCCAAAAGGTGAATAAACAAGGTCTGATATAGCTTTAAACTATTTTAATATCTGTATTATCTAGTGATATGAGGAAAGCAAATGAAGAGTATGTTCTGATACATCTTAAACTAATCTCTTATCTTATTCTACTTAAAACGTTTTTATTACATTCACCTATAATATCAAACCTGCTAGAACATATAACCATGGAAGGCAAGACTTTTTATGGCCCAACTATAAAATATTCCGTATATAAACAAGAAGCTCAGCAAATGTTGACTAAATTGAATGAAATAAAAAAAAAAGTAACAATATAATTGACATAAAAATCAACTAACTTCACTGTGATTTAATAAAGCAAGTTTTAAGTAATGGCCAGCAACTTTCAAGTTTGCCTGTCAACATAATGAAATATGGCATATATTAGACACGGAATTAGGATGCCCTGATGCTAGCCTTAGTCTGTCTTTGCCACATTGAACTGAGTTGTATTGAGACTGGCTGTATTACAAATGTCCCCATTGCTTCTAGTGCAAATCACCTAGAAATTAACATATCACCCATTTCCTGGGAGTTGTAAATAAAACAATATGGTCCACAACTTGCAAGCTCACCATTTATATAGAGAGAAGTGAAACTAAAGCAATTCATTTTCTAAAAAGCATCCACAGTAGTGAGATATAGCCTCTGTAATCTCCCCATCATATACTGAGCACAATATCAACCAGTGGGAAACAACTGCTTATGTTGAGGGTATTGAAAGTTTATATGAAAAGAATCTTGAAAGTATGAGTAGTTCTCATTTCTCAGGTAGACATAATTCAGAGACCCTTTGTTGCCCACAAATCCATCTTACCTTTCCCATATGCACATCATTTCCAAACCTCTCTTCTTACTAGAATTATTTTTATCTGTAATAATATCTGTATTATTTTTCTCAATAAAAAAACACCAGTACATGAAACTTAACTTTTGTTATTTCCTGACAGGCATAGTTGTGTTGTTTAACTATCTAGCAGTTATATTATTCTCATAGTGTTTACTTCCCTAAAGATATTAGAAACATGTAGATAGACTAATTCATTCTTATTGCCAGATGTCGTTTGCTAAATAATTCTATCTGGAACCTTGACTTAAGGAATAACTGGATTAATTTATTTTTCCCTTCGAATTTTATATCTTATGTCTGACAGTCTGGGATATATAAGGGGAAAGTGTTGGTTACCCATGTATGCCCAAGTGCAGTCCAGACTGTCTAAAATACATCATTCTATTATATACCACACTGGACATGATATTTTATGATTTATGAGGTATAGCCTATTTTGAGATTAGCAAAATGTCGTCAGGGTGCTAGTCAAACAACCTGGGTACCAGACTGGTCTTTAAAACTTACTGTGTAGTCTTGAATTATTTACCCATCTGTAAAGTTCACTTTTCTTCTTACATAGTGTACAAAGTCTCCTGTTTCACGATGTTTTTAAAAATTCAAATAGGATAAAGAATACGTATGCTTTTTTTTAATGCTTATTTATTTTTAAAGAGACCACAAGCAGGGGAGGGGCAGAAAGAGGGACAGAGGATCTGAAGTGGGCTCTGGGCTGACAGCAAAGAGCCTGATGCAGGGCTCAAACTCACGGACTGGGAGATCATGACATGAGCCAAAGTCAGACACCTAACCAACTGAGCCACCAGGTGCCCCACAAATATATATGTTTTTTAAATGATTAAATGTTATTCCATTATGAACCTACAGGCCTCTATAAGTTACATTATCTCCCTTTATTAACATGCAATCTGCCAATGGTAGAATCCAATGGTGCAGTAAAAAGACTGGATACTTTGATATGTAAAACTAATACACCTGGGTTCAAACCCCAGTCTTAGTCCTCCAGTGTTATGTAAGCTTGGGCAAATTTTGTACCCCCCTCCCCCAGAGACCAGTTTTATCATGTATTAATTGGGGAATATAACGCCTTCCAGTCGGTGGTCATTCATCTACCATTAACTATTGTCCTGTAACTTTCTTAGATTGTTCTCCTCCCCTAAAATACATAATGCAAAGGGACCCTGCCTTTTTCTAGATATAACAACTTAGAAACTCAGGAGAACTCAGAAAACTTCATAAGAGTAACAAATGGCTTGGAAAATACTATGTGTGAAAGAAGTTTAAGGAACTGGGTCATTTGAAACAGCAGACAGGAGGGGAACTGAAAATGTCTTTTTGGAAATAAACATAAGGAGATGGAATGATGATCGTCTCCTTTCACTCATGAAGATGAGAGACAAGCAGTAAGCTACAGAGAGAGCAATTGTATGATTTTCCAGTTAAGTCTGCTGGATAGAGTGCAGGCATTAATCCTCTGCTTCTTCCCCAAATCCACCATGAGCACTATTAAGGACAGTATGATATACATACTTTTCTTTTTTAAAAGGCAATAAGTCACAAAGAAAAAGGGAACAGGATGTAATAAAAACAATTAGGAATCTAGGAAGCTAGAGAGCAGAGAGACACATAGTAATTGACGAGAAGATTGAAAGGCTGAACACCACACTGGCAGAAGAGGCAGGGATCATTGACAACTGACTGACACCACAGAACTCCCTGCGGTCCAGATGTCTCAAAGTCTGAATGCAGTGAATAAAACCAGGACAATGAATTCAAAGTCTGTGGGAAATGCTGTTAGATCCTCCTTTTGTCATCACAGCCTAGCCACTGTCCTTTCCCTTCACAAGCAAAAGACTGGGTATCCACTATTTTACCAGCAGAAAGAGAGAGTCTCTGCACTGGGAGATACCAGTCACAGTTGGTACTGGAGGACCAAACTGGAGAATGAGGGACTCAGTTAACTGTGTTTAATGGCTTGGAAAATGTGATGTGTGAAGGGAGTTCAAAGTTGAATGAACTCAGTGTTGAGATCCGCCAACTTTCTTCTTCCACTTGACTCCCAGAGAGAGTGACCTTATAGTTTACCACCCAAACCAGGACACTTATGAGAAAGAAGAGGGGGTACTTATTCACAATTATTTATTTTGGACCAAAGTATAACGTAGACATCTCCCAGGAAAACTGGGGTTTATGGGGTTATGGGTCTATTCCTGGAATTCTAGTAGCCAGACATAAATCCCCCAAAGAGAAGACAGAGAGTCTTCTCTGAGGGACTGTGATGAACTCACGAAAAAAGAGATAAAGAGGTTGATGTTCAAGATTCCCAAAAGAAAGAGCAAGAGTTGAGGCAAGAGTCAACACGTTTTAGCTATTAACAGCATCTACAAACCAAAAGAATGTGAAACAAACCTAGATCTTGCTAAAATGAGAGTAAAACAAAACTGGAGGAATGGAAGTATGCATATCAGGGGTGGGTACAGGAAGTCCCAAAAGAGAAGTCAATAGAAGAGGCCTAAAAATTAAAGATAAAAACTCAGACTATAAGCAGGTTATTTCAAAATACAAAGGTAAGTTTTAAAAAATGATACTTAAAGGGGCTCCTGAGTAGCTCAGTCAGTTAAGTGTCTGACTTTGCCTCAGGTCCTGATCTCATGGTTCTTGAGTTGGAGCCCAACATTAGGCTTTGTGCTGATAACTTGGAGCCCGGAACCTGCTTTGGCTTCTGTCTGTCTCTCTCTCTCTCTCTCTCTCTCTCTCTCTCTCTCTCTCACTGCCCCTCCCCCACTCATGCTCTGTCTCTCTCTCCCTCAAAAAATAAATATTAATTTTTTTTGAAACGACCTTAAATAAGTGAAAGAGAGAATCTTAGGGCTTTTATAATAACTATTTGATCTTCTAACACCAGCGTTGGCAAACTACAGCAAGCTGGCCCAATATGTCAGTCTGCTTTACTTATTAAAAAAAAAGTTATCTAGGGACACATCACAGCCACTTATTTATATAATTCTATGGCTGCTTACACCAGTGCAACTGTAGAGCTGAATAGCTGCAATAGAGACCATATGGCTGGCAGAGTCTCATATATTTATTATCTAGCACTACGGAAGAAAAGAATTCTGACCATTACTATAAGTTATGAACATGCATAATGATTGGAAAAAATTTAGAGACATAGTGGTGTTGAATACATTCTAAATAATGAATGCCTCTATACCCTAAAATGATGAGTTGAGCAAAATTCAGGTCTTCCCTTTCTTGCAGCTCTGCATTGGCACATTTTCATCTCCTAAATCATTGTAGATTCTTCTACATGAAGCCAAGATGATGCAACAATCGGTATATTCAAGACAATGCATGGTCTGTGCTTCAAATTAAGCAAAGAAAATTCTTATTGTTATTATTATTTTACTTAACATATTCAAACAGGTTTTGCCTAGTTGTCTACTTGATTCAAAATATATAATACAGGTTTTCTTTTTTTTTAACTTTTAATGTTTATTTAGTTTTGAGAGACAGGGAGAGACGGTGTGAGCAGAGGATGGGCATAGAAAGAGGGAGACACAGAATCCATAGCAGGCCCCAGGCTCTGAACCGTCAGCACAGATCCTGACGCGGGGCTTGAACTCATGAACCACGAGATCATGACCTGAGCAGAAGCCAGATGCCACCCAGGCACCCCAATATAGGTTTTCTTAAAATGTTTTATAAGTAACAGTCTCTGTGCACACACGCATAATGTGTCATAGCAAGAATGACATAGGAGGTAAAAGCCTTCCTAGAAATGTGGCTCTTGGAGGAACTTATTGACAGAGCCCAGGGCTCACTTCTGAGCCTGAGAATAGTAAGTGTTTTCCTTGGGGAAAATATGGCATGGTATTCTATCATGCATCCTTCTTGTTCAATTACCTTTACATCACATTATCTTAACATATCGCACTGTCTCTTTTTTTTTTTTTTTAATTTTTTTTTCAACGTTTTTTATTTATTTTTGGGACAGAGAGAGACAGAGCATGAACGGGGGAGGGGCAGACAGAGAGGGAGACACAGAATCGTAAACAGGCTCCAGGCTCCGAGCCGTCAGCCCAGAGCCTGACGCGGGGCTCGAACTCACGGACCGCGAGATCGTGACCTGGCTGAAGTCGGACGCTTAACCGACTGCGCCATCCAGGCGCCCCTATCGCACTGTCTCTTAGTGTCAGGTTTTAAAAATGCTTCCTAATGAACTGCCTAGATTAAAAAAAATAAACTTCCCATTTGTTTTGGTCACACAGAAAGTAACATCTTAAGAGGTCAGCAGATTTCAATTCCTCACCTCCACATAAAGTTTCAAACATCAGGTATGGCAGAGGTGAAATTGACTCATCAAAACTGTCTGGTTTGAAAATATGTTTTACAGAGCAAAGAACACCTAAACTCTTGGGAGTAAACATGCCCTTTCACATCAGCATTTATTGTTAATTCTTTGTTTCAAAAAGTACTTATGAACGAATTAGTATCTATACATTCATCAGTATAAAATCACATCTACAGTTGATGAAATGTGAATGATGAAATGTGAATGAGTGAGGACCTTCCCAATAAAACCAGGCAAAAAATGCAATATTCCTGTTCCGAGAACAAAGTATGATATTAGCTAGAGTAGAACCCTTCTTTGGAGCTGCATTAAGAGTGTGTTTTATATAAAGTTGTATAATAAAAAAAAAAAAAAAACCAAAGCAAAACACTTCTTGGCTTGGGCCTTTTTATTATTCTGGAATTGTTAAAATAATTATTCTCTGCCAGCATGTGGAGAGGAAGGAAGCTTAAATACATGGAAAAGGAGATGCCTAGGGTCTGGGGGTAGGTGAATCATAGAAGATTGTCCATTCAGGTAACAGTCAACCATCTGCTCAAAGAGTACTTAAAAGTACTTATTTTATTTTATTTTATTTTATTTTTTATTTTAGAGCAAGAGAGTACGAGCAGGGAAGAGGGGCAGAGGGAGAGTAAAAGAGAAAGAAGAGAGAGAGAGAGAGAGAGAGAGAGAGAGAGAGAGAGAGAGAGAGAGAATGAATCTTAAGCAGTTTCCATGCTAAGCATGGAGCCTGATGTGGGTCTGAATCCCAAGACCATGGGATCATGACCTGAGCTGAAATCAAGAGTTGGACACTCAAATGATTGAGCCACCCTGGTGCCCCAAAAACACTTATTGATTGAGGCCAAACACAGTGTCTAAAACATAGTAGGGACTCAATAAATGTTGAATGCATGAATGAGTGAATGAACAGATGGATGACTAGGTCAATGTGTACAAAAATGATTGAATAGAAGGGTGAAGACATGAAACAAACCAGGGAGGCAGACTTAAGGTTAGCACGTATCACATGAGCTTAGGGATTAGAAAGGTGTGATGTACATAAGCTTCATGTAATTTTCTCTATCAATCAGAATCTACCTATGTGATCATTATATTTAATGAAAAGTATAATACTACAAATATAGAAAAGTGTTTCTACTTTCATTAAAACACCAATTTGAAGAGATATATGCACCCCTGTGTTCACTGCAGCATTGCTAACTATAGACAAGATGTAGAAGCAACCTAAGTGTCCATCAATAAATGCTAAAAGAATATGTAACAATGTGTGCACGTGCGATCACACACAATGGGATATTACTCACCAATAAAAAAGAATAAGATCTTATCATTTGTGACAACATGGATAAACCTAGAGAGGATTAGATTTTCTAAGAGAAAGCGAAGAGACAGAAAGAGAAGGGCAAAGACTATATGATTCCATTTATATGTGGAATTGAAAATGCAAAACAAATGAGCAAACAAAACAGAAACAGACTCATAGATACAGGATCCTAACTGCTTGTTACCTGAGGAGGAAAGACTTAGGGGGTGGGAAAAATAGGGGATTAAGAGGTATAAACTTTTAGTTACAAAATAAATAAGTCATTAGGAATGCAATGTACAGCATGGGAATATGGTAATATGATACCTTTGATGACAGATAATAACTACGCTTATCATGCAGATAACTTTGTACTGCATAAAAGTATTAAATCACTATTAAGCGTATTTGAAAAAACAAGGCATTTTATATCAATTTTATACTTCAATTGAAAATTAAAAACAAATAGGGAGAGGGGCCAAGATGGCAGAACACAGAGGAAGTTTTTTTTGTCTCTCATCCCTGAAATACACCCAGATCAACACAAAACCATCCTGCACACCTAGAAAACTGATCTGAGGATTAACACAACAAACTGCACAACCTGAACAGAACTCAGCTGGTACACTGTGCAGAGAGGTGAACTGGGAAAGAGAGAGAAGCTGTGGAGAGCAGGGAGATGTTTTTGGTTATGGAGAGGACAGAGATTGGGGAAGAGTACAAGAAAATCATCTGCCCCCCCCCCCCAAAAAAAAGGATCTGGAGAGAAAGTGGAAAAGTAGGAATAGCAGCAGGGACTGAATAAAAGAGGGAGAAAGGGGAGAGTTTAAATTCCACTAAGACTCCATAAACAAGGGGAGTGCAGTCTGTAACCCTGCAGCTTGATATCCGGTGGTGCTCTGTTGGGAAGGGCGAATCCCCAGGAGCAGAGAGCAAGGTACAAGGGGTCCTCGGGCCACACGGGGAGAAGAGGTTCCCCTGCTGAGAGGACATTTGGCAGAGGCTATATGGCCACTCCACAGGCAAAGGTCCCAGTGAACCCTGAAGAACAACCACATTGGCTGGTGCTGGAACAAGGACATTAAGGCGGAAGCCTCGTACCACATGTGTGTTGTGATTTTCAATAAATCCTGAAACACTGCTGCTACAAGATCATATGAACTTTTTCTGGGATGGGCTGACATCCAGCCTCAGTCTCTGGGCTTCGAAGGCAGCATGGTCCTACAAACGTTCCTCGGTATGGCCGGCACCCGGCCATTGCTCAGTGAGAACCTCCTCCAGAAGGTCTGAGCGGGTCAAAGCCATAGTCACTCAGAGTCACTCATAGTCAGGCTGGGAAACACAGCTGCATCTAAGGTAAAACTCAGGAGGGAGGTAACGCCAGGCGGCCTGACAGCTTGGTCACAGACAGTATACAAGTGGGGAGTGGATGGAAGCTAAAGACAAAGAAGGGGTGCTTTCTTGCCAGTCCAGGATAGCACAGACTTCTGATACTAGAGACTGGGTAGCTGGGTGATGCCATTGTCACCCCTCCCGCGCATGCGCATACACACCTACAAGCGCCATCACAATACACCCCAGGAAGTTAAGCAGCAGCATCTAGTGGAGAATGGAGCCATTACACTAAACCCTGCACAACTAGGCCAACAGCAGTTTGGCAAATGCAAGTCTATTTAGTTTATAGACTATAAAGTACTTCATAGCTTGACTTCTAGAGGAAACCAGATGTAATTTCAATTGTACTTCATGCTGTTCGCTGGTCCTTTTATTCAATTTTTTTTCTTTTCTTATTCTTGAATACAGAAAGAGAAAAAACCTATTAAAAAGATTTTTCTTTAATATTTTCTAATATACTATTTACATTTTTACAAATTTTTTAAGTTCTATTTTACTTTCATAATTTCACATTATTCTATTTTATGGTATTCATTTTTTTCATATTTCTAAACATTTTCCTTTTTTTCTTTTATCTTTTTTTTTCCTTTCTTATCTTTCCCCTTTTTTCCCCCTCTAATCTATCAAGCTTATTTCAACAACCAGACCAAAACACACCTAGGATCTAGCATCCTTTATGTGATTTCTTTATACTGTTATTAATTTAATTTTAACTTGTTTTTCTACTTGATTCATTCCTTTTCTTCCTCCAAAATGATGAAATGAAGGAATTCACCACAAAAGAAAGAACAGGAAGAAATGATAGCCAGGGACTTAACCAACTCAGATACAAGTAAGATGTCTGAACCAGAATTTAGAATCACAATAATAAGAATACTATCTGGGGTTGAATATATACTACAGTCCCTTTATGTGGAGACAAAAGAAGTAAAAGCTAGTCAGGATGAAATCAGAAATGTTATTACTGAGCTGCAATCTTGAAGGATGCCATGGAGGCAAGACAGGATGAGGTAGACCACCAAACCAGCAATACAGAGGACAAAACTTATGGAGAATAAATAAGCCAAAAAAAAGATGGAGACTAGGGCAAAAAAGCATTAAATAAAAATTAGAGAACTCAGTGACTCATTAAAAAAGAATAACATCAGAATCATAGGGGTCCCAGAAGAGGAAGAGAGAGAAAGGGGGGTAGAAAATTTATATGAGCAAATCATAGTGGAAAACTTTCCTAACCTGGGGAAAGACACAGACATCAAGATCCAGGAGGCACAGAGGACTCCCATTAGATTCAACAAAAACTGACCATCAACAAGGCATACCATAGTCAAATTCAAAAAATACTCAGGCAAGGAAAGAATCATGAAAGCATCAAGGGGAAAAACAGTCCTTAACCTACAAGGGAAGAGAGATCAAGTTTGCAGCAGACCTATCCACAGAAACTTGGCAGACCAGAAAGGAGTGGCAGGATATATTCAATGCACTGAATCAGAAAAATATGCAGCCAATATTTTTTTACCCAGCAAGGCTATCATTCAAAATGGAAGGAAAGATAAAAAGTTTCCCAGACAAACAAAATTTAAAGGAGTCCGTGACCACGAAACCAACCCTGCAAGAAATTTTAAGCTGAACTCTCTGAGGGAAGAAAAGATGAAAAATGAAACAAAACAAAACAAGAAGACCAAAAGCAACAAAGACAAGAAAGGAACAGAGAACACTAGAAGAAACTCCAACTCTACAGGCGACAAACTGGCAATAAATTCATACCTTTTAGTACCTACTCTAAACGTAAATGGTCTAAGTGCTCCAATCAAAAGACATAGGTTAACAGAATGGATAAGAAAACAAGATCCATCTCTATGCTGCTTATAAAAGACCTATTTTAGACTTACAGACACTTTCAGATTGAAAATAAAGGGATAGAGAATCATCTATCATGCTAAAGCTCATGAAAAGAAAGCTGGAGTAGCCATACTTATATCAGACAATCTAGATCTTAAAATAAAGACTGTAACAAGAGATGAAGAAGGGCATTATATCATAATTAAGGGGTCTGTCCACCAAGAAGACCTAAAAATTGTAAACATTTATGCGCCAAACGTGGAGGGACCTAAATATATAAATCAATTAATCATAAACATAAAGAAACTCATTGACAGTAATACAATAATAGGGATATTCAACATCCCATTTACAGCAATGCACAGATCATCTACACAGAAAATCAACAAGGAAACAATGGTTTAGAATGACACCCTGGACTGGATGGACTTAATAGATATAGTCAGAACACTTCATCATAAAGCAGCAGAATACATATTCTTCTCAAGGGAACATGGAACATTCTCCAGAACAGATCATACTAGGACACAAATCAGCACTCAATAAATACAAAAATATTGAGATAATACTGTGCATATTTTCAGACCACACCGCTATGAAACTCGAAATCAAACACAAGAAAAAATTTGGAAAGATAATAAATACTTGGAGATTAAAGGCCATCCTACTAAAGAATGAATGGGCTAACCAAGAAATTAAAGAGGGAATTAAAAAGTACATGGAAGCCAATGAAAATGATAACACCACAACCCAAAACCTCTGGGACACAGCAAAGGCAGTCATAAGAGGGAATTATATAGCAATCCAGGCATTCTTAAAGAAGGAAGAAAGGTCTCAGATACACAACATAACCTTACACCTTAAAGAGCTGGAAAAAGAACAGCAAATAAAACCCAAAACCAGCAGAAGACAAGAATTAATAAAGATGACAACAGAAATTAATACTATTGAAACAAACAAACAAAAGAACAGATCAGTAAAACCAGGAGCTGGTTCTTTGAAAGAATTAACAAAACTGACAAACCCCTAGCCAGATTGATCAAAAAGAAAAAGGAAAGGATCCAAATAAATAAAATCAAGAATGAAACAGGACAGATCACAACCAATGCTGCAGAAATACAACAATAATGAGAGTATTATGAGGAATTATACACTAATAAAATGGGTAATCTGTAAGGAATGGACAAATTCCTAGAAAATGTAAACTACTAAAACTGAAACAGGAAGAAATACAAAATTTGAACATACCCATAACCAGTAAAGAAATAGAATGAGCAATCAAAAATCTTCCAAACAAAACAAGAGTCCAGGGCTGGATGGCTTTACGGGGGAACTCTATTACACATTTAAAGAAGAGTTAATAGCTATTCTCTTGATGCTGTTCCAAAAAACAGAAATGAAAGGAAAACTTCCCAACTCTTTCAATGAAGCCAGCATTACCTTGATTCCAAAACTAGACAAAGACCCCACTAAAAGAATAACAATAGACGAGTTTCCCTCATGAACATGGATACAAAAATCCTCACAAGATACTAGCCAACCAGATCCAATAATACATGAAAAGAATTATTCCCCACGACCAAGTGGGATTTATACCTGGGAAGCAGGGCTGGTTCAATATCCACAAAACCATGAATGTGATACATCACATCAATTAAAAAAAGGACAAGAACCACATGATCTTCTAAATAGATGCAGAGAAAGCATTTAACAAAATACAACATCCTTTCTTGATAAAAACCCTCAAGAAAGTAGGAATAGAAAGATCGTACCTCTAGATCATAAAAGCCATATATGAAAGACCCACTGCTAACATCATCCTCAATGGGGAAAAACTGAGAGCTTGCTTCCTAAGGTCAGGAACATTACAGGGATGTCCACTCTCGCCACTGTTATTCAGCATAATATTGGAAGCCTTAGCCTCAGCAATGAGACAACACAGAGAAATACAAGGCTTCCAAATCAGCTAGGAAGAAGTCAAACTTTCACTCTTTGCAGATGACATGATACTCTGTATGGAAATACCAAAATATTCCACCAAAAAACTGCTAGAACTGACCCATGAATTCAGCAAAGTGGCAGGATATACCATCAATGCACAGAAATTGGTTGTATTCCTATATACCAATAATGAAGTAACAGAGAAATCAAGGAATTGATCCCATTTACAAATGCATAAAAAGCCATAAAATACCTAGAAATTAACATAACCAAAGAGGTGAAAAATTTATACACTGAAGACTCTAGAAAGCTTTGAAAAACACACAAAAAATGGAAAAATATTCCATCCTTCTGGATTGGAAGAACAAACATTGTTAAAATGTCGATACTACCCAAAGTAATACACATAATCACTGCAGTAACTATCAAAATAACACCAACATTCTTCCCAGAGATAGAATAAACAATCCTAAAATTTGTATGGAAAAAGAAAAGACCCTGAATAGCCAAAGCAATCTTGAAAAAGAAAGCCAAAGCTGGAAGCATCATACTTCTGGACATCAAGACATTACAAAGCTATAATCATCAAGACAGTATGGTACTGGCACAAAACTGACAGTCACATAAATGGACCAGAATAGAGAACCCAGAAATGAACCCACAAATGTATGGCCAACTAATCTTTGACAAAGCAGGAAGGAATATCCAATGGAATAAACACAGTCTCTTCAGCAAATGGACCTGGGAAAACTGGACAGCAACATGCAAAACAATGAACCTGGATCACTTTCTTACACCATACCCAAAAATAAACTCAAAATGGATGAAAGACCTCAACGTAAGACAGGAAGCCATCAAAATCCTTGAGAAGAAAGCAGGCAAAAACCTCTTTGACCTTGGCCGCAACAACTTCTTACTCAATATGTCTCCAAAGGCAAGGGAAACAGAAGCAAAAGTGAACTATTGACACCTCATCAAAATAAAAAGCTTCTGCACAGCAAAGGAAACAATCAGCAAAACTAAAAGGCAACTGACAGAGTGGGACAACATATTTGCAAATGTCATATCAGATAAAGGGTTAGTATCCAAAATCTATAAAGAACTTCTCAAACTCAACACCCAAAAAACAATAATCCAGTGAAGAAATGGGCAAAAGACACGAATAGACACTTCTCCAAAGAAGACACCCAGATGGTGAACAGCCACAAGAAAAAATACTCAACAGCATGAGGGAAGTAAAAATCAAAATCACAATAAGACACCACCTCACACCTGTAGTAGAATGGCTAACATTAACAACTCAGGCAACAACAGATGTTGGCGAGAATGCAGAGAAAGAGGATCTCTTTGGCACTGCTGGTTGGAATGCAAACTGGTGCAGCCACTCTGGAACCAGTACGGAGGGTCCTCAAAAAACAAAAACAGAACTACCCTATGACCCAGCAATTGCACTACCAGGTATTTATCCAAGGGATACAGGTGTGGTATTTTGAAGGGGTACATGTACCTCAATGTTTATAGCAGTGGTGTCGACAATAGCTAAAGTATGGAAAGTGCCCGAATTTCCATCGACAGATGAATGGATAAAGAAGATACACACACACACACACACACACACACACACACACACACTGGAGTATTACTCGACAATGAAAAAGAATGAAATATTGCCATTTCCAACTACGTGGATGGAACTGGAGGCTATTATTCTTAGTGAAATTAATCAGAGAAAGACAAATATCACATGATTTCACTCATATGAGGACTTTAAGATACAAAACAGATTAACATAAGGGAAGGGAAGTAAAAATGATACAAAAACTGGGAGGAGGACAAAACATAAAAAACTCTTAAATACAGAGAACAAACACAGGTTTGCAAGAGGGATTGTGGGAAGGGGAATGAGCTAAATGAGTAAGGGGCATTAAGGAATCTACTCATGAAATCATTGTTGTACCAGGTGCTCACCAACTTGGATGTAAATTAAACAATGAATAAACTTTTGAAAAATTAAAAACAAATATTTTCAGATACATATACATTGCCCTTCAAAGACAAGTTGCAATTTAATAGATGGTGTCAAATGGCTCAAACTGTTCATATACACAAATTAATGGCAAGAAATACTGCTCTCAGATAGAACAAGAAGAAAGTCATATACATAAAACATAAACATATAGACCCACATCCTCATGCTCAATCTCTAGTAAGAGGTTAAGAAAAATCCATAGAATAATATCACTACACTGGAAAGAATGGTACATGAGCTGAGAATACAGATGAGAAACAATCAAGCTAGAAATATTACTTTGTGTCAGAAATTGGGCTAGTCATCCCAGTAGGGCTTGGGGTAGGGACAAGGGCTTTATGCTATTCTAAGGCTTTGTCTTCTGCTCTCAAGGAGTTTGCAGTCTAATTGGAAAGAGAAGACAGACACATTTTTAGAATTGGCAACAAATTCAAATCTACACTTATGTGCTCCTACATATGAGGCGTAAGATCACAAATTTTATTATAAAAGAGAACAGTGAGATGATGTAAAATGACATCTAACTTCCCAAATGTGGGAAGCTCAAGGTCACAGACATTTGTCAAGACAGGAATGAGAATGCCAAGTCTTCTCTCTCCTGTAGTAGTCTATTTTCCTCAAGCTATCAGGTAAAAGAACAAGTAAATATTGTGAAGGCTAGGACATAATTATGTTTTTCATTTACCATTCCCCTGTTTTTGATAGGAGGACTGACATCATGTAAAGCTCCATAATTTTAATGGACAGAATAAGCAAAATATGACCAAATATCTTACAAGGAAGAATGAATAGGGCATCGTTTAAAATGTTGTCCTATATATTCTTCCCTGTAAGCCCCATAGTTTGTTTAATGTAATCTATCGTCAAATTGGCTTACATACAACACCCAGTGCTCATCCCGACAAGTGCCCTCCTCAATGCCCATCATCCATTTTCCCTCTCCACCACCCCCTCCACCCTGTTTGTTCTCTGTATTTAAGAGTCTCTTGTGGTTTGCCTGCCTCCCTCCCTCTCTGTTTGTGTTTTTCCCCTTCCTTTCCCCCATAGTCTTCTGTAAAGTTTCTCAAGATCCACATATGAGTGAAAACACAGGGTATCTGTCCTTCTCTGACTGACTTATTTCACTTAGCATAATACCCTCCAGTTCCATCCAAGTTGCTGCAAATGACCAACAGACACATGAAAAGATGCTCAACATCACTCATCATCAGGAACATACAAATCAAAGCCACACTGAGATACCACCTCACACAGGTCAGAGTGGCTAAAATGAACAAATCAGGAGACTATAGGTGCTGGTGAGGATGTAGAGACACGGGAACCCTCTTGCACTGGTGGTGGGAATGCAAACTGGTGTAGCCGCTCTGAAAAAGTGTGGAGGTTCCTCAAAAAATTAAAAATAGAACTACTTTATGACCCAGCAATAGCACTGCTAGGAATTTACCCAAGGGATACAGGAGTGCTGATGCATAGGGGCACTTGTACCCCAATGTTTATAGGAGCACTTTCAACAATAGCCAAATTATGGAAAGAGCCTAAATGTCCATCAACGGCTAAATGGATAAAGGAGATGTGGTTTATATATACAATGTAATACTACTTGGCAAAGGAAAGATGTAAGGCCTATATTTAAACCAACCTCTGCAGCAGAGAACACACAGCTGACTGAAGCTGAGCTGAGTGGTGGAGAGAGGAAGCAAGACTGGATAGGGAACCTTCAAGTCAAATCAAAAATTTTGCCGTTGTGGCACCTGGGTGGCTCAGTCTGGTTGAGCATCCAGCTTAGGCTCAGGTCCTGATCTCGCAGCTTGTGAGTTCAAGCCCCGAATCAGGCTCTGTGCTGACGGCACTCTGTCACTCAAAAATGAATAAACACTGAAAAAATTAAAAAGAAGAATTTTTCCTTCAAAGCACAAGAAAATAAGTAATCCTTGTGTAAATTCATGGAATAAATGAAGCTACAATTTGACCAATTTGTAGCTCAACTTAAATGATATTTACTAGCTTTACTGAGAGAAAGAAGAGGAAGGAAGGAAAGAAACAGAAAGAAGAGAAAAAGGCTAGTTGTCAGAAAATGCAATTTTATATTTTTTCATCAGCATGATGGAACATGAAGGGCATTCAACCTTTCAGTAACGTCCTGGAATCTAGATTAGGGTGTCCTGGCTCACAGAAATGTGCCAACCTTCTTACTCATATATCCCCAATGAGTTATAGTTTCAGCTGGGAACTCTGCAAAAATTCCTCACTGGCTTCTGGCATCACCAACCTTCCTGAAAACAGCATTGCATTATTGTGTCTAGAAGCAGAGAAGTAGCGGGCATATGTTGTTTTGTTTATGTTTTTTTTTTAATTGTTATGTTCTTCAACAGTTGACCTTCTACAAGGTTTGGGGTAGGAAGTACAATATGTGAGAAAATCAATTACTTTCCAATGGCTTTAGTTACTTTATACCACAGAGTGGCTGGGACAAAGAGTTAAGACAAATGATAATAAAGTTTATTATTCGTGAACTCTAACATAAGTAATACTATTTCATTAGGACAGAGTTATTTTAGTTTTTCTGTAATATCCTCCACATCCTTATGAATTCACTACCATGATCTACAATGAACACTGAAATTATATAAATAAACTTAACATGTGGGAAAATTATCAAATGCAATGCTTATTTTAATTAGCCAAGGACAAATAACCTCTGACACAGGGTTTGGATGCCTGACACTTTATAACTTTGCTGACATCCAGTACTTTGCAGGGACCCATTACAAAGCTCATCAATATCAGCAATTATTATAAAAATAAATCCAACAAAATATATAATCCCAACTTTCCCACTTTTATTCAGGGTGGGGGGTGTTATTTGTTCAAAGGAAAAAACAGAAATTTTTGAAACTTGTATTTCTTTTAATTATTCACAAAGAATAAATGTGACAGAACAATTGAAATGGGAGGAAAATAGACAAAATTAAATAAAAATGAAATGTGATTAGGTGTCCTTTTAATATTCTACTGGTTCTCTCATGATTTATTACTAGAGACACAGGTGCATAAGAAAAAGTTTTATCTTGATTTTAAAATCCTCTTAAATGTAATTTGAATCTCTTGCTTTAAGCTGCACATGGCAAAATGCAAATGATTGCCTTCTTTTAGTTCCCCAAATCAACCTCCTTATCAGTGTGGCTTGTAGGCAACAAGTCTCCTTTCTCTTGCTTTCCCTGTGCCTAATAATGATCTAATTTAGGCAAGTGCATGACCAAATGAAAAATGAATGATATGAATTGTATGCATGTTGTGTCAGTTCAAGGAGAATTTCACCTCCTGGGAAAGAAAGTGGATTACCATTCCTGCTCAACAGTGTAAGGACTGTACAAAGCAATATATAAATAGTCCAGTAAACAATCAGAGGCTAATCCACTCAGCAATAATTGGACCAGACCTAAAATTCCTTTTGTTTTTGGCTTTCATTCTACATTTCCTTCAGCACTTAAAAGGGTAGCACCGAGCTGCTAGCACGTAGTACTTTAACACTGAACAATAGAAAAGAGAGGGAAAGAAAAGGACTTGCACTAAAATCTCTGTAATTTAGCAGTACATGTTGAGAAGCTTCTTTTATAGGACATGACTATCAGTTCTGCATGGGAAACCAGAAAGGGACCTGTTACTGGAAGCCATGATCCCCACAAGTTTGTTGGAATTTCTTCCTCTCTGCTACTATTTTCGAAGGGTAGCCTGATGAAGTGTAAAAAAAAAAATGCAGGTAACTTTTAAATGTGCTCTATGTCCTTAGACAAGTGACAGTCTCTCAGACCTCAACTTGTCATCCAAAAAGAAGAATCTTCATTGCTGGGCTGTTGCTTATACCACCAATAGATGTAAAGGGCCCAATATGATTGTTTTGTAAAACCTATTGCTGCAAACAGCTCTACTTGTACAGTCTGCCAAGAAATCCTCTGGAATACATTGTTTGTAATTACACCAATTCCTTTTTTCTTTTTTTGTCATGATGCAGGTATGGATTTGCAGTATATTCTATTTGTTAAACATAAAGAACTTAGAATCCCAGATCTACTCTTGCTCACTGTGTGATTTTAGTTGCATAACTACCTCAGTCTACCTATGAATAAAGGATGAGAATAGTGCCCCTATAATTGGGCCTTATTAGGATAAAGTAAGGTAATTAATAACCAAATTACTTAATAATTACTGGAACGCTGTAATTACTTAATAATTTTAGTTATTTTCATTCGCATGAGGAAGAGTAGCAGTATAAATAATATTCAAATATTCCCCTGCCACAAATTGGGTTCCTGAATTAGCATTTCATCCTCCACATCCTAACTGCTTTGGGCTCCCTTCACCAAGGCTGTGTAGACAAATGTTTATTTTTTAAACTTGTACTATTCTAATGCTGAATGCCTAGCTGCACTACACCATGTCAGATTTCTTATGTCTGTGTTGTGATTTCATCTAAGGTGAGGTTCATGCAATTCTCTTAAAGAGCCCAAAGCTTGCTGGTGGCCTGCCATGTGTTAGAGTGATAGTTTCTGCCTGTTTCACATTGTACATTGATCTTGGTCACTGCTTGGAAGTAGATCATTCCCCAGTGGAACCTTATATGAGACCTCAGCCTGGGCAGACACCTTGACTGCAGCCTTCTGTAAGGGCCTGAAGCAGTGAACCCAGCTCAGCTCTGTCTGGATTTCCGACCTATAGGAACTCTGAGACAAACAATGTGTGTTGAAGCCACCAGAGCTACAGTAATATGGTTATGAAACAGATTAATAAAATACCACAGAACACACTTGGGATAATACATATTTACTTAAATCCATC
Organism: Neofelis nebulosa; assembly: GCF_028018385.1. NCBI lineage: Eukaryota > Metazoa > Chordata > Mammalia > Carnivora > Felidae > Neofelis > Neofelis nebulosa. Next base: position 94,192,395 of record NC_080791.1, read on the forward strand.
AGACTCTACATTATAGTAAGCTACTTATTTTAAATTCCCTACATCATTTTGTACAGGACTTGATGCATACAATACTTTATTATTTTTTTTTTTTTCAGGACTACTAGTTGGTCTTTGACTCTCCTAATCCCATTATTCACATAGCTGCTAGTAATAAATAATTTTGATATAAAATACCACTTCCAATATACACTGGCAAATCGTACCTGGTTAGTAACAACTAATTCAGAATTTGGTTTACTGATGCAATTGATGATATGCAAATGCAATGTGGGTACCCCTAATTCCTCAGTGCCTGATACTGATGACAATAAGATCCATCTACGCTTTGAAAGAGTATGAAAATTGCCAGCTGATGTTTGTTTTGATATAATTACAATATCTAAGAAAACCCACAGAAAGAAGAAAAAGAAAGAAAATACTCATAGCAAGGCAGGCAGAAAATATCTAGCCTTACAAAGGAAATTATTATCTTCTGTCTCCTAACTATGGTCTGGGCAGGGTTAATCATGGCCAAGGTGTGGGTCATAAATTTGTTCTCTTTTAATCCAAAGAAAACATAATTTGGGACCAAATTAGAAGGACAGGCTAACAGTACCAGGCAACTGGTAGAGGTTGAAGCCTGATGGTATCTTGGAGGCAAAAGATAAAACAATATCTAAGTGATTCATCTAGAAGTACTCTCAAATTAATGGAGCTCAGAGACCACACTGATTTAATGGCCAAATTACAATATGTAAGATCAAAAGTGCTCTGTGAGAAACAAGTGGGCAATGTCAGAGAAGTGGGTCTGGCTCTTTCCATTTTTTTCTCCTTTAAGAAATGGGTTCATCACTCCAAGTGGTTTCGCTGTTTTCACCCTTCATCTAAATTGCCATGCACAGAGCCTGAATACACAGAGATCAAAAGGGTATGACCATGTCTGACTTGCAAGAAAAAAGAAAGAGAAGGAAAAGGGAACAGTTTATTGAAACAAACTAGAGAGAAAGCAAAGTGCCAATCTAATTAGCATTGAATGACTGGATTCGAGTCAGAACGTCAGTGCTGGACAGCCGGGAGAAAGCGGTCTTGGGAGAGAAAAGGATCTGGAAAGCTGATATGGAGTTGTATTGTTCTGTCTCTTGTGCCAGTTGTAGGAGTTAGGAAACTATGCTGATTTTCCTTTTTTTTTTCTCTCTTTTCCTTTAGAAGTCAAGGAGGAATGACTTTCCCTCCATTCTCTGTAATCCTGCTCTACAATACAGTGGTCTAAATGCCCAAAGGCTCCCAAGATTCTTCAGTATCATTCTCTATGACCTACATGATCCTTATCACCCAAATTTAAAGCAGTAGCTTTGTGCCCCTCAAGGAGGACTATGGTCCTGTTATTTCAGAAGAGTTGTGATAACCCACAGATGTACAAAGCTTAGATTCAGTCAGGATTACATTCAAATCCTAGCACACTACTTACTAACTGGATGGCGAAATATACAAACCTGTTTTATGTAATGATAAATACATGGTAGGTGATTGGTTGGATCTCTCTTAGCTCTGGCTCTTTCATCTATAAAATGGAATTATTACTTGTTTTGGGGACTATTGCAAGAACTGGACTTGGCTGATGCAGCAGCTATAGTGTAGGACTTGGCACACATTAGAAAAGTCAATGCTCACTCTCTAGTATTACTTGAGAAATGCCAAGGGGAAACAGTGGCCCCATCCTCAGATAACCTTTACTCAAGTGCAAAATGTCACTCTGTACTCATCTGACTGGTAAGTATCTCCTTGTCTGCTGTAGTTTTATAGGTTAAGTAGTGAAAGTTCTTTGTATTAAAGTGATCCTCCTTCAGGATACTCATTACCAGTTATTGCTAGCAATACTACACTATAAACAAATGATAAAGTAGTATTAAAAATACATATGTCACACATAAGTGAGAGCCTTGGCTTCACCTTCTACTCAACTCTTACAGACCAAGGTTGAAGGTGGGGGGATGAGGAAGGGAGGTTCCCTTGGGAATAGAATGGACACACTTAAAGAAGCAGAGTCTGTTCACAGGGTCTGCTTCTCAGATGTCCTCCATCCCACAGAGAAGATTTTCAAAGTATGAGAAACTGACATTCCAACCAAGTAAAAACCCACCTTTCTAGTGTGGCTTATAGAAGACAGTTTCTTTCTTTCTTTCTTTTTTTTTTTTTTTTTTAAGCTCACCCCTCTGTGGTCATCCATCCAACAAGTATTTTGCATTTCTTCCTGTAAATGATCTCTTGGTTGCTTATTAGTTTTCTAGGGCTACCCTCACAAATTATCTCAAACTAGGTGGCTTAAAAACCGCTGAAATTTATTCCCTCATAATTCTGGAGGCCAGAAGTTGAAAATCAAGGTATTGGTAGGGTAGGCTTTTTTGGAGTGAGTCATTCTGTGTCTTTCTCCTAACTTCCAGTGGCTGCTGGAAATCATTGGTGTTCCTTAACTGATAGACCTATGTCTTCATCTCTGCCTCCACGATCACATAGATTTCTGTTTTCCATGTCTCTATGTCTTAATCCTCCCCCTCTTTTCTCTTTTAAGAAAAGTCCAAAAGGATTTCATTCTGAGATTCTTGTTTTAATTACATCTGCAAAGACCCTACTGCTAAATAAGGTCACATTCACAGGTACCAGGGATTAGGCATAGGACATAGCATTCTGGGGGACACTGGTAACCCACTACAGCTGCCTCAAGGACTAACAACAGAGGTCACACCAGCCTCCATAAGTCTGGCCCTTCTATAGTCCATTCTCGGCAAGTCTAACCTAAGGATCTTTAAAAATATAGGGGCATCTGGGTGGCTCATTCAGTTAAGTGTCTGACTATTGGTTTCTGCTCAGGTCATGATCTCATGGTTTGTGAGGTTTGCAGAGCCTGCTTGGAGTTCTCTCTCTCCCCTTCTCTCTCTGCACTCCCCCACTTGTGCTGTCTTCGTCTCTCTCAAAATACATACAATTTATATGTATATAAAGGTGATCATATCACATTTCTGCTCAAACCACCGCAAAGTCCTTCCACTGCAGATCAGAATAATGCCAAAAGTCCTATTGGGCAGGTTAGGGTCTATATCTAACCTCAGTCTTTTCCAACACACCTTCCACAATCGTCTTTCCTCCTTGGTCACATTCCCTCTGTTCCACAAAGACATGAAAAGGCTTTATACTTTCTATTCATGAACTTCTCTTCTCCCATAATAACAATAGGTGGTTCTTGCTTATCATAGGGTTGGTTCACACTGTCCATGTTTTGGCTCAGGTGTCACTTCCATAAAGAAACTTTCCCTAACCAAGCTACCCAAACTAGCTCCTACTTCTCACAATCATTCTTTTTCCCAGACCAAGCTTTATATCCTTCAAGATATGTCACAATCTAATATAACCTGTCTTTTAGTTTGCAAATTCACTGCCCTCTCCTCACTAGAATGTAAGGGCCACAATAGCCCAGAGACAGAAACATCAATGTGTGAAACACTGCAGGTGCCCAAAAGCAAATTTTTTAATGAATGAAAGAATAACATCATTGTGTCTCAAAGAAAAGAGTGGCAGAGAGGAAGAAGTAATAATACTCATTCACCAACTACACTCTGCTTAATTATCTTCTTTACATATACTAACTCATTGAATTTTCCCACTGATTCTATGATGTAGGTTCTATTATCTCTCTTGCTTGTGAGACAGAGGGGCTAAATGACTTTCCCAAAGTCACATAAGTAGGAAAATGAAGATCACACCCAACCCAGATCGACCTGACTTTAGGGCTCAAGATCTTTCCACGAACTCTACAGAGAAAAGTAGACGAAAAGTAAGTTATAAGACAGCATCAAAACACACTGGAGAAACAGCTTCATAATAAAAACGCCACAGCTTTTTAGTGAAACTCTTCTCAAGTGTTTCTAAAGGCAACACTGGTCTACACTGAACTCCTGGTGAAGCTGTGGACTCCCGCGGATTTGGGGCGGGGGCAGTGCTGGGTGCATTAAAACCTAACCAGTGTTTCAGCAAGTTAGCTCAAAATAACCAGGGTGGGTGTTTGCTTTTCACATGGGTAAATTTAATTAGCTTTGTGGGTGGCTAAGAACTGAAGCAGACCTCCTCTGGCTGCTGCACAAAATTATCTAGGGCTACATTTAGCATTTCTCAAAACATGTCTTTGATCTCAACCACACTTGCAGGGAAATAGGGTCTATGGGCCCTCAGTCAGGAGAATGTTGAACCAGTACAGAGAATAAAGTTAAATTTAAGATAAACAGAATACAGTATATCCACAAGTGTATAATCTGCAGTTAAAAAAACTATCATCTCCTGGTACATAGAATGACAACATATTTAAGAAGCCTTTCAAACCACGTTAAGTTGCTGTGGTTTGTTAATGAAACACACACACACACACACACACACACACACACACACACACACACTTAATAGCTATTCTAAAAAGGGGAAAAAATTGCTGAAACAATGCTTTAAAGAATTAGAATGAAACTAGTCCCTTCAGAAAATATATGCTTTCTGCAGTCCTGTTTCAAGAAAGAAGATATGCTTATTAGCACTTTCCCTCCTCTCCTCCTACCTGATTTTTGAACATTTATGCCACACTTAATCAGAAATGGCAACAATTTCCAGGGCATTTGTTTCCTAACCCATTATTTAAGGGTCAGAAGCATGACCCAGATTATTCAATGCCCAAGTATATCTGTGACCAGATGAATACAGAAATTGAGGTCAGAACCTGTCGAGCCTCGAATCTGAGCCTCACACTTGGTTCATGCACATATGCATACATTCATCAAATATTTATTGAGACTTTCTGTGAACCAGTGACTGGTTGAACAATATAAACAAAGTACTTGCCCCCCTACAGCTCCTATTTATTAAGGGAAACAGATTTAAAAAACATACATATAAGTAAATAGAAAACACAACTCCAGGTAGAAGTTGAAACTGTCAAGGAAAAGTAAAGCAGTTAAGGAGATGGAGAACTATGCTGAGAGGCCAGTGTATATCTGAACAGAGACCTGGAAAAGTGAGGAAGCAAGGCCTGCAGATAATTGAGGGAAGGCAGATACAGACCGGACAGGAAATTCAAATTTCCTAACATGGTAGCATGCTTGGCATGCCCCAGAACAGCAGGGAGGTTGGGAGGCTTCAAGTGATTAAGTGAGAGGCAGAGAAGTGAGAAGTGGGGTTGGAGAGGTAGCCTGTATATTTTTAATTATTATTTTAATTTTTTTAATGTTTATTTGGGAGGGAAAAAGGGAGGGAGGGAGGGAGGGAGGGAGAGAGAGAGAGAGAGAGAGAACAACAGTGTGGAGCAGGGGAAGGGCAGAGAGAAGAAGACACAGATTCCAAACTAGGCTCAAGGCTCTGAGCCATCAGCACAGAGCCCAACAAGGGGCTTGAACCCACGAGATGTGAGATCATGACCTGAGTTGAAATTGGACATTTAACCAACTGAGCCATTCAGCCGCCCTGAAAGGTAGCCAGTCATAAAAGAGCTAAGGCTTGGGTGGGCCGGAGAAGGCCCTAAGACTTCTTTCCATCCATGAAGGAAATCGAATGGATGGTTTTGAATAGTAGAATGACATTTTGAAAACACAGCTATAGCCTCTGTGTCAAAAATAGAATGAAAAGGATCAAGAAGCAAAGACAAAAGATCAAAATGGTCATTTTAATGGTTCAGTGATAGTAGCTTGGGCAATGGTGGGAACACCAAAGGGATGGTGAGAAGTAGCCAGATTAGATAGAATTCCTAATGGACTGGAGGCAGAGAATGGACAATGAGAGAGAGGAAACAAGGATGTCCAGATCTTTGATCTGAATAACTGAATGAAAGGTGATGACATTTTCCTAACTGGAGGTATGTGCCACTCTATTAAAACAAAAATAAAAGAAAGAAAAAAAATTCATTGAATGCTTTCTCCCTGCCATTACTGCCCCTTCATACACAGAAGCCTAACAGTATGACATATTTTCTTTCGTGTTTTTTTTTATTACTTACCCTACATTGCTCAGAATGATTTTAAGGTAACTTTCTGGGAGTATAAAATATGTCAACATAGCATAAATTAGAAATACAACAAAAATAGCCTTTGGACCTATAGTTCCACTGCTAGGAATTCATCCCAAGGGGAGACATAATGTATTGTGTGAAGCTAGTACAAGGATGCTCACTGCTACATTGTTTGTTGCAGAAAAGATAGGGAAGGACACATTCAAATTAGTCACTATACATTATTAAAGTCACTACTATGAAATCAGAAGAACTAATATTACATGCAAGTGATATAGGAAGTTTTCACTTTATACTGTGAAGACGAAAACTTCAGGTTACCTAAGAGCATATAAAACATCATTCTCTCTATAAATATATACCTGCACAGGAAACATATCTGTGAGTCTATGCGCCAAATCATTAAAGGTGACTATCCAGGGCTTAGAAAAGTGTGGGATAGCTTTTTAAAAATGTATGCCCATATATATAAGGAAAATAAAATGTATCAGCTCCATGACAAATGTTATTTTTAAAGCAGGGAGATGAAAGAATAAAGAAAATAAAAGTGTGTGCAAAGAGAAGTTAGAGGACTAAAAATACAAACCAACAGGATAGTCTACCCACCTGCTACAGGTGGAACTCAACTTTAATAACAGCTGACACTGAGACATCTTACTAATGACAAAATTCACAATATACAGAAATGCAAATTAATATCGTCAGTATGAGTGGTGTAATCCTGTATGTATTTCTGCCATTTGTGACCTGGTGCCCCTACCTCCAGAGATTCTGCAGGGGCCTTTCTCCCCAGCTAACATGCACAAGGGTGAACTAGGCTGTGTCTCAGTCCCTTGTCTCTGCCAAACTTTTTTTTCAGGTTCCTGCCACAGGTTCTCCTCTCAATACTCTTCCTCACACCACTCAACTAATAAGCCCTTCTCTTTATGTCAGTATACATTTTGCTTTATTGCAAAAGAATCACTTCATTCTCCCAATAATAAAGAATTGGACCTATGATTCATTTTTAGCACATATCAAAATTTATAACTATAGTAATTTGCAGGACAGTTTTGAAATCTTCCCCATTAGGCAGTGTGGTCAGTAAAATAATGCCCCTTCTCTGCAAGGTATAGCCACAGTCTAATCCCTGGTACCAAAGACTATGTTCCTTCCATGGCAAAAGGGATTTTTGCAGATGTGATTCAATTAGGGATCCGGTGATAGAAGGTTATCTTGGATTATCTGGGTGGACCCAATGTAATCCCAATAATCTGGATAAGGAAAAGAGGGAAGCAGGAAAGAGAAGACAATGGGGTGGGGTCCCCAAAGCTGAAAAATGTGGGTCATCTCTAGAAGCAGGAAAAGGCAAAGGGATTTGGATTCTTCCCTAGAGACTCCAGAAGGAACACAGCCCTGCTGACATCTTGATTTTAGTCAAGTGATCCACTTCAGATGTGTGGTCTCCTGAGATGCAAGATAAAGAACTGTGTTGCTTTAATGAAGCTGATGGCAGTTTGTTATAGCAGCAACAGGAAACGAACACAGAAGATAAGCATCTTGAGAAGGAGCACCTTTATCCAGTTTGTTTAGTAATATATTCACAGCAACTAACAAGGGGTCTCGCACATAGTAGGCAATTTATAAATACTTGTTGAACAAATGAATGTTTGACTGAATTAAGCAGCAAACACATCTCCCAATTAAAAAGAGGGACAAATGCTAAAGTGGTAAATGACAAAGCATTGACAAAAAGCAAATGCTCTGTGCAGTCATTAAATTATGTGAATTTTCTGTACTGACTGATCTAGAAATTAAATACCACCTGCAGTTACATTCAATTTAAAGAATCACTCCAAAATGCACACACAACTTTATGAACCAGTATCTAGGTATATCATTTCTTTTCAAATATCCTCTAGAACTTCTAGGAAGCATAAAATATTAGAAAATATATTTCCACACTGGCAGTCAAAAGCAAAGATACAAAATTTATTAGCCCTTACATTGCCGTTTTCATCCTATGTTGATAATCCTTATAGCTGCTTTGTTCACCAACAGCTGGGTCCGGGGTATGAGCCCAGATACTGATGACTCAGCTAAGCTTCAGGGTATATCAAAGGTCAAGAGACAATGCAAGGGATAATCCCATACCTCCAAATTAATTTATGATGTTTAAGATGCTGCCCATAATTATGTGAATGTTTTTTTTAGAGAACTAGAAATTTGGCTTCTATTGTCTCCCTTTATTGATAATCAAAGGTTAAGTTTTAATATGGAGTGTGAGCTTTCTACCTGACATTTTATTTTATTTATTAAATTTTGTTTAATGTTTATTTGTTTTTGGGAGAGAGACAGGGTGTGAGCAGGGGAGGGGCAAAGGGAGAGAAAGGGAGACAGAGAATACAAAGTAGGCTCCAGGCTCAAGTTGTCAGCACAGAGCTTGACGCGGCACTCGAACTCAGAACGTGAGATCATGACCTGAGCCAAAGTTGGACGCTTAACCGACTATGCCACCCATGCACCTGTCTACATTTAAATACTTCCTGCAGTACAATGGTTCTCAAACTTGAAGGTATCCCAGAATCACTTGAAAGGATTGTTAGAGTGCAGATTGCCGGGCTCCATCCCCCAAGTTTGACTCAGTGGGTTTCAGCAGGGATCTGGAAATCTCATTCCCATTCTCCAGGTGATCCTGCTACTGGTCCAAGGGTATCAATGTGGAAGTCCAAGCTGTTGGTGTCCCACTTGGATCTCCTTTATCAGCTGTCTGATAGCAGCTCTCTTTTCTGTTTGTTTGTTTGTTTGTATGTTTGTGTTTGTTTTCTAAAAGGATTCTCTGACCAAAGGAAGCCACCTTTCTGGGAGGCTACAGGAACACTGCCCTTTTCATTCCATGCCCCCACTCCACACACATATACAAAAACAGATACACAGGTAATGGCTACTTGAGATGGGTATTAGGAGGTAGCTTCTGTGCCCCTTATCTTTTTTGTGGTGTAATTCAAGCACAAGACTTTCCACCAGTCTAAAGCTCAACCACAACTTTATCTCTTTTTTCTCTGTCTCATGTGACTTCCCTCACTCACGTTTTCCCTGAGAGCATGTCCTCAATAAGATGAGCACAAAAATGCTCACCTCAGCCTTTGATTCCATGGCACCAGACCTCTGTCATTTCCCTTTTTGTCATATGAGTGCTTGGCTCAAAACGTTAATGACCACCTGGCTCCCTGGACACCAGAAATACAACAAATATCTTTAATTACTAACATAAAATGAGTAAAATGTTGCCTGTAGAACACCAGGACCCTTGCTATAGAAAATACAACTGGCCATAATTTAACCCCTTCATCCTTTCTGACAAAAACATGTTTATTAGAATCCTTCAAATCTCAAATATTATTTCATCAGAGAAGACTCATTTTTGTCTGACCCCTCAGTTTAATACTGGTTTCTCTATTCAAGTCTGTCATTAATTTCCAATGCCTCAACAGCCTAGCACTTACAATGGTTTTCAGTGAATATTTGATAATATGTTTTAATTTAATAGACTGTGAGCTCCTGATAAGTAAAAAACAACTTCAATGCTTAGTATAGGGCTTAATATAAAGTATGGACACAATACTTACTTGATTGATGAATAAATGCTTAATGTACTGGCTAGTTTTGAAAGAATAGGAGACTTCCAAGTTTTCACCATGTGAGTCAGACTTCATCATCTAGTGAGTGTGGCAAAGACGTATAGACAGCATGGACAAAAGTGAATAAGTGTATCCCCAGCTCTTACACAACCATATAAGAAGATTTTAACTGCCCAAATAGGCAAAAGTGAGGAGTGAAATAGGAAATTTTGGAATTAAGTATCTATTTACCCAGAAGACTAATTTACAATCCTACCTTCATTATTCTTGTTTATGTCTCTTAGTATAAGTCTGAAATTAATAATATCGAATTATGACTTTATGCCACAAGCCATGCTCAACCCACTGTGTGCCTTGTGCCTGATGAAATTATGTTGCATTCACCATTGTGTTTATGATACAGGCATCTGAATATCATAATGGACAAATTTTTCTTACTTTATGCTATAATGTGCAATTTTTAAATGGTCCCATATTTGCCAGATAACCAAAGGCTAAGATAAAAGGATGCATATTATTGTTGTTTCTGTGCCCTTCTAGTACAGAAGTGTCAAATCGTTACATTACCACAATAAATCTTGACAGTTGTCTCCTGTAAAAATCTATTTTGATCTTGAGCATGAGAAAGATGGAAAGGCAAGAAAATATAATGAATTGTTGGAAAGCTAACTAAGTGGAGAAAATGCAAACCAAAGACATTAAAAGTCAATTTAGAAACAAATAGCATTTTGTCAGACTTAAGAATTATGCTTTAGGGGTCGGAGGTACATCCCCATCACCAAGGCAACATAGATAATGAGGCTTAACAAAAATAATTAACAATTAGTTTAATTTCTTTGTTTTTTCTATTATATTTTAAAAGAATCTTACTTAACTACAAACCTTCACGTACATGCATGCATATGCTCACATACACATACATTCTTCCTAGGAATAAATCAAGGCACCCCCAGTAGTGCTAAAATCCAAAGTGCCATGCTGGAGAGCATTAAGGAATTTACTGAAATGGAAGCGAACTGCCTCCATCTCTGAGTCATCAGGTTTTAAATAGAAATGAGATAGTAAATTTCTGCCCGCATCACACTGTGTGTCTTCTCTGATTCACTACTCTCATTCATCTTGCTGTTCTCTAATTTGTAAAGATGCAGGCAATGTATAAATATTCATGGCAGCTCTGGAAATAGACTGCACAGCGCTCAGTCTTCCGTTAGAAATGGGCAGAACGTCAAACAGGAATGGAGATGAGTCTCAAAAATGATACACTTGGATTGTCAATGGAGTAGAAAAAATAATGGCACGATTATGTCAGAGAAGAATTTCACAGCTGGATCTATAAGCATGCCTCTTGACTATGGCTGAGGTCAGAGGTTCTCAAACCTGCCTCACATCAGAATCGCCTAACCACTGGCATTTTAAATAATTTTCTACATGATTCCCATATTCAGCTTGGATCAAGAATTACTGGTTCAATTAATGGCAGCACAGAATAAGCCACTCCAACAGACTTTAGTTTTAGGAATCACAAAATACAAACAAAACAAAACAAAATAAAACACACACACACACACACACACACACACACACACAAAAGGGCTGAAAATACAAAAAAAATAAACTAATTAAAACCCTTCAAGCAACATAATATAAATATTATAATAGACCATTTTGTAAGTCATTCTATTTCCTAAAGATGGAATGAGGTTCTTAAAAATCTTCTCAAAGGACTTGATGGATATTTGTTTAACAGGTAGTTGGAGAGGAGGTAGAGTGGTCATGTAAAAGGAAATTTCCAGCCAAGAATATATCATGCTCAAAAAGACATGTCAACTTCAAAGAAACTGGGGCATATGTGAAATCTAAGTGGACTGACATGGTTAGAGAAAGCCCCCTTTCTTTCCCTTGGTAATTTTGTAAAATATATAACTCTAGCCACTGGACTGAGGCTTTAAGTATGCTCTGAAAAGTAAAAAAAAAAAAAATCAGTTCTTTTGGGATACAAGGGAGATTAATTTCCCATGTGAAATAATATGGTTATAAAAAAGAAAGGAAGTTGGTTCAAAAGATATCAACCAATTAAATTCATCACTTAGGTATTGGAGAATGTAGAAGGAAATCCCTGTTGAGTTTAAAATACCCCCTTTAAACATCAGAACTGCACTTATGATTTAAAGTCTTCTGGCTTCATTATTGTGCCTGCATCCATAAATTCAAGTAGGGGAAGGGCCAGCTTCTCGAAGCCTAAGAACAAACACATACTCATTACTTCACAAATCCGAATCTTTAAGTGGATATAATACTCCTAATAGGTATATGGAAGCTTGGGTTATTTGTCCCATGGTGTGGATCAGTTTGCCTAGGTCTTTCTACACTTGGTTCCTGACCTCTCCGTACATTTAGCAGCAATGACCAAGGGACTGCAGGAGCCCATTTAGGGCACAATGTTGCGTCAATACATATGGCCTCTAAGAGGAAATGAAGAAACAGATATTGGTATCTGAATCCTAGGCTTCCATAGGGGCCAACTAATTAGATACAATTCTGCCTCCTAAAACAATGACAGCCACTGTCCAGTAGGGCAGCATTTAGTCTGTTTTTTCATTTTCACTCACTTTTAAAAGCAATAATGGAGTGTCTGGATGGCTCAATTGGTTAAGTGGCTGACTCTTGATTTTGGCTCAGGTCATGATCTCCAGGTTTGTGACTTCAAGCCTGGGTAGGACTCTGCACTGAGAGCATGGAGCCTACTTGGAATTCTCTCTCTCCCTCTTTGTCTCTCTGTACCCTGCCCATGCTTGCGCGCGCTCTCTCTCTCTCTCTCTCTCTCTCAAAAATAAATAAACACTAAAAAAGGATCTATTGAAAAATTGAAAAGCAATACTAGTATAATGTTATATGTCAATTATATCTCAAAATTAAGAAAAAAAATATTTAGTTTATAAAAGGGGAGGGCAAAATGACTGCTAGCTCCATCACCATCTAGTGGCATACACATCAATTGCCACCTGGAAAACCACTCCACTTCCAGGACTTTAAAAGAAATTTTAGCATCCTCTGACTTCACGTCTATGTTATTTAATTAAAACAATAAAATACAAACTATTTAATGCTTTAAAAAATAAATAAGAGGGGCGCCTGGGTGGCTCGGTCGGTTAAGCGTCAGACTTCGGCTCAGGTCATGATCTCACGGTCCGTGAGTTCAAGCCCCGCGTCGGGCTCTGTGCTGACAGCTCAGAGCCTGGAGCCTGCTTCCGATTCTGTGTCTCCCTCTCTCTCTGACCCTACCCCCTTCATGCTCTGTCTCTCTCTGTCTCAAAAATAAATAAACGTTAAAAAAAATTTTTTTTTAAAAATAAATAAGAAAACAGACATCCTTCTATCAATCCAGTTTCCAAGAAAAATCAAATAAAAGCCAACAGGGAAAAAAAAGTGTTTGCATGGATAAAATTAAAGAATACTCAATTAAATTTACAGTTTTATTTCTAATTCCTCACTCACCACTTGTTTGTTATATTCAGATGCAATATGGATAGAGCACTCTGAGATAATAGAAATTTTGGAAAATTTCTCAGGTGGATTTTCTTAAATATTATTAAGGAAAACACTGGCCTGACTTAACTCATCTTTAATGTGGTTACCTTATATTAAAAAAAATTTGTTTTCCATGATTTCAAATATATCATTTCAATATCTGTTCAACTACAGCAACAACAAAATATGCTATCTTTTTGGAACAGCTATACAAGTATATGTTGTATATCTCTGATAACTACTTATTTTGTAGTAAAATTAAAGAGTAATAGAGGTATTCATATCCTTTGAGCATATCCTTCTGGGAATATAGCTTAAGGGAGTACACACCTACAAGGAAGGAAAGGGGATGGCAGAACAGGAGGACCCGAGGATTGCCTTTTCCCATAAAAACAAATAAATAACTATAAAATCATCCTAAATATCTCAGAAATGAATATGAAGGCTGGCAGAACAAATTCCACAACTAAAGTAGAGAAGAGGCCACATCGAGGAAAGTAGGAAGTGTGGAGATGTAGCTTGGGAGAGAAACACATCTTGGCCACCATGGCGGTGAGGGAGCTGTGGTCACAGAGAAGGGTGAAAGATAAAAGAGTAAACAGGAGAATGCATGGGGGAAATGAATCCCAATAGCAATTGGCTTAGAAAGAGAGAGGGCCCAAATTTCTTGAGTTGATGCCACCAGTGGGGCTTAAATTCTGGAGTTTTAGACGTCAGTATGCTTGACTCTAGGAGAGCTCCGAGGACACTGAGATGGCTCTTGGAGAAAAGGCAGGGTAAATGGCTCGTAGACACAGTATGGAAACAGCCATCTAAAGAATGCCTGAGGAACACAGCAGGGAAGTTAGTTGCTTATTTCAGAGTGTTTCCCAGACAGGCAGAGTTCATGGAGAGATTCACCAAGAACAGAGGAACTGGCAGGTGCCATTTCCCTCCCACGCTCCTCAGTATAAACACTGAGCTATCTGTGGTAACCAGCACAGTGCTTACATTTCCTACCTAACTTGCTTACACCGAGACCCCCCACAACTACCCCGCTTCCAGATGCTCTGGAAGAACTGACCTTTTCAGTCACACTTGCTCCAGTCCCACCATGGTGGGCCTCTCCACACCAATGCCAGTCCAAACCACTAACAACACCTCATCTACTGACCCATTAGTTTTGGGAAGCCTGGGTTCTAGTGGCAGCAGTGACAGGGCTCATTTCACAAGAAGACCAGAGCAAACCTAGTTAAATCATGCCACAATCAGGCCACAAAACAAACACTTTCCACAACCATCATAGGGAGCCTTTACAGATGACAGGCCTAAAGAATAAAGTAACCAGGACACAACAGGGGAGTGCACAAAGCACAATGGAGACCCTCCCAGAAATGCCAGGCCCTGAAGAAAAGGAGATACTACTCTACACTGCACTACACTACAGGGCACTATAGGACTTCTTTTTCACAAAGCAAGTTCCCTCAAAGGCAGAGGATATAGCTGACTTTCCTAACAAAGGGAAGCAGGCACAGAGACATAGAAAATATGAGAAGACAGAGGAATTTAGCCCAAATTAAAGAACAGGACAAGACCACAGCCAGAGATCTAAGCAAAACTGATATAAGTAACATGACTGATGGAGAATTTAAAGCAACGATCATAAGGATACTCACTACACTTAGAAAAGAACCAAGGATATCAGTGAGACCATTAATACAGAGATAAAGAATGACATAGCAGAGATACAGGGCTAAATTAATGAAATGAGAAACATGACTGATAGAATGAACAGCAGGATGGAAGAAGCACAGGAATGAATTAATAACCTAAAACACAGAGTAATGGAAAGCAATCAAGCTGAATAAAAGTGATAAAAAAAGAATTATTCAAAATAAGAATAGATTATGGAGCTCAGGGGCTTCATGACACATAATAGCATTCATTTACATTTGAAGAAAAAGTCAAGGGAGAAGAAGGATGAGGTGAAGGAGAAGAAGAATTATTAGAAGAAGAAAGAGAAGAAGGGAAAGGAAAGTTAAGGGAAGAAGGGGAAGAGGAAGGAGGAGGAGGAGAGAGGAAAGATGAGAGAGAGAGAGAGAAGGAGAGACAGAGAGATAGAGACAGAAAAAAAGAAAAGAAAAGAAAAGAAAAGAAAAGAAAAGAAAAGAAAAGAAAAGAAAAGAAAAGAAAGAGAAAGAAAAGGGGCACAGAATTTATTTCAAGAAATAAATGTTGAAAACTTCCCTGATCTGAGGAAGAAAACAGATACCAGATCCAGGAGGTACAGAGAACCCCCAACAAAATCAACAAAAGCAGATCCACATCAAAACATGTTGTAATTAAAATTACAAAAAAAGAATACTGATATAAAAAAAAATAAAGCAGCAATATAAAAGAAGACAGTCACATACAAAGGAAACACCATAAAGCTATCAAGGGAGTTTTCAGTGGAAACTTTCCAAGACAGAAATAAGTGCATGATCTATTCAAATTGCTGAATGGGAAAAATCTGCAGCCACGAATACTCTATTCAGCAAGGCTATCATTCAAAATAGAAGGAGAGATAAACATCCACCCCCAAAAAAACTAAAGGAGTTCATGACCACTAAATCAACCCTGCAAGAAATATTAAAGAGGACTCGTTGAGTGGAAAGCAAAAACCAAAAAGCAGCAAAAACAAATTATTTCTGTAAAAAAATCAGTCAAGGAGCTCACGAAATTAAAGGAGGTAAAATATGACACCATTAACCTAAAATGTGAAGAGATGTGTAAATAATGGGTTCAAAGAGCAAAACATGTAAGAGAGAAAGACAAGGTCAGATAAAATCTTCAAAAACAACCACAACACCAGTAATAAAATGGCAATAAACACATATCTATCTGCAATTACTTTGAATGTAAATGGACTAAATGTTCCAATCAAAACACACAGGGTAACAGAATGGGTAAAAAGCAAGATCTACCTATATGCTGACTAGAAGTGACTCATTTTACCTAAAGACAGCTGCAGATTGAAAGTGTGAGATGGAAAAACATCCACCATGAAAATAGATGTCAAAACAAAGCTGAAGTAGCAACTCTTATATCAGACAAAATAGACCTTACAACAGACTGTACCAAGAGACAAAGAAGGACACTATATAATAAATGGGACAGTCCAACAAGAAGATATAACAACTGTAAATAGTTATGCACCCAACATGAGAGCACCCAAATACATAAAACATTTAATAACATACATAAAAAGGAACGAATCTGTAATAACACAAAAATAGTAGACTTAAACACCCCCTTACGTCAATGGAAAGATCATTTAAACAGAAAATCAATAAGGACACAATGCTTTTGAAGGACACACCAGACTAGATGAATTAAATACATACATTCAGAACATCATGAAACAGTAGAATACGCATTCTTCCCAAGTGCACATGGAACATTGTCCAGAATAGATTACATATTAGGCCACAAAACAAGTCCTACCATGCATGTTTTCTTTTTTTTTTTTTAATGTTTACTTATTTTTAAGAGAGTGAAAGTGGAAGAAGGGCATAAAGAGAGGGGACAGCATATCTAAAGCAGGCTCTATGCTGACAGCAGACAGCCTGAGGCAGGGTTCAAACTCACAAACCGTGAGATAATGACCTAAGCCAAAGTCAGACACTTAACTGACTGAGCCACCCAAGTGCCCCACCATGCACCTTTTCTCACCACAGAGCCATGAAATTAGAACTCAACCACAAGAACAGTAAATGGGTCAACTAGGAAATCAATGAAGAAATTAAAAAGTATACGGAAACAAATAAAAATAAAACCACAACAGTTTAAAACCTTTGAAATTCAGAAAAAGTTGTTCAAAGAGGACAGATTATGGTAGGACAGGCCTACATCAGGGAGCAAGAAAGGGCATAAACAACCTAACCTTACACCTAAAGGACCTAGAGAAAGAACAAAAACAAAATGAAAAACCAGGAGAAGGAAGGAAATAATAAAGGCTAGAGCAGAAATAAATGACATAGAAACTAAAACAAAAACAAAAACAAAACAAATCAACCAAACCAGGATTTGTTTCCCTAAAATAAATCAAATAAATAAAATCAGAAATGATAGAGGAGCAATAACAACCAACATCATAGAAATACAAACGATTGTAAGAAAATGTTCGGAACAAACTATACCCACAAATTGGACAACGTAGGAGAAATGGATAAATTCCAAGAAATACACGACCTACCAAAACTGAAGCAGGATAAAATAAAATTTGAATGGACCAATTACTAGCAGAGAAATTGAATTTAAAAAAAATACCCAAAAACAAAAGTCCAGGACCAAATGGCTTCACAGGCAAATTTTACCCATCTTTTCTAAGCAAGAGTTAATACTTACTCTTCTTAAACTGTTCCAAAGAAGAGCAAGGGAAGGAAAATTTCCAGTCATTCTATGAGGCTAGCATTACCCTGATTCCAAAACCAGAAAAAGACACCACAAAAAAAGGAAAGAACTATAAGCCAGTATTTGTGAGGAACCTTGATGCAAAAACCCTCAACAAAATACCAGCAAACTGAATCCAACACATTAAAAACATAATTCACCATGATCAAGCGGAATTTCTTCTTGGATTGCAAGGGTGGCTCAATATTTACAAATCAATCAAAATGATGCATTACATCAATAAAAGAAAGGATAAAAACCATATGATCATTTCAATAGACACAGAAAAAGCATTTGACAAAGGACATCATCCATTCAAGACAAAAATACTCAACCAAGTATATTTAGAGGATGCACCTCAACATAAGGACCATACATGAAAAAAATACATATATATGTATAATTTCTTTATAAATTCATCAATCCATATTTTAATGCATATGGAATGTTATTCAGTCATAAAAAAGAATAAACTCTTGCCATTTGCAATGACATAGATGGAGCTAGAGAGTATAATACTAAGCAAAATAAGTACAGAAAGATAAAAATCATGTTATCTCATTCATATGTGGTATTTAAGTAACAAAACAGTTGATCAAAGGGAAAAAAGAGAGAGATAAACCAAGAAACAGACTCTTCACTACAGAAAACAAACTGATAGTTACCAGAGGGGAGGTGGGTGGGGGGAATAGGTGAAACAGGTAATGGGGATTGAGAAGTATATTTGTGATGAGCTCCAGGTAATTAAATTTAAAAAAAAGGATATATATATAAGAAAATATTATAAAAATAGTAAAAGTTTTATGCACAAAGATATTCATCATAGCACCATTTAACTTGGTCAATTTGTCTTTGAAAAAAAAATTATGTTTGAAACAACCTAAATATTCAAGCACTCGAGATGCTCCTGATGGTGAATAATGCATCAATGAATCTAATGAAAGTATCCACAAACTAATATCAGCACCCTGGTTTTGTTTAGGTCTCAAGTTAAAAATAGTTTTTACATTTTTAAATGGTAAAAAAAAAATTTAAAAATATTATTTTGTGACCGATGAAAACTATAGCAAAATCAAAGTTACAACATCCATAAAATTTTACTGCGGCACAGAAATGCTCATATACATATTGTATGTTCATTTATATCTCATCTGTAATCATCTTTCTTAAATAGCATAATGTAGTTAAGACAGACACCATAAGATCTACAAAGCCTCAAATATTTACAGAAAAAGTCTGCTGAACTCTGATCTAATGTACAAGGTAAGAGATCAGGGATTTTGGAATTGGACTGTTTGGTATAAACTACCAAATCTGGTATTTATTATCCGTGTGACACTGAGAAAGATACCTTCTCAAGGCCTCAATCCCCCCACCCCCGCCTTTTAAAGTGAAGATAATAACAGTATCTGCCTCTTAGGGTTGTTGTAGTAATTGAATCATAATACATACAGTGCTTAGATGAGAGTAACCACAGTGAAAATTAGCTATAGTTATAACATTGCTGCTAACTGCTCAAAACTGCTGAAATGTTAGATGGAAAATCAGATAAAATTGTAAATATGGTATGAGTACAACTGTTAGTAAATTTCACGTAAAAACTGCCTAGTGGAAAATATGCCAAAATATTAACAATAATTATCTATCTTTAACTGGAGGGATTTTTACTTTCTATTCTGTTCTTCCCAAGTTTACTAAATGTACTCAAATTATCTATACAATGATAAAACAATCAGGAATACAAAAAAGATGGAGATTGCTATAACTATGGAAACAGTTCTGTGAAAGCACATTTTATATAAGAAATGAATACACAAATGAAAGCAGTGAATATTCTGTGTTCCAAAGGTTCTCCTCATGCTGCTTCATAGATTCTCACCACATCTTTCACAATTATATTTTTTTCCTATCAAAGGGTAAGAATGACATTTATGCACTTCACCTTTCACCTGTGCTGCTGGTCACTTGGAAGTTTGAGATGACAAGCTTACTCAAGCTCATCCTATTATACATATTGCTAATGACCACTGACTTCCGCTGACACCACACTTCATTATCCACGTTGAAAATTCATTGTCCAGCCTCTCTGCTCCAGGCACTTGTCTCCAGCAGCCCTCCCCATAGACAGTTACATTTTTATTCTGTATTAAATTCTCCTCATTACAATTAATCTGTCAATACCACAAAGAGCTTTTAGGTCAGTTCAAGGTGTGTGACTGAATTCCTGGGGAAGGGTTTTGGATATGTGTTAGTTGAACACCAACCTTAGTTACAATTTATTAAAACCATTTATTTCCCCCCAACACTATTTGTTAGAAACAGCAATTGATGTACTTCATTTCTTTTTTTTTTTTTTAGTATACCTGAAAATAGCATTAAAACACAAAATATTTCAAATGTCTAGATAAGTCAATTCTGTTAGTGTGAACTCATGGCCAAGACAGGGGATTTGAGCTTTAATAAGACATTTAGGGGGCGCCTGG
Organism: Neofelis nebulosa; assembly: GCF_028018385.1. Classification (NCBI taxonomy): domain Eukaryota; kingdom Metazoa; phylum Chordata; class Mammalia; order Carnivora; family Felidae; genus Neofelis; species Neofelis nebulosa. The sequence continues at coordinate 94,212,458 of NC_080791.1, forward strand.
GTGGCGCAGTCGGTTAAGCGTCCGACTTCAGCCAGATCACGATCTCGCGGTCTGTGAGTTCGAGCCCCGCGTCAGGCTCTGGGCCGATGGCTCGGAGCCTGGAGCCTGTTTCCGATTCTGTGTCTCCCTCTCTCTCTGCCCCTCCCCCGTTCATGCTCTGTCTCTCTCTGTCCCAAAAATAAATAGAAAACGTTGAAAAAAAAAATTAAAAAAAAAAAAAGAAGAAAAAAAAAAAGAAGAAGAAAAAAAAAAGACATCTAGTTCCCCCTAAAAGGGAGGGTATTTCTTTCCCAAATGTCAGGTTATACTTTGGAGCTTATGTTGAACAAATGCAAGAGGCCACAGGAAAAATAATTACATCGTCTGATTTAACTCAAATACCTACCACAATGTCTGGCATGCAGACATCACCCAGTGAGCCTCATCTAGATTCAATCTATCTTTGGATCCATCTATCCATTCATCCATCCATCCATCAATCTGCACATGTATATCTTTATGAATGAAAATGGGTAAAACAGAAACTTTAATTCACAGACTACTAGAAGTAGATCAGTAGTGTCACCTCTCAACAAGTACAATTTATTTTGAAATGTCTACTGTTGAGATTGATTCTAAGAAAGATACTGATATACCATATGACCCAGCAATAGCACTGCTAGGAATTTACCCACGGAATACAGGACTGCTGATGGATAGGAGCACTTGTACCCCAATGTTTATAGCAGCACTTTAAATAATAGCCAAATTATGGAAAGAGCCTAAAAATGTCCATCAACTGATGAATGGATAAAGAAGATGTGGTTTATATATATACAATGGAATACTACTTGGCAACGAGAAAGAATAAAATCTGGCCATTTGTGGCAATGTGGATGGAACTAGAGACTATTAAGTGAAATAAGTCAGGCAGAGAAAGACAGATACCATATGTTTTCATTCCATATGTGGATCCTGAGAAAATAAACAGAAGACCAGTGGGGAGGGGAAGGGGGGAAAAAAGGTACAGCAAGGGAAGGAGGTAAACCATAAGAAACTCTTAAACACTGAGAACAAACTGAGGATTGATGGGGGGGTGGGAGAGAGGGGAAAGTGGGTGATGGGGATTGAGGAGGGCACCTATTGGGATTAGCACTGGGTGTTACATGGAAACCAATTTGACAATAAATTATATTTAAAAATAAATAAATGTAAAAAAATTAAATTAAATTAAAATGTTATACTTAATAAAAAAAGAACAAATAAAGATACTGATGTTAAAAATTAATCAGACTCTATCCTATCTTTCAATGAGCTAACAGTCCAGTAGGGAACACAGACAGGTGGACAAATACATTGAACACAATAAAATAAGAACGACAATAATAACATGCTTGAGATCCAGAGGATGAAGTGACATATTCTATGGGGAGGAGGTTGGAGAAGATTGTCCTACAAGAGAGACATGGTTCCCAAGTGGGAGATGCTGAGTTTCTTGCAGATTTTCCCATTTTACTTATCTCTTTGCTGATAAATGTCCATGCATGTTTGTACTCTGTTATCACAGAGGGAGCAAACCATGCAACAGATCCTCTGTAGCTCAATCATCACATGGTCAATTTCTTTTGAAGAGCAAGAGGCATAGTTGCAAGGAACAGTTGAGTTGCCCTCATGTGTCCAGATTCCCATTTTGCATCACTTTCTCCCATCCCACACTACTTCTCTTTTTCTTAGTCTATGGAAGTGTTTCTAAAAATTGTATACTTCATAAAAAATAAAGAAATATTCCTTAATATTATTTGGTTTAGTTTTAACTTAACTGCTAAATTTGAAATTGAGTTAAATCACAAAAAGATAATGAAGACTTCCTTTTAATGGGTATGAAATATATTTATTTTTATACTTGAAAATAAGACAATTGAGCACTAGACTGACCAAGCACAGATAATCAAACAGAAGGAATATATATGCTTACAAGGATGATCCTCCTCAGAGACTCCCTGGGTTATATTTTTCATCTTCCAGTAAGAGCTCTGATAGGGTTGGTACAAATAAAGACTGGGTGCCATCCTGGCCTAGTTGGTTAAAACTACTTTACTTCTATAACTCTCATTACTCTTTTCCATTATTAACTCTGCGTGTGTGTGTGTGTGTGTGTGTGTCTGTGCAGTATGGCTCTAGAAATTAGAAAAGGGTCCTGTTCCTTAACAAAGAAAGAATGGAGATGATCACATCAGTTAGAAAATCCATACCCAAGTTCTGATAGTAAAATAAACTAGCACAAGGTAAAATAAAACTTACGTATTTTATTTACTAGATGTCGGTAGAGGCTTAAAACACTGATAATTGATATTTTGATGGATTTTCCTTTGTTCTATGAGCAGTGGTAACAACAAAATGAGAATTAAATTAATGACAGGAAATAAAACCTAACAATTTTCATTAATATTAAATATCATTGTTTCTGATAAGTCTAAACCAAGCCAATGGATCACATTAAATCTCATTAAAGAAGTTGGTCATGGTCTGGTTATTACATAAACAGAATGACATCAAGGAAAATCATATTGGTACTTAGTGTATATTTGTGTTTTTTAGACAGGACAGAATCCTCAAGTCACACCCAAACACAAGACAGTGGAGTGGTGGGGCACCTGGGTGGCTCAGTCGGTTGAGCGCCGACTTCGGCTCAGGTCATGATCTCGCGGCCTGTGAGTTCGAGCCCCGCATCGGGCCCCTGTGCTGACAGCTCAGAGCCCGGAGCCTGTTTCGGATTCTGTGTCTCCCTCTCTCTGACCCTCCCCCATTCATGCTCTGTCTCTCTCTGTCTCAAAAATGAATAAAAACGTTAAAAAAAAAATTAAAAAAAAAAAAAGACAGTGGAGTGGTGTTTGTGTGCAGTGTATATGTGTGTGGGGGGGTGGTGGTGAAAAAGGCTATGTTTAGTTCCAAAGATGAAAAGCAAAGGTCTGAAATGGACTTACATCTGAAAACCATAGGGATATCTGGTTCTTTTTTTTTTTTTTTGCAATAGAACATTATCCTCACGAATGTCTGACTAGATTTTCATATAGCCACAACTATCTAGAAACTATTTGCAGCAATAACAATAATAAAGTCAGCATAAATACACATGCTGAGGAAAGTATAACCTACTGTAAACCTTTTGTGAATCAACTGATAAGGTCATCTCTTCTACTCCAGATATTTCTTTCTTCCTAAACCTTGACCTAATATTCTAGAAGTGCATATTTTCCTCCCTGTGTATGAAGCCGTCCCTGATTTCTTCAGACCACATGAATAAATCCTTCCCCTGGCTCATTAGTACTCATTCTCAGTGCTGTATGTATCTTTCTGGTTTTTTGAATGGCTCTTATTAATGACTTCCCTTTCACTTCAGCTAAATTATAAATACCTTAAGCCTCAGGCTATGATTTGTACTTGTTCAGCAACCTTTTGATTACACGGGGGAGAACGCAACAGAGGAAGGAAGTCCAGAACACACACCAGGCACATTAAATGACAGGGTATTCATTGAAAAAAATATTTATTAATCTACTCTGTGCCAAGTTCTTTCCTTGGCTCTAGTTATTCATATAACAAAAGAGACACAGTCTTTGTCTTCATGGACATTACAAGCTACGAGGAGGCAATAGTCAGTAAGCATGTAGGCAAATGAATGACTGAAACATATCATAGTTGTCTAAAGGAAATACATTGGATTCAAGGATAGAGAGTAAGAACCAAGGCTTGACAAGGTCTAGTTTTCATTTTAGCCTTTATTTGTGTCAAAGCATTAATATGATTCCAGCTCATAAACTCTCACACACTAGAAGAAAAAGAGCTAGTGTCCCTATACACTGGCTAGAAATGACACTGGCTAGAAATGAGGTTCTCAGACTGCCTGGCTGGATATGAATTGATTCAAGAACTGGGGATAGAGAGTATACAGGCCTCATAAGGTGGAAAATTTGGGAGTTCAGCAAAGAAAGTCAACAGGTTAAGAGAGAGGTTGAAGGGAGATAGGGAAGGAAACTAGGATTAGGGTAAAACAATCCTTTCTCCAGATTATATCACCAGTTAGTAAACACATTGTTTCAAGATATATCATCCTAATAAACGGTTGAGCTTCCATCACAAAGTATTATCTCCAGTCAAATATCTGAACAATATCACAAATTCTGTATGTCAGAAATCTGCACATGATTCTTTTGGGGGGGGTTGACAAGGCTGAAATCAAAATGGTAGTGAGATATGGGGGTCTTATCAGAGACTTGGGGTCTTCTTCTAAGGTTACACTCCCATTAGCAGAATTCATTTACTTGTAGCTGTAGAACTCATGTTGGCTTCCTTCTTCAAGGTCAGCAGGAGAGTGTGTCTCCTGCTTTGAATCTCTTTAGGGGATAGCATAAACCTTCCCTTAAAGAGTTCACCTGACTAGATCAAGCACACACAGGTTAATCTCCATTTTGATTAACTCAAAGTCAGTTGATTAGGAATGTTAATTGCACCCGCAAACTTCCCTCAACCTTGTTGTATAACATAACCTAATCACAGGTTGAGATCCCATCACAGTTCAAGATAACCCGTTCCCAAGATTACACAGGAGACCTGTATCAGAAGGTGGGAATCATGTGGGACATTTAATAATTCTGCCTGTCATACTGGACCTGCATTCTCTGAGGGCATTACATTTCAGTAGTTGCATCATTTAGCAGTAGTCTCCCTTTTAATGTTCCCCATAGTTCTCTGAAGTCACTATTAAATGTTAAAAAGAGGGGCTGAATATAAATTACTATTTACACCAACCAGAAGTCATTGTTACTTTCATTTAATAATCCATTCATTCATTCATATATACATATGGCCAACTATACTCATTTCTGATAAATACTGACTTTAGAATACATTTGAGTTTTCAATTCTAGTCTGTGTTCTTAAATTCAAATGTTACACTGAAAATATTTTCTCTGTGTTATAACATCTCAAATCCCTAAGTGCTCCATGGTTTAAGTATAGGACCTTTCTTCTATTAATCTCGTTTTTCACCTAATATGGTAAAAGGACATTCACCAATATTTTTATGTATATTTTGGACTCCCAATAAATTAATGAAAATGTGTTATATTTCTAGGTGGGGGAATAATAGGGCACAGACTTTATTTCTCTTAAGAGAGATAAAGATATTATTTTGTTATTAATAATATTATCTCCCCTCCCCATTTGATAACACTACCTCTAGACACTAAATCTAACACATTACAATTCAGACCATATTTTCACATCTTTTGATTCTCTCAGTAACCCTGTGATTTAAGTATGTTTCTTTCCATCATTGTTCTTTCATTGAAGAGGAAACTGGAACTAAAAGAATTTAAGTGATTTTCAAGGTCAATTTACAAAGAACACATAGGAATCATGCCTCAAACACAGAGCTCTGAAATATGTGAGCAAAGACTGATAGAACAGATAGGAGAAATACACAAATGAAACATTATACTTAGACATTTCAAAATCTATTTCTCAACAATTGAGAGAACAACTAGATATAAAATCAGCAAAGATACAGAAGAACTCAACAATACCACCTTCAGACAGGATCTAATCAGCATTTATAGTCCACTCTCTGCAATAGCAGCAGAATATACATTCCTTAAAGTTTAATGAATGATTTACCAAGATAGGCCATATTGTGAACCATAAAATAAATTGTGAGAAGTTCAAAGATATTGAAATTATGCATAGTGTATTATCTGATCATAATGGAATCAAACTAAAAATTGATAACAGAGAGACACCAGAAAGCTTCCAAGTCTTAAAGAGAGACAGAGCATGGGAAGGTGAGGGGCCAAGAGAGAGAAGGAGACACAGAATCTGAAGCAGGCTCCAGGCTATGAGCTGTGAGCAAAGAGCCCAATGCAGGGCTCATACACACAAACCATGAGATCATGACCTGAACCGAAGTCAGATGCTTAAGCAACTGAGCCACCCAGGTGCCCCTAAGCAACACACTTCTAAATAATACAAGTGGCAAAGTTACGTATTGCTCAATGGAGACCAAAAGTACATTTATCCACATGATAATGACAAACAAAATATCAAAATTTGTAAAACATAGTGAAAACAAGTCTAAGAGGGAAGTTTATATCACTATATACTTATATGAGGAAACAAAAAATCTCAATTAATAATATAAGTTCCCACCTTAAGAAATGAGAAGAAAAATGGGGCACCAGGGTAGCTCAGTCAGTTAAGCTTTCGACTTCGACTCAGGTCATGATCTCATGTGTGGTTCGAGAGTTCAAGCCCCAGGTCGGGCTCTGTGCTGACAAGCTCAGACTCGAGCCTGCTTCAGATTCTGTCTCCATCTTTCTGCCCCTCCCCTGATCGTGCTCTGTATCTCTTTCTCTCAAATATAAAATAAAACATAAAAAATTTAAAAAAATAAAGATATTAGAAGAAAAAGAAAAATGAACCAAAACAAAGTAGGAGGGAGGACATAATAAAGATAAGAACATACATCAATGAACTTAAAAACAGAAAAATATACAACACCAATGAAACAAAAAACTGGTTATTTTAAAAGATCAGTAAAATTGACAAACCTCCAGCCAAACTGAAAAATGAAGACACAAATTGCCAATGTCAGGAATAAGGAGTGAATATCATTACAGACCATGTTGACATTACAGGGATATTAAGAGAATAAACAATTCTACACAGATAAATATTTAATTAGATAAAATAGATCAATTCCTTCAAGTGCACAATCCAAAATAAATCACCAATTATGAAATATATAATTTGAATAGCCTTATAACTACAAAGACATTGAAATCAAAATATAAAAAATCCTTAAAAAGAAAAAATCCTTGGAGTAGTATCGATAGAAAGTCTAAGAGAACTTTAAAGAACAATTTCCATTCATTCTACACAAACTCCTTAAGAAAGTAGTAGAGGATAGAATACTTCTCACATCATTCTCTGAGGTCAGTATTACATTGATACCTGACAAACACAGTTGGCAAACAAAACAAAAAAACTATAAATCAATATCATTCATGAATGTAGATGCAAAAAATCCTTTGAAAAAGATTAGCTAATAGAAATTAGCAATATATAAAATACTTTTATGCTATGACCAAGTAGGCTATATTCTAGGGATTCAAGACTGGCTTAATATTAAAAAAACAATATAATCTATCATATTAATAGGCCTTGGAAGAACAATCACATAATCATATCAATTACTTTAGAAAAATATATTTGACAAAATCCATACATATGATGAAACTCTCAGAAAGTTAGAAATAGAGGAGAATTGGGGTTAATCTGGGTTAATCACTCTCACCACTGTTTTTTTTTTTAATTGGTTTTGTCATTTTGTTTTGTTTGTTTGTTTTTAATCTATCTGTCTCACCACTGTGACAATGAAAAACAATGCCTTTTTACTCAGTGATACCTGGAGAAGTAAACACAAATGATAGCAATGCAGAGATAATGGATTTCTTAAGTTTTTGGTTCAATAAGCCAAATTTCATATATTTGGATCCCAAAGGGAAAAAGAATAGCTTAGTAATGGCAAATTCAGAATCAAAGTAACAGATTCAAATTAGTTTTTGCTTACTTTATTTTTTTTAAAATGTTTATTTATTTTTGAGACAGAGAGAGACAGAGTGCAAGTGGGGGAGGGGCAGAGAGAGAAGGAGACACAGAATCTGAAACAGGCTCCAGGCTCTGAGCGGTCAGCACAGAGCCCGACGCGGGGCTCGAACCCACGGACTGTGAGATCATGACCTGAGCCGAAGTCGGACGCTCAACCGACTGAGCCACCCAGGCGCCCCAGTTTTTGCTTATTTTAAATAACTAGGGAGGCGCTCTTACCACTGTGATCTCACATAGTACTTTGAGTCTTGGCCAGTGCAATATAGCAAGAAAAAGAAATAAGAGATATACAGGCTAGAAAGGAAGAAATAAAGGAGTCTCTATTTGTAGATAATGTAATAGTGTAATAGTAATCTACTGATGTAATAGTAATATTGTATCCAATAAGATTCCATGAAAATAAATACCATTCCACTACCATGGTTGGTTGGACATGAACAAGAGTTTAAGTTCTCGATGACTTTGTTGGTCACTATATCAGGTCTGGACTTATTTTTGGAATTTCTATTACTTGAGAAAACTAAACTCCTTGTTCTGCTAAGATACTATGCATATAATCTCTTACACATAAGTGAAGAGCAACCCTTAACTGATTTAGGTAATCCATTTTCCTATTTTTAAAATAAGCATAATGAACTGAAACTCTCACAGGAAGTTAAGAAATTTGTATTGTGAAGAATGGCCCTTTGGACTGAATTATGCTCCCGCCATCCCCTGCCAACCATATATTTAAGCCTTAATGCCCAATATGACTATATTTGGAGAAAGGGCCTCCAGAGAGGTGATTAAGGTTTAAAATGTGGTCCAAAGGGTGGGACCCTGATCTGATAGGAGTGGTGTACTTGTAAGAGAAAGAGACAAAATCTCTCGCTCTCTCTCTCACTCTCTCTCTCCACACACAAACAGAAAAGGGATCCTGCAAGAAGATGGCCATCTATAACCCAGGAAAAGAGTCTTTACCAGAAACCAACTCTGAGGGCACACTGATCTTGGACTTCTAACTTCCAGAGTAGTGAGAACATAAATGTTTGTTGTTGAAATCACCCAGACTGTAGTCTTTGACTATGATAGCCTGAGTGGATGATTATAAATGGCATCACAGAAACCAAGGAACTAGGTATTTTTCAGAAGCATTCTGCTTGGACAACAGTATTAAATCCGGAAATAAAATCAAGACAAGCAAATGAGTACAAGTGACATTTAAAAATCAGGTGTATTGAGAATAAAACAAAAAAAAAATAGTAACTGTATTCTTACATTCACATGTTTAGATTTTACAAGTAAAATTATGTCACATATTTTATTATGTTTCATGACAGTGAGTCATCAAAATATATTGGTAGCTCCCTTACCATATTAACGGTTATTGAGTAACAATACAGACATGGTGTTGTGTGTTTCGTGAACATTCTGTGAGTTTGATCAGAATGGTGAATGGTATCTGGGTACAGAGAGAGACAATGGGCCTCATACCAAACTTCAGTAAAGAAGCCAATAAATAAACAAGATTTCCTACATGAGGAAAAAGAGATTAACTTAATATAATATGAGCTTCAAAGGAATTTTATTTCTAATGCACTGATGGAAGAGTAATGGTTAAAAAGCTGGAAATGGAGAAAACTATAGCCATTTTTAGCCCTTCGGTACAAATTTGTGGTACTGGCAGTTACAAAATAATCACTTTGAGAAGTCAAAGAGAAATAAGCAGTAAGTCAAGCAAGTTCCTGAGACATAGCAGTGAATAAATTACATGTAGAGAGAATGATCTAAGGGCTCTCCATCCTGGACATATACAAAAGGCTTCCATTCTTCCTGGGGAGCACTGAACATCACTGTGCTTGTTCCTGAATATATACTACTCATATGTAGGGAAACCACTGAACATATGTTACAAGTTCATTCATATTCCTGGCCAGGGAACTTGAAAACCACTGAAACACATTCCAACACCAGCAATGAAGTTTCTATTAGAGCTGTCTACATTAGCCTGCAGAACAAGCTTAATGAGACATCTTTCCTTTCTCCCTTCTTTCTACCCCATTAGCTTCTCTCCCGGGAGGAAACTATATTACTGTAGCTATCTTCACCCTTCCATGACCTTAGAGCTCAGTGCATGGAGAGAGCTTAAAATGTACAAAGGCCTTAGTATAATTCAATAAAAAAAGAAGCATCATCAATATCCTCAGACCTAGACGATGGGGAGACTCTGCCGCTGAAGTTTCTGAATTTAGTTTGCCCTGCACCCTGAGAAGAATAGGGGCCAGCACTACCAAGCAACAAAGTATCTGCTATCTTACCTGACAAGTGATATGGAAGACCTTTAATGTCAACTTTGCAAAAACCTGGCAAGCAGAAAACAAAGTAATCGACAATACTATGTGTGAAATGAAGCTAAAATCAAAATAAATTTACCTCCATGAAAACATGTCCATGTGCAAGAGAAAAGGAAATTTCTATGGGTAGCAATAGCAAGGTACAAGCATATTAAAAACATGATTTAAAGTCTTTTAGATTTTCCAGTATTCATGCCACACAATGTGAGTCACGAAATAAGATTTACCACCTAGGAAGGAAAGAGGATTACGATGTGAGGTACAAATGACTTCAGATACAAGAATTGGATAGATTACTGTTTTATATGAGGCACACAAAGGTGATAAATAAAACCTAAGAGTCAGCAATCATGCCATATATACAAATGACTAGATATTCTACTTTTGTTCTCATGGCACAAAGCCATTTTGTGCCTGAAGATATGCCAGGAATCTCAGCTCTTCTGTCCATTTATTATTGGGTCATATTCAATCTCTTGATACACTATGAAACATTTAAACTGCAAAATTTAGTGTTGTAACATTTTGCCAGAGATTACAGTTTTATTTGGAACTGCTCTTAATAATGAGAAAGGAAACATAGAGAAAATAGATTTTGTAGAAAGAGATGGTTTTGTAATCAACACAAATACTGGAAGAATTTTCATCATAAAAAATTTCAGAGGTCTATAAGAGGTCTCCCTCTTCCCCAAACTGCAAAGAGCACTTCTAGACACACACACACACATACACACACACACACACACACACACACACACAGACCATAGACACAGGACTTTGTACAGACCTTAATTTGAGTAGAGTTACCCTGCTAACCTTTCTTACAATGTGATTGCTTTCTTATACAGTAGCAATCAGGAAAAAAAGACGTGGGGGGGGGTGGTTTATAATTTATAAAAACACGTGTGGGTAAGACAAAGGTTGCATGCTTTCAATACTGAACACTTAGAGATTTCTTCATATGAAATCATTCATTTCATATATTACCTCTACAACAAAGGCTTGTTAGGCTTTGGAACAAATGGAGGCTTGCACTAGCATGGCAATATAGCATTGGAAAAGGTCAAAGTCCCTTCCCAATTTTGGACCCCTTCCAGAACCAGGATGTGGTAGATTCTATTCTGATTCAGAATATTTGTTCCTACTCCATGGGAGAAAATTGAACATTTCTGCCATGTTCATAGTGTGTTTCACCATGTAGCTTATTTTTTTTTAATATATGAAATTTATTGTCAAATTGGTTTCCATACAACACCCAATGCTCGTCCCAAAAGATGCCCTCTTCAATACCCATCACACACCCTCCCCTCCCTCCCACCCCCCATCAACCCTCAGTTTGTTCTCAGTTTTTAAGAGTCTCAAAAATATGGAACGCTTCACGAATTTGCATGTCATCCTTGTGCAGGGGCCATGCTAATCTTCTCTGTATCATTCCAATTTTAGTATATGTGCTGCCGAAGCGAGCACTCACCATGTAGCTTATATTGCCTCTCACAGTGAAATAATTTTATTTTTCCACCCTCTGATATGAGGAATGGCAATTTGATTCACTTTGGCTGATGGGTTGGGAAGAACTAGTGTGTGTCTCTTCTGAACACAAGTTCAAGAGTATTTATGGTTCCACCACCTCTTTTCCCTGTGCCACAAGACCTGTCATAGCCAAACAAAAATGGCTTCTACAGCCTGGAGTGAAAATAAAGAAGAGGAGTACCACAAACACCAAAGCAAAAGGTAACATAAACAAAATAAAATGATACTTTGTTTTTTAAGTCATTGAGACGTGCAGGTTATTATAGCATACTCTAGTCTATCCTGGGGATACACAGAATGACACAGAAGGTGGCATAAATATTTTTAAATACATAATATTTTATAAACAATGTAATATTTTAGTATATTTTATACTTAATATAATTTCATTAGAAACTTAACCAATCATTTTGACAAGTGGTTAACCAGAGTTACGTTGATTGTAACCATTTTATCTTCAGTTGGTGGTTCAGTAACATTACATCTGATCCCATGGTTTACATGCCATCTCAACTGATCCTTTGTACCATTTAGTAATATTTCAACAGGTTTCAAATGCTCTGAGTTAGCAATTTCAATTTTAGGAAACCTTGAAATCAATAAACAAATGCATAAAGCTTTTTGTGCAAGCATTTCTTACATTATTTTAAAAAAATAGTGAAAACAAACAATATCCAACAACAGAAGATGAGCTAAATAAATTCAGGTATAACTTTAAAATAAGCAGAATATTTCACATCATAGAGGAACATTTACACCTGTGATAAATGTTCAAAATACACTGAGAAAAAAATCATATTATAACACAATATATATGGTATGATCCCAAAGTTATTAAAATTATATAAATGAATAAAATTATGGTAATGTAAAAACAGGTACTTTTTTTTCTTATACTTACCTATGCTTTCAATATTATATGCTACAAATTGGTATTATTATAATGAGGTAATAATGATGTTCTATGGAATATTACTGAATGGAAGAAAAGCACATGACTGTATGATACACCAAAGTTGTGGTGACATATACACATAGTACATCTTTAGAACACTGTACATAGAATTATTAATGTTGATTAACTGTGGTGCGAAGCAAAGGACCAGAAAACTTCCACTTTATTCTCTGTACAGTTTAATATTACATTTTTATAATAAGCACATAGTAATTTATAATTTGAAAACTTCACTAATGTTATTAAACATACAAACACATGAACACACACATGCATGTGCACACACACACACATTTTGGGCCCTGTAAAATGAGAGCCAGTTAAACTTAGTGTCTTCACTATTATAGCGAGATGTCCTCACTGAATAGAATAGGGACACAGATATTCAATTTTCAAAACCTTCAAGGTGGAGTAAAAGACTAAACCCAGGCCAACTTGAATACTCTATTTGGAGTTATTCTTAGTGCTCATATTATACTGAAGTAAACTACTAATTTATCTCTAAAGAGAGAATGTACTGGTCACACCCACATTTTCCAGGCTCTGGTCCAATATTTAAGCCTCAAAAACAAAAATCACTTGAAGAAAAAAACAAAGGGCCTGGTCTCAAGAAACCAGGTCACAGAGCCTGAGAAAAAAAAACTTCAGGAGAGGTTCCGGAAGATGGCGGCGTAGGAGGACGCTGGGCTCACCGCGCGTCCTGCTAATCACTTAGATTCCACCTACACCTGCCTAAAGAACCCAGAAAACCGCCAGAGGATTAGCAGAACGGAGTCTCCGGAGCCAAGCGCAGACGAGAGGCCCACGGAAGAGGGTAGGAAGGGCGGCGAGGCGGTGCGCACTCCACGGACTGGCGGGAGGGAGCCGGGGCGGAGGGGCGGCTCGCCGGCCAAGCAGAGCCCCCGAGTCGGGCTGGCAAAAGCGGAGGGGCCGGACGGACTGTGTTCCGACAGCAAGCGCGACTTAGCGTCTGGGAGGTCAGAAGTTAACAGCTCTGCTCAGAAAGCGGGAAGGCTGGAGGACAAAGGGAGGGAGAGCTGCTGAGCCCCCGGACGGACGGCAGAGCTCAGCTTGGCGGGGAACAAAGGCGCTCGCCAGCGCCATCTCCCCCGCCCATCCCCCAGCCAAAATCCCAAAGAGAACCAGTTCCTGCCAGGGAACTTGCTCGCTCCGCGCAAACACCCAACTCTGTGCTTCTGCGGAGCCAAACCTCCGGCAGCGGATCTGACTCCCTCCCGCTGCCACAGGGCCCCTCCTGAAGTGGATCACCTAAGGAGAAGCGAGCTAAGCCTGCCACTCCTGCCCCCAGTGCACCTTGCCTACCCACCCCGGCTAATACACCAGATCCCCAGCACCACAAGCCTGGCAGTGTGCAAGTAGCCCAGACGGGCCACGCCACCCCACAGTGAATCCCGCCCCTAGGAGAGGGGAAGAGAAGGCACACACCAGTCTGACTGTGGCCCCAGCGGTGGGCTGGGGGCAGACATCAGGTCGGACTGCGGCCCCGCCCACCAACTCCAGTTATACACCACAGCACGGGGGAAGTGCCCTGCAGGTCCTCACCGCTCCAGGGACTGTCCAAAATGACCAAACGGAAGAATTCCCCTCAGAAGAATCTCCAGGAAATAACAACAGCTAATGAACTGATCAAAAAGGATTTAAATAATATAACAGAAAGTGAATTTAGAATAATAGTCATAAAATTAATCGCTGGGCTTGAAAACAGTATACAGGACAGCAGAGAATCTCTTGCTACAGAGATCAAGGGACTAAGGAACAGTCACGAGGAGCTGAAAAACGCTTTAAACGAAATGCAAAACAAAATGGAAACCACCACGGCTCGGATTGAAGAGGCAGAGGACAGAATAGGTGAACTAGAAGATAAAGTTATGGAGAAAGAGGAAGCTGAAAGAAAGAGAGATAAAAAAATCCAGGAGTATGAGGGGAAAATTAGAGAACTAAGTGATACACTAAAAAGAAATAATCTACGCATAATTGGTATCCCAGAGGAGGAAGAGAGAGGGAAAGGTGCTGAAGGGGTACTTGAAGAAATTATAGCTGAGAACTTCCCTGAACTGGGGAAGGAAAAAGGCATTGAAATCCAAGAGGCACAGAGAACTCCCTTCAGACGTAACTTGAATCGATCTTCTGCACGACATATCATAGTGAAACTGGCAAAATACAAGGATAAAGAGAAAATTCTGAAAGCAGCAAGGGATAAACGTGCCCTCACATATAAAGGGAGACCTATAAGACTCGTGACTGATCTCTCCTTTGAAACTTGGCAGGCCAGAAAGGCTTGGCACGATATCTTCAGTGTGCTAAACAGAAAAAATATGCAGCCGAGAATCCTTTATCCAGCAAGTCTGTCATTTAGAATAGAAGGAGAGATAAAGGTCTTCCCAAACAAACAAAAACTGAAGGAATTTGTCACCACGAAACCAGCCCTACAAGAGATCCTAAGGGGGATCCTGTGAGACAAAGTACCAGAGACATCACTACAAGCATAAAACATACAGACATCACAATGACTCTAAACCCGTATCTTTCTATAATAACACTGAATGTAAATGGATTAAACGCGCCAACCAAAAGACATAGGGTATCAGAATGGATAAAAAAACAAGACCCATCTATTTGCTGTCTACAAGAGACTCATTTTAGATCTGAGGACACCTTTAGATTGAGAGTGAGGGGATGGAGAACTATTTATCATGCTACTGGAAGCCAAAAGAAAGCTGGAGTAGCCATACTTATATCAGACAAACTAGACTTTAAATTAAAGGCTGTAACAAGAGATGAAGAAGGGCATTATATAATAATTACAGGGTCTATCCATCAGGAAGAGCTAACAATTATAAATGTCTATGCGCCAAATACCGGAGCCCCCAGATATATAAAACAGTTACTCATAAACATAAGCAACCTTATTGATAAGAATGTGCTCATTGCAGGGGACTTTAACACCCCACTTACAGAAATGGATAGATCATCTAGACACACAGTCAATAAAGAAACAAGGGCCCTGAATGATACATTGGATCAGATGGACTTGACAGATATATTTAGAACTCTGCATCCCAAAGCAACAGAATATACTTTCTTCTCGAGTGCACATGGAACATTCTCCAAGATAGATCATATACTGGGTCACAAAACAGCCCTTCATAAGTTTACAAGAATTGAAATTATACCATGCATACTTTCAGACCACAATGCTATGAAGCTTGAAATCAACCACAGGAAAAAGTCTGGAAAACCTCCAAAAGCATGGAGGTTAAAGAACACCCTACTAACGAATGAGTGGGTCAACCAGGCAATTAGAGAAGAAATTAAAAAATATATGGAAACAAACGAAAATGAAAATACAACAATCCAAACGCTTTGGGACGCAGCGAAGGCAGTCCTGAGAGGAAAATACATTGCAATCCAGGCCTATCTCAAGAAACAAGAAAAATCCCAAATACAAAATCTAACAGCACACCTAAAGGAAATAGAAGCAGAACAGCAAAGGCAGCCTAAACCCAGCAGAAGAAGAGAAATCATAAAGATCAGAGCAGAAATAAACAATATAGAATCTAAAAAAACGGTAGAGCAGATCAACGAAACCAAGAGTTGGTTTTTTGAAAAAATAAACAAAATTGACAAACCTCTAGCCAGGCTTCTCAAAAAGAAAAGGGAGATGACCCAAATAGATAAAATCATGAATGAAAATGGAATTATTACAACCAATCCCTCAGAGATACAAACAATTATCAGGGAATACTATGAAAAATTATATGCCAACAAATTGGACAACCTTGAAGAAATGGACAAATTCCTAAACACCCACACTCTTCCAAAACTCAATCAGAAGGAAATAGAAAGCTTGAACAGACCCATAACCAGTGAAGAAATTGAATCGGTTATCAAAAATCTCCCAACAAATAAGAGTCCAGGACCAGATGGCTTCCCAGGGGAGTTCTACCAGACGTTTAAAGCAGAGATAATACCTATCCTTCTCAAGCTATTCCAAGAAATAGAAAGGGAAGGAAAACTTCCAGACTCATTCTATGAAGCCAGTATTACTTTGATTCCTAAACCAGACAGAGACCCAGTAAAAAAAGAGAACTACAGGCCAATATCCCTGATGAATATGGATGCAAAAATTCTCAATAAGATACTAGCAAATCGAATTCAACAGCATATAAAGAGAATTATTCACCATGATCAAGTGGGATTCATTCCTGGGATGCAGGGCTGGTTCAACATTCGCAAATCGATCAACGTGATACATCACATTAACAAAAAAAAAGAGAAGAACCATATGATCCTGTCAATCGATGCAGAAAAGGCCTTTGACAAAATCCAGCACCCTTTCTTAATAAAAACCCTTGAGAAAGTCGGGATAGAAGGAACATACTTAAAGATCATAAAAGCCATTTATGAAAAGCCCACAGCTAACATCATCCTCAATGGGGAAAAACTGAGAGCTTTTTCCCTGAGATCAGGAACACGACAGGGATGCCCACTCTCACCGCTGTTGTTTAATATAGTGCTGGAAGTTCTAGCATCAGCAATCAGACAACAAAAGGAAATCAAAGGCATCCAAATTGGCAAAGATGAAGTCAAGCTTTCGCTTTTTGCAGATGACATGATATTATACATGGAAAATCCGATAGACTCCACCAAAAGTCTGCTAGAACTGATACATGAATTCAGCAAAGTTGCAGGATACAAAATCAATGTACAGAAATCAGTTGCATTCTTATACACTAACAATGAAGCAACAGAAAGACAAATTAAGAAACTGATCCCATTCACAATTGCACCAAGAAGCATAAAATACCTAGGAATAAATCTAACCAAAGATGTAAAAGATCTGTATGCTGAAAACTATAGAAAGCTTATGCAGGTAATTGAAGAAGATATAAAGAAATGGAAAGACATTCCCTGCTCATGGATTGGAAGAATAAATATTGTCAAAATGTCAATACTACCCAAAGCTATCTACACATTCAATGCAATCCCAATCAAAATTGCACCAGCATTCTTCTCGAAACTAGAACAAGCAATCCTAAAATTCATATGGAACCACAAAAGGCCCCGAATAGCCAAAGTAATTTTGAAGAAGAAGACCAAAGTAGGAGGCATCACAATCCCAGACTTTAGCCTCTACTACAAAGCTGTCATCATCAAGACAGCATGGTATTGGCATAAAAACAGACACATAGACCAATGGAATCGAATAGAAACCCCAGAACTAGACCCACAAACGTATGGCCAACTCATTTTTGACAAAGCAGGAAAGAACATCCAATGGAAAAAAGACAGTCTCTTTAACAAATGGTGCTGGGAGAACTGGACAGCAACATGCAGAAGGTTGAAACTAGACCACTTTCTCACACCATTCACAAAAATAAACTCAAAATGGATAAAGGACCTGAATGTGAGACAGGAAACCATCAAAACCTTAGAGGAGAAAGCAGGAAAAGACCTCTCTGACCTCAGCCGTAGCAATCTCTTACTCGGCACATCCCCAAAGGCAAGGGAATTAAAAGCAAAAGTGAATTACTGGGACCTTATGAAGATAAAAAGCTTCTGCACAGCAAAGGAAACAACCAACAAAACTAAAAGGCAACCAACGGAATGGGAAAAGATATTTGCAAATGTCACATCGGACAAAGGGCTAGTATCCAAAATCTATAAAGAGCTCATCAAACTCCACACCCGAAAAACAAATAACCCAGTGAAGAAATGGGCAGAAAACATGAATAGACACTTCTCTAAAGAAGACATCCGGATGGCCAACAGGCACTTGAAAAGATGTTCAACGTCGCTCCTCATCAGGGAAATACAAATCAAAACCACACTCAGATACCACCTCACGCCAGTCAGAGTGGCCAAAATGAAGAAATCAGGAGACTATAGATGCTGGAGAGGATGTGGAGAGACGGGAACCCTCTTGCACTGTTGGTGGGAATGCAAATTGGTGCAGCCGCTCTGGAAAGCAGTGTGGAGGTTCCTCAGAAAATTAAAAATAGACCTACCCTATGACCCAGCAATAGCACTGCTAGGAATTTACCCAAGGGATACAGGAGTACTGATGCATAGGGGCACTTGTACCCCAATGTTTATAGCAGCACTCTCAACAATAGCCAAATTATGGAAAGAGCCTAAATGTCCATCAACTGATGAATGGATAAAGAAATTGTGGTTTATATACACAATGGAATACTACATGGCAATGAGAAAAAATGAAATATGGCCTTTTGTAGCAACGTGGATGGAACTGGAGAGTGTGATGCTAAGTGAAATAAGCCATACAGAGAAAGACAGATACCATATGGTTTCACTCTTATGTGGATCCTGAGAAACGTAACAGAAACCCATGGGGGAGGGGAAGGGAAAAAAAAAAAAAAAAAAAAGAGGTTAGAGTGGGAGAGAGCCAAAGCATAAGAGACTGTTAAAAACTGAGAACAAACTGAGGGTTGATGGGGGGTGGGAGGGAGGGCAGGGTGGGTGATGGGTATTGAGGAGGGCACCTTTTGGGATGAGCACTGGGTGTTGTATGGAAACCAATTTGACAGTAAATTTCATATATTAACAAATAAATAAATAAATTAAAAAAAAAAAAAAAAAAAAAAAAAAAACTTCACACACACCAAAAAAAAAAAAAAAAAAAAAAGAGGTGAGGCTTGGGTTTCTCAATGGCTCACTCCGCCTGTGATTTGAGATTGGCCAACTCTGACCTGTAATTTCATTCATCTCTACACTAGATGTATTTTCTAGGAAAACAATGATTGTTTAGGAGTAAATGAATGACAAAATGATTTATCTTAAAGATGTATTTCCATTGGATCATTAAAACATAATATATTTTCATTTCTAAGAATGTTAAAAGTAGAAGGATTTTCAGAAGAAAAAAGTTATTATATAATATTGTCCCCTTTCATTATTATTAAAATGTGCTTGTTTCACTTTTTGTTTGGATTTATATTCTAACAGAACTCACTCTTCAGAATACAATATGATCCATGACTATTTACGGTTCTACAAGTTTCATAATATATCCCAATATAACTATTATAGCAGAGGAACAGAATTAACAAGGATAAGGGTAATTGAATCATAATGCATAGTCTATGAAGTTAAAAATGTTTTTAATCATTAATGTAGCAATGACTAAAGGAATATAATTCTTAGCAATTCTAAGTAGGCTAAGGTCTGACTATAACAATCCCTCTTACAACACTAAATTAGCCCTACAGTTTCAGTGATTACAATAACAAATGCATTAAAAATATAACATCTATCTGCTTGGAGTACACTTGGACTTGGCTGTCAACATTGCAAACTGACATGATTCATAGATATTCAAGGCCATGAAAGAACCACACTCTTTCATCCTGTGATTTGTCAAGAACTAATTTGAAGGCGGGGGGGGAAAGAAAGCATTTGTGGCATTATCTAAAATAGTAGAAAATTGGAGCAAAGATAAATATCCAAAAAATAGGGGTACTGTTAAAACTTTTAGTGAGACTATGATATTTTATGTACATTTTATGACCATTCAAAATAAAGTTATAAATCTTAATGACATTGGAGAACATGTATGATCCACCCTGATATTTTGGTGTCTAACACAGGTCATGCAATGTGAGATGAAACAAGACAGAACACAAAATATTTGTTGTGATTCAGGGGCACCTGTGTGACTCAGTCAGTGAGTGTCCGAATTCAGCTCAGCTCATGATCTCATGGTTGGTGGGTTTGAGCCCTGTGACGGGCTCTGTGCTGACAGCTCAGAGCCTGGAGCCTGCTTCAGATTCTGTGTCTCCTCTCTCTGCCCCTCACCCTCTTGCACTCTGTCTCCCTCTCTCTCAAAAACAAAGAAACATTAAAAAAAATAAAGAAATATGTTTGCTGTCATTCAGTGATGTAGAACACCTATCCATGTGGGCAAAGATAAGAAAGGGAAGAAGCTTAACTGGAACTACAGTTGTATTAGTTGGTAGGGGGTTAGATGGTTTATTTTTCTTTTAGAAAAATTGCATAGTGTTCTATTTTTATTTTTGTAATTATAAAAAACTGGACAAAGAAAAAATACACAGATACTTTCAAGTCTATATGTTCAGAACAAGTGATGTATTGAAACACACAAAAAAGATCTGAGAACTTAGTATGTAACCGTGACTTTCAAACCAACACTATCTGTAGATGACACAGTATCAAAGATCACATTATATCAACTATTACCAGTTTCAATCTGCCTTTTGATTTTATCTATTTACCTAGTGTTTAACCAATTTTTTCTATTAAGGTCCAGTCATTCTGGCTTGTGACTGACTGGGCGGAATGATTTCAATTAGATAACTACGGTCAAGGTGGAACACTATTTTCTCTAAGTCCTGTTCAAGTGAGTAACCAGAGAGGTGACATATGATAAGAAACACCTGAGCCAGGGCTAGCTGTACCTGCCAGACCTACTCTAATGTTGACTCAAGATTTCCTAAAGCAAAAATCAGTCAACAATTCAAAATCCCACGGTTCCCGTAAGACTGTAGATCACTCTGTTTCAAAGCCCGGTATAGGCGGGTGGGGGTGGGGGGTGGGAAGCTAACGTAAGGTGAAAATTAAGGGATGATCACTGTATCCTACACATTTCTATTAAATGGCAAATATTTTTTAAAGTTTCAGAGAGGCAGAAATGCAGGGCTCAGGTTCTAAGAGGCTGATTTTGCATTGCAGAAGCTGCAGTACCTCAGCTGAGACCCCTACATTCAAAAAAGGCCCTAGTGGTTGTTCTGTGTTCCTGTTTCTTTTTGTTATTATGATTATTTTAACTTTCTTGGTTTTTGAGAGAGAGGGAAAGAGAGAGAGACAGAGAGACAGAGTATGAGTGAGGAAGGGGCAGACAGGGGGAGACAGAATCGCAAGCATGCTCCATGTACCCAGTTGTCAGCACAGAGCTGGAAGAGAGACTCAAACTCCCAACCCATGAGGTCATGACTTGAACTGAAGTCAGATGCTTAACCAACTGAGCCACCCAGGGGCCCCCGTGTTCCTATTTCTAATACAAGTGTTATCCCTGGTGACAAATTATAATGTGCCTTTGTTTTTTTTTCTTTTTTGAGGCCTACAAACAAGAAGTAGAATCAAATCCAAAACAACTTCTTCCAGTTTGAGACGTCAGTCCCCAAAGACTAAAGAAAATTAATTCTTTGATATATTCCTTTTTCTTTATTTCTTAAACTCTCACAAAAAAAAAAAAAAAAAAACAGCCACCTTCTCAAACTCTGCACCTATCTCTAGAAGAATTACTGAAAACATCAGAGTAGTGAGTCTCATGGTATTTTTATTTTTCTTATTACTATTTCAGGAATATTAGATAACAGATAGATATTAGATAACATATATGACACTCAATGATGCTTTAACAAAATTTCTGATTTGTCTGCCAAGAATGAACAAATATGTTTATTGAGGAGTATGGAAGAGAGGTATTCAGCCTGCTCATTGAATAAAAATGTAGGTTTTCTTTAACCAAGTGAAAATGAACATTTGTGGGAAAATAAAATGTCTTCACCCTTGCTGAAATATATTAACCAGTTTATACCAGATGCTAATACCCCAAATTCAAAGATAAATGGAAAATATTGTCTTTATATTTACTATATATGTCATGATACAGAAACAAAAAGTTACTTTTTGATACCTGAAAACAGGTAAACTTTTACCAGTGGACAATAAAAAAATATATTAGGAATAGATAGATATATAGATGATGTAGATGATAGATATAGATATAGATAGATATGACAAACACACGGGTAATATCATAGTTAGTAGTGAGAATTAAAAGATTTTCCTCTAAGGTCAGGAACAAGACAAGAATGTCCACCCTTATTGTTTTACTCAAGATAGATTAGAGGTTCTAGCTGTAGGAATCAGACAAGAAAAATTAATAAAAGGTATCCAAACTGGTAAGAAGAAATAAAACGGTTACTCTTTGCAGATCATATGATATCATATGCAGACAATTCTAAAGACATCACCAGAAAACTCCTAGAACTAATAAATGAATTCAGTTGCAGGCTACAAAATTAATATACAAAAGTCTGTTATATTTTCACATGCTAATAATAAAGTAGCACAAAGTTAAGAAACAATCCTATTTACAGTTGTATCAGAAAGAATAAAACACACCTAAAAAATTTAACGAACTAGGTGAAAGACTTACACCCTGAAAACTATACAACACTGATGAAATAAATTGAAAGTGATGCAAGCAACTGGAAAGATATTTCATGTTCATGGACTGGAAGAATTAAAATTATTAATGTGTCTATAAGATCCAAAGCAATCTACAGATTCAATGCAATCCCTATCAAAATAATGATGTTTTTTTCACAGAACTAGAAAAAAGAATACTAAAATTTTTATGGAACCCAAGAAGGTCCCAAATAGTCAAAAACATCTTGAGAAATAAAGCAATACGGGAGGTATCACAATCCCAGATTTCAAGATATTTCAATGTTGCAGTAATCAAAACAGTATGGTACTGGCACACAGTCACATAGACCAATGGAACAGAATAGACAGCCCATAAATAAACCCATGATTATCTGGTCAACTAATCTATGACAAAGGAGGCAAGAATTTATAATGGGGGAAAGACAGACAGTCTTTTCAGCAAATGGTGTTGAGAAAACTAAACACCTACATGCAAAAGAACAAAACTGTACCACTCTCTTTAACTACACATAAAAATAAACTCAACACGGATTAAAGACCTGAATGCGAGATGTGAGACCATAAAACTCTTAAAACATAAGCAGTAATTTCTTGAACATCAACCTTAGCAATATATTTATGGAAATTTTTCTGCAGACAAGGGAAACAGAAGCAAAAATACACTATTGGGACTTCAACAAAATAAAAAGCATCTGCACAGCAAAGGAAATCATCAAAACAAAAAAAGCAACCTACTGAATAGGAGAAAATATTCAAAAGTGACACACCCAATAAGGGGTTAACATCCAAAATATAGAAAGAACTTCTACAATTTAACATCAAAAAAGACCCCAAGACAAAAAAATAAATAAAACACACACACACACATACACACACACAAATAATCCAATTAACAAATGGACAAAGGACCTAAGTAAATATTTTTCCAAAGAAGACATCCAGATTGCCAATAGATACATGGAAAGATATCCAACATGAATCATCATCAGGGAAATGTAAATCAAAACCACAATGAGATATCACTTCGTAGCAGCCAAAATGGTATCAAAAATATAAGGAACAAAAATTCTGCAGAGAATGTGGAAAAAAGGGAACTCTCATGCACCATTGGTGGAAATGTAAACTGGTGTAGCCACTATCAAAAATAGTATGGAGGTGTCTTGAAAAATTAAAAATAAAACTACCATATGCTCCAGTAATTCCACTACTGAGTATTTATCTAAAGAAAGCAAAACCACTATTTTCAAAAGATACATATACCCTTATATCTATTGCAGCATTATTCACAACAGCCAAGATATGGAAGCAACCCAAGGGTCCATGGTTAGATGAGAAGGATAAAGATGTGGTATATATCTACAATGGAACATTACTAACCCATAAAAGAATGAGATCTTAAAATCAGTGAAATAAAAATAGACAATAAAATAAAGAGAAAGAGAAAGAATATAAGACTTTCTTATATCACCAAGTACAGAGTTATTTCCATTAAAGTTACATTGTATCAAACCTTGCACTTTTCTTCACATATTTTTTCAACAATTACACTTGAAATCCACCTCACTGTTTCCAATTTTCTCACCCACCTGAACTGCCTCAAAATGTCATAGCATCTATGATACTTTCTTGTAGCTGCTATATCCAGTTATTCTATAGCCTACCATCAAAAGGTCATCAGTTCCACTGATTATATATAAATAAAAAGAAAATAACTAAGATTAGGAAAGGAAGTGTTTAAAAAATAAAGCCAATTCTTGTGACCTGTCACAAATTTAGAAATATAAAAGCATTTAAAAATATGCAAAGCCAGGATAAAAGAAAAATCTTTATTTCAAGCAATAAACATGGAATTTTTCAAATAACTTAATGGTATTTGTTAAGGAATTGAATCTTCCCAGAAAGAATAAATTCATTATTTCTTTCAAAGATCACAGAATGTATTTATGGAAACTTTATAACTCTTCATGTATTTGAGAGAGTAACATGTAAAACAAACATCAAATCATTTTACTGGACCGAGAAAACCAAGACTGATGGTTGATAAATATAGTAAAGCAGATTCTGGTTAACTTGGGTAAGAACAGTATTTGGTTAACTTTATTTAAAAACGGAATACATTTCTGAAGGACATAATGAGTGCACAGTCATTGGAGTAATTTTTATATTTAGGTGGAATAAAAAAAAATGTGTGACCAAAATGATAGGAAGTATGAACAAAACTAGGTAACACAGATAAATGAAACAGTAGTGGGAGTAGGGGTTAGAATTTAGGAATAGGGAATTAGAATCCAACATTTGGAATTTCAGGAGTCATTGAAGAAACCATTTTCTAACACCTTGCAGTATTAATCATATATAAACATTTATAAAGATACATTTATTTGAGAATTTGATTAGAAGCATCCAATATGAAACAATGATTCAATTTGCCCAAATCTTAACACGTTGAGATCTCTCTAAAGTGTTAATTGATTTTAATTTATACTTGTATTAACTTACTTAACTTCTTCCCATGGAATCAGCCCATTTTCACTCACTCACAGCCTTGGAGAACCCATATTGCTTCCCCCACCCCCACCCCCACTCCACCCCCCCCCCCCCCCCACGAATCCTAAGTCACTCTCAAAAGCAAGGAGCCAAAACTTTTCCCACAATCCTTTACTCATATATTTTATCACTGGTCCCTGGAATCTAGTACTGCTATCCCCTGTTCAATGATGTTGTATTAACACATCAATTTTGATGATCAATTCTTGATTTTCATTTCTCTCGCCTTTCTTTTTCTGAGTCTACATATCTTCAAGGAGGAGAGTGGCTTGGGGGCAAGGAATCCCTGTGTTCCTTACCCCAACCACAACAGTCCTACTCAGTATCATCAGTCACCCAAATCTGGACAGAATTTCTCAGCAATCTCAACTAGTACAGAGGTCACTATCATGTACCTAATTATTGAATATTGCTGGTACTCTCTCCCTTGAAAGCCAACTCCCTAGGTACTTTTTCCTCCTTTCAGTGTTCGTATAAAAGATATCACTGGTACATCTCAAGCAAAATTCAACTTCTCAATCACATTCTATAAATTTTTGGTGGGATGGAGAGAAGAAAGGCAAAGAGTGACATGGGAGGAAGAAGTGTTTGAATTATGTTATAGATCATCATTGAAAAGCCACAAATAAACTTTAAAATTTTTAATTTAACATTTTTAAAATAATTTGGGCAAAACTGGAATGTAGTGAAAACCTTCTTGAATGTCCTCAACTTAATGGAACTGCTGGATTACCTGGTATTCTCAATTCTCTCTACCATGTACCACTCTTGCCTACATCACACTGTATGTTTGCTAATATGCTTTAGCACATGGCACACCTGTTTATCTGCCCCCATGAACTGAGATGCATGCTTGCTCATGTGGCTCCTGTACTATTTCCTAAATGTATGAACTTGTTATTGTAATTATGGCATTTAACTGCAATTAAATATTAATGATAATATTGTAAATATTACATAAACTTATGAAATGTGTCTGGAAGAAAAGAAAATCCCCACTTGTATGAAAACCAAATTGAATGCTTTGTTAAGACCTGACATCAATGAGTCACTAAAAGCCTTGTCAAATAGACATGGGTGGGAAAATGCTATAAAGTAGAGAGAGGAAAACAAACAAACAAAAAAAAACATGCAAAATACATGAATGAATGAATCAATCAATCAATCGTGCACTACAATTGCTTGGCAATTCTTTCTTTTTAAAAATGCTACATTTAGTTTAGAAAAACTGGAAACGGAATTAAGTATTATATTCTAGGCGTGGTTTATATAAGCACAATGACTCAGAATTCAGTGGTGTAAAGAAATTCCAAGAAAGAGCACGGTCGTAGACCAATACATTAGAGAAGAGTGTTAAACAATTTTCCTATAATTCCTTCCTCCTGCCAATTTATTTACTCAATTGACCAAAAATTGCTCCCAATTTTATCAGATGAGTTTCTATTTTTACCATAAATCTCTTCGGATAGTCTAGCTCTCGGTCTTTAGTTATTTATAAGAAATTTGAAAGACAAGAGAAATATACTCCTCTATACCCTTCATCTAGATTCACCATTTGTTGGCATCTGTCACTTTGGCTTTCCCAATTTTTCACTCCACACTGTTCACTTTTACTACTTTTACTCTGTAGTATTATCTTTTGTTATTTGTGTCTATTTCTGTTAGTCAAATTACTGTAGTATAAGTTGCAGATATCACACCGTTTTACTCCTACCGAATTCAGAAAATTTAGCCTGTACCCTCTCTAGTGTGTACTGTATAGTCTGAAACTACATTTAGGAAAACATGTTAAATTCAACTAAAATCTATTTAAATAGAGTTTGACATTGGTGTGACTAAAAATTAGAAGCCAGGGAAAAATGTCATCTTTCTCACAGTTAAACTCTGAAACAAACACATAATAGATAATAGTAATAGGATGTCACCAAAAGTAGACAAATGTTTAAAAAGGAAGAGGAGATTGAACCTTACTGAAACCATTAATATGTACTGGGAATAAGTGCATCACTCAGAAATGAAGGAGAAGCTACTCAGTCACTGAACAGCAAAAGTGAGTAACAGAACCTTCCAGCACTGCTATTTAAGCATGGTATAATTAGCTAATGCTCTCTTAGTAGATATGGTTTTGGTGGCATTTTCATTTCTATTGTATGGTAGGGTGGATTAAATAAACTTGGTAAATATTCAGATCAAATAGTAAACTCTTTTAGAATTTAATGCACATCTGGGCGCCTGGGTGGCTCAGTTGGGTAAGCGTCCATTTTCAGCTCAGGTCATGATCTTATGGTTCATGAGTTTGAGCCCCAGATCGAGCTCTCTATTGTCAGCACCAAGCCCACTTTGGATTCTCTGTCCTCCTCTCTGCCCCTCCTCCACTTGTTCTCTCTCTCTCTCCCCCCCACACCCAAACTAAATAAACTTAAAAAAAATTTTGATGCTCATCAAACAGTAAAAATTGATTTAATTTTCTTTCTGATTTAATTTTTTATCTTGTTAAACAAAGATAAAAAAAACAATGGGAGAAGGGATCTTCATATGTTATCAGATTTAACTTCTATATAACTTTTGAAAGTGTATTTGTTATTTTTAAAATGATATCACTTTATCCACTCAAAAATCTTCAACAGCTCCCCACTGTTTATACAATAATGGCAGTTTTTGACCCAGAGATTCTAAACTGTTCATAATTTAGTCTTTTCCTCCACTTGTGACCTAAATCTTTGACTTGTGACCTAGAATATTATTAACATCCACTACATGTCCCTCTGTTTGGTCAAATCAGTCACTCCTGTCTTCCCAAAACATCTTTTCTTTCTCTTTTCTATGCTGATGTTCAATTCTCCTGAGCCTCTGTTATAAAGTATTGATCATGCCACATTGTAATGGAGCCTGGGGCAAAAGGAAAAACAGTAATACTTTATTTAAATTATATGATTTTGTTCACCATAACCGTTTGGAATTAATATTGATTTTGTAAAATACTGCATTCAAATAGGACTAATCTTGATTACTGAGATTTTGGGAACCCCCTTAAGTTTTGTACTTGAGGCAAAAACCACATTTGTTTCACCCTAGAAGCTTCCTTGTGAAGATTTCCTAATTCCCATAGCTAAAAGTAAACTTTCTCGTTTGAAATCCCAGTGCACTTAGTTTCTCTCTCTTTTATAATACTGAATAGTTCTACCTTTTCTATCATCACCCCAGTATCTGAGTTCATTAAGAGCAGAAAGCTACAGATATTTTTGCTTTACCTTCATTACTTAGCACTCTCTAGTACAGATTTAATGTGGAAAAATAAAGATAAGAAGCAAAACATTCTAATGGCAAATTGAGAATTCACTGAGTGTACTTCAATTTTTTCTCTACTTAGGAAAATTCTTATAATGACTCTTTAGAAATACAAAGAACAGCAGACTGTGAATTAGTATTTTATTCACTGAAGAAATACTAACTGGGTATATACTACATCCATGTGCCCTTTGGGGGAGAGAGTATCCAGAAGTAAATGTGTCAGATACAGTCCCTGAAGATGCACTGTAAAGGGAGAAAATTCAAGAATTAGATGTTATTGCTCACTGCAATGAGTGATATGAAATAAAAAGCAGGCCCCGTTAAGGATGTCTATGCAAAAATCCTGTTAACAATGAATGACTGAGAACATCAAAATAAAATTACACGAAAAAGGTAAAAACTGGAGCCAGGCTTGGAAACCCTCATTTTTGTTCTACTGGGATGTCCTCATATATCATGCACTTACTAGGGAATGTTTGAATAGTTGATTGCCTAGTACCAAATGGGTTTCCACTACAAACTAAGAAATGCAAAGAGAGAAACAAACACCCAGAAATTATTTTCCCATGCTCTATATAGCTCAACTAACGAAGTGACAACCTAAGCCAAAAATTCTGGATGATTTCTAACTGTCCTTTCATTTTGTTAACCAGAGTAACTACAACTGTACTTCTCCCAATATGATATTTAAACACAGCCAAGAGAGAACCAATCAACACAACCAATGTCTTCTGCTTGGGGGAGAAGGAAGCCACAAGGAAAGCATACAGAGCAGCTATTTTTTCAAATTGAAAACACCACTGATAGTTAGAGATTACATATTTTGTGAACTAGATAAAGGTTTTTATCATAAAAAGAGAGAGATTTCTCCCTTAGATTTAATCATTTATCGTGACTTATTGTTTAATACCCATAGCACGTCAGGAGCTTTATAAAAAATGCTTTCTTGTCTCCCATAGTGGAAGAAGTCAAGCCCCAAGCACCCTCCCCCAGCCATCTCTGGTGAATGGAGCAAGTCATTAAAGAGGAATTTGAATTGAGGAGTTTTTCATGGGATTTTCTGTCAAGACTTCTAAATAGAGAGCCAATGAATGGGCCCTTACTTACAAACACAGCCTTGTTGCATGTGGGCTGAGCAAACAGACACCATTGTGGGGACAGGTGGAAAAGAAATATGAATGGACAGTGCAGTTTGCTGCTGTGGAGAATCTCATTACCAAGTGACTTTGTGAATGGCCTCCACGTCTGGGAGTGTAGCCACCCTTCCATAAACCCTCGGTCTTTTCCCATGTGCATCTTAAAGATCAGCAACAATAGAAGGCACAACTTGAAATTCTTTAGAATGGAAATGTCTTTTTCCCCTCCCTCTACTTCTTCTTATTTAAAACACAATTCTAATTTGGGAGTTCAGCTCCTGTACCTTTCTCATGGGAACTGAAAACGCTAAATGAAAGTATGAAGATTTCTTTTTGGGAAGACTACTGCAAAGAAGTTTCTCGTAAACTTGACAGCCCCCAATGCTAATGGACATACCTAAAGAGACAGAGTCCTGTGTCCTATTGCCCATGTGCAGACCTTTCTAAAAGAACTATGTGATCCTTACAACCTGTAAGAGACCAACATGAATGCTCATCTATAATTCCCAAGAGATCAATAGGCAATAAAGAACTTCCCACAGCACCAACCTTGAATAAACAGTATTGATACAAACCAAGTGCCCATTGCCGTGTTGCCCCTCTTTCAAGGAACTGTTAAATGACAGGAGTAACTTCCAAGGTCAAAACCCTGGGGGAGTACTTCTTCCTCTATGGAGAAAAGCAGATATACTTTGGGGATTTATAAACACCTGGGGATAGATTATTTGCAACAATATGGGCACTAGCAGAATAACAAGAGAGCAATCTCTGATTTATTGCATATCTTTTTCTAAGTAGCAGAGAGCAAACCAGTAAAATGTAATAGCATATAGCAGGAGTTCCAGGCTGAGCTCATGCAGAGTCCACTGAGGTAGTTTTGACAGGTCTAAGTGGTGAGGTGTGCCCCTAGGAAGTCTATTAACATGAAAGATTGGGGAGTAATCTTGAAACACAAAACTGAAGCCAACTGACTCTACAAGAAGCAGAACAGGGTACTACAAGCTATAGAAGCGGCAGAGATATTCTTAGTATATGACAGTTGCTTGGGTTTCTCTCCCAGCCCAGACCCCTTTCTATTCAGGCTTTACTTTTCTGAAGAGCAAAGCACTGTTAAAATAAAACCTGAGAGAAAGTTGTTTTGCAGAAGCCAATGGGGAAAATGCAAACAGTGCAGGAAACCCATAGGTGTCTTAGTGATACAGTATCTCTATACAACACAAACCTGGGCTCCTGGGCTCCAGCTGCTGCAAGATTCACCTGCACTGATGGGTAGCAGTGGTACCTAGTAGACCAAGTAGCTTCATAGAAGTGGCTGTGATGAAAATGCATGGGGAGAATCAGGCAGTCTATATGACAATGGTGGCATAAATGACAACGACACCATTAGGGGGCAGTGTTCCCTGAAGCCACATGGGCTATAAAGTCCAGTAGACCGGAAGTGAGATCAATGTCCAATGAAGGGAAGGGTTCACTGACCAAAGCAAGCAGCAACAGCCATTCACAAAGAAGACTGGAAAAGGCGAAGGAAAACATGTTCTATGATCTCTGACTCGTCTCCTTTTGGAGCACACAAGGTTCACTCCTTGGGTATTTCTAGAAATACTTAGCTGTGAGGAGAATCAGAGAAACACGGGTGACACAGAACATTCCCACATTACATTCATCAACCATGAGATTAATTAAACCTCACATGCGTACTTCACCCTCTCCCCTCTACCACTGTCAAATCTGATTTGAGGTGTGGTACAAGATGACAGGGTTTCTGAGGCAACATCACTGAAAGATACAGAAATTACAAATAAAGACCAATATGTTAACTCCCCGTTAAGATTCTCCATAGCCGTTATTAAAAACAATCATACGTATGTCAAAATCACTTTCGCTCTCAGCTCCCTCACTTTTAGGAGATGAACGCACCTTAGGAAAATATGCACCTGGCAAGCTCACTTTTTGTCTCTTTTCCACCAGCACACCATATCCTTCTCTCCAACCCAGACTGTACCTCTCAATCTTCAATGGTGTTCGATGTGTCGATTTCCTACCTATCCCTCAAACTTCTACTGTCTACTCTCTGTATCTTCTTTCATCTCTCCCTCTCAGTGAGCTTCCTCTTCCATTTCCTCTTAGTTGGGAGATCAGGGTTTTAAATGACCACATTCTTAATCTGAGACACTAATATCGGGAAAAAAATCTAAATCAAGTTGAAGCTGCATTAGGAGAGGCATGGTGTCAAGACTAAGGGAGAACATCTGGCTATACTTGGCACTAGCCAGATTACATATCTCATCTTAAATACTGTTTTCAGAGAACATCACAGGTTAAGGACACCACAATCAGGTAGTGAGTGCTTTGAGAAGAATTAAGACTATCACATCACTTGTATCTGGCACACTGCACAACAAAAGACATATTGAATAAATATCTCAGAGTGTCAACTTTTCTTTTTCTGCATAGAAGTTGTGCAAATAAGGCCACAGGCTGGATTTAAGAGCTGAACACCCTGGTTTCAAATCCTACCTCCAGCATTTATTACAGAATCTAGATCAGTTTAACTTCTAAACAACCTCTTTGGCTCAGTTTACACAATCATCCACCAGGCATATTACAGCATATGCTCCCTAGGGTTAATGTGAAAATTAAATGGGCTTAAGTTATTTAAATATTTAGAAAAATACTTGGCGCTGAACAAGTAATCAGTAAATGTCAGTTATTATTTAGGAATCTTTCACTGGCCTTAGGTTGAAAATTAGAACTTTTTACTATAGCTTTCACAAAAATCAGTCTAGAAAAAAAAGTAAAACCCACCATCAAAGAAAAAAACAATAGCCAATGTTCTCTTTATGCCTTTACATATGGACATGGATCTAAAATATTTTCCACTTTAAGATACAGATAAAATTTGAAATATAACTCTATACTATCTGTGCAATTTTCCACCCATACATCTTTCAGTATATGGGCTCTAATATATTTTTTCTTGGCTCTAGGCTGTAGAAAAATTTGGGAGACAATGAGACATTGTAACCAACAGTCTTCAGGAATACTATTTCTAACAGTAGCCAAGTGATGAGGCATTTGATTCTAGCCACTCTTTTCAGTGAGAAAGCAAAGAAACTCAGTCGTGGAATTTATTTGAGGAACTCACGTTTGAAATAACTTAGGAATTAGCAGCTTTCTCCAGTTCACCTTATGGACCTGCTTATGACATCAAGCAACAAACCTACGCCATGCCTTGGATTACTTTTATTTATTTATTTATATATGTATGTATGTATGTATGTATGTATGTATGTATTCAGTTTGGATGGTGATTCTGAAGTCTCATGAAAGCCTAAGCAATTAATGAACCACTTCTCAGTGCTGATAGGGCCAACAGTTGCATACTAATTTGGGTATCTTACACATGGTGGTATTGATGTGTCACACTTTTTTTTTAATATGAAATTTATTGTCAAATTGGTTTCCATACAACACCCAGTGCTCATCCTAACAGGTGCCCTCTCCAATGCCCATCACCCACCCTTCCCTCCCTCCCACCCCCCATCAGCCTTCAGTTTGTTCTCAGTTTTTAAGAGTCTCTTATGTTTTGGCTTCCTCCCTCTCTAACCCTTTTTTTTCCTTCCCCTCCTCCATGGTCTTCTGTTAAGTTTCTCAGCATCCACATAAGAGTGAAAACATATGGTATCTGTCTTTCTCTGTATAGCTTATTTCACTTAGCATCACACTCTCCAGTTCCATCCACGTTGCTACACAGGGCCATATTTCGTTCTTTGTCATTGCCATGTAGTACTCCATTGTGTATATAAACCACAATTTCTTTATCCATTCATCAGCTGATGGACATTTAGGCTCTTTCCATAATTTGGCTATTGTTGAAAGTGCTGCTATAAACATTGGGGTACAAGTGTCCCTATGCATCAGCACTCCTGTATCCCTTGGGTAAATTTCTAGCAGTGCTATTGCTGAGTCATAGGGTAGATCTATTTTTAATTTTTTGAGGAACCTCCATACTTTTTTCCAGCACAAACTGGCTGCACCAGTTTACATTCCCACCAACTTCTTACAGAAACCAAAAAGAAGGAAGTGCCACTCAGGCTTCTCCATCATCTTATTGAAACAAATAAGAATAGATTAAAAAGAGGGAAAAGTCAAAACATTGTTTTATGATTGCTTGGTAGGTAATGTGTTTTAGTTAGGTCACGTTAACTTTTTATAAAGATAAATCTACCTTCTCTACTGTGTTTTTTTAAATTATGGCATAAAACACATGTTCCATGTTCTTTTCAAGCATTATTAATAACTCATGTGTAAAGTCAGCCGTTTTGTGGTGACTTAACCAAGGAATATATTTTGGCATTTAAGAGTTAAACGGCCTGTCTAAACTCAGAGGAATTCTTCGTGGAGGCAGTGATCCAATTCTTATTCATTATTTTACCAACTACAATAAATTATTTCCTAAATGATGTTAAATTGCATTAGCAAAGGTGGAGAACGTGGAGGCTATAGGGCTAGAAGAGTTACGTTACACAGACTTTTCACCCTCCAATTCTCTCTGCCATATATGCTATAGATCTCCGGTGTTGCTCAGCCCCTATATCTCCTGTTCCGTGAGTCAATGAAGTGTGGTTTTCCATTTCTTAATTATAGCATCAGTCTGTGGATATAACACTACAACATCTTTATTGTCTCAGGCGTATATTGGAATCAGAAGGCAGCTGTCTATTGAGGCAGGAACAACTCAGACTGACACAGTTTGTAAGTTAACTGACGCTTTCATGACAGCTGATGTTAATGCTAGTGGATATGATACCTCTCAATATAGACCTGTTTCCTTTTTTTTTTTTTTTTTTGGCTAAGTTTATGGCAAAAAAACCCCACAAAACCCAAAAACTACTCAACATCTGATTATTTTTCTTCCTTTAGTTTTCTATATTTCCCATACCCTCTGCCTAAATTTTTAAATCCCGTAATTTCTCAAGTGGTCCAATGTATCTCTAAGCCCATCAAACTCAACCATTCATCCACAGCTTCACATTTCCTGGGACTTTCAAAAATACATTCCCATGAAACATTCTAAAAATGAAAAGGGTTAAACCAATGGTAAGGGCTCCAGCAGTAGATAGTTTTGATATCAGTACTGCAGGCAGTACTTATACAATATACACCAGCCCACAGTGATGTTTGGGAGTTCACATTATGGAGCAACGTGCCTTCAAATTCCAGTGTGCTGGTTATTCAAGATGTGAGTGTCTTAGTCCATTCAAACTGTTTTAACAGAATATCATAGTATAGTAGAAGCCTTAGCAGGTTTTTGTGTTGGTGTTTGTTTTGCATTGTAAATGCCTGACTTGGGTGTTGATTGATAAGACATATACTTGAAAGATGGCTCTCTTGGGGTTCCTGGGTGGCTCGGTCGGTTAAGCGTCCGACTTTGGCTCAGGTCATGATCTCACAGTTTGTGGATTTGAGCCCATTGTCCGGCTCTGTGCCGACAGCTCAGAGCTTGGAGCCTGCTTCAGATTCTGTGTCTCCTTCTCTCTCTGCCCCTCCCCGGCTTGCACTCTGTCTCTCTCTCGCTCTCTCTCTCTCTCTCTCTCTCAAAAATAAATAAACATTAAAAAAAAAAGATGGCTCTCTTGAATAAACATATTGCCAGCCATACAACTAAATATAGAGCAGACTAGCTCCCCATACTGAGGTTCTTTTCTTTCGGACATCTTGGTTGATTTCGATAACTGACCACTTAAGTCACTTGTTTTTTCTCCTCAAATTCCCCCTCATATGTTTTAAGTTCAATAAAGAGAGAGCCCAAGAAATCCTAAGTCCCTACCCACAACCCCAATAAAAGCAGAACCCCAGGCCTGTATGCTCCCTCTCTACCCATGACATCTCCGTGCCGCCCTATGTGTGCTGTGTAATTTCTATGTTTTGTAAATAATACATTTATTTTTTCCAAAGTTCCCTGATGGTTATTCAGTGAGGGTGTCTTGCAATCATATAAGAACCCTAAGGGCTGGTCCAACCACAATACTGGTTAATGATAAGCTGAGACCAGGATAAAACACTTAAATTGGGTAGCTTAGAAATTAATTTCTCACAGTTCTGGATTCTGGTAAAGCCAAGACAAATGAGCCACCAGATTCCTTGTCTAGTGAGAGTCCATTTCCTAGTTCAAGAAGACAATCTTCTTGGTGTGCCCTCACATGGTAAAATGAAGAGAGGGACCTGTCTGGGGTATCTTTTATAAGGACAGTAATCCCAGTCATGAGGGCTCCACCCTCATGACCAAATCACCCTCCTAAGACCCTACATCTAAATACCATCACATTAGGAATTAGGTTTCAACACTTGAATTTGTGAATAAATGTTCAGTCTGTGCAGTGATCTTGAGAAATTTGCTTAACATGTCCCTATGTTTCTCTGTGAGGATTTTCTGAGTTAAATACACAGAATTGATGAGACCTGTGCCCAGAATAATGTAAACTTAATTCAATAAATATAAACTATTTTCATTATATCCAGATAGGTTTTATGTTTATGTTCTCGGAATCAAAAGGAAATGATATAAGCATACACTAATGGAAACGTGGTAGAATGGGACACAGCTTTATGACCTCCAGAGTCACCCTGGGCCCCAGTTTTCCTACATTTGAGGTGGGAAGCATGTGCTCAGGGAGCAAGGAAGGAAAACACCTGGTTTCCTTACATATAGCAGACGTCAGCCCCACATTTATATTTCTCAAAGAAAGAGATTGGATTTGGGTTTGTCTGTCTGGTTATTTTTTAACATCATTTATGGAACAATTCCATTGATCAGAGTCCATGTCAAGCACCTTAAGTTGTCTGGCCTTCCACAGGCCAGGCTCATCGTGGGGCCATTTTGCAAGGTCCTGAACCAATATACTATGATAAGGCAGTAATGAACTTTATCTCCCTTTCTGAACTTATAGAGCTTTCGTGGTAAAGCAAGCTCTAGATAACTATGGGGCCTCTGAATAAGTATGTTTCAGGAATCACAGATAGACACACATCTTGTCCTGCAGTTCATGCAACTGGCAGTAGGGCAATTGCAGGACTGATTAAATTCTGAAATTCTGTGCAAATTCGCTGTAAAGCAATTCTCTGTTGAGATAGGGCTTAAGAAACATTCAAGTATGTAGAAAGCATTGTTGAAGAGGCTTTAGTTGGTCCCATTATTACTATTGATTGTATTACTATTATAGATGGACTTAATATTCTAGTACGGTTAAAGAATGCAAATCACCTGATTTAGGAAATACTAGACTATCTGTGATTTATGCTATAATCCAAACAGTTCTTACTATATGCCTAAAATTTTGATTAGCTGTTCAGTGGTCTGAAAACATAAGGAAGATTCTCCTATTTCTAAATAGCTACTGTAATTTTTTTTTTCTTACAATGCTATCATTAGCCAGAGACTGCCACAGTGTCCATTCATTTTTTCATATAAAAAACTTTTCTCTCCTTGATACATTTCAACTGTATATATTTTTAGGGATATTGGTCTATAGAGACACTAATGCCTTGATAGATATTATTTTTCTTTGAAGCCCAAGGTTTTTGGGAATTAGTTGGTGTTGGGGGGCAGAGAATAGTGGAGTAATGTTTAAAACATAAAATGAAAAGAAAAAAATATATGGATTTAGTGCTGAATTTAACCCACAGAATCTAGTACCAGGTTTCTAAAACTCCCCTTAAATGCCTAAGCTTTAGTTTCATTGTATATATGATACAATTAAATTTAGCCTCTAATGTAAAAGTAAAATAATGGTTATAATAACATTTTTTGAACACCTAAAATGTTCTAGAAACAGTACTAGTAGAAATACAAAGAGAATAAGTTATAAAATTAGATAATAATATAACTATATGCATACATATTATCTAAAGTTTATTATCACACCTCTAGTTTGAAGTTATGTCAGTTTCACATATGATTAAGTATATAATATGCTTTTTGGTGCTATTATAAAGAGACTCAAAGTTACAATTAAGGTTGAAAGATGCTTTTGAGCTATATGATTAAATATTATGATAAAAAGACCCATTGTAGTATTAAACCAGCCGAATTTTAACTTCCCTGGAAAACTCATATCAAAAACATGTTTAAAGTATTTAACATACTGACGGTCACTTGTGTCAACATTTTGCGAAAATGTGAGTGATCTTGAGCAAATAATGGAAATCTGACCAGAAAAACCTCACCATCTACAAAATAAGACCAATTACAGTTGCTTCACATATCTTATAGTTTTGTAAGAGGTGAAATGAGAATTTCTAGCAAAAGAAGAATCATCTTTGGAGAAATTACCCCTGGCTCCATTGGTCCAGTGGTGAAAAACACGGTACACTGGGATTATCTATGATCGTGAACTATCTGAGCCTGTATAGTTTTTTAATCTCTAATGTAGAAAGACAAATACATTTGGCTGCCAGTCTGCATAATGACCCCCAATGATCCTTATGACCTTGACGAGATAGATCTCCCCCATATTAAACAGGACTAACCAGCGAAACCAATAGGATATTGCAAATGTGACTGTGGGTAACTTCAGAGGTTAGGTCATAAGACACTGCAGCCTACATTTTGCTTGCTTGCATTGCTTGCTTTCAGGGAAGCTAGCTGCCGTGGCATGAAGTCACTTAGGCAGCCCTAGGCATAACCCGGGTGTAGAGGAACTGAGATACACTGCCAACCACCAACACCAACTCACCAGCCATGTGGGTAGGCCTCCTTAGAAGTACATCCTCTAACCATAGTCAAGACTTCAGTTGAATGCAACCCTAGCCAACTTCCTGACTTTACTTCATAAGAATATCCCTCCCCCCACTGCCACCACTAGAACTACCCATATAAGCTTCCCTGAATTCCTTACACACAGAAATTATGAGAGATAATGATCGTTTATTATTGGTTTACACACTATGTTTTAATTTGTTAAGCAGACACAGATTACCAACATAAAGAAGCAAAGCTGCCTTAGAGTAATTGTAAGATTTAGCGAAAATTTCTCCATACATATTTCCCCACTGCGTGTCTACCTACAGTAAGAGCACAATAAATAGGTATTTTATGGAATTAGACCTTCATTGTAAACTCTTTCAAAATGAAAATGAACTCCATTTTCAGCTCCAGAAGAATATTTCTGGCAATGGTAATCAGCTCAGGAGTATGAGTGATGTAAAAAAGTCTAGTCTTTCTTGAAATGTTGGTAATGATGTGCTCTTTGTCAATAGCTGAATGCAGAAATCTATATCATATACTGGTAAACAGAAATTCATTAACCATGAAGGGAGACAGTCACTGGATGATGAAGTGTCTCTGAATGGCAGAAAAACTAGGCAGAAATTTCAGAGTTCTGTTGATTAATTCAATTAGACATGAAGCTCGCCCTACTTCGGGGCTTTCCAATTATGAGAGCCAGGGTATTCCTTTTTATTGTCCAGTGCAATAGTAACCGATTAAAATATTTCATTAAAAAGGAGTACATAAGGATAATCAGTGCAATTCCTATCTTTTTATTACTTCTATCTTGATATATTATCTATAGAAATCAAAAAGAATTTATTTTAAGGATTGCAAGTCTCATTTATTGGAACCTCAGTTCCACCAGATTGTGAATTACAGATTTTACATAATGGTTCATTTTGAAGGACTCCTTATATTTAGAGCTATTGTTTTCTACTCTCTTGCCTTTCTATCATAATTATACTTTGTTAAATCTCCATCACTGTATCTCTTCCATTTTTTTGTAGCAAAAAAATGATTGCTATTCAGAAAAGAAAGTAGTTCTTTAATACTTGAAAGTCAGCAGCCACTATATATGAGAATTCACTACCACTATTTTAATACCATTCATTTACTTGAAATCAGATTCTGGAATTTGTCCTTGTCAGCATGAAATGAAACCACGACGCTGGCTCCAAGAGAACTGGCAAGGAACAACACTGGATATGCAGAGACTCAGAAAACACTGACTCCCGTTGTGTGACCTTGTGGGAAGCCAGTTCTCCCAGACACTCGAACTCATTAACTTCAGAACTGGGATTCTGCAAAGGAGCCAACACTTCCCTTTTCTGTACACAGACATCTTGATCTCAGAAGTCAGCTCACAGCCCTCCTGATAGACAGCTTAGCACACGGGAAAGAACATAGGTTTCTGTATCAAACTCCCAGATCCAGTGCAAATTAGCCTAGACCAGGCAAACCTGAGATAACTTTCAGTTTCCTTGCTGCATAGCTATTGGGTTTGGGAAAAGTCATCTAACCTCACTAAGCCAATGCTTTCCCATCTTCAAATGGGGAAGGATACAATCGATTTCAAACGGTTAGTGGAAATTAAAATAAGATGGCACATGTTAACTAGGAGTGTCAATTTCCCTTCTTTTCTATTACAATACTGGCCTAACAGTAACTTTTGAAATGAGCTTACTGAAAAAAAAAATGTAACGAATACAAAAATGACTTAAGAAGTAATTTAAAAACCACACTACTTTTACACCTCCACTCCTCTATTCACACTCACATTACACACCCAAGTTAAACTTAATAAGGGCTCTGTGCATATTTCTTCCAGACTTTCCCCCTATAGTTAGAATAATCCCTTTGTTTATTTTGTATTTTTATTGTTATAACTATGTTGCAAATACCTTTATAGTGTATATATAGCAAATATCTATGAGTTGTCAACCACAAGAACTATGAAGGAAAATAAGACAAAGCAATACAGTACACAGTGGGGTTTTTATTCACAAAAGAAAAAATGTGAAGAATAAAATGCTACTTTGCTAATATTTAAAG
Organism: Neofelis nebulosa; assembly: GCF_028018385.1. Taxonomy (NCBI): domain Eukaryota; kingdom Metazoa; phylum Chordata; class Mammalia; order Carnivora; family Felidae; genus Neofelis; species Neofelis nebulosa. Next base: position 94,252,952 of record NC_080791.1, read on the forward strand.
TGGCTTGGACTCTCATAAATTATCAAATGATTCAATCTTCCTGGAAAATAATTTAGCTATTCACCTATAAAAAGCCTTGAAATAACAGTATTTTTCTCTTTTTAATGTTTATTTTTGAGAGAGAGAAAGAAAGAGAGAGCACAAGCAAGGAAGAGAGGGCAACACAGAATCTGAAGCAGGCTCCAGGCTCTGAGCTGTCAGCACAGAGCCTGACACAGGGCTCAAACTCATGGACCATGAGATCATGACCTGAGCTGAAGTCGGATGCATAACTGACTGAGCCAACCAGGTGTCCTGAAATAATAGTATTTTTAAATGGCAGGTCCATTTCTAGGAATTTATCCTAAATAATTAAATGTGTACTCAAAGATTTAACTACAAATATATATGGCACAGAATTATCCATAGAATCCAAAAAAGGGGGGAAGAATATATCTAATAATATGGAATTGACTCAATGAAGAATATGATATGCATTCAACAATACAATGTAGATATTAAAGTAATGCTATAAAAGTAACATTTAGTAACATAAAGAGAGGTTAATTTTGTATTGTTGGAAAAACCAAGTTATAAAATAATATACAGAGCATAATCCCATTTTGGATATTTACCGATGAAGGATAATCACTGATCATGGATATTTAGTAATAAAGATTATATACTAATGTGCTAACAATAGATATTTTTAGGTGTAGATTTAATGTAACTATTTTCTTCTAATGATTTCTCTTACTTTCTGGATTTTTCTAGAAAGAAAAAGTACAGCTTTTATGTCATGACATATACTCCTTAGCCTTACCTGCTAGTATAAATAATTCACATTAATAGAAATACAACAAATTCAGTTGTCTTAGACTTAATTAGCAGTATTTCAGTATTCTCTCAAGATATCTAGCTTCCTAATTGTTCCCTCTTCTCAAAAGAGATTTGGGTACAGATTTTCAAATATAATCAGAGCTGCTATTTGTCCTTACACTCTGTTGTCTGCTTTTCTCACCATCCCTCAGTCATTATCTACTTTTACTCCGAAGCCTGTATGTTACCACTCAAGCTGTTGGTAACCTTCTCTCAAAAAATAAACATCTGATACCTTCCTATCCTCAGCTCTTCCTAATTAGCTCTTTCAGAGGGTTTTTCTACTGTTTGTGAGTTTGTAATTGTGGTGTGTGTGTGTGTGTGTGTGTGTGTGTGTGTGTGTTTTCACTAGCTTCTCCATTCCAGAAGATAGAAATTCTGGAAAGGAGCTGTTTCAATTGTAATTAGTTTAGGGACTGTCACACACAACCTCACATTGTAGCTCATAGACATTGAACACCCATATTCTGTTGTCAAATCTTTCATATTCTACCTGAATTCACTAACAGTAAATTTCTTTCAGAGCACTAATATTTTACCAACCAGATCCCTTTAGGGTCTGAACATAACTGAACCCAAATTTTAGAACAAATTCATATACTCCCCCATACATTTCTAAAACCAAAATAACTCAGAAGATGTGGCTGGGCACCTGTTTCAGATCTCACACCTTCTGTGGCAAGTGCTTACTTTTTTTTTTTTTTTTTTTTTTTTGAGAAAGAGAGACACACAGAGAGAGAGAGAGAAACAGAGAAAGAAAGAGAGAGAACAAGCAGAGAAGGGGAAGAGGCGGGAGGGTGGGGAGGGAGGAAAAGAATATCAAACAGGCTGCACACTTAACACAGCATCTGATGAGGGGCTCAATCACAGGACAATGAGATCAAAACTTGAGCGGAAATCAGGAGTGGGAAGCTCAAGTGACTGAGCCACCCAGGCGTCCCTCTGTGGCAGTTGTGAAACTGACTGGCTAGCAGCATACAAAGGACTTCTATGAGACCCTATCACCACATGATGCCAAAAGAGATTCTCTATGAGCCCAGAGAATTACTGTTACTGAATAGGTAGAAAAAAAATATTCTTACTAATTAGCATTACTGTAACATTTCTGTCAAAAAGACATGAAATACTGTATAACAGAAAAAAAAAAGATACTGGAAAAAAACAATGAAATAAAAAAGAAATTATAGATTTAAATCTGTCACATGTTAACTTTGATAAATCAATTCATATTTGTGAGCACTAAATTCTATATTCGTCAAATTAGGCATTCGTGTATGTAGTGAGATTCTAATGGGTCTTCTAGGTAGAAAGTAACTGGTCTTTCCAGAATGAGGCAAACGCATTTCATATAATCGACATTTTAACATCTGCCAGATAAATTCAAAAACACTCGACATGCCATCATTGCCAAGTAAATTTTGATTTGGAACTTTTATTTTCCAAGATTTACAGTTGAGAAGTATGTAATTTTGACTACAGTACCCAATCTCTTCCCTTAAAAAAAAAATAAAAGTAAAAAGATTGGGCACTGCCTTTACTTTTTTACTTTTTGCTTTTACCAAATCACTTACTATAAGCATCAAGAATACAAACAAAATACAATTCGCATAGTTATTTTGGGCAAATATTCTAAACAAAAAACATTTTATGCATCTCCATAGCTTTACATAGTGGTTTTGTTTTAAGTAAAAGGTATTTCATGTGAAAGCTTCCTCAAACTTTACATTTACAGCTGACCTTAATTACACTTTTGGGAATGGTAATCCATCCTTCTGTAATGAAGGACAAAGAAGAAAGAAAAGATTCAAGGAGGAAGCAAAATCTTGTGGAAAATGGTTCAGCAGTTCACAGTCAAAAGGTCAAGGTCTTTTCAGATGGTGAATCACTCTTGATTCTGTGAAAACTGCCTTCAATAGAATGGTGATTTCCATTTCTGTCTAATTAGACATCTATAGTACATTATAGGAGTCCTTTTCATTAGCTCCACACACACATTTGCCAAAACAAGTACTCCAGTTAACTTCTGTTGTATGAAGAATGACTCTTTCCCCAAATCAGTTCAATCCCATACATCCTTTTTAGTGATTGCGTTAGTTTTCTTTCACTGCACCAGTGAAGACAAACTTGGTGGCTTAAAACAACACTCATTTTTTATCCCATGCTTTCCTTCTGGCAAAAGACCAACATGGCCAAACTCAGTTCTCTGCTCAGGGTCTCACACGCAAAGTGTCACCTGACTGTATTTATACTTGAGAGTTGAAGGAAAAATTCACTTCCAAACACTTTCAGATTGTTGGCAGAATTCGGTTCTTTGTGGTTGTAGTAATAAGGTCCTGTTTCCCTAACTGTTAGGCAACTCTAGTGTCCTAGAAGCAGCTCATCATTCCCTGATGTGGGACCTTTCTCAGATGCTTCTCAACATCACAACCAACAGCAACATCCCTCATGCAAAACCTTCTTCATACTTTGAAACTCCATCTTCCTCTTTAACAATTAGTCAGAGAAAACCTCTTGTTTTTAAGGGCTCCTGTAATTAGGCTGATAATCCCCTTCCCTTTTTTATTATTCTCTTTAGATTTTATTTATTTTTTTTCATTTTTTTAGCATAATTTATTGTCAAGTAGCTATATACAGTGTACATGGTGTGCTCTTGGCTTTGGGGGTTGATTCTCATATTCATCACTTACATAAAACACCCAATGCTCAACCCAACAAATGTCCTCCTCAATGCCCATCACCCATTTCCTCCACCCCCCGCCCCAGTCTCTTCCACTCTCAGTTTGTTTCCTGTATTTAAAAGTCTCTTATGGTTTGCCTCCCTCTCTGTTTGTAACTACGTATTTTTTCTCTCCCATCCGCCATGGTCTTCTGTTCAGTTTCTCAACTTCCACATGTGAGTGAAAACATATCACATGTGTCTTTCTCTGACTGACTTATTTCACTTGACATAACACTCTCCAGATCCATCCAAGTTGTTGCAAATGGCAAGATTTTATTCTTTTTCATTGCCAAGTAGCATTCCATTATATATGTGTATATATATATGTATATATATATATATACACCCCCACAACTTCTTTATCCATTCATCAGTTGATGGGCATTTGGCCTCTGGAAAACAGTGTGGAGATTCCTCAACAAATTAAAGATTGAATTACCCTACAACCCAGCAATAGCACTACTAGGAATTTATCCAGGGGATTCAGAAGTGCTGATTCATAGGGGCACATGTACCCCAATGTTTATAGGAGCATTATCAGCAATAGCCAAATTATGGATAATCTCCTTCCCTAAAGTCATCTGATTAGTAACATTAAGTAAGTCTGCAAGATCCATTGTCATGTAATTCAAAAATAACAATTGTAGAGTAACAAGAGGGAGCAGAGAGCATAACACAGTCTCTAAATTTAGGGTGGAAAATCTCGAACAGTCATTTCAGAACCCTGCCTACCATAGTAATGAATGAAAAGGTAAGTGAATTCTATTTTATTGAAAATAATCCTTTCAATTTGACACAGTTCTGAGGTACATAGCAACTTTTTTTTTTTTGAGTGTTTGCCCAATGTGTTAGATCTATGAGAAACTTTAGTTTTTATAACTACTATAGGATACATTTATCCAAGGACCAAACAATAGTTTCTTATATTCAAAGGAACTCTGGAATTTATCTAATTCTTTTAATCAATCTACAATCTAAAAATTCCCTTTGAAACATCGTAACAATAATAGCTAATAGCTCTTAATGATTTACCTGGTGTCAAGCTCTGTCCTCAGTATTTTGCTGAATTTTACACATAATCTCCACAATGAAAGTAAAGCAGATGCCCCTATTATCACCAGCACCACGTTATATGGGATGAGCTTTGACCTGTCAGCACAGAGCCCGATGTAGGGCTCAAACTCAGGAACCGAATCAGATCATGACCTGAGCCAAAGTTAGATGCTTAACCGACTGAGCCACCAAGATTCCTCCAAAGTCTTATGATGGTTTTAAAGAACACAAGGTGTCTGTCGTCATATGTCGGGTTATGCTGCAGAATAACTACCACCTGCCAATTTCACTCGCTTAATATATTAAAATGTATTTTAATTGTGTTCTATGCCCAGTATGAGGTGGAAGGGTGTTGTGATCATCATAGTCACTCAATGAACAGACCAAGAAGTTTCTCGTTGGACATCTGCTTCCACAATCAATGGAACAGGTAGAAATGTGCAGCACAATCTTGCACTGGTACTTAAAACTTCCCGCTTGGCAATGACACACACATACACACACCCAAATGTGCCTGCATGTGCACACACTCACACAAACACACTTTTTGTTCAAATGCATGAGTCAAAGCAAGGTATATGGCCCTGCCTAACTTCACAGTCCGAACACAAGTACAATCCTATCATAATACCCCAAAAGAAGAAGAGAAGTAGAATAGTGAAATAAAGAAGACTATCATCAGTACAAAAGTCAGGTTTTGCTACAATACAAATACCACTTAATGACTTCTTTTTTAGGGGGTTGGCGGGGGAGAGCACTCACAGGCCCATGTAGGCAGAGGAGGGGCAGAGGGAGTGGGAGAGAAAGAATCTCAAGCAGGCTCCATACCCAGCACAGAGGCAGACCCAGAACTAGATTTCACCAACGTGAGATCATGACTTGAGCCGAAACTGAGTCACTCAGCCAACTGAGCCACCCGGTGCCCCTACTTAATGACTCTTAATGACAGAATATGTGAAGTGTTCTTCGTTTTAACAATATCTACATAATCTCTTATTTTCTTTGACCCATTGCTCTCTGTGATCTGAATGCCAGCCTTCTATCCACATAGCCATGCCACCATTTTCCCCTTAAGCCACCATCTGAGAAATCTACACACAACTATGCCTTGCAGACTGCCGTTCCTTAAACTTTTCTAAAAGGACATCATGGGATAAATTAAATCTATGCAGGTTTTCTGATCAACATAATATGTAAAATCAGGGGAAATAGGAAAATAAGATGAAGACATCATATAGTGTCACACTGAACATGCCATTTTGCATTACGATCAACACGAAATGAGGAGAAAAGCACACTTTATGGGAATGCCAGTTCATCTCTTCCAAATGTGAAATATTCTACAATATCCTCTTTAAGGGAAATAGATTTGCTTAATGTTACTCATCCATCCCCCAAGCTGTCTGCCAGCAAATACCTAACTAAAATTCTAAGGGGTCAATAAGCTTTGCTTATAGACCTGCTTCATTACCATGATTGAAGCATACATTTCTTTTTAAAAATATTTTTTAACCTTTATTTTTGAGAGAGAGACACAGGGTGAGAGGGCAGAGGTGCAGAGAGAGGGAGACAGAGAATCCTCTGCACTGTCAGCACAGAGCCCGACATGGAGCTAGAACCCATGAACCCTGAGATCATCACCTGAGCCAAAGTCAGACCGCTTAACTGAATGATCCCCCCAGGAGCCCCTGAAGCATGTATTTCCTGTGAGAGGATTACTCGAACCAGAGCCTGGTGAAAGACTTGAAGGAAAAGATTGAAAAGAATGTTTGGCTTTCTGATGAAGGCACTAAAATAGTTCTGGAGTCTACTTTATATTTAAAGGCAAATTTCGACACAAGTATTCTATTGTCTTTTAAATGAGGGGACCACTTCATTTGAAGCAAAGGTTTGAAGCAGCCACAATGTACAAAGCAAATCAGACACATATTCATTTTGATACCTATCAAAAGTACTTAAGAAGTACTCATTAACATTAAAATACAATTCCTTACATTGTGGTCTGTGGACCACCTTTACCAGAACTAATTGGAGAGTTTTAAAACGCAGGCCCCACAGTCCCATCTTCAAATTTCAACACCCCCAAGAAAGAGGTCTTCACGATAATGTTAGAAATACTATTGTAGTGGGGAAGTGAGTTGAAATCACAGACCGATTCTTAAAGACAGGAGCATCAGAAGGATTATACTTTAGAGAATTTCGGTGAGGGTTTAAATGACCATGCTATCTATAAAGCACTTACAACAGCACCACACAGACTCGGTAAATGTTAGTGCCTTCTAAAATGTCCTCCCAACAAGGACTGGCATTCTGTTGCAAGACCCAAAGTTGTCATAAAGCCAAATGTCGATGTGGTGAAGAGACTCAGTGAGCAGGTATTTCGTCTGTATCGTCAGGGATGTGGGAAAAATAAAAATGAACTTTGAAGACTACATTCAGAAGGAAGCAAGCTTTTTTATGTTTATTAATCCGTCTTTTTTCAAATCTCCCCTTCATCTTGCTGTGCATTTTTTTTTCTTTAGAAAGGTATTTTAGGAATATCTTGGAGTTTTGAACCTGCATCACAAATTTAATTCACAAGTTTGCTGTCTATATTTGAAAGCACATACATAGCACATAACTCGAAAGAGACTTGGCCAAATTCATTTTTGGAGCTCAGGTAGAATTCTGTTAATGCTGATCCCTTACATTCATGTTGAGTGAAAGCCATATAAAAGGCATTAACAAAATATGTTATATAAGTAAAACCAGGATTGTGTCATGCCTGGTTATAAGATTTGAAAAACATTCTGGGTACTATGTCCAAACATCCCCCAAAAGAAATCAATTTTGTCTAAGAACAGTGTTTTACAATTTTTTTTGAAATAATGGGAAAAAGTGAGGGAGAAAGTGAGAAAAAATATGGAGGAAAACCAAACACTATGCTTCATACAAAACATACACACAGCTACTTTTGTGAATGGATTTTCTACAGAAGAAACACTATCCCTAGTCATGGAAAACTGAATGTCACTTGTGTTAGGCTACAGTTTTTGCCATGATTATGGGTAACTACACTGGAGGTTGCTAAGGAATTCTGATTTTTGTGTCTAAGTTCAAGGTTTCATTTACTTTGAAGTATTCATTGATCAATTGCTGTGTTCTCAGAATTGTACATTCCTAATATAATCTCCTATAAAATATAAGTAATAACAATTTTCCCCTAAAATTATGATTGATAGGATTCTTGCTTTTAAAGTGTGTGTGTATACACATGTGCATGTGAGCAAGCACACCTATTAAAAAGATAGAGAAAGAGTTAGCCTGTGTATGGATGTTTATTGAGGGGTCCAGACCCTAAATGAGATGGTATGCAAAATTTTGAGCTTTTTTTTTTCTCAGAAGCAGTTCCATTTTATGTAAATTTTTAAAAATCTTTGTGGCACATAATATTTAAAAATGAGTAATGTAGATAAGGTATAGCTGTGTTTTTCAATTTTTTTCTGGCCATGATACACAGTAAGATATAGATTTTAGGAGTGCCTGGGTGGCTCAGTCAGTAAAGCGTCCAACTTCAGCTCTGGTCATGATATCATGGCTCAGGAGTTTGAGCCCCACATAGGGCTCTGTGCTGACAGTTCGGAGTCTGGAGCCTGTTTCAGATGCTCTCATACACTCTCTCTCTCTCTCTCTGACCCTCCCCAACTTACACTCTGTCTCTCTCTAAATATAAAATAAACATTATTTTTTTTTAACATATAGATTTTACACTGTGACCTAACACATGAGTATACATGTGCACACACATATTTACCTGAAACAAAACTTTCACAAACTAATACTAACCCTTTCACAGTTGCAGTGCACTCTGATATCTGACAGTTTCCATGTCAGTAACTATAACTCTCGGTACTCTATCACAATTAAGACAGGCTGGTAGACAATATAGAAATCTCACATAAATCATGGCATTCCTGACACCACAACATTCTGGAAGATTACGCTGTCAATCATAATACACAGAGAGGGTAAGAAACCCATTTCTTACAGTGGCCTTGTCAATGAGCTTATCCCAGTAACTATTTATGAACTTCAGAGGCCAAGTTGTGGCTGAGATACAGAAAACTAAGGATTTAATTGGGTCAAATGCAGGAGACCTCATTAAGTCCCATTCTCTTTCTTTATATGTTAACATATTCTGGGGAGAAGACGACCTGCCTTCTTCATGGTCTGGGTATTATAATTAGTATTTTAATTAAGAAAAGTTAGGGCTAATCTCCCTTGATTTTTCAATTACAATGTAGTTGGTATGCCACTGTCTATCTGAGCCATGGAGGAACAGCTAGAAGCTTCTTGGTGTGACTGCCATAGCCCTTCACACAAATAATGAAACATTACCTTCTACCTCTCTTTGATCCATTACTGTCAAAATATGTGATTATTGTTTTTGCCTTATCATTTGTGTTTTTATCAATGAATATAGGAAAAAATATTTTTTGATAGTAAATTGGCTTCTAATACTCCAAATTACTCTGTGTTAGGGCCTAAGCTGAGTCCTTTATGTTTATAAATACGTATTCAATAGGAATATTAGTGTTCATAAAACCTTATTTTTAATGTTTCACCCCTTGTGAGTCTCATACTTCCCTTGACAGGTGGTTCTCTGTGAGTTTGTGGGAGCCCAAAGGAGTGTGCCCTATGTGACCAGAAGCAGATTGATTTCTGCTGGTATCATCGCTGCTGTGCTTGTGTCATGATTTCTTCCAGAGGCTACCTGGGCTCCCTTCCTTCCTGCCCCCAGACAGGCAAAGGGACAGCCCCTTCCCATGCAAGAATAACACGAGTCCCTTCAGTCCCTGCCTGTAGGGGAAGATCTCCCATTATCACAACTTCTTTGACATATGTCCCAAGGCAATGCTCTTTAGGCCTCGCTGTTTAATAATTTGTAGAAAAGAGGTGCCTAGGTGACTCACTCAGTTGAGTGTCAGACTCTTGATTTCGGCTCAGGTCATGATCCCAGGTTGTGGGTTCGAGCCCCACTTAAGATTCTCTCTCTCTCTCTCTCTCTCTCTCTCTCTCTCTTTCTCTTCCTCTGCCCCTCTCCCCAACTTGCACTCTAAAAATATTAATACTTTGTAGAGTAACCCTTTTGAGCTTTACTTTGAGCCCCTTCTTTCCTTAGTTCGTGTGTGTGTCTGTGTGTGTGTGTGTGTGTGTGTGTGTGTGTGTGTGTACACCTAGAATGGGTTGGGGTTAAAGGATATACTCCAGATAAAGCCACCACACTATACTTCTGTGTAGCGATTCCCTCTGCAGGCAACAGTTCTTTAGGACTCCTGCTCATCTTTCCCATCCCTTTTGGCCAGGTGGCTTCAGTTAGCTCTCTTCTCATGGGTGCATCTCGGCTCTCCTGCAGGTAGCCATCTGTAACACTGTTGTTGCCCACAGTCTTTCAGACTATGGGCAACTCCTACCCACCAGCAGGCTCTCCCATTTGAGGCTTTCCACAGGGACTCCTGAATCATGACATAAAGAGGTTTCTATCGATAGTCCTCTTTCCCTGGTTATCACAGGTTTCTGAGTACCTCTGATACTCAAGACAGGCAGGCCTTCATTTCATGGGTACTTTCCCTTGTTAATTTTATGAACTGGTTAGTTTTATCCTCATTTTAAAGCCAGGAAAGCTGAGCCCTAATGTTTCAAGTGATTTCTACAAGTGAAAATATGTAAGCAAGATGTAAACTGAGGTTTGCATCCAAGCCTGAATGTGCTTTGAATAGCATGCCTTATCTTATTCAATTGAAGAATAATAGTATGTGTTTCACACATGACAAAAGCAAACAAATGTAACTTTATTGCTTCAATGTCATTGGCCTGTTCAACTTCTGGGTGCTTAAGGAACTACTTTCTTCCAGGCTGCACACTGGTAACTCATGATAGACTAAAACATGCTAACTTGATGAATATATATTTGCTCGTCTCTCTAACTGCCGCTGAATCTCCATCCCTCTCTTAACTGCTGGATCTCCTTCCATTCAGTTCATACTCTGAAGAATCTCAACTCTATATTCTCAACTAAGATCTCCCTCCTGAGGCCCAGACCAAAATTTCTAGCTACCTAACTGGCATATCCATGTGGAAACCCAGATACCACATCACGTTACATGTCAACGAGGTCTCGGCTTACAATCTCTTCTTGCAATGTTTTGCCTCCCATAGTACCAGTTTTAGTTAATATTACCCAGTCACCCCAGAATATAGCCAGGACCCAAATATCCACAACACTTCTTTTTCCTTAACGTTCACTTCCAATCAGTATCCAGGTTGTGATGTTTTTCAACTACATCTCCTTTTCTTTATATTTCTTTTTAGTGCCCTGGTTCAAGTGTCCCTGATTCCTTATTCCTTGCAACCCCTTTTCCAAAGTGACATTAATAATAAAGCCTACTTAGTTATGCCCATTCTCTCACTATAAAAGCTCTCAAAGAGTGCAATCCCACCCACTAGCTTCAGTTTTGGAAATGTGGGGCTTCTTTGTTGTTATAATGATGAGACACTATAAGGACATTAAATGGGCAGAGCTGACAAAAATCTTGTAATGCATGAACAGTTCCATATGAAGAGTAATTGTGCCAATCCTAAATAACTTCAGAAAGCTCCACTGGACCCTGAGTAGGCAACAAAAAATACACACACATACATTATTATCTTAATACTGGACTTTAAATCCATTTAAAAAAACACACATTGAATTAAATATTATATACTGAATTTTCTAAAAATGCTACTACCTGATGGACAATGAGAGAAATGGAACTTTGTTTGGACCGAAACAAGAACACTTCTCCACTTTGGAAAACTACATCAATACAGCTATGTAGGTTGTATGATGGAGGTACCAATGCAACCCACCTGTTGTTATCAGTTCACAGTTGTAGCTGTGGCATTCTTGAGAACAGGTGAGAGCATCTGAGTGCAAAATTCTATCTGTCATTGTGCCGAGGGATATGCATATACTGAAATATAAATTTTATGACAAATTATTGTCCTTTATTTTTCACTAGCATTAACAGGACTATTTTGATTTTCCATTTTAGTTATCTGTGCAAATCAATTATTTATGAATTTAACTTCAAATTATTAAACAGTGCTACAGAACTTTTTTTTATAAAAATAGAATTATTGAGTCTGCTTGGGTTGAAAATGATTTACCTAAAGTTGACTTTGATATAGCATGGTATAAGAGACAATCAAGATTTTGTCCTAGTTACTTCTCTCATCCCTTCTATTCCTCTAGAAAACAACCTGAATTTCTGCTCAAATGTAGATTTTTCTTTTTTTTTTTTTTGTGCTCATGCTAATCTTTCTGTTTAAAATGACATTACTATATATTTCTTTCTCTCCCTGAACTTACAAAAGCATTTTCTTGGCAGAAAGTTAAGCATGCATGGATATATTTTACATGCTCAGTGTTCTCTTTGGCAATTATAATAAATGTTTCTGAATGTGGCTGGTCAACATCCATTCTCCTTCCTAACAGCAGCTCTATTCCTCCTAGCATAAAGTCTGCTGGGATTGTAGTCAGGAGCTTGGCATTGCACTAGCCAAAGAAATAAGCTCAGTATCCAATCTGAGTCAATTGAAAATTACTGTCTTCAAATCCTGAGCTGAAGGAAACAAACAACAAAAATCTGAAAAAAAAAAAGTGGATTTCATCCATTTCAGACACAGGCCCTGAACAAAGTATATCAGTTCTGAAACCATACCTTCCCAGCACTGCAAACTGAAATAATATAGTACGTTAGCATCATGGGTTTCTTTTTGGAAGTCTCTTGCCCTATAATTGCCCAGCTACCAGCATGACAAAAGCCAAATCTGCAATGTGCAAATCATTCTGTCAAATCACTAGGCTGCTTACCTTTGCTCCTCTAATTCTCTATGTTGTAGAATATCAGCTGACCAAACCAACATATTCTGCAGAAAAGGAAACTGTCATAAACATATAAACTCCCAAGAGCTTCATCTCTAATACTGTGTGGAGTGTTTTAATGATGCAGACTATAATATACTGAACTTTTTTTTTCTTTGCTTATGGTATTTTCCAGTATAAAAATAAATGATACTTCTAGTAAAACTCTATTAAGAAACCATGTTTCATTAGCTGTTTAACCCTACAAGGAATAAAATTAGCCTTTCTTTTAAAAATAATAGTTTTAGGGGCACCTGGATGATTCAGTCGGTTCAGTGTCCAACTCTTGATTTTTGGCTCAGGTCATGACCTCACAGTTGTGAGATCAAGCTCAGCATGGGGCTCTGCAATGGGTGTGGGGCCTGCTTAAGATTCTCTCCCTCCCTCTGCCCCAGTAACACTCTGTCTCCAAAAAAAAAAAAAACAAAAACAAAAAAAAACCAAAACTACTTTTAAACTTCTGTCAATTCTTCCAACAACTAATGGATTTGTTCTTTAATACGGAATTCTTTAGTAATTTGGGGTTTACTCATTATTGCATATTTAACAATGACCCTCCAAATATTTTATCAAGCCAATAAGCGAGGAAATTTTTATTCTTTTAATATGTAAGCAGAATTAATAGAAATCTCAATTCTGCTTCTTAGCAGTTGAATGACTCAAAGTCAATTCTGTGTGCCACACAGTATTGCCTATGAAATGCAGGACATAAATCTGGGAGGCTATGAAACATGCTTGAGTCTGGGTCTCAGCCTTTATACTGTTAGATACACCAGTCAACTCTCACCAAAAGGGCAGGTGGGACATTGGTCCACTGGCACAATTCTACACATGAGCACTACATTCTATAGACTACAAGTCTTAGATTGCCTTACTCTAGATATAAATTAAAAAGTAAGTGTGTCACTAAAAATTTCATAAAAAGTATCTTTAAAGTTTGTGTCATTTTCTGGATATATTCAAGATAATGGGACTGTGAGATTCCCCTCCCTTTTGTTGAAATGGAAAGCAGAAATAAAATGGAGAAAATGAGCTTTCTCATTTCTTACTTCTGAAGTAACTAGATTTGTTGGTCGGGGGTTGTTGGAGCAGAGAACACAGTATGTGATGGTAGGAGCCATGGCAACATACCCATGGAAGAAAAAAAGGGAAAATGAACTTGAGTTTGAGCCCTGAGAATCACAGTGTTGTTCCCACAGGGACAATCTATGAAACTATTTGATTTCAACAAAGAGTTTGTCTTAAAAAGTTTCTGGATTCAAGAGAAAGAAAAGGTCAGCTTAGCTTTTTCAATAAAAACACGTAGACACCATATTCTGTTTCCAAAGGGGAAATAATATCTGAAAGGACAAACTATTATTATAAATTGCAAATTAAGATATACCATTTTAACAGGAAAAGGCCAAACTATGCAAATGAGAACAGTTCTATTGAAAGAAAAATATTTTCTCTAAATACTTCAAAATTGAAGATTCCAGGCATGACATGACTTCTACTCCTTTAAAGTATCGGTCAAAATAAATGTTTTAGCAGAAGACATAAGAGGCAAACACCTTTTTCTCTCTTAAACATATAGCATGCTCAGTCTTCTATTGGTTTATTCTTGAATGAATTAGAACATCAGTAAAAGCATTACAAGATGAATAATAAAGTTTTAACAAGGACATGGGCATTCTGATTTATACATTTGCATATCCTAAGAATTATTATTCAGATAAATTTCATCTGGCTCAAGTTTCAATATGGGGTACCCATTTATGAAATTTCTGGAGTACATGACCAGCAACAATAGATATTCCAACTAAAACCCATGAGTGTGGAAATATTCAAAAAGCCAAATAACTACATACTAGCTGGCTGTTTTTAACAGCTTCACCTTGTCTATTACTGGCATTCAAACAAGTGAGCGAAAAGGCCTTTAATTTGACAATCCTTTGCAGACGAATTAAAACCACTCCTTATACAAATACAAAACAGCTATTCACATGTTGTATTCTACAGCCTAATTTGTTTTTACAGCTCAACATTAATCTTTTATTTGGTTGACACCATGCAGTTGGTTGCAAATGCTAATTAGACTTGTTTGTTTCATTTGTCAATCTAAGACAATAACCAAGAGAGAAAATACTTCTGGAAAAAAGTTCATTAGTTAGATAACCCCTCCTACTTCTATGTTTCATAATTTTCTCAGAGAGTTGCTTTCTAGAAAACTTCACATTTGATACTCTATATCCTTCCTCCCCCTCTTCTGAAAATTTTTTCCTTTGAGGTTTTATAAGCAAAGCATGTATAAAATAAGGACACAGAGCCCAGAAGTGGAATTAAGTTAGTGATCACCGTAGAGAGGAAGGGAGACAAGAATTGAAAGGGAGCCTCTAAGAATCCACTCCAGTTCTCCAAACTAGTGCTTTACCCATTCTAACAGCATAACCTAAAAGCCTCTGTGTTAACAAATGTTTCCAGTTTGCTGCCTTTGCATAGAGGTTTAAAACTTTGAACTCCTGGGGCGCCTGGGTGGCGCAGTCGGTTAAGCGTCCGACTTCAGCCAGGTCACGATCTCGCGGTCCGTGAGTTCGAGCCCCGCGTCAGGCTCTGGGCTGATGGCTCGGAGCCTGGAGCCTGTTTCCGATTCTGTGTCTCCCTCTCTCTCTGCCCCTCCCCCGTTCATGCTCTGTCTCTCTCTGTCCCAAAAATAATTAAAAAACATTGAAAAAAAAATTTTAAAAAAAAAATAAATAAATAAAACTTTGAACTCCTATTGTCAGGGATCTTTTGTAACACCTTCCCTGATAATCATTGGCCTCCACCTGTGTTCTCTATCCCAGTTAATACTTCATCAATCTCACAGTTGGACCAGGCGGAGATTTTGGGATATTTTAGAATTTGCTTCTCCTTTACCCACCCCCTTGCAAACAACTGACAAATCCTATAAAAATCGGCGATTTGCTGATTCAGCACTTCCCAGTGCCTAACGTTAGATGCTCTGATACTCATCAAATACAATGATAAAACTCAAAGTCTCTTCCTTCAAAGATCTTACCCAAAGACTCCCTGCCAGCTCAAATTCAAACCCTCCAGCCTACTTTCAGGCCACCAGCCTTCTTCCTGTTTACAACCTACCCAATCTTCAATACTATAATCAACCATCCAGGATCTCCTCCAAACACCCACAATCCAGCCATTATCTATCTATTTAGAATCCCCAAAAGCACCCTCAACCACACAGTATCTGTTTATTTTATACCATTACTTATAATATTAACTGTTTGATTCCACACACATTTCTTAGAACCTAATACATGTTAAGCATAGCGCTCTGAATATAAAGTTAAATCAAACATGGCCTATACTCTAACGGAATCCCTCTCATTGTTAAAGGCAACCTGTAAATCAAAAATCCCAGAGCAGTAAAAGTTCAGAGAATATACAAGAGAGAAATTCCACCTTCCTTTTGACCTGACAAAACTTTATGTGACTTTCAAGTCCAGGTTGAAAGCCTAAGACTCCATGAACCTGTGTTAAGATATGAAAATGCTACCTACTCCCATTTTTTGCAACAAATTTCTCACAGAGTTTTCTTTTCCTTCACAATACTAGCCTCTACCTGAAACTGTTGTACAGCTTATTCTTATTGTGTGATTCCTCCATAGATGTATGATTCATAAGGGCAGAGATTATGTGTATTTATTCATTCTCTCATATATTCAACAAGCACCAATTGGTTACCTATTGTGTATTCCCCACTTTATCCCCAAGAACCTGTGTTTAAAATAGTCTTTGATTCATAACAGGTCATCAGCAAGTTTTTGATTTTTAAAAAATGAAAGAATATGTGAGGGACTGAATGTTCTCCAAGATGCATTATAATCTCTCTCCTCTGCTCTTCCATTCACCTTTGTTTCTCTTCTCCAAACTTCTTGTTGGTATTGTATTTTTCTACTGTTGCAAAAGTATTTCTTTTTAAATTTTTTTTCAACGTTTTTTATTTATTTTTGGGACAGAGAGAGACAGAGCATGAATGGGGGAGGGGCAGAGAGAGAGGGAGACACAGAATCGGAAACAGGCTCCAGGCTCCGAGCCATCAGCCCAGAGCCTGACTCGGGGCTCGAACTCACAGACCGCGAGATCGTGACCTGGCTGAAGTCAGACGCTTAACCGACTGCGCCACCCAGGCGCCCCGCAAAAGTATTTCTTGTTCACCAAATCACAAGTCCTAGAGAAGAGGGAGCTTGGCATTCATACTTGCAATTCTACATGGTACCTAGCTCACTGACAATCTAAAAACAGAAATGAATGGCCAGGCATACCAAGAAGAAATTTAGATCCATTTAATTATGGAGTGAATTTAGTGGCTCCATTTTCCTACCTGGCATCCCACAAGAATTAGCCACTGAGACCTTTATGCCTCCTGCAAACATGACTGTATGAGTAGCTGAGTAGCCTTTCCTGAAGCAAATCCAAAGCATAAAACATAATTAAAGGAGGGAAATTAGTTTTTAAAAGGTTTACTCTAAAATAGGATTCACTATGAATTGTAGATTTTCTTCTTTTGAATAAATAAGGTGTCCTAGCATCATCAAAATAGGTATCAACTTACCAAAACAAAAATATTTTCTTGCCCAGGTTTTATGGACATACAAGTATGTATGTAAAATCTTTTCCCTAAAACTCAGTCTCCTCAAAGACATTCAGAGAGAAAAATATACCAGGGTCCCAGAGCTAACACAAAAATATTAAATACAGGTGAAAAAAATAAGTTCTTTTTGTCAAGGAGTCAACAAACAAGCGTGACTGTTTGACATCACTTGGGAATTTCTACACTGGTCCTCTATCTTTCAGTTTTTATTCACTCTTTGTAATTCACAGATAAAAGAAGATTGAAAAAGGAAACCATTAGTAGTGGGAAAAAATGTGAAGGTTCTATTTCTGTAAGAAAGACAGGAATTATTCCAAGTATCCAATTTCATGTCTCCTTTCCCTTGTGGCCTAGCCATAGCTGACCCAGGTTTTCAAGCTTTCGGGTTGTCCAAGAAAGTCTTAGCCCCAGGTGAGAGAGAGAGAAAAGGTTTCTGGAATGTACTGACTATAGGTGGGTCCCATGTAGGCCTTCAACAAACATCATTTCATGTAACCTTTAAAATAATCCACATTTAAAATAACCCACAATAGCCACATTATATACAGAAGAGCAGAGGTATAAAATGGACAAAGGAAACTAAGACAAAAAAAGAATATGAATATATGCAGTGTGAAAGGAAGAACATTAGATATCAGAAGCAATCTCATACAAAATTAAAATTAAATCTTAAAGGCAAATAAAACTTAATTGAGTACCATCTAAGCACTCTTCATTGTACTGAGCATTTCGAATACAAAATAGGAAAACAAACAAGTTTATATAGAAAGATATTTCTGAATTTGAATTTCAAGTCTCCTAAAATCTAGCTAATGACCTCAGACACATTGCTTCACATCAGACTGCACAGACAGATTCTTCATCTATAAAATTGGGATAGCAATACCACCTCTAAAGCTTGTCACTAGAATAAAGCCAAATTATACACAAAGGAGTATGTGACACATAGCAAATGTCAAATCAATTGTGGCTAGATTAGCATGTTTAAAATGAGGCATTGTGTTTTAAAATAGTAAAGGTATCTACTGTATGTAAAGAGTTGATTCAGAGTTCTCAAACAAAGGAAATGGAATAGCAAACACTTCATTTCTCTTTACTTCACTGACGTTGCTCAACCCTACACAGATAAAATATTAGAGGCAGAATACACATTTTTAATTGAGCTTCTATAAATCTTTCCTACTACAAAGATTCAGCACCAAGAAATAGCCATGTCCTTAAATAAGTCATGAAATTAAAAGAATTCACAGGAAAGTGGTCATGATTTAACAAATTCCTTCCCTTAGGATAAGTACTATACATTAGAAACTATATCCCCAAAGATGTCCACTTCATAGAACTCTAAAGTATTCTCCATACTATTTGGCAAAGAGGCCAAATGAAATGCAAAGATTGTTTTCAATTTCTTGCATTAATGCACCAGAACCTTTTAGAAGCTAGAAACTGAACAGGTAGAACAGTTTCCCCCTATCTAACAGGGATTCTTTCATCATTTCCTTTTGCCAAGTTCAATATCAAAGAGATTAGGGATTGAGACCATGAAATGCTGCCATGACTCAAACTCCTTTTTAAAGCACTCTCTCTACCCTTTCACTACAGCAAATAAAGAAATCACAAGCAAGTTATTTTTTAAACAACACATGTTCCTAACAATTTGAGCTATCCAACTGTATTTTGTACCTGGAGTGAGGGCTGTTTAAGTGCTTTTACCAGAGTATGCTCAGCTCTCTTCCCTACAGAAACTCTAAGTGCAAAATATGTAACTCACAATTTCATAGACAGCATCAGAAGGCATCTAACAATGCAGGGCATTTCCTATTTATTGAGTAATATTTCCAAAAACGTAACCAGCTCGTCTCTAGTCCCAGTGAAGTTCAAGCAAATGGCTTTTAACTGAGAAAAAGGCTGAAAGAGGATTTAAAAAGTCCTGATGGAAGACTAAATATATAAATGAATGGCTCCAGAACTTTAGGAAATATTCCCTACATATTTGTTAAACAGAAAGAAGAAATTTAAAAGGGAAAGGTACTTAAATGTAACTAAGAACTTTTGGGGGCTGCATTATCTTATGTTACCCTCATAATAATTCTAAGAAATAGTTTTTGTGCTCATCTTTTTTATAGAAAGGGAAAACTGAGGACAAAGGGACTGATTGATTTTCAAAATCTTACATGGATAAAACATTAGAGGCAAAACAGAGTTCTTATTTTTGTAAAGGTTTGCTTTTACAAAGATTCTATGTAAAGAAATAGCCCTATTCTAGATTGAATCATGAGAGGAGAGGAACTCCCAAACTAAATCCTATTTAGTCAGCTGTAATTTTACTGGTATTGTAAACAAATTGGGAAAATGATTCACAGGAAAATATATGAGGAATGAGATCTACTATGTATCTCCAAGCCCTAATCACAAGAGTGAATATCACAATACAAAGTCAAATTGGTTCTTTATAATTAAGAGTCAGTTTCTTGGTTTACCTCTTTTTTTCCCCTTTGCTTTTTTTGTTTGTTTCTTAAATTCCACATATGAGTGAAATCACATGGTATTTTTCTCTGACTCATTTTACTTAGCATAATACTCTCTAGCTCCATCCATTTCTTTCCAAATGGCAAGATTTCATTCTTTTTTAAGGCTGAGTATAATATAATCACTTCTTCTTTATCCACTCATCAGTCAAAGGACACTTGGGCTGTTTCCATAAGTTGGCTATTGTAGACAGTGGTGCAATAAACATCAGGGTGCATGTGCTCCTTTAAATTGGTATTTTTGTATTCTTTCGGTAAAGACCTAGGGGTGTAACTGATGTATCATAGGGTAGTTCTATTTTTAACTTTTTGAGAAAAATCCATACTGTATTTCAGAGAAACAGACTCTTATAGAGAACAATGTGACAGTTACCAAAGGGGTGGGGGTGAGAAGATGGGTTAAATATGTGGTAAGAATTAAGGGGTTCATTTCTGATGAGCAATGGGCATTGCATGGAACTGTTCAATCACTATATTGTACACCTGCAACTAATATTAAACTGTATGTTAGCTAACTAGAATTGAAATAAAAACTTAAAAAAAAAGACAGATTTGGGTTCCAGTTTCACCTTGGCACTAATCTTCGCTTAAGGGACTATATTTAAACTGCTTGACTGAACTAATCAATTTGTAAAAGAGACAATTTAGATAAGGAAGCAGTAGGCTATAGCATTTTTTCTCTTCAGAGTCTTTATACAAACAAACTCAGAATCCCAGGACCAAATCTTTCTGCGCTAGTTATTACTAATGAAGCTTAAAAAAAGTTACTTCAAGTCTGTAAGTCTGTTTCTTCCTTTAGAAAATAAAGATGACAGTAAAAATGTAGCTTATAGTACTGCTGTGTGGAGTAAATAGGACATTTTATAGATTTTTTTTTAAGGAGAGTACTTCATACATCTATAGTGTGACTCAGTAAATGATGGCTAATACTGGATGAAATCTACACTCCTTCAATTCTGAGATATTTGCCTGCCAAGTTTGGCGTTTGTACTCATTATGGGTGAAGATTCCAGAAGAAATAAACGCAAGCCAGTAACTCTAAAGCTGTGATTGTTCTCTCTCTCCATTCATCACTCGGTTTTCATTAGATGTCTTAGAAGGCATGTTTGCAAGGAAAAGAAATAAAAGGAAAGCTGGAGAATTAAACAGATTTGTGAAAAAGATAAACATTTTTACCTGTTTGTAAAAGTGCCAGTGTAGTCTCTTGCCACAAGGATTAGAGGTAGGTGAGGTGTGAAGGTGTTACTGAAGAATTGGTATAAATACCAGAGGAAAAGACTGACAGCTCTCTTTAGTGAACTTAGAATGACCTAGCTCTGTGTAAGAGGTTTTAAAATACGCAGCAAATGCTTCTGAATGTGAAAAATAGCTCAAAATTGAGAGGCGGGCTACCTAACACATTATGGATCATATCTGGCCATCAGACACTCATGTGAGTTAAGGAGGAAGAAAAGGCACCCTTCTTTATGTCCATTCTCTGGGTAAGGCTCTACACTCTTCCAGAACCTGGGTGTTTCCTGATTAATTTTTCCCCAAATGTACTTACTTAATACTGATTACTAGTTTTTCCCAGAATGTAAATTCTGTGAGATCAAGGATCATACCTTTCATTCTAAGTAGCCTGAATTAATGGCAATTTATTAAGCACTTTACTTAAATGTATCCCATGTTATAAAAATAGGATCAATTCCTGGTTACACACCATATGAAGAGGCATCCCCTACAGAATCGACAAAAGCCTATAATATATACCTATTCCAATAGCTGTTTCCATCTTAGACAAACACCAGAACATTCCCTCTTGTCCCTCTGAAATCAAATTTTCCCTAATGCAGAGACAACAACGTTCTGATTTCTAGCATCATAGTTTTGCCTGAGGTTGTACTTCACATAATAAAATTATACAATATGTACTCAGAGTTTTCAGACCACACTAAGAATGGCTGGAATAGATGTATGATTATATTTATAAGACAATACCAAAGGGTTACTATTACTGGTGCATATTTTTCACTTCCACTTGAAATTTATCATTGTTACAAGTTTTTAACATGTTTGACAATATTTGCTATTGCCAGGTTTTTTTGTTTTTGTTTTTTAATTTTACCTCTTCTGATGAGTGTAGGATAACATCTCATTGTGTTTTTAAATATTATTACTCTAATGACTAATGGTGTAGAACACATTTTCATGAGCTTAATGGCTATTTGTATAGCTTTGTTTATAAGATGTTTACTCAAGTTTTTCCCGATTTCTAAAAGTTGGATTTTTACTATTGAGATTATAAATCTATTGAAAATTTTAAGGCATGGGATTTTAAAAACATGTTTGGCATGTAATTTCTTATAGAAATGTGTATCGGGGCGCCTGGGTGGCTCAGTCGGTTGAGCGTCCGACTTCGGCTCAGGTCACGATCTCACGGTTCATGAGTTCGAGCCCCGCATAGGGCTCTGTGCTGACAGCTCAGAGCCTGGAGCTTGCTTCGGATTCTTTGTCTCCTTCTATCTCTGCCCCTCCCTCACTTGTGCTCTGTCTCTGTCTCTCAAAAATAAATAAATGTAAAAACAAAAAAAAGAAATGTGTATTGAAAATATTTTCTCCCAATCTGCTTTACCCTTTAAAGCTGCCTTTCGATAAAAAGACATTTTTAATTTTAATAAAACAAACTTACAATTTTTCCTCTTATGATTGTGCTTTTTATTACCTCACTACAAAAGCTTTGCCTTTCTGAAGGTTATAAAGATCATCTCCTGTGTTGTCTTCTAGAAGGTACATAGTTTTAACTTTTACATTGAAAACTATGCACCCTTTAACATCAATATCTGTATGTGAAGTGAGGCAGGGATTGAGGTTTTTCTGCCCCAGGAAACCAAAGCATTCATTTGACTCACTTTCTTGTGATATTCACTTTATTGCCTTGGTCTGAAACCAACCCACCATCTCTAAGGTATACCTGTGGTTCAGGAGTGATTGGGTGTTTCTATTTTTATTATCTTGGACTTGAAAAATCATTTTATCTAATTTTTTCATGCACACCAATGCCTGATTTTCTCAAGAGTCACATCCCCAAGAAATTTTTGAAAAGGAGAGTCTTTAAAACTTTGCACCCTCTACTTATTCTTCAGAGAAAAAAAACAGACTAGTAAGATTATTGACTACTTTTGAATCTCAAGGAATGACACCCATTATCACTGCCTCTATAACCACTTCTCCCACTACCATTATAATGGCAGTTGGCATCTTGAGCACTGGGTGTGATATCTAAGCAATGAGTCCCTAAATTCTACTCCTAAAACCAGCATTACATTATATGTTAACTAACTAGAATTTAAATAAATATTTGAAAAAAAAGGACACTTATCACAATGAGCACTAACATATACAATTGTTTAATCACCATCTTGTAAACCTGAAACAAAAACAACACTATAAGTTAACTTTACTGGAATTAAAATAATAATAATTAAAAACATAAAAAATAAAAAATGTATTGTTTACTGTTCTATTGGCTGTATAGATTTATCTTTATAATATATTCAAAAAATTCACTGGAGGTCATACGTATATGGTGATAATTTTTTCCATGTAGCAAGCCAATACTGTCAGCACTTTAAAAAAAGTTTTTATCATTTAAAAAAAAAATAATAATAATGACAACTAGAATCAATACTAGCCCTTATATCCACTATTACTGACCCTGGACTCTATGAATGACAGCACTACTTTAAATATTAGTAGTTTTTATTTCAGGACAATATAATTATTATTTTCATAAACTATTTTAGTTCAGATGATGTCTGTTTTGATATTAGGTCATTAGTGATGTGGAAGCACTAAATAACCCACATTTAGATATTTAAAGCACTTCTCACCAGAAATCATTCAGTTTAGGCCCTGTGTTCCCCAGGCAAAGTCTTTCTAATCTCTTCCTGGGACTAATTACAAATCACCTCCCACTTAAAAGCTTGGCTCACAAACTTCTTTATAAACTATTTTATAATAAACAAGAGCCCCTGTCCCATCTGTACTTGTTTCTTAGGCTTCCATGGCAAATTACCACATATTTGGTGACTTCAATCAGCAGAAATGTATTCTCTCATAGTTCTGGAGGCCAAAGTCCAAATCAAAGTGTCAAGGAGGATCATGTTTCCTCTGAAGGCTCTATGAAGGGACCAATGCTTGCCTTGCCACTTCCACTTTCTTTTTTTTATTTATTATTTTTTTAATGTTTATTTTTAAGAGAGAGAGAGAGAGAATATGAGTGGGGGAGGGGCAGAGAGAGAGAAGGAGACACAGACTCTGAAGCAGGCTCCAGGCACCACGCTGTCATCACAGAGCCTGATGTGAAGCTCAAACTCACAAACTTCAAGATTATGACCTGAGCTGAAGTCGGTTGCACTGAGTGAGCCACCCAGGAATCCCATGCCTCTTCCCACTTTCTGATGGTTCTCTGTATTGGTCTTCTCATGGCCTTTTCCTCTTCTCCTTTTCTTATGACACTTGGATTTAGCACCCAACCAAGTAATCCAGCATGGTCTCATCACAAGATCTTTCACTTAATTCTATCTGTAAAGACCCTTGTTCCTAATGAGGTCACATTCACAGATACTAGAGGTCAGAATTGGGGTTCTGGGGACCACAATTTAAGGACACTAGAGCACCAATGATGAACCAAATGCATGTGTACATAAGGCTAACAACATCTCTGCATCAAGTCACTTGAAAACTGAGGAAGGAGTTGTAATTAACTCTTTCGCTGGAATGTAAGCTCAAGGATGATTAAAGAGGAAAAAAAAAACATTGAAAAGTTTCCTCTTTTAGCAAAATTTACTGTTCCAATTTTTTTTCTAGGCCATACATACATGCTGCAATAATAAAAATTTCAGGGAAAATGAAATTTTGGAATGATTTTGGAAATCATTAAAATATATTTTAAGTAATGAAAAATACATACATACTCTTTCTTCTGATAAATAAGTTAATCAGGAAATGAAGAAAGAGACTTATACAAACATGTCAGTCTTAGGTTTTTTGTTTTGTTTTGTTTTGTTTTGTTTAATTTTTTTTTTTAACGTTTATTTACTTTTGAGACAGAGAGAGACCGAGCATGAACGGGGGAGGGTGAGAAAGAGGGAAACACAGAATCTGAAACAGGCTCCAGGCTCTGAGCTGTCAGCACACAGCCCGAAGCGGGGCTCGAACTCACGGACTGCGAGATCATGACCTGAGCCGAAGTAGGCCACTCAACTGACTGAGCCACCCAGGTGCCCCTCAGTCTTAGGTTTTTAAGAGCTTTCCTGGTTCAGCCCCCAAAACAAAATGTACTGTTATAAAGGTAATATTTACAATGAAGCTTTATTTTTACTT
This sequence comes from Neofelis nebulosa, assembly GCF_028018385.1. Taxonomy (NCBI): domain Eukaryota; kingdom Metazoa; phylum Chordata; class Mammalia; order Carnivora; family Felidae; genus Neofelis; species Neofelis nebulosa. Next base: position 94,278,058 of record NC_080791.1, read on the forward strand.
ATGTAATAAATGTTGATAAAATTGCGTACTTATTTTTCATGAATTTTGGTGTTTTATGTTGTAAGAAGTCCCAATTTAGATAACAGTCACTATTATCCAACAACCAATTACACAGTAATGTTTGAGGTATTTGCACTTCACTCCAATTAGAGAACCACATGGACTGTGAATCTTATTTGAATTATCTTCTTTTAACATTTGATGTAAAAGACTTCTGTTCTTCAAGCTACTTGGCTAATAATCCTAAATGGGTGCAAAACGCAGGCGGTTTCTTGTATCACAGTTTTTATCAGGTCTACAATACATCATCTTATCTTAGTGAACCTTATTTTAAATATTATTAAAGCAAAATATAAACCTTTCCACTAGTCAGAGCACAGAGGTAACATTTGAATTTTCAGCATATTTCATTTATACTCTTCTCTTTCTAGAGCTTTCTATTAAATGAACAAACAAAAGCTGTTCCTCTGATGTGCCACAAATGCCTTTGATCCCAGCTTTGATAATCTTAGTATTGATCCGCCCACCACAACCCCAGCTTCAGCTCACCAATTTCTCCTCTGCCTCAAGAGTACAGCCATATATTTTTATCCTTTCCGGATCCCAGTGATTATTTTAGGACCACTTTGCCCTCAGCTTTTCGGTAAAGCCTTTCTATCTTGACCCCTCCTCTCATTAATGAGTTTCCTTTCTTCTAAACTTCTATACTGCTCACTGATGTTTTCTGACAAAAACAAACACACAAAACAAGCATAATGACTATCAGCAATATTCAAGTAAGTCTATAGTACAAATATGAATACAGTTTTATTCAGAAATGTACTTTTATCCCCTCAGTTAAAGGCTAGAAGCATATCTGAAATCTCTGTTTCCACACCAAACAACACTGAATAAAAATTACTGAATACTGGCTGTTTAATCCAAAATGAATAAGAGGTTGTTCAAACATGTCCAATTGCAAATTAAAATATATATCTGAAAATGAAGAACCAGAGAAGTTGGGAGGGAGGAAAATTTAAATACAATTAACCACTGCTTTTGATAACTGTTGCTTTGAAAGTTGGACAGAAACTCAAACTAATAATCAATACTGACTCTTAACCCCAGATGGTTTGAGTCTTCCTCTTGACCCAGAAATAGAAATTCTCTAACAAAAACAGAGATATGGATCAAAAGTTATGGCAAAGATTATAATGAAAGAAGCTCAGATTTCATGTAAACAGGGCTGCACTGAGAGCCCTACTAGGTTCTAGCTCTTCCTTTTTGTCATTAAATCTTGGGAATCCAAGAAGCAAGTTGGCTGTTTTATTACTTACTGTGCCCTTAGACTTAAAACAGTGTGAGGCACAAACTCTTCTCTGACTTAGGAAGGTAACGATGGAAGAAGACAGGGAGCAGGGGTAGGAGATCATCAGTTGTCTATATGCCTCTTATACTGTGTATTCAAAAATAAATGAATTTATTCTGCTCTGGTTTTATGGAGTTTGGTGGGCCAATCTAAACTACCGTCATCACTAGGCAGGGTTACTGCAATTGTTCCTTTCCTGGTCTCCTGGTTTCTTTTTTTGCTTCCACACAGACCATTTTCCATACCGAAAACACAATGATGTTTAAGAATCAACTATCACCGCTTCCCTTCTTTAACTAACTCGCCACTGCAATTGTTTTCAAATCTAAATACTTTATCATGGCATAGGAGATCCCACATGATATGGTCCCTGAAGATTTCTCTAACCTCATTCAGAATCTCTGCACCAGAAACAACAAAAGCTGAGTCACAGAGGATTTTGTACTCCAGATTAAAAAATACAAAGAGTTGCCTGGTGGATTCTAGAATGGTTAGGTATTTGCAAAAGGCGTTTGTAAAATCAACCATTTAAAATACTATTTACACGAAAATATTTAATGAAGAGATGTAAGCAAGCTTCAAGTCACTCTGATGGCCATAGAGATTTTCTCAAGGAATTTGTAGGGGCGACTAAGTGTTCTGAGGGACACAAAGAGTCAGAGGAGGATTCCAGGTTCTTGCATGCATATTCATTACACTCTCTAATTTATTACCATGTTTACCACCAAAATTGCAGAGCAAATTATATTCTATATCAGGCCTCAAGGGGCTTTTCATCTTTTTGGCTTGGCCTAACACCAAAACAAAGCACATTAAAGAGAGGAATTGCAGTTAGTCATTAATATTTAATGTGATGGAAAAGTTGGTGTTCTTCAAAACACAGTGCTCACCCTTCCAATGAAAAATTAAATCCATTCTAGTCATTCTGCACTTGCAGTCAGAAACCCTCCACAGAGAGGTCCCCCTCCCCCTAGAAGAAACAACAATTAGAGAAACAGGGAAAGAATTTTCTCACTGTGAATTCCTGCTAGGTTGATTGTCCCTACCTTCCATTCCCCCAGGCAGAAAAAGCACAAACAGACCTGTTTCCTTTCACTTTCTGTTCCTACTTCAGTGAAATTAGATCAGGGTGAATTAAGAAACAATGCTGTCCTGGGTTGTCTGGGTTGGCTCAGCTGGTTAAGGGACAGACTTTGGCTCAGGTCATGATCTCACGGTTTGTGGGTTGGAGCCCATATCGGGCTCTAGGTTGACAGCTCAGATCCTGGAGCCTCCTTCGGATTCTGTGTCTCCCTCTCTCTCTGCCCCTCTCCTGCTTATGCTCTGTCTCTCTCCTCTCTCTCAAAAATAAATAAACATTAAAAAAAAAAAAAGAATTAGTGATGTCCTAAAATTAATCCTCCTTGACAATGATTAAGCCAGTACAATGCAAGTATGTTTTATCAGACTAGCAATTGTTTAAGATATCCTAGAAGAAAGTTCGCATAAATACTGCAAATACACTCCCTTCTTAGAATTTTACACTGTAGTTCAATTTTAAAAGGTTGTAAAAAGTTCTATACTAAAGAACACTATTTAACTGTGACATAGCATTCCAAAGGTAGCTGAATACAGCGATCTTTTTCAAGTCCTACTGATTGGCAACTGAAGTACAGACCAGACAATCTGGCTAAAGAATTTAGAAGGGGCATTAAAGGATAATGGTAAAAAGAAAAAAAATCATGCTAAATTTGTTTATTTATTTATTTAATGCAAGTTAATTAACATAATTATTGTCATGGCTTTAGGAGTAGAACCCAGTGATTCATCTCTTACATATGACACCCACTGCTCATCCCAAAAAGTGTTCTCCTTTATGCTCATCATCCATTTAACCAATGCCCCATCTACCTCCCCTGTAGCAACCCTGTTTGTTTTCTGTATTGAAGAATTTATTATGGTTTACCTCCCTCTGTGTTTTTATCTTACTTTTCCTCCCTTCCCCTATGTTCATTTATTGTAGTTCTCAAAATCCACATATGAGTAAAATCACAATATCTGTCTTTCTCTGATTGACATATTTCACTTAGCATAATATTCTCTAGTTCCATCTACATTGTTGCAAATATGAAAATTTCATTCTTTTTCATCGCCAAGTACTATTCCATTACACACACACACACACACACACACACACAAAACACACACACACACACACACACACACACACACACCACCTCTTCTTTATCCATAGCTATATTCAATACGGTAAACATTGACATGCATGTGTTAAATTCTTAATCATCTGCTCCCAAATTTAAAAGACTGCATTTATAACTAATGCCAGACACTAATGTAATAATGTATGCAAATATCTAAAAAGCAGATGATTCTGTCCTTACATTAAAAATTGTCACACCAGGAAGACTAAAAAAGTTTCATATGTGTTTGAAAAGTATACATGTCAATAGGTAATAGAACGGATGTCATATAGATGTACAAGGAAGGCTCACTTATATCTTACCTGCCACATATTAAGGTTATACACATGGCACCACAGGGCCCATCTAAGGAAACTGACCAAAAGGCTTGAGTTACAGCACAGGGTCATTGTTACTCAGTTATTCATAACTAATGCATTACTCAAACTCCATTCTCCCTACTCTAATATGCCACTTCCAGTTTACTCATGGAACAATGCTTGCTTATGTGAAAATATGGTCATCTAAAGAGAATTTGAAAGCTTTAGTTTTCAAATGCTATAGTAGTATAGTGACTGGATGCCATACTCCATGCACACACACAATGTTTCTATTCCTGAGGACTTATTCCTGACCCCCTACAGTACAAATCCCACTTAAGAATGTGCCTCAAAAATAGGAAAGGCTGTAAATGTTCAATTTTCAAATTTCAAGGGTCTAATACTTTTTGTAAAATACAGATTTTCCAAGTACTTAGACTAATTCATAGAGATCATTTCTTCATGGATGAAATCAATCCTTATCAATAGGTTACTACAAAGGTACTACATACAGGGAGTTTAGATTTTCTAATTTTACAAATGAGCTAACAGGATTGTGAAAATCCAGGGGGCCACATAAAGATTTTGATAAAAGTGGTCTTTAAAATGTGTAGCTTGAAGTAGCCTCAGGCAGCTAGTGCTTTAGAATAGAAAGCGAGGGTAGTGAGCAGGGAGAATTCAGGTCTGCTATCCTCATTTCAGAAGGCCCCTCTGAATGAAATTTTTTAATATTTTTCATAATAGGAACATTACATAAGATTTCATGTGCAATTAAAACAAAGGTTCTACCGCATGTATATGTTTTTGAACCATCGGCTTCAATTGTTTACAAATGAAGAAGATGAAGTCATGAGAAATGAAGAGCTTTGCCCAAGGGCATAAAAGTATGTTACTAGATTATAAGGTCATTTGGCCATGACCTCTGTCAGCCAGTTGATCACTGTCTGTCAGTGTACAAATCTTCATCATTACAAAGAACCTCTGGAGTATGTTCCCTAACAGCAGAACCAAACTATAGATGACATTGCTCATGAATTCCAAGCCTGTGAGTTTCTTCCCCACTATTCCTACCTAAATTATTGAAAGATTTCTCAGAAGTGACATAGAAAAGCCCATTAGGGATCGGAGAAGACACACCATTTTCTTTTACTGCTTCTGGCCTAATGCCTTTAATCTCCAATCACACTGCATTTTTAAAAGAACCCCATTCTATAAAAAAAGAGCCAAAACACAATTCAATGTGATCAGATTTCAGAGTGATTCTCTCTTCCTAGAATTCAGAGACAAGTGAAGTGCTCCACATTAAAAAATAAATAAATAAAAATCAGAACTATATCATCTACCAGAGATTTAACATGTTCCTGATCTCCCCCAATGCTCCATCTCAGGAAAGCACAAAACCTTGAAGATTAAGATGACATGAAATGAACAAGAAAGAGTATTACTCTCAAAAGAAAAATAGTACACTTCTTTCTTCTGACTCCTCAGAGTTTTAATGCTTGACCTTCTTTCTTCCTGTTGACACCCATTCATTTTACTCTGCTCGGGTTACACATAATGCAGAGAGGGCATATGAAATTTCAAGGCTATTGCCTCTAAGCTCCAACATACCTACATAATGGGGCAAGGGAAAGGCACCCACTTAAGAGAAATTCCTGCAGGAAATATGGTGGCAGGTACAGCAAATGGCACCGCTGGATTAGTATTTGTTCTGTGTTGACTGAACTCATCCAAGAAAAATGAATAATGCAAAGAGAGACAGAGAGAGGAAGAAAAAGGGGATTCAGTGACAAGGATTAGATGGTTCATCTTTACCTTATAATTATCTGTCTTTCTGACTAATAATTTGGGAACATGAGGAAGAAGGCAGAAAATAAATACACCCTATCCTTCACAGAGCCATTAGGCACAGCAATGTGGGTCTAAATTATGTCCCAGAGAGTGTACTCTGTGAAACAAAGCCAAAAAATCTGAGCATATAGTTGTTTTGTTTTGTATGATACAAACTTCTGAATGTCCTATCTGCATAAATATGTATTATCCCCAAATTTATTAGAATCTATGTTAACAGTGAATCAGGACACTACTCATATTGTTAATTCATCCAAAGTTGTGTATATATCTTGTTGAAACACTATAATGTACACCTGAAACTAACATAATACTGTACATTAACGTATCGGAATCAGAATAAAAATTTTTTTAAAGTTGTGTACATATGAAGAGGACATACCCAGAGATAGTAAGATGATGCATGGTTCATTTACATTAATGACATATTGTCCTTCCAAAGTCATGTGGTGTTGGCATTTTTTCAGGCGGATGGTGGTAAGTGAAATCAGAAATATCACACATGGTCCTCCCAAATGCTTTCATTAGGATTGAGCCATGTGAAATACCCATTTTTAGGTTAAATGTGGCTAAATATTTGCAATTTTATATGGTTCAATGTATAGGTGACACAAGCTTAAAAAAGAAACAAAGAAAGAAAAAGAACATGTCAGAAAACATCCCCAAACCTCTTAAACTAATACACTTGTACAAAAAGAACTATTCTAATACAGGACTTGAAAATGTATCCTAATTAATGTAAATCAAGTTGGAGAACTTGCATTACCTACATTCAAGTATTTAAATGACCAGAAATAATATCAAAACCAAGGAGGTCCATTATAGCAAGATGATACAAATAAACTTTCAGGGGTTGCTATGCATTTGTAACATTCACCCTGCTACTTTGCAAAATAGATCTTTGTTTCTGAAAGTATTTCCAGAACAGTAATAGCTTCCCATTATGTTGTGTATTCAATTGATGCTAAATGTTACTGCACTCCACTCTCCTTCTAGTAAGTTGAACTCACCCGTTCCCATTACTTGTATCAAAAAGCACATAAAAGCATGTTGAATATTATGAATGATGTTCTATCCACTATAGATTTCAAACTGTTGACCCTCATGGTTTCAACTCTTGATTCCATATCTACTGGTAGCTCATACTGTGACTTTGTCAAAATTATGAAAAAAAGAGCTTCTCTGGGGAAAGATGAATTGAAAAAAGGCATGTCTTCCTCCAGAGTTCAGATGGACTGTAGTTCAGGGATACGACTCCTGGGTTGGGGGCCAAATGTACCTTTTTAGAAAAACATTATTGTGTGTAAGGTACAAGTTGTACTGTTAGGTGGTCCTAACCAGCTGCCGTCAATCCTAGTTGTATAAAATCTTCTACATTCTGGATCATAGACCTTTAGCATTGTTTCTGGAGTGACACTAATCCTCATCCTCGAACCTCGATTCCCTAGACATGGGATCAAACACTAAGAACTAAGATGGTTCACATTTCTAAACTACATGTTGTGGTATCATTGTTGAAAACTATCTTGGTCTTGTCTGAATATTGCATTCACAGTAGCCAATCTGCTACTGCTAGATTTTCAACAATTTAGCCAAGCACCCAAAGCATGCCAATTCTCTATATATTCTTGTGGGATCGTTATGATATTAGAGTAATATACTTGATTACTGGATAATATAAAAAAAAAAAAAAAAGGAAATCATTAGGTCAGCATTTCCCCCAAGGATTTTTTTTTACAAATCACTAAACCTTAAAGGAGCTCTGCAAGAGTGACTCCATAGATGGGTGAATGCAAATTAACGTATTAATATCTCTGAAAAGTCCTGAATTAAAGCAATGTATTTATCATGCTTAATCCAAAATTTCCAAAAAGCATTTGACAACAGCACTCATCTTTCCCTGCATTTTAACTACTGTGGCTTTAGGCCAATCAAAGAAAAGAAACCTAAGACAGCATTAAGTTTGTTGTCAGCCATCCCCAGAGTAATAAGTCAGAACAAGTTATGTAAATCTCTCTCAGCTTAACTTTCTCCATTTTAATTAGTGGAAAAACTAATAACCAATCTAATGCTTATGATGTACATCATGCCCTTAATTCTTTGGTGTAGTTTAGCCAGTAGTAGTGATAATAGCAGTAATTAACGACCAAGGTGGAAAAGCAAGATCATGACTAAATATGAAACAGAGCATGATGCACAGGCCCTTCTTTTAAGAATTATAAACAATATATGATCATTTCTTTGAAAATTCCATTCAAGTAAAGTGGCCCAATCTATTTTGTCTTTGTTTCACAGTTGGCCTATACTCAGAAGAGAGCAAAGTCTCGTAAAAGACTTGACTCTAGGAGTGAAGAGAGATTAGATTTAGGTGTCTTCTCTGTATTCCCTACTTTTCTAACCTCCTTGTTCTATTTTTCCTTTTCTATATTGTTGTTGACACAAGAGATAGTTATGAGTGGTTTGCAGATACATTATGAACATCTCAAATAGCTAAGTGTAAATTTAAAAGCTTATCAGAAAACTATAGCTAGCAGAACAAAAGCATGATTTTGTATTCTAATTTAAGAGACTTTAAAGAAGAGGGAAGAGAAAGCAAACACTAAAGAAAAAGTGATAACAAATACTAGTAAAAAATATATTCAAAAATCATAAAGATAATGCAAATGATTTAAACGTGGAAAATAACTGCCTTGTAATATCTCACAAAGCAAGTCACGAGTATATTTCAGAAATAAAGAAAGCAAATCTTAAAGAAGGAAAATAAACTGCCCGAGGCTCACCAGCAGCTGGTTCAGCTAAATCTGAACTCAGGCTTTCTGAATCCAAAGTCTGTGTGTTTAACTTCACATGCTGCCTCATAACTTTGCAAATCTTCTTCATGATGCCTTTTTTAAAGCCTTAAAAACCCAAAGCAGGCATTCTCTACGCATCACCTCTCCATCCTCCTGATCCATCTCAAAGCCCATTAGCATCCCTCATATGCACTGAGCTTCCACTTTCAGACTTCCCATAACACTCCTGGACTTTAAACATTCAATCTACATGTATAATCATCTACCTTTAGCAAACGAGTTTGCAAAGGGCTTGGAGTCAACTGGAAAGGAAATATACTCAGCCTCTACTTGCATGGATTTTTATAATCTTGTGAAGGAAACAGACAATTGCTTTTTAAATCCCATAAATATCTGAGGGCAAAGTGAAACACGAGCTACAGCAGAGACTTAGGTGGTTTTAAGAGAAGAGAGAGGGGAAGGAGGACAGATCGTGAAAGAATGTATGGAAGAAGCCATGCTGAGTTTAGACTGAATAAAGAGAAGAGTTAATTAAATGAATTGGTAATAAGCAGATAAGTGTCTTCCACCAGAGAAAAAGCATATGCAAAGAACCTATAATTAGAAAAAGCAAAGGAGGGGCACCTGTTGGTTAAGAATGGGACTCTTGATCTCAGCTCAGGTCATGATCTCACTGTTCGAGAGATGAGCCCCTATGGGGCTCTGCACTGACTGCACAGAGCCTGCTCAGGTCTCGGTCTCTGTCTCTGTCTCTGTCTCTCTCTCTCTCTATCTCTCCCCCTCCACCCGCCACTCCTCAGCTCACACACACTCATGCTCACTCGCTTTCCCTCTCTCAAAATAAATAAATAAACTTTAAAAAAATTAAAGGAGATTGAAAAAAAGAAATAGGGCCCATATTGCTGAAGTTTAGAAAGGGACTTAGAATACAGTCCAGAAGGAGATCAGAAAGGAAGTAAGGATAACTCACATGGAGTATCTTTTGTTTGCATCATTATTTTCTACTCCATATGCATAAATCTTAGATATTTCTAATGATACACTTCCAAATAAGATAAATTGAAATACTTACCTCTTCCCTGGAGACTACCACAATGCTAGGCACCAACAAAATTAAATGAGTGGATATTAAAAATGAATTACAACACATGAATTACAGGATATATATGGTTTGAGCCTAAATCAAAAAGTCTGTATTAAAATTTTGTACAATGTTAATACCAGCCAGTTTTCCAGGAAACACAGCCTTGGCTTTAAAACAGGAAGGCAGCCTGACAGTTACCATATCCACCACGTGTGAGTGGATATTCATTTTTTTAATATGGTGATGTCAGGACAGCAGAATGTTTATCCAGGTCACTGGACCATGTTTGGAAAAGAAGGATCTTGGCTTCACCCTGTCCACTGTTCTCCATTTTCATTAACGTTACAATAGAAAAATATGTCAAATTCAGACCATAACCCATTCCATCAACTTCATCCTCTGGTAGGAGTGAGAGAATACAAACAGCAACTTTCTGTACCCAATTTTCTAGTACGTAAGCATCTGTAGTCAGCCTTGATTTTAAGTACATTACCAGAAGTAACAGAAAGTATGAATCTGTACGTGATTTGCCCTGAATACTAGATGTCCCAATTTGAGCATCTTGCATAATATTTTTTTTTCCAAATACACTATACAGACAGTTCCAGTCACTAATTCCTTATAAAAAGCAATTTTGTAGTGATCCTTATTATGCTTATATGTGGACAATAAAAGAAAAAAAAATTGATTTTAAGTCCCATTAGTGATTTCATAGATAAAAATTATACAGGAGTTACAATATATAGTTATAATACATGGTTAACATCATTTAAATTCTACTTCTGTATTCTACTTTGAATTCTTGAGTCTATAAAGTTATGACTAAACAGGGGCGCCTAGGTGGCTCAGTCGGTTAAGCGTCCGACTTCAGCTCAGCTCAGGTCATGATCTCACAGTCCATGAGTTCGAGCCCCGCGTCGGGCTCTGTGCTGACAGCTCAGATCCTGGAACCTGCTTCAGATTCTGTGTCTCCCTCTCTCTCTGACCCTCCCCTATTCATGCTCTGTCTCTCTCTGTCTCAAAAATAAATAAACATTAAAAAAATAAAATAAAATGAAGTTATGACTTAACACATTCTTAGTGTCACTAGAAAAAAATTGATATAACTCTAGTGATTCTTAAATCCGGTTCTAGGAGCATAATTTTATTTTAATTCCTACTGATTATTATATTATTCTTGTATTCCAGTCCATATTCAATCTGAATTCATGAAGGGAAGACACTATAATTACAACTAATACAAATCTTATGGAAAATACCTTTCATTGAAAACTCAAAGAAGCAATAATTGATAGTATCCATTGTATAGTAAAATTCACTATATATGTGTGTGTGTGTATATATATATATATATATATATATATACACACACACATACACAGTGTTTTATATACAATGTTTTATATATATAGTATATATAGCATATGTACATATGCTATGTACATATATACATATGTTATGTACATATATATAGTATATATATATATATATATATATATATATATATACATACACACATACATACATTACAGCACATGCATACTGTTCTTTGTACTTTTTGTATTACCAGTTTCTATAAAAAGCAAGAAAATGCAGTTTATGCTAAAGTAAACGTTAGCTTTTATGTAAATGATTAACATATGGATAAGAAAGGATCCTGCACTTAGAGCAGAGTGCCAATCCCAAGGTGTGGGTCCAGGAGGCAGGCCATCTCCTGCAAGCTCAACACCTCAACTCTTTCGTGACTGGGATCTCACACATTTTAAATTCACTTGCTCACAAATCACATCTCTTTTTGTAAGACACAGCAGCATTTTCTCAAGTTTTGTGCTTCATATATTGCTAAACAAATATTTTTCTTGACTTACGGAGGTAAGAAGCGCCAAGAGAAGAAAACAAAGAAAGGAAAAAGAAAAAGAAAAAGAAAAAGAAAAAGAAAAAGAAAAAGAAAAAGAAAAAGAAAAAGAAAAAGAAAAAGGAAAGGGTGACAAACTCAATGCCAGGCCTATAAACAGCTTCAGTGCAAATAGATTTTAATGGAGAATATGAGTGCCTAAAAGTCACTGAAAATCTGCCTCCTTCTCTCTGTCTCCTTCCCATTCTCAATCTCTCTCTCTCTCTCTCAATCTCTCTCTCTCTCTCTCTCTCTCTCTCTCAAAGGTACCCGACATAAGACCCTGCCCATCTACAGTCAGGATTGGTTTTCCAGAATCACTCAGAATCACTAGGTGGGGAAGCCTAGTATTTAATCTTCTTTAAACTATGTGATACACCAGTTCTGTTGGCACTGTAACAAATTACTACCAACTTAGTAACTTAAAACGCCACCACTTTATTCTCTTGCAATTCTGGAGGTCAGAAGTGTGGCATCAGTATCACTGAGCTAACGTCAAGGTATAGGCAGGCCATGCTCCTGTGGAAGACCCTAGGGGCAAATACATTTCCTTACTTTTGCCAGCGACTAAAGCTGCATTCCTAAGACTCTTTGGCTCATGGCCCCTTCTTGCATCTTCACAGGCAGCAGCGTGGCATTCTTCTGACTCTGCTTCCCTCTGTTTCTATCACATGGCCTTTTCTTCCACAGTATAATCTCCCATCTCAAGATCACAGCTACAGAATCTCTTTTGACATATAAGGTAACATGTATGCGAGATAGGACCTGGACATCTTGGGGGGCCGTTATTCATCACATCACAGGCAGGGAAATGGATACTCTCCTTGTTCCTGTCCAAGTCCCACCCACCATGATTTAATATCTCTGTTTAATAGCCCACTGATAATAAAAGTAAACAGAAAGGATCCCTTTTGTTTCTTTAGCTTTCTCCCTGCTGTTTCTCCTTTACCTGGGCAAATAGTAGGCTTTTTCTCCCTCTCACTGCTTCAGAGGGGCCAGGGTTAAAAGGGCTACCTTCTTACCTGAGTCTTTAGGTGTAAACATTTCCCTCAGTTCATCTAGTTGTAATCTCAATCCTGGGGTGTCTTCAAGTGCAACAATAATATTTTCTTATAGAACCATAGTATGATGGAAACTTTGGCGGTCACGTAGTTCATTTCTTTGGCTTTAATTAGGTTTCCCATCAAAATATGTATCAAGTTCTTAAAAACAAAATATCTATTCTCAGAGGTTCAAATAGACAAACAATATATCTTACAGGAATCTGATGCCAAATATCATCTAAATCTTTACATAGCTCATCTTCAAATCCACCCTGAGTGTTCTTATTCTGAATACTCCAATTGAATCCATTTGCTTTCTTAGGACTCAAGACCATATCTGGCTATTATCTCGTAGCATGAATTAAACCAGGTAGGTACTTTACCATTACACAGAAGTCTTTCTTTGTTCCTATCCAAATCATGCTTTTTTTCCATAAGACAATAAACTGAGAGGTACCTTAAAATTTTCAGGAGCTTATCTGCACAAACATGGATTCAAACTGGGCATCACCAAATCAAAAGTGGCTACAGTGCCCACTGACCAACCATACGAGGAGAAAAGCTTTCATAGAATAGTCACAGAAGGAAAGCAAGAAAATTATTTGACCAGCTACATTTTAAGCAGCTGCCTTATTTGGGAAGGCCTAGTTCCCTGTTTGTCATTGGTTGTTGTTAAATTTATTTTCCTTGGCAGGTGTGCATTTACAGGAATGGACTCTGGCTCAGGTTTCAGTTGGCTTATGTAGGCTACTAAGGCATGAAAGCCACCTCAGGCTGATGGTCTCCTTTTTAAAATAACTTTAGTATCTTCAAAAATATTCTTGGTTCATAAACATCATAAGTAAAGACAAAGAGGAAATAAATTGACTTTTCTTCCCTTTTCTTGTTCTGGTATTTCTCAGTTGGTGTTTCCTGAGGAGTAATTTTTCAATGTTGTAGTTTATGACCTTTTTTCCTACTATGCACCCCCACAAGCCAGAGATATTTTACTTTGGCTGTATAAAGTGCTATTACCAGATAGATTGTCTCGCTTCTGACCCAAGTTTCAGTTAACCAGTTGTGATCACTTCAACCATAACTTTAGTAATGAGAAAACACACAAACAAAATATTTATAAAGGAATCTCATTCAAAATCCCGTAAGGAGTTATATAGGTAGTAGAGGGACTCCCGCTGTGAAAACAGGAGCTCCATTCCAACAGATGCCTTTTTAGAAAGTGATGAGGCTGTTCAAGGGATACAGTATGCACATTTATTAAGCTAGACACCCCCATAAAATTCCACTAGATTTTATGAGATGTTCATTACTCTTCAGATGAGTCCATGTGTAGAGAGCAACCATTTGTTCCTTACCTGCCACACAATACACACTCAACAACTTAGCTATTATTCACTAGAATTAAATTTAAGAATCTTCAAACAAAACCAAAAAGGGAAAACTGCTGAACTAGAACCACATATTAAAAAAAATAGCAGTGAAAAAAAGTACAAAATAGAGAAAAGTACACTTGAGACTATGATTGATCGTCAAGTGCAATCAGAAAATTCAGGTGAAATAAAGCTTTATGATATAAGCCAGTTACCAGAGGGAGAAGAGCCTAGAACAAAATATATTGCTTGTTTTCACTTCAAATTGTTCAAAACAATAAATTACAGTCTATTTTTAAGAAATCCTCTGAATAATATGAGTCAAAATAAGGCTTGCTTTCCTTACCTTAGTTTCTCCCACCTAGGTTTGAGAGGAAATTACCTGGCAAATTAAAATCCCCAAATAAAAATTGACCAAGAGTTTAAATTCAAACCCCAAACATGGCTGGTATGTAAGGTAGACTATAGAACTAACTTTGTCCCCTCAAAAATTTTTTTTTCAATATTATCTTTATTAGTATTATTTAAAGAATGGTATGACATGATGTGTATGTGTCATACTTACATTCTACTAGTATATAACCTTTCTGTTCTGAAAAACAGATAAATGTGAAATAGCATTTTATCAGCCTTTTATATAATGATGCGTAGAATAGCAGGGCTTGAGCTCTGAGTTTTCATCACATGCTCTGGTCCTGTATGTTCAATTTTTGGAGTATAACTAGCGAAAACCTGCTGTCACAAAATTATGTTACTTTAGACACTGGAGAGCCAGTGTTCTCACTGTGGCTAATTTCAAACAGAACAATGCAGGATTTAACACACGAGATAGCTGCCTGATGCAACATTGGGTGAAGGATGATATATTCAGTTGCTAAAATTAAGTGTAGAAATCAGGCAAAACTGAATTTGATTCAAGTTCTACCACTTACTCATCAGAAACTTTGGGAAATATTTAATTCCTCTGGCTGACTTTTTTTGTTAATTTCAAAATGAGTATAGAAATATTATTCATGGAGTCGGAGGTAGGCTTCACTGAGATAATGCATGTATATAAATTTTATGATAATATCTCATGTAAAATAAGCACTCAATAAAGCTATTATTTGTTTTCCACCTGGGTTAGCATTTGTGCTTTCAAAATAGCTGCTAGATATGTTTGGGTATTTATCTCTTTGGTATATTATATGAAGGGGTGTGTGTGTGTGTGCATATGTGTGCATGCACACCGCACACTCTCGTGTTTATGCACATCCTAATTTAGACTATCATATCAATTTACTTATACCTGCTAGCCCACTCTACCAGCTATTTTTGTTTGCTAACTAAATGTAATCCCAGACAAAAAATATATAGAAACACAATATGTTTGACAAAAGGGGATGTTAATTTAACCGAAAGCAAATGCAACACTGATTTCATATCTGTGCTCTCGTGGTGTAAGTTGAAACAAACAATACAATAATCCAACAAAAATTTTCAAATTTTTGAATAAAATAGAACTTTAACATAATGTCTTTTAGCATACAATCATGTTACTGCATGCTAGTTAGCTCTTTAAAGTGCCTACTTAAATTAAGTTGAATATGGATGTTCTGTTCTGAACAGTGTCCCTCCAAAATTCATATGTTGAAGTTCTAATCCTCAGTACCTCAGAATATGACTGTAGAGATAAGGTCTTTAAAGAGGTACTTCTATTAAAATCACTTCATTGAAGTGCGTCCTAATCCAGTATGACTGATAACTTTATAAAAAGAGAAGATTGAGGGATGCCTGGGTGGCTCACTCAGTTGAGCATCTGATTTAGGCTCAGGTCATGGTCACACAGTTCATGAGTTTGAGCCCCGCATCGGGCTCTCCGCTGTCCGTGCAGAGGCCACCTGGGATCCTCTAACTCTCTCTCTCTACTCCTCCCCCGATCACAATCTTCCTCCCTCAAAAATAAATAAACATTAAAAATAAATAAAAATTTAAAAAATAAACAGAAGAGATTAAGACACAGAAACACACAGAGGGAAGCCCATGTGAAGCACTGGAGGAAGACAGCCGCCCACAAGCCAAGGAAAAGCTTCAGAATAACAAACTTGCCCAACACTAAGGTTTTGGACTTCTAGCCTCCAGAATTGTGAGAAAATAATTTACATTGCTTAAACCATCTAGACTATAGATACTTGTTATAGCAGCCTAGAAAAACAATACAATGGATTACTTCCATTTTAAGGGTGAGGCAGATAGAGATTGAGAAATTTGTGAGTTGTTTTACACGATAATTCTCCAGAGCCAGAGTCAGAATTTCAGTCAGTGTCACTAAGGACAGTCTGTGTTCTTTTTACCTCACTACAGTGTTTCTTGTGTAATCCAAAGACATAGGAGTGGTGAATTCATAGGAGTGATGCAGCAGCTCAGCACACAGTCAACTGTGTGATTTGTGGTAATAGAACCATGACTCTACGTGTCTCCATTCCTATACCATGCCTCTTGTCTTTATCATATAGGTCATACTGGGGTATCCAATCCTGGATATAAACCCCTATTTTGGGAGATAGATTTAAAAAGTACCCAGGACCTTCATCTAAGACCTGCTAAGTTATAATCTTGAACAAGGCAGATGAGTATGTCGAATAAGCTGTATTTTTTAAGAAGTTTCTTAGATAATACACACAGCCAAGCAACATTTGGGAACCCTGGTTCTATGCATTGGAAAGATGGGAGCTTTGAACCAGACACTCATAAACTTAAATCTTCACTCTGCATTATAATTTACTTAACAATTCTGAGTTTCAGATTCTACACATGTAAAATGAAGGACTGTAGCCATGCAGACAGTTGTATACATACATCTATATCTGTATCTGCATGTATATATTGTGCATATAGAGCTTTCCTTTAGCCTGTTTTCTTTTAAACACTGAGTATAGACTCTCTGGCAATCTGACTCGGGCATGTACTCTCACCAACCTGACTTATATTTGATCCCTGAACCTTGGCCATTGTAGTTGTAAGCACATCCAAAGGCCTCCCTGCCATATGGATTCCCAGTTACCCAGACTATCAGGTTGGCATTTCCCTTAATGATTCATGATTCCCTCCGTCAAAAGGTTATCAGCACAGGAAGAAAATTATCCCAGTAGGGCATTCAAATTCTTATGTGAACCAGATTTCTGGACCAATAGCAATTCCTTCCCCTCAGTTTGCAAGCCAAAATGTGCCAAGTCATTTTACAAAGTGCTTAGGAAATTACTTTCAATGTGATGAGCCAAAATCTCATATTGAGTTAGCATTTCATCTATTTCTGGTAGAAATTTCTCAGGGTACTCAGATCCCAGGCCTTAAATCACAGCAGATAACTAAGCACCAATCATGGCAAGTTTCTTCTTCTTTGTTTCAGCTAGTTGAAAGCCAGAATCAGCTTGACAATCCTACACTCCGATAAATTGCCAACCAAACAGAATGAGATTCACCCATTATTCTTTCTGTCATTCTATCCTCAACAATCAAAGTCCAATCTATTTGCCTTTCAGCTCTTTCTAAAACCCTCCTCTCCCTGAGCTCCCATTTGTGGCACCCTTCTTACTCCCAAGAGTTGAATAGAACACCTGTTTGGACAAAAATCCCATTAAATGCTCAGACATCCAGAATCTCTTCTTTACAAATTCTTACCAAGGGACAAAGATCAATAAGCAGAATACCTGAGTCCTTATCAACCAAACTGAATTAGGTAATGCTGTTTTCTCTAAACTGAATGAGCCCAAAACTCTAAATAACACTCTAAGAATGAGTTTTTTCAGCTGGGCCTCTGAATGCTTTATGTTGCAATGAATCATTATCTAATGTTGTTCTGCCAACATTCATGAATGGCTGTGCCAGTAAAACATATGGAAAAATCCTCTCTACCTAAGGGCAGAGATACTTCATCCAACATTCCTTGGGGGGACAAAGAAGGAGAAGGAGGAAGGAACTCTTAGAGACTATTTTACATTTAGCTGCTGGGTCATAAAATTCCATAGCACTTTTAGGCTTTGGAAGCTGTCCTCTGTCTATCATCTGTTGCTGTTTTTTGTGGGTTTTTTTTTTGTTTTTTTTTTTTCTGCATGCTAAATATCTATTGTAAGAAACCATATGTACGCAAACCTGTTAAGCCTGCGTTTTCACTTCTAAATAGCAGAGAAAGTTGACTTCTTTTTAAAGGATGCCTTCTTATTCTCTATTCTCACATGCATTTTTCTCCAAGGATGTCATTTAAATGTAAAACATCCCTTCCCATAGAACTTCAGGTCATTTTTGTTTAAGAAATACAGGTTGAGCACCAATCGCATGCTAAGTAAAAATCTAAATGCTAAGTAAAACATGATAAATAAATCTTTTGCTTATAGAATTTACATTATTATGAGAGGAAAATTCACAGGGGAAAAAGAGATAATCTTATATCACGTAGCAGTTTTAGAGTTTTATACAGCATGGTACAGAAGTATAGCAGAACATTAAGTCTGCCCTGGTGGCAGGAGAGTGTGTTAGGAGAAGTAACATCTGAGATCAAAGATAATTTATCAAGATAAAAAACAATAGGGTAGGGATAAGGGATGGGAAACATGAGCTGGAGATAACAGGGTGGGTGCTGGATTCCTGCTATAAGCACATTAGTCTTGGGGATTATTGAAACGTTGCCAATTCAAGAACAAAGTAGTAGATGATGAGGTTGAAGAGACAGCAACATTTGAGTCATGGAAGGGTAGGATACTGGTATAAGAAAGTGAGATTTCTTCCTCAAAATGATGAGCACTCAGAGAAGAGTTCAAAGCAGGAGTGTGCCATAACCCTGTTTGTGGTCTACGTGGTCTGTGCAAATGATATGGAGACTGGATTTGCAAAGAGAGAAGAACGAGGTGCAAGGGGACTAATTAGGACGCTCTAGAAATACTTCAGAGAACTGACAGGAACTTCACTCTTAAATACACAGGCAGATATATAGAAATGTTTTAAATTATTCACCAAATAGTTTGATTTTTTTCCCAAAAATTAGTCATTCCTGAATATAATCCACTAAGATGGAAAAGCATGTCTATAGATTTATGACATATATTAAGTTGGATGGGGAAAGTTATTTAAATTCACATTTAAAAAACCTCCCCGGTATAATTTTTTAAGTGAGATTGCCTGGATAACTTCACATTACTTAATTATAACAAATAAGAACAAGTTTTATTTGGGTCATTTGTCTGCTGGTGTCCCTTCTTCTGTTCACTTCTGTTACAGAAGAGGAACGTCAGCTTTACTACTCATTTACTAAAAGGTTTGTGCTTGTTCTTTGCTGAGAAAGAGGAGTATTTCCCTGGTGGCTACGAATAAATAAAATTAAAAAGAAAACCTATTTCTGCTGAAATACACATATTGTTTCTCAAAAGGTTCTCAGTCTCTTTGACATATTTAATTTATCTGACCTGCCACCATCATCTTCATTCTAGCCTTGAAATCTGGGTAGAGATCTTGTCATATTAACAATCACTCTTGGGGATTGCAGCTGATAAAATGTCTACAACAATTTATTGCATTTGATTCAGCAGCTGTGCTATTTTGGAAATTCCCTCTTATACCCACAGGAGGACAGATTTAGTCACAAAATAAAACTTTCCAAAGTCTTCAAGTATTGGAATTCCGACTTCATTTATATTAGGAGGCCAGGCTCCAGTGTCTAAACACACAAAGAAACTCTGGTTTTGATTCCTTTAAAAATGTGGTGAGAGGCAGTTGTTGTATGTTGGAAGTAAAATCCATGTTATTTAATGGAAACCCACTTTGCATCTCAAATGTGAAATACTAACCTGGAGGTAACTTGGGGGAAGAGAACTCAACCAAAAGGAAAGAAAACACACTATCCCCCTGCCTTCCAAATCTTCCAGATTATCAA
Source organism: Neofelis nebulosa (assembly GCF_028018385.1). NCBI lineage: Eukaryota > Metazoa > Chordata > Mammalia > Carnivora > Felidae > Neofelis > Neofelis nebulosa. Next base: position 94,297,842 of record NC_080791.1, read on the forward strand.
ATGGGATGTTTTCTGGCATTAAAGATTACTAAAACTGAATCCTCTTTAAAGAGATTTTTGTAGACTAATGAAGCATAGTTATAAATATTTGTGAGGAAGAATGCGCCAAGAACATATCAGAACTTTGCTGAACTCCTATCTACCCAAGCGTTTTGAAAGACCTTGCTGGACAAGACAGAGAGCCTTACAACATGTCGATGTACTTAACTCCAGCCATATTGATTTCACGGAAAACAGAGACAGAAACTGACAAGAGTTTGTATACCTGCCCGGGACAGGTTGGAAGTGCTGTATTTGGTTTCTACCAAGGGAGAGGTAGCCAAATAACCATGAATGAAAAGAAGGAAAATACTTATTGAGCTCTTGCTATAAATGTTGTATTATTTAATCCCTACCACAAACATCTGAGGCAACTACTATTTGAGTATAATTTTGCTTTTGACATATGAAAAAAATTGAAAGTTGGTGAAACTTTATAACATTTTCCAGCTCATATATTGGTACATACATTTTGAATCAGTCTTCTTAATTCACCAGGCAATTTCAGAAAGAGGAATAGTTGACGTGTCCTATTTCACAGGGGTAATTTTGGAAAGTAGGCCTTTAAATATCATAGAAACTATGAACTATTAAACACCAAATATTTTAAATCACTATAAGGAGAGAAAAAGTTATTCTTACCCATTTCTGGGCCTAACCCCATCTCTGATGCCCACTGAACCACGGGCATTCAACCCTAGGGTAAATCTGGGCTGGTACAGTGTTTGGGAATAAAACAGGTAACCAAAAGGACTGGAGTATGAGATAGGTGAGGTTTGTGTGCAAGAGGACAGCTAAAAAGAAGTCATGGAATCATATACATACAACCCTAGTATATTCCAGAAGGATCATACATCACTCCAAGTAAAATTTTCGTTCTCTAAAAAATTAACTATAATTTAAATATACCTCAAATTAATCACTAAACAGATTTAGCTATTTAGTAATAAAACTTAATCTGTTTCTTATTTTAAAATCTAGAGGAAAAATACCTTTTCCTTTCTGTGGTTATGATTACACTAACACATTATTCATTTAGCAAACATCTTCAAATATTATTAAGTTATTTTCCTTGGAGCAACCATATTTATGGGGGGGGGCAGAATACATATTAGACATTCGGAGTGATTAAAGTCTACCTGGACCACAATATAATCTCTTGGGTTTAATTCACACTGAGCAGTGAATCCCAATTAAATATTTTACCAATTTTTTCACATTTTTGTAGGAAAGAAGTATTATATTTGATATATTAAAATCCTTTGGACACATTCTTTTAAAAAGAAATGTAATAAATTTAATTGTGTATATTACATATACACACATACATTTCCTAAAATATATTTGTATATGTATGTATGTATGTGTGTATATATATATATATATATATATACACACATACACACACACACACACACACACACACACACACACATATATACACACAGATCTAAATGTGGTCCATTAGTTTGTTTGGTTTTTTTTAATATCAAATGGTTAAGGGGAGCCTGGGTGGCTCAGTTGGTTGGGTGTCTGACTTCGGCTCAGGTCATGGTCTTACAGTTCATGAGTTCAAGCCTGGCGTTGGTCTCTATGCTGAAAGATCGGAGTTTGGAGCCTGCTTTGGCTTCTGTCTCCCTCTCTCTCTGCCCCTCCCCCACTCACTCTCTGTCCCTCTCTCCCTCTCTCTCAAAAATACATAAACATTAAAAAAAGTTTTGTTAATACCAAATGATTAAAAAAAATCAAGTGATTAACAAATTATTAATTTAGAAAATTAAAATCCTTCGTATTGAAGTGAGGGACAAAAGATATAGAAAGGGTTGGAGTTTTCTGTTGTTCACATTATTGGTAGAAAAACAAAGATTTTACCTCTTTATAGGGTTGCTTCTACATAACTGCATTACAACAATGGTATTGAGAATACCCCTTGTCAATTTATAATCTAGGACTTGAATCCAGGTATCTCAATGCCCATGATCTTTTGCTGAATAAAGTTCCAAAGGATAGAAATGTAAAAATATTTTATAAAAGTCCTTTTACAAAACTCAGACCACAAATTTATAGGATCAGTAAAAATGTATAAGCAGTAGCAGGTGTTTATCAGAATCATGGATTACCATCTAAATTCAAACAGTCAGAACTTCAGTAAAAGTATAAACATATTTCTACTTGATATGCTTTTACTGTTTTCCAATATTCAGTAAAACATTGGTATTCAATGTTGGATAACACTAGAGTGAATATATATCTTCCATTTGTTTAAAAATAATTTTAAAATTGTTTGGACTTGTATATATGTACTTCAATCAATATGTTGCCCATTCTGTTAGATGCCATTAACCTCTTTTTTGCCTGTAGTCAAATTTTATAATTCCCACATTTTTTACCCCAGGTAGTCTAGGTAGAATGTTAATAGCATCATCTGGATTCCTCGCTTATCTATGTGATCTTGATGACTTCCTTGAACTTTCTAGACTTTGGAATGGAATTGCTTTGATTCATCTGAATGGCCCTCCTTAATTAACGGGATTTCTTGGAGCCAACACCTTACAGCCTTAAGGTTTCAATTGATATTTTTAGTCTCATATTCTATCATTTAACTTTCGCCTGAGCAATCTTCAGTATCACCAGATGTACCAATAATCACACTATATGATATTATGAGCCTGTGTGGTATAATCTTTTATCAGATGTGAGGATCTACTGATTTTATGCATATTCTGGAGAGGAAAATAAAGCAATAAATATTTCTTTAACAGGGGTGGAAAAAATCTTACCTCACATGTTTAACTTGAATATAATCAATCATACTCCAGAATTAACTTCCAATTTATAGGACATTAAGGGAATAGAGGAACAAGTTAATGACACCAAGAAGAAATAATCATATAAATTTAGAAAATGGAAAACAACTAATATGATCTCTTTAAAACACAAATGTCAAGAATAAAAGGTGGAAAAAAGGAATACTGTTCTAAATTAACAGAACATAACTAAATGCAATGTTTAGGCATTTACTGGATTCTAGTTCAAACAAATCAACAGTACAATACATTGTGGAATTGCCTAAACAGAATTTATTATGGACAGGGCATTAGATGATTTTGAGAAATTATTGTTAACTTTTTATGCAAAATAATATTACAATTACATAGGAAAATGTCTTTACTTTTGAGAGACTCTTATGAAAATATTTAGGGATAAAATAGTTATATATATTATATATATTTGTATAAAATAATATTACAATTACATAGGAAAATGTCTACTTTTGAGAGATTAATATGGAAATATTTAGGGATAAATTATATATATATTATATTATATTATATTATATTATATTATATTATATTATATATGTATAATATAAGTCAGTCAGTCAGTTAGCATCTGACTTTGGTTCAGGTCATGATCTCACAGTTCATGTGTTCAAGCCCTGCATATGGCTCTGGGCTGATAGCTTGGAACCTGGAGCCTGCTTCAGATTTTGTCTCCCTCTCGCTCCCCTCCCCTGCTTACGTCTGTTTCTTTCTCTGTCTCTCTCAAAAACAAATAAAAACATTTTTAAAAATTTAGAACTAACTTTTTTTTTAATATATACAAAGGCAGGGGCACCTGGGTGGCTCAGTCGGTTAAGCGACAACTCCTGATTTCAGCTCAGGTTGTGATCTCGCAGTTCATGAGTTTGAGCCCCACACTGGGCTCTACACTGACAGCACAGAGTCTGCTTGGGATCCTCTGTCTCCCTTTCTTTCTACCCTTCTCTCTCTCTCTCTCAAAGTAGATAAACATTTAAAAAAATATATTCTAAGACAACAATTAGTAAAGCAAATATGGTAAAATATCAAAAATTACTAACACACATGATAGGGTTAAATATCTATATGCACAATTATTCTATGTATTAGAATATTTCCCTAATAAAACAGAAAATTTAAAGAAAAGGAAAATTTTAATGCCAGTTAGTAACAGGACATCAGGAATTGTGATATAGGGAAGTTCCTCTTCCCGATGATGTTTATATTGGGGAATGGAGGGGATACACATTTGCTAGAAGCATCACCTTTAGACTGAACTACTGTGACTAGATAAGGAATGGGGTTCATAGGAATGCAGAAAACTACTAATGCTCAGATATAAGGTTAAGGCATACATCTCATTAGGAGAATCATTTATTATATTGGATCATTACGGCCAATATTCACTGTGTATTTCAATCATCCATTTATTCGTCCAACAAACATTTGAGCATCATTCTTAACATCTATCTATCATGATACAAATATTGTAGGACAGTTACTGCCTATGCCAGATTGAGAGGGCAGAAAGACAGTCAAATGGATACATCGCCATTCTACACAAGTATTAGAGTCAAAGTACGAATGAATAACTATGATGCCAGAGAAGAGAGAGTAACCACTTTTGCCTGCATGTCTGAAGTATCCTGCAGACATGAATCCTCATTTGAGACGGAAGGAACACATTCTAGGCAAAAGAATAATACATAAAAATATGTACAGGTAAGCAAGGAGATTTCAAGAATATTAATAAACATAGTATAGGGTTTGGACAGACTTTTAAGAGAGGATGCTGATTAGGAAAGTTTGGATCAGAATGTAAAACCTTTTGTATGTCAATTGAGGAACTAAAATCAGATATTTTATTTTAATACAGTATTTAAAACTACCATAGATGTTGCAGAAATCTAACAATAAGATAATTAGCATTAATTTTAGTCGTGTAAAATTTTCTCCTCCTAAAGAAATTCACTCTGCAGAGAAAGCAAATAAAAATTTTAAACTCTAAAAATGGACTGAATTCCCAGGAGAATTACAATATAAACACCCACTGCACTCTTTATTTCTTCTTCTTTGCCTGGCCATAGGGGAGTGGATTTACAAAGAATATGTCACTTTGCCAGCCTTGCTTCTCTGCATAAATTGGGGCTTGCTAAAGAAAGAAATAACGAGTCTGAGATGCCTTACAGCCTTACCGATTGTCCAAATGTCTGCAAATGGGGCTGATCAGTTAACCCAAGTAGGTGACATACAAGTCTCAGCTGGATACAAGTAGATCTTTAACTAATGACCAGACTATAAATGCTGGTCCCCAGGAAATAATTATCTTATCCCCAATAGGAATAACAATCATATACTTTTGATAATGGTTAAAAACTAGGGATAGTTAAAATGACCAACGATAAAATGATGGTAAAATAAATTACTATATCCATAAAGAAGCATATGACCTATACTCCAATGCATATTTATGAAGTATTATGATTAATGTAAAAATTGTTCATTATAAATTTTAAAATATAAATATGTGCATAATACACAACATATACATATAAAAATAATAACATAAATTAAAATAGTGGTTAATTCTAAAGACTGAGATTATAGGTAATTCAAATATTTTTCTTACACTGTTTTATAATTTATATTTACTAATAGATAAATAGACATAATCACTAGTCTTAATGAAGAGAAGAAAAGAGGCAATTAATCCTCAATGGAAAAAAAATATGAAAGGAGAACAACTTCAGTTAGTAAGACTAAAATGGGCTAAATCTATTGTTGCAGTTTTCTGAATTCTGAAAGGTTACCTTGATAGTGTGTTTGTTAAGAGGCCACAAATCAAGTTATGCTCATGTGCTATCTGCAGTTACCCAGGGAATGAGGTTTTGCTTAGATCTCTGAATTACATACCATACAAATTTCAGGAAAAGTATATGCAAAATGACATTTCTCTTCAATTAACTTCCCATTAAGTTCTTCTTTCCTTCCTTTCATTGTTCCAACAGATATTTTTTTAATGAGTATTGTGTGTCAGGTACTCACTAAGGTCCACAAACTCATAACAAGAGCTACAAAGCCATCCTCCCCCCACCAAGGAAGTTTCCAGCCTCCTGGACCACTAACAACAGGTCCTCTTTCCCAAGACTAGAAGAACATGTAGTTCCGTTGTGTAATAAACAGACTGGCCTGTAGTGAGGACCGAATGCTTCTGTGTCTAGATGTGCACCTCCACAGGCAACACCCTCCATTGCCCCTTCATGTTTCTTAAGAGAGACAGGAAGAAGAGATAGATATGTTTCTTGCTAAGTAAGACAGCCATGCTTGTTGTCAATATTTCCAATTCCACTTCCTTTCCATGGCATGGCACAGAATCGTTCAAAAGGACGGACAAAATGGAATCTCAAGAATTAAGTGTCATTAGGCAGAATGTCTCAAGCTGCAGTGCAAAAGTTAAGTGATTTCTTCACATAAACAACACTCAAATAGGCAGTTGTGAAGGCCATCTAGAAAACCCTGAATTTATGTATGTATGTATGTATGTATGTATGTATGTACGTACGTACGTATCTAACCAATTGTGGTGTCTTGTTTGTGTCTTGGTGCAGCCTGCTGGGAACCAACTATCTACTATAGTCAAGATCTACTGTCCTTAATGCCACTCAGTTAGCTTTACTATAAAACAGCTTTTCAGCTCTTTCTCATTTGAGAGCACCCCACCAATAGTCAAAGCAGAAATGCATATGCCAAGAGGCAACCATCCTCTTGAACTGCCCCTTCTGCTAAACTTGGGTTAATAATGAGGTTCCCTGTTAATGTTTAATTGTGCATTAGTGCTTCAGAAATGCAGAGGACATTAAGGAAGGGAAAACAACTGAATAAGGTGAGTCTCAGTTGGATCTGAAGAAATGTACTCAATTACCAGTGAGGCAATTTAGATTACATTGACTGGAGAAGCAATTAAGAAAGAAAAAGAAAAAAAAGCAGTAAGCAAAGAGGTGGGGTAAGTGGCAAAGTCTGGGAAGACTTTAATCTAAGAAAAACAGACGCAACATTCTACTGAGAGATAAAGAATACAGGAATGTAGGGGAAAAAGGCGAAAGAGAGCACCAAGTGCCTTGGGGAAATGAGAAGTTTTACAATGCAAACTGTTTTCTTTCCATTCCACATTCTCTTCTTTCATTTCTGGAGACTAAATAAATGACCACTGGTCCCGAAAATAGCCCTATTTCACAAAGTATTGCATTAATTTTGTGATTTCTAAGGGCTTTACTTTTTGAATACCTGTCCTAAAAGCAGCATTTATTTTTATAGGTGAAGGCCAGAATTTACAGTTATTTATTAAAGACTACATAATTTGTGACACCAATTCTGATAAAAAGAAAGTGCACGTGGGATAATTAAATGTGAGATTTGGAGTAACTAAGGATTTCTCTGTTTAAAAATCCAGACCAAAAAAGAATAGAAATTTTGCAAACAGATATTTCAAACATTAAACATGTCATTGGACTTCAGATTACACTAAGTAAAATTTAAACTTTTAAATGATTACTATGAAGACATAATTTCACTGAGTTGCAAATATTAACTAACCTAAGAGCTATTCCCAATAACCATAATTTCCAGTTTAAAATTAAAATAGAGATCTTTATTTTCCTAAATTCAAGTTGAAAAATCGGTTATTGACCTAAAATTCAACATCTCTCTAACCAAGACTCTTAGGAATAGAGACAATATAGGAAAGGAGGTTTAGCAGGAAGGTGTTTTTCCTCCCTATATTGCCTTTGCTTTCTCTTTCCTCATCTCTTCAGTTTCTTCCTTTTTGTACATTTCCTCCTATATGCCACTGTCGTATACACACTCACTCACTCACTCACTCACACACAGTCACATTAACGCTATATTCAGACATTACTCCCCATATCCGGGGGGGCCTGCATCTAGGAAGCTTCTACCAAGACAATGGGAAGAAAGAATTATTATCTGGCTGGGTCTCACCTCCTTTGGATTAGTAACTCCCAAGTAACTTGTCACTTGTGCTGTGGTTAAATATAGCCTGCATATGGTTCAAAACATCTGTGATTTTACATTCATGCATAAATTACTTTGTACAGTGGAGTTATTGCAGAAAGCACCCTCCCATCACCATGGTTACCAATCCTTCCTGTAGTGCTCAGTATTCACATTTACTGTTAGTACAATCACAGGGTAAGTGGTAGGAATAAAATTCAGAGACACAATTTCATAAGCCAATATGATGATGTTTGGTGGTACTGGTAATTAGCAGGAAGTTGGCAATTGTAGACGATTGATTGCCTTTGTTTTCTTCAGAAAGGCTTTAACTCTGGACAAAAGATAAGCATTTTATATAAATAATACAGAATAAAGTTAACTTGAATAAAATAGCTGCATTACTGGAGACTGACCATCAGTAGTCCAAGGCCCTTTCACTAAACTTAAACCCTGAGGTCTTTATTTGTAGTTTTCTTGTCTATCTCAAATATTGATAAGATGTAGGGTCACCTTCTTTTGGGATTGTTACCTGTTGTTCCTGCCTCAGAGTCTCTGACCTCGGTACATACCAGTGGAGGTATAAGAATAAGACTAATGGATCAGGAACTCAAAAGGCACAGTAAATGCTGTGCAGGGATACGGATACAACATTGAAATAATTAAATAAGAACTATGTCCTTCTAATTATTCTCAGTATGAAACTTGGTTCTCTCCTTAGTCTTTCTGTTTAAAACCAGCTGGAGTTCCTTCCTCACAGCTGTGAAGTGCAAGGTAAAAACAAGTCACCCCACAATGCTCCCTGTTTCATACTTTAGAAACACACACACACACACACACACACACACACACACACACACACACACACACACTGGATTGCTCTTGATAGAGGCTCATCTCATAACGTATGCATTGGGAAATTTTTAAATGTGAACTGACGGGCAAAGCTGAAAAGAGGAAGTTCTTGGTTGAGGAAGCCTAACATTAGGGTACACATTAAAAAAATAAAATCTTGATTTGAAATTGGATCATTGTGAACAAAGGAAACCTTTTCAGTTGGGTCCCTTTTAATAGAAGAGACTGGGTATTTTGCTCTCTAATAGACAGCTACGTGTTATATCTCAGTCATTGAGACAAAGAGGAGAATTGCACTGTATGTATAGTTCAGCTACCTGAGAGAGATGAATCACTTTTTCTGGCATGCAAATTTGTTTTGTGTATTGATTAATAATAGGGAAGAATTCTTCCTCTTCTTTATCTCATTTGACATTCCTTCTCATACTTGCAAGGAATACGACATGTAGATAGAAACTTTTCTTCAACGGGAGGTGTGGCTGCACATAAAATAGACTCAATGGCTTGAGAAATTTGAGCAATGATGAAATTTGCAGTGAACCAAGGAAAATTTTCCTTGTCTTTCATTCTTTACTTGGATAGGTATCTTAAGTGTATAAAGGGAAACTAACAAGAACTGGGTAAAGTATGAGAAACAGCCCTTAATGTGCATCAGTAAGCTGGAAGAAAGATAAACAGAGAAAAGGCTAAATAAAAGAAAGAACCAATAAAGAAAAAAGTAAAACACCGAAGTTGGGTTTTGTTCGGAGGGAATTTGTCAGCTTCATTTAACTTGAGCCTCAGACTCACAACCTCAAGGGGAGTGTCTATTTGGGCCTCTATAACAAAATACTACAGATGAGGCAGCTTATAAACAACAATGTATTTCTCACAGTTCTGGAAGCTGAAAAGTCAAAATCAAGACACCAGCATGATCGCATTGTGGTGAGGGATCCCTTCCTGGTTCCATAGCCCATACTTTATAGCTGTGTCCTCATGTGGCAGAGAGGCTACAGGGTATGTCTTTATGTGAACACTAATCTCATTCCAACTCACACCTAAAGGTCCCACTTCCTCATACAGTATCCTTAGGGGATAAGCATTTCAAAATTTGAATTCAGACTGTAACATTCTATACCTGACCCCAAACTTCATGACTTTTTCACATGCAGTATACATTCATTCAATCCCAACAACCTCCAAAAGTCTTGACTCATTCCATTATCAAATCAAAAGTCTCAGTCCAAAGCCTTATCTAAATACCATCTGAATCAGATATGTGTGAGGCTCAAGGTAAGATTCATTGCAAGGCAGATTCTTCTCTAGCTATGAACGTAGGAATCAAACATTTGCATCCACAATATACTGGTGGGACAGATACAGGTTAGACATCCCCATTCCAAAAGGGAGCAACAGGAAAAAAGAAAGGGGTAACATATCCAAAGCAACTTGAAATTTATAAAAGTCGCTTGGGTGAGGATCCTGCCCCCATGGCTTTGGTCTGCCTCACTCACAAGGCTTTGCTGGACTCCGTCTCTTCCACTTCATTCGTGGGTTGGATCTGTATGCCAAGGGTCTCTTGGGCTACAAGTATATAGTAGCTCTGCTGACCAGGGGTCAAGGGGTTTACCCCACTTTAAAGGCTCCACTTGGCATTGTCCTAAGGAAACATTTCTGCGTGTAGTGGTCCAGCTGCCAAAGAGCTTCTCTGGCAGAGTCATGTGCTGACTAGGGTCTACTGGAGAAACACAGTGTCAGAATTCAGGGAGCAGAACCTTTGATGTGTGGTGGTTAAAAGTCCAAGATCAGGGTACCTGCATGGTTTGGTTCTGTGGAAGGCCTTTTTCTGTGTTGCAGACAGTCAACTTCTCACTGTGTTCTCAGACAGTAGAATAGGCTAAGGAGCTCTGTTGGCCTATTTTATAAAGGCATTAATTCCTTTGATTTGATCTAGTGACCCAGTCATCTCCTAAAGAACCCACACTTCCTAATACCATCCCAGTGGAGTTAAGGATTTTGACCTATGAGTTTTGAGGGACAAAACCATTCAGTACATAGCAAGAAGTAAAAGACAGGTGGCAGAGTCTTGCATCTACTTCTGTGAGGAGTCCAGCAGAAGTGTGCATGTCTCTCTCCTTCTCTCTCTCTCTCCCTTCACACACAGACACACACATACAAACATAAGGACTACATCTGAAACAATAGCATACATTAGACACAAATCTACTCCCTCCTCCAATGATGTCAAGAAAATTTGTCAGTATGAACAATGATTAAAAATGGGGTAGAAAATTGGGGTGCCTGGGTGGCTCAGTAGGTTAAGTGTCCGACTTTAGCCTAGGTTGTGATCTCGCAGTTTGTGAGTTTGAGTCCCAGATCAGGCTCTGTGCTGACAGTTCAGAGCCTGGAGCCTGCTTCAGATTCTGTGTCTCCCTGTCTCTCTACCCCTCCTCTGCTCATTCTCTCTCTCTCTCTCTCTCTCTCTCTCTCTCTCTCTCTCTCTCTCTCTCTTTCTCTCTCAAAAATAAATAAACATTAAAAAATTTTTTAAATACCATTATTTTAAAAAATGGGGTAGAAAAACATCAGTATTATTCAGCCCAGGCACTTACAATGGAATTAGTGTTCTCAGAAGAAGAGGAGGAGAGGCATCACCCACATGAACTAGTTATGTCTCAAAGATTCCACCCTTCTAATGCTGTCTTACTGGGGGATAAGATTTCAATAAATGAATTTTGGGGAGACAAAAACATGTAGTCCATGACAATGTTTTTCTATGTCATAATCATAACACAACTTTCAGATGCTATTATAATGGAAAAGCATACTACCTGTGGGATCTGAAAGCCTCAAGCTACAAATGTAATTTAAAGTAGTTCTGGGCATAGAGTCCCTAGGCATACACTAGAAGCAAACATACAGTTTTTCAGAGGAATCCACTTATAATCTAGTCCTGAAAATTTCTAACAAGTAACATTTAAGAAATAAGATCCTCTGTCAAACTCCCAAACTGCTCCTCACCCACCACCACCAAAGGAAAGCATCGTGAATAAATGCCATCAGAAAAAAAAATTATATATGTGGACAAATTATATATGCGGAGACTTTAGTTATTGTAATGATCAGAAGACACATATTAAGTAGGTTTAGGATGACTAAAAAAGAGACAAAAACTGAAAAAAAATAAAAGTTATAAGCAGTCTAAAATATATGCATATTTAAAAATGTTTCAAATATTTTAAAAAATAAATATAAAACTGAAAATTTAAAGAATCCAGTGTGTGTGTATATATATATATAATAATAATAATAACCATGCATATTTGAAAAGGTATCAAGAACTTTCTAATATAAATCTGACTCCATGTATGTGTACACACACACACACACACACAACACACACGCACACTGCTAAATGGACAGAGCAAATGAGAGAAATGGCAAAAATGAAAGATGCAAAGGTATATTCCTTAATTAATAAAGACTAGAAAAGACTAGAAAAGCCATTAAGTATCAAAGAGTTTGAGGCCAATATATTTGAATAGGTAATTACTGATCACTTTTCACAAAAATGAAAAATAACAACCTCAGAATTTCTAACAAATTCTAAGCAGGAAAGATACACATAAACACATTATAGTGAAACTACAGACTACCAAAGACAATCAGAAGATCTTAAAAGATTCTAGAGATTTAAAACAGATTTTTGAGAAAGGAAAACAGCTGACTTCTCAAAAACAACGTAATCAAAGAAAGATGGAATGATACATTCTATTTGCTGAAAGAAAATCAAAGTGAAGCTAGAATTGTAGACCATGCAAACATATCTTTTGAAAATAAGGGTGAGGAAAATGAACACTTTTAGACATATAAGACCTGTTTTGCCACAAAGAAATATCCACTAAAAATAACCTAAAGGATGGATAAAGATTTTTATCTCTACTGTTCATATGCGGCAATCATAACAGCTATATTTCTTGGAATGTAATGAACTCAGTATTTCTGAATTCGTTAAGTAATAATAAACTTTAGGTGGAAATAAAATGGTTTTATATGGAAGATCTGAGATTTCAGGGAAAAAATAAAGACCAAACATGAAAGTAAAATTAATAAGCCATACTTACATAAAACTAAAATGTGAGTGTTGTAGACTTATAAAATATAAGACAATTTAAAATTCCTAAGTTAATCATTAAAAATTCTATACAATCAAAATCCATACATACAAAAATGTAGAATCATGGCCATTGAAAATTAATCCAAAAGTAAATAAAACGCTTGAAGGAAACAATGCAAGAGAGTGAGGGAGAAAATACACACACAAAATAGTATAAATAGCACAGAATTTGAAGTTAAAAATAAATCCAAACATTTAAGGAATTGCAACAAACGTAAACTGAGTGAATACCCACAATAAAAGACAGATACTTGGACTAGGAGAAAAATCCAATACTGTGTTGTTTACAAGAAACACATCAAATCACAGGAAAATTGATGTGTTTCAAGCAAAAAGAGGGGGAAAGAGATGCCAAGCAAAAAGAAACAACACAAAGCTTGTGAGATGGAGAAAGGCAGACAAAAGACCAGGTTTTTGGTGCCCGATGACCTTGCCTCTGCACTAGGACTAGCTTTATCTACCTATTATAGCCTTTTGTTGTTTTGGTGCTATTTATATACATTACTGGAAATGAAAGACCTAAAGAGGTGTATTTTTAAATGTAAAACTACAGTCTGAACATTGGGGAAACATGACATAACCTGTCTTACGTTCACGACTAACAATGATACTGAGTGCTCTGAAACACTTAAAATCCTACTAATGTACATTCAATCAATCAGTATTGAATGAAGTACATTCAATATAGATTTTTCTGAATACCTACCTACATATAATTGAAAGTATGCCAGTCTTTCTGATTTAGATATATTTTTATCTTATCTGCTTCATTCATTCATTTGACTAACAGAGTGTATAATAGGTATTATGTTAATATTTTTCTCACATGGCTTATTTACTATCTCACACAATAGTAGAATATACACTGATAAACTTAATACAACATTAGGAAAATGGAAAAATTAATGTTAAGGAAAAATAACAGTGTATTGTCACAATTCTTATGGCTGAAACATACCAATACATTTGCCATTTCTCAATTAATTGTCGTGGTAGGGGGACACATTTTATCAAGAATATCTCTGTGTTAAATGTGTGTGGTACTACAATTTAATAGTGAAGTTTAAAAAGAAGTTTCTGAACAGGTGATAAAATGTGTATATTCTGCACACATATGATGTGTTCAAGAGGCACTTAATGTTTGTTGAATGTTCATTGTCAGTTGATTGAAAAATGCCTACCTATGTCATATGAAATGCTAGTAATTATCTATTAGAATTGTAGTTAAATGGATGCATAGGCATTTTAATACAAAAAAAGTTTATACATTTATAGTATGGTCAAGTAAAATAGATTTTGAAGCAAAATTTGGTTACTAAAACTGAAAAGAATCCATATAGAGTTGTATAGAAAGGATTAACAACCATAAACTGAATCTAATGCGCGCACACACACACACACACACACACACATATGCTTCAATATATATGAATTATATAAATATCATTCTGGAAACCTAAAAGCAGATATAGTTAGAATTGTTGCCAATTAGAAAATTCTTGCATTCCTTTTTCAGTAATTGACAGATCAAAGAGCTCCATGTTTGATCAAGTGCCCCACGTAAAGCACACTATAAACTTGCTCTAATGGAATACCATACCGACTTCCTATAGAATACACTTTCTTTGCCTACACACATTACATTTATGGTATTTGCAGGTCTATATGGCCACAGAAAAAGTCTCAACAAATTTCAAACAATTTCAATGATACAGACTACAAAGATTTTTCTCCACAATGCAATTACATTAATTAGCAGAAATAACTAGAAAACTTTTTATAATTTCAGAAATACATGCATAAATAACTCATTGGTCAAGGTAGAAATAAAAATAGAATGAGAATATTTAAAACCCAATGGTTATTAAAACATCCTGTTAGGGGCGCCTGGGTGGCGCAGTCGGTTAAGCGTCCGACTTCAGCCAGGTCACGATCTCGCGGTCCGTGAGTTTGAGCCCCGCGTCAGGCTTTGGGCTGATGGCTCGGAGCCTGGAGCCTGTTTCCGATTCTGTGTCTCCCTCTCTCTGCCCCTCCCCCGTTCATGTTCTGTCTGTCTCTCTCTGTCCCAAAAATAAATAAAAACCGTTGGGAAAAAAAAAAAAAAAATTAAAAAAAAAAAAAAAAAAAAAAACATCCTGTTAAAACCTATGGGATGCAGTTAAGTGCTATTTAGAGGGACATTTATAGTCTGGCTTGCATTAAAAAAAAGAAGAAAAAACTAAAAAAATGGGAAGTTATGAAATAAACAAAATAATAGGAAAGAAAGTTGAAGGAAGGATACTTAAAAGAAATCAATCAAATAAAGCCAAATATCTAATAAGGAAGATAATTTCACTATTGGCCAATAAATCTTTTTTTTTCTTAAATGTTTATTTATTGTTTATTTCTGAGAGAGAGACAGACAGAGACAGAGACAGAGAGAGAGAGAGAGAGAGAAAGGAGAAAGGGAGGGGCAAAGAGAGAGAGAAAATATCCCAAGCAGGTTTTACATTGTCAGTGTAGAGCCTGACACAGGGCTCAGTCTCACAAACTGGAATCATGGCCTGAGCCAAAATCAAGAACGCTTAAGTAACTGAGCCATTCAGGTGCCACCCCACCCCCACCCCCGCTTTTTATTTTAAATTCTTGTTGGCCAATAAATCTTTGTCAGAGACCAGCACCAGCTCTTAGATCAACCTTTAGGAATCACTAAAAGATATGATTTTATATGGTTTTTCCAATGCTTTTAAGTTATAATTATATCCAGTTCACTGGATTGAGAATTTTGTGCACTAATATTCGATGCTGTCTCTTAGGTTTGGAAGCTTTTACAATTTTCTTTAGAAGGGTTCAAAATATCACATTTAGCTTTCAATAAACTCTCTCTCTCTCTCTCTCTCTCTCTCTCAAAAATAAGCATTTTTAAAAATTGAAAAAAGAGAAAATGGGACAATACAGGAGGCACTCACATCCAGAACAAACTGGCAAACTCAAGATTGTACTGAGAGATTTGAGGAAGGAAGGGTGATGTCATGGATACTTTTTCAAGATTTACCTTTTTAACTTTTAACTTTTTATTTTGAAATAATTTTAGATTTATAGAGGAATTGCAAAATCAATTTAGAGCACTCCCATATGTCTCCCTCACACAGCTTTCCCTGATGTAAGGAATTTCCATAACCATGGTATAATGATCAAAACTAAGAAATCATCAAGCGTACAATATTATTATCTGAATTACACACTTTGTGCCCTATTTCTATTCATGTTTTAATGTTTTTAATAAACAAATTTGTTAAAACATTCATAGAGATACCTTAGCAATTTGATTATCACTTTCATCCCTTACATCAGGTATATAATTACTATGCCTATCATGGGATGGAAGTATTTCTCTAGTCTGAAGTTTCTACCAATTCTGTAACTTTTCCTTACTTTGATGTATTGTGCACTTTCTGTTCTGCCTAGAGAATGCTGCTATTCCTCACAGACTGATCTCCCCATTCCCTTACTCAAGGTGTGAATACATATTACACAAAACACTAGAATAGATTCTCCACTATCTTGACAAAGTTTCTAGGGAAGCAATAAAAATCACACTAGTATATCAAAATGCTGTGGTTCTTTATTCCTTTAGTGGTCTTCTTTTTTGGAGCAGGAAAATGATCAATACAATAGAGCTTCATGGAATAATACATGCTTTAAACTTAGCAATCCAGCATTACAGCATTCACTTCCATAGAGAATTGTTTCCTTTCCTGTAAATTCTCAGTTGGTATCATGTCCACATTGTACTACTTTACAGTAGCATTAGGCTAATCATGCTGTTTTCCTTAAAGTACATAAAGATTTTATAACTGTATGCAAAACAGACTCCTGGGGATGTCTTTATTGACTGATAATAATATTTGTGTATTTTCCCCACCCTCCATTCCCCATTGAAAACTACACAATATCTTAAGCAATGAGATAATGTTTTTAAGACAGATAGATAATATACTTATCATAATACTTTACAGGAGGTATTTCTGAGGGCAGTTGGAGGCAGGAAAGCCCAGAATGAGGAGAGATTAGGGGTGTGCCATTAGAAGACAGGTGATAGGGGGACCGCCCTGGTGGCTTAGGAGGTTGAGCATCTGACTCTTGGTTTCAGCTCAGGTCATGATGTCACATTCGTGGGATCTAGCCCTGCAACCAGGTCTCAACTGATAGCATGGACTCTGCTCGGGATTCATTCATTCTCTCTCTCTCTCTCTCTCTCTCTCTCTCTCTCTCTCTCTCTCTCTCTCTCTCTCTCCCTCCCTCCCTCCCTCTCTGTCTGCCTCTCCCCACCTTGAGTGTGCACTTTCTCTTTCCTTCTCTCTCAAAATAAACTGAAAAAAAAAATTAGAAGGCAGGTGATGGGAAACAAGGAGCACCTGAACTGAATCAGTGGCAGAGACTAGAGAGGAGTGTTTGAAACAAAGCATTTTTTTTTTAAGAAAATCAACAGAATGTGGTATTGGATTCGAAGGGTATGAGATAGTGAGAGAGAAGCCAAAGTGGAAAGAAGCAAGATGGGACTTCAACTGTAGGAAACTAGATACTATTGACATCATTCAAAAATTTTTAAAAAAAATACAGAGTATCTTTGGAGGACAGATAGAAATTAATTTCTGCTTTATATTTATTGAATGCAGGTGCTTGACAAAATTCAGAATGGAAATGTCCAAGAAGCAGTTGACTATAGTTATATCACCCTACTGCTCTAGACAGAATATCATGGGTAATTCCTGGTTAAAAACACTTTAAAATTTGCTAGACACCTCCCAACCCTTACCATCCCACACAGTTGGAGTTAGCAGTTGGGATGGCTAAAGATCTAAAACCCCTTTGTTGGCCAGATATGTGTATATCAGTAAAGTTCCCAGCCATTCTTTTGGGATGGGATTAATCTTAGTAGATCACTTTCCAGTCACAGTCCAAGAAGTGACAGACTCGGTATGATTCTTGCAATCCCTTTGTCCTTGGTATCTTTTGAAAATCTTTTTGTTCTATAACCCAACAAAGAAATGCATCAAACTTGCTCTCATAGGCATCAAAAGATATCAGGTTAAGGGAATAGTGAGTGAATTGAAATAGACTTATGATTACAGAATTGTATAACATGTACTTTAAACACTGCTTTAAGATTTTGTCTGGTATTTGACAAAAATACGTGGTTACACATCCATTCAGGAAATTTTTGTTTAGTCCTTCCTATAGCCCATGCTTTTGGTTTGTTTGTTTGTTTTGTTTTGCTTTACTAGACACTGACAGGGAAGAATAATGGACAACAAAATGGGAGGTATATCAGGAGTTTTGATGGTTTCTGGCGGGGTGGAAATAGTTAGGGTAAGTAAGGAGTTCCAGTCAATACATACTGAAAATTTTAGTTACTGGCCTAAAATACCTAAGATAATATAGCCACTAGGGCCAGATCACTTGGTTCTAGCATTACATATATACACATACCAACATATTCCTATTTGAAGACCATTCAAATGACCTGCCTCCAAGTTGTCTAAAACATACTGAGGGAAGCCTGCATGCAAACAATTATGGTAGAAGGTGGTGAGTACTATGGTAAAAGTATTCACAGAACACTTCAGGGAAACAGAAAGGGTCACTGAACCCACGGTGCTAAGGAAGCTACAAGTGATGGTAATGCTTGAGCTGTGCCTTGATGAACGAACGGAGTTAGCCAAATGGGTGGAAGATGGTTGGCTAATTAGGAAAGACATTAGAAAAATTACAAATCATTTTGGCTGACCATTGGTAAGAGATAAGAAACAAGTATAACCAAGTGGAGAAAGATCTTAAGCCAAGGAAACCATGCTACACCTAAAGACCCAGGAAAGAGTTCCTTACCAACAGTCTCTTGGTGAAGGAGTATAGACTTAAGTGGTCCCTTAAATATCAAGAACCATATCATAGTTCCCAAACTGTGCTGTGCATGCAAAGTTAATATATCTAATGATTCATTTAACTAATTACTTTGATGTGCAACCAGGTTTGAAAAGTATAGGTCTAAATAGAAGATCTTGCCTCTTTTTTCAGAGGCAACTCAGACCATAATGTCTTCTACAAAGCCAACCTATAATCTGGCCAGAAAAGGATAAAGTGGCATAGTATTGAAAAAACCAAAACAAAACAAAACAAAACAAAAGAAACTTCTCTAAAAAACACTAATTACCTGATAAAACTGGATTCTCTCACTATCGTATGATTAGATTCAGCGATATCGATTTATTCAGTAATATTTGTGACAGTAAAAAATAATCACAGAAATAAATCCTACAAATGTATGCAATGAGAACACAAAGACTAAACGTAAATGATCAGATACTATAACATATAACAAAAACCAAAGGATAATATGAATTAACATAATGGCCCAGTGGCACTGGATTGTACCACTAAGGATTATATAATGTCTAGAGCTGCCTTTAATTTTGAACCATCTCCTGATTCTCAAACCACATTCCCATAGCCAGGGTCCCAACTCTAGGGCTGAACCTGAGATCTAGCAATTGTGATTCCTGTCTAACTTATTTCTACATAAGTTATCAAAATAGGCCCACTACAACTTTGGGTATCCTAAGTGACTCTGTTTCTTGCCAATGAAAAGCAATTAGCTAAGGCAGAAATCTATAACAAGTAGAAATATTTAAGATCAGTAATATTTATAACCTGAAAAAATTAAAGTTATTCTAAAGGGCCCATTAGAGGTAGCCCAACAGCAAATTTGGCTTATACATTGGTAATCTTACCATTTAAGTGACACAAATGATCTGCTTTCTGGAAAATAAAAGAGCAGTGAGTGATTATATGGTCACTAAAAATATGAATATGCATGCATGTATGTCCAATCAAATGCTATGGACGTTATCTTATTAGGTCAGTGATTTAACTTAGCCTCTTTTCTTTTGTGATAACAGAGACAGTATGATATCATGGGTCCTGTGATAGTGATTACTGATTGTCCCTCAATACCATCCACTTCTTTCCTACCTGGGCACATGGCTGCTTGTCATAAAGTCTACATTACCAGCCCTTCTTGCAGCCTAATATATACACATTAGTCTTGAACAATGAGATTGATACAAGGAGAGGTGTGCGATTTTAGCAAGTGTCACCGGGGTACAAATTTAACTGCCTTTATTTATTCCTGATTGATAGGATAAAACATTGATGTCTAGTGCTCAAATAACCATCTTAGGCCGTGAGGTAGGAGACTAAAATTGATAATGGTAGAGCAACAGATAGACTAATACAACATATTATAGTTCCTGGAGTGCAAGGAACTGACCCTCTATCCCTGAACTACTTACTTTCCTCTAAAATATAACCCTAAGAAGCTGGAAAATTGCAAAATTGATTTATGACTCTGAAGAAATAATTTACTATAAGCACAGACCCTACTATCATCTCTGAAGCAGGAAGCCCTCTTATGGAAAGAGCCCTCAGTATCACCTACTTTGGTCACCCTTTAAAACCACACAGAATTAGCACAAACTCCAGACCAAGGTTCCCCCTGTAGAACTTCTTTAGCACTAAAGACCACCTCAACCTATGAATACCATCCAACAAATGTGCTTCTGCCTGAAAAAGTAACCCAGAAGGCAGCAGCTTCCAAATGTACTAATGTAATGCAACATCACTAGATATGTTGAAAAAATACAGATCATCAAGCCTGACACCTACGGGTTTACCTTTGGTAGGACTGAGAATTTGCATTTAGTCTAGTACCTAGATTCTGAAGCAATAGTATCTTGGCTACATTTTAAGAAAGACAATTTATGGGCAAAGACTGTTTTTTTTTTTAATTTTTTTAATGTTTA
Source organism: Neofelis nebulosa (assembly GCF_028018385.1). Taxonomy (NCBI): domain Eukaryota; kingdom Metazoa; phylum Chordata; class Mammalia; order Carnivora; family Felidae; genus Neofelis; species Neofelis nebulosa. The sequence continues at coordinate 94,318,544 of NC_080791.1, forward strand.
TTTATTTTTGAGACAGAGAGAGACAGAGCATGAACAGGGGAGGGTCAGAGAGAGAGGGAGACACAGAATCCGAAACAGGCTCCAGGCTCTGAGCTGTCAGCACAGAGCCCGAGGCGGGGCTCGAACTCACGGACCGCAAGATCATGACCTGAGCCGAAGTCAGACGCCCAACCGACTGAGCCACCCAGGCGCCCCAAGACTGGTTTTATCCACACCCACATCTACTAAGTTTTAAAAGGGATGAATCATTCGGAGGAGACAAAGACCTCAGCTTTCAAATGTTTGGCAGGGGTTCGGGTATATAAAGAGCTTTACAGCTTACAAAATACGGTTACACAAATGTAGATGCTACAAAATGCTGTGATGTACTATTATGACTCTAATTTGTAAAAAAGGAAACTTCAGTTTCCAAGAATTAAAAGCTTGTGTCTAAATTTGTACCCAGAACCTCTTGATTCTAGTCCTAAGTCTCCATCATTTACACCATGGCTCTCTCATTAGGAAAGAAGTAGAAAAACCTGGAACAAATAAGATGCAAAGGAACTAAGTTTTGGTGAGATAAAGGGCACGGGCAATACTATGGTTGGAAACCCAGGCAAGAGATGGCACACAGGCATTGATGTCAGCGAGGGGGAAACAAAGGTCCAGAAAAATCTCGAAAGGAAACATGAAAATGCACCAAAGATAAAATGTCCTGACTTTACAAGTTGGGCTGCAACCAAGCTAATCTAGAATGAGAGCTGGCAGCAAACAGTCACAAAGGAAAATTTTAAAAAGGGGTGCACCTACCTTGTCTATAATTGCCTGTGATGAAGTAACATCTGGGCCAGACTGCTGTCCTGTGATAGACAAGCAGCAGCAAACACATAAGCAGGAGTCTGCTTCTCCACCCTTCTACAATTAGCACTGAACCATGTTGTGAACATCTTTGATTGTGCTAACCCTGGACATGAATATTTTATTCATTTGGACCATACCCAAAAATTAACATACTTAAGAAATTATAATATGCTGTGTCATGTTTATGAGAGAAACCTCTCCAAGGAAGAAATTGTACTATGGATGCACAATACACACTATTTACCAAGATGAGGAAATACTTTTTCCTGTTATTGTCCAATCCCAAGTAGGTCTACCCAAAGTTTACATTTAAGAAAACTGATATATGTATAAAATTGCATAAGAACATTATTGAAGTTAGTTCATGAGGTCTACAAGCTCCTGTGGGATCTGGTATTTGCCCGTCTTTCAGCATCCACACCTCCTAGCAGTCTCTTTCTGGATCACTCTGCCTGTGACACATGGTCTCCTTTAAGTTTCTTGAATATCCCTTAACCCTTCTTGTTCCAAGACCTTTGTATTTGCTAATCCTCTGGAATACATTTTTTCTGTTCTTCCTGTGGCTGACTCCTACTCATGCCTCAGGTATCAAAATAATCATCATATACTTGGAAAAGCATCACCAGATCATCTCTGCTTCAAATTAGGTCAAGTCTCCAGTCTATGAATTCCAGTGCTTGTCTGCTTTGGCTCCATAGCACTTATTAACATAAAAACATACAGTAATCTGGGTATTTAATAAATAGCCCCACATACATACTATAGATCCATGTGAGCAATGACCCAGCTTATCTTCATCATCACTGCATTCTTAGCAAAGTATCTGTCATATAGTAACTACTATATAAGTAATCATTGACTAAACAAATGAATGATCATAGCTTTAAGGAAAAACATTAGCATGCTAGACACTGCAGTGTGAAAAATTGAGATTTGCTTTTAAAAAGATTAAAGAAAAAAGTACCTTGGGCTATGATAGCATCCACTTTGTAAAAGACTTAAAGATATAAGAAACGATCATTTGAGGACACCTGGGAAACTCAGTCAGTTAAGCGTCCTACTCTTGATTTCAGCTCAGGTCATAATCTCAGAGTCATGAGATTGAGCACCCCATCAGGCTCTATGCTAGCATGGAGCCTGCTTAAGATTCTCCCTCTCTCCCTCTCCCTCTGCCCCTGCCCCTCCTCCATGCATGCTTGCTCTCTCTTTCTCTCAAAAAAAAGAAAAAAAAAAGAATGGGGGAGGTGCTCAGGTGGCTCAGTTGGTTAGGCATCTGACTCCTAATTTCAGCTCAGGTCATGATCTCATGGTTTGTGAGTTCGAGCCACACATAGGGCTCCACACTGACAGCTCAAAGCCTGCTTGGGATTCTCTCTTTCCCTCTCTTTCTGCCCCTCCCATGTGCTCTCTCAAAATAAATAAAAACCTTAAAAGAAATAAAATGATCATTTGGTCTATAATCCATAATCTTGTCCAAGGGATTTGGAAATACCTGAAATGAGTAACTCTCAAATGTTGCAGTTTATAACTTATTAAATGTGTCTAACATAACATTTTTCTTTGCTTCACCCCCTCCTTCAGTGTTTCAGATTCATTAAGTCTGAGGTGGATGCTAGGAATCTGCAATAAACAATACCCTCAAGAAATTTTAATAAAATGAGTTATTCTAAAAAAGTGTATTGAGCATCTAATATGTGCCAGGCATAGCATGAGGTGATGGAGACGTGGATGGCACCCTAGTTTAAAAGCCACTGCAATACATGATAATCTGGTGTTATCCTATATCAGTTCCAATGTTGTAAAATTCACTTATTTGTACATTTAGTATTTATTGATGATCCCTAAAGCCCAAAGCTTCTAAGTGACAGACATTCTCTTTCCCTCCATTCCTGCAGTATCTAAGAGATAAACATTAACATATTTCTTGACTATCTGCCAAACACCAAGCATTGATAAACATTTTTATGTATTTTCAAATAGGTATGCTTATGAACACTTTTTAGAGGTCTCTAAAAAAGCAATATTTTAGTTCTTGCTATTTTTAAGCATTGTGATAGGTATTTTTCACTGATTATTTCATTAAACTGTCATAAGAATCCTATGAAGCAAATATTTTATACCTAATTTGTTCAAACTGAGGGTTGATGTAGGGAGGTGGGCAGGGGATGGGCTAAATGGATGATGGGTATTAAGGAGGTCATTTGTTGTGATGAGCACTGGGTGTTACATGTAAGTGATGAATCACTAATTTCTACACCTGAAAAAAATTTTACCATATGTATTAACTAACCTGAATTTAAACAAAAACTTTAAAACTATAAGTAACTTAAGGTCACCTAAAAAGTAGAATAAAAGAGGAAAATAAATGTATGTAAATAGCTTCAATATAAGGCTATAGATATTAGATATTGATTGGAGCTACAGAAAACAAAAGTAGGAGAAAACCATGTGAGACAGAAAGATACAAAAACAAGTGTGAGCAATACAACACACTTGTATAATTCATGAAGAGGCCATTTCATCTATGACATTATGTTTATTCACAGAAAGACTTACAAAGGGGTGGGCACCCGGGTGGTTCAGTCGGGTAAGTGTCTGACTCTTGATTTCTGCTCAGGTCATGATCTCACAGCTCATGAGTCTGAGCCCTGCATTGGGCTCTGCACTGACAGCATGGAGCCTGCTTGGGATTCTCTCCATCCCTCTCTCTCCTTCTGTCTCTCTCTCTGTCTCTCTCTCTGTCTCTCTCTGCCCCTCTCCCACTTATCCTTCCTCTCTAGAAATAAACTTTAAAAAAGACTTGCAAAGGGACTTTAGCCACTCCAGCCTCTGTTTCACATGTATACTGTAAGCCGTATGGTGCCTTTCCCTGTCAAAGTGGTTTCTCTATTTTACATCTTAAATACAGATCTATTTCACCCATTCTCATGCACATGTTCAACCTGAGTTTATTCTCACAAGCATTCAGCAAAAACAGTCTTCTACTGGGCTCTGTATAGTTCCATAACTCAGCAGCTTTCTTTGGCAAAGTACCACCACCGGCAGGCAGTCAAAGAGTTCTGAACGAGTCTTGTTTGATACCTACTGCATCTAGGATTTGTATTGGGCTGAATCATGTTCCCCCAAGATTCATGTTCATCTGGAACCTCAGAATATGACCCTGTTTGGAAATGAGTCTTTGAAGATGTAATTAATTAAACTGAAATGATACTGGATTAGGGTAAGCCCTCAATCCAACAACTGGTGTCTTTTTAACAAGGCCAGATGAAGACACACACAGGGAGAAAAGGCCATGTGAGGATGGATGCAGCCACAAGCCAAGGAATGTCAAGGGCTGCCTGGAGCCACAAGGGGCTAAGGAGAAGCAACCAAGGATTCTCCCCAGGAGTCTTCAGAGAGACCAAAACACCACTGACACCCTAATTTCAGACTTCCACCCTTTAAAACCATGAGAACATATTTCTGTCCTTTTAAACCACCCAGTTTCTAATAATTGATTATGGCAGCCCTAGGGAAGTAATATAAGATTTTTATCAGAGAAACCCTCCAGCATAGGGCAATATGATGACATACTTCTATTATTGTTATGCTTTTTTAATTGCCCCAACAGAACTTTTTCTGATAGAAGTTTATTTTATTTTTTTAATGTTTATTTATTTTTGAGAGAGAGACAGAGACAGAGAGAGAGAGAGAGACAGAGACCATGAGGGGAAGGGCAGAGAGAGAGGGAGATACAGAATCCGAAGCAGGCGCCGAGCTCTGTGCTGACAGCTCAGAGCCTGACGTGGGGCGTGAACCCACGATCCGCAAGATCATGACCTGAGCCGGAGTCGGACGCTCAACGGTCTGAGGCACCCAGGTGCCCCGATAGGATTTTAAATAATGGAGTCACAATGATTGCAAAGTCAGTAGAAGTAGTAACTCCTGAATAGACACGAGCAATCTAACTTTGGTATTGGAGCTTATAAAGAAAAACTGCAAAAAACTCCAAGTGTTTTTAGATATAATTTTCCATTAGCCAAATTTGAATGTCAAAATTAGCGCTGCTCATATCATTTATGGGAGCCATCTGGGAGAAGAAGAAAAAAAGAAAAAGTTGCTCAAGGATATCTCCATGGATGCTGGGATGGCGTGGGGATTCATGGCAACAGAGATGTACTCTCACTCTGAGATTAGGGATAAAAGCACACGCTGCATATTGCTATGAATGAGGGTTTTTTTAATGTTTTTTTTTTTTTATTTTTGAGAGAGAGACAGACAGAACATGAGCTGGGAAGGGTCAGAGAGAGGGGGAGACACAGAATCCAAAGCAAGCTCCAGGCTCTGAGTGGTCAGCACAGAGCCTGACATAGGGCTCGAAACCACGGACCGCGAGATCATGACCTGAGCTGAAGTCAGATGCTTAACAAACTGAGCCACCCAGGTGCCCCGCTATGAATGAGTTTTTCACAAGTGTCTTTACAGAAGGTTCCCACAGCTGGGTGGCACTGAAGAATGAGTGATCCTTATACAGTGTCTCAATGAAGACAGAGGGAAATGTGTGTGTGTGTGTGTGGATGTGTAAACGTGTGTACATGTAAGTGTGCGTGCATGTGAATGTGTGCGTGAGAGTGCATGAATGCATGACAGAAGGGGTGTGTGTGAGTTTGTCTGTGTGTGTATGTGTATTAATGTGTGTGGGCACATGCATGTGTTAGAGGTGGAGGAGTAAGAAAGAACAACTTGTCCTCTCTCTTTCAGATCTCTTCTCTTTCCAGGAACAGACCACCACTGTTTCCAGGGTGATTGCAATTTTGCAACCTATAACCACACTAAATTTAAAAACATAAAAGTGCCCAAGAAGAGTTTCAGCACAGTTTACATATACCTTATGGATTGTTACATTTTGCAGTTAGAGGCAATGAACTTGAAGGGAAATATTGAGGACTTGCCAAAATTTGTGCAAATGAGACTGCCACATTTCTACTTTATGCTCCCATGCAGTATCCTACCACATTTCGTATTCAGGAAACGCGGTATAACACACTTATAATAGCACAGGCCATGTTTTCAATAGTATTAGTGCTTCTAGCATATGTAAGTGAATTCTGTAACATCCCTTTTCCTGAATATATTTACTCCTCACCATTTAGTTTACATGTTTAATATGGTGTATTTAACCCAGTAATAATTCCAAAAAGATTAATGTGTGTAAATCTGGAAGTCAGCCAAAATTCCTTCACCCACCGGTCTCCTTCATCAAATACATGCTCCACCATCGCAGGGACTGTTACGAGTATTGACGCCAGGGTCAGAGTGACATGGGTTCCAAGTCTCAGTCTTTCACTTTTTATCTATGTGCCTTAGAGACTGGGTCCACTGTCAAAGTCTTGGTCCCCTTACCTGTAAAATGGATATAATAGGGTCTACTGCAGGGTCGGCTGATGGACGTGGATTCCACATGACTCCTACTTCCACAATAGAAAAGAAGAGTGCGGTCTGCTTCCATGAAGAAGATCTGTGGAAGAAACTCTTTCTCTTCACACCTTTGTACATTCCATTTTGGAAAGGATTTATCTAATGGGTGAACTTAAGAGAAGGAACTGAGCATGTGCCATCAACTTCTTCCTCTCTTCCTTTCTGGATCTACCTCTTTTCAGGGAAAAGCTGAGATGGTCTGTGCCTTCCCTCATCATCACTGGGAGAAGCCCCAAAGTTGGCCAGCTGGTCCAAGCAGTGGGTACACACGTCTTTCTAAATCATACAGGATATCTAAAGAAGCTAACCTAGCTGATGAGCCACACAGTATGTTCTCTATTCAGCACATCAGAAATCAAGTTGGGGGGGGTGGGGGGGTGGAAAGAAAGACTCTTTGATCCTTGTAAGAAACAATGCAGCCTCAAAATGAAGGTGTAAGGACTGAATAGGATACTGAGTGCAAAACTCAGGAAAGTGCTGAGGACACACTCAGCAATTGACTGTCAGCTGTTATGACACAACATTATTTTAGTGGTATTACTACCACCTACATTGATATTGCTACTGTTGCTGTTGGTTCATTCATATAATTCTTCAATCAGCACTAAAGAGAACTGTGACTTCTCATTTGCATAAGTGTGTTGCATAAGAGTCAGGAAACTTCAAATATAAAGTCTGTGTTCAGCTTCACAATGGAAAGAAAAAGAAATAGATAAATGGAGAGGATATTAGGGTATATGGCACCCACTTGGTAAAGACTTTCATACTCATGCCAACCTCTCTGGAGGTCTTCCCTCCTGTTTCTGCTGGGAACAGAGAGCAGCTAGGTTCTGTGTGTGAAGACAGCACAGTGCCACTTGTCTCCATTGGAGGTTTGCACCTCTCTGTGCCCAGGACAGGGAATCCTGGCTAGAACAATGCTGTCCTGATGAAAGAGGGGCAGAACACTGATGACATGGTCAGATTTGTAGCGCGAAAAGCAGATAAGAGAATGCCACCAAGCCAGCAAGAAAGAGCAAACAAGAAATGAAAACTTATTCTTAAACATATGCCAACATCTCTTGTGGACATCAAGAAGAGCTCCTAAGGTTGAACCAGGTGCTTTATCAGAAAAAGACTTGAGATCCAGCAGATCTGAGCAGTAAACCATCAAAATGTGGGTAGCAATGCTGTGTGACCTCATTCATAACTAGCAAATAATGAGGCCTAGGGACATCCGGGTTACTAAGAATTTTTATGCCAGCCAGGCAACTAAATAGCAGCTGTGGCAACTCCGATTATGATTGGGCCATCACTGTAATTTAGTTTCACTTAGTGTACCATAATTGAATAATTGAATAATTATATGTAAGAAAACATTAGCACCTTAAATTACAGACAGGGATACCAATACCTGTTCACTTCTAGCAAGAGTGTCCCTAAAAAAAAAATATGACCACTTTTAATACCCATTTTACAAAGAGTAAAACACCATGCTTAAGGAACTATAACTAATTTCCCAGTTTCACAAAAAAAGGTTGAATCAAGAATAAAGCTAAGACATTCTGACCATACAATTGGTTTCCGGTCCAACGAAATCAAAATGTCTTGTTCTGTTCCAATCTCTCCCTCCCGAAAAAAGTCCATCCCTTGTCTTTCACTGCCTGTATTCTTCAACACATACACACACACTAAGTAGCAACCTAACCAAAAAGCACAGCACAGTAGTAAATAAAGAGTAGCTACATTTTTCTTTTTCCTTAATTTCCAGAAACAGTCTAGTTTAATTACCAAATAGGATCAGAGAGATAGTAATAACGGAACAAAGGTAAACAGGGGCTGGAAAAAAAAAAAAAAACAGGGAAGAGAAAATGGGAAAAGAGTGGAAGGTCTAAAACACTCCAAAATGCAAGTTATGATGCCACATTTGGAAATAGTTATGGCCCAGTTACTGCGTGAAATTAAGATAGACATTAGAATCAATTCTTAATTTCAGCCTGACTAATTCCCAATGCTGAATAAAAACATGAATTTCAACCTGTCATTATGAGATTAGATAATGTCTAAATCTTTGACTCACACATAGGGTCTTCCTTTATTTTCTCTTAGGGTTTTTCTTCCATATTCTGATGTTTGCCATATAATTTGGCAGATGTTCCTCACATTCTCTTAATAGTTTGCTCCACTTAGAATACTCCCTAATAACAGCAATTGGTAACATGTACTGAACACTCAACTTTATGGTAGGAGCTATTATAATCACTTCATATGTGTTAACATATTTAATTATTTCATTAATCCTATGAAGATAAATGATGATTTTTTTTTAAGAAAATTAAGGCACAGGAAGAGTAAGTTATCAGGATCCTAGAAACAAATGGTGAGGCTGGATACCATCCAAGGCTATCTCAATCCAGAGCCCAGAATCAATCACTATGCTAAGCTGCTTTGGAACATATACAATCTGGACAGAACCTACCTAATTAGTAGTATTTATAACTTCTAATTTCTTCATTTGTAATCTCAAAACTTACGTTGCCTGGTCTTATAAGGCTAAGGCCAGCTCTTGTTAATATTGAATGACTTTTTATTTCTACTTGGACATGGAGAGGTAGGGATATGTTCCTAGTGGGGTAGAAGTCTGATCCAGTACAAAAGATTGAAAGTTATTAATACATTTTTTTTGGTATACAAATGACCTTATAGCTCACTCTCTCTTCACTTTAAGTTTTCACTTACTTATGGCTTAGGAAAAAGATCCCTGATTTGAGCCCTATCTTGTTGCCCAATCACACTCATTTCTCCGTAACTCTTCCTTCCATTCACTATCACTATATTCATTCAAAAGGGATGCACTTTTGATTCTTAGTGCTGGGTAATTCTTCACTGTCTGTAAATGTCTCATGCAATACAGGACTTTCAGAATTCCTGAATATAGGTACTAAGGGCCAAATGACAACCACAAATATTCCCACGTTTTCCTAAATTCTCCCAGGGGTAACACTACACTTGCCTTAAGAGCCACTGGCCCAGGTCCCCAAAGCCAACCAAGTAACGTTTTGCCCAAATTTTTCATTTCTGTTTACTCGCATTGCTCTGCCTTCAAATGTGTGAATACAGTCACAGTGACTAACATGGAAGTCCTCTAACATGGTCTTCTCCAGACTATTCCTGAACAGCTTCTTCAGACATGAATGATGTATCTTCATTATAACTTATATACTTAGCAGAATCTTTTTAAGGACAGAAAACCTAGAAATGTATTTTAACATTTCACAACTGTCCTAATACACTGTGTATTCATGTCCAGGAATGAAAACATTAATGGCTTCCCTTTGTGGGTGGTGAGGGTTGGTAATCACTCTTGCTAGATCCGTGCTAAACACTTTTATATAAGTGAGCTCCCTGGTTTAATCATTACATAAGTTCTCCATGGTTGCTATTATTATGCACATTTTGAAAACAAGAAAGTTGAGATTTAAAGATATTAAATAATTTCCCAACAATAACATTAATGTAGGTGACAATTAATACTAACAACAACACAGAGCTCTAATTCTACTAGGGTAAACACTAAATTCTCATGCTTTAAATGACTGAATTTCTAGGGGTAATGTTTAGGATATCATGTGGTTCTATAGTTAAGTTAAATAGGAGAGTATTACTAAACCTTCCCCCAAAAAGAATCAGCTGCCACTTACTTGCCTATTTATCTTATAAGGTTTGATGACTACAATCAAGCCTATTCATGTCTAGCCAAAGGCAAAGGTTGAAGGTCTCTATATAAACACCACTTTCCATAAATAAATAAATAAATAAATGACAATCTAGAACATTCTAGAAAAAAAACTGAATAAAACATCTGAAATTTGTAAATTCAAACTGCTATCGTTAGTTGTGCTTATGAGTTTGGGCTTCATTTCCTTATTTATAAATGAGAGCTGGGTCAGTGAATGCTAATATTCCTCCCAGAGATTGAATTTAAGGTTGCCAAGTTTCTACTGGCATTTAAGAAACTTCTTCATTCAAATATTGCTTCAATTTTCTTCTCTATTCTCATAACATGCTCCTGAACGTATCTTGAACATACAAGGGCGGGGGGGGAATGCTACCTCTGCAAGAAGTATGTACATTTTGTGGGGCTCACTAGTGGAGATAGATGGTGTGTAAGGCTAAGGGTAGGGAGAAGAACACACTATGTGGGAGGGGGCATTGCAACGAGTACATGAAATTACAGTATAAAGGATCAAAGAGAAAAATTGCCTTTAGAGTGACAGGCTCTCCTTCAAGGAGAAGAAAAGCCAAATAATTTATGCCCGCAGAGGTACTGTAGGGCTCATATTTTAGCCTGCAGAATTCCTCAGGATTGCTATAACTGAGCCTCTTGCAGGGAGGACCTATTAATCCTTTGCATGCTTTGCCATTAATATTGTTTATTGGGCCACAAGAAGAGGACATAAACCTTTAATGTCACTTTTTCACACTAAAGATTTTTTTCCTTAAAATTCAATGGTATCTGCCAATTTGATATGGCACTTTAAGGAGATTAGAGAAGCAGATGGCTGATACTTAATGACTAATTTTTTTGCATCAACCAAAGATTTGTTATTTGATACAAAATGCACAGAATAACAATGTTTCCTTTAATGGAGTTGGGCTGTGCTACCAAAAGAGAAAACAAAGAGCTTTCACTGACAAATCATGAAGATTAGGTTCAGAAAGATCTGGAAGGATAACAGTGCACTGGGTCTTACAAGTTAACCATGAGGTAAAATTCTGGAGGAGGGTGGGGGTCAGTGAAGTACAACCCAGTACTCACTACACACTCAATGTCCATTCTGAAGAAAGTCTCGTACAAGAGTTACAAAAGTCCATAGGTTAAGAGATGAAACAGGTAGACATTAGTTCAAATCTTTACACAGCCATTTGCACTCTGGGTAAGTGGAAACTGTTAGATGGAAACTGTTAGTTTCAGTACAAGTATAATTCAGATACAAATAAATCCCCTAAGATGCTGAAAGCATTAAATATAAAAGTACCTATAATGTGTTGAGCTCTGTGCCTGATACTCAGTAAACACTCATGTGTTAATTGATACACATACTCACAATGTACTTCTTTTTCTCCTTAGCAGTGTCTTTTGTCCCACCCTTTGATAAATATCAACAGTCTCTACCCCCTTCATTATTCTCTGTCTAATCAGTAACACAGGTTTTGAGAACAATTCTTTTTGGTCATCTTCCTGTGACCCTAACTCCCAATTTCAACCATAGGGATGTTGGGAATCTTATGGATATCAGGAGATAAAAAGACTCCAGGAAAATAAAGAGAAGGAAAAGAAATGGGAGACAATTATAAAAAAAAAAAAAAAAAAAAAAAAAAAAAAAAACTATTTTCTGTAATGGAGTCAATAACAGAATAAAGAAATACATTACAGTTTGAGCCAATTAGGCATCATGCTGGGAATGGGTGGTGGGGGAAGCCAAGGGTTCTAGAAGAACAAGTTTCATTTTGTGTTGATAATGTGGTAATACAAAAGGGAATTCAGTGTATCTTTGTGAAGACAATCTGAGGCAGCAAAAATCAAAACAAAACAAAAACAAACAAACAAAAAGAACAAGTGTTGTAGAAGGCTATGTTGTCTAATAAGGTAGCCACACAAGGCTTTTTAATTTTAAATTAAAATCAGACAACATTTAAAATTCAGTTTTTTATTCGCACTAGTCACATTGCAAGTGTTCAATAGTCAGAGGTACCTAGTGACTAACATATATGATAGACTATAACAATCATTGCAGAAGTTTCGGTTGGACAGTTCTTTTTCAAGATAAAAGAAATTTCTGCTTGTTTCCTGGTTATCCACTGACTCTCTAGCATCATTCATTCCTCTAGATGCTAAGATTTAGAGGGGTTACTGATGCAAGCTTCTGGCTCTCCTGAAGTTCCCAGTCCAGTTTGGGAAACTATTGCAAATAGTAACCAATGCAATAAACTAATCACTGGACATAACAAAAGTGAAGGAAACAGTGAGGAGGTAGTAACAAGTAATACTTAACTGTGAAGGGAAATGGCTTTGAAACATTACTTAGCCTTTCGTTAGCTATGCAGTTTTGGACAGGTAACATAAGTTTGTTGGACCTTAAATCATGTGTTAATTTGTTCATTCAGTTTTTACTTCCTTTTTCCTTGGTTTCTCGATATTTTTTTAGTGTCTTTCATGTGTGTTATAGAATATTTTGGACCATTGTATGGTCTGGTTAAAATATAACCAATCTGATCCACCTCATTTTTCTACAAAGGAATGCCATTGCTTTCTCTAATTCATTTCATGTTGATTACATCCTAAGGGAATTTCTATCAGAAGTGCCTCATTTATTCATTCATCCAATAATTCAACAGATGTTACTGAAGCCCTTGCTATATAATAGGAACCACATTGAAGACATATAAATGTGAATATTATGGCCTTTACCTTAAAAAATCTCGTGACATAACAAGACACAAAAACCTTAATGTCATGTGATGAAGGTATGGGCAACAGAATCCATGGGATTGAAAGAAAAGAAAAGAAAAGAAAAGAAAAGAAAAGAAAAGAAAAGAAAAGAAAAGAAAAGAAAAGAAAAGAAAAGAAAAGAAAAGAAAAGAAAAGAAAAGAAAAGAAAAGAAAAGAAAAGAAAAGAAAAGAAAAGACAAGACCTAACCAACACTTAAATTAGTTTGTCCCATTATTCATCTATAGAATGATGTATTTCATTGGTCATTTGTATCTGTCACAAACAATGAGGAAAAGCTTGCACACTCTGTAAAGCCATGCTTACTTATAACCCATCAAATGACAATCAATTCCTTACCAACAAGTGGGATGAGAAGATGACAATTCAGAGTAAAATGCATGTTAAGAATTTCAACTTCTATACTGAATCAGAATCTAACTAAACCAGTCTATCTGAAGATAAATATGTGTTACATCTATTGATAAAAGCTTTCTTTTCAGCAAACATTTATTAAACAGTTACTCATTATCAGCATTATTTATGGGCTGGAAAGCCCAAAGAAAGGTACATGGCATGCTCTTTAGCCTCAGCAAACTTCTAATCTAAGTAACTACATTTAAAAACTCTATTTGTGACCAAAGTGATAGTCATAAGTGTGTTGTAAGACATCATATATGATGTATACCTCCACAGCAGCAGACTTTTTGATGGGATATGAAGGTAGGATTTAAACTATTTTTTTAATATTTATTTTTGAGAGAAAGAGAGAGTGCGAGCAGGGAAGGCATGGAGAGAAAGGGAGACACAGAATCTGAAGCAGGCTCCAGGCTCTGGTCTGGCAGCACAGAGTCCAACATGGGGCTCGAACCCATGAACCACGAGATCATGACCTGACCCAAAGTCGGACGCTTAAACAACTGAGCCACCCAGGAACCTCTGAAGATAGGATTTAAACATGAAAAGTGGAGAAAAATGACTCCAGGCAGAGGAAATCTCAAGAAGAAAAGCTCAGAAGAGAAATACAAGATCTGGCTGGTGTTTCATTGGTTAGGCACCTGATACAAAGCTATGTATCTTAAGCATAATATTTTATTTAATTTTTACAGTAACACCATATGTATTATTAAACCATTTTAAAGATGAAGAATCTAGGGCTCAAGGAATTTAAAATAGATGTTACCTGAGATCACAAAGTTAATACATGTTGAAGCCATTGTTCAAACTCAAAACATGGTGACCTTTAAGTCTTTTCATTTATATACTAGAAATATAGATAGTCTAGCTGGCTTATCTGAAGGGGAGTTCTGAAAAACAGGATTAGTCTACGCAAGCCAGATAATTGACAAACTTAAAGGCTGTGCTAAAAAAGCTTGATCTATCTAAATATCACAATAAACTATTCCAAAGAAATGAAATACATGAAAAATTATGTAACTTTATCTTGAATTTAGTTTAGCCATACTTCATAAGTTAGACTCAGGATCTTTGAAATAATAAAACATTATACCATTGTTTTTATATGTTATATATAACATATAATGGTATATATATAAATTTATATATGCAATGAAATTATACATACCAAATATATACAGTTGACCTTTGAACAATTCAGGAGTTAGGGTAGGTAACCCCCCACACAGCTGAAAATCTGTGTATAATTTTTAATGCCCCCATAACTTGACTACTAACAGCCTACCAATGAATGGAAGCCTCACCACTAACAGTAAATTAACACATTTTGTATATGTGTTATATACTGGTTCCTATAATAAAGCAAGCTAGAGAATAGATAATGTTACTAAGATCTTAAGGAAGTTTAAATTCATTTACGGTGTTTTTTGTATTTTTCCAAAAACTTCCACATATAAGTAGACCCATACAGGTCAAACCCATGTTGTTCAAGAGTCAACTGTACTTCTCAATTGTCTTAGCCTGTAGAAAAAGCCTAACAAAATGAGGTAGAAGAAAGAGACAGAAAAATCAGTTACTGAGTTCAAATACCTACAGGTAACTATATATGTATATATGTTTATTTTTAAGTGGAAATGTCATGTCCTATAACCACACTAAATTCACAGGCTTAAAGCATAGGACAAAAAAACCTCCTTTTATGAAATTCAGGTGTCCTGTTATGGCAGCAAGGGTGCCACAAGATGTACCAAGGAAGAGACATAAATGTATAAAACTACACATGCTCTGATGCCAGGCAGTGATAAACAACTGATAAAGACCAAATTGGCTAGCACAGGATGCCGAACAAAACTTGGCTCTTTCCTAGGGGCACCGTTGCCATCACATCATTGTATTTCTACAACGTGGGTATTAATCCATAGCACGAGGGGTGATTTTTGTCTTCTCCCATGCTCCCGCTTCCTTGAGAATAGCATACTGTCACTCACTGTTGATTGTGTCCTTACTCTCTTCACCATCTTTCCTGTTAACATTAAATTGAGACTTCCAAGAGTGAAATTAGAAGGATTCATGCTCTGATCTTATTGCGGAACTTGTCATTTAAAAAGAGCAAGAGCCACACACACATACACACCATACACACACACACACACACACACACACACACACACACACACACACGTACTCACACACACACACAGAGGCAATACCCCTGTAACAGGATGAAGAGATTGCTGATGTAGACTGAAAATGATAAATGGAGATAAATGGAGTTGAGAGGTAAACTGCCTGAGGTATCAGAAAACATGTTTTGGTGATGCAAACAGTAGCACAGTAATTTGTTTCAATATCTGACAACCAGAAAGTTAAAAGGAACCCACCTCTGTCATTCGCCTATGCTGCTGATTGATTGATGTCAACCTTTCTCTCCTCTCCTGGCATCCCTTCCTCTTCTGTTTCTTACTAACAAGATCCCCAAATTTCCCCAAGCAAAGAGCTCATGCCTATGGCAAGAGCTTGTTAATTGTACTTAATGGAGTGGAGATCTATAAAGGTCATGGTTGCTTTCTAACAAGCTGTCACCCAAACAAAGTATCTTTCAAATGTGACTAATTATCCAATTAGTAGAGATGACCCAAGTCTCTCCAGAGTTAGTCCAGGCTGAATGGGAGAGATCTCTGAAAGCAATGGGGATGTGTGTAAGGAGCTCACAGGAACACTGTGCTCTAACTGCTATCTATATAATCTATATGTATCTATCTGTCTATCTATCTATCTATCTATCTATCTATCTATCTATCTATCTATCTATTTATCTATTGTTTCTACCCAGGATTCATCTGAAACTAAATTAGGACTCACACCACCAAAAACAAGGATGTGGTTTTAACACCAGTGATGACAACTATGTTCTTAGTCCAGACACCAGTTGGAAAACTCTACTACGAGAAAAGTACAAGCACTTTTCACACTTAAGTTAGACATACATTCTTAGAAGGTTTCAGACCACCTCTTAGAAGAAAAAGACATACAAGCAATGTCAAGTAAGGCAGTGGCCAAGACTTAAGAAAACAAATATAAAACTCGTAGGTTCACTGTGGCTTAAAATATCAGGAGGTTATTCTTACTGTCACTACTGAATATCCATTTGGATAATAAGGAAAACATATTCTACTTCTTCCCTCAGAATGGGCTTAGAACATGTCACCATTTTATTACGTGATACGTAAATCTCCAGTGTCTGAATATCTCCAGCAGTAACATGGATCAGTAATATGGACTAGCTATGACCCAACAATATCTGCTTTACTATCACCTAAAATATTAAAGGATAAATGAAAAAAAAAAAACATGTGACTAGAGCTCTTTGGAAAAATTGGTTTTCAAACAAAATAAATTCATAATTGAATACACACATAATAAATGTTTTCAAGGGTCCACATCCAAGAAGAGGCCATTTGAAACATTCTATCACTGTTCTTGGAAGTTTTTTTGATAAAAATCTCATAATTTATATTTCATAATTGTAGTATATTTACAAAATGATGACCATAAAAAGCACAGCTAGAATAAGTTTCTTATTTAAACATTGTCCAGAAAGTTTTTTTTTCTCTGTGTCATAGCATGAAAAATCAAAGAATACAAAATAAAGCGGACAAAAGTTTAAATAGATTACTATTGAATCTTTCTAGCTTACTACATCAATTTCTACAGACTATCTCAGGCTGTTGGGAAAATACAAGTAAAAAAAAGAACCATTTCAAAGCAAATGCCATCTAAATAATTTAAATATTGGATAAGAAAAGAAGAAACCAAAGATATAAAAACAAAGTTTACCATACCCTGGGGGGGTGTCTTTGTAACTTCATTACATACCCTGACTTTGTTCTATTTTAAGTCATAGCAAGACAGAAACAAGAAAAAGGAAGAATCCATGTCATTTAGGACCAAATTCAATCATTTCTATTTAAGGAATATGGGGCCAGGAGTAAAGAACACAGTGATACTTTAGATCACTGTACTCAGTTAATATCTATTGAGCACCTATTATGCTTCAAGCACTGCAAATGTGAGAACATAAAAATGAGTCTTGAGAGTGCCCTGAAAAAGCTCTCAGTCTAGCAAGATAAATAAATATAAAAGGAAATATGTAAACAAAAGAGAAAAACTAAGAATACAATGCTCTAAGTGGTACTTTCCAGATAAAAACACAGATATTGCATCTCATTCATAGGACAGCTGTCCCCCAGCTCAGGAATTCTAAGCTCCATTTTGGCAGTTTTTATGATGATTTGATGGAGTAAAGTTGGAAATGGTCCAGAGAAGAGCAGCAAACATGATGAAAGAGGCAGACAGACTTAGGAGGTCAGATTAAAGAAGCTAAGTGAGCTTTGCCTAAGTGAGAACACACTAGATAGTCTATAAATATTTTGACAGTATAAATACCAAAGAGACAATGTAAAGAGAGGTAACTGAACTCAGAAAAGGTAAAATGTCTGGCATAAATCACGGTGGAAAATAGGTAATGTCAGGTGTAAACTCTAACATGGAGATTCCTTCTCTAGAAAGGTATAATGTCATCTCTTGAGTCATTTAATTTAGATCCTTTTCTCTACTAGATTGGCTCTGGGAATTATATACAATGTTTATTTTCAGTACAGTTCCCCAAATATTGCTTCAGGGCCATGTATGTGCTTGGTATTAAAACAAGTATTAAAAAAGATAGGAGCCTGCTACAGATTGATGTTTGTGTCCCCATAACTTTGATATGTTGAAACCTACAGCTCATGAGGAAGCAGTCCACATGAATGGGACTAGTCCCATTTAAAATGGAGCCCAAGAGAGCTCCCTTGCCCTTCTGCCATGTGAGACTACAGCCATGAGAATATAGTGTCTATGTGGAAGTGACCTTAACAAACAATGAATCTTACAGGCATCTTGAACTTCTCAGCCTCCAGAACTGTGAGAAATAAATTTCTGCTGTTTATAAGCCACCTAATCAATGGTGTTTTGTTGTAATAGCCCAAACAGACTAAGGCACGGCCCTATAACTCAGGGAATTTGCAGCCAGAAGGAATTCTGGTCTTTCCATCACCCCACATATGATCTACCACCTAATGATACTTCTCTATGGCTGGAAGAATCCAGCCATCTTAGATTGTGTCATGTTGCAAGGAACTCTCACCAAACCACAAACTATTCCTCTTTCCTGCCTTTTCCACCTCTATCCTTCCCTTGATACACATATGCATACTTGAAGAAAGTCACTCAGGCATTTACTAGAGTAGTACCTAGATTTAAAGGTATTTGATGCAACATTCTTTACCCTGACTATAAATATTAAAGTTGACAATTCTGAGAAAAGCCCTCCTGATTAAGCTATATTCTGTAAGTGATTGGCAACTTCAAATGTTCATATTTTGGTGGCATGTAAAAAAATAATTCTGGGGCACCTGGATGGCTCAGTCAGTTGAGCGTCCAACTTCAGCTCAGGTCATGAGCTCGCAGTTGATGAGTTCAAGCCCCACGTGGGTCTGTGTGCTGACAGCTCAGAGCCTGGAGCCTGCTTTGGATTCTGTGTGTGTTTGTATCTCTCTCTCTGCCCTGCTCATGCTCTGTCTCTGTCTCAAAAATAAAATAAACATTAAAAAAATATTTTTAATAATTTTAAGAAGGAAGGATTCTTTACAGAAGGAAAAAGAACAATCCCTCAGTCACAGTGTGGCAAAGCTACTTTTTAGATAGCAATACTTTCCTTTTATCAATCAATTCAATCAGCAAAAGTTAGGGGTGCATGACTGTGTGTGTGTGTGTGTGTGTGTGTGTGTAGGTTTACAGGTACACGCATAGGCATAACAGAATCTGAAAAGCCTTGGAGGCTTTCTTCTGTGGTCTAACTGCCTTATAATCACAGGTAAATTGAGTATAACTAAAGGCAATGCAGGAGTGTCTTGGGCAACCTGCAGAACAATTGGGTAAACACCTGGTTCAGACTCCAGGGTCATGCAGTGAGCACTGTAGGCACTCTTGCCCTCTCTCTGGGCCAGAGATTTCTGCTATTACTTACTACAAGACATTCAGTGGCAACCTCATTGCATCTTGAGGATTCGTACTACTTTTCCAACTAATGTAACTGCTGGGTCCTTCCATTTTTTTTGAGGTTGAAAAAACATCTCTGGCATCAGTTAAAATGTAGTTTATACCTGTCAGATAACTGCAAAAAATAAACCTAAGTAACAAAACTGTACAACTCTTGAAAAAGTTCTTTTCAAGACTTGAAACAAATGATACATAAGATAGGAAATGAGGGAGAATAGAATGCCAAAGGTGCAGGATTCTATAGCAAGAAGCACTCCAGACCAGTAGCAATAAAGATGGAAAGCAATTCAAGATAGTGCCATTTTTTCTTATGGTCTGTTAATTATTACATTTCTCATCATGTTTATAATATACATGTCTATGAAAGTTGATTTTGGTAGCTAGGACTATGCCTTTTATTAACTTTAGAAATTGAGAATAAGAATATCCCTATATATGATGACTGCCTTACAGGCCATACTGCTACTTTTATGTGTTATCTCAGTCAATTAATCCTTGGGTTTTCCATTTCTCTATCACTGTAATAAGATATGTCCATTTGTGCTGAGAAAATAGTCTAAACATCTATCCAGAATAGGTACTCAATGGTCGGTATTTTGCCAAGCACAGTATTTAAATTTTTTTTAACATTTATTTATTATTGAGAGAGAAAGAGCATGAGCATGGGAGGGACAGAGAGAGGGGAAGACACAGAATCTGAAGCAGGCTCCAGTCTCTGACCTGTCAGCACAAAGCCCAACACGGGGCTTGAACTCACAAACTGTGAGATCATGACCTGAGCAGAAGTCAGATGCTTCACTGACTGAGCCACCCAGGCGCCCCCTCCAAGCACAGTATTTTAAAGTGTCAGAATTTAAATGCTTTTACTAGAGCCTCATTTTAGACACAAACCTCATCATGTCCAGTGTATTATATAGCCCTGATGCACTCATTTAGCACAAGCCTGGCCCTTGGAGGCGGTGGAGCTGGAGGTGCACAATCTGGTCTAGGGTAAACTTCTTACAACATATTGATGTATTTGATCCTTGTTCCAGCCATAAGGCAAGTATCTGTGTGGCCTTGAGCAAGTATCACATTTCCTCTGAAATCATTTTAGCCCTTGGTATTCCTTAACAGTCAAATGAGCAGAAGCATGTATCTCTCAGTCCCTTTGAGTTCTAAAAATGCCTTTTCTTGGTGAGAAAGTTCCCCTTCATAGAATAATACCAGCTAATCAATGCTAAATGGCTGACATAATTAGAAAATCATGTATTTTCAACTTCTAAAGAAATAATAGATCTAAACAATGATCACGTAAACTCCATTAGGTAAACGGCTAATGGGAAATTTTAACAGATGGTGCTGCCTGAGGACCATCTGAACCCACTGATCAATCTTAACATCCTTGAAGAAAAGACATCATATGCCTCTTAAAGGAAGTACAGAGCACCAATTATCAACCACGTACGCAAATACACCAGAGATCTTTAACTAGTTTCTCCATTGAAAAGGTATACGCACTTGTTCAAAGATCACAAAGACTTGAACGGCACCCAATTTGACAAGAGGTTGGACACAAAACCAATGGAGACCAACTTGAAATAAGGAACCTAACTTTAGAAATGATAAAGGGGGAAAAGCTGGCCTTCAAATTAAGTCCATATGAAAACAAAATTCCATTTTTACAACCCAATTTGCATGAATCTTTTCAATGTAATTCTGTGTATAAATTAAAGGGCAGTGATTTGAATGACTTACTACTCCAAAATGGATGGTGGTTATTTGTGAGAAAATAAAAACATAAATTTTTTCCCACTTTTCATTAAACTTTTAATGTCCTCTATGACTTGTTCATGAATCAATAAAAGGTTACTGGAAAACAACCTAAGGCTACCTGCCTTCCTGAGTCAGGCTGAGAGAGGAAAAGATTGACCTGTTTAGTTTTTTTAAATTCTGTGTCTGTATCAGGAGCCCTAAATTCCATGAACACAGGAAATTCAATATAAACTCAGAGAGAAAATGACTGGAGATGGAAAGATGGGTTGAGACAACTAATTCTCAAAAAAGGAAAAAAAATCTCAAAGAAAGGTAAGATTCTTTACAGGTCTGCATGATCTACCTCCAGTAGGCCCCTTCCACCCTCCATGTTAATGCTATCCTTCAAATTTTATTACTCTTTTCTATGTTAATTTTTATCCTTACTAGTTCCTTTGCTGTTCAGTTTTACCCAATTGGTTAGAGTGGAAACTGTACAGAATGAAGAGAATGAGATTGTTTGATTTACTGCAAGCCCTCAAATCCTAAAACACAATGGCTCTTATATAGAGTTCTGGAGATAAAGTTTGGACATCCTCAAAGGGATTTTCTCTTTCTAGACCACTTTCCAGACCACTGCTCTAGAATCCATTTTACATTTAGACCAGGTTTTCTTCTATTCATTGAAACTTGACCACATTTCCTTTTTTGCAAAGTAGGGTTAATGATGATGTCGACTAGGGAGTTATTCTGAGGATTAATTAATTCATGAAAAGCACTTGGAACAACACATGATAAGCACTTGTTCATTGATAGCTATTATTGATGTGGTTATTATCATTATTGCAGAAGATATTCAAGAAAACAACATGACCATAAATAACTTTCTGATATTAACCTCAAAAGAATCTGAGTTTAGAAAGTTTGGCAATTTAATCAATAAGCCAGATAAACTTGTCCACCCATGTTCAGCCTCTTTTATAGACAACTTGGTCTAGCTGATAATATGACCCTTAGATTTCTATAACTAACAATGATCTGAAAATAAACCTATTAAAGGCATTCAAGTACAGGGTTGCCACTGAAATCTGTGATAAAACTAAAAAGCAAAAAATTGCATAGCACTTGAGTTAAATTTGATGTGTTACCACTTAATAGATGTGACCTGAACTATGTTACCTGATTATCTGTGAGCTTGTCTCCTAGACCAAAATCTGTGAAAAACTTACAAAGATCATATTGAAGCTAGGGGAATAATTAAATGATATATGTCACTTAACACCTCCTAGCAATGCCTCAATATGTTCAGGGACTTATTTTGGAAGAAGGTGGCTTTAGTGCTGTGCAGTTACACACATCAGGATTCTGTTTCTGCCTCTCTTCCACCTTGTATGATTCAGGCAAGTGCTTATTGTCTCTGACTTGCTACATTCTCACTTGTAGAAACAGCCTAGGTCCACTGTGATGATGAATAATGACCAGCACTTTACTTCGAATGTAGAAAGCCCTCAATGCAAGACAGCCATTGATAAGTGCATTACTTCTTTCCCTCTGAGGTTAAACTGACTGTATTGCATTTGAAGTAAAGAGTAGGCAAGAATCCTCCTCCCACCCCACAAACAAGCTATTCTCTCATCTAATTTAGAAGTCAAGAATATTCTCTTCAAAATTAAGCCATTTCTTTAACCATCTCATAGGTGAAGGAAAATAAATCTCTGCTTTATGGATGGAGGAAAACTCTGACATCATAAGAGAGGAAACACCCCTTTGGTGTTTGTCTTCACGAAGAGCATCAACAGGTCTGATGTCTTCCAACATCCTCTTCCACCTTCCGTACCGCTGCTCCACGTGGAGAACTGAAAGTTAGGAGCTGCTCATTTCTTTCTCATCCCTGCTACTAAGGGATTGGGGTGCTTTTCTTCAAGTCTTCCAGGAGGCCTGGTCTTTACAGAGGCTCCCTGCATAACATTTCACTGGCAGATGGCCCCTCTGGAAAAGCCAGCCCTAACACTTACAAAGACAGAATCTGGGAGACAGGCATGGAGTTAAGGTCCAATTCATCCTGAACTTGAGAAAGATACCAGGAAAGTTGAATGAGTCAGAAGAGAAAATTGTGCTATACATCATTAGTCTCCCAATTTCCCTTATGTTTGAATAATGGTACTCTAAAAACAGAATAAGAGAAAAAATTAAAAAGAAGAAATCTTCCCTGGCAATTTGATTATTAGGTCACTTCAAGAGAGGCAATTTAAGAAATCAGCAAATGCCACTGGGGAAACTAAAATAATAACAAGCAACTCTAATACAGTACCTTTCCTCTTCAAGGCACTTTACAAACATGAAGTAATTAGGTCAATTAAAACTTGAAAAAGTAGCCTATTTAGACACAATCTTCTTTGCACATACAGGGCATCTGCTTGGAAATAACTCTTGTGCCTTGTTTTCAAAGCAGAAGATGCTCACAGGAAAACAAGATACCCATAAATAACTAGGGAACTTCAACTTAGAAGGATCTGGGTCTAGAAGCATTTAAGGCATTTATATCAAAAGTAAATTTCCCACACCTCAATGCTTCCCTACCACAAACCCTGTGTAGTTAGACACTTCCTGACAGTGCCAGGCAGTTGTGGATGGATGATAACAGCAGATAACAAAGATAAACAGTCCAAGGAATGAACAGACAGAAGATCTTAGGTCTGCCGGTTCCTGGTAAACGAAGTCCCAAAGAGAAATTCCAGAATAACTGAGCAAAGGGCCATAGTGTGTTGAATTAAGAAGTGTTCTAATTGGGAGTAAGGAGATTTAAGTCCTTGTTCAGGTTTTTTTTTTTAATTACTTAATTTATTTATTTTTGAGAGAGAGAGATTGAGAGTGGGGCAGGGGCAGAGAGAAAGGGGGACAGAGGATATGAAGCAGTCTCTATGCTGACAGCAGAGAGCCCAATGTGGGGCTCAAATTCATGAACGTGAGATCATGACCTGAGGCGAAGGCACATGTTCAACCAACTGAGCCACCTAGCTGCCCCAGTCCTTGTTCAAGTTTAACCACTAATTCACTATGTGACTTGGGACAGTAAGTTAGTTTGTTTATGGCTTTGGTCTCTAAATGTGAAATGAGCTGTTTGATTAGATCCATGGCTTTCAAAGTATGTTCTGAAGGTACTGTGGGTGTCCAATGTGGGGTATGTAACAGCTCTGAGCTTCTCTGGTACAGGAAGAGCAGCAACATTTTAATTCATTTTAGGTGTTGGATTTTTAGGAGCACCAAGAGTCCCATGCCTAATTGAGTCAGAAAATCAGTCTCTGAATTCTCTTGCAACTCTGGTAATCTGTGATTCTATGAATGTTTATAAACCCCACAGCATATAGGGTATGTTTCAATGGAAACTTCCATTACATTAGCTCAACTTGCTAGGATCAGAGAAGAGCGACAGATCAAGTCAGGGCTCTTCAGGTCTCCCTTGCTCACTGTAAGTCACTGCAAGTCAGGGTTATTTTTCTTTGATTTATCCGAACCGACCCTAGGTGAAGTAGGTGTTGCAGAGACCTCCAACAGGTCTCCACTCTCTCTCTTCCAGTTTCTCTACTTGCCCCCAGCTGGCTGGCTCTGATAATCTAGTTCTCAAATTTAGGTTGGGGAAGACAGGGAGTGTCATGTATAAAGCTATTAGTCTCAGTTCTCTGATTTATGAGTACGTATACTCTATGATCCAGAGCCCTGGAGGAGAGGAATAAATGGAAGAGGATTCAGGCAAATAATCTTCCCTCTACTAACACTGCCCTCCCTCCCCATTTTGCCTGGCATATAGGTAGCTTTTAGGAACCAAACCCTCCATGATAGTAAACTCCAGCAAATGAGTCTGTTAGTATAATACCTCATTTATTCCCACAAACTATATTGCTAATTATACAATGAAGAACCTGAGATTAAAAGAGTAAGCACACAAAATCACAAAGCTTGGATGGCAAAGACAAAAATGGGCCATGAGGCTTTCTGAATTTAACTCCCTGACTTTCTCATACCACTCAACTGCTTCGCTATTTACATAACATAAACAAGTAACTCCCAACCCAAACAAAGCAAGTTAAGTTTTGCTTCCTGTACATGCTGCCTCCTACTCTTTCTTCTCTTTCTCTTCAGATTCTCATGGCTGGACTAGTGTGGCCTAGGAGTGTGGGTTTGATTGAAGTCAGGTCATCTGACTTTCAAATTAACATGGCAAGTGACTTCACTAAGTCATAGTCTTAACCACGTCTAAATGGTTTCCTTATACTGAAGAGTGTAAATATTAATACCTACCCAAGGACTTCATAGGACATTTATAAGATTTTAACCTACTATTTGTGGGAATGCATCCAAATTGCTTTAACCTGCTCTACCTAGCCCTTGGGTCATTTAACATGTTTTAGTTTCTGGTGTTTTCCATCTCTTGCAGCACAGCAACTGAGTAATGAGGCAAACTAAAGAATTTCCCAGAAGCACAGATTTCCCCAATGAAAATAAAGGATTCCTAATTCCAGATGGAAAGCATTTTGGCATTTCCTTAGAGAATACTAGTAGTGAATTGAAACAGAAATAGATGCTCCTTACCGAGTAAAAAGTCTAGCAGCTCGTTTATAGACCTATCCACACTCTAATTAAAATAGCACAATTATCTGGGAAATTGTGAGGAAAAGCCTCCAATGCTATTGACTGTTTTTGCAATGTCAACAATCACAGGGAATACTCAGTGACAACCTCAATGCCCACTTACAGATATAAAAAAAAGTAGTAAGTTATAGCTGCAGGATATTAGTGAAGTTTCCAGTACTGACTAGGAAAAAAGTGGTCTAACAAGCAGCCATAGGTCTGTGAGAGTCAACTTATGGCACAAGTTTAAGCTAGTTGACCTAAACAAAAGTCAACTGCCAGTTGTAAACACCTCCCTTTCTTCTATAGGCCTAGACGCAGAAGCAGAGAGGTGCTTAAATGCAGGGTATGACAGTCAATCTTATGCCTCTGATTACACCTAGTGACTCTTGAAAGAGCAAATTTCTTACTAAAAAACACTACAGAAGATGTTAACCTACCTTTAAACCTACTTACTCAATTTTCAATGGCAATAACGCAGGTCTGCAAATCAGCACAGGCATCTCCACAACAGGATTTGAAATTAATAAACCGTGCCCTAAAAGGCTTCCAAGTTTATTCCAAATGGAATCCACTGTTTTGGTTTTACCATCATCCAGTGTCCTCATTCTGTAATTATCTAGCTTTACTATCAAATACCAACTTAGGCAAGTCAGTACTAGATTTAATGCTTTTTTCAGTTTTGTTGATATTGACACATAACATTGTATTAGTCCAAGATGTACAGCATTTGATATATGCAAATACTGTAAATCTGCCACAATAAGGTTGGTCAACATCAATTACCTCACATTGTTGCAAATGTCACCTTGTGATGACAAGTTTTTTTTTCTTTTTCATTTTTTAATGTTTATTTGTTGAGAGAGAGAGAGAGAGAGAGAGAGTGTGTGTGTGTGAGCGAGGGAGGGGCAGTGAGAGAGGAGGCTCCAGGCTCTGAGCTGTCAGCACAGAGCCTGACGTGGGGCTCAAACCCATGAACTGTGAGATCATGAGCTGAGTAGAAGTTGGACACTTAAATGACTGAGCCACCCAGGCACCCCTGTGATGACAAGTTTCAAGATCTACTCTTTAGGCAACTTTCAAATATCCAATATATTATAGTTAACCATAGTCACCATGCTGTACATTACATTCCCAGAACTTAATTATCTTATAAGTTTTTACCTTATGACTGCCTTCACCCATTCCCCTCAGTAATTCCCACCTCCCCAAATAAAATTTTAATTTTCCCAAAATAAAATGGGAAATGCCCTTTTGAAAGAGAAGGGGGGCGGGGGGGAGAGAGAGTGAGCACACACAAGTGGGGAAGGGAAAAAGGGAGAAGGAGAAAATCTTAATCCAACATGGGGCTGGATCTCAGGACCATGAGATCATGACCTGAGCTGAAATTAAGAGTCAGATGCTTAATTGACTAAACCACCCAGGTGCCCCCAAATACCCATTTTCTATACATTGTATAGAAATGTATTAATATGGCTTAATCCACACCTTTCCCTTTTCATTGTTAAGTCACCTCTAATATTTCCTTTCTCAACAATTACTATATACATTTGCTATTTCACACATCTTACTTATATGCTATTATCTGGTTAGTTCAAGTGTTCCTCTGTACTTAATCTGTGCT
This sequence comes from Neofelis nebulosa, assembly GCF_028018385.1. Lineage (NCBI taxonomy): Eukaryota > Metazoa > Chordata > Mammalia > Carnivora > Felidae > Neofelis > Neofelis nebulosa. The sequence goes on from NC_080791.1 coordinate 94,345,814, forward strand.
TCATTCCTGTTCTAACGAAGGTTGAAAATCTAATGCTGCCATATCAAGGAATGTACCTTTCCTAAGAACTACCAGACTAACATAGGCATATCTGAAATGTGATCTGTGCTCCCGAGACACACATATTAATATCTTCAGAAATGTGGGGAAGCATGCCAGTCTTTCAGGTCTGTTATTGAGCAGCAAAATCTGAACACACGCGTGCGCGCACGCGCATGCACACACACACACACACACACACACACACATTTTGTAGCTGTTTTGAAAATACACAGTGATTCCCAGAGACTCAACCAAATCAACTAAGCATTCTAAAATATCAAAATATCTACTTTTTATTACACAGTTCTGTAATTTACTTTTTCCCACCAATTCTGGGCAGGAATTCAACTTTATCCCTTTTCTTAAATATTATTTGACCCAAGGACCCTTGACTTGGGTTCCAAGAGCAGGCTTCATTCACTCTTGAAAACCTTTGAAATCAGATATACTACTGAGTGTGTTTATTTAGGGGGAATTTATGGGGAGAAGATTATTGCTTCTATTAAGTTCTCAGAATTCATTACGGCATCATGACTTCCCAAAAGGTTACAAACCACTGATAAACCATGTATAATTTAACCTATTATCATTCAGTCTCTATAGTCTATAAAATAAGATGTGTCATTATTCTGTCTCTACATGTTAGCCCAATCCATAATCCTCTTTCTAAAAGTAAGAAATACTTAAATGGAATAAAATGCACTCCTCCAAATACCGTCTGGTCAATAGAAGCCTGCCATTCATGTTCCTCACCTTTTTAGTGAATTCAAAAATTCTCAGAACTCAAACTCTAAACACTGCTCCCTTAGTCTTGCCTTGCCACTATGTGGAATTAGACTGTGGGTCCAATCAGATACTTTTTAAATGGTGAAACACATGAACCAGATGTGTATGTCCTCAGAGATGAGGCATGAATTTCCATCCACTTAGGCTCTTCCTTCTGCTGTTTTTCCAAAACACCTGGAGCTCTCAATGAATAAATACTATGCTCAGAGACAATGAGAAAATTCAAACTTTCCAATGATGAGAATTTCTTTTAAAAGATACTTTCCCATTATTGTCCTCCTTATGAAATTAGCAATTTGTGGGAAATGACTGAAGCTTCCTTTAAATAAGGTGATAATGCGGCACCAGGGTGGCTTAGTTGGTTGAGTGTCCAACTCTTGATTTCAGCTCAGGTCATGATCTCAGGATTTTTGAGTTTGAGCCCCACGTTGGGCTCTGTGCTAACAGTACAGAGCCTGCTTGGAATCCTCTCTCTCCCTCTGTCCCTCCCCAACATGTGAGCACACACATGCACACACTCTTTTTCTCAAAATAAACTTTAAAAATAAATTAAATTAAATTAAATAAGGTGATAAGGAATAGATGCACTGCAGAAGCAAGTATTGCCTGGTATATGTTTGTAGAGAAATGGAATTTTTGTGCAAGTGTTAATTTATTTCCCCATGGCATTTACAGAATCTCTCAAGACCTTCTTCAGGTCAGCATGAAGAATTGTGAGCTGATTGACAGTACTATTAAATGGATTGGTAACTATCTGAACACTGCACCCAAAGAAAGTAGATTAAATTACTTTGGCATCATTCATTAGGAAGGGCTCCACACTTGAGTCATTAGGTTCTATACTTGACCTTATAACGTTAAACAAACAGAACGTGTACCCTGTATATTTATCCAAGAGAACAGGTGGGGAGTTAGATAACATAAATGCTAGAATATTTAAAGAGATCTTGATGACTAGAAGAGTGTGCCAAAACCCAATAAGCATGAACTATCACAACGAGATGATAATATAGCATGAAAACCATAAGCTCTAAAATAAAACAAACATGGACTTAAATACATGTTCCACCACTTAATATCTATGTGGGTCCAGATAAATTTCTTTCAAGGGCTCCTTTTCATATGTTAAATGGGGACAATTAATTTTATTTTATAGGGTTCACTGAGAAAATTAAATTCTATAGCATAAATTAAACTCAGAGTCTAGAATTAAATTATAATAACTTAGTTGTAAATAGCGTATTAATATTAGTCATTATCTTCACAAGTAAAAATAGAAGACATAACCCTTCACTCATTCACCAACTATTTAAAAAACTGTTTAGGGGCACATGTTTAGGTGGTTCAGTCTTTTAAGTGTCTGACTTCGGCTTAGGTCTTGATTTCATGGTTCATGAGTTCAAGCCCTGCATCAGGCTCTGTGCTAACAGCTCAAAGCCTGCGATCTGCTTCAGATTCTATGTCTTACTTTCTCTCTACCCCTCCCCTGCTTGCACTCTGAGATCCCTCTCTCACTAAAAAATAAACATTAAAAGTTAAAAAAAAAACACCACATGTTTAAACACCCAATATGTCTATTGTTATGCTTGGTTCAGCAGGTACAAAGATGAGCCAGTCCTGTCCTAAAAGTAGAATTGAAGATATGTAATGAAGAAATGAAAAACATATAAATGGTATGACAATTCACTGTATAATATTACTAAGCACACACTTCCTGGTCCCATACTCCACTCTTCTACTAGACTCTACTTGAATTAGACAGGCCATGCCTCAGAATGTCCCCTTGTGTGGGGGACAAGCAAGACTAAATAACTCCAATTACTATAGTCTAAATGAGTATGTCCCTCCAAATTCATAATCCTCCAATGTGAGGAATCCTCCAACTCGAAATCCTAACCTCCAATGTGATAGTTAGAAGCTGGGGCCTTTGGAAGATGCTTAGGTCATAAGGACGGAGCCCTCATGAATGAGATTCATATTCTTATAAAGGAGAACCTACAGGGCTCCCTAGTCCCTCCATTATGTTAAGACACAGCAAGAAGCTAGTAGTCTACAACCTGGAAGAGAGCCTTCACCAGAACCCAATAATGCTGGCACCCTGATCTTGGACTTCCAATGTTCAGAAGTGTGAGAAATACATTTCTGTTGTTAACAAGCTTTACAGTCTGTGGAATTTTATTACAGTATCCCAGAGGGACTAAGACACCAGCTCAATACACAACCAATTAGACAAAGCATCAGATCTACAATGCTTGGCAAGTTCAAGGAAAATGCCCTGCTGTAAGAAAGTGATCTGAGCCAAGAGATTTTCTTTCTCAAGAATTTGGACTACGAAACAAGGGGAGATTGGTGCAATTGACAATGGGAGTTAGAAACAGAAGGATAAAAGAGATAGGGTTGAGACTGTGAGGGGCCATGTTTCTACTGAAATTTTGAGATATCAGACAAACAGCTAAGCAGAAATATACAGGGAAAGTCATCAGTGTCATGTGGCTAAGAGAGCCTGAGATCATAACCAATGCCAAGAGCTTCAAATTCCTGAGACAATGATGAAAACAACCTCTTCTGGAGTGTTGACTCAGTTCTGGTTACTCTTCCAGCAGTTTATATATACAACTCATGCAATCATTAAAAAAATCTCCATGAGGTCATTACTACTGTTTTTCTCATTGAACACATGTGAAAATTGAGACACAAAAAGTTAAATTAATTTGTGCAAGTTTCAAGACTATTGCTTATTACAGCCAGGATTCAAACCCAAGCCTTACGGCTTCAGAGCCTATGCTGCTAACAGTCGTACTCTAATGTTGCCCCTTTACCCTTATGAAACACCCTCTATCTTAAAGTAGTCTAAATGAGTCTTTAATTCACTCAATAAGCAAGAAACTAACACAGCATCTTTTTATGTGACAGGGACTCAGCTTCAAACAAAGGATGTGGGAGATCAGCAAAACCATAGGCCCTCGATGCAGCAGGAGAACTGCCTTTTCCCCTTAGAGAACATCCTGCTTTGTGTACAGAGCAGGATGGAATTTCTGAAGATCAGCCTTTGATAGTTGTTGAGGTGGCATTTGGGGATAATAGAACCTTGAAATAGTGATGAAGCAACTTTTCTTAAAATCTCCCAAGCACTCCACAGGAATCCTCTTATGAATGTCTATATCATTTCTCCAAAGAGGTCTAGGGGCAACACAGCCTTCCCCTCCTCACCATGCCACAAACAGAGGGAAAACGTGACCCAGGGTGGTTTGCTCAAAAGACTTCTGAGGGTAAAATAGATGCTGTTGCTCTCAGTAGCCATTGTATTCTAAGTTGTGTGATTCCAGGACTGTGTTTTTGTTGTTGTTGTTGTTGTTTTGTTTTGTTTTTTCCTTTCAATCATAAGGCTTTTTGACAGAAAGGACTAGGTCAGTTTTGCCTTTCTACAAACAGTACCCAGTAAAGCTACTGCATATGGAAAATCATTTTTAAACTGGCTTTTAACAAGTGAAGGAACAAATTGTATTGCTAATAGCATAGCCATCTTCCTCAAAAATATGAGACTTTTCAATTTGGTTCTTTCATCTTATTGAAAATGAGTGTGTGTGTGTGTGTGTGTGTGTGTGTGTGTGTGTGTGTGTAATCATTTTGCAATTATTCATCAAGATAGGCAGCATTCACATCCAGGCTCCAGAGCCAGATTTCTTGGATTTTCATGTTGGCCTCACTAATTACAAGCAAGCTATTTAACATTTGTCTTCCTTAGCTTCTCAGATGAAGAGACTCTCTTAAGAATTAATTACACCTGCCCCATAGGGTCTCTGTGAGAATTAACCAAAACCATAATAAGTGCCCCCTAGTGCCCAGGAACTAGTAAGCACTCAACCAATAGCCCCCAACTATTCAGTAGATAAGGAAATGGAAGTATAGTCCTCCCTAGACTCACAATATAAAGCTCATGAATGCATGGGATGTATCAGGAGGTAATGTAACAGCCATGAATGAAGCTCTGGATCTAAAAAAGGTTCAAATTTAAATGTGGCTTTGCATAAGGTTCTTTACCTCTCTGAGCCAAAGTTTCCTCATCAGTAAAATAGAAATAACACTCACTGGGCTATAGGACTATGTAATGAGCTCCTACATGGAAAGTTGTTTGAACAGTAAGTAGTTCATAGTAACTTCAATACAAGTTTTGCTATTATTGTTACTGTTACTTGATGCTATGATACCCAGATATAAAATCCCACTCCTAGGATTTATGTCTTCTATATTTGAAGACATCTATGCAGCCCATACCACTGATATACACTAGTACACTCCCATCTGCTAGGGCAACTGTTGCTAACTTTGCTACTAATCCAGAGTTCAGATTTAGTGAGAGTGCATCAGAAAAACTATAATCCAACAGAAGGCTAGAAGAAGCATAGCTATTTGCTTGGAGGTATTTTGCCAAATCTTCTGATAACATTTTTTTTCTTTAAACCTGCCCAGAGTAATTATGGCTCTTAACAATTGTTATAGCTCAGTAGCAAATGCTGGGTGACTCCTGCAAACAGTTTTATCAAACTGACATTCTAAAAAATGTCCCTTGCTAAATGTCAAGTGAGATTTCTGGAGGGGAAAGAAAAACGCCTCCTTTCTTCTTCCACATTCCATGTTTATGTAGATCAAAAAGACATTGCATGGCTGCCCGATGTTTCAGCAATTCAGACATCTACAATAATCTACCAAGAATTCTTAATCAGCTGCATCTCCATTCTTAACACTGGGCAGAATTAATTATGAATGCGGAATCAGCATCATGGTCGATCCGGGAAGCCAAATTGACTCGCAGTGATGCTGTCCTCCTGCCGTGTTAATTAAGCAGGAAGGCGTTCAAGGGCGCAAGACAGAAGCAGAGTGAGACTGATAACTGGCCCACATGCAGGAGATCCTCGTCCCTCTTTGTATCTGGAGTTTCATGTTATTCATGAAATAAATATTCCAAATTATAGGACCCCATAAGGATACTTAGGGAAGATAATGAAATCAAGTATAATTGAATATAGTCAGTCAATGAAAAGGAAAAGCCTTCTTTAGAAGGTATTCTCTTCCCTAGATAGGAGTGATTAGAGAAATAACTACAAATTTGGAAGAAGAGGCCCTTGTTATCTTTCTGCCCTATTACCATTCCCCAGCTTCTTCGACACTAAATTAACAGATTTTGTTCAAATATCTGGTGGCTGTGGTCTTCTAAGGAGGCTAAGCTCTTCTGAGTCCCATGGGCAAATCATAATAGACTTAAATCAGCTAGGAGAATCTGACATTTTGGCCAGTGACTGGTTCAGGAAGGGCCTGTGACACAGTTGTCATCCATAAGACTTGTGGGGAGATTTTTCAGGCGCACACCTTGTAAAGGGTTTCCTCATCTTTTCAAAAACCGATGCATAATAGAAGTAATTGTGTGGAGAGGTGCTACTTAGAATTTACCATAGCCATCTTGTGGCCAGGGGAATACATACTTTAGGTCAAAAGTGAGAATGCTAAAAATGTCAGGACAAAAACAGAGATGGCATCAGAGCCTCCAGTCTATCCCCAGAACCAACAAAACTAGAACTACTGCACACCTGGCCATCTCCTTTTGGAATAATTTCTCATTTTAAAGCAATTTTATTCAGTTTTTTGTTATAATCACTTCTAAATCATCTTAACCAATATTCGATTTCATGTAAAAGAAAATCCCATTAAATTAATTTATATTCACAACTTTCTCAAGTAGGTATTTTCTCCTTTTTACACACAGGGAAAAAAAAGGCTAGGATGCAAAGAAAATAAATGATCTTAAAACAGTGAGCCACTGAGTAACTAGCATAGCTAGAATGAATGCCCATGGGTGAACAACTAAAAGCCTGTCTTCTCTATACTGTGTTGTGCTGCCAGGTTCATCACTAGAAATACATTTGTTTCTATTTTATTAGACTTAGTTTTTAGATCCATAAAATATATTAAATGCTAGGGATGCAAGCATTATAAAAGTAATAATCCCTGTCTGTCAGTAATTAACAATACAGTGTGAGGATACCTAACAAGAGTGACCAACACTGTTTGGAGATTCAGGTAGTAATGGCTGAGATGGATTTTAAAGAAAGAGATTTCAGAGAAATTAGGGAAGAAATTATGTAACATAGCCAATAAATTTTAAACATAAATTTTACACTGAATAGGAATACAGTATATAGAAAAGTCAACATTTATGTGATTTTTTTTAAGATACATGACTAGATTTCAAGGAGACTTCTTATCATTGGCTATTTCCTGTTATGATTCATGCCTACAAAACAAAGATTAACTATTCAGGCCCCTCTGCTCTAAGAAGTACTTTGGAAATGTTGAAAAATGTATCATTTGGGGGTCATCATGATTCATTTTATTCAGGGACTCACTGTATCACAACAATCTTCCAACAGACATAGAGCTGTATGTAAATTCTGGAAAGACTGAGTTGGGCACCTGAAACAGAGGTACCAGGACTTCTCAGAATGGTGTAAAGGTCAGGGAAAGGGGTCAAAACAAAATTTGATCAAGTTCCCAGTTGGTACCTGGGCCTGGCCTTGGTCCACTTTTCATGTTCTGGTAAAGGACTATTACAGACAAGTACAGGGATGGGTCACTGCTCTGGACTTTGCTCATTTTCCAATAGGCTCTGACCTGGTAATAGAAGTGATTTCAGAATTACAGTATAAAAACCTTTTGAGTGCAAGTGAGTTCCATTTGGCAAGGACTTCAACTAATTTTGATAACAAAAGTCTTACAGGGAAGGCCCATAAGGCATTTTACACATCAAACAGCTCTTACTGAATGTTGTTTTGATGAAATAATTACAAATGAATCAGAAGTAAATTACCCTTGAAATAATAACAATACTTAGCATTTTCATTTTCAAAGTGTTTAACAAATTACTACTTATTTAATTTACATTCTAGCATCATGATAAAGGGATTTCTGCTTCAGTTTTATAAGTGGGGGAGCTGAGCTCTCAGGAGGGGTGACAGTCAAGTCAAGAAGTCAATCTAGAAAGAATGATAAACCGGTTTCAAGCAGCTGTTCCCATGAGTGGATCCATGAGTGAGGAAGTAGATAAGGGAAAGATTGTCGTTCAGGTAGAGAGGCCAGTATCTTTCCATCTCCAGCTTTTCTTTTTTTTTTTTTAACGTTTATTTATTTTTGAGACAGGGAGAGACACAGCATGAACGGGGGAGGGTCAGAGAGAGAGGGAGACACAGAATCTGAAACAGGCTGCAGGCTCTGAGCTGTCAGCACAGAGCCCGACGCGAGGCTTGAACTCACGGACCAAGAGATCATGACCTGAGCCGAAGCTGGATGCCTAACTGACTGAGCCACCCAGGCACCCCCATCTCCAGCTTTTCAAGCCTTCAGAGAATGCAGTCACATTTTTTAAAAAGCTTATGGGGGCGCCTGGGTGGCTCGGTCGTTTGGGCGTCCGGCTTCAGCTCAGGTCATGATCTCACAGACCGTGAGTTCGAGCCCCGCGTGGGGCTCTGGGCTGATGGCTCAGAGCCCGGAGCCTGCTTCCGACTCTGTGCCTCCCTCTCTGTCTGCCCCTCCCCCGCTCATGCTCTGTCTCTCTCTGTCTCAAAAATAAACGTTAAAAAAAAAATTAAAATAAAAAAAATAAAAAGCTTATGAATTGAAAATACTATTCTAAAACTGAACATTGTTTTAAACTGTATCTTCATAGATTTGCTGCTCCATAATTTGGGAAAGTGGAGTCACTTTTTGGGAAATGTGTATCTTAATAGCAAGGGCCAAGCTCCAGAAAGTTCCTTCAGGACAACCAAAGGAATTATGCCAGTGAAGACAGCACAAGGCAGAATACAGAACACACCAGTGACTTCTTTCCAGATCCCCTTCTCTTAATTACCTTGACTTCTTTTTCTACTTCTTGTTCTTTGGTTCCTGACATAAACTATAGCTTTTGATATCTCCTGTTCCCTGGTGATTTCTCAGAATGCTTATATGAGTTGGCATCCTGAATTCAAACTGAGTCGGAAGCTATTACCTGCTTGCTGTATTCTGGAGTTGACACTGTCCACACCTGGAATTTATTCTGCCAGCTCACTTTTGTGCTAAGACCTCACCACGCAAATGGCCCCCAAAGTAGTCATATATTTTATGGCAACGGCAGCATACTGACAGCAATGTATAGCCCATGTTCAGGTTTCCTTGGACTGTGTAGCCCATGTCATATTGCAAAGACAACTAGGCAAGAGTTATATTCCCCGCAAAACAAGCCAGCTCACTGCATATGTTCCTAACCTTTTCCTGCTGTATGTTTTTATACTAGCTCTATGTGCCAATTATCTATTGTTATTTAACAACCTATACTGAAATACAGTGGTTTAAAACAATTTTGCAAGGTTTTCTGGGTCATGAATCCTGACAGAGCTCACCCAGGAAGTTTTTTGTTTCACATTATATTAGAATTACTCATAACTAGTCACCTGGGAGCTCCTCTGGGGCTGGAACATCCATGATGACCTGTCATCCTTCCAAGCATCTCTCCACATGGTGTCCAGCCAGGTGATACTCCAGCCCAAGACAGAAGTAGAAGCTCCCAGTCTTAGGACTGAGTTAGAAAGTCCCAGAACAGCAATTCCACTGAATTTGTTTGGTCCAACCCAACTATAAGGACCAGCCTCAACTGAAGGAAAAGGGAAATACATTTGTCTTCAAATTTGAAGAGTAGTATAGACCTACCATATACTGAGGGGTTTGTAGGCAGTTGTCAAGAGTTTACTTTTAATTCCAAGTTTCATAGAGACCATCAGAGAATATTTAAGTACGTTTGTAATTTGTGTTTCTAAGGTCAATTCTGAAAACTAGCTATTTGGATTGTGGGAGGTGCGAAACAGAGGAATTAAGGTTAATGCTCAGACTCTTATTTGAACAATGAAGTAGATGATGATACTATGTACTGCATTTGAGTGGACTGGGGAAAGAACAGCATATGGCATAAGTTTCTGATGTTTATTAAAACCCTTGTGAGTTTCAGCTTTCTGACAAACAATAATGAAATCTCTAGTGAGGTGAAGTTGTCATTATTGGAATAAACATTGCCATGGATATCCATGAAAGTCACAGGTTTGAATAGTTTCTCATAGGTAAGCAAATGTGAGGAGAGTGGTCACCCTCTCTTTGCTGCTTATATTCTTCCCTCAGAAGGAATAGAACCAGCATAAGAGGAGCAGTGCCAGTGTGCTTCCTTCCTCTTCTTCCCTTCCCTAAATATTTAGTTGCCTATATAATGCCAGATATTGATCTAGACATTGAATACTCTAGCTTGTAGTGTAATTGAGGAAGCAGATGTAATTCAATAGTCCCCAAAGTCCACAAAGTTGAGATGTAGGTGACTTCTATCGTTGGTATAAAGGCCTTTGGGGAGAAGGTAAACTATCTGTAAAGAGTACATTGAATCTCCTTGGAGGAAGGGGACTGAAGTCAGACATGCCTTTTAATGGTTCAAACAACGAACACCTTTGATAATCCAGCATTGACCAAAGTTCAAAAGCAAGAGAAGAAATGTACCAGTGGGAAACATATCATTATGGAATGTGAAATTGGGACTGCAGCAGGTTTACTAAAGAATACTGGCATGGAAACTTGTAACTGTTTGAGATTGCTCTTGGCTTATGGAATCATTAACTGAGAATGTGAAGGTCAACCACAAGATCTGTTACATTGGTGCCAAAACTCCAGGCATCACTTTTTCTCTCCTGGGAAAAAGCAAGAACATGGCCACAACAATAAGTAAGTGAAAATATGAAAAATACACCATGCAAAATGGCAAAACTATTGCAGTGGTGTATTAAGAGGCTCTCACACCTGAAGAGCTTGGTGGTTTGAAATCTAACTGATCTTTAAAGTGAATGAGCACCTGATGAGGGGATACGGGGGGAGGGGAGAGACCTCAGAATAAGGCCAATGGCATTTGGCTAAGTTTGGCAGATGATGGTGTCTGTAATATTCAGTGAGAGAGGATTAACACACCAATTAAAGCAACCACACCACCGATACACAACACAACTTTTGGACTGAATATAAGAAAGCAATTGTTACTTAGGGTATAGAGTACAGCCTCTAGAACTAAAGTGTCTGGGCTCAAGTCCAATTTCTATACTTATTAACAAGCTCCTTAACCTTTATGTGCCTCAATTTCCAATAACAGTAATAGGGTTGATTCTGATGATTAAATATTGTAATTACTGCAAACCTCAAAGAACACTAGCTGGTATATAAAAGGCACTCAATAAATGCTATATTTTTGTCAAAAAACACATTCCCTTATAATTTACCACTCACTGTAAGTGATTGGTAATTGTTAGCAATTATAGCCGTATTTATGCCCTCTGGAATTAAAAATACCTTATTCCTCTTTTGGTTTTTTTTTTTCCCATTATACTAGGAAGGAAAGTAAGTAAAATGGATTTTTAGAAAGTTTAGCAACTTTCAGATAGGTAAAGAATCAACTCCAACTGCTGAGTGCCAGTTCCTAGACCACTATTGTACTTGCCCTCAAGAAATGGCTATATTTCAGGAGTTCAAAGGAGTTCACAGTGACATACTGAACTACTGACCAAATGCGTAGGGAACCACCAATACAAAAGACTGGATAAACAGAAGAGGTTTTACCTCCTTCCCCCACTTTGTGGAATCTGTAATCATTTGAGCTGGACAGGAACAGGTTCAATTTTGTTTTTATATTCTTATGGAGAAAAGGGCTGGCTCATAAGTAACTAGAAAGTGATTTTAAAGGTATACTCTAATTTAAAGACAGTTTTCAAACATTTTTAGTATACTTTTATATTTGTATATAAATTGTTCTTTACTGAAAGTGAGTCAATAGAGGGCATTTACTTACTAGTTATTCTCACCTCCTTTTCCCCCCATCATTACAGAAATGATGCATGGAATTAACAGGAGGAATACATTCCCATAGATATATTCATACATAATATTTTTTGAAATGTAATGAATTTGTTATGGCAAATATGTCAACTGAACAGAACATGCATGGTCAAACAAATTTGAATTACTCAATAAATAAACACACAATCATGTTTATCAAAAAATAAAAATACTTATATACACATATATATAATCACTCATTCATATCATTGTACAGATAACCTGAATTTTCATATTTCTATGCATAAATAGATTTCTTCATCCATTCACCATTCAATATTTGTTTAAGATCTCCTATGTAAAGCACTATTTAAGAAATGGGGTTACAAAAAGAAAACACAAAACAAAATAAAACAACAACAACAACGAAAAAGAATCCTGCATTCACTTACAGTCTCCAACAAAACATACAATAGGAAAAATGTCAATAGACTTATCATCTTTGAAATTTCCTGTAATAAGGTTAATGTGACACAGACCAAGAGAGGAGGAAGAAGAGGAGGAGGAGAAAAGGAAGAGGAGGAGGAGGACAAAAGGAAGAGGAAGAGGAGGAAGAAAAAGAAAGGAGGGAGAGAGGAAAGAAAGAAGGAAGGGGACTCTTTATGAGCTTAGCTGACCTGTCATCAAAGGTGTAATGTGAAGGGAAGCTGGATTCAGAGATCTCTGGACAATTTCACCTTCAGTTGTCATCTGTTCCTTTCTGAAAGCTAAACTGGTAATCGAAATTTCTTATATAAAGCATTTGACTACAAGGCTCTAAGATTGATTATTTTGTCTCTTCACCTACCTACAAGAAGCAAGATTTCTGAGAGGACATGTGTGTGTGTGCGTGTGTGTGTGTGTGTGTGTGTGTTCACACACGAATGTTCACACACATACACACCCAGTTGAAACACAGGATTTTACTACCTACCTATAGCCTCTCTTCAGGATGAACCTAGCTCTGTTCACATTAAGTCACATAAATACATGCAGATAACCAAGTAGCTCATTGTTTAGTAGTACTACTTTTGAGCATTTTGCTTTAATGACAATGGGTATTTGAAATTTGGGGTAAGTTTTTAAGGCCCACCTTTGCTTCTGTGGTGGGCATGCTCTCTGATTTGGTCCAGCATGTAATTACAGAGACATCTAGTGGTTGGGTCCAGGAGTATGAAATCTCGAAGAACAAGGCAAAAATGAACTCATTTCTCCCAGAGAAGCCATTGGCTGTATGCCAGAAAGTGTGACACCCAATGGGAAAAGTTAGGCTGAAATGGTCCATTGTGTTTAATGGTTTTAAGTTACTGTTTTTGGAGCTTAGAAAACTTTGAAATGAAAATAAAGGAGACAGTAAATACCAAAATAAAAACAAAAACCAAGGTAAATTAACTAAATCACTCTCTATGGTACAAATTCAGTATTCCTGCTTTACTCAAAAGGGGACAACCTACCTAACAAATTTTAAGTCAGAAATGTCATAGCAGGCAGTGAAAACTTTAGCATAAGATTTTATTTCTAAATCAAAGTACAAGTGTCCCTGGGAGAACTGACACCTTGATTTAGATGAGTCATTGACACTTCAATGTGAAACAGCTGGTCAAAGTCTAGAAGTGAGCAAGAGAAGAAGTTGACAATTGTAGGAGAGAGGAATTGAAGTAATACTTTCCTGGGTAGAAGAAGGGACACTGTTGTCATTAAATTATAATGGCATCAGAAATGATCTAATTTTAATTACTAAAAGAATGTTGTAGGGAAAACGTACAATAAAATACACATGCACAGAAACATGAAGCCTCCCTATAAAATTATCTTCAAGATCAACGCTCTGCAGGAGTTTTCAAATCCAATACTTCTGCTTCATCAAAACCTAAACATACTGGGGGCGCCTGGGTGGCTCAGTCGGTTGAGCATCCGACTTCGGCTCAGGTCACGATCTCGCGGTCCGCGAGTTCGAGCCCCGCGTCGGGCTCTGGGCTGATGGCTCAGAGCCTGGAGCCTGCTTCCGATTCTGTGTCTCCCTCTCTCTCTGCCCCTCCCCCGTTCATGCTCTGTCTCTCTCTGTCTCAAAAAAAAAAAAAAACATTAAAAAAAAAAAAACCTAAACATACTGTAATGAGACCAAAATCCAATCCGGTGCCTTTTTTTTTCTTTTTAGTTATGGCAGAAGAGAGGAAGCATAATAAAGCCCAATGGTCTTCATAAATATTCTCCAGAGCACTTTCTAATCTGTGGGAAGTTGTCCACCTCTACCTAAAACTCTTTGAGTTCACAAATTAGAAACAGTGGAATATCAAGTATATAACTCATTTGCTTTAGGAGATTGGAGATTGCAGAGAAGAAGGTAGGGGGTATGGAGGCAAGGAAGGATTCCACAGGTGGCCTCACTGTGTCTTCTCCCAATGCCCAGGAAAATGTCCTGACATCCCTCAAATAACAGCCCAACATCTCAGAGGAAGAAAATAATATAAACTTTCAGAAACACTACAACATTAAATATAAAAGCTCCTAACATTAACTGTTGTGAAACCTATATCCTAGTACTACCTGTTCATCAACAGTATAAAGCTTGTTCTTTTTGTTTGTTTTGTAAAAAAAAAAAAAATCAACTTTCAGTACCACAGCATAAGGGATTCTTCTTTCCCTCGGTAATTTTCATCATGCCTGGACACTCTTGATTTCTGGGCAATTTTCATGATATGTTTAAACCAAAACTAGTGATTCTATAAGAAGAAAGCTAACAAAAAATGAAAACCCAACTTGGAATTTGTATTTTCTTTTCTGAAAGTTGCACCTATTCATGTATAATTCTACTTTTTTTTATTTCTGTAAGTAATCTCTACACCCATGTGTGGTTTGAAAACATGACCCTGAGATGAAGAGTTGCATGCTCTACTGACTGAGCCAGCCAGGTGCCCACATAATTCTACCTCTGATACCTCTCTCAGCCTAAGAAAAAGTATTACCAGATCTGTCATTTCAATTACTGAGCTTACTAAATAATTGATAGGTTAAAAGATCCTTGAAATAGTCTCTCTGGATGTATATATCCAGGTCTATCCCCTACCCAATCAGAATTACTTAGAACCTTAGGTACGCAAATAGGGGTCCATAGACCTGAAGCACTGGCAACCATCACCTGGGATCTTCCTAGAAATGCACATTCTCAGGCCCCTCTCCAGATTCCTGAGCTATTTGTAACCATGCTAAAATTGGGAAAACACTGCCATAAGATACTTTCTAAGCCTCAAAATTATTTTATTCCCTCACCCCAAAAATGAAAAATCCCCATTTGTGGGGGGACAAAGGAATAGAAATCTGTTTAACAGGCTTCCCAGAGAATTTTTTTAGATGTTTGAAAACCTTATTTCCTCCTATTTGCACATTTGAGACTTAGAGACTGATAATGCATGGTCAAATTCCTTGGTCAACTCCATTTGCTTCCCTCAGTCTGACTTTTCTATCTACAAAACAATCTTCACAGGGTTGTCTAAGTCCCAGATGATACAATGCACAGGAAAGAAGTCTATGCTCAAAAAAAAAAAAAACTGTAAATAGAAGAATTCATTACTATTCCAATGTGCCTAAGGATATTCCTACCATCTATGTCCTAGTAGCTTCCACTCTTTGGAGACTGGGAACGAGTTTCCTTCTCTTAGAGAGTCAGCTTGGGTAAGTGAGACTTCCTACTTAGGAAGTACTCAGGGATTTTCTTTCTTCAGTATTAAGAGAAGGATGTGGGGCAGCTTGAAGTCTGGAGATCTGCTCAGCTGTGGCTCAGAGAGCAGCTGGTAATACGCATTCATATCATGCTGGCTCAGCTAAGAATACTTTCTATTCTTGCCTGCTTTTTTTGTTTTGTTTTGTTTTCAGGCTTAGGTGTTAGAGAAAGAAGCAGTATCTGAATGCAGTTCCCAGTTATCCTGCACTTTATAAACCAGTGAATCCTCTCAGCCACCCTCTGTAACGGAGAGGCTGGACCCAACTGCTAGAGAGGCAACCAACATTGGAGAGACAGGGTGGAAATGCGAAGTCCACTAGGTCCATGCTCCAGGATTTTCACTCAAAGATAGGATATTGATGCTGCCTGCTATTGCAATCACCATTGCCTAAGTACTAAAAATGTTGCAGGACTAAGGATAATTCTATAATTCTAAGATGATGCTACTGCATACAGTATGCTGTGCATGCATTAAAACAATATTAGAATGTGATTCCAGTAACATTTTATGTAGATACTACTACTGTTACTATGGAAAATAGTGTACGTTAGGGAAAACAGATACAGATTCAAGAGTGCTTCCCACTTACACTTTCACTAAAATATTAGACTCCAACAGGACTCATATCCCATTACAAAAAAGAACAAGTTGGTCTATATTAGCATAACAAGGTATAGGTTTCTCAATGCAAATTTACTGATTTACTAGTGGTTAACATTTATGAAGTATCTACAAAAACTCAAGCATTTAACCAGATGCTCTCATACATTATTTAAAATGAGTAGGTACCTAAATCTTATGTTCTTCAGAAACTTATGCAATAAAAATGTTTTATCTTCACATATTTACATGATAGTCACGTGAGTATTTGTCAATAATTCTATTTCTATTCATAATATAATTATTATATAGGTCATCATTTCCCAAATGGGTTTCATGGAACACTGGTAATTTGCTAAATGTTAACAGATGTTCCATAAAAATAGTGTTCCATATTCAAACAGGTTTGGAAAACACAGAGTTAAATAAAATTAAACATGGTTATTTAATGTAAGCCTTCTTAAATTCTCCAAATATTGGTTTTTACATATCACTATAAAAAATAGCAAATTTCCCATAGATGCATGACCTAAAAACTGTTTATTCTCCCAAAACATAGTACTCTCTTGCTTTTTAAAAATATGTTGGATGTATTTCATGGCAATTCCGTAAGGTGATTACACCCTACTAAAAAGCCAAAAGCAGCAGGGCTATCCTATTTATCCCATTATATTGAAATTCATTTAGTATCCCTGATTTTCCTGTTGTTTTGGTAGACATGCAGGACATAAAAAAAATGGAATTTCTGGGAAAACTAAGAAGGACTAAGGAACAAAATTAATGTCAAAGAGGTTAGAGGCCCAGAGCTTAGTCTGGCCCCTTGAGAATCCATGCCTCCCTACCAGACCCTGGCATCTGCCCCTGCAAGTGAGGTAAAAACTACAACAACCCTAAAGTACCAAAGATTTCTTAAGCAGTCAGTCCCACCCCCAGCCTGAGAATACACGTAGTCTTTCTACTTTGTTTCTTATACAACCAATCCCAATATTGTACTGTCAGATCTTTTTTTTACGGAGGAGTAGACTGCTTAATTAAACAAATCCTCGCCTTGTCCAAGTCCTACAGCGACAATAACGTCTATGAACTTGGCCAGAAAAAGCAGAGAATCTTTTACAGAAATGAGTCACCAGCTTCCACTGCCTAATGTTGTACAGAAATGTTCTACGTGGCCATAATCCTCATAGGGAGACTATTTTACAACACTAGCTTCCACTTCAAAAAGCAAAACAAGTTAAATTAAGGTTCTAAACTTTCACTTCTCCAAATCATATTTCCTTACAGACCATACCATATCTCCAAATGACCTATACCAATATTTCCCATGAGCTGAAAAGATAATTCTGTTCATCCTTCAGGAGTTGCTAAAACAAGTACTTTAGTCTTTTGAAATGAAGTTTCAATGTCCAACATTTAAGAAGAGGCAAGAAATGATCCCTGTACTTTTCCTATAATGGGTTTCAGTTTTATAATCCAATAAATCTGATAAATCTCAGGATCTGATAAATGGTCAAATAAAAGGCATCATGGTACCTGCAAACATTTTAGGTCAGTCTCCATTTTACCCTAAAATATTCAATCTTTTTCCAGCTTTTGACAGAAAAGACATTATTCCCAAATTAACATAATAGCACAAATGCAAATACTCGTTGAGCTTCCAGAAATGGGTGTCATTAGAGATTGGATTTTATGAAAACTGACAACAAACTCTTACCTTCCCACCCTACTCCAGCATCCTGAATTAACTCACCTCTGCCAGTATAATAAAAATGTTCAGTTACCCAGTGCTGATAGGTCTTGAACTAATTAGCTGTCTAGTTAGTCTAAGCCCTTTGAAACTATTGTTTACCTATTCTAATCCCAATTTTTGCTGTCTTTCTTTCCATCCACACAGCATCTCTCCCCCACCCAAAATTCACAAACACACACACACTCCACAAACTGTCCTCTGTACCAGGGATTCAATTGGGAATCTGAGATTCATAGATCCTACAAGTCTTTTGTAAACTCACCTCCAAGATTTTGTTGACCACCCTAAGGCTTTTTCCCTAGAATGTGCTTTTCCCTAATCTAATGTCTATTTATTTGTTAAGAATCTCTTCATTCATTCATTTCATTGTGTGTGTGTGTGTGTGTGTGTGTGTGTGTGCGTGTGTGTGTGTGTTTAACAAAATCCCCTGAGTTCTTTATTCCAGAAAGTATGTTGGACCTGGGAAGAAAAGATAATTACAACATGGTACCTGACTTAGAAGAGCTCACAGCCTCATGACACAAGGCAGGGGAACTGGATAAAGATTAACAATTCTGAGGCAAATACCATGTAGCAGGTACTGTACCTGCCTAAATTTGTTTTATTGTTTGGTATTCATATCAATAATTAAATTAGATATTTATACTAAACTTATTACATTTAAGCACTGACTTAGCCACTAAGAAGAAAAGATCTCTGACCTTCTAAATCTTACATTATAATGATACAGGTAGACCCAATAAAGACAAATAATAAATAACAGAAATTCTCAAAAACAACCCAACAATGAGCTTAGATGGAAGATCTAACACAGTGATAGTAGCTATGTATAGAGTCCTACTTTAGTTAGGATGGGGGGAAAAGCTTCTCTGAGAAGGAAATACATAAGTTGAGATCCAACATTGACAAAGACACGGCAATGAAAAAAGTATCAAAATAAATGGCTGGAAGGCCTCTCAGAGTAGGATACAGCTGAGCCTCTATGCGGAAAGAGAATGGCATCAGATGAAGTGTCGAGAAACAAGCATATTTCAAATCAATTAGGATACTACTCAAGGCAGCTTAAATTCTGGCTACAACTCCACTTTTCTACCCTTAGCACCAACCTTTTGCAGTTTATCTTTCTAGCCACACAGACCTACTTTTTCTCATTACTTCATCATTCCTTCTTCTATTGAAGGAACATCTGAGGACCACAGTAAGGATCCTGATTTTATTCTAAATGCAAAGAGATGCACTTTTAAATTTTTAAATTTTATCTGTTTTAGCAATTTTTTTGGAAAAAAAATTCCCCACTCTATAGAATGGATTAAAATGAAACAAGAATGAAAAGACATATCACCACTGACCATGTAGACCAACAATGATGGTCAACCGGGGCCAGGGACAGCGTAGAAAGAAACCTATTCCAGATATATTTTAGAGATCTTAACTATGGTCTCTTCCACATTTTTTCCCGTCTTTCCTCAGCATTAAAATAACTGTGTAAACTTTTCCTTCAGAAATCAGATGAAAGCCACCAGGAGAGTGACACACTACACATAAAAAAGTACAGTCTAAGAGACTGAAGAGTAGTCCAAACATGGTATCTAATGGAAGGATCCTAGTTAACTCATTTGTTATGATAATGCTGAGATAATAAAAGAGTCATAAAAAGCCAGTCTTCTCAAGGGCAGAGGGGAAGAAGAACAGCTCTCGCTCTTTTGTTTTCAAGACTACTTGATATGCATGACGGGAGAAACTCAACATCAGAGCTTCATGGGAATGGAGACTCCTGTCAGCTGTATTTGGTAAGGTTTTTCCAGGACTGCTGCTGAATGTGCTAAGGGAATCTGAGTTCTTTGAGCAGAACCAAGCATCCTGGATGAGGGACTGAGGCTCAAACTCACTTTCCTTTCCAGCCTTTATGTTTTCTTTGTGTTGGTCTTACAGACTAACATGGAAGAGTGATCACTAGAAGGCAAGGTCGCTGAGAAAGATAGAGGACTAGGAAACTACAACTACCTCTGGAGAAGAGTCCTACGGACATCTTCATACTGGGACCATCCAGGACCCTGAAACATAGTTGACCATGGTGGGAGATACGGCTGACTGGCCACCATAATGTTATTTCAAAGTTTATTTTTCCTTCCCACCGCTCATGCTTTTTTTCTCAGCCTCCATTCTAGGTAGGGATGGCCACCTGCAATCTGTCCTCACTCAGAGACTTAAGCTGGGAATCTTCAGTTTCTGCCAAGTAAAAAATAGATAGAATTTGACGTGTATCTTTCGCCTACATTTTTATGCCTTGAATGTAGACAAGATGAGAACCTCAGCATTCGCCTGGCAACCACAAGATAAATACCAACAGAATCCCAAGCCTAGACACTATTAAGTAACAGAATCATGACCTATAATTTCTGGACTCCTTAAATGGGAAAAAGTAAAATCCCATTAATTTAGGCTTCTGGAGTCAGATTACTATTATTTGTAACCAAGGGTTATATTAACTGGTCCAAACATGTTCTGCCCTCAGAAATAAAAACAACTTAAATTAAAAAAAATTAGGAAAGTAAAATAAAATTTCATAATGCAACCATTATTAGCATTTCAGTATACAGGCATACCTTGGAGATTGTGGTTCCACCACAAAAGCAAATACAGCAATAGGGTCAAATGAATTTTTTGTTTCCCAGTGCATATAAAAGTTATATATATATATATATATATATATATATATATATATATATATATATATGAGATATATATACATATATATACATATGTATATGTACATATATATACATATATATGTGAGATAGCATTATGTATTTAAAAACAATGTACATCTTTATTTAAATATTTTATTGCTAAAAATGCTAACCATTTGAGCTTTCAGCATGTCAACGTTTTGCTGATGGAAAGTCCTCCCTCAATGTTGATGGCTGCTGGCTGGTGAAGGTTGGGGTGTCTGTGGCAATTTCTTAAAATAAGACAACAGTGAAGTTTTCCACAGTGACTCGTCCTTTCATGAACAATTTCTCTTTGTTAGCATTTTACCTATGGTAGAACCACTTTCAAAATCGAAGTCTCAAACCCTGCTGCTGTTTTATTAACTAAGTTAACATAATAATCTAAATCATCCATGGTCATTTCAACAATCTTCACAGCATCTTCACAAAAGAAGAATCCATCTTACAAAGCCACCATTGGGGAGCCTCGGTGGGTCAGTAGGTTGAGTGTCTGACTTTGGCTCAGGTCATGATCTCACAGTTCGTGAGTTCAAGTCCCACATCTGTGCTGACAGCACAGAGCCCACTTTGGATCCTCTGTCTCCCTCTCTCTCTGCCCTCCCCTGATCATTCTCTCTCAAACATAAAAATAAAACATTTAAAAAAAGAAAAGAAAAATAAGCGAGTTTCTTTGCTCACCCCTAAGAAGCAACTCCTCGTGTTAATATTTTATCAGGGGTTTAAGCAATTCAGTCTCATCTTCAGGCTCCACTTCTAGTTCTATTGCTATTTCCACCATACCTGCAGATACTGCCTCCCCTGAAGCCTTGAACCCTTCAAGGTCATCCATGAAGGGTTCGAATCAATTTCTTCCAACCTCCTGTTAATATTTATATTTTGACCTCTACCATGAATTATGAATGTTCTTAATGGCATCTAAAATGATGAATCCTTTCCAGAAGGTTTTCAATTTACTTTGCCCAGGTCCATCAGAGGAACCACTATCTATAGCATCTACTGCCTTATGAAATAGATTTCTTAAGTAATAAGACTTCAAAGTCAAAATTATTTCATGATCCATGGGTTAGAGAATGGATGTTGTGTTAGCAGGCATGAAAACACATGAATTTCAGTGTACATTTCCATCAGGTGGAAATGATGGACCAGGTGCATTGTCCGTGAGCAATAATATTGTGAAAGGATTTTTTTTTTTCCTGAGTGGAAGTTCTCAACAGTGGGCTTTGGAGTTTCAGTAAACCATGTTATAAACAAATGTGCTGTCATCCAGGCTTTGCAGTTCCATTTACAGAACACAGGCAGAGTAGATTTAGTATAATTCTTAAGGGCCATAGGACTTTTAAAAATGGTAAATGAGTATTGGCTTCAACTTAAAGCCACCAGATGCACTAGCCCCTAACAAGAGAGTCAAGTGGTCTTTTGAAGCTTTGAAGCCAGCCACTGACTGCTCTCTGTTAAAGTCTTAGGTGGCATCTTCTTCCAAGAGAAGGATGTTTCATCTGCGTCGAAAATCCACTGTTTAGTGTAGTCACCTTCATGAATTATTTTAGCCACGACTTCTGGATAAGCTGCTACCGCTCCCACGTCAGCACTTGCTGCTTCTCCCTGAATTTTTATATTCTGGAGATGGCTTCTTGTCTTAAATCTCATGAACCAAACCTCTGCTAGCTTCAAAATTTTCTTTGGGAGCTTCAACTCTCTCAGCCTTCATAGGCTCCAAGAGAGTCAGGCCTTGCTCTGGATTAGGCTTTGGTTTAAGAGAAGGTTGCGGCTCTTTTGAGCTTCTTTCAGACCACTAAATCGTTCTTCGTATCAGCAAGAAGGCTGTTTCTCTTTCTTAATATTCACATGTTTGTGGATGTGGCACTTCTAATTACCTTCAAGAACTTTCCCTTTGCATCCACAATTTGGTGAACTACTTGACACAGAGCTCTAGCTTTCTGCCTATCTCAGCTTCAGGTAGGCCCTCCTCACTAAGCTTTGTCATTTCTAACTTTTGATTCAAAGTGCGAGGCATGCAATTCTTTCTCTTGTGCACTTAGAGGCCACTGCAAGGTTATTAATTAGCCTAATTTCAATACTGTGGTGTCTCAGGAAATAGGGAGGCCTGAGGACAAGGAGAGAGACAGGAGGACAGCCAGTCCATGGAGCAGTCAGAACACACATAACATTTATCTATTAAGTTTGCCATCTTATGTGGGTATACTTCATGGCACCAAAACCAACATAGTAACAAAGATCACTGATCACAGGTCACAATGTAATAATGAAAAAGTCTGAAATGTTAAGAATTACCCAAATGTGACAGACACAAAAAGTGCACAAATGCTGTTGGGAAAATGGTGCTCATCGACTTGTCCAACACAAGGCTGCCACACACCTTCAACTTGTTAAAAACAAAGTACAGTGAAACCTTGGATTGAGAGTAACTTGTTCCGCAAGTGTTCTGCAAGACGAGCAAACATTTCTAATAAATTTTAACTGGGGAAACAAGCAGTGTCTTGCAATATAAGTAGTACGTGATGCTGAACATCACATGATCACAAGTGAGCCAATGATTCTTCTCTCTCTCTCTCTCTCTCTCTCTCTCTCTCGCACACGTGCTACAGGATTATGGGTGATCAGCTCCCATGCTCAGATGCTCAGTCTCAGGACACAGTGTCTGGCAGAAATCAGTGATTTTTCAGCACACTGGAAGGTGCCCCCAACTGGCACTAGTGTATTTTTTGTCACTTCAAAGCACCTAGGGACAGTCCTTTGCTTTTCCATACAAGAGTAAGCTCAGGAATGCTTTGCTTCATTCTACGTCAGGCTGCCTGCAGATATAGACCCTTTCCTCTGCTGCTTTATTGCCAGTTACAATAAATACAGTATATGACAAGGGTTTATTAATACTGTACTGTAGTCAACATCCATTAGTGATAGTGAAAGTTGTCCTACACAATAACCCTCCTCTCTCTCATCTCCCTCATACCAGCCATGAAGATTTTCACAGGGAAATACAGGTTTGTTTACCTTTCTTTATATTTTGTATTTTTTATTATTTTATATTATATTACAGTATTACAGTCATTTTGATATGAACATCCTTGGGGTATGGAATGAATCACCTGAGCTTCCATTATTTCTTATGGGGAAATTCATTTTGATATACAAGTGCTTTGGATTACAAGCATGTTTCCATAAGGAATGATGCTCGCACTCCAAGGTTTTCCTGTATAGTGTCTGTGAAGTATAATAAAGTGAAGCACAATAAAATGAGGTGTGCATGCCTGTTTTCTTTATATAGTTGTCATTATACAAAGTCTTTCAGGTTGTAAATTTTAGTAGCTGCCTTATCTCCACGCATAATTATTTTACCCATATCTTTTTGTTTGACATATTGGTTGATGACATTTTTTTTACTGTTACGATTTTATTAGCATAATTCTGTACATTGCATTTTTTATATTTATTTAGGATAGATTTCCAGAAAGGGATAAAAGCAAATGAACAATTCTATGACCTACAATAAAGTCAGGTTGCTTTTGAAAAGTGTTATATGAATATACACAGCTACCAACAACACATGAATATATCAAGTTTATTTACATTTTTTCTAAACCAATATAAACATTAAGAGACAATTATGAATATCATAGAAACAACATTATTTTTAAGTGGTGATGTTTGTTCAAGACTTTCTTGGACATTTTTCTCTTTGCTGCCTCATTCTTGCTACAAAACCACCCATTAGATTTGTATACTGTATAATCTGAAAAAGTTAATCTTCAAAATGTTACGTAACAATTATAATACCTTACATATACACAACATTCTGCATTGCAGAAGATGCTTTTGAGACAGGTATGATCCCTATTCCACAAAAGAATGAAGCTGCTTTCAGAAATTGCAAGCTCAGAGACTTGCCCTATGTTGTAGAGCTAGGAAATGGAAGGACTCAGGATTCTAATTTCAAGTCCACGGCTCTTATTTTTCCATATGCCTTATTTTTCATTCAATATAGGTGCTAAGGAAACCTCACACTATTAACCCTGACTTGTATGATGAATCCTAAGAAGCATTAACAAAGGCCTAGGAGAAACCAATTAGTGGAAAGAAACAAATTTCACCAGTGAGTCTATATTTTATATCACCTTTTCCTTTGTTCTGAGTATACACTATGGACGCTTGTAAGTACAATGTGAAACACAACATAGGAAAGTTAAGAAAAACCTCAGAGCAGAGTCTTAGGAGTGGAGCAAAAGTAAATTCCATACACAGGAGAGAATTTTGTAA
This sequence comes from Neofelis nebulosa, assembly GCF_028018385.1. NCBI lineage: Eukaryota > Metazoa > Chordata > Mammalia > Carnivora > Felidae > Neofelis > Neofelis nebulosa. The sequence goes on from NC_080791.1 coordinate 94,370,641, forward strand.
ACCCTAATGCTACTGAATATTTATAAAAAACAGGCCAGGAGCTAAAAGAACATAGGGGCTTTGAAAAGAAAAAGGTAGGAATAATGACTAATGCCTCTATACAGTAGTTCCTTGGTCGTCCTGTAGACTAGCCACTGACCCAGGACTGCTATATACTGGAAGATGAACTCCATGATCTTCTAGGTTACAAGTATTAGTGAGTGTGTGCCAGTTAGTCTCTGTTCACCAAATCATTTATGAAGACAGAAATGGGCTACGTAAGCCTGAGTACAACAATCAAGTAATGTAATGAGATTTTAGAGGAGAAAAAAATTAAGTCTAGTAATGGAAGGAAGACACTAAAATTGGGACATTTTGTTGGTACAGGGCAAGGAATCTAAGTTAACTTTTATCCCTCCCACTTAGATCTGGCAAGAAGCTGTACCTCAGGTATATAAACTCTGCCTCAGGAGTAGCAGAAATTAAGATTTAACATGCAACCTTAGTTCACCATGTCTATTTCTTCACATGTTCTAAGAAGATGCTGTGCAAGGAAAATACTTTATATCACCCAAGAAATACCTTATGAGGCATTAAAGGGAAAATTCCTCTTCCCTGGGGCTTACTCCCTTGACAGCTTAATTCTGAATAAATTGACCATAAAAGCAAATCAGGACCCCATGTCACCACACAAAGGACTTTCTGAAACAAGATAGACACCCCACATGAGGCAAGTGCTTTTCAATATCTAGAAAACAATGTTCTGTTCTTGCAAGAAGGCTTCCATACACATAGTACAGGAGAATTCCTACTACCAATTAGGAGAAGGGCTAACGTTAAATGGAGTGAGAGAGGGAAAAAAATGAAAAAAAAAACAAAAACAAAAAAAACAAAAAAAACAGAAAGAGATAAAGTGAAGGCCCTGGAGCTGGTCTCATAGTCCTGGATGGAAGTAGGAGATCTCATGCAATAAAAAAGGTCCTGGGAGTAGAAGTCACGATACACGTTTCGATTTTGCATTCTCCAGTTGTATGACATTGAAACCATCACTTAATCTTTTTACCCTTAGTATTCCCATATGTAAAATGGGAAAATAACACCCTTCTCAGAGGGTTACTGGGAGAATTAAATGTGAACATGTAAATAAACATACAAATTATTATCACAAGGTCCAAGGAGGGTAACTTTTTTTCCTTCAAATAAAAACCCGAGTGGAAGAAGGAATCCATAACATAGGAGTATGAATGAGTAACTGTGTGTGTGTGTAAAACTTAATACCCTAGAGGTGTGGAGGAAATTTATTTCCTCTCTATATTGAACCTGTTCATAATAAATATTACATTATTTTCAATGAGTATGCTTGACACATAGTCGGTTCTAAATGTTTGCTGAATAATGACTCAAAAGCAGTAAAAAATGAAGCTGAATGAATGCCAAGCTGCTAATTAGCAAAATCTAGACTTTTTATATCAGCAACACTGCAGTTGAAGAGATCCATATTCACAGAAGAGAGCTGTACCACTAGGTTACCAGGTTACTCTTTTTCAAAAAGACACAGAAAGTCAACAACTTCAGAAACTCACAAATTACTCCCACCCCAACTTAAATCTTAAGAAATTAATAACACCTGTCTAGTAGGTAATTCTGTTCCGGTAAACTGCTGCTGTGTAATAAATCATCCCAATACAGAGACTTAGACATTTCTTCTATCTAACCACTCTCTGTATTGGATGGGCTCTTTCTCTGCTTCTGGCTTCCTCAGTTCACTTACACAACTACATTTAGCTGGAGAAGAAGCTGAGCTTGAAGGACTGAGGTGGCCTCCCTCACACCTCTGGCAGCCATGCTGGCTTTCGAAGACACAACACAGGGAAAAGGGAGAGAGTGATGGGTCTTCTGTATATCCTCCAGCTAGATGGGCTTCCTTTCATGGGAGAAAAATGGAAGCTACAGGCTTCCTAATGCCTATCCCTGTAAGTTAGAATGCCATTCCTCTTACATTCTATCAAAGCAAGTCACAAAGGTAGTCTAGTTTCAAGGAGTAACAAAACAGACTCTACTTCTTCATGGGAGTCACAGAGAAAAAGGCCATACGTACCAGGATACATGGACTTTGTGACCATGTTTTTATCGTTATTACAGAAAAAGGACAAATGTAGCCCCATTTCCTCACCAAGAAGGCTAGAAGCATGTATCTGCTAGGCTGTATGCACCAGAAGATGGTCTATGTTAAATTTAGTAAGTCCTAGTATAGAGTAAAGCACAAAGAATTCTAAAGCCACAAAACTAAAACTAAGGCAAAACTGACAGCACATTGACCATCTGATCAAAGCCCAGGAACAAGGAAAAGTTTAGAAACACAGAAAAGAATGCAGGCAATTAGAGCAGGCCATTATTTTAATTATGAAGATCTGGGCTTACAAGCCATAATTTTAGCAGAAAGCCTGCTGTGAATATGACCATATGTTTGGTAGACTGTAAGTGCCTTTGAAACATGACACTTATTTTCTCAAATCCCAGCTCAGACATTTATTAGATGCATCCTCACTGTCAATTTACTTATCTTCTCTAAGCCTCAGTTTCCCTATCTGTATACGAAAAGTGATTACATTATTGCCTGTACTAAGAGTTACACAAGATATATGTACATCCCTGTCACTGATAAACAATATTCAATAAGTGGTAGAAATAAATGGAATAGGCAACTATGCAATTACTGGATTTCTACTTCTAAATTGTATTAAAGTCTATTTTGATACTATTAAAACTCCATGAAAAATAATCTAGATTTAAACGGGGTATTGTTCTTTGAGCTCTCAACCACTGAGATTTTATAATCGCAAGGAGGTTGGTAGATAACTTGTTTTTTTTATTTTTGTCCTCAAAATAAGTTTATTGAGAGAATCTGAAAAGCAGGGCCCTTCTCCCTGAGAATATGTGAAGAATGACTTCTAAGAAAAATTTAGAAAAAAGTACTGTAACCAAGAACACTCCAAGGTGATAATACCTATTGATGTGTTCAGGATGGGAATGCAATCCTCAAAGCATATAATAAAACTTAACTAAATGTAGAACCACAGTCTACTTTAGTATAATAGTGTAACTGTAACACAAAATTCAAACTCAGTAGAAACATAAAACTTTTTGGGGGAACCTCCAAACAATGAGCTTCCATTCATTGTTCTCTGTTGTAAGACCTGAGATAATTGGAGGGGAGGCAATGGAACTGAGCAGTCCATATATACACATAGATCCATACTGTACACATTTTTGCAGATTTCAGAATAATGTTAACAACTTTACCTATTGTAATGTGTGTGTGCATGTGAGTGTGGTGTGTACTACCATCTTCTAGGCTTCCTTGAAGTTTTGTCTTTCCTTTATATCAGCTTTGCTTCCTTAGTAGTCATTTGCTCTAAGTTACTCCTTTGCTAATTGGGCAAATGTGATAATTTGTAATGGGTCTCCAACTCATTAGTGTAATTTAGTCAGGTTGTACGGTATTTCACCAGACACACCAACCAGGCTCCCGCACGCATCTGTTTTTCAAGCTCTATTTCATAAGCATCCACAATATTTCTGCTTTAAAATTGAGAAATGATTGCTCCTTAATCAGCTATTTGTTATACTGAGCTATATAAATATATGCAGTGTCATCCATAAATAATTTTAGGGTAGAACATAGTAACAATTAACATTTGCATAGAGCTTTAAAGTTTACAAAGCTTTTTCTTATATACCCAAACACAAAATCCCATGCATTCCACTCTGAAAGAAGGGACCACTTATTTTTTAAATGACTTCGAAGGCAGCATACGATAACATTTCTAGACATAGATACTTGCTTTATCCAGATCTCTGCTATGTGATCTTGGCCATTTACTTAACCTCTCTTAGCTTAAATGTTTCCTTCTTTAAAATATTTTTTTAAAATTTTTTCAATGTTTATTCATTTTTGAGAGAGCTAGAGAGAAAGAGACAGAGAAAAAGAGAGAGAGAGACAGAGCATGAGTGGGGGAGGGCAGAGAGAGGGAGACCCATAATCCGAAGCAGGCTCTAGACTCTGAGTTGTCAGCACAGAGCCTGATGTGGGGCTCGAACCCATGGACCACGAGATCATGACCTGAGCCAAAGTTGTATGCTTAACCAACTGAGCCACCCAGGGGCCCCAAATGTTTCCTTCTTTGAAATTTATTTTTATTTATTTTAAGAGAGAGAGAGAAAGCGAGAGCAAGCAAGTGGGGGAGGGGCAGAGGGAGAGAAAGAGGCTCTCTCCAAGTAGGCTCCACACCATCAGCACAGAGCATGAACAGTGAGATCATGACCTGAGCCAAAATCCAGAGTCAAATGCTTAACTGACTGAGCCACCCAGGTGCCCCAAATGTTTCCTTCTTTGAAATGTGTGTAATATCTACAGTTGCTTTCTTGGGGGAAGGAGGGGGAGTCGAATTTTTGAAAATGAATATAAAGTTCTAAATGCATAGTAAATGCTTAATAAATGCTGGCTGTTATCATGGTCCCAATCTGGCAAGGTAAGAACATCATCCTTTTTAAAAGACACTTACATTAAATGCCAGAAAAAAGGAGATCGTTGGCAAATGTGTAACTAGAATTTTCAGGTTGGGAAGATTCAGAGTCATTATGCAAAGGCAGCATCTGCTCCCCATGCCCAGCAAGGGGGCTGGAGGGTTGAACATTGCTCACAATATCGCAAGCTGGGGCAAGTGGAAGCAATGCCTTTTAATGTGAAGCCCTAGGTTGCTTAAAACTGTGGAACTGTGCAGAATAAAGACTAGAACAAAGAATACAGGTTTGTAAGTAAAGACATTACCAAAAAGGAGGAAGGCCTGAGATAGATGCTGGAACACTTGGATCTGGAGATGAGATATATTTAAAAAGTTGTGGAGAGAGGAAGCAGGAAATTGGGAAGTACTAGCAAGCCAGTAGGTAGGAGGTCTGAGTCAATGTCAGAAACAGGAGCTGTTGCTGAACAGGACTTTCTTGCATCTTCTGTGGCCTCCACTTGGCAAGAAGACTAGGGGAACACGAGACAAGAGTAGGGAAAGATTTCCTTATGCTGTGGACGCTCAAATCACTAACAACTATGGGAGGTGGTGAAGGTGAGTAAAACAGATATCGAGGAAGGCAGGTTTTTCTGGAGCAGTACCCAAACCTCAGATAGAGATGAAATTAGCTTTTTTCCCATTTTTAAATTTCCTATCTCTGCTCTCATTAGGGGGGAGAATCAAGGGGTTATTTAACCACAAGCCTGACAGGTGACTCTGTACTGTCCCCATAGAGATTAAAAGTAATGACCAAAGAATCAATTTGATTAGTGGCTTTCTCTTGGCAAAACCCTCTGCTGTTTTGTATTGTTTTGTTTTGTTTTTTATTCCTTCTTGCCTCCACTCCCTCCCAGTAAATGGCATGGTCAGAATTAGAGTGGACTAGCTTCAAACTGGTCAGCCTTTTGCTTCTCCTGGATCCTTACCTTAGATCTAGGCCCTAAGCCAAGAAAAATGGCATCCTATGAAACTGCCTGGCAAATTTCTGAGTTTACTGTTGTGGAAGGATCAGCCCTCTGGCTTGAGAGAAAGAAATAGCCATCTACTGCAGCAGAATGAAGTCTCTCTTCTATCTCTAAGAATTCCAAACTAACAAACTGGGCTGACGTCTGGAAGGTCAGAGAACATACTTTCCTCTATCAACTCTTCATGCTTATGTTAAGTGCCATTCCATTCTGAGCTGGCAGTTCACAGACATGTTTCTCTCTAGAACATACCATTAGAGAAGTCTGGACCATCTGTCTGTCCAACAGACCATCTGTATAAAGCACTAGCTCCCCTTCCAGAAAATAGAAAAGGGACATACTCAGATCTCAACAGGGAAGAGAAAGTAAGGATGCCAGATAGGAATCTTTGCATCTATCTTTGTTTCCAAGCTCTCTTTCTGGCGATCACTGGAGAAAAAATTCCAGGAAAATTAAGGTAAAAAAAAAAAAAAAAGTTACACCAAACAGTTTTCACCTAAAAGAGTAAAGAACAATTCGAAACTCAGGAAGGGAAAATACAGAACACTGTATAGCTTTCAGGGTTTACAAGGATAAAGATCATAATGGGAGGAACCAAGTCACCTGGGCTCTGCAGCCAGAGCCATCTAGGCACACATCATACACGACATGTGACTGTTTACCTGAGCAAATCACAACTTGTCTGAGGTTGAGTTTCCTCATCTGTACCGTTGAGAATCATCATAGTTCCTTTTCACAACTGAAGTTCCCAGCATACCACCTGGAATATCACAATGTTAAATACATGATAGCTACGGGGTTAATTTTGTGATTCTTTTTTTCTAGGCTTTCTTTTTTTTTTAATTTTTTTTCAATGTTTTTTATTTATTTTTGGGACAGAGAGACACAGAGCATGAATGGGGGAGGGGCAGAGAGAGAGGGAGACACAGAATTGGAAACAGGCTCCAGGCTCCGAGCTGTCAGCACAGAGCCCGACGCGGGGCTCTAACTCACAGACGTGAGATCGTGACCTGGCTGAAGTCGGCCACTTAACCGACTGCGCCACCCAGGCGCCCCTTTTCTAGGCTTTCTATGGGACCCACCCCAAATCTTTATTCTTATCTACCAAATACTTGTTGATGACATTTTCTTCCCCTATTCACACTGAAGCCCTCATCTCTTCCATTTCTCTTCAGAAAAACTGGATTTAGTCCTAAACATAATGTAGAGCAAATTTCTTCCTTAATCTTCCCCATCACAAAGTCCCCAGTGATAACTTTATTCTGTAAATAATTCATATTGACTCCATTTTTTGGTTCTGAATGCCATGCTGCGTTGTTTAGCAAGTTAATTTCTCTTTTGCTAATATAACATTAGCAATAGTATATAAACGTATTTGAGGGGAAAAACATCATTTGTTTACAACTTTGTGTTCCACACTATACTCGATGGAATAGTGAAGCTAGTAGGTGTTCAAAAACACATCAATAGGGGCGCCTGGGTGGCTCAGTCGGTTGGGCACCCAGTTCTGGCTCAGGTCATGATCTCATGGTTTGTGAGTTCAAGCCCCACATCGAGCTCTGTGCTGGATGGCTCGGGGCCTGGAGCCTGCTTCAGATTCTGTGTCTCCCTCTCTCTCTACCCCTTGTCCCCTCACACTCTGTCTCTCTCTCTCTCTCTCTCTCTCTCAAAAGTGAACATTAAACAAAAAAGAAAGAAAGAAAATGAAACATATGGACAAATGATACCACTGAAATGGACACATAAGCACAAAGATATTATCCTCAAGAGCATTCATAGACAATGCTGATTTACTCAAGCAAAAGCAATCTTAATATAGATCTATGTCATACTTCTGAGATTCAGGAATAGAAAAAAGATATATATATATCAGTAAAATTATATATATATATAATATATATATATATATATATTATATATATATATTCAGTCAAATGAGTCTTGGGGAAAAAAACATGTGCCAGATAGGAAAAATAGAATTCCGCTTACTGAAAGCTTAGAAAAAATGCATGAGTGCCTATTGTGACGGCAGAAATAAAAATCCAACTTGAAGGGGCAAACACACATCCAGCAAAATCATGGCAGTAAGGCAAGATAGGTCAAAGAAGAAGAAAGGGATAAAGGAGGTAGCATCCACCAGATGAGCACAAGAAGAACTCAGCCGTCTGTGAACCAGATAGACTCTGGTTCATTAAAGTATTTGCAATCAAGGGACACTCAGAAAAACTTAAAACTACTTACATATATATATGCTCTTATTTGGGGCACTGGAATCAGAACAGGTTAGTTGATAAAGTGTTTCATATTTATTATATTCCACGCTCTTTGGTAGAGGAAAGATCCTGAGCAAAAGTCACATATAAACATGACTTTCCTTTAGAAGAAGTGTGAGTGCAATTTTTTCCTTGTGTGTACCTATCTCCTTAGTATGTTTATCATTATACATAGGGAACGTCTCCAACAGGAAAAAAGTTAGCACATTCAGCCACTGTTTTTATTACTAATCACTCAGTCATTTTCAGGCACAACTTCACCTTTACTAAAGTGATTGTTCAAATTGCTTGCACTTCATACTTATTTTACTGTTATGCAAACATTTGTCTCAATTTGTATAAAAAACTTTTCTTTACTGAAACAGTTCTTCCACATTAAGTATCTGCAAGGTTCCTGGCATGTATGATCAAAAGTTTTAATTCCAATCATACTTCTCCCAAAAAGTATACCCTGAACCATTGTGTACATACTTGGTCCTTGCTTCTGGGGCTTATCACGCAAATCATGAAGATAAAGATCAAGCTGTCCTACATAAAGAATTTAAGTCTCCTATCCTGGAATGGCTTACCAAACACAGAGAATTCTGGTTTCCTCATATATACAAAAAGGAGTATCTAGAACACCAAAAACTGATTTAAAATAAATATATATATATATATATATATATATATATATATATATATATATATATATATGTATATATATATATCTACACTTCATACAAAAGCTAGAGAAATTTTACAGGGATGAGAAAAGAGGCAGAGTTGAAATTTTCTTTGTTTCTTTTATAGCATAAAGTCAAAGGAAGATGGTTACCTCCTCTCTTTATCAAGAAAGCTTTCAAAATGTGACCCTTTTTCCTGTTTACAGATAAGCGTTGTGCTACGTTCCCAAGTTCACGGCATTTTTAGGATTGAACGATAAAAAAAAATTCCTTAGCACATGAAATTCTGACTTGGCTCTCTGTTTCTCTAGTCTCCTTGAATGCCCTGAGCCAAATCACTCTTTTTCCGTCAGCATGTCCCTCACTGACATCAATATCTAAAAGATAATTTTCCTCCTCTCGCTCATATTTTTATGGCCAGACAGACATGGATATTCATGTTTCTGTTCACTCATGTGAGGTAACAATTTGTATAACCTCTGGCACTGCAGAGTACAAGGTTTATACACAAACAGATATTCCTAAATTATCATATTAATACTACTAATTATTATAATTTTCAAAATATATAATATTTATTTAATGTTAATTTATTTTGAGAGAAAGAGCACAGGAGTAACAGAGAGAGGAAGGGAAAGAGAGAAAAGCCCTAGCAGGCTCCGTACTGTCAGAGCAGAGCCCAACATCGGGCTCAAACCTAAAAACAGGGAGATCATGACCTGAGTGGAAGTCAAGAGTTGGATGCTTAAGTGACTAAGCTACCCAGGCATCCCTATTATTTATCTTTTATTGAACAGAACCAAATCCCAATTCTCAGTCCCTTTTGAGTATTATTTTTCTTAATCTTTTTACAACAACCACGCAAGGAAAGGAAAAAGGTACCAAAGAAATCCATACAAAGTTACATAGAGAGACACTTAGGGACACTACCCATAAAGTACATTCTGCAAATATTGTCCACTGCTACTTAGGATTTAATGTTACAGAGCAGACTGTCATTTCTTTGTCCCACATCCCGTAACTGTAATTACTTTTGCCAATACACTACATGATACCAAACATTCCTATGAGATTTACTTAATTGTCAAAGTTGGGCTCTACCTCAAAAGCATTAAGGACTTACTGCTACCTGGAACCCACTGGTTCAGGAGGTGACCCTTCAGAGGTCCCTTAGAGACAGAGACTACATCTTTCCACTGATAGAATGAGTCCTGTTATGGCAACAAGATTATTTGATTTGCATTTAGAGAAGCCTTGCTCTGGACTCTCCATATTCAAGGATTTATGTGAAGAAGCATTGGGTTTACAACCTAAAGATTTTTTTAAAACATGGTATATATAGAATATATATCCTTATGAATACATAGAAGAGACATACATGAGCTTTGAAGTTGGTCTGAATATTGGACAAAGGAGTGAATCACCTTTTTGTTGCATCTGTAATATGGGAATGTTACCTTACCTTTGTTTTGAAAGTGTAAATAATACAGCCTGCAACATAGCACAGCGTCTGGCACTTAGAACACATTTGATGACTATGAGAGGATTCATTATAATTTATGACACCATCTTATTGTGTGTATCTGCAGTATATTACTCGGGTAAGTTAGTTCAGTACACTTCTCTAACCACAAATCCTGAGGCTCAAGTCTGTGGTTGAGACGTATAAACTTGCATTTATTATTTTCACCAATTGACATGCCTCTTCCCTTTCTTACTCTACTAGATTTGGATTTTAAGAAACCAGTCTTACACTGAAGGGAACATGGTTCTTGTCTTCCTTCTCGGCAAGCCATAAAATCAGCTCCATCCATTCATTGTAAGGACAGAAAAACCCACAATCTGAAGGACAAAACCCTGCTCCTTTCGTGCCTAGGGAAAGGCTGACTGTGCAGAACAGAAATACCTGGGCCAAGTGGTATCAGCCGTGCAGAGTTAGCAAAGCAGAATTGAACTCATCACTGACAGCTCAGTTCAGCTACAACAGGAACAAGGATTTTTACATCTTTTGCAATATGTTCTTGAACTAAATAAAGGTCATACACAATGACATAGCCCCACATAGGTCATCTTCTTGCAGAGGAATCTTAATCCTATTTAACTATGAAGTCCAAATTCCAGGGGACAGCCTGGAAACTGCAGCATGCCCCATCCAAATGCAGGAATTGCAGCAAAGAAGCATGAGCAGAGAGAGGCCTACATCCCCCACAGCGGTGATCACAGTGCTTGTACCTGGTAGGTGTTTAATAAATATGCATCCTTTCATTGTGAACAAAACGAGATGTTAGATAAAGAGCAATGTTAACACCACTTGCTGACATGTGAACTGTGTTTCTGCAACCACATATGGATGGGTGCACAGGATTCTCGCTACTTACATTCAGTATCATTTTGGAAGTTCTGAGCGTAAGTGAGGTGACATCTGGAAAGGGCACTTTGGTTGCTCTGAGAAAGGATCTGATGAAATCATGGTACATGAAATGAGCTAATTTACAGAAATACAACTTTCTCTCTCCCGTGGTACTTAGCTCTCAGATTACATTTGGGGCTTTTGCCTACCGACATAAATTACATAAATACATTAAATTAGAGTGGTCTTCCTAATTCTTAAGCCAGATGAAGGGGGGAAAAATATATGTGAAACTATAGTTTCAGTTTTGTGTTAAGAATTTTGCCAAATACTATGACAGCTGACCTTCAACAAGATAGGTTTGAACAGTGTGGATCTGCTTATTACGTGGATGTCTTACAGTGCAGTAAACATATCTTCCCTTTGATTTTCTTAAAAAGATTTTTTCTCTAGCTTACTTTGTTGTAAGAATACAATATAGAATACATACTACAAAATATGTTAATTGACTATGTTATCAGTAAGGCTTCTGGTCAACAGATAGTAAGCTGTAAGTTTTGGATGAGTCAAAAGTTACAGGAGATTTTCTACTGCCTGGAGGCTGGCACCCCTAACCCGTATATTGTTCAAGGGTCAAGTACATATACACTCATCTATTCACTCACACAGAGGCCCAGTGAATGATTATCCCCATTTTACAGATTGGATAACTGAGGTTCTGAGAGATTAGGTATCCAACCCAAGTCCAACTTCAAAGCCAATGCCCATCACTACCATATTTTCTTGTCATAAGGATCTCTAACTGAGCCCTTTAATTCTGGTCTATCCTGCAAAGATAATTCATTGCGATCTTACTGATACAATTTCCAAGTTTAACTCAAATTCTAGTCAACAGCCTTATTGTGGAATAGAGTTTTCTAGACTCCACAAACCCTATAATGATCTGTGTAGTCCCCCAAAAAGGTCTAGATGTCCAAGTCTTTCCTGTCCTCTCTGGATATCCAACACAATGGATTGAGATCATCACATTTTCTATTTTTCATGAATCTGAAGCTGCACCTCCTATAGGAGGTATAATTGCTTGCACATAATTGAGCATGTGTATACGTGCTCATTTGCACAGGCACTCACACATACACAAACCTGCAACCAAGAGTGTGCCACAGAAATTACTGAGATGAGGTATAGTCAACACATTTGTGAAACACCTAAATTTTAATACCACAAATATTGATCACCATTATGAAGATAAGTTCTGCTTAATTTGAAAATCATATTGAAGAAACTATTTTGTAAAGTCTTAAACCATATATGAAGTCATCATTACCATAGTACATTACATTTCCATAGCAGTGTAATAACAGATCATTTTATATTTAAATATTTATTTAAATTTATACTTAAATATATTTATATCTATAATACTTCATCATAATCCCAATGACACACTATAAGGATGCTTATTCCTAAACAGGAAGAATGATCAGAGTTCTGAGACTTTCAGTGACTTACTGACCATCAAGTGCACCATCAATGCTTGACTGACACCTAAGTCTCAAACGTTCTCCTGATTCTAACCCCTGTCTCCACCCAACCCCACTTTTACCGGTGACAGTATACTGAGTAGTCCCAAATGGGGATTCAGATAAATTGAGTGAATTGATTTAGTCTATTGCAAAGCCCCTGTTCTACCTTCACTTTAATTAATCCATCTCTTCCTTTGCAATTTAACAGGGGACCGGGAGAAGTTCTCAGGGGATGAAGAACAATAGCAAGACTATACAAACATGCATCTGTCGTGAGAGCCTGGATCTTCTTCATCCCAAGACTCTGCATTTTCTGCTGTAGGCTGATGCTCCAGTCTATTAGCATTAGCCCCAGTGTCAGCATCAGTTCGTGGAGCTAACACACAGCTCCAGGCTGTTGTAATGACTCAGCAATCAAAACTTCAAGTTCAGTTCGCCTGGTCTTCACCCACCTTCAGGGCCCAAGCTACAAGAGCTCCCTTTCGCTCTTCAATTTACGGGGTGATCTTTCTGGCTTCCTTTAAAGGTTCTCAGTGGCTGACTTTCCAGCTGTCAGCTCTGCTAGTTACAGAAGGAAAGAGTCATTCATGTGTTAAGTGCCCTAGGTCTTAGAAACACAAGGAAGAATGTTGGGCCTGGCTGGTTCACTTGAGCCAAGACCCAAAGAGAGGCTGGATAACTGACTGGAACTAAATAGAGAAGGAATTGGAATTTCCTTTATTCGCCCCCAGATAAACTCAAGGCATTCTCTACCAATGAATTCTTTTTAAAAAATTAACTCTGCATATATTCCTTCTTCCAGGAAGTCCAACCTTTTGTCAACTGACTTATTACCTGTACTGAAACAAAAAGTTCTCTCCCTCCCTTTTCTTCTTTGAACTCACTAAGCAAGAAAACAAACCCCATTAAACTAAAAACAAACAAACAACAAACCTGACAAAAACAAAAACCACTCTGATCACAAAACAAATCCAGAAAAGACAAAAGAAAGCCATATATCTGGAGCCTGTTCTGATAGAAAGCTGTTTACCTTTACTCTGACCTAAGCTAATAAAGATGCAAAGTTACAACTGCTCAAACACCACCAGGAAACCCTGACATACCAGGGAGAGGCTTTACTCACTGCAGAAGCTGTAATCAGAAAACCCTGAGTTGGCTTGCACCCCATTTCTATTATTAGCTTAAAATAAGTGATAATGAAAGTGTTGCTATTGCTAGAAGATTCACTCATTACAATTATTAAATCTCAAATACACAAAAGCCAAGATGTTATCCTGATTATTTTTTAGATGGTGTTGAGAATAATCTTCAACCGGTTTTTGAACCAATACCACAACTCTAAATATGCCCACCCTGGGTGAGAATGTGAATGGGAGGGGGAAAAGTCAGAATTAAATAGCCTCAATAACAAGAGGCACTTATTTGCCAGCTTCCAGAACGGCATTTTCGAAGGGCTTCTCTTCATTCAGAACAGTCCCCTCACAAAATAGAAGGTGTAATATACTGTCCCTCTGCATCTGGTACTGGTAACCAAAAGCTGCGTGTTCACGAAGAGCTGCCGATGTAAGGAATGGTGATGATCCAGGCAGAGTGTGGGGAACTCCAAACCCCCTCCAGGAGCATCAGGGCTCTGTACGCTCTTCAGAACAGTACCCTGTGTTTCTGGTGTATGTACCACATTCGCCTTCAGGTTTCACGAGTCCCAGGTTGTTTGCGCCACAAAGAAAATGAAATTTTATCTGGAGTTTCTCCTAGGTTTCAATCATTTAAAAATGAAAAAAACCCTTTCTGATAAAAGAAATGTAACTGGAATCTAGGAGTAACAGATGAAAATATCCAGAGCAGAAATAGTTGACAAGAATGACAGATCATAAATTATACTGATAAGAGACAGTTTTCCCATAGTATCTTTACCAAGAGCAGAGTGGAAGAAGGGTCAGCTGGGGTAGGGGGCATCTTATAACAGCTGCCATTCCTTAAATGGTTTCTCTAATACCACTTTGCAAAAACATCAGATAGAAGGGATAGTCCATGGTAATACCAGGGTATAATCTCATCTAAGTTTTTTTTTTTTCTTTTTAGTCCTGAACTGGGGGAGGGGGGGGGGATCCTTCTTAGAGAAAACAGTCTTAATGTTTCAAGTATGACATCTGACATCCCTCAACTTGGATGCCCCAATACATCTTTGACCCCCAATGGTCTCTGAACAAAGCTCATGTTACAATTTGCATCATCTCCCTCTCTATACAGAGACATCCACACTTAGCAAAACACCTATGTGTGCTCTCCTCTGCCTAGTTAACATACTGTCAGCTCTTTCATGAAAATGTTCACAGTAACAGTTCAAGTTGGCCAACATTCCATGAAATATCACCGTTCCTTTTAGGATAAACCATCCACATATATAGGCTGAGGAAGACTGAAGCTCTATTGCTTCTATCTGGGGGGGGGGGGGTCTCAGCATTTTAGAAATATATTTACAAGTGATTCTCACTTCTAGGGAGAAGCTAAGAGATGCCAGTACACAGATAAAAATACCTACAGATACAGGAACACAGATGCTAACACAGTGAAAGGCTATTTTGCTTTAATTAAGTAACCTCTGGATGGAAATAGGTAAAATACTATCTGCATTTCACTTTGAAGGAAAGGGAAAGAAAAAAGAAAAAAGAGGCACAGCTAACCACCAGGAAACACTAAAGGGATGCCTGAGTTAGGCAAGATGTGACACTAAAGTCACCTGAATTCCTGATGCTGCCTGCTTGCTTTTACAGCCAAGAGTAGACAATTAAGAGCAATTTGCAACTGCACTCCCTTCTCTAGGGACCATGTAGGGTAAGGGGATGTTCCAAAATGAAAGACACTAGTCTTCATCAGGGGACAGAGCATTCAGAAAGGTTAATGAGATACAATCGCAACAGAATCAGTGCAAAAAAGGAGGTTCAAAATACTAAACAATTTCCACTTTGTTCTCATTTGTTCCAATTAAGAGCTGTTGAAACAGCTTCTCTGTATTCCACACATTCGCTCCTCTCCAGAGCAGATTTAACTATTCCAGAAAAAAAATAAGGGCTTTGGGGGGAAAAAGTCTACTATTAAGTTATCATAAAGTCCAGATTACACCCCCAACCCCCACCCTCAGTCTCTGAGCAGACACACTTTTGCCTCTTACTCAGAGCCTCTGCCACTAGCGATTCTCATTTTTCCCCTCAAATTTAGAGAGTATTTCAGGGAGGGAGAAGGCTGGATCCCCCCCCCCAAGATTTCATAGAAGCAGAATTCACTGTGAAAATGTTAAATAAATAAAAGGAAGAGGGCTGGGGGATGGTTATACAAATGGAAATAATCTCCTTGGCATGAAAATAGCCCCAAAATGCCACACACTGAGTTCTTCTGAGCATTACAGGCTCTGAAAAGCACTTATAAACTGCATATGGATTTCCAAAAACAAACAGGAAAGCACAAACATTGCAAGAAACCAAGGACTAAGATCTAAGGAGTCCCGTGACTTACCTTCTTTTACGGATCCTCAAAGTTCACCAAGGAAAATTTAAAATCCTCTAGCTTATCTTGCACTACTCTATTTTCTTCTTCTTTGTTTTTTTTTTTTAAGTCACATAGAGGAAAAATAATCAGTTTTCAAAGGTTCCATTTATCTGATCTTCCAGCACCAGCAAAAAACGTGTCCAAGAGACTCCGCCAAAAAGTAAGCCAAAAACTCATCAAAGGCAAAAAGAGAAAGGGGGGGAGTGGGGAGAGGAAGGGGATGGTGAAGGCTGGGGGCTACAGACTGAGTCCAAGTGCCCAGAGAATATTTTCACGCTGTTGAAATCTCCTACTGTACGATATACCTGCTTTGGTTGTCACACAGACGCACACACATTCACGGACACTCACACATCTCATACAAAAAGCAGGCACCCACACTCACAAACACACACAAACACACGCGCTCACACACACACCAGTGTAATGAAAACTGTCAGTAGTAACCTCCAATAGCTGCTGTGTGCTGCAGATAATTCGGCTCACTGTTACCTTCCCAGATCGGTGTAGGATCAAAAGAACATCCAAAATCAGGGGGTGGGGGGGGGGGCCAGGACAAGGTAGATGCCGGATCCCTCTCCCCCAGGCAGATTCATCAAGCCAGGAGCGGGTCAATCAGCAGAGGTGTCTGCTTGCAGGGTGCCCCGGATTATGGCAAGGTTATTAATCTTGATGCGCTGCCTCCCCCACCCCCAGCATTCGGCAGCCTGCATTGAGATGATTGCCAGAGCTGTGTCTGTCCCTGTTCCACTGCATTTTGCTCAGCCCTCTGATGCTGCAAGTGAGACACAGTGGAGGCAAGAATACTAATAAGGTGGTTAGCTACAGTTTCTTCAAGGCAGTCGGCATGCAGTATACAGTAAATGTGTACTTCCCAGTGCTCTGTGTGTGTGCCTGCGTGTCTGCAGGGAGGGCAGTGAATCCATCTCCGGCCAGAAGACAAGATTGTTTGTAACCTGCCTGGAAGGACTAGATCATCAGAATCATCACTGTCCTGCAATGGCATGGTCTATGACAGTATTATGTTTGGAATAAAAATAAGCGGGGGGGGGGGGGGGGGGAACAGGGGGGGGGGGGCGGGATAATAGTCCAGAAGCCTAGAGCTGACATTTGAAAGAGAGAGGAAAAAAAAAAAACGTCCAGGGAGACAAATTAGGTTTATAAATAGGCTCCGAGGAGACCAAGGCAAAATTTTAACATGCTGCTGCCCTGGTTGTTAAATGGAAATACAAAGCAATTTCAAAAACCAGCTCCAGCCTATAAATCTTGGAACTGGCAACAAGTATCTGAATTTGACTGATGGGACAGTGGATAAATGGATTCCTGGTAATATAAAAAGTTTGCTCGTGCGTTCTGCTCTGTAGCCATGCACTGGTGTGTGCAGGGATCTAGGTACAGTTCATTTATTATCAATATGGATTTAGAGTCTACCCCTTCAGTTTTATTCTAATGTACAGTTTTTATCACATAACTATCATATTGTGGAGAATGTCTGAGTGGCAATGTCGTTAGAAGGATTGGTTGACAACTGTCAATAGTAAATATTACTCTATGTAATATTCTTACATGGAAGGAGTTTGAGGTTTTCAGGGTGAAAACATGTATGATATCTGTTTTAGTACCAAGCAATGAAAGAAAAAAATAAGAATATGCCAAGTGAATAATTCCTCAGCCTCCACAGGACTCATATTTCTATGATTGGGTCTCATAATACAATACCTCTTCTTTAGTCAAGTATAATCACTAAGTCCCTTCAGGTGATTTAAATTGGTATTATCTGAATATGTAAGTACTGGACAGTTGGAGAAGGCAGATAAGGACAAATTATGGAACACTGCAATACCAGGAATTGTCAGCAGATGTCACAAAAGAGGATATAGGTAAAAGAATTCTACCAACAACTGCAAACATTTAATCTAATTTAACAAGCAGATTTTAATCAAATTTATAAAATGAATTCTGAAATACTAAATTTTTATGAAATTTAAAAGTTCAAATAAGAATGTGGAAGGAAACTTGCATTTCCCCCAAATGTCACTCTCAAATCACCAATTTACAAATTCTAGATGACCTATTATTGATATTAAAAAGAAAAAATATCCTATGCCACGAATATCAGTGATTTTTTATTCCATAAAATATATCATTTAAATATCTTCTTGTTTGTAATACAGCAACTACTAGATTAAACTTTAAAACAGATAGGTAGGACAAAGTAATTTGGCAATGAAATTCAATATAAAATGTTTAAGGTTTCCATCTAAAACACTAACTCTGTTTCACCTTGATCATATCTATTAATAAATTTTAAAGTAATTATTCACGTTTGGGAGTTGGACATTATTCATAAACACAGCATATAGACAAAATACATAAAGAATCAAGAATGATCAACAATCCCACTTATGTTACAGCATCAAAGGTTTTAAAAATCTAGTGTATCATTTTTGTCTTTATTTAGTTAAATGCAATTTATTAGTATGCACCAAATCCTAGTCTTAATTAGCTCAGATGCCAATAAAAGTTAGTGTTAAAAGTTTGGGCATTGGAGTCCAGAAGAACTGGGTTCAAATTTCAGTTCTTCCTTATAGCCGTTAGCCTCCACAGCTGTCTCCCTTATCCCTTTCTCTTCCTTGTTTTCCTTTCACTTGCAAGCAGGACATTATTCCATACCTAATAGGATTATTGTGAGGAATGGAATGAATTAATATTTATTATGTGCTTGGCATATTTCCTGACACATAGTAAGCGATTTAGAAGTACTACATGGGTCTTATAAACAAAGTAGATGTTTGTTTCTCACCATGTTAGCTCTGTCTTTGCTAGCCACAGGTAAAACAAGTAGAATCATTTAATCAATTATTTTGACAGTGAGATGTTTGTTTTTAAATTTATTTTTACAAATAGTTTTTGTAAACTAAAGTCGAGTAACTTTGGACCCCTTTTTAAAGTTTATTATACACACAAATACATTTTCGCAAGTATCTCTGTGCTCCTAGACTCACTAAAACAGAGACTCATTTTCTTGATTAATTGTCTGAGATCACTTTGACTCAAACAGAATATTTGAAAGAAAATCTGATAGCAGCTTACTGCTTCCCATCAAGACTTGCTATGAATCCAACAGTAACACCAAGCACTAACATGAAAACGCTTAACGATGCAAGAAAAGACCCCAGGAAATGGGGATAGTTCCTAAATCAGCAATTCCGTGACACATTCCATCACAGTAGCATCGCAACTCAGATCATTTATTTTTTTAATGTTTATTAAATTTTTTGAGAGAGAGACAGTGAGATCCAGGGAGAGGCAGAAAGAGACAAAGGGAGACAGAATCTGAAGCAGGCTCCAGGCTCTGAGCTGTCAGCACAGAGCCTGATGCGGGGTTCGAACTCACGAACCGTGAGATCATCACCTGAACCAAAGTTGGACACTTAACTGACTGAGCCACC
Organism: Neofelis nebulosa; assembly: GCF_028018385.1. Classification (NCBI taxonomy): domain Eukaryota; kingdom Metazoa; phylum Chordata; class Mammalia; order Carnivora; family Felidae; genus Neofelis; species Neofelis nebulosa. Next base: position 94,389,962 of record NC_080791.1, read on the forward strand.
CAGGCGTCCCAACAACTCAGATCATTTTTAAATGGGTATTGAGATACTGAATTTTATCAAACAGTTATTATGTATTCAATAAATATTTGTGGTAGAAAATGAATACCCAGAATGTGAACCCTGTTCTTTTAAATCCTCAGGAGTTTCCCCCCTAAAACCTCAAACTGGCCCCCGAATAGGAACACAGAGGGAAAAGAGAGACTGGAGAAAGAGGCAGGCCACTCCAATGGCCTCCTCCAACAACCACAGGGCATCAGTTACATGAACATTTTTCTGGATCTCTTAAAGAAATGTGTCAGTTAAAAAAAATAAAGGAGTTATAAAACTAAACAGCTCACTGTGTGCCCATTGTTCATCATACAGCATCCTAAAAATCTAGAATAGCTTGGATATTTATACTAAAGTTGAAGAAAAGTTTCTTTGAAATCTGATTTGTTCCAATTTGTGCCCTCCCTCACTCTGAGAAAGCTCAGTCCCAGCAATGGTCCCTAGTCCTAACCTGAAAGGTGGTGTATTACAGGGAACTGACAAATGGCATGTTTGAATTGCAGGACAGCAGGGTACCTGTGAACTCTTCCCTTGACACTGCAAGAAAAGACTTCTTTCTCAGAAGATGTCAGTATTTAGGGCGCCTGGGTGGCTCAGTCAGGTAAGCGCCCGACTTCCCCTCAGGTCATGATCTCAGGCTCATGGGTTTGAGCCCCATGTCAAGCTCTGTGCTGACAGTTCAGAGCCTGGAGCCTGCTTCAGATTCTGCGTCTCCCTCTCTCTCTGCCCTTCCCCCGCTCATGCTCTGTCTCTTTCTCTCTCTCAAAAAATAAACACTAAAAAAAAAATTTTAAAGAAGATGTTAGTATTGGAATACTTCAACTTTTTTTTCTTTGTAAATATTTGTTCATTTTGGAAAAAGAGAGAGCACTTGTGGGGGAGAGTCAAAGAGATAGGGGGACAGAGGAGCTGAAGCGGGCTCCCCACTGAGAGCAGAGAGCTCCATGCAGGGCTCAAACCCACAAACCACAAGGTCATGACCAGAGCCAAAGTAAAAGGTTCAACCAACTGAGCCACCCAGGCACCCCAGAATATTACAACTGGTAATCTGGGACTTTTAAACTTTCAAACTTTTAAACTAATTCATGTTTGGATTGAAGGAGAGGAAATTCATCTAAATCCACATTATTGGAAATTCTAAATTCCCAGAATTGGCCTGGGATAATAAGTCAATAGCTACCATAAACAAGAGATGAATGCATGACTCTAATTTGGATGTGTTTTATTTTTGGGGAATCAATAGTGAGTATAAAAGGATCCAAACAGCATCACTATGAGCAAATTCCTCTGAGAATTCTTACGTGAAAGCTTTGATGTCTATTTTTCCTTTAAATGAAACCTACTTACAGCATGTCACTATGCTTTTGTTTGTTCCCTGCATCATATGCCATAATATAAGAGCAGAAACTTAATGTAGTATTTGATCCCTCCTTGGCTTATTGGAAAATTTGTTTGTCTGTAATCCAAGTGTTCTGAATTAGTTCATTACCCTAAAAGATTACATTCTATTATTCCATCTCTTTAAATTTTTATTCATTACATCTTGAAATTAGCTTGGATTTTTTATTTAAAGTGTTTCAACCAGTTATTAAGGTCTGGGCATTATTATGTTTCTCAAATTATTTAGCTTTCTTATTTACACCCAGAAATTGCAAGCTTAGGTAATTCTAGCATAAATGCTGAGCTACTTGGATCAATTTCTCCAACAGGTCTGCCTGGACCTTTATAATCACTCCCTCTCATCAATATAAAGAGTAATTATTTATTCCGTATCACTGAACATTTATGCTTTATTATTTTACATACATGACATACATCTTCAAAGGACATCTTTTTGTCTTCTGGTTCACTAGAGAGAGTCTAACATAGGTCTCTTCAAGTCCCAGGTACTAGAAATTTTTTGTTGTTGTTATTAATGAAAATATGCTGTCTGTAACAATCCAGAAACTTAACATATTATGTCCTTGATCACAGCTCTTCCTTTCTACTTTAGCCTTAAATAAACTAAGTAGCCTGTATGTAGATTCTTAATGTGGTATAATTAAACTACTCCTTTAATAGCTATTTACTAATTCATAATAATTCATTTTATCCTTTTAATATCTGGATCTATAGTGATCCCCACTCTCTCATTACTCATATTGGAAACTTGTGCATTCACTTTTTTTTTTTAATCAGACTGGCTAGAAATTTATCCATTTTACTGATCCTTTCAAAAACCCAGTTCTTTGTTCAACTCATTTTCTATCTTTGTTTTCAATTTCACTGATTTCTGCTCTTTATTTCTTCTTTTTACTTTGGGATTCATTTGCTCTTATGTTTCTACTTAAAAGAGAAGGTGAGGCCACTGATTTGAAGTCATCCTATTCTAACTGAAGCTTTTACTGCAACACATTTGCCTCTCAAAACTTCTCAGGTTGCATTCTACAAAACCTGGTAAGTGTGTTTCATTTTCATTATACTCAAAATTGTTTTTAATTTTGCTTTTTGTTTCTTCTTTAATTCATGGTTTATTTATGTGTGTTATTTGGTTTACAAATATTAGGAGATTTTCCAGATATCTTTCTGTTATTGATTTCTAATATTAATTAATTTTACTGTGATCAGAGAACATTTTTTGTTTGATTTGAATCCTGTTAAACTTACGAACTTGCTTTACGGCCTAGCATGGTAAATGTTTGTGTGCTCTTTGAAACAGTGCATATTCCGTGGTTGTTGGGTAAGGATGTTGGGTAAAGTGCTCTAAAGTTATAACAAGTTGTTTGATAATGTTATTCAGTTTGTCTAGAGTGATTTTCTGTCTCCTTATTCTACTATTGAAATTCTCCACTGTAATGGTGGATTTATTTATCAATTTTATCTGGTTTTGCTTTGTGCATTTTAAAGCTCTGTCCCTACGTATATAAATGTTGAAGATTTAATATATTGTCTGACGAATTAACTCTTTATCCCTATGCAATAACCCTCTTTGCCCCTGGTATTATTTTTTCATATAGTCCATTTTATCTGGCATTAATATAGCCACTTCAGCTTTCTGGATTAGTATTAGCAGTATATATCCTTTTGCATCATTTTACATCTAACCTATTCAGGTCTTTATATTTAATGCCGGTTTCTTCTTCACAAGATAGACTTGTGTCTTGCTTTCTCACCTAATCTGATAATATCTGACTTTTAATTAGGGATGCCTAAACCATTTAAATTTATTGGGATTATTGGGGCACCTGGGTGGCTCAGTTGGTTAAGCACCCAACTATCATTTTCAGCTCAGGTCATGATCTCATGGTTTTGTGATTTTGAGCCCCACCTTGGGCTCTGCACTGATGGTGTGGAGGCTGCTTGGGACTCTCTCTTACTCTCTCGCTCTCTGCCCCTCCCCCACTCATCTCTGTCTCTCTTAAATAAACTTAAAAAATGTAAAAAAAAAACAATTTATTGAGATTATTAACAATTCTGTCTCTCTTAAACTGTAAAAAATTTTAAAATGAATAAATTTATTGGGATTATTAATAAGATTTGGTTAAAATCTATCTTACCACTCTGCTTTACATATTTCATCTGTTCTTTCTTTCCATTTACTTCTTTTTCTACCTTCTTTTGGATTTAATATTTTTAATAATTTCATTTTATCTTACTTTTTGGTTTATTTTATATACTCATTATGTTTTCTTTCTTTCTTTCTTTCTTTCTTTCTTTCTTTCTTTCTTTCTTGGGAGAAATTGCTTTAGAATTTACAGTATATACCTTTAAGTTTAGCCTACCATTAAGCAATATTATCCCACTTCATATATATTTAATAAATATCTTATTCTTTATTTTTTTTTTTTGGAGTTTGTTGTGGTTTTCTTCAGATTTCTACTGCTTAGGTTTCACTATGTTTCCCGAATCTGTAAATCTCTGATTTCCATCAAAATTGGAAAAATTTTAAGTATTTCTTCATATACTTTTCTGTCCCCACCCCTTTTAATGATTCCAATTTACATGAATAGTTTGTCACTTGATGATGTCCTATATCTCACCAACACCCTTTGTCTTTCAGTTTTTTTTTGTTGTTGTTGTTCACTTAGTTTCTATTGCTAAAGCTTTATGTACACAAATATTTTCTTCTGTAGCACCAAATACACTATTAATCCCATGTAGTATTCTTTCATCTAAGATATTATAGTTTTCATTTATTGAAGTTCAATTTGGGTCTTTTTTTTTTTTTTATCTTCCATGGTTCTCCTTAACATGCTTATTTTTAATTAAAAATAGAAAATATAATTCAAAAATATATGTTAACATCTTATCCTCCAAGTCTTCCACCTGAAGTATTTCTAATTCAGACTGGTTCCAATTGATTCAGTTTCCCCTTCACTATAGATTGTGGATCGCTGTTTATATGCCTATGCCATAATTTTGATGGTATGTCAGGAATTTGTAATTTTATCTTGCTAGATAATGTTGTTATTGTTTTTTTCAACTGCTCCTGACATTTGTTCCGGAACAGTTATTTGGAAGAAGTTTGAGTTTTTTCATTGCTTGCTTTTAAGTCTTCTTAGGCAGGATTAGAACCTTTAGTCTAATGATAATTGTTCCCCAATACCAAGGCAATGCCCTTCTGCATACTTTAACTGGTGGGCCATGCCTATGGGTTTTTTTCCCACTTTGGTGGGAACATAAAATGTTCTGGGTCATATGTGAGCCTTGGGGATTTATCCCCTTGTTCTTTTAGGTGGATCTGATATTGGTAGTCTCCTCACCCACATGTTCTGATCAATTCTCAGTTGAAGACCAATATGGACCTTTGGCAGATACAGTGCTTTCTCTCTGTAGTACAATCCTTTTAGCACTCTGCTCTGGGAACGCCAGATGGGATAGCCTCTACTTCTTCAACTCAGGGAGACTGCTAGGGCCCATTTGGGTTCCCCTCCCCACAGTATGGCCTAGAAACTCTCTCTATGCAATAATCTAGAAAACAGGTAGAAATTATTGATTTCCCTGCCCTCAAGGATAACTGTCTGGTGGTAACTGTGTCCAATGAAACTATTCTTCCAAATATTTTGTGCAGATTTTTTAGTTGCTTAAAGGATGAAGGAAGATCCTTTCCCTCTTACTGTGGTTTGGCCAGAAGTAGATGTCTCTCATTACCCATGTAAATACAAAATTATGTGACAACATATTTTATACCAATCACTGTTCTTTGAACTGGGAACACAATAATGAACCTGATAGACCACATGTTTGTAATCACGGAACCTTTATTTTATTGGCATCTTACAGCCAATAAACGAATAAACGAGCGCATGTAGAAATACCTTACATGGCTTAAGAGCTGTGAATAGAAGATGTTAGATGACAGTGATGTGACAGGGGACTATTTTTCATAAGGCTGTCAACAAATTGGCTCTTAAGAGTGACATGTGAACTATATATGAAGGATGAAGAGTCAGTCATGCAAAGATCCGGCAGAAGTACAATCCAAGCAGAGTGAAGTAAAAAAACAAAGGACCTATACCAGGAGCAAGGCTGATACTATCAACTAAAAACTCATTATTAGCTAGTTTGTCTTTTACTCTTTTACACACTTTTGTCTCTACTATGTGATATGTAGAATCAAAATATGAAAGGTCACTGACATGGTTTATTGTTGATCATGGACAGATGCCCAAAGCAAGTACTTTGTCCTAGAGAAACTACTTTCAAGAACTTGATATCAACTTAACATGATGCTGGCTACTGGAGAAGGCTTATGTTGTTCAAGATTTTTTTTTAGACCCATTGAAGGTTCATGACAAAGTTGAGGGGAAAGTATGGAGATTTCCCACATACCTCCCACCACACACACGTATAACCTCCTCATTATCAACATCCCTCACCAGAGTGGTACATTTGTTACAATTGATAAACCTACAGTGACATGTCATTGTCACCCAAAGTCCATACTTTACGTTATAATATATTTGTTGTATTGTGTGGAGAAGAGTCTTTAACTTCTTTCCTGTTATAATCAGTCAGGGTAGCTAGGTTATATTGTGGTAACAAATAAACAAAATTCAACCAAACCACACCACAAAAATCCTTGCTCACACAGTATACACTTCACAGGTTGGCAAAAGGACATATCTTATTGTCATCATTCAAGGTCTCAGCTGACAAAACTTCAACTTGATAGCTAATTTCATAATCACCTTTGAATGAGCAAGAAAATAGTTCAAATAACACACTGTCTTCAAAAGTTTCTGCCAAGAAGTGACACATATTATCTCCACTTATGTTCTGTTTATAAAAACAAATTATATCACCACATCTAACTCTGAAGTGGTGGAGAAGCACCATTCTACCATGCTCACGGAAAACAGAGAGCCAGAAATATTTGGTTACGTTGCTATGATGACCATGGCCTCTACCAAGTGATCTGTATAGTCATGTCTCTGATGAAACTAGAAATTTGCTTTTCACTATATTCAGCTTGAAAGCATCGCACGTTGAATAGAAGATCAGGTATTAAGTGCATACTCCTGTATATTCCAAATTCCCTTTACTTCTTTCAAATTCCAACTGGTAAAGTGGTCTCCTACTTTTTTCCAAAAGAAAGAGAGTATAAAAGTGATGACTTAGTATAAGAAAAGTTCCACCAGCATGGAGAACAAATACCTACACTTAAAAACCTATTTCTAACTTTTAAGATATAAAACATTTCTTTAGGAGGCAAACATCTACAAGAAGGCAGTATTAGAATGTTTCAGGATTCTATTGTAAACTGAACTGCTTCAATGAGAATAAACACCTATGAGCCAAGACGCAGTGGATCTAAGGAATAATTAAGCAGTAAAGGAGGACAAAAATGCTGTTTTTTTTTTAAATTTATTTTAACGTTTATTTATTTTTGAGACAGAGAGAGACAGAGCGTGAACGGGGGAGGGGCAGAGAGAGAGGGAGACACAGAATCGGAAGCAGGCTCCAGGCTCTGAGCTGTCAGCCCAGAGCCCGACGCGGGGCTCAAACTCACGGACCGTGAGATCGTGACCTGAGCTGAAGTTGGATGCTTAACCGACTGAGCCACTCAGGCGCCCCAAAAATGCTGTTTTTTAAGAACTTCCTCCAACTACTACAATCTGGGTATCTTTCCTTTTCCTTCTCCCCAAGGTTGGGGGGTGGGGATTATATGTACTTCAATCCAGGAAACTGATTATCATGCCACAGTTTGGAACTTTTACATAGGTACAGACTATCTTTTATAACTTTCTAGTCTTCGGATTTCTTTTCCTCTTTAGATTCTTCTCAGATGATGTTTCTTTCTTGCTTGATGATGGATATATCTCTCCTTACCTCACTCCAGGCTTTGGGTGGTTGTCTTAAGTCTGTTCTTTTAAGGCCTGAGGGAATAATGCAAACCTTTTCTTGGTATTCCTTTCCACAGGATTTCTTTTTGTAGCTTTTCCTCACCATAAGAAACATGGCAAGCAAACCATTTAATTTGATTTAATTTAGAAATGTGGCCAAAGAAACAAAAGTAGATCATGAACCTCATGAATGCCTCTCCCACCATATTCAGCAAGGCCCTGGGGTTTTTTTTCACAGGGTTTTAGCATTAAAAGATAATAATTATAAGCAGGGAGTCTGATTTTCTTGGAGATTATCCGAAATTTCCTTCTAATTCAGCATAGATCCTAATGCAGCATTGATTGACATTGTGGCAACTGGGGTAGGGGAGCAAGCTTTTGGTCATTAGTATCACAACGATTTCAGTATATTCCATAAAAGGTAGTACTTATGTAATTATGCTTCTAGCTCATTTCTTAATAATCCAAATAGCATTGTCATATTGGCTGATAAAAATATAAATGCTAATACTAAACTTTAGGGTTTAAAAAATTGTTAGGAAGGAAATATTTTCTTGTAACTCAAGAAGGTTGCATTGTGTCTGTGCACGTTCATACACAAACTCTTGCACCTGCCTATGTTAAGTATAGACTCTTTCCCCTTGTATATAAGCAGGACCACCCACAGAGTCTGATCCTTGGTACCTTGATCATGCTCACTCAGTCATTCTCCTTCAAAAGCATTTTCCAGGGGTGCCTGGGTAGCTCAGCTGGTTAAGCATCCAACCTCAGCTCAGGTCATCTCACAGTTCATGAGTCTGAGCCCCACATCAGGCTCTGTGCTGATAGCTCACAGCCTCGAGCCTGCTTGGGATTCTGTTTCCCTCTCCCACTTGCAGTGTGTCTCTGTCTCTCTCTCAAAAATAAATAAACACTTTAAAAAAGCAGTTTCTTGGGTCACCTTTGTAGCTCAGTCGGTTAAGGTCTGACTTCAGCTCAGGACATGATCTCAGGGATCTTGAGTTCAAGCCCCACGTCAAGTTCTGAGCTGACAGCTCAGAACCTAGAGCCTGTTTCATATTCAGTCTCCATCTATGTCCCTCCCTCATTCACATTTTGTCTCTGTCTCTCAAATATAAATGAACATTAAAAAAAATTATTTTTAGGGGCACCTGGGTGGCTCAGTCGGTTGAGCATCCGACTTCAGCTCAGGTCATGATCTCACGGCTTGCGCATCGGGCTCTGTGCTGACAGCTCGAGCCTGGAGCCTGCTTCAGATTCTGTCTCCCTCTCTCTGCCCCTCCCCCGTTCATGCTCGCACATGTGTGCTCTCTCTCTCAAAAATAAATAAACATTCAAAAAAATTTTTTAATTATTTTTAGTGGCGCCTGGATGGCTCAGTTGGTTAGGCGACCGACTTCGGCTCAGATCATGATCTCACAATTTGTGAGTTTGAGCCCCGCATCGGGCTCTATGCTGACAGCTCAGAGCCTGGAGCCTACTTCAGATTCTGTGTCTCCCCTCTCTCTGCCCCTTCACTGCTCACGCTCTGTGTCTCTCTGTCTCTCAATAATAAACGTTAAAAATTTTTTTAAATTATTTTTGAAAAAGCAGTTTCCAGAAGAATAAGTGAATTATATTTGTTTTGTCCACCTCTTTCAAACTAGTACTTGTGAAAAGACCCCATAGCTTGAGTGACTCAAAGTCTGTACAAGCAGTCTCTGACTTACAATGGTTTAACTCATAATTTTTTGATTTTAAAAAGATGCGAACATGGTACACGTTCAGTAGAAACCATACTTCAAATTTTGAATTTGAATTTTTTCCTGGGCCAGTGATATGCAGTCTCTCTCTCCTGATCGTCCTGATGCCATTCAGCAACAGGGAGCCACAGCTCCTAGTCAGCCCCAGGACCATGATGGTAAACAATCAATGCACTGACAACCATCCTGTTTGTCACTTTCAGTACAGTATTCCATAAATTACATGAGATAGTCAACACTTTATTTTCAAATAGGTTTTGTGGGGCAACTGGGTGGCTCAGTTCATTAAACATCCCACTCAAGGTTTCAGCTTAAGTCATGATATTATGGTTCGGGCGATTGAACCCTGCATGGCCTTCACACTGACTGCACGGAGCCTGCTTGAGATTCTCATTCTCATTCTCTCTCCTCCTCCTCCTCCTCCTCCTCCTCCTCCTCCTCCTCGTCCTCCTCGTCCTCCTCGTCCTCCTCCAAATAAATACATAAATACAGACATACAGACATACATACATAAATAGACAGGCTTTATGTTAGAGGATTTTGCCCAACTGTACATAATGTAAGTGTTCTCACCAGGCTAAGCTGTAATGTTCTATAGGTTAAAATGTATTAAATGCATTTTCAACTTACAATGTTCTCAATTTATGAGGGGTTTATTGGGATGTAACCCTTTTGTAAAATGAGGTACTTAGTCACCACAGAAGAACTGCACTTTGGTTATGATGAGGAGAAAAAGCCTCCTCTGTGTGACTTCCTTATTCATCCAGTGGTGTGGCTGTGGGGAAGAATCTGGAACACCATTTATCTGCTTTTCCTTTGTCCCAATTAGCTAGGCAATTGTTTCTCCTCTGCTTATTCCAAAAGATCCATTTAAATACTAAATCCCAAAACCTGATTATTGCCAAAATACATTCTTCAATGTCAATCTTGGATGTTGTGGCTGCCACTTCCTTATTATTCTTAAGAGCCAAAAGTGTAAACTTTTCTCATCAAAATATCAGTTACTAATTCCTAATAGAGGAGTATAAGGCATTTAGAATTATCTGTGATTATACTTGACCAAGAAATTTGAAGGACATCATTGTTTCTGGGAAACATTTCAGACTGAAGAGGAATAAGGAAAAATGTCACAGATTAGAATATGTGATTTTCATATAGTTCCAGTTTTAATTTTTAGAAAATTGGAGGGAAGATGCACACCAGCCCACACCCCAAACAGATATAAACAGCAAGGCCTCTGTTTGTTGCAAATAACATCATCTCTTCAAGTCACAGATATATTTTTATGCCACCACAATATAGTTCTAGCCGGTTTGTTAATTTTGTAGCTTTTTAAAAGTATGAGTACAAGCCAACTAAGTCATTATATTAATATGATCATTGAACTAGGAGTCATGTCTCTAAGCCTTAGAAACTGTGAGACATTAGACAGTAGGAGCTCTGTTTCTCTCCCTCCTCCCACCATACACACTTCCTTACCAAAAGCAAAACGGTTGTAATTAACTATTTGTATCACAGGCTTATGGTAGGAATCAAACATAATGATGCATACAAAAGCTTTATAAATACCATTACAAATACTACCAAAGGACATTATAAATATTATTAATATTATGACAAGAAATAAAATGCAAACTATTTTATTAAGAGAGCAATTTTCACATAGAAATAAGCTGAATAAACTGTAAGAATAAACCTAAAGCACTTTCAACTTAATCTGAGGGAATCTGAGGGAACTATCTAATAAGTAGTGCCATAGTGTATAGCCTGGACAAGGACCAGGATTAGAAATAACTAGGGGTACCTGGGTGGCTCAGTCATTGAGCATCTGACTTTGGCTCAGGTCATGATCTCACGGTTTGTAGGGTCAAGCCCCACATCTGGCTTTGGGCTGACAGCTCAGAGGCTGGAGCCTGCTTGATTCTGTGTCTTCCTTTCTCTCTGCCCAACCCCCTCCTGCTCACACTCTGTCTCTCAAAAATAAACATTTATAAAAATTGTTTTTAAATAAAACGAAAGAGGGGCGCCTGGGTGGCTCAGTCGGTTAAGCGGCCGACTTCGGCTCAGGTCATGATCTCGCGGTCCGTGAGTTCGAGCCCCGCGTCGGGCTCTGTGCTGACAGCTCAGAGCCTGGAGCCTGTTTCGGATTCTGTGTCTCCATCTCTCTGACCCTCCCCTGTTCATGCTCTGTCTCTCCCTGTCTCAAAAATAAATAAAAAACGTTTAAAAAATTTTAAAAAAAAGAATTATAAATAAATAAATAAATAAAATAAATCAAACAAAAGAGGGGCACCTGAGTGGCTCAGTCAGTTGAGCATCTGACTTCAGCTAAAGTCATGATCTCACAGTTCATGAATTCAAGCCCCACATCAGGCTCTGTGCTGACAGCTCTGAGCCTGGAACCTGCTTCAGATTCTGTGTCTCCCTCTCTCTCTCTCCCTCTCTCTCTCTGTCTGCCCCTTGCCCACTCACACTCTCTCTCGAAAATAAAAACATTTAAAAACAAATTTTTAATTTAAAAAAGAAATAACTAGGGCATCCTACTGTATCAAGAATAACTAAGAATAGTTATTTGAACAGTTACTTGAAACTCTTTTTCAAAAAACATGTTAATTATGAAAATGAACCCAATATTGGGGCGCCTGGGTGGCTCAGTAGGTTTAGAATCCAACTTCAGCTCAGGTAATGATGTCATTGTTCATGAGTGTGAGCCCCACATCAGGTTCTGTGCTGACAGCTCAGAGCCTGGAGACTGCTTTGGATTCTGTGTCTCCCTCTCTCTCTGCTCTCTCCCACTCATACTGTCTCTCTCTCTCTCTCTCAAAAATAAACATTATATATGTATGTATGTATATAAATACATATATATATGTGTGTGTGTATATGTATATATATATATACACACACACACACACACACACCCAATATTTTAATAGTTCTGTTGTTCGTTTTGTCAAAACTTAGCTGAAAGTTTTCTCTGAATTCTGTTCTGGTTCAGTGTACAATAATTTGTTTTTAGGAGAATAGCTGAGATCAACAGTATGAAAATATTTTATTGGCTGTATTCAGTTTTATTTTATATACATATATGTGTATTTGTGTGTTGTGTGGGTTATCATATAAAATGTAAATCATGACCCCAAACTGCAAGTCACTGCAAACTTTAGCAGGGAAGTTATAACAAATATGTCATTCCATTGGTCTGTTTTGGTTGTACTTACATCCTATTAACTGAAATTAATTCTCCTTTCCTCTTATTTGAAAAGGAGAGGTAGTTTCACAAAGCCTTGTTTTCCTATTCAATTTAACATTTCATTAGGGATATACTATGTGTCCGCAGCTATGTACAGTGCTGGAGATACAAAGACAAAAACAACAGAATGCCTGCCTTTCATGAGACCCAAACCAAGGAAGAAATAGTTGCATCAAACAGCCACTGATAGGAGACAGGTAGTTCAACGTCCAGCTTGGTCACTATGCTCTAGTTTTTATTAGTAACAATGTCACATTACTTACATTCTCCATTTTCAGTAGTAATTAATTTATGTCTCTAAATGATTAAAGTTTTTCCTGGGACTGAATTGACAATTGGGGGAAAATGGTTTAAGTGAGGACTTTTTCCCTTTCTATCTTGGGGAGGCAGGAACAATATGTATCTCCAAGAGCAGAAAAAAGGAAATAGCTCATGTCTTTTTTCTCTTTTCTCTTCATTTCACTCTGTGTTCATTTTCTGCCTCACTCTCTTCTTTCACAATTGATGGCTCACTCTCTCTTCTACTATTTATTCATCAACCAATATTTTTTGAGCTTTACTCTGTGGGGTCAGAGTGACAGACTAGGAAGAAAAGGTCTTTAACCTTGTGGGAAGTTATTAGGACACAGGATAAGTGTGTAAGTTGGCAAAGAGCAGGAACACACAGTGTGAGACTTCAAGAGTTTGTTTCCCACCTCTACTACTGGGCAGCTGTGTGAGTTTGGGTAAGTTATTTAACCTCTCTGTGCCTCAGTATCCTCATCCAGCATATAAGGTCTATTACAGCACCTATTTAAAAGATCTGTGACAATGCTGAATCTGTGCTTCTGGAAAGCAGCAATGGCTACGAAACCTCCCCCATCCTTTCAGGTTCTGGGAAATGGCTAATTCTGAAAAGACCACACTGCCCTCCTGATTCTGAGGTCAGACTCAAGTCAATGCTTCCTCATGACTCCCATAAGGTTCCCGGATGACACCCTTTTCTACTTGTATCAATAGCCTGTTGATCTCAATATAGGGATTCATGATTTATAGAGATTTTTACCTCTGTTGGATGAAAGAGAACAGAGATTCTGGTTTATTTTACTTTTATGGTTATTTGTCTGCTTTGAGTTTAAATAAGTGAAGAATGTATACCCTCTGAAAAGAGACCAGGTCTTTGAAATGCATCTGTGAATTTTATATTTTATATTCATTTGTTTATGCTTGACTCATTACAAAAATTTTGGAATTAGAACTATGAGCTCTCTGTATCTATCTGTATGTGTAGATTTCTATAATTCAGAAAAATATTCATATTCTTAGGTAAAGCTTCAACAGGTAAAACTATTATAATAATTTTGGTTTAATACAAAGAACCATATTTTATCCTGAGTCATCGGTGTTTTCAGTATGAGATAAGTACATGTTTTTATTATGCTTTAGTAGGTTCTTTCTAAACATGTTTACTGATCACATGAGCTACCATTATTTCTTATAAAATATGATTATGAAAAATGTAGACTGGCGTTAACCAAATTGTATCATTAATCTAACAAACTTTATTTAAACACTAATATTTTGGGGTATCTCTTAGTTTGAAGATAATTTCCAAGATGTTTAGGTAATTTAAAATTTGGACTGCTGCTAAATTGAGCTCATTAACTTATTCATTAAATAAGTAGATAATTTTTTAATACTGTAACATTAGTTACAAAGCATAGTTTTAAATTTATATAATTGTTTTTATCTTATATTTAAGAGATGGAGAGATGTAAGACATATATTTAATGGTATAGAGAGGCTCTATATATTTGTACTTGTTAATGAATGTGTTTATTTTGGCCATTCTGAGAAAATGTACTCTTAACCATGTGGTTTTAAGATAAAAAAGAGTAGATTTGTCTTAAGTGACTGATTGTTTCAGAATAAGACAGAGGAAAGTTTAAGAAAAAACCTTAATAAGAAAAAAAACCTTAAGAAAAAACCTGGATATAGAAAATTGTAGAAAGTTCATGAAAATGGAATTTTATTTGTTGGTCAATTCTACGTAAGGTTTATATAATGGGTTTATTTATAATATTTTCAAAAAGAGTTTCTGTTTACATTTTTCTTCAAGTATAGGTCTAAGAGGTTGTAAAAGGTTTTCCTTTAACTTCTGAGTAATCTGCCTCAGAGGCAAAAGTTCTGTGTTTTATAAGAAAAAGTTCCCATACTTTCATGTTAACTTTATCCTGCCCTTGATTATTTAAAATCACCAAGTCTTCTCAATTTTGAAAAAAACTAAGGTCTTTTATAGTCATGTTACCTCCTATGTCTACTTGAAAAATTTTTATTGTCATTTTGATTAAATAAGAAATCAAATATTGTTTCTCTGTAACCCAAGAAGATCCCACCCTAATCGAATCTCCTGACAACTTTTGGTATTTCCCCTTCACAAAAACCAAATCCTAAATGGTATGTTTTGCACTTAAAATTGTCTTTGAGACAAAGATGGATGGCAATATGACAGAAACTGGCAGGATACTTCTATAGGTGGAGAACTCAGGAGAGCCATTCCATGGTGTCCCAGGCCCAGCTATGCTCTAGCAGAGGTCAGCCTACTGGGTTTCAACAGAACTCAAAGAAGCCATTGCCTTGTGTTCCCAAACAATGTCTATTTCCCACTCTAACTTCTCAAGTCTCCCCCTTAATTATCCATAGCATTTTCATGAAAATGAATATGTGGTACTTTGAAACATTTCTCTCCAACTGTATTAACATGCTCCCCTTCATTTTCTGCTTCGTGAACTATAAGATGCTCATCTCAAGATGTGTGAAATGCTAGAATGCTTTATTCCCCATATATCTGCATGGCCCTCTCTCTATATCACTTCTGTTTCTATTTAACCTTTATCTTACCATATTTTGCCCAACAATCTACATAAAATGACAATTCCTCCTCCTATGTGGCCCTCCCTCACCATGCATGCATACATCTCTATCCCCTAAACCTACTCTATCTTCAAATTTCCTATTACCAAATTACATGTTCTATGTGTATTTGTTTTATGCTTATTCTGGGATTCTTGCCACTAGAATATAAACTCTTCAGGGGGGTAGGGGGTACCTTTTCTTTATTTGAGTCCCTGTTATACGTCCAGCTCCTAGAATAGGATTGGCAAGTTGTAAGCACTCATTAAATACTGGTTGAATATATGAATGCATTTATTAACTTCTCATCAGGGATAATATACTGGAGAACTTTATATAAGTATGCTAAATACAACTCTTGCTTTCATTGAAGAAGTGGAAAAGAGAAAAAGTAAAATTCAGAGCCCAGAGGAAAAAGATCTGGAAAGGTAAGGAAAGGTACCATAGTTGTACAAGTATGGGATGCAGGAACTTCAATGAGATAGAAACAGTAGGGGATAATGTTACAGATTTAGGGAATAGTATAAATATTGTGCAAAAAAAAAAAAAGCCTGGCTATTCTTTCTCCCATAGGCTGTTTGTGGACACCTCCCAAATTCAATTGTTGAAATCCTAATTCCTCATCTAATAGTATTTAGAGGTGAGGGCTTTGGGAGATGATTAGGTCATGAGGGTCATTAAGTCATGAGGACCCCTCATGAATGGGATCAGTATGCTTGCAACAAAAAGCCATAAATAGCTCCCTGACCCCTTCCACCATGTGAAGACACCAGGAAAATAGTCATCTGTGAACCAGGAAGTGATTATTCACCAGACACTGAGTCTGCTGATACCTTGATCTTGAACTCTCTGACCTACAAAACCTAACAAATTAATGTTTGTTGTTCATAAATATAAAAGAAAAAACACTCCTGTGTGTTTCTCCTTTACAACTCACACATAAGACTGCACTTCTGATATTTCTGGTCACCCACACAGGGGATTTGCCACACATCAAGCCATTATGCAACACCAACTGGGTATCCTACAATTTAACTCCATTCTGACATGACCTACCTGGAGTTACATTAGATCTCACAAGTTAAGTCTCAGTTGTACAAGAATGCCCCCTACACGCTTCAGATGACAATCATAAGTCCAGGTTGTTACTTCTGCTTCTGACCCACTGGCTATAAACCATAGGTTCCTAGTACCTCATTCTCAGCATTTGCTAGAGTGGCTCATAGAACTCAAGAGAAACCGTTTACTTACTACATCACCTGTTTATTTTAAAAAGATATAACTTAGAAACAGAGTCAAAGGTAACCTTAGAGTCAAAGGTACATGAGAAGAGGTGTGGAGCTTCCATGCCCTGCAAAGGCATGCCACCTCACCACCTCTACCTATTCGTCAACCTGGAAGCGATTCAAACCCCATACAATTGGGATTCCTATGGAGACTTCATCATGTAGGCATGATCAATTATTACTGCATTTCTAGACCCTCTCCTCTCACCAGACAATGGGATGGGTGGGGCTCAAAGTTTCAAGCTTCTATTCAGGGCTTGAACTTTCTGGTGGCCAGCTCCTATCTGGGGGCCCACTGGGAGATGTCTCATTATAACAAAAAACACTCATCACTCAGGTAATACCAAAGGAGCTCTGTGTGAGGACCCAAGGTCAAAGATGAAGTATTAGAACAAAGATGAAACATTAGAACAAAGATGAAATGTTAGAATAATAAAATATTAGGAAATCCCAACAGCTTTAGGAGCTCTGTGCAGTAACCTCAGATAAAGACCAATATAACTTTTCTATTATTCTGCAGTACTCCACTCAGTCTATGGTATTTTCTTATAGCATCCTGGATGGGCTAAGATGCTTTAATTTCCTTGTTGAATATTTACCATGTACCACTGTGGTAAGTTTTGGGGCAAGAGAGGGAGGAGGATGAAACCCACCTTTGATGATTTCATGGATAGCGAGAAAAATGGACATGAAGATAAATGTTTACAATTTGGTAATAGGTGCTTCACTAGATTGGAACAAAGAGAACATATTATCAAAACATCTTCCAACAGAATTCCCTCCTAGGGAGGACCTGACTTGGAGAACGTATCTTGAGAAGCTGCTCAGGGTATAAGAGAAGAAGCTAAAGACGTGGGTACCAATGGAACCAAGAAAGCGAAACTTAGTGGAGAAACTACAGTTTATGAGACCAGAAAAGAAACTGATTATGCTCCTGAGAGATGTGGGAAGAAAGAAGAGATGATGGGCTTTGAAAGTACAGAAGAGATAGAAACCAGGATATTTGTGGGTGGCTGTGGTTTACCTCAGATATGGGCCACCATATCAAGCACTAGAGTGAATAATGTGCAGTTGATGTTCTGAATATTCCTTCTTACAAATCTTTAGTGTGCTTGACTGAGAGATGCTTCATGTGAGTGATTTTTGCCAGAACACAAAGAAGAGATCAAATAAAAGGGGGCTCAACTTTCTATCTCAAGACAGAACAGCTCCAGTGGTAGTAGGAGCTTGGTGAACACAAGGTTATCAAGGATATAAGCCCTTGGGAAATGATATGGTTTTGGAGTTTCATGGAACTTGAAATTAGGACAGAAAAGAGCCTCTTAAATAAATTTCAGGGGACGAAAAGTCACCAATTGACTTCTAGGTTACAAGACATCTTCAGTTATGACAGCAGCACAGGTGGAAGGCCAAACAAGATCATATTTAGCTTACGATAAAGCAGCAAAGAATGTAACTGAGACACAGCAAAAAAGTTCTAATGAAATTATTTACCAAATTGCCAAGAGAGGGAGACATTCTATGGGGGGTGGGGGGGGGGTATGGAGAAAAAGGAAACTATGAATATGTAAAAGTAGCCAACAAATAAAATAGCAATAGGAGATGTCCTTTATGCATGGGAGAAGAAAGGAACTAACATTTATTATGTCCCAATACATACCACAAAAAATATCAGGCATCAGCTTTCTATTTGCTGGATTGTATTTATTTACATACTGTAAAATTCCCTAGTTTGGTGTATGTTTCTATAAATTTTAATGAATGCATAGAGAAAATGCCACCACAATAAAGATGTACACCTGCTGAATCACACCAATGTCCTCCTGGCCTCTTTGTGGTCTACACTTCCAACCAGCCTCATCCCTGACAACGCTGACTTGATTTCTGTTGCTATTTCTTATGATTTTATTCTCCATAATACCATAAAAACGGTATGTGGTCTTTCAAATTTGGTATTTCACTTAGCATAATGTGTTTGAATTTCAGCCTATGATCGTGTATATCAATAATACTGAGGAATAATATTCCATTATATAAATGCATCATAGATTTTACCCACTAACCACTAGTACATCATTTGGATTGTCTCCAATTTTAGGAAATTATGAATAATGCCACTATTCAACATTTGAGTAGAGGTTTTTGTGCGAACTTTAATTTTCATTTCTGTGGGTATGCAGAGGTGAGATAGATGGATACGTATCTTTTCACCTATATGAAACACCATCAAACTCTCTTCCAAACAAGCTAAACCATTTTGTATTATCACCAGCAGATGTGCAGGAGTTTTGGCTTTCTCGGCATCCACGTTAAAACATGGTACTATCAATTTTTTTTTCAAGATGATGATGATGATGGTTATAATTACTATTATTATTATTATCACAAGGATTACTGGCAATCATAAGATGCTATTAGAGGATCATAAAATGCAAGAAAACATTCTTATCTAAACCCTTCACTGGGAGCATAGTCCTGTTTACTCCTTGATTTTGTACTTCTTGCCTACAGAATTCTGAGAGAATACATTTCTATTGTTTTAAGCCACCTAGTTTATGACAACTTGTTATGGAAGATCTACGATACTAATACATCTAATAATCATGCTGGGCATCTTCAAATATGCTTGTTAGTCAAAGAATATCTTCTCTAGGGAAGTGTTTATATAGTTCCTCTGCCCTTATTTTTTAATTGGATTGTTTTCTTATTACGTTCTTAAGAATTCTTTACATATTTTAGATACAAATTCTTTGTTCAGACATGTAATTTAAAAAACATTTTCTCCCACTCTGTGGCTTGTCATTTCATTTTCTTAATGTTATCTTTCCCAGAACTTAAGTTTTCATTTAATAGATTTGATTTATCCTTTTCTTTTTCTTTTAGAGGCAGTGATTTTGGTGACCTAAGAATTCCTTGTGAAATCTATGGTTGCAGATTTTGTCCTGTTTTCTTGAAGAAAGTTTTATAATTTTAGTTTTTGTAGCTAGAGGTATTACTCATTTTGAGTTAATTATTGTAGAAGATCTGAAATATGGGTTGGAATTATTTTTTTCACATATAGATGTCTAACTTTTCTAGTACAATTTGTTGAAAAGATTAACCTAATTTGAATGATCCTAGCAAGTTTATCAGAAATAAATTGGCCATGTTGTTCTATGTATCCATCCTCCCATGAAAACAACAGTTATGATTACTATAGTTTTCTAATAAGCTTTGAAATCATTTAATGTGACTACTACAGCATTGTTTTTTAATTTTCAGAAGATTTTTGGCTACTCTAATTCCTTTGACTTTACAAATACACTTAAGAATCAGCTTGTTGATTTCTATAAAAAAAAATCCTGATAGAATTCTGGGGGGGGGGGTGGATTTCATCGAATCAGTTTAGGGAGAAATGACATCTTAATAATACCGAGTTATGATATGTCTTTATATTTAAACTTCTTTGATATTTTACATCAGTGCTTTGTAATCTTCAGCATACAAATTTTACATGTATTTTTTCAGATCTATACTTATTTCATGCTGTTTGGTGAAATGTGACTCTTTTAAAATTATTATTTTAGTTATTTGTTGCTGGTACATAGAAATACAATTTATATTTATATTGATTTTGTTCTGCAACCTCAATAAGCTTACTTACTAGTTCCAAGAGCATGTTTATAGTCGTAAAGATTTGTTATATAGATCATAATGTCATACACAAATAATTTTATGCCTTCCTTTCCAGTCTGAATGTCTCTCATTTCTTTTTCTTGTTTTACTGCAATGGTTAGAACTTCCAGTATAATACTGGGATGATAAAAGCATATATCCTTGACCTGTTCCTGATCTTAGAGGCAAGCATTCATTCTTCACTATGTACATTTTTTGCAGCTCACCATCATCATGTTGAGTATGCCATTTTCTATTCCTATCTTTCTGAGAGTTTTTATCACGGATAGTACATTTTTTCATGTATCTTTTTCTGTACTTAATTTTTATTTATCCACTGTAATTTTGGCTCTATTTCACTGTGTTCTTATTTTGGTAGTTTTTCTAGAGGCTACATCTTTTCACAATATATGTAGTGCTAACATGTTACTACTTCAAGTAAAATGTAAAGTTTTACAATCACTTGGGTCACTTTTTAGTCTTCCCTCTTCATATTATATTTGTCATATATACATGTACATCTGCTTAAAAATTTACCACACACTGCTATAATTTTTCATAGCCATCTATATTTTATAGAATTCACAGAGAAAAGTGTCTTCTATATTAGCCAAGATAGCTACTATTTTCTTGCTTTATTTTTGAACTTTCAATTTTCCCTTCAGTGGGACAATAGTAAATGTCTAACTCTGTCATCCCCATTCTGCTTTTAAGCCCTTTTGATGAAATTTTTATCTAAGGTATTGTATTTCTAGTTCTAAAATGTTCACCTGCTTTTTTTTTATCATTTCTATTTCTCTGTCAAAAATTTCTATTTCTTCATTTATTTCCAGTGTGTTTACCTTTATGTCATGAAGCATAGTTATAGTTAGCTTCTTTAAAGTTTTTGTCAGATAATTCCAAAATCTGAGTCATCTCATGGGTATCATCTATTGATAGTCTTTTTCTTGAGAACCTCTACTATTTTTCCACTTCTGTGCATATTGATTCATTTTGGATTGTATCCTGAACACCTGAAAATTGTTTCATAGGTACTGGGTCCTATTAAAATTCTCTACAGAATATTGATTTTTGCTGTAGCTGTTTTGGCAGGCAATCAACACAGTTTGCTTCAAACTTTAACCTCTACTTACTTCCTCTAGGTGCTAGTTTCAATGTCAATTTAGTTTTCAAAACCTTTTCTAAGCTAATTTGCATCCTTCCTGCACATGAAGGTCTGTGGGGACTCAGAACTTGGGCAGGTTCAGACACAGCATTTAAGGAATCTCATTCTCTAGATGCCTTCTCTCTGACATACACTCACATTCTTCAGATATGAAGACTCCTTTTGTTGTGCCTCTGGCCGATAATAAGGGATTCTTTCAAAGTTTTACTGCTTCCTCCACTACTAGCACAGCTCCAAATGAGGGGAAAAAATGGCGGGGGGGGGGGGGGGGGAGGGAGAGGCTTATCCCTTTTAAAGGTGTTTCTTCTGGGTTTTGTTTTTGGTTTTTTTTAGTCTATTTATTTTGAGACAGAGAGAGAGAATGAGCAGGGGAGGGGCAGAGAGAGAGGGTGAGAGAGAGGATCCCAAGCAGACTCCACACTGTCAGCACATAGCCTGATGCAGGGCTTGGACCCACAAACCATGAGGTCATGACCTGAGTCGAAATCAAGAGACAGATGATTAACTGCCTGAACCACCCAGGTGCCCCTGTTTCTTCGGTGTTTGACCCCCCTCCCCCTCTGTCTGATTTTGTTTAATTTTCAGAGTGTTCAGTTAGTTTTTTGTTTTGTTTTATTTTTTCTATAATTTGGGGGTTGTACTCAGCAAGAAAGAATGGCATAGAGTGGACTTACTCGATCTTGAATGGAACATTTTATTTTTTATTTTATTTTACATATTTGTTTTTATTTTTCTTCAGGGAATAGCTCAGTCCACTTTGGCAAAAAACATGGAGTGCCCATGAAGGGGGACTATAGGTGATAATGTACGAAAGTAATTTGGCACTAGATTGAACAGAGGCTGAGATACCTACCTAAGAACCCTGGATTTCTATTTAGTAGGTTATAGAAAGCTATAGAGAGATTCTCATTCAAATGCCTCAGTGTGGTTGGCGGCCCTCAAAATGGTCTTGCTGCCTTTTCCTTTAAAAAAAAAAAACATTCTGAAATAGAAGTGAAATAATTTCAAGTTTGCTTCCATATTCGAGTTCTGGCACCAATCTTATTTCCCCAGAAGGCGTTTCTATTACTGAAAGTGGCATTCAGGCACTGACGACCACACATTCCCTTATTATACATTGCATAACACAAGAGAAAAAGACCAATAACATCACTGGTCCTACTTACCGTGAGCCAACAGCATTTGGGGCAGGGCTGACTTTATGCTACATTCATATATCTCACAGATAGGGTGGCTAGAGATTAATTGATAAGGCATAATGCATACATAGCTCTGAATATCAAGCAATGCATTAAGAGTTAGCATAAAAAGGCCTTTACATTTCTTCCTTTGCCTAATTGACTCTGTAGAACAATTCATACTGTTAACATAGGTGTCTCTGGTAAATAATGTAATATCTAACATTTAATGGCCACATGTTCTGGGTGTCTACCTTAGACTGCAGTTTCTTTTCTTTCTTTTTTTTTTTTTTTTTTTTTTTTAAGACTGCACTTTCTAGAAACAGACCATAAGAGAAAGATTTGCATGAAGGTTTATTAAGGAGTACTCTTGATCAACACCCCTCACTGGTGATGAAAACAGGATTGGTCAGAAGGAGACACCAAACTGCAATTTGATTTCAACAAAAGCCTTGCCAGTCCCTCAGGGAATTCTGGAGCTAAGGCAGCCTTTCAGAGGTGCCCCAAATTGAGGCAAGAGTGGACATTTCTACTCACCCACCAACTACTCAGAGAAAGAGAATTTCCCCTTGGGGATTTGTGTATACCGTGGAAAGTAAGCTTTCTTTGCTTTTAAGTTTATTTAGAGAGAAAGAACACACATGCATGAGTGAAGTAGGGGTAGAGAGGGAAAGAGATGCAGAGAATCCCAAGCAGGTTCCACACTATCAGCATGGAGCCCAAAGTGGGGCTTGAATTCACAAACCATGAGATCACGACCTGAGCTGATTCAAGAGTCTGACCCTTAATTAGGGTACCTGGGTCCCTCAGTCAGTTAAGAGTTAGACTTCGGCTCAGGTCATGATCTCAGGGCTCCTGGCTTTGAGTCCCAAGTTGGGCTCTGTGCTGACAGCTCAGAGCCTGGAGCCTGCTTCAGATTTTGTCTCTGCCTCTCTCTGTCCCTCCCCCGCTCACACTGTCTCTCTCTCTCTCTCTCTCTCTCTCAAATATAAATAAAACATTAAAAAAAAAAGTCAGATGCTTAACCAAGTGAGCCACCCAGGCACCCCAAGTAAGCTTTCTTTGGTAGAGGAAATTCCCCAAGTGGAACTCAGCTGTGATCCTCGGCAGTCAACATTTCAGCCAACTAGGAATATGGGCATATGCTCTCGAAAGATGTACCACAGAATTCATCACGGTGCCTTAAATCAACATGAGTTTTCTGATCTATAAAATGGAGCTAATAATCCAATCAAAGGTCATAGATGGTAAGTCGTTTATTAATTTTGAGGGGGAGAACACCTTAAATAAATCACACTATGAGGCTGAGTTGGGAAATGTATTTATGTGTGTGTGTACACATCATCTCCCACAAATAAGGTTCTCAATGTTACTGTCATTATATTTCATAGAATATACCTGTGTATAGGTATTAATATGAGAACTTTCACTTCAATGTCTTCTAGAAAGCTGAGGTAAAAGAAAGTTGATAGCTTGCCTACTAATTTCTACACAAGGAGATTCTTCTTCTAAAATGCATAACCTTCCTGTCACTCCTCTGTGTGGAGCTTCTTCACGTCAAATTCTATGAGGGAATTCAGGTAAGATAGAATCAACCAGAATGTCCCATGTTTTGTTTTGTTTTTGTTGGTTTGTTTACCCTACAAGTTGCTTTTCGCCTCTTTTGAGATCTCAGGTTTGTGTACCCTCCATTCTCTAGGAGGGGGGAAAGAAGACTGCATGTTCTGACAAGTCCTTTTAAATTAAAAAGGGAGTGAGTTTAAAATAGAAAATGTAATTTTAACACATGCAGATATCCCCATGCTGAGAAGACAATTCTATTGTATTTTTCCAACATGAAAAAAAGGAAAAAAAAACACGAGACAGAGACAGTAAGGAAAATAAAATTAGGCCATGTTAGTTAGAATGAGCACAAGCAAGTCCCTTAGCAAAGCAGACCACACGCCCTCCTGCCCGGTGCGCGGCAGCCCATAAAGCGTCCGTTTTCGCTGATCATCACATACCATGGAGACATCCAAATATGATATTTTAAATCCGAATGAATAATACTGCGATTTTTCTCTCAAAGTGACTCAATACAATCTGACACATACCATTAGGTTGAAATTTCGGAAGTAGTTTTATTTCCGTTGGATGGAAGCTGGCATGTTTATTTTGTGTTTTATCATTTTTTGGGTGAGATGATGACTTATCCTTTTAGAGTGTGCTTGTGTTTACGTGTGTGTCTGTTCGTGTGTGCAGGCTTGTGTGTGCGTGTGTGATTCTGGGAGACACTAGAATAGAAAAAACTCAGAGCTGCATGCACCCTCTTTTTATTTGACAGCAGAGACTTCCCAACTCATTTCCAACAGGCTTCTTCTGCAACAATTGTCACAGCAACAATATTTTCTGTATAGCAAAGAGATTTCCCAATTCACCTATTTCAGGAAAGTCTGATTTCCAGCTTAACAAAAAATGAGTACAGTCCCCTGGCTGTCTGCAAGAGAATCATGGAGAAGTAGAATTTAACAATAAGCATAATCTACAAAAGACTGTTTTACCTAGACTTGGTGTCACTGATGCTAAACAACCTGTCTACCTTGGTTCATCATTCCACTCACCTATGAAACTATGCATGCCTGTGTAGACATTTATGGTTTCCACCTGGCCAAAACAGATCCTCTTTCTTCCAGAACAACACTCTGATATCCCTTTGGTGAAACATTCCTTCTCCATCTCAGTCCTTCAGATTACCCTGACTTTAACCACAGTTATGGAAGCCTAGCCAAAAACGGACATTATTTTACTTCATAGGTTTAAGTTACCTAATGGCATTTATTCCAGCCTTTTGCTAGAATTATCCAGAAAGTCGAGCTCTCTTTTCACTGGGATAGATGAGCCTGTAAGATAGTTGCCAGATGCTAATGGCCATCTTAATATCATCATAGCACAGCAAGGAAAGAGCCTGCCCAAGACTTGAATCAAGAGAGAGGAAAGCAAAGATGAAGACAGATTAAGTGGCGTGACGTGGAGTCCCTGGACTCAACCATGCTCCAAAAAATTCAACTGCCATGCTTTTCAGTTATGTGAGCTAATCAGCTCCACTGTTTGGTGTAAGGCAAAGTGAGGTGATTTTGTTTTCCACTTAAAATTGAAAAAAAACCCTGACGACTTCAGCTTACATATGACATATATTCATTAGTCACTAAAAACTATTTAGAGTTTGGAGGAGCTCCATTTCCACATCACTAAGATGTGACTAAGACTTAGACCACAGTGGTCTAAAATCTGCCTGTCCTGTCTCTGATTGGAAGACATTATAAGACTGTTTATTCTAGGATTTAGAGAGACCCGCTTGCCAAACAATATAAACTGCAACTCTAATATATAAATATGTTCAAGATGAAGGCGTCATTTTACTCTCTACCTAATCTTACTCCGTGTTAATCCCTCAATTAACTCTAAGCCAGATAAGAAGAGTGTTACGTATTGATCACCTCATTACCCCACCAAACCCCAACTAGATGATATGTATAAAGACACCCAGATGAACAAAACCATAACTAGGGAATACCGAAGACCTTGCCCTGTCTAAAGTATAGGACACAATGAAAAATGGAGGAACTGGGGCTAGGTATGTAGGCAGGGATGAAATCGTAAAGGGCCTTCTGAGCTATCAAAGGTGTGGGGACTCTGTTGTAAATCAATGTGGAACCATCAAAAGATTTTTAAGTACTGATAGCTACAGATATTTTCCAAAAAATACTCCAGCATGAATGTGAAAAATGAAATGGAGGGTAAAGGAAAAAAGACAGAGAAACAGTATAAAGAGCTGGTATCATTATCCACATAATAAGTGTCAGGAAGGCACCACCACAGACACAACATCTAGCCCAATACCCGATACCCCAAAGACATCAGTGTGTGTGTGTGTGTGTGTGTGTGTGTGTGTGTGTGTGTGTGTGTAAGAGAAAAGAGTCAGTAAAAGAAGGAACAATCCAGATAAAAAAGAATAAGAGAAACATAGTAACAGTAAGCCTGACATTAGCAGGCCACCAGAAATTCCTAAGCTTAAGAGCTCTGTTTTGCACATTTTCTAGTTTCATAGTTGAAACCATAGGCATGGGTTAAGTTTCATAAGAGTAAATTATTCAGTTAACATTTACTGCGATCCTTTGTTATGCCAACTGTCATTCTGGATGGTGGATCTTGTTTTAGGATCTAGGCCATGGGCTTGCATCATTTAATAAGTACACACAATGAAGACTGAGCTGGAATGATTAGAAAACCAAAAGTAGGCACTGTGGAGGATGGTGCATTGAAGGTCCAAGGGGGAAAAGTTTCAAGAACTCTGGGAGTCATTAAGTCTCTTAATCATTAAGAGTGTCAAGTTTCACAAAGGGATTAATAACTTAATGAATAAAACTTATCCTTTGTATTGGTTAGGAAATCAATGATGTTCCAAAGTAGAATAGCAGATTATGAAGGAAAAAAAAAGTCAAGGGACTATGAATGAAGAAAAAATGAAAGTTTCTTAGAAAATAAACTTTAAAAAGGAGTGAATTTTTAGAAGCTTTAAAATTTCAGTAGGAGTTCACTGAGAAAAAAAAAAAAAAAGAGGGAGAAAACAACCCAACCCAAGTAGAGTTGCAGTCAGATAAGGAGAAACTGTTTAACCATTTAGGTGTTATATACATGTGCACTGAATTTTAAGACCAAGGACAGGACAAATCTCTTTTCTACCTAGAAAATAGCTCAGGGGTGCCAGGACCAAATAAAATCTCTGCTTCATTCTCCTCATCTGTAAAATGGGATACTAATATTCCCAACTCACAGGCAGTTGTGAAGATAGAATTGATGAGTGTAAAGTACTCAGAACATTGCCTGGGTTAAAGTAAATATTCTGTAACAGCTGTTAATGTTGTTCTAATTATTATCATCATCATCATTATTATTATTAAGATAATGTCTAGCTCTTTTGGGCATTAGCAAACCTGAATAATTTCCACTTCCAGAGTTATCAACCATATTGTTCTTGCCTATTTTGTATATTACCATACATAGAAGGCATAAATTTTATAAAAACTGAGGTGCTATGTCATATAAGACATATGACTCATGTCATTTGTAAGACTATAATGACATTAACAATTGTGCTTTTTAATTTAGAGAAATTTTAAGTTTTAATATAAAAAGGGAGAATTTTATAATAGACTAGAATGCATGAAATTAATAAAGAGGTTTTTATACTGTACCCTAAGCACTATAGATTCTAACTATAAAACCTATAATTTTCCCATTTTATGTTTCATTAATTCAGAGAAAGACAGACTGTGAGGGTAGAATGCATAATGGATATGACATGAATCTAATCAACATGTGTTGTTATCTGGAGGAATAAAAAGAAAAATAATGTAAATTATTTTAAATGATTTCTGTTGGCTGTGTATTCTTAGCAGAAGCCCCGTATCTGTGACAAACTAGTTCTATGACATTGGGAAAGTTACATGACTTCTTTGTTTAATAGTAAGTTTGAGACATTATTGGACTCTCATATCATGAAATCTTCAGGGCACCATTAAAACAACAACAACAACAACAACTCTAAAAACAGGTGCTCATTACCAGTCCACTGGCAATCCCAGCCACATTCTGTCTGAAGGCCAGGGACAAAATCATACCAGGTGGCATCTGATCCAGTTAAAATACACACAGCAGCTCAGTAAAGTGCTTATAATTGAAAGCTTTTAGCAATACCAAAAGCCCATGACACCTCCTCTGTCTTTTGGAAGCTGATCTCTCCTTAATGTTATCTTTACTGAGAGCATAATGTATGGATAATGAGTCTCAAAAACTATTCCTTAACCTTGAGCTGAGTAGCTGGCCTTTAGCAGTCTACATGGACACATACAGATGTAACGCCATGTAAATATCTACAACTACTTGGCAACCCTGGTGGAATTCTAGAAACATGGTGCCTTGGACTTAAAAGGACATCCATAAATGCCTGCTAAAAGAATGAATATATCTACATGGGGCATAATATACAGACTAGTAAGATCAGAGGATTTTAAGCTATTCCAACTTCAGATCAAATACCAACTCTAACTATTCTAAGGTTACATTGGGAAGACTGCTTCCACTCTCTGAGCCTGTATCCTCACCAATGAAATGAGGATGATAATACTCACTCTGGGATGTGCCATGAGGCTGAAATAATGTTTTTATGGATGTAGGTATGTATGTATGCATACATATATATTGATACCCATAATGGCCAAGATTCTAGATTAAAACTTTTCTAACTTTCAAAAATCAATTCTAGCTAGTTTAAGCAAAGAGAGGACAGCTTTAGAATTCAGGGATTTAAAGCTAGGTTTTAAGTAAAAACAGATACAGGGAATAAATGTCAAGACTCTATCTTTGATCTCTTCCTCCTTCTCTGCACCTGCTTTATACTCCATTCTTTTTTTCCTAGAGAATCACAATTCTGGAGTTTGCATATTACTCTTCCAACCACCTCCAGACTAACAGACTCTGAATCTTAACTTCATTTGCAAATTCATGGAAGAGAGAATCTAAATGTCCTGGTTTCAGTAAGATGTCCATCCTGGCCCAATTTGCAGTGACCAGAAGACAGGGTCATGTATTACAAAAGTGACTGTTGAGAGGATTGTAGATCAGGTTGGAGACGGGCTTTCCAGATGGAGAATCATTGTGAACTGAACAGATGCATCCTAAGCTTGTAATCGGTCTCTAAATTGTTCTCCAAAAAGCATTCAAAACAGAAATAAGATCTGTAAGGTACCTGACAAAATGCCCAGAAAATAGCAGGCATTGGATAAGAGGCCATAATTATTATAAAGATGAAATATAAAGATAACCTACATCTATATCTTCACTGAATTAGCTTTCACTGAGCCCTATATTACAATTTAGACACTGGGCTTCTGCTGGGACTAGTGATGTGACAATGGCTGCAGCCATTAGGATGCTCATTGTCACCCAGAACCAGGTGACTGCCTTGTTCATCTCTCCTTACTACTCCCAACATTGTCCTTCACGCAAAGATTTCTCTTCCCAAGACATAGTAATTTTGATATGTTACACAACTCAAAAGAAATGTTCTTTCTATGCAATTCTCACAGTAAATTAATCTCACCTTGATGAGAAAGCAAGCATCCTGACTTGATTTGGAGCAACTCCATGCTCATGTTACCTTCATACAGATTTCCCAAAGGCCTTTTCAAAGGGGCATTAGTGTTGCGAGCCTACATCCCACTACTGCAAAAAATGAATCAAAGAGGCAACCAAAAGTCCCTCTTACTGACAAGAGACAGACTGGGTTAGTGGATACCTCATTCCCTTCTCCATCCAACAAGGACTCCCGTGACAAAACTCTGAATAACTGGAAAGTCTCATGTAACCAGAATTACACATCCATGAGCCATAAAGTTTAAAACAAATCACCTGTATCACATTGTCCAATTGTCACAGATTAAACACAAATACCCAAGATGAAACAGAAAAATAACTGGTCTTAACATATAGTAAATATGGAGGAAGAGTAGAGAGTTTTCATGGAAGCAGTTCAGTGCCTGAGCACAGGGAGATACCATGACCATGAAGGTGGTTTTCCCAGGAGGGAGGCTTATCCAGTGCAATCCAGATGTGCTGACCCCTGCGATTTCCCCAAATGTGGGAAACTCGACTGCCTAAATTTGTGGTAGTGGGGGTTCTGTTCATGTTTTCCCCTCATGATCAAATGTTCAAAAAAGAAAAAAACATACAATAAATATGGGTTTCTGGCCTGACTTCGCTGTCCTCTGCATGCATGCCCTTGTAATAAGCCTCTTTGTCCTCACTTGTCCTCAGTTTTCTCTTGAAGAAAGAGGGTCTTGAATTTTAAATTTTCTATGATTCCTTTCTTTTTAAAGTTTATTTATTTATTTTGAGAAAGAGAAAGAGAGAGAAAGCGGAGGCGCAGGGGGGAAGAGAGAGAGAGAGAGAGAGAGAGAAAGAATATCCCAGGCAGGCTCTGTGCTGTCAGCACAGGGCCCAATACGAAGCTTGATCTCCAAAACAGCAAGAGATCATGACCTGAGAGGAAATCAAGAGTCAAAATAACTGACTGAGCCACTCAGGCACCCTTTTTCCTTTTAATTCTAAATCAAACATTGTGTCACATTGGCTGTGAAGGTACCAAGTTCTGTTTCCTTCTCTTATTTTTTGATAACATTAGTATATACATACGGTGGAGAATTTAAAAAACACAGATGTACGAACATGATATAAAAAATAAGCCAAACTCCAGAATGTCTGAGCAGCTCAGCTTGTTAAGCGTCTGACTCTTGATTTCAGCTCAGGTCATGATCTCACAGTCCTGAGATCGAGCCCCATGTCAGCTCCACACTGGCGTGGAACCTGCTTGGGATTCTCTCTCTCCCTCTCCCCCTGCTCTTCCCCTTCCCTCTCTCTCGCTCTCAAAACAAAACAAATTAATAATAATAATAATAATAATAATAATAAGCCAAACTCTACCTGCTAGTCTCCCCTGGATCCAATATTATTGTTTTCGGTTTTATTCTTTAGAGTCTTCTTTATTTCTCTGCATGCATATGTAATTTGCTTTGCAAAAATGGGGTTTGTATCATGTGTAAAGTGTTTGTGCACATTATTTATGCCATGAGCATGTGGGAATGTATGTCATATCTATTGCTGTCCAGCATCTTCTAAGCACCTTAACTGTAGTTGAGCCAATCCGTGCACCACTCTGACATAGATGCTCACTCCACTTTCCAGCCTCTTTAGCTGTTAGGATGTGGCCTAGGTGATCAAGCCTTCGTGGGATGCTTGGGTCTTTCATTTGGAAGAGGGTGACATAAGGTAGGGACTCCAACTGGAATCCATTTCTCGGCATGGCATAGCCAAGAGGCGTGGAGTTTTCAGAAGCAGCAGTGGTAATGGCTTGATGGCAGCACCCCCTCTCAGAATCCAAGAGAGAACTGCATGGCGTCACATTTGAAACTGTGGGGACCATGTCTGCACGAATGACATAGCCAGGACGACACGCTTTTCTTAGTTGCACGGCCTCCGGCCATAATTATCTGACTATCCTAGAGATCTAGAGATCATATGAGCTGATATCCTTGAGTAAATTCCCTTTGTGTTTAGAAACATTTGTGTTCTGCATGTTCTGCATTGCTAAAAACTCATGAGCAACACAACTATATTCCCTTGTCAATAAATTCTCAGTAAAAATGCCATTTTAAGGGCAAATATGCCATCATATACATACAGCAATATACATTTAACTCTTCTTTCATTATCTGTTTTTTTAATACAGTTAACCCTGTAATCTACCTGGAATATATTTTGGTATGTAATAGTGTTTGAAGTTTTAATATTTTCTCCCAGATGTTTAAGCAGTTATTTCAAGCACATTTATTGAAAAATGCTTCTATCTCCTGGATGTATATCATATATGTCAAGGCTAGCATTTGCCTCTCAGTCTTATAATTCCATTATTCTCTGTGTAGCCTTCGGCGTTAATACAACAATTTTAAGCATCATATCCTCTTACTGGGTTTTTTAATTTGGTAAAGGAAATGCTCCTGATTCTCCTTTGTCCAAAGTGTACAGGCTATTTGCACCTGCTTATTCTTATGAACAGTAATATGTTTTAATGACTAATCAAGGGTTCTTGCTGTAAAAGCTGTTAGTTCTTTGTGTTTGGGGTGAACCATAGATGATATAAATTCTAAATGTTAGCAATGCAGGATTCCTTGGAAAGTGATAGTCTGGATTATGACTCTTCAACTTTAGTGACACGTGAGTTACACAGCATAAGACGTAAAAGAAGACCTGCAATGGCATCACAAATGCTTTGCTGATTTTATCTTCATTTATTTTTTCCTCTTTTCTCTTCATGCCAACTGGGCTAAGCCTCCAATGTTGCTTTCATTCTGTGCAACTAGCCCTTTCCTACTGCAGGAAGCCCTGAGATGCAAGAGACCTTCCTTAGCAACAGATCTTTGAACAAGTTGACCTCTGCTGACTTCTCTGTCTCCCTTGTATCTACCAACACAAACTTCTGCTTTGGTGTCACATCCTAATAGGAAACCTCCTGCCATGCCATGACATCTCTGGCTGGATGTGACATAGCACAGAGCACTACAAATACCACCAATAAAAGGCATAGCAAATAATGGTTTTTGTTTCTTTTTCTCCCCATACCACATCTGAAAATCTACATTCAGTCAACCTGAAATGTCCTACCTTTAGAAATTATGCTTTTATTTTTTGAAGGCTGGGGTAAAATAAGTTAAAATCCGATATAATCCTTAATAGAACTGCGACTTTTAGCCCCAGGCTTTTTCTATAATCAAAGGTTTTCACGTGCTGGTTCTATTTTAAACATCTGATTAATTATCTCAGGAATTATAATGACCTCAGATTTTAGTCTCTGCAATCATTTTTGGAACAGTCTAATTATTTATTTAGTAGTTATGATATGCAGAACCAGCTGTGGAAGAATAGGATCGAATAAAATAGCACAATGAAATCTCCATTTCAAAAACAAATTGCTGAAAAAAAAAAATCAAAGATTTCTGATAACTCGTGTCTTCATACAAAATAGTACAGATTTATCTTTCTCATCTAGAACTGGAGAAATAGCAAACAGTGGATGTCCACTAAAAGTAAAATAAAAACGATGCACTTTCTATTTAGCTTATTCATGTACTTGAAGTTCTTGAGGAAGCCAGAAGAGGGCAGAAGATGCTGTACATAGGACTGTATTTGCATAAAAAAAACTCCCTTATATTGAGATCTGAAATCCCATTTCAAAACAAAGTGAAGATGCTTTGCAGTAACTGGTTGGAAGAGATCACAACTGGTAAGAATGAGGCACATTACACAATAGGGCAATTGTGTTTTATTTCCACCTCAGCCAACTCTCCTAAATTTCTTCCTCTGAACCCAATAGTTTAATGAAAACCGTAAGAACCAACATGTATTCAGTCATGACATCTGCTACTTACATTAGTCATCTTGCTTAAATGTACACAGGTGAAGTTCTAGTATTAGTCCCATTTTATAGGTGAAGAAACTGAAGCTTAGAGAGGTTGAGTCACCGGTACAGTGTTAGGAAGCTATAAATCACAGCACTCGAATTTAAATTCAAGCAATTATACTCTGCTGTGTCCTGCTAAATTTCATGTATTGAAATCCTACCCCTCAAGAGTGATGGTATTAGTAGGTGGAGCCCTCAGCAGCGGATTAGGGTTTGAGGATGGAACCCTCATGAATGGAATCCCTGCTTTTATATGAAAGACTCCACAGAGTTTCCTTGCACTTTCCACTATGTGGGACTGTGCCAGCTCTGAGCCAGGAAGAAACTCTCACCCGACCTTGCAGGCACCCTGATTCCAGACTTCTAGCCTCTAGAAATGTGAGAAATAAGTTGTCTGTAAGCTAGCCAGTCTGTGGCATTTTGTCATAGCAGCCCAAATACATTATGACAGACTCCCAAATCTCCACCCCCATCCACTATCAACACTTCTTTCCGCAGAACAGTGACCATGTGACCATTCCAACACTATCAGGTACAGAGACCTACTTTTCAGGCCTCCAGTCTTAGTTCTGCAAATGAACTGATCCTTTCTTTTCGAAGTCGGATGCCATCCTTTAAACAGCTGTGTCATAAAGCAAACAAAAACCCAACTTTGTCAACTCTGGACACAGACTCTACTACAGGTAACTGGGAAGTTTGCAGTCTGGCCAGAGAGCTCCTTCCTTTCCACCTGGTCTGCAGGGCAGAGCCTCTGCCAGGCAGCTCCTGCTTTCAGCAGCAGCAAATGGCATCCCCCTCCCCTGCTCCTCCCATTTCCTCCTAATAGAACAAATCTCAGTTAAACCAGCTGGCTTGCCTAGACCTCATACTTCATCTCTGGCACACGTGCATTTGAAGAAAGATCAACCCCTTTACAGTTGGGCAAATAAACTTCTGTGATGGCAGACTTTCAGTTAGGGGCGACTGGGGTGGCAGTGTGGCAAACAGTCTTACCATCGCTAAGTCTGGTTCTGATGAAAAAATATGGCGACTTCAAAGCCTTTGTTCTTATGACCTTAGAAAAGAGATGAAGATCTTTGCCAGAGAATCCAGGTATGGGATCTAGAGATGAGAACTCTCTTTTCACTGTTAGGGGCCTGCGAAAAGATACATTTTGACCTGGACTATAACAGAGGTTGGATATTAAAAGCCGGAGTTGTTTGTAAAAGTCTGCCAGATTGGACTCTCAGTGTTCTGTATCCAAAATACCCCTGCTTATCTTCAGTCTGAGATTCCTGAGATCCCTGAGATTCCCAGCATTGTAGATAACTGATTTAATGCTGTGTGTGATAGGCTTATATAAGGCTTATCACCTGTTGGGTGATGGATAGGAGGGGGTGAGGGGCTTCTCATCTATACTATACAGGCTGAAAGTCAAAGTCACTTAAATGGGCTATAGAATTCTTTTCATTTTTGTGTCTTTTAATTACTTCACCATAAATTTTCTATGCCATTGTATGCTGCTATTGTTTATCTTAACAAAGAAGAAGCTATAGAAAGAAGAAAGGCTGGAGGGACAGAGGGAGAGATGAGACAGAGAATGAGGCAGGAGGAGAGAGGGGAGGGGAGCAGAGGAGGGCAGAGGGGAGAGTGGGGAACATAAAGGAGAGCCAGCACTCTGAAATGCTGAGACAGAACAACCCAGCTTGGAAAGGAAGCTTCTGAGAGCTCAGGTTTCCTCATCTCTAAAATGGGAATTGTAATGTATCTACCCTCCACTGTGGCTGAAAGATTGTATGAAAAAAAAAAATGTATGCAAAAAGAAAAAAAAAACTGCCCCCCCAAAAAACTTGGAATAACTCCTGGCACACAGTAAGCGCTTGATGAATGGTAATGATTATTATTATTATTAGCTTCTAGCGCCTATAACCCTTAATAATAGTCAAAACTCTATAGAAATCTATTTCCCCTTGCGCCACAAAAGAAAAACCAAGTAATGCTGAACTGTAAATGCAACAAATTAAATGCCCAGGCATAAGAATTAGCATAAGCAATATCTCTCCACAAAATTGGCACTCAATATCTCTCAGAACATAATCTTTACCATCAAAGGAATGAGCTACCTAAAATAAGCACATTAGTCAGCTACCAGAGACAAGCAATGTTAATATCTACAGCAAGCTACAAATTATCCAACAACCACAACACATGTTTTTAGAGGAAAATATCAGAGCACAGAAAATCAGACTTTAGTGGTACAAGGCTCAAGTTACAATCAGCTTCCAAGGAGGAAATCAGGAAAAGACTGAACTCAGACAGTGTGGCATGTCCCAACTGGGTGGCAGCCAGAGGCACGGGCAGTGAAAGAATTCGCCAGAGGCAGAACAAAGGAGATAGAAGTTTACTGAATACACTGCAGGGCAACAGAGGGCAGGACAGCCAAAGAGAGAGACTATTCTGCCAGGAGGCCATGGTGAGGGGCCACAGGAGGCCATGGTGAGGGAGTAAGGAGAAGTAGGGAATTTTCCCTGGTAACCATGCCCAGTTGTAAGTAGTCTGTCGGTTGGTTAGGGCCTATGGCTATTCTGAGGTGGCTCACTTAATGAATCTGTTTCCATTCTGCTTGGTGGTCATGGTGGGACCTTTGGCCTTGCACATATTTTTATTGCTCAAGCCTGTTGCCTAAAAGCAGCCTTTACAGAAAGCTCTAGAAAAGGAGTTGGGGAGTGAGGAGAACGAAGTGTTTCTTTCTATCTATAAATGTATGTAAAGTAGAACGTTGAAGTTTATATAATAAGTTAAATTTAATATATTTTAAATCTGATATTTTTTTAGGTCTCACACCCATCTTAATTAAAATCTCAAATATGAGACAGCATTTTTCAAGATCAAACATTTCACCTAGTCCTAGTCTTGGTCACTACTACCCATCGCTCTCTTTAACCAGGGTGAAGTATTTATGAGATTTTATACTGTTAGAAAAAGAAAGAGGGAAGTCACACTCAGAAAGCACATTTGCTAATATTCTCATTTTGGACATGGAGATATAGGACTTACCCAAGATATTACTTCTAGTTAGTAGCAAAATCTGAATTAGAACTTCACTCATCAGTTCTGTTCACACTGCCCATGCCCAGTTTATGTCTTAATTTCCTCTTGCTTAAATATCGCAGTCATTGGGACACCCGGGTGACTCAGTCAGTTTAGCTTCTGACTTTAGCTCACTCACATCATGGTCTCACAGTTCATGAGTTCAAGCCCAGCACTGGGCTCTGTGCTGACAGATCAGGGCCTGGAGTCTGCTTCGGATTCCCTCTCGCTCTGCCCCTCCCCTGCTGGCGCTCTGTTTCGCTCTCAAAAATAAATAAACATTAAAAAAAAAAAGATGACAAAAAAATTTTAAATAATAAATAAACATCACAGGTCCTATCTTAACACCATGCAACCCACTGCCCCTTTTCCTTTCCATCCATGAGTCCAAGTAGCTTTCTTTAAGTACATGTTTAATCTTGCTGGTTGGTATCTCCACAAAGTACTCAGTATATAGTCAAAATTATTTCACGTGATAGTCAAGGCCTTGTGCCTTACACATCCTACTAACTTCTTCCCCATCAGTACTCTCCCATCCACCCAGCCTCCAACCTTCCTGTGTTGCCTGCTGTTCCAAGAACCACTCCCCTTATTCCTGGGACTGGTTACCTGGTCAACCCTTCACTCCTCCTTGGGTGCTGCCTCTTCAGTGGCTCAAGTTTACACTGCCAAGATTAGAAGTCCCCAAGTCCCCTCTTCCTCACCTATTTGACTGGCTTAAGTTCCTTGTTTTGTGCTCGTGTGTGTGTGTGTGTGTGTGTGTGTGTGTGTGTGTATATTATATATATATATATATATATATATATATATATATATATATATAAAATTTTTTTTATGGCAATGATTATATCTGAGTGTAAAAGCCTCTCACATTCTTTTTCCCTCTAGATTGTCGACACCTTGAAGGTACAATGTCATATTCATCATTGTGTTCCCAATGCCTAGAACACAGCCTGCCACACCGTGAAAGTTCAATAAATATTTTTAATCAAATGCTTTAACTCCCAGGCCTGAGATATTTCTAGTACTCTACCATATCTCCCTAGCACTTAATTATCTACTATTTGCTTCACATGGATTAGTCACAGCTCATCAATTATATGATAAGCAACTTGAGGGCAGAGATAGTGTTTTACTCATCATTCTTATCTCCTTTAGGGCCAAGGCTATATTAGGCAGCTTGCTAAGGCTAAAGGAGTTTTTTAAAACCATTTCTTTTAAATCTAAAGAATACGGTTTTTATATGGATTTTTAGATAGTATAGTATATAAAATCGAAAATGAAAAAGAGAAAGATGCTCTGATTCAAATGGGGTCTCCAGATTCCCACCTCCAATTCTAATTGCCCCTGAAGCTGTACCTCTAAAAGTATATATTTTCAAATTGTGCATCAAGCTCCATTAGTGGAGAGTGACATTAATTCATTGAGTCTCAATCTGCATTTACAAAATGCAAAAGAAAAGATTAGGTTTCATCATATGCGGTAAAGATGTTATGGGAAAATATCATTCTATTGTTATTTACTTATACATGGACTTTACTTCTTACTGTGTTTCCTAGTCAGAGAATTAATGAGAGATCTACTGTACAACATTGTGCTGAGAGCTGACAAAACTGTACTGTGCACTTAAAAACTTGTGAAGGGGGTAGAATCTCATATTAGGTGTTCTTAGAATAAAAGAAAAATGTTTTTAAGTTTGAAAGTCACTACTTTAAAGTGATTCTTGGGGCGCCTACTGGCTCTGTTGGTAGAGCATTCAACTCTTGATCTTGGGTTGTAACATCAAGCCCCATGTTGGGTGTAGAGATCACTTAAAAATGAACTTTTTAAGGAGAGGAGAGGAAAGGAAAGGAAAGGAAAGACTTCTTAAACCACAGGTAAAACCATCTAGGATAGTGCAGTTGTTCCGAACACTGGCTCACTTCAAGAAGACCAGTGGGATGTGACAGAAATAGAGAGTCCCAGATGCCAGTGCTGGAGGTATACATTCGGTCTAGGTTCAGCCCAAGCATCTGTTTTTTATCAAGCTTCCGAAGTCAATGTGAAACACATGTAAGACTGAAATCCATTTGAGGTGGTAGAAAGGACACATACAGGACCACAGTCCCTGAGTGGGAAGAATTTGAAAGCGTGTCTGCTTCCCTGATGTTTGAATACACACCCTCTGTTTGGACACCCTCCTGAGATGGAACAACACAGCATTCTAAGACAGTCACCTCTGTTTCTGGGTGGTCTGCACCCCTCACCTTGATTCTTGTGACCATTAAAATTAAATCTTCCTACCAGATAACACCTCCTTATTTATTGCACACCCAGCCTCAATTTTCTGATCTATCAAAGTGGTTGAAAGAGGTTCACAAAAGATCATGGTCAGATGGATATGAATAGACATTGTAAAATGTAAACTATAATGCCAGAAACAGTTCATTTATTACTATAGTAGGAGCTCAGGAAATATTTTTTCACTAGCTTTAAATATTTTTTTTTACGTTTCCTTCTTATATTCCAGGCTAAGCACTGCCCTCCTCTTTCCTTCCAAATTAACTACTAGATTAAGTTCCATAAAGCATAAAGACCCTGTTTTTCTCCCCACATAGTGTTGGTGCTGCCATTAAGTAAATATCTGTAGATCAAATGAACCCACAAGACAGAAACAAAATTCCTCTAAGTGCAGTATATATATGTAGGTATGTGTTATATATATGCATCTATATATACACATATATGTAGATGAACTATGTCTCCACAGACCTTCTGTTGGTCTCTCTCAGGCCAGTGCTCACTCCCTCAGTCTTGCATACCACTCAGTCTCCTCAATCCATGCACATAGCTTAGGGGAGATATTGGAGGACGGATAGAGCTCTAAATAAATTTTCACAGGTCCACAACTTCCTAGCAATCTTTAATGGCACTTGTAGTAGAAAGGACATGAAATGGCTCTCTCATTCACAATGATCTGAGCAGCTCTAAAATGAACTGAATGGCTCAAATGAATTCTGAGTCAAGCAAAGGCATTTATGTGCACACACTTTTCCCAATTACAGGTAAAACTTGGATGCTACAAGCCTGAATTTATTACTTGTCTCCCCAAAATGGTTTTTTTAACATGTTTTTTTTTTTTTTTTTTTTTTTTTTAAGTTTGAGACAGAGGGAAAGCAGAGGAGGGGCAGAGAAACAGGAGAGAGACAGAATCTCAAGCAGGCTCCACACAGACAGCAGAGTTTGATATTGGGACTCAAACTCACAAACTATGAGATGATGACTTAAACTGAAACCAAGACCTTAACCGACTGAGCTTTAAGGCAGCCTTCCCCTTATTTTTAATAAACATGCTCCTTAAACAAGGAGGAGTCAGGGTAAATTTCCACTGTATGCTCTTATACAGCTTATTGTCTAAACCTGTTAAAATGTTTTAAGAGTAATTTTTTGAAAACATTTTAAAGTCCATTTTGTTGGCTGTAATGCTATAGTGACTAAATGTAAAAGCTAAAATATCATGCCTTTGGGGCACCTGGGTGGCTTAGTCCATTAAGCATCTGACTTCAGCGCAGGTCATGATGTCACAGTTCCTGAGTTTGAGCCCTGCTTTGGGGTCTGTGCTAACAGCTTGGAGCCTGGAGCCTGCTTTGGATTCAGGGTCTCCCTCTCTCTCTCTGCCCCTCCCTGACTTGTGCTCTGTCTCTGTTTCTCAAAAATAACCATTAAATTTTTTAAAAAAATAATACAACATCATGCCTTTGATCTCTTCTACTTACAAACACTTGTCTATTTGATCATATTGGTGAAAAAGGTTGCTGCTGATCTGAATCTCGGGCATTTTCTTCCAGAGCTAATCTAACACAAACTATTCCCTATCCAAGGAGTGTGGTACTTCAAACCTCACTCCTGGCAAAGCTAGACATGTAAAAATATAGAAACCACAATAATAAAAATACCTAATGTCATGATGACTAATTGGGTTAATCCCTCAAGGACAACTAGACAACGCTTTTACATGTAAAACAGGTGAAGACATTTTATGAAATTTGAACAGCAAAAGCTAACGCACTCCTATTCTCCTCCAATTGTTTTACTCCCATCTTGCCAAACTCTACCTTTTATTTGTTGACTTAACCTTATCCATCCATCAATAATCTTCAAGAGCTTTGTTTCAAAGATGCACAATATAGATATTGCTATAAAAACCATTTTACAAATGAATCAACTTAAGTTAAAAGAATTTAAGCAATTTTTCAAGATTCTACAGCTACTAAGTTGCATAGTTAAAAACTATTATGCCAGCCAAGCCAATGCTGTGTGTATGTGCACATGCATGTGTGTATTTAAAGCCAGAGTTACCATGTTGCTAGATAAGGCTGCTGTATGCTCTTAGCCAACCCTTTAACATACCCAAATCAGATACATGACCAGCTATACAATTTTTTTAATGTTTATTTATTTTTGAGAGAGAGAGAGAGAGAGAGAGAGAGAGAGAGCGAGCGTGAGCACACAAGTTGGGGAGGGGAAGAGAGAGAGGAAGACACAGAATCTGAAGCAGGCTCCAGGCTCTGAGCTGTCAGCGCAGAGTCTGATGTCGGACTTGAACCCATGAACTGTAAAATCATGACCTGAGTCAAAGTCTGATGCTTAACCGACTGAGCCACCCAGGTGCCTCAACCAGCTACACAATTTGATGGGCTCCAGTGAAAAACGAGAAGAGGGGGCCTGTTGTTCAAAAATTATTACTAATTGCAAGATGGTGGCAGCACAGCCTTAAACCAAGTGTCAGGCCATGTGAAAATGCACAGATCACATACCCAAGGAGCTGGCCCTGAATGTATAACAGATTTAGTGTGAGGCACTGATAAAGATTCTAGATTAGTGTAGACATT
Organism: Neofelis nebulosa; assembly: GCF_028018385.1. Taxonomy (NCBI): domain Eukaryota; kingdom Metazoa; phylum Chordata; class Mammalia; order Carnivora; family Felidae; genus Neofelis; species Neofelis nebulosa. Next base: position 94,431,498 of record NC_080791.1, read on the forward strand.
TGACTTGACATATGAATAAGATTCTGCCTTACCAGCAAACAATCCCAAAAACTCAATGGCTTAAAACTACAGTCATTCTGATGAGGTTTTGGGGTAATGGTGGGGCTCGGAGCTGATGGCCAAGAAAGAATTCTTGAAGACTTCTTTGGTGAAAAAATGTGATTTTATTTTTTTTTCAATATATGAAATTTATTGTCAAATTGGTTTCCATACAACACCCAGTGCTCAGCCCAAAAGGTGTCCCCCTCAATACCCATCACCCACCCTCTCCTCCCTCCCACCCCCATCAACCCTCAGTTTGTTCTCAGTTTTTAAGAATCTCTTATGCTTTGGCTCTCTCCCACTCTAACCTCTTTTTTTTTTTTTTTCCTACCCTTCCCCCATGGGTTTCTGTTAAGTTTCTCAGGATCCACATAAGAGTGAAAACATATGGTATCTGTCTTTCTCTGTATGGCTTATTTCACTCAGCATCACACTCTCCAGTTCTATCCACATTGCTACAAAGGGCCATATTTCATTCTTTCTCATTGCCACATAGTACTCCATTGTGTATATAAACCACAATTTCTTTATCCATTCATCAGTTGATGGACATTTAGGCTCTTTCCATAATTTGGCTATTGTTGAAAGTGCTGCTTTAAACATTGGAGTACAAGCGCCCCTATGCAACAGCACTCCTGTATCCCTTGGGTAAATTCCTAGCAGTGCTACTGCTGGGTCATAGGGTAGGTCTATTTTTAATTTTTTGAGGAACCTCCACACTGTCTTCCAGAGTGGCTGCACCAATTTGCATTCCCACCAACAGTGCAAGAGGGTTCCCATTTCTCCACATCCTCTCCAGCATCTATAGTCTCCTGATTTGTTCATCTTGGCCACTCTGACTGGCATGAGGTGATATCTGAGTGTGGTTTTGATTTGTATTTCCCTGATGAGGAGCGACGTTGAGCATCTTTTCATGTGCCTGTTGGCCATCCGGATGTCTTCTTTAAAGAAGTGTCTATTCATGTTTTCTGCCCATTTCTTCACTGCGTTGTTTTTTGGGTGTGGAGTTTGGTGAGCTCTTTATAGATTTTGGATACTAGCCCTTTGTCCCATATGTCATTTGCAAATATCTTTTCCCATTCCCTTGGTTGCCTGCAAAAAGGTGATTTTATTAAAGCATGGGGATAGGAGGACCTGGACCCGTGGGCAGAAAGAGCTGCCTTAGGACCATGAAGAGAGACTGATTATATACTTGGGAGTTGGGGGAGGTAAAGTCAAGGGGAAGTTTCCAACGGGATTTTCATATGCCAAAGAGGACTCACATAATAATGGAGGCCTAGCTATTGTCAAGCTGAGGTTGTTTTTCCCTCTAACAAAACATTAACATTAAGACAGTAGGGAGTTCCAGCAGGATTATTTTACTTCGCCAGTATCAAGTGTTTGTCAATGGGCTGCAGGTTATAAGGAAATTTAATCTTATATGCCATTTCCTTCTTGCCTTTGTTCCACACATCACTATGGAGGGGAGGGTGATGTTGGGGCTCCAAGAAACTAAGTGTACAGGTTTCTGTGGAGATTAGGCTGTTGAATATTGTCTTTCTTGTAATTTACTAAGATATTGATGAACTGAAGTAGACTCGTGTCCTGCAGGCCTGTGATTTCCATAAGTTAACCATTTGTTTTCCCCTTTCCTTTGCTCTTGGGCAGCCAGGAGTTCCCAAGGAATATCACATATATCCCACACTGTACTTTATCCTCAGCTTGCCTTATGGTCCCTCATCAATTCTTCACTCCTTCATCCAAGAGTCAGCAGTGGCTTGCTAGGGTGTGGATTCAAGTCTGCTCTCTAGGTCTTTTGTTCTGAAACCAAACCTGAAAGAACAGCTACCTGGTGAACAGTCTCTTCAGGGCCATGGCAGGAGTATAGGCCAAAACATTTAAAGCCTCTGCTGAGTCACATCTATTCACCTTCCACTGGTCAAATAAAATCACACAACCAAGCTCAAGTTGGTGGGGTGATGTGGTAGAGTCCCTTCCCTAAAGAATGTTGTGAAAATTCTCAAGATAAGGGAAAGCAACCTATGTGCTCACACACGACGTTCCTCGCGATGCTGTATGTCTGTAATGTGACATTCCTCACACCCTGTAACACAGACTGCCAAATCAGACCATATGTCTGTATGTTACCATGTATGGGAGACAAAGAAGTAGAAATTGTATAAAAGGCAATACCCCAATGCACTCAGGACTCAGTTTTTCGGGTACAAACCCACTGAGCCCGTGCTGGCAAGAATAAAGTTGCTTCCTGGAAAGAAAAGCCTCAGTGTCATGACTCTCTATGTGAACCTCGGTCCTGTTACAGTGAGGATGAGAATACTCACATCTCATGGAAGTGGGAAGGAAGAGTATTTGCTAAACTATCATATAGTTTATCATAGTGTACCATGGTTGAGATGGTACTGTATTGAGAACCTAATTAGTGAATAATCTAGGAAGTGCTTGGAGAAGGTTTGGTTCTTTGCTTGAGATTCCAGGCGGCCTCAAGTGCCAAAGGCATTGATTGGTTGTCTGCATATTCTAAAGACAGTTAAAAGTCAGGAATTAGGAGGGAGAGAAAAAAATGGGCTTAAGAGAGAGAATGTAACCCTAGGACACGCAATTTGTTTCCTCTCTCTGAAGCTGAAGAGACAAATGAGTAAAGTGTGCTAAACCCTACAAGAAGGAAAGCCTGGGATTTCATTCATTGACACAATGCCTATTAAGCTGCAGAGTTTGTGGACCTACCCACATAAGACTGGGACAGAAAAACATGAGAAAGGCCCAGAAGAGTTAAGGAAGGGCTAAAGAAGCAGCCTCTACTGCTACCATCTGGCATGACAAGTTACCTAGAGGTGCAGGTAGCTAGGGCTTACATTGCATTGCCTCCTCAAGGGGGCATCTTCTGGACTAGATCACAACCCAAAAGTTTGAAGAAACAACAACCGGAATCAAGGGTAAGGAGAATTAGGGATGGGAAAGCTGAGTCCAGTCAGAGGGACTAAGGGACTAAGGAGGAGGCCACCACAAGAGCTAAGTAAAAGAACCAACAAATATATGTCCAAGGAAGAACCAGATGTTGAACACTTTTTTCACAAAAGGAAAGTAAGACAACCATTCAGTGTTAGTGCACCATCACCCTCAAAGAGCAAATGGCCGTCAAAGTCCATGGCGATTACTGCTGAGGGAGAAGGAGACGGCTAACCTGACATTAGGTAATGTCATCTCTCCCTCTCTGTCTTCCTTATTTTGACATGAGAGAAATAAACATAGGAAAGAAGGTGAAGTTTTGTATAGCAAGAAGAGAAAATGAGACGTACATGACCCTTCTCCATTCCAAGCCCTGTTCTAGAACAGCAAGTCTCATCTATCTCTGGGGGAAGAGGAGAGCTTTAGGGAACATAGGAGGAGAAAAATTTTAAATAGGCCAGACTAAGTTATGACAGCTGAAATGAGTCTGGTTTAATAACTGAAAGTACCTGAAATGGCCTGATATAGGAATGAAATATCATTAACAAGCACACTGTGCCACAGGAAAGCGATCTGTCAGAGCAGGTAGTGCAGTTAGGTTTCACATTTTTTTTTCCTTCACAAAATTGAATAAGTATGAGATAATAGCAAAAAAAAAAAGTAGTTTCAGGGGTCAAAATCAATGTTTTACACAACAAACATCATATCTTTTTCTTTGGAAGACCACTGAAAGGAAAGACAAGAGGACAGGGGAAGATTTCAACTCTTGAGGTCGAAGTTAAGCTTGCATAGAAAAAGAGAGGAATAAAGTGTGGGGTAGACAAACAGTTCTTTACTGTAACCACACCCACTTCAAATCACAACTGGCTGTTGGGAAGATTGAGACTAAAATACTGATGGTCATGAACAATCATTTTTATATACATTTTAAGGGAGATTCAATAGCTCCTCTGTAGGAAAACATCACACTCACTTTTGCGTCTACTACCATATGGTATCTTGAGTTGTAGAGAAAGGGCTGGTAGAATTACAGTTGGCTTGCCAAGAAACCCCCAGGACCTGCATGGGAATGTGTCGTTCATGTAAACACCATCCAGCATGCCCTTCTCCACTGAAGACAGTTGAGAACTATAACAGCAGGTAGCCTCCCCCTCATTCTATCACACAACATATTACTATTCACTCACTCTTTCTGAAGTACACAGCAGTTAGAAACATTAGAGCAACAGAGAGAATGTATTAATGCAAGCTCCCTACAGAAGACATTTTCCCTAGTGGCTTCTCAAACAAGATTGGGAGCCATTTGTAAGAGTCAGCTAGGCAATAATACTGCCTAACAAATCACCATAAAACCTCAGTGGCTCAATAGGAACATTTAATTTCCCTTCTCAAAAAGACTGCAAGTTGGTTGAGATGGCATTGCTTCAGGCTGCAGGTGAGTTTGTGCTGAAAGCTCTTCTGGTATCTGTCACAGAAAGAATAGTGGTTTGGTAAGTAATAGAAAGTCTGCCTTCAGGCTCATAACTTGAGAGAAAACCTTAAAATAACTTGGCATAGAATGAAATGAATCAGAAGCTAAATGGGTAAACTGAGGCTTTTATAGCGCTAATTTGTAAAGTTGAGATAAATTGTAATTATTTAAAATAATTCATAGATTTCACTCTACTGATAGAATAAGACAATAGCAGTTTTGAAATACTAAGGACTTTGTATCTCATTCAATTATTGATTCCCCATTAAATGTTGTACACATATGAAGACCCATGCATAGTGACTAAAGAGAGGCCATGTAGTATAGGGAAAGAGAATGGACATGGATGCTGGATGTGAATGTTTAAATTATTATATAAATATTAGATTGTGTCATTATATTCCTAAGGGTAGTCACAGAGATGAAAAAAGTATGAACAACAGAGCCAAACCAGGATTTAAACTGGAGTTTAAGACTTTGTACAAATGTAACCTGTGGAAAAATACTTCACCACAGTGACTCCTACCTCACCTATAGATACTGGTAAGAATCTGGGAGGAGGAAGGACAACGGGTAACATTCTTATCTTCCCCATCCAAAGTTTAGGATTGGAAAATAGAATATACCTGGAGAATATAATGCTGAGTGAAATCAGCCACCCTCACAAGGACAAACATTATAGGATTCCACTCACATGAGCTGTCTAAAGAATCAAATTCATAGAAGTAGAGAATAGAATGGTGGCAGCCAGAGGCAGGTGGGAGGGGATAAGGGGAGGGGTTGTTCAATGGGTAAGAAGTTTCAGTTATGCAGGATGAATAAATTCTAGAGATCCACTATACAACATTGTGCTTAGTTAACAATACCCTACTGCACACTTAAAATTTTGTTAAAAGGATAGATGCCATGTTGTGTTATTACACCCCAAAATTTTTAAAGGTAGAGCAGTAGGCAAGGAAACTTTTGGATATGATGAAAATGTTTATTACCTTGATTGTGCAGAGAATATCATGGGCATCTGCATATGTACAAACTCATTATTTTATATAAACATGTGAGGGGCACCTGGGTGGCTCAGTCGGTTAAGCATCTGACTTTGGCTCAGGTCTTGATCTCACCGTTTGTGGGTTTGAGCCCCGCATCAGGCTCTGTGCTGACAGCTCAGAGCCTGGAGCCTGCTTCAGATTCTGTGTCTCCCTCTCTCTCTCTGCCCCTCCCACGCTTGTGCGCATGCTGGTGCGCGTGTGCTCTTTCTCTCTCTCTCAGAAATAATAAATAAATAAACTTAAAAAAAAAAAAACATGTGCAGGGGTTTGGGGTGTTTTTTTTTTTTGTATATAAGTCATACGTCAATAAAGCTGTTAAAAATGAAAGATAGAATATGGAATTTGGAAAGTAAATATGAAAATTTTGCTTTGTTACTGAGAAAGCTGATTGGAGGAGGTGGATGAAATAAGAAGCTCTGATTGAAATGTTAACATTTCTCCCCCAGTGAGACAGATTCACCTGCCCTGTTAGGCTGAACAACTTCAGGCCTGCCTCAGTACCATCCACCATTCCTCTGGTGATTCCCCTGGCACCAGTAGGGGGGTAGCAGTTTGCACCCCACTTGCTTCCAGAAGGCTCAGAAGAATTTCACAACAGCGCATTACTTAACTCCAAGCTTGAAAATTAAACACGTGATTCCATTTCTCATCTCACAATATGCACACTCAAGTGTTTCAACATATTTGGAGATTAGACAATGATTTTAAGTGATTGCATAAACTCCAGTAGACAATGCAAACAAAATAAGCCACCCCCCCCCATCAATTTAATATAACTTCCCTCCCCTTATCTAAGGTCTAGTGGAGATTTGAGGAAAAAAAATACTGTATGATAAAATTCAAGTAAATGAAATCCCACATGTATTATAGAACTTTTGGATTTCTATTCTACCCAGTCTCTAGGACGGCTCAATCACATGTCTAGGTAAAGGGATGGTCCCTTCTAGGGTAGCAACTGAGGCTTTTTTTTACTGCGATGGATGCATATCTCTTAAAATCACTAAAAACGGAATGAATTTGACTCCCAGTCTTCTATGTCCTTGACCCTTTTTAAACTCTATTTTGAAAGAACTGAGAACCTATGAGAGGGTAGCAAAAAATGGTCCAAAGAAATTATGTAGGGCTGCCACAGAAACACAGAGCATCCAATTAAATTTGAATTTCATGTAAATGATGAATAACTGTTTCAGTATAAATATGTCCCCAATACTGCTAATAAAACAAAACACCCAGATAAGTTTGAGTTTCATATAAACATTTTTTTAAAACAATATGAGTATGTCTCATTCAATATTTAGGGCAAATCTGTAATAAAAATATGTTATTTATCCAATATTCAAATTTAACTGGGTGTTCTGTATTTTTATTTGCAAAATCTGGCAACCCTACCTATATACTCTTCATTCCAGATTCTCCAAATGTCAGCATTTTACCATGTTTATTTTATCATTCTGTCTCTCAAGGAAAAAAAATATACAAAGTTGTAAGTTGAAAACATGATGTCATTCTGCCTTCCTAAAAAGTATATATTGTCTTACATAACCACAGTATAGGAAACTTAGGAATTAGGAAATTAATATTGCCAGACTAGTATTATCTAATCTCTGGCCTTATTTAGACTTCACCAATTATCCCACCAATATCTTGTTTCTTGCACTGGATCCAGGATCTTGCACTTTTTCCAGTTAGTCTCTCGTTTTCTAGCTAATCTCATGTCTAGTTTGTCTCTCATGTTCAGCCTGGTAGAATTTCTCTTTGTCTTTCACGTTTCTTGTTTTTCAAAAATTTTCTTTGTCTTTCAGTTTTGAAGATTACAGGTTGGCAGTTTTAAAGATTATAGACCAGTAATTTTGTACACTCTCCTTCATTTTGGGTTTGCATGGTGTTTCCTTAATATTAGATTCTGATTATACATTCTTGGCAGGAATCCCTCTAAGTTCTGTATTTTTCTCAGTACATTACATTAGGGTGTCTCATTTCTTTAAAGAAGACAGAATAGGGGCACCTGAGTGGCTCAGTGGGTTAAGCATCCTCCTTGATTTTGGCTTAGCTCATGTTCTCATGGTTCATGAGTTCAAGCCCAGTGTCTGGCTCTGCGTTGGGGGTGCGGAGCCTCCTTGGGATTCTCTGTCTCCCTCTCTCTTTCTGCCCTTCCCCTGCTCGCATTCTCTTACTTTCTCTCTCTCCCTCACTCTCTCTCTCTCAAAACTAAATAAATTAACATTAAAAATAAGAAAGAGTACAGAACAATCAGAGGAAACGTCTGTCACGGCACCAGTTCGTATCTACCATATCTAGAAACATAAGCAAATACCTTATGCTTTTTAAAGACTTGGAATGGTGGCTTTTGCAGTCACCTGATCTTCTTACAGTTTCTCTTCTTTCTTATCCAGGACATCCAGAACTCTTTAATGTCCTGCTTCCCTGCAAGCCTCTTCCTGTCACTCTAGTACTGGACACAGGGCTATGGTCTGCAAGATCACTTTCAAGCAGGCAATTTCAGCCTGGTCCTAAAATGCCTAATGAAACTCCTTCCTTATAAAGCCCTCCTCCTAGGAAAGGTTTCCACTTCATTCTTGCCTTAGATCTTGGTGAAGGACCACTCCCAGCAGAGTCAGCTGATACTTCTGATGTTTCCACTCCAAGTGTCATCATGGGAATGAATACCTTTGCCATGTTTTCCTATCTGGTGCCTTGCCCTTCCCCAACTTTTAAATTTTCTGAACCTAACTTATGCTATTTCAATGGCTACCAAAATATTTTTGATGTTTTTGTCCACAGAGAGTTAAATATGAATAGATTTCTAATGCTCTCTTCTGTCGAGTCTCTCACTTTGGGGGAACTTCAGCTGAGATTTTCACAAATTATCCTGCCCCTTTCCTTCTCTCCCATAGGTAGGACTAGTAAAAGAATGGTTGCATCTCAGGAATTCTACTCTTTCTTGCTTTTTGCATTACTTTCTGGCCTCCATTGTAAAATTACTTTTATTTTTAGGAGGTCATTTCTCTAGAGCTCATCCTGTTTCATCCTCAATTTTGAAGAGATAAGATATTGATGATTTGAGGTCTGCTAAAAGAATTCACTATTTAAACAAATACCATCCAAGCTTAACACTTTAAGATGGAAAAACTCAAACCTTTTCTGCCTGCAGAACAACAAATGACTCAGGTCTCAGCGTGGGGTATTCTCTCTCAGCCTGGCTTAGTCTTTCCTAGGTTTCATCATCCTATTTCCATAGAGGTTTAACTAACTCCATAACTTTCTTAAACTTACTCCCCCAGGCCACAGAGAACAACTTCATGTTTCCCTAATAATATCTATATCAACTTAGTGATCATCTCATAGAGCTTGAGATCCTCTACACTGATCCTATTCTTCCCGTCTCCAATCTCTCGTTTCCTTCTTTTTGTGGTTTTAAACTATTCTTTGAAGAATCGTTCCAATAGGTCTTGCGGTCTCTATCTACAATGTTAAGAGGACACCTCTGAATGGTTCCTCTAGAACTCTTGGGGGTGCATTTCAGTGTCACTGAGATATTGTCTCTCCTTTGCTGTTAGATTTGTTTTGGTTTCAGCCATGCTTTCTTATCTAAGGACAATCAAAATGTCTGCCCTTTTTTGAGCCCCCTATTAAAAGCAGTTCAACCTAGGTGCTTTCTTTTCCCTTTCAAGTGTATTTACGCTGGCTCCCAAGATCTAATTTCCTGTGCAAATCTATACAGTCTACATGTCAATCTTTCTCATGTGAAATATCTCTTTTCTTTCAGCTTAACTATGCTATGTGTCCTGCCTCCTCCCCAATGATAAGACCAATGTTATTATCTCATTGGTCTGATGCTGGTAGTTAGAGTGAAATTTATAATTTTTTTTAAGCAATCCAATTCCTCCTTTTTTCCTGAGCAAAATGGATTCTTTCAGAGAGCGTTCTTTCAAAAGTCTATAAGACTTTCTAACTTTTCTAATCTTTATTGGCTTATTAGGCATTGGGCTTGGAATAAAAACACATGAAGTTGCTTTTTAAGTTTAATACAAAACAAAACAAAAACAGCCAATAGGCTGTTTATAATGAGGGCCTTCATTCCTTTTTATAAAATTTTCACCCTCCAACAACTAAAACCACAGTGTAAAACTCTGAAATTTTAAATCATACTCAAAGACTATGTAATTAACCTATCTGGAGCCAACGTGAGACCATATGGTAAGGGTTTAAATCCTGAGCTATGACAAAGCCTGTGAGTCAAAGATCTTAGCACCTCACCTCCCTCCAGTTCTTTCTGTTGGCTCTAAATTCTATTCTAAATAACATAAAAAGGGGACATCTAGGTGGCTCAGTCAGTTGAGTGTCCAACTTTTGATGTCGGCTCAGGTCATGATCTCACCATTCGTAAGATAGAGCCATGAGATCAAGCCCTGCCTAGGCCTGAGCTAACAACGCAAAGCCTGCTTAGGATTCTTTCTCTCCTCTCCTCTTCTCTCCTCTTCTCTCCTCTCCTCTCCTCTCCTCTCCTCTCCTCTTCTCTCCTCTTCTCTCTCTCTCTCTCCCCCCGCCCCCTGTCTCTCAAAATAAATAAATAAACTTAAAAAAAAAAAACATAAAAAAGGTAGAGCACTTGGGACGTGGGATTTAGTTTAGTCTACTAAACCTGCCAGAAACCACAGTCTAGTGCTCTGTGGAAGCCTGGTGTCATAACCCAGCTTGCAGACACAGATGAGACACCAAATAAAAGCAGCAATATATTGTTCCATTTTCCCATTCCAAGAGACCAAACCAAGAGGTCTACATACTAGAATCCTGCTAGTCTGAAATAATTGTGAAAAGTAATAAAAGTGTTACTCTTCATTCCAATCTTGAGTTTCATTTGCTCAGGTAAAATCTGCTCCTGCTTGGGTCAGTCAATACTACATGCAGCGGCTTATTCTCCAATGCCTTGTTGCTTCTCATGAAAGCCCAAGCAGCTGGCTTCTGGTTAAAAATTATAAGTGCATCTACAAAAACTAGACCGAATTAGCAGCTGTTTCTTATCCTAGTGGATAGTTTTCTGTCACCCATGCTGAAATCCTAAAACTGAGGTCACCATTCTAAATTATGAGTAGCCTTCAAATCTGTGCCATTTTGCTCCCCCTACCTTCCCAAGGCTGCAGATTAAAGCTCAAGATGTAAGTGAATACATAAATATTCCTTTCTTTTCTTCCTAAGAATTGATTGATAATTAAGCCCTCTAGTTAATATGCTAAAATGCTAAAAAAATGCCAGTTGGATTACTGATTAAGCACAAGGGAAGTGCACTTAAGATAAGCAGTCATGATGGGCTTTCAAATATTCAGTCCAGAATTGTTGAGACTAACCTACCTAGTCCTTAGCATGGAGGACAGCCTCAGCTCTCCCCAAAAGGAAGAGCAGACATACTTAAGTTGGGATGGACACCTTTGAAGGCAAGCAGATCCAGATGAAAAAGTGAGAGGAAGTTAAACTAACCTTGTTTGGTTGCTCTTAAACTCACCAATCACATCAGGTGCCTCTCCTCCTTTGGGGATAAAATGGAAATCAGGAGGGAGTAAAGAGAAGCCAGAAATATTCTTCTTTTTCTCTCCCAAGGTGTGGGGTAGAAAATCTCACCCATGCATGGAAGTGTGGCTCTTGGGAAATAGAAATGTTTGCCTCTAACAAACATTTCTTAATAGTGTAACAATAAAGTAAAGGAAAACATTAGCAGGGAACACTTTTTCCCCCACTCTTCATGTTTTCACGGGGAAGGACTGCCATTAGCATAACACCACTGATTTCCTTATTTATTTTTTTCCCACATGAAGGCTAGTTACTTTACTGACTGTTAAGTTTCTAAGAATAAACTTGGCTTGAAGACTTTTGGCTCCTTCCCTATCATTTCTCTTATTGTGTATTCTACTTTCTCATCTCTTTTCTCCATGGAATGGACCCCTAGTTTGGAATAAGTTCCATTTAGGTGGAGTGTATTTGCAGGTTCACTTGGCTGCATCTACATCACATTATCCAACAGCTTCATCAGTCATAAAGCTGATACTGTCATCTCCTGCTGTCAATATCCTGTGTCTGTCCCCCAACTGCTTCTGAACTCAAGTGGAGCAAAGAGGGGATATTGTTTATCAGGCCCCTTCAGCCCCAACAGTAATGCAGAGCAAATGTGACAGTGACTGGCATGGGACAGGCAATTAATAAATCTGTCTCCCATTTTAAGCTGAAACATCTAACATACAGACTCAAAGACCTTTTTTTTTCATACCCCCCACCCCTTTGCATATGATTTAAAGACTATTCAAAGGAGTAAAAATCAAACTCTTCTCCACTCCTTCTATTACATGGCATGTCATCAGGTTAAAATAACACATCAGTTATCTCTGGCAAACTCCTTGAGCATTCTTTTTCAAATCTCTCTGTCCATCTACATAATCTGGGACCCAACTGGTAATGAGGTTTTGTCGACTCTCACCAGTTTGAGCAGGCCTAAATGAAAGAGAGGATGAGGAATAATCAGGCAATATGGTGTAGTTAATTTCTATGAGCCCAAAGACTCACAGCTAATGGGACCATGGAAGCACCAAGGGGAGTGGGTTCTTTGTTATAAAATGGGTCAAATTTGTTTTCCATTATGAGTCTGCATTGTGTAAGTCGGTGCTGTGGTACTTCTCTGTTCTGTTCACAAAGCTCCTCTCATTCCTGCTGTGATAAAACAGGAAGGTCTGTTTTCATGGAAAACAGACCGGCTTCTCAGCCTGGAGATATAACACAATGCACATCCCAATTGCGGATGTCCCAATTTGCAGCCGCCATCCCTCTCTGGACAATCCCCAGGGCCATTCTTTAATGACAGCCTTCACATATAAGAAGGGCTATTGTATGGCAAATCTACTTCTGAATAGAGCTGAACAGGAGGAAATAACTCTAAATTACACCAAATCCATGCAGGTTGGACATTAGTAAGAACTCTCAAATAATAAAACTCTTGCTGGACATGGATCCAGGTTATGACAGTATAGGATTATCCAGGTCATCCTTAGGGATACATTGACAGGAAATCACTGTGTAGAAAGCTTTAGACCTGAATAGGGTAACTATCTGGCCTAGGTGCCACCATTCACCAGTTCCCTAATCATGACAGACATCACTAATTGAGCTCAGAAATCCTACTGAGCCCAGACATGGCCACAGAATTACTCTCAGTGTTGTGCTTTAATGGTATATTAGCAATAGATCAGAGCAGACACAGGAGACAAAAACTTGGCCATCACTATTTTAGGCCTGCAAAGAAGTCTCTGAAGTTTCAGATATAGATACTGGCATTCAGCATTTTATTATTAAATATGCTTTCCTTTGATATAATAAAGCACATTTGTGAAACTACCTTATCCTTTTAGTGTAACATATTCCAAGCAAACCGGACTATCAATAATAAATTTTCTGAAGATGATGAACACAAAGATCTCTAGCTGAATCCTGCCACACATTATATCCCAGGAAAAAAGGTGACAGGCGGGGTTGGGGGGTAGGTTGGGGCAAGGATGTTCAAAGAAAGATCATCAGATGGAAAAAAAATCACTACATAATGAGTTACGATATTTTCATCAGCTCCTATTTCAAATATTTAGCAGAAAAGAGGTGCAAGTTTAAAAACATTTTAAGGAGGTTTTAAGAAAAATGAAATTAAACAAATAAGAAGAGACGTCATTTCAAGCAGGCTTATGTGAATCACTGATTATCATGGCTAAGAATGAGCAAGCATGGACTTATGAAAACTTAGCAGAGAAAATGCAAAATGCACCCACATAATTGTGAGAGATATTCCAGTCTGGATAGAGACTGCCCTAGTAGGGATATCAGAATGGTTATATTTTGTGACTCTGTTTTTATTCTCTTCCAAACTAATCATAAATGAAAAAGGGATCTATGACATAACACAGCCATGCAGTAGTCACAAGAGAGCTTATGTCCCTCATCCCTGACCAGTTCCCATGAATATAAGCCACAGAATGCAGAGGTCCTAGTTAAAGTAATGGGAAAACAAACATTTTCATGTTTTTCAAAACTTCTACGTATTACATAAATGTGTACTGTTGCACATACAAATATATGTAGCCGTTTGTAGTTTTCTACTAATGACATCATGCATCATGACCAACATGGCCTAGAGCCAGGAAGACATAGTTTTAAAGTCCAATCAGTCATTTAATTGGTATGTGACTTTGGGCAAGTTAATTAAGTTTTATGTGTGTTACTTTGAAGTCTTTTATGACAATTCTATTCAGCACTCTTATGAAGATGCTCACTCAGTGGCTTATCTGACCTAGAGTAGTGACTTAGCAAATTTATTCTACTGCTGTATTATGAAAAGCAAATAAACACACCCAATCAAGTAGATTGACTTTACTTTATTTGTAGTTTATTTCTCTTAGAAATAAATGTAAGACTGATCAAACCAGTAATCTGCTACTCCAAAACTCGGAATTTCAGCTGGTGATGGCCACTGGGAATAAAGTGCTTATAAAATACACCCTAATATCTTTGGACTGACCTTTAGTAGGACAATAAGGAGTTTACCTGCTAGTGTCTGTTTGATGTGGTTTGAAGTGTTGGGGTTCGAGCCGATGGCTAAGAAAGAATTCTTGACACATCTTCGGTGCAAAAAGGTGGTTATATTAAAGCACAGGGACTGGGACCTGTGGGCAGAAAGAGCTGCCCAGGGATTGTAAGGAGTGACTGATTGTATACTTGGGAGTTGGGGGAAGTAAAGTCAAGAGGAAGCTTCCGGAAAGGACTTTCATATGCTAAAGACTACTCCTAGGATCCTGGAGGCCAAGCTATTGTCAAGCTAAAGTGGTTTTTTCCCTATAGCAAAGCATTAACATTAAGACAGTGAGGAATTCCTGGAAGAAAGTTATACTATGCCTGCCTCAAGTGTTTGTCTATAGGCTGCAGGTTATAAGGCATTTAACTTTATCCACATTTCCTTCTGCCTTTGTTTCCCACATCATGTTTATGGCATAAGCAATATAACACAGAGAATGAGAATCAGACTGCCTGAGTTCAAACCTCAGCTCTACCACTTACAAGATACAGGACTTTGGACAAATTTCTTAACTGCTCTGTGCCAGTTTTTTCATCTGTAAAATGGAAGCAATTTATAAGTTTCTACCTTATATGGTTGTTCAGAGGAGTAAATGATTTAATGAATGAAAGTACTTAAGGCATTTGCTTGACATACAATTCACACCACATAAATGTTAGTAACTATAATGTTTACCAAACTTGTTCAATCTGATGCACACAAAATTCATTCAGGGTAAATACTGCCCCATTCTTACAATAGATTCTATGCTATACAACTTGCTAGCAATGAATTTGTTCAGTGATTTAGGACATGTAAAGGGTTAAGTTCCCTGACATTTATTTCATCTGAAGAGGAATATCTATTCTTGGAGGTAGACCGGACATTTTTTTTTTCCCCTCTCCAAGGAGGCCAAATTTCTGTGTATTGAATGAAAGAGGGAAAAAAATAAATTAAAGAAGAAAATGAGAAAGAGAAAATAATCTTGGCAAATGCCCCTGAAATGAAAACCCTTCTCTCTTATTTAATTATAACATTCATAAGGACAAAGATGTGGCCAGCTTTCCCATTGCCTTGACCATGCATTGTCAGCTTTTCACTCTCTTTCTGACTCTTCATTCAATTATGGATAGCACATACTTTAGTAGCCATACATATAAAAGAAATTTCACTCTGATTAAATATTGAACATTAAGATGGTCAGGCATACGTGCAAACAAGGAAGGCCTGAGTCAGTGGGAAATCTCAGCAACAAGGAATGGTCCCAACGAGGCTATCCATTCCAGAAAAGTGACAGAGACATTTATAAAACTGCCTGAAGATTATAAATCAAATTGAGAACCCAAAGAAATTACTGTATGTTGGATATATAAATATATATAATCACGTATACACAACAATGATTCATGCCATTGAGGGACCCAGAAAAGCTAACTTTCAGATATAAATAATGCTGAGTTTCTCAGACATGCTTTTGCCAGGAGACAGGGAGCAAGGATGGAGTTCGCTGCTCATTGGTCAAACAAGCATAAAAGAACTGACCGGAACCTGCGAATTTCAGGTATTAGGGTATGCAGAATGACAACTCATGCCTAAGCAGCACTGTGCTTTCCCTCCTCAAAGTACTTAGCAAACCTGACCAATAAATCTCTCTAATAGCCCCTAGGAGGTAGATTGTGGCATTATCCCATTTTATGGATAAGCACTCTATAGAATGTAGGCTTGTGAATCTGCCCAAGGCTAGAGGCAAATTTGTCTCAGCTCCTTAGGGCTTAAGAAGCTGTGCTGTTTTAGAAAGAAGGTGGACTTGGAGCCTGTTGAAGTTGTGAACTCAAATCTTTTATTTCAGATTTACGCTTAGTTCCTTCAACTGAAAAATGTTTTGTGTAGTTTAATTATGTCTCCTAAAGAACACTTAATGTTTTAGGAAAGAAGAACCCTATGACTGACCAATCATGTCTAAAATGGTAGCTGGTTTTGCCCATGGTAATTTCAGTTCTACATTTCCTCTCATATACCCATATCACTTTACCTCCCTTACCTGCATTCTAGTTTGCGTCACGGTCTCGTCCCAAACTACTGTGCCTAGGCCTATCAGAGAAACCTACCATGGCTCATTCCTCTGCTGCCCACAAACCTTTCGTGGCTCATAGGACCAAAACATTCACTAAGCAAGTGCTTTGTATTTGTTGCTGTATAGCATAGAAAGGTTATAGCAAAATGAACAGTGATTAGTTGATAGGTTCATTCATTCATTCAAGCAACGATTATTTATTGAATGCCTACAAGTGTCAGGCACTTCCTGGGCACTGCAGATGCAACAGTGAATAAAACAGACAATAGTCTCTGTCCTCAAAAAGCTATATTCTAGTGGGATAGATAGTATACAGATAAAAAAGTAAAATACATAACATTGTTAGGCAGTAGAAGGATTAAGGAGAAACAAAAAAGTGTCGAGAAGGGGGATATGAGGTCATGGGAAGATTATTAAAATTTTAGATAAGTTGGTCAGGGTTAAGCCAGAAAGGCAGCATTTGAGCAAAGACGTACAGAAAATGAGTAGTTATTTTGTACCATGCGCTTTAAATACAAAATTACCCTGTGAAGGTAATGTTATTTCCCTACTTTACTGATGAGGAAGTGGTCTAGTTAAGTCTAGAATTGCCAGATTTATCAAATAATAATGGAGTGTAGCAGGATTCTTGCACACAGAGATGGGACACTGAGGTCCTTCTTTCCAGGAAGCAGCTTTATTTGTGCCGGCATGAGCTCAGCAGTCTAAGACCCCAAAAAGGGTAAACTCCAAGCGCAGCAGGGTGTAACTTTTTATGCAATTTCTACTTCTTTGTCTCCCATATATGGTGACACATAAAGTCTGATTGGATACAGTCCAAGTTACAGAGTTACATCAGAGCTATGCATAAATGTAAAGGTGTTAGAGAAACTGGTCTGATTACCCGGCAGAAGAAACAAGCAGCACTCGGAGATCTATTTTACACCAGTGGGCTCAGAGGAGATCGTAATCCAGAGGTCTGAGCCCAGAGCATCAACACCTGGGACAATTTATAGTCTCTTGGAACGTGGCAAGCAGGGTGGGAAGAAAAGCCCGGAAGAGGAGTCTTCGGGTAGGGACTGGAATTCCCCTATCAGTCCTGTCAGCCATCTTGTAACAGATTTTTCCCTATCAAAGGAGTTGATTGGGCCACGTTCCATGTTGCCTTCCTTTGTTCTGAGAAGGCCTCCACCACAATCCTTCAGGAGGGGGTCTACCATGACAGCACACTGAGTTAAATTCGAATTTCACGTAAGTATACACCATGCAACATTTGACTTACTTAGAATAAAAGCAAAAAAAAAAAAAAAAATGTATTGTTTATCTGGAGTTTCTGGCGCTGGGAAATGACAATGCCTAAAGTAATCAAGGAGATTCTTGGGGTGCCTAGGTGCCTCAGTCAGGTGAGTGTCTGACTTTGGCTCAGGTCATGGGCTCATGGCTCATGGGTTAAAGCCCCATTTAAGGCTCTCTGCTATCAGCAAGGAGCCCACTTCTGATCCTCTGTCCCACTCTCCACTCCTCCCCAGTCTCTCTCAAAAATAAACACTTTAAAAAAAAAAAAAAGATTCTCAGTAACACTAATACTAATAATGTTAAACACTTATATAGTGCTTCTGTATACCAGGCATTGCTCTGAATTAACTCAATAATCATAGTAACACTAGCTAAGTACTATTATTGTTCCCACTTTACAAATGAGACAGCAAAAGCACAGAGTAAGTTACATTATGGTTTTGAATCCTGGAACTGAATTGGGACTGGAAAAAGATTCTGTCACTTTGCTAAAGATCTAATGTTAACTTTAGAGCATTGTTGTAGAAAGGATTTTTATTCTTTTTATTTTCATTGTTTCTCAACTTATGTACTATCTAAATAGATATTTGTATTTTATGTTTATTTTGTGCATCATTTGAGCAGTTGCCATTTATTGAGCTATTATATTCCTAGATTTCTTATATCCTATCTCTAGTTCTTTTTTAAAAAAATTAAAATTTTAAAAATATTATGTTTCTCAGTCAGGGGCATGCTGAGTTCAGTGGGCAATTCTTTTTTTTTTTTTTTTTTTTAAGTTTATTTATTTTGAGAGCGGCAGCATGAGTCGGGGGAGGGGCAGGGACAGAAGAGGGCAGAAGATCTGAAGCAGGCTCCACTCTGACAGTAGAAAGCCCAGTGTGGGACTGGAACTCACAGACTGTGGGATCATGACCTGAGCTGAACTTGGATGCTTAACCGACTGAGCCATGCAGGTGCCCTGATTCTACTTCATTTCAGATTGGGTTTAGGCATTTGTAAGATATATAAAATAATCTGTGTATTCAAAGTCCATCTTAATAATGGAATGAAAGAATAAAAATTTGCAAGGTCTGCCCTGTGGCCATAGGCCCCTGGTCCTTGGAATGCAAGTGACAAGCATCTACAGAAGGCAGAGATCAAATGCACAGAACTGTGGATAAGAAGTGTGACCATGTGATCACATGGGAGACACAGAAATGCAGACAGAGTAGACAGTTAAAAGGCAGGATGGGCTCAAATGACAGTCTCTGCATGCCCTGATAAGCAGTATTGGCTTCACCCTGTAGGCAAGTTATAATCACTGAAGTCTTTGGTCAGGGAAACTTCCTCTTTCTCCCCCTATTTTTATGATTTAGAATAATAACTGAATCACCTGTACTAAGGAAGGATTGAGCAGGTAGGTCACAAAATCTCTTTCAGCGTTACTCTTCCTTCTAGTGAAACAAAAGAAATAAAAGAAATCCTCACCTTCTCTTGGGGCTCCTTTTATAAATACATATGCTCACCAACTTAATGATGGTTTGACTTATGATTTCTTGACTTTATGATGGTGCAAAGGTGACACACATTCAGTGGAAGCTGAACTTACAATTTTAAAATTTGATCTTTTCCTGGGATGGTGATATGCAGTCTGACACTCTCTCCTGATGCTGGGCAGGGCAATAGCTGCCTCACCCAGTCAGTGATGTGCTCAGGAGGGTAAATTATCAATGTGCTCACCACCATTCTGTACCCACACAGCCAGTCAACAATCAACGCACTCACAACCATCTTGTACCCACACAGCCGGTCTAGTTTTCACTTTCAGTATGGTATTGCACAAATTGCATGAGGTATCCAAAACTTTATTATAAAATAGGCTTTGTGAAGAAAAATAAATAAAATAAGGCTTTGCGTTAGATGATCTTGCCCAACTGCTGGCTAGTAGAAGTGTTCTGAGCACATTCCAGGTAGTCTTGGCTCAGCTGTGATGTTTGATAGATTAAGGTGTATTAAATGCGTTTCAATTTATGATATTTTCAACTTAAGATGCATTTATCAGTACATAACCCCAATGTAAATCAAGAAAGATCTGTATATTTATACATAAAGAGTCATGACCTCCTTTTAAATGCCCAGTATTCTCTGTGGTACCTACAAAAATAAACTTGCATATAATTAAGTCCCTAAACAGCTTTCTCAGAGAATCACAGGAATTAGGCAATGGCCCTGCATGATTAAGCACATGTTTCACTGGATGCATTACTCCATGTCTTTCCTTAATGGAATGTAAAATAAAATGGAAAACTAATTGGGAGATTTGACAGGCTCTTTCCATCTTTCTCAATCAAGAAAGAGTAAGCAACATTCGAAATAGACTTAAACAATAGCAAGGAACATTCTTTTTTTCAGCAGGGACATTTTGAAATTCATATTCCATTTGTAAGACTCTCACTGAAGTACTAAATTAAAAAAGAGTTCTAATTTCCCAGGTGCTTCATTCCTGGGAACACCTCCCTTTCTGCAAGTTGTACAGTACTCCCTTGGCATTGAATAGAGCTTGATTCATTTTACAACTATCAGAAATGCCAAGTTGAGTATTTCAGAAAATAAGAGGATAAGGACCACTAGGTAAAAAAAATACCTAGATTTTGGGTGGCGTCTAATACATCTATGAAGTGAAATCAATCTGGTTCCAGTTGATGTGGGGATTTAGTGTACAAACATACACAGATTCTGTTAAACAACAACAAAAAACACAATCTAATTACAAAACAGGCAAATGTACATGGAGAGATGGTTCACGAAGAGGGAGTAAAGATGACAGAAAAGCACATTAACAGATGTTCAACATCATCAGGTACGAGAGGAACACATAGTAAAACTATAATGACTTATCAATACACACCTATAAGAATGGCTAAAATTAAAAACAGTGAAAACACCAAATGCTGGCAAGGATATGGGTAAACTGGATCACTCATATGTAAGAGGGAACATAAAAAAATGTTTATGTTCAAAACAGATTTACAGTCTCTTTAAAAACTAAACATGTAACTACCTTATAACCCAGAAATTGCATTCCTGGGCATTTATCTCAGGGACACAAAAAATTACATTCACACAAAAACTTATGTATGGATGTTATTTGGCTTTATCCATAATAGTCAAAAACTAGAAAGATGAAAATGTCTTTCAACAGATGAATGGATGAACAAACTTTGGTATATCTGTATCACAGAATACTACTCAGCAATAAAACAGAACAGATTATTGATACACACAACTATCTACATAAATTTCTGGAGAATTATTTCGTAGAAAATGTCAATCCCAAAAGTTTTCAGGCTGCAAAATTCATTAATATTCTTGAAATTATGAAATTATATAAATTATAGAACAGATTGGTGGCTTCCTGTGGTGAAGTACAGTGAGGGGATGAAAAAGAAAGGGAGTATAGCTATTAAAGTCAACATGAATGTTCCTTATAGTGATGAAAACGTCCTGTATCTTGATGGTATTAATGTCAATATCCTGGTTGTGATATTGTACTGGTTTTACAAGATGTTACCAATCGGAGAACTGGATAAAGGGCACTTGAGACTTCTACATATTATTTATAACTGCATTTGTGTCTACAATTATTTCAAAACAAAAAGTTTAATTAAAAAATAATAAGGTGCATCTCTTCTTAGCCAGGTCTACTTTCTTGCTATAGCTCCTCTTTCTCTGGCTTACAATAACTGTTAGATCCATTTGCCCCTTGAGGCCTACAGCCGGTAACAATTCCATGCTGTTTTTAGTCTTTAAAAAAAGTTTATTGGGACGCCTGGGTGGCTCAGTCGGTTAAGCGGCCGACTTCGGCTCAGGTCATGATCTCGCGGTCTGTGAGTTCTAGCCCCGCGTAGGGCTCTGTGCTGACAGCTCAGAGCCTGGAGCCTGTTTCGGATTCTGTGTCTCCCTCTCTCTGACCCTCCCCAGTTCGTGCTCTGTCTCTCCCTGTCTCAAAAATAAATAAACGTTAAAAAAAAATTATTAAAAAAAGTTTATTTATCTTGAGAGAGAGACAGAGAGAGAGAGAGAGAAAGAGAGAGAGAAAGAGAGAGAGAGAGAGAGAGAGAGAGAGAGAGAGAGAGAGAGAGAGAAAATGAGCAGGGGAGGGTCAGAGAGAGAAGGAGAGAGAGAACCCCAAGCAGGCTCTGCACTAACAGTCCCCACGAGGAGCTTGAACTCATGAACTGTGAGATCACAACCTGAGCTGAGAACAAGAGTCGGTCACTTAACAACTGAGCCACCCAGGCGCCCCAATAATACATTTTTTAAAGCATTACTCCATCTGTTTCCTTCCAAGACTCTGAATGGTATAAATGTAAATATGATTTTCACCGGGCTTGGCCTTGAGCTCTCAGGTGAGGCCCTTAGTGAGAGACAAGTTATGTTGTAGTTGAAAGAGCGCATAAGTGAAGGTCATGGAGCATCTGTTGAGCACCTCTTATGTATCAGGTACAAGGTTAAATGATTCTGCATGAATCATGTCATGAATCATCTGAGTTAGATACTTACTCTCCATTTCATGATAAGTATCCTGCCATCACACTGCCACACTTCTAAGGGCTTGGATTCTAGTCTAGCTTTGGCAAAAATCCTCCTGAATATAATTTTCTTCTTTCCTTTTAAGCTTTAACATTGATGTTTTATGACGAATGCTTAAGAAGCTTGTCCACACTCAAGAGCACTTTTCCCTTTGAGTCATTCATTTTTTTGTCTATTTCAGAAGTCACCAAGTTAGTGTCCCCACCTCTCTTATGATATACAAGGGTAGGAAGCATGAGTGGGGAACAATGCGCTGAGCCCGAAATCCAGGGATACTGGTGCTTAACAAACCTCCCATGTGACACTGGACAAGACATTTAAAATTGCTGATGTTCAACTTCCTCACCTAAAAATATGGCTAAAAACTAATGATTCAACAGATCCCTTTCCATTCTAATATATCATGGTTCCATGAAAGAACATATCTTTCTTTCCTTTAAATACTTTTTTTTGGTTTTAAGTTTCAATTTTTTTCTTTATTTTTGTTCTAGGGACACAGTCTTTAATTATATAGTTTTTTTCTGTTCTCTGTAGTCTATCATTTTTTACCAAACTGTCTTTGCCAAACTCAGAGAAATATATATGAATCTCCATGAGATTCTCATTGCATTTGTAATTTGTTTCCACACAGTAACATAATCAAAACTCAAGATTTGAGTGAGATTTTGTTTGTGTAATTTTCTAAAAAAAAAAAAAAAAAATCCTTACTATCTGTTATTTCTTTTTCAAGTGATCTCTCTGAATTAGAAATTTTAAAAGAGAGAGAGATTTAGAGACCTTAGAAACAGTATTGTTTCTACTTGAATACTACCAGAGGGAGGGGGTACCTGCCTGGCTTACTCAGCAGAGCATGTGACTCTCAGTTTCAGGGTTGTGAGTTCAAGCCCCACATTGGACATGGAGACTACTTTTTAAAAAACATTTCTTTTAGTGTTTATTTTTGAGAGAGAGTGAGCGCAAGCAGGGGAGGGGCAGAGAGAGAGGGAGGCAGAGGATCCGAAGCAGGTTCCATGCTGATGGCAGAGAGCCAGATGCGGGGTTCAAACCCACCAACCGTGAGATCATGACCTGAGCCAAAGTTGGATGCTTCATTGACTGAGCCACCCAGGTGCCCCCTGGGCATGGAGCCTACTTTAAAAAACAAAAAACAAAAAACCAGGGGCGCCTGGGTGGCTCAGTCAGTTAAGCGTCTAACTTCGGCTCAGGTCATGATCCTGCGGTTCGTGAGTTTGAGCCCCGCATCAGGACTCTGTGCTGACAGCTCGGAGCCTGGAGCCTGCTTCAGATACTGTGTCTCCCTCCCTCTCTCTCTGTCCCTCCTCCCACTATCTCTCTTTCAAAAGTAAATATTTTAAAAAAAATTTTTTTTAAATCCAGCTGAAATCCTACCAGAGGGTCCCTCAATTTGGCCCATTTTCCATTTTGAACATTTGGCCCAACCAAACTGGAACATTTTTCTTCACTTCTGTCTATCCATCCCATGCCACTGTAAGAAACTCTTTGTTTACTGGAGGTGTTTTATGTTCTTGGTATTGTGACAGCCTATTTAAAAGAAATGGAACTTGTGTCCTGTGTAGGAGTATTTTGCTCTTGCCATTAAAAGGCCTGTACTCAGCCTGTCAGAGAAAGAAAACCCAATCTCATTTCCATCTAATATATACTGCAGAAACATTACTCTGATATGAACCAGAGCTTGAAAATGGAGAAGCAATTGTTGTTGCTAATCAGCACAAATATCACACAGAGACAATTGCTTTTTTTTTTTTTTTTCTGTGCAAACAATGTGCTCACCCATTAAATTCAGGTGCACTATTGACACAAACTGATAAGAAGCTGTTCTTAGCCCCAGATGCCTCAGAAATGCTGACTTGTGTCTCCAAGGACCACAGTTACTATCTACTTCTCTCTGAAGCAAAAAAGACGTGCAAAATGAAAGCAGCTACTACTTACAAAGTACATAGTAATTGCCAACATTTATTGAGTACTTATTGTGTATCAGGCACCATAAAAGGTGCTTGACATATTTCTTTTTTCCTTCTTAGAACAAACTTAAGATTTGTATACTATTATGTCGATTTTTCTTAAACAACTTACCCAAGTTCACACTATTAAAAATGGCAGTAGAGGGACTCCAATCTAGTCCATTTAGATGACAAACATTGTATCTTCTCTCTACATATGAGACTGCTCAGAACAAGCTAAATATAGCCAGCCCATGCACCCACTCAATCATTTATTCCATACATATTTATTGAGCCCTTAATGTAAGCCAAACATTATTCTGGAAAATCAGGATATATCACTGAAAAAGAATATAAAACCTCTGCTATTATGATGCCCACATTATAGAGAAGGGGCATAAAGAGTAAGTAGACCATACCCACATAGTTTTTAATAAAGTAATATACAGCATGTTAGAAAGTGATAAGTGTTATGGGGAGGAGTGCGGGGAAGCAGAGTAAGGGGGATGGGATATGTGGATCATGTATGTGGTGGGTGGGGCTGGACACAATTTTAAGTTGAGTGGTCAAACTGTAAAGGTAACACTTAAGCAAATATTTGAAGGTAAGGAAGTTTGACAGATGGAAATTGCAGGAAAAGTGTTTGCAAGAAGGGGAACAATTCATGCAAAGACAATAAGGCAGGAGAGTGTCTTGCATAATTGAAGAACAAAAACAGCAAGGAAGCAGATATGTCTGAAGGAGAATGAGTAAAGCAGTGAATAGCTGGAGTTGAGCTTGGAGAAGTAATGTGGGCTAATGGAAAGAATTTGACTTTTATTCTGCATAAGATGGGAGCCATCAGAAGTTTTGGGGCAAACAAATGACATCATCTGACTTACTTTTAGAGAGAATCACTCTGGCTACTATATTAAAAACAGAGCGTAGGGGCGCCTGGGTGGCTCAGTCGGTTAAGCGGCCGACTTCAGCTCAGGTCACGATCTCACGGTCCGTGGGTTCGAGCCCCGCGTCGGGCTCTGGGCTGATGGCTCAGAGCCTGGAGCCTGCTTCCGATTCTGTGTCTCCCTCTCTCTCTGCCCCTCCCCCGTTCATGCTCTGTCTCTCTCTGTCTCAAAAATAAATAAAACGTTTAAAAAAAAAATTAAAAAAAAAAAAACAGAGTGTAGGGGGAAACAGTGGGAACAGGGACACCTGTGAGAAGGCTCACACAGGGTGATAGCAAGTGATAAATTCTGAATATATTATGAAGGTAGAGCAAATAAAATTTCCACTGAGATCAGATGTAGAGTTTGGGAGGAAAAAAAAAAGTGAGGGGCAGGCACCTGGGTGGCTCAATTGGTTAAGCGTCCAACTTCAGCTCAGGTCATGATCTTGCAGTTCGTGAGATTGAGCCCCGCGTTGGGCTCTGTGCTGACAGCTCAGAGCCTGGGGCCTACTTCAGAATCTGTGTCTCCCTCTCTCTCTCTCTGCCCCTCCCCCACTCACACTCTCCTTCTCTCTTTCTCAAAAACAAATAAACATTAAAAAATTTTTTTAAAGTGAAATCCAGGATTATCCAAGATATTTGATCTCCAAAACTACAAGGCTAGAGTTTTCATAATTAAGTTCATAAAGCCTAGAGATGGAAGAGAATTTGGGAGGAAGATCAGAATTTCAGTTTTAGAAACATTAAGATTGAGATATCCATTACACATCCAACTGGTGGTGTTGAGCAGGAAGCTATACCTATCAGCCTGGATTTCAGGATCTTGGCCTGGTCTGGAGGTGTCAATCTGGCAGACTGTGGCACTAGACTGGAGACCAGATGGGATCACCAAGGGAGTGAGTAGAGATGAAGAAAACAATAGGACTAAGGGCTGCACTCCAGGAGAAAACAACTCTAAGGGGTTCAGAAAATGAGGATGAACCCGCAAAGGAGGGTCGAAGAGAAATAACAAGTGAGATAGGAGGAAAGCAAAGAAAATAATGTTCTGAAAGCTAAATGATGAGGGTGTGTCAAGGAGCAGGGAGACCACCATGCCTAGAGTAGTAAGTGCCTCTCTAAGTCAAATGTGATGAAGACTGAGAAGAATCCATTAGCTTTAGTATCATCAAGATCTTGACAAGGACGCTGTCACTGAAGAGGATGGAAAGCCTGAGGTAGAAAATTTTACAGAGAAAAGGAGAAGGAGAATCAGAAGCAGAGAGAATAGACAATGGTTTTAAGGACACAGAATGCAAATGGAAGAGAAGAAATAGTTATAAAACTTGTGGGGGAGGGGTGCCAGGCTGGCTCAGATGGAAGAGCATGGGAGTCTTGATCTGGTGAGGTTCAAGCCCCATGCGGAGAGCACAGACTACTTAAATTAAAAAAAAAAAAAAAAAAAAAAAACTAAAAAAAAAAAACCTGGTGAGGGAAACAGCCTAAGATTTTTTTTTCTTCAAAAGGGGGAAAATAGCAGCATGTTTGACTACTGACAGAAATGGTCCAGCACAGAGGAAAAGGTCTCCTGCATTGGAAAGAGAGGGCATAATTGCTTGATACCTTTTGAGTAGGCAGAAGGGGATAGAATCTAGTGAGCAAATAGGTATTGATTTTTAGTTAGGGATGTGGATAGCTCAACTACAGAAACAAGAGTCATATTTTGGTTGAGTCCACAGGTGGGGTGGATGTGGGTGGAAAATTATCTTCTGATTGCTTCAATTTTCTCAGTGAAGTTAGAAGCAAAGTCATACACAAAGAACAGAGTAAGAAAGTAAGAGAGTGAGTCACTAACAGTATATGGTACGGCTGCTGAGGACCTTTCAGGACACACTTAAAGTATGTGGTCATGAGTTTAAAGTGGGACCAAGCAGTATGATCCAGAAGTTTTGTTCCAGGCACAGTCGACTGCATGGGCATATCACTGGGGACGGGATGAGTTGGGTTTAGTCAAAATGTTTCTCTTGTCAAAAAAAAATTAATGAGGGGCGCCTGGGTGGCGCAGTCGGTTAAGCGTCCGACTTCAGCCAGGTCACGATCTCGCGGTCCGTGAGTTCGAGCCCCGCGTCAGGCTCTGGGCTGATGGCTCAGAGCCTGGAGCCTGCTTCCGATTCTGTGTCTCCCTCTCTCTCTGCCCCTCCCCCGTTCATGCTCTGTCTCTCTCTGTCCCAAAAATAAAAAAAAATAAAAAAAATAAATTAATGAGAAACAGTCAAGGGAATTCAAGATGAATGCAAAAACAAAGTGATTATAATGACTGACCATGAAATTTAAGTCAGGAGGGAACACCACAGAATAAAAGGGAATGTGCAAAATTTATGGAGATTTAAAGATCTAGAGAAAAAGAGAGACTGGGGTTCCTTCTAGGTCTTCTGAAAGCTCAGAATTCCTCTCATCTCTTGATGTTAGATCTGGGGTGGAGGGGCATGCGTTTATGATACTTAGTAGGCAAGGCCTTATAATTTGAAACAGCATCTACCTCTGTACATATTCTCCCCAGTTCTCAAAGGTCTAAGGTTCGGGAGATATGGAAGTTCCTTTTTTCTCTCACCTTGAACCCAGGTTAGAGGTTAGAGGGTCTAAGGATTGGCAACTCTCTGTCTAGAAATAGAATGCAATCTATAGAAGTCTATGTGAGCAAGAAGGGTGTGTGTGTGTGTGTGTGTGTGTGTGTGTGTGTGTGTGGATTCATTGACAACAGTAAACCAGAAAATATATTCCCAAAAGACTACTCTTCTATTCCTTAAGTGAAAAGGAACTGAGTGATAGGAGAGACTTTCTCCAAGAAGACTAAAAGGTAGCAGTTTTTAGCCTTCTAGCCAAAAGTAGCTGATAATAACGAATCTTTCCCCAGCTCCCTACACGACTTTGATACTCCATAGAGCCTCCTGGGATGCACAGGATGCTGACAGCAATGGCTTATGTTCCCGTAAACCTCTTTCTTATTCTTCCTTCTCATTCAGAAGGGGAGTGGGAGAATGGCCTTCAAACAAGGTTAGTATTTCTTTCCTCTATGCCAGAATTCTGCCACTTACCATATTATTAGTCAGTTCTGGATATTGAAATATTATTTATAATTCCATTGTAAATATATAATTTATATTCCCATAATTCCATATCCTAATGTGCAAGAGACTATAATCACACTATTTGACCTCTTTACATGTCCCTTACTAATACAAAGATTACATTTAACCCATTGTCAATTTTCTTGATAAGAACACCAAAGAATTTCCTCTACTTTCCCCACTCAAAGTCCAAATAAACTGCACTTTTATAATCCCTCTGGATCTTCAGTCCCTTTCCATCTGTCAGCTGTCACTAGAAAACCCTTTCAACGTTTTCTGTAACTTGAATTTGCCATACAACAATCTTAGTAATTGAATTCTCTTAGCTTAGACAATAACCCCCTTTCCTGGAAGTTTATGATAATGCATGAGACACTAGTGCTTCTAGAATTTTGGCCTCGTAAAAACACCATAGCCATTGGTGGGTACTGACAATTCAGAGTCAGTAGAGTGGAGAAAGGACTCTTTTTGAATCCCCTAGATATGGATACAAAACTCACTTTTTTGTGTTCAAAAAAGACAGAGATAGTAGGATATAAGAAGCACTGTACAAATTTTAACATGTTGTATAAAAGTTAAATTATCTTTTCTTTTTTGAGTCAGAAGCCGTGATATATAGGGAATCCACCCACTTTCCTCCTACATTTTCTACCCAGCTGCCAATACTGAAATGGTTCTTGTCTTCCCTGTCCTTACCTTTAGTGAATTTGCTAATTTTCCTGAGTCTCATTTTGTCTCAAAAGCAAAACAGATTATATATAAACATAATATGTGTGTGTGAAAGAGACAGAGAGACAGAGAGAGAGACAGTTAAAAATGTCCTGCTTCTTCCAGGGATGCTCCCCAGGTAATCAGGAGACCTGGAACTCTGTCTAGGCTGTATCTGAAGGCAACTTGATGGGCATGGATATGTGTATGTCAGTATGTGTCTGTGTATGTCTGAAAGTCATGGAACAGAATAAGACTCCAAGCCTTGGAAGAAAGAAGGCCTAAAACATAAGATTCCATTTGCAGTACAGGTAAGGGTCAAGGACTAATAATTCAATTCGAAGGGGCTGACCCTACAGAACAGACCTGATGGAGTAAACAGCTTCAGTGAGCAATGATGAAATAATTCCCAAACACAAGTGGATACAGGATTACAAATATACCCAAAGGTGGTGGAAGGGATGCTCAGTGTGCTCAGCCAGGAAGAAGAAAGGCACACCATTGTGAGCCTAGTTACACAAGGACTGTTGATCACACCAGATGTGTCCCAGACTCTCTGCACGTCCCAAACAATGCCCGTCACAAGTGCAGAAACACCAGATCCTTCTGACTACTGGTGAGGAATAACAAGATTGCCTTCCTAGCCCTAAGAGAGAAACAAAATGATCTTTTTCCATCATTTGGAATAATGTGAAAACTGACTTAAAAGGTTTTTCTTTTAAACATTACCACTGGTGTGATATAAATACATATGGTACTCATGGCACAAGTTGTAAAATGGTGTTGCAGAGAATGTTCCTCTTCTGAAATGCATCCTCCGTCGAGCTGTCACTCATGAGGCAAAAGAAAACTCCAAGTGGTTTCCTAAGCAGGGTTCATGGCACGGCTCTTGGACTGGTGGGCCACTGACCTCCTAGTGCCACCTATTTTCTTGTGGCTGAGTGAAAAACCCAGAGGAAGTGACAGGGGCAGAAGTCACAAAAGGATTCAACTGAATGTTTTTTCTTCCTGTATCCCAGAATTGTTAACATCCAACTGTACAAAGGTCAAAAGTGATCTTTGCTATGTATTTCCTCAGACCAGGCAGGGATCATGGAAGCCAGAGACTGGAAGTAGCCTCATCTGGTTTTCTCGGTGTGCCTAATGAATATCACTATGTCCTACACATGCCGTGAAATGAAAAAAGATGTGACACACAGAACTAATTAATAAGAGGGAATCTGGAAGGTACATCCATTCAGAAAGGATGGATCTTAGCATCTAATAGCAGGTAGTATGACCGTGTAGAAAGGAAATAGGATGTATAACAATTTAATCTGGGTTTACATTCCAGATTCTACCAGCGAGGGGAAGTTTGGCTTATTTAACCCTCCTGAGTTTCCGTTTTCTCATCTATAAAATGGATACAGCCACCCTCCTTCCTGGAAGCTTATGGTAGGGTTAAAAACTAATTGCTTGGCACTATCAGTGTATAGTAAGGGTTGGACAAATGCTATTTCCATTCCCTGCCCTTAGTTCACTGTGACCATGGCTATATGTGAATACAATTTCCTCACTTAGAAGCCCGAAAGATCCTTCAAATGGAACCAAAGCTCTAAACTCAGGGTTTCCCATATTAAGAAATAGGCTTTTAACATCATCTCAGTCTTTGATTATAATGTCAACTACTGTTTCCTTCTATTTAAATTGGACTGTTTCTAGGTCTCAATGAAATCAGCTCCTTCTCCATGAAACATTAATCACTTACATCCTCACCCTCCAATCGATTACTCCTTCCCCTTATGCATAGCCCATGCCTTTGCCTGTGTACATTTGGTTTCTGATACCATCTTGCTCTGCACTAATGTTATTTACATGCCTGTATGCATTAGGCATTGTAGGTTTCTAAATGGTCTTTTCTGATTGCTCTTTGAACTACTGCTCCCCTTCCACTTCTGTGCCTGATAACGATCATTTATACTTACTACAACTTCCTATATTCTAGGGAGTGTTCTAAGTGTTTGACTTGAAAGGTACAACTTAATCCTCACAATGATTCAAGGAAATGGATAGTATTATGGGTTTTCTGACTTTTACAGATGAGGTTCTTAGAGGTTAAAGTGATTGTATATGGCCACATAGCTATAGTTGTGGAGTCAGCATTTGAACTCAGGTTGCTTCCAGAAGCCAACCCCGTAACCACTATTCTGGTGATACAGCATGTTGAGTCAGAACACAAGCCCATCTCTTCTCCTCTCTGTCAGTCTGCAGGTGAGACTGCACAGGTAGAGTGACAGCACAGGAACACGAGTGCACAGCAGAGAACGTGTCTTTCAGAACTGAGTGCACTGGCAGAAGTATTTAAACTAAACTGTCATGTTCCCTCCCACACACAGCGTGAGGATTTGAGTCACCCTTTAGGAGCAGCAGCATGAAGCTGCAGGGAAACTGCCTCTTGCAGCACTGATTGGAATGGCAGTTCCCGGCCCAAATCTGCATCTCACCACAAATCAAGGTAGATACCGTCTGTGCTGAGAGACAAATGATGTCAAACATCTGCTGAAAAACATGTGTACAGATTGTAACAAGCCAAGCTTACAAACAAGCACAGGCACAGATATCCCAATTACCTTGATGGTGGGAGCCCTACGGGTCTCAACTGGGTTCTTTCTGATAGTAAGGAAGTTCTTCCGTGACATATCATCTAGGCAAGGTGACTGGGATGCACAGAGAGGGGACGACCACAAGGGCAGCCCGGGAAGGCATCTTTACCGAGTCCCAGGGACTATGTGCTATGGCAAGTGGTTTATACATGTTATTTTTTAAATCTCTCTAATACACATGTGTACATATATTCTACATATAATAGATGAATAATCTTTTAAGATTTTCTTTGAGTATATTGAGTTACCAAGGCAAGAGATTTTCCTACATAACACATTATAATTTACCCACTACTCCAAAGAAATCTAATAAATGACTCAGTGATCACCGGACCCTCAGGAACACAAGCCACAGACCCCTGTGCAGCTGTCATGGTAGAGGCATGGAAGAGTACCAACACCACCACAAGCTCACCTGTCATTTTCTTTCTTTTTCCAAAAAAAAAATTTATATATACACATATATATGTATATATACGTATATATGTATATATATGTATTTATGCATATATATATACATAAAATATATATATACATATATGTGTGTGTGTGTGTGTGTATATATGTCTATATATAGATATATATAGATATATATATATATATATGTTTTACTCTTGAGAAAAATTAGGCTCAGAAAGCTAACATCTTTGCCAAAGGTACAGGTAAGGTGGGCAGAACTAGAAAAAGATTCAGACTCAAGTTCTCCTTGACTCTAACTTGTTCTCTTCCTACCTTACTCCAATCTCAAACAATGACCTTCATAAAAGCTTATTATATTTTCATTTATTCATTGGGCAAATATGCACCTAATATGCACCATCACTATTCTAGGAGCTGGTGATCCAACAGAATATAAAACAGACATATTCCTTATCCTCACAGAGAGGGGGAAAACAAAACAGAATAGCTTGTAATTAAGTGGTGAATAAAATTAAGTGGTGAAGAAAAATAAAGCAAACTCTGGTGCAGAGAGTATAAAAGGGCATTGTATTTTCAATAAGGCTGTCACGGAAGGCCCCCACCCAATAGGGCAGCACTGAGCACAGAGTGGAAGGATGCGCTTCTAAAAGTATACATAAGCCATGCCAATTTGAGCATGATAAGAAGCATTTTATGCACAAGAAGCAGCAAATGCAAAGAGCCTAAGAGGGAATATATTTCAAATGTCTGAATTTGTTCTGTTACAGTAAAAACAAAGGGGCTGCTGAACCTCAATCACAATAAGGAAGGAAAAGGGTCTACAGTGCTATGATGCTATCACACTTCTAGAAAGAGACTAGAGCAGGCCATCAGTGATTTTAAAAAGAAAGAATGGTAGTTAAATATTATACCTTTCCAAATGGAAGAAAGGAGGCCCTGCTTGGGTCCTGAATCAATGATAGAGATACAAGAAAATCTGGGATAGAATTTGGTTCTTTGTTCAGACAGACTGGAGACATCAGACTTAGAGACATACCCTTTTTTGGGGATGCAAGGAAAGGGAGAGACAGAGGGAGAGACTGAGAGACTGAGGCAAAGGAAAAGACAGAGAATGTCAGACAGAATGTTAATTTGTGTTGTGGGTAACAAATGACAGAAGGAAGAAAGGAGGCAGTGAAGAGGAGAGGGGGAGCAGGAAGCAGAGAGGAGCGGATGAGAAGGTAGGGGAAAGAAAGAAGGAAGGAAAGACACAGAAAACATCGTAAGATGAAGGCCTGTTAAATTGTTGTTAAGCCTAGAAAGGAGAAGAAATAAGAATATATGTCAGAGATGGACTTCCATACTATACTTCACAGTGCTTCCAAGTGTCTTCTGTAAGTGGGAATAATGACAGCACCTACCTCAAAGTACTGCAAATATGAAATAAGATAACTGTAGTAACATAAATAAATGGACTAAGGCTGAGGAAATTAACTCTGGTATGGGGCTGGCTCCT
This sequence comes from Neofelis nebulosa, assembly GCF_028018385.1. NCBI lineage: Eukaryota > Metazoa > Chordata > Mammalia > Carnivora > Felidae > Neofelis > Neofelis nebulosa. The sequence continues at coordinate 94,464,757 of NC_080791.1, forward strand.
AGCATGAAAAAAGGGTAGAATGCTAATTCATATTTCATCCAGGATAAATCTGGTACTGAAAGTGGTCAATCCAATAGTTTACACGCAACATAGCAAAAGTGTGTCTATTCAACTGGTCTATTCAAACCAAGATCCAAGTTAGTAGCTAAGAATTATGTAGGAAAGCATATATGGGAAATAAGATTCAATTTCCTGAAGAAAGATTAAAATTACAAAATCAAAAAAGTTATTAAGATTTTGCCGAGGAAAGGTAGGGTTTAGGTTGAACTTTAGTCCCAGCTGAAGAAACCAAGGCATAAACCCAGCCACATTTCTTGGCCGAACACAGAACAATCAGGGTAGACTCATTTGCCATATTGACTTTTAGGAATTTTTCAGATACTTTCTAGATTATATCTTCATGTGGTACTGAGGCTCCCTGTGTTCCCCTAGCCCTGACTAAATGGACTGCAGGATTTGGTACTAGAAAATACATGGTGAAGCTTATCCATGATTATGGCTGAACTAGTAGGAAGACCTCGATTGATTGATTTTTATTTTATTCTATTTTTTAAAGGTCATTTATTTGAGGGGGGCACATGAATGGTGGAGGGGCAGAGAGAGGGGTAAGAGAGAGAATCCCAGACAGGCTCTGTGCTATCAGCATGGAGCCTGAGGTGGGGCTTGAACCCATAAACTGTGAGATCATGATCTGAGCCGAAACCAAGAGTCAGACACTTAACCAACTGAGACACCCAGGTGCCCCACATTTATTTTTTAACAGTTAAAATGAACAGAGCAAGTTTTCAGGGAGGTACTAAGTACCCTGTTTCTGGAAATCTCATACAGAAACTTTAGAGGCCATGTTATGACTTTGTTAACTTAATATTTGTTAAGTAGAATACAGAGTGTGGGACGGTAAACCATGATTCAATAAAGACTATAAGGGAAGTTGAAATAAATAAGCTTATTACTTATAGGTCCTGGAAAAAGTACACCTCGAGAGGCCATACAGGGAGGTCAAAACAGAGCACAGAGAAAGAAAGCAATAGCTCTGGGGCACATAACTTTATTAGGGTCTATGGGTAGAGTGCTTTGGGGTTTCCAGATTAAATCCAGATTGCTCAATTCAAATCAAAAGAGTGGTATTTTGTTAAGCTCCATGGGGGTCTTATGGAGTGCACAAGGAGAAAGCTCTGGGAGGCAAGTTAGACTGTTGATCACAAGAGCTACTGGGGAATTTATATCCGTAAAGTACATGTGCTTGTGACTCTGCAGGCTGTTACCTACGCAAAGTACTTGCATGAGGGGGCTGGTGTTAATTTCAGGCCCTCAAAGGCCACTTGGCCAACAAAATGGATGCCAATGCAGCAATTCCATGGAGTGGTTTAAACTCTCAACAAGTCACCTCTTTAGCAGGCCATTGCAAACATTCATACAGGAACGGGTTCTAGTAGACTTCTGAGATAATACCTTCTAACTCTGGATAATGAGCTGAATAGTAGCCTTCAAAGTTACCAGACCTTATTTTCTAAAATCTGTGACTACTTTCTTATATGGTGACCTTCTGCAGATGTAATTAAGTTACGAATCTTGACATGAGATTAGCCTATATAATCTTAGTAGGCCCTAAATACTATCACATGTATCCTTATAAGAAGACACAAGAATATCAGATACACAGAGAGAAGTAGACAGATGTGAAAAATGAGCAGATAGACCAGCCATAGATCAGAAAAGGTCAAAAGCCAACAGCCACCAGAAGCTGGAAGAACTCAGAAATGGATTTTCCCCACAGGGAGCAGAGCCCTGCTTACATCTTGATTTTGGAATTTTGGCCTCAAGAACTATGAAAGAATACATTTCTGCTGGTTTAAGTCATTCAGCTTGTGACTAACAAGCTTTATCTAACTAAAGATTGAGTAGTCAAATCCCATTTATGTTTTCCTATTTTCTGTATTTCCTCAAAAATATCTTAATTAAAAATGTTCTTCAGTCCAGCTGCCAGTAGATGGTCAAAGGAAATACATTTAACAGAATGAAAAACCCAAAGAGTTGGTAATTATGTAATCAGATAGATTACATGAGGTATTCAAACGATACTGCTTTCTCAATTTCCTCACAAAATATGCAGGTGTCTATGGGGACTAAGTTCTCCTTAAGCAAATACTATTCAGAGTCCAAAGATCTAGCAATGTATTGAGCAAATGATATAATGTTCGAGGCAGTAGCAACACAATACATCTCTGAAAAACAAAACAACAGGAGCCTTTAAATGTTTTTACCAAAAAAAAAAAAAAAAAAAGACATGATCAAAAGTGGATTATTAAATGATAACTAACTAAAGGGGGATGATGGGGGGGGGGGGTAGAGGAGAAGGGGAGCCAGAGGGTCAGATGAAAAATCATGGTGACTTAGACTCTGCAGCTGGTATGAGAGATCCATCTTCATTCTTCAACTCACCTAGTGTATATTTTCTGGGCTCATCAGTGGGAAACTGCAGACAAGTTTTAGATAAAGACATTTCAATTAAGTCTACTATTACTTTTATGCAGAACTGGAGACAGTAAATGGATTCAAGCAGCAATGGAAATTAGCTGTTACCAGAAAGCCACTTTCCTGACTTCCTTGGAATTTTTAATTCTGTGATTTATACTTTGCTAGACCACACTTTTGATCCCCAAATATCGTGTATGTGTTTCCAAATACACTTGTATATCCCATTACTACGGTTTTCATTTGTTGAAAACATACAACATCTGGACGTGTGATGCATGTCTTATCATATTTGGGACCAGATCTAAACAAATACTCACTAACCTTTTAAAAATCCTTAAGAAGCTATTAAATAGTTATTTGGTTTTTCTAGCTAGTCTTCAAAGTTAACAGATAAGCAGTTTGAAAGAGGAAATGCTGTTGAAAAATGGAAAATAATGATACAGGAATAAGAAGGTCTGGACTTAGTTGTGTCCCTAACTAGTAGTATGGAACATACTTGGAAATGCCATGAACCTCTCTGATTACCCATTTCTTTGTCTCATAAAGGAAAATAATGGACTAGCACCTCTAAAATTATTTCGACATCTAAAATTTCATGAAAATATTACTTACTCATTTTCCACAAACTCAAAGCCTATCCCTTCCCTTTCCCTTACCCACAATCTACGACTCACCTATTCATGCCATTTTCCTATTTTCATTACAAGGGCCTATTACCTTTTGAATGGCTTCTTTGAAATGAATAAATAAAGTCAATTCAAATCACAAGGTTAGCATCTTTAAATGTTTCTTCTTTACAGTAAATTGAGTGTAGGATTTTTCATGCACTAGACACATCTCCCTCCTCATATAAAGAAACCCTTTTATGTTTTGTGGTCTCTCAAGCATTCAAAAACCATTCATTCCAAGTAGGGCTGTTTTGGCTTGTTTTGTATTTCCACGAATATACAGTTATTCTAGAAGGCTTTGATTTCATTTGCAGATTTTTCCAGATATATTCAGCAACACTCAATAATGTCTTTTCCTGGGAGGATATTTAGAGTAAAGATGTAAAGACCAATGTCTCTTATAAAGATTCATTTCTCTCAGATTATTTCCCACATGAGAATAACAGCATAATTCTCATAGGACAACATTCTATCCTTTAATACATTTTTGCTGCTTCTCCTCATGTGTGGAAGATGGCCAATTAACAGATATGCAAAGAATATCAAAGAATATTCAAAGAATAGTGGTGAAATTCTGATCTCAGAGACAAAACAATAGTCTTATTCTTTTACATACCTTATTTGTGAATTTGGATTTTAAAACTTTGATTTATTTAATTTTCAAATGAAGACAAAAAATTTCAAAATAGTAACACTGAGCATTTTTGAGTCTTTAACACACAGTGGGCTCCGTGATAAGCACATTATACATACCATTTCATTTAGTCTTTATAACACTACTATGTAAGTATTTTCATTTCAAAGATAAAGAATCTAAAGTTTTGAAAAGGAGGTCACAGGGACTTGGACTGTAAAATTTGTCTTAACATCTCTGATATTCTAATGATTTCTATTATCCCAAATTAGAATCATCATGTGAATGTACAATAAACTGTTCAGAAACTATTATGCTTTATTCAGATATGAAGGATAGAGATGACAAAGATAATTGTGTTGATGTTATCAACTTCAAAATTAAGTCTATGGGGATAAAGGTTAAGCTTACAGAATTTGGCAATCTCTTCAATCGACAATAATATCTGCTGCCCCCATGTGGTAAACTTTATGACTATCCTCTCTGGTATTCATCTCTCCCTCTACCAGTTAAAATATTCCTGTGCTATTCCATGTGTTCAAGGATTCCTTCTGCTTGCTCTGGAAGGAAGCAGATGAGGAATCAAGATTATGGTTGGATGGAACTTAAATGACTGATAATGTGTTAATGGTGTATCTGGGCATGTTGGTTGACTCTAACTTAAGCGAAAAAGAGAATTTGTTTATTAAGGAGATACAAAGCGCAATTTCCAATATAGAGGAGAAGCCACAGAAGGAATTCCACTAGGAAATTCTAGAAAGCCTTAGTAACAGGAATTGTTCTTCTGTCTATTCCAGGCAATGATACTAGAATGAACTCCAACCATTAATTGTATCATTGCCTCGTTTAGGTAAAATATCAGCGTTCAGGAAGAGAGCTTCCAACTGATGAAACAAAGGCTATGGTCTAATCTCTTAACAGCACTAATTGGACAAAGGACCCATATGGCAGAAGGCACCTCCAGGATACTTGTTGACTTTTGTAATGGTGACATTGGGCATTTTTATTTACTGTACATTGAATAAAGATAAAATTTCTCCAAAGTTTATTAAGCTCATTTTAGCATGGAAATATGAATGTTGGGCCACCAAAATCCACAAATGCTCATTTAACTATGTTATCTTACCAGCCACTGGATTTCCATTTCTAAATGATAGCTGTAGAAACATAATGCTTCTGCATAGTAATATAGGCTTCTGACAGTGTGATAATAGGAACTAGGGATAGTCACTGACTGATTTGTCAGTAACTTCATTTGGAGAGGTTTTTAACCTATGATCTCTAAACCCTATAAACAAAACTGAGGGGTTGTTAAACCAGCAACAATTATATCCAAATATTTGAGGATATGTTTGTGTGTGAATTTTTTTCTGGTTGAAGTTCACATGATTTATTGTATTCCCCAGGGAATCTGTGCTATAATTCATCTCCAAATATGTAAAATATCTAATCTATTGTGAGTCATGTATACAATAAAATATTCAGTTAGTGGCAGTTTCTGCCCTCAATAAGTTCATGACTTCTTCAAAGAAATGAATGCCTATAGGTAGATTACCATACAATTTGATAAAATATTTTTAAATAAATGCTATAGAAGGAAAGCCTTCTACTTGTGTATACAATGTAGTAGTTGGTGTCAGCCCAGTACACACACCTACTGCAAAAAGAAAGTTGAACAAAATACATAAATCATCTATTTGAACACAATTAAGAGACAGCAGCATGCAGCATGAGAAAGAATGACTAAGATTTATTAGAGAAAGATCTCCATAGAAAGAAACTGATCCTCTGAAACTGGGGATATTTAATGATTCTGTCTATGAGCAGAAGGCCAAAAATTTGAGTTAGAACCCAGAAGAGCAACAGAAAAACAAAAGAGCTTTGGCAGATATTAAAGGGATGAGAAGCACATGGCTAATTATCCTCTTAGTATATTTGCTGAGCTCTAGGTCTGCTTGATAGGGGGAAGGCCATAACCTAAGCAGAAATCAAATAAAAATTTAAACAGAGAAACGTTGGAGTTCGTGATCTTTCAGAGGACAGGGTGCCATAGAACAGAGTAGGTTAGTCAAAAATCCTAGAAAGACAGGGTAAAAACCAAAGTTGACTCAGTCTTAACAGGGCTTCAGCTTAGCCTTGACTAGCACCACTCAAGATTTGATTAACATCATGAGTCACTACGCTGTGTGCCTACTGCAGGAATGGGTGAACTCTTGAGAGAGATAAGATTATCTACAATCTCTACAGTTTCTAACTAACGAAACTCAAGACTGAAACAAGGAGAAAAAAGAAGCTATAAAAGCAGACCTATAGGTGACCAAGATACTGCAGTTAATTGAAAAGAACATTAAAATCATACATTTTTTTAAATCAAGGAAAAGATGGAGGAAAAAGATGAAGAAATTATTCCAAAACTTATGACCTACATAAATGTAAAAATTTAACAAGTTTTGAAAACCCCAAGTGAATAAATACAAAAACAATAAAAAACAAAACAAAAATTGAACCATCAACTGGTCACAACAGAACTGCTAAAAATCCAAGACAAAAGAGAAAATCCTAAAAGCTGCTAGCAAAAAACAAAACAACAACAAAAAAGATAAACAACCATAAAAGGAACAAGAATGAGACCGATAGCTGACTTCTCACTAGGGATCGTAAAATCCCTAAGAAAATAAAAACAAATCACAAATGAATCTAAAAAGAGAGGCATGTTTTGATAACTGTAGATGTAGTTTCTCACAGAGAGTTTACTGAATTCCAATACATACAAAATCCACAAAGATTTGGAAAAGCCATCCCTAGTTTGGACTACAAAGACTAAACCTGTTCAAGGTCAAACAATATCCTCTGGCCTAAAATTTTCAGTAGCCAGGAAACAGCATAAGAAGCCATCTTGGGTTCCAAAAATGATATATTCTATAATGTCTCTTAAGAGATGGTCAAGAGAAATGGTGGGAAAAACAATCTCTCAGAGGTGAATCCAAGAGTCATGGAGACCAACAGACTTGGGAACCATCCCAATGAACAGACACATTGCCCAATCAAGAAACAGTGCCAAGAATAGCCAGATGAAGCAACATTTGTCCACTGAGATTTCAGAATTTCTACGAAACAGTGATTGTTATGTGTTCCCTATTCATCATCCTTCTAAGTGATTTATTCTCCTCTGGCATTATGCATGCATAGGGCTGAACTGTATTTTTTCCCAAAAACTTTAAAACAGGAAGAGGAAAATGCTGACTTGACATAAAGCATAAAATTCTGGTTTTGAGCCTAACACCATGATCAGATGAGACTTCTGGAATGTCTTGGGGAGTGAATACACTTTGTGTGTGGAAGAGATACAAATAAATGCCATCAAGAGAGCAAACTATGATACACTGCATTGATATTCCCAATGTTTCACTATTCTCAGTATCCACATATTTATTATGTGATTTTTCAACTCTTTCCACTAAAGACAGGGCATATACTGATGTTGAGCTTGGCCATTTGACTTCGTTTGGCCAATAAAACATGGACAGAAGTAACAGTATGCTAGTTCTCAACCAAGACTGAAAACCAATGTATTTTTACACTTATTCCTCTTTCATTCTTCCACTCTCATGAGAAGAAAATGTCCCAGGTAGTCAGTCCACTGATATAATAAGGATAAGAAATAAACATTATAAACCTGGATCCAACCAACATTCAGCAACTGGAAACTCAAAACTGATGTTGTGATTACAAATTGTTCAACTACTGTTGAGTGGCAATATTCACTAAAATTCACCATATGTATACCTAGCATTTCTATTTCTTGGTCTAGACTTCAAAGTAATACACGTGCATGTATACATACATACACAAACACATGCAAGTCCATTGATGAGTCTCACAAATTAATAATGTATGATTCCAAAAATCTCAAAAGAGGAAGAACCAATCTAAGATCATAGAAACTGGGGAAGCAATTACCCTTGAGAGGACATGCCAGTAGAAGAAATAAGGAACTGTTGATTTGCTGCTAATACACAGTTTCTTGATCCAGAAGCTGATTTCTGGGTATGTCCATTTTGTGAAAATTCACTAAGTTTCAGACTCATGATTTCTGCCTTTTCTGTATGTGTACTATTCATAAACAAAATACACATGAAACGTGCTCTGGAAAGATTAATGAAAGGGAACATTCTATTTTTCTTTCACACGCTACCCCTCTTTTTGGTGCAAAAAAATGTTTCATTGAGAGTTCCGGAAGATGGCGGCGTAGGAGGATGCTGGGCTCACCGCGCGTCCTGCTCATCACTTAGATTCCACCTACACCTGCCTAAAGAACCCAGAAAACCGCCAGAGGATTAGCAGAACGGAGTCTCCGGAGCCAAGCGCAGACGAGAGGCCCACGGAAGAGGGTAGGAAGGGCGGCGAGGCGGTGCGCGCTCCACGGACTGGCGGGAGGGAGCCGGGGCGGAGGGGCGGCTCGCCGGCCAAGCGGAGCCCCCGAGTCGGGCTGGCAAAAGCGGAGGGGCCGGACGGACTGTGTTCCGACAGCAAGCGCGACTTAGCGTCTGGGAGGTCAGAAGTTAACAGCTCTGCTCAGAAAGCGGGAAGGCTGGAGGACAAAGGGAGGGAGAGCTGCTGAGCCCCCAGACGGCAGAGCTCAGCTTGGCGGGGAACAAAGGCGCTCGCCAGCGCCATCTCCCCCGCCCATCCCCCAGCCAAAATCCCAAAGAGAACCAGTTCCTGCCAGGGAACTTGCTCGCTCCGCGCAAACACCCAACTCTGTGCTTCTGCGGAGCCAAACCTCCGGCAGCGGATCTGACTCTCTCCCGCTGCCACAGGGCCCCTCCTGAAGTGGATCACCTAAGGAGAAGCGAGCTAAGCCTGCCCCTCCCGCCCCCGTGCACCTTGCCTACCCACCCCAGCTAATACGCCAGCTCCCCAGCACCACAAGCCTGGCAGTGTGCAAGTAGACCAGACGGGCCACACCACCCCACAGTGAATCCCGCCCCTAGGAGAGGGGAAGAGAAGGCACACACCAGTCTGACTGTGGCCCCATCGGTGGGCTGGGGGCAGACATCAGGTCGGACTGCGGCCCCGCCCACCAACTCCAGTTATACACCACAGCACGGGGGAAGTGCCCTGCGGGTCCTCACCACTCCAGGGACTGTCCAAAATGACCAAACGGAAGAATTCCCCTCAGAAGAATCTCCAGGAAATAACAACAGCTAATGAACTGATCAAAAAGGATTTAAATAATATAACAGAAAGTGAATTTAGAATAATAGTCATAAAATTAATCGCTGGGCTTGAAAACAGTATACAGGACAGCAGAGAATCTCTTGCCACAGAGATCAAGGGACTAAGGAACAGTCACGAGGAGCTGAAAAACGCTTTAAATGAAATGCAAAACAAAATGGAAACCACGACGGCTCGGATTGAAGAGGCAGAGGAGAGAATAGGTGAACTAGAAGATAAAGTTATGGAGAAAGAGGAAGCTGAAAGAAAGAGAGATAAAAAAATTCAGGAGTATGAGGGGAAAATTAGAGAACTAAGTGATACACTAAAAAGAAATAATATACGCATAATTGGTATTCCAGAGGAGGAAGAGAGAGGGAAAGGTGCTGAAGGGGTACTTGAAGAAATTATAGCTGAGAACTTCCCTGAACTGGGGAAGGAAAAAGGCATTGAAATCCAAGAGGCACAGAGAACTCCCTTCAGACGTAACTTGAATCGATCTTCTGCACGACATATCATAGTGAAACTGGCAAAATACAAGGATAAAGAGAAAATTCTGAAAACAGCAAGGGATAAACATGCCCTCACATATAAAGGGAGACCTATAAGACTCGTGACTGATCTCTCCTTTGAAACTTGGCAGGCCAGAAAGGCTTGGCACGATATTTTCAGTGTGCTAAACAGAAAAAATATGCAGCCGAGAATCATTTATCCAGCAAGTCTGTCATTTAGAATAGAAGGAGAGATAAAGGTCTTCCCAAACAAACAAAAACTGAAGGAATTTGTCACCACGAAACCAGCCCTACAAGAGATCCTAAGGGGGATCCTGTGAGACAAAGTACCAGAGACATCACTACAAGCATAAAACATACAGACATCACAATGACTCTAAACCCGTATCTTTCTATAATAACACTGAATGTAAATGGATTAAATGCGCCAACCAAAAGACATAGGGTATCAGAATGGATAAAAAAACAAGACCCATCTATTTGCTGTCTACAAGAGACTCATTTGAGATCTGAGGACACCTTTAGATTGAGAGTGAGGGGATGGAGAACTATTTATCATGCTACTGGAAGCCAAAAGAAAGCTGGAGTAGCCATACTTATATCAGACAAACTAGACTTTAAATTAAAGGCTGTAACAAGAGATGAAGAAGGGCATTATATAATAATTACAGGGTCTATCCATCAGGAAGAGCTAACAATTATAAATGTGTATGCGCCAAATACCGGAGCCCCGAGATATATAAAACAGTTACTCATAAACATAAGCAACCTTATTGATAAGAATGTGGTCATTGCAGGGGACTTTAACACCCCACTTACAGAAATGGATAGATCATCTAGACACACAGTCAATAAAGAAACAAGGGCCCTGAATGATACATTGGATCAGATGGACTTGACAGATATATTTAGAACTCTGCATCCCAAAGCAACAGAATATACTTTCTTCTCGAGTGCACATGGAACATTCTCCAAGATAGATCATATACTGGGTCACAAAACAGCCCTTCATAAGTTTACAAGAATTGAAATTATACCATGCATACTTTCAGACCACAATGCTATGAAGCTTGAAATCAACCACAGGAAAAAGTCTGGAAAACCTCCAAAAGCATGGAGGTTAAAGAACACCCTACTAACGAATGAGTGGGTCAACCAGGCAATTAGAGAAGAAATTAAAAAATATATGGAAACAAACGAAAATGAAAATACAACAATCCAAACGCTTTGGGACGCAGCGAAGGCAGTCCTGAGAGGAAAATACATTGCAATCCAGGCCTATCTCAAGAAACAAGAAAAATCCCAAATACAAAATCTAACAGCACACCTAAAGGAAATAGAGGCAGAACAGCAAAGGCAGCCTAAACCCAGCAGAAGAAGAGAAATCATAAAGATCAGAGCAGAAATAAACAATATAGAATCTAAAAAAACTGTAGAGCAGATCAACGAAACCAAGAGTTGGTTTTTTGAAAAAATAAACAAAATTGACAAACCTCTAGCCAGGCTTCTCAAAAAGAAAAGGGAGATGACCCAAATAGATAAAATCATGAATGAAAATGGAATTATTACAACCAATCCCTCAGAGATACAAACAATTATCAGGGAATACTATGAAAAATTATATGCCAACAAATTGTACAACCTGGAAGAAATGGACAAATTCCTAAACACCCACACTCTTCCAAAACTCAATCAGGAGGAAATAGAAAGCTTGAACAGACCCATAACCAGCGAAGAAATTGAATCGGTTATCAAAAATCTCCCAACAAATAAGAGTCCAGGACCAGATGGCTTCCCAGGGGAGTTCTACCAGACGTTTAAAGCAGAGATAATACCTATCCTTCTCAAGCTATTCCAAGAAATAGAAAGGGAAGGAAAACTTCCAGACTCATTCTATGAAGCCAGTATTACTTTGATTCCTAAACCAGACAGAGACCCAGTAAAAAAAGAGAACTACAGGCCAATATCCCTGATGAATATGGATGCAAAAATTCTCAATAAGATACTAGCAAATCGAATTCAACAGCATATAAAAAGAATTATTCACCATGATCAAGTGGGATTCATTCCTGGGATGCAGGGCTGGTTCAACATTCGCAAATCGATCAACGTGATACATCACATTAACAAAAAAAAAGAGAAGAACCATATGATCCTGTCAATCGATGCAGAAAAGGCCTTTGACAAAATCCAGCACCCTTTCTTAATAAAAACCCTTGAGAAAGTCGGGATAGAAGGAACATACTTAAAGATCATAAAAGCCATTTATGAAAAGCCCACAGCTAACATCATCCTCAATGGGGAAAAACTGAGAGCTTTCTCCCTGAGATCAGGAACACGACAGGGATGCCCACTCTCACCGCTGCTGTTTAATATAGTGCTGGAAGTTCTAGCATCAGCAATCAGACAACAAAAGGAAATCAAAGGCATCCAAATTGGCAAAGATGAAGTCAAGCTTTCGCTTTTTGCAGATGACATGATATTATACATGGAAAATCCGATAGACTCCACCAAAAGTCTGCTAGAACTGATACATGAATTCAGCAAAGTTGCCGGATACAAAATCAATGTACAGAAATCAGTTGCATTCTTATACACTAACAATGAAGCAACAGAAAGACAAATAAAGAAACTGATCCCATTCACAATTGCACCAAGAAGCATAAAATACCTAGGAATAAATCTAACCAAAGATGTAAAAGATCTGTATGCTGAAAACTATAGAAAGCTTATGCAGGTAATTGAAGAAGATATAAAGAAATGGAAAGACATTCCCTGCTCATGGATTGGAAGAATAAATATTGTCAAAATGTCAATACTACCCAAAGCTATCTACACATTCAATGCAATCCCAATCAAAATTGCACCAGCATTCTTCTCGAAACTAGAACAAGCAATCCTAAAATTCATATGGAACCACAAAAGGCCCCGAATAGCCAAAGTAATTTTGAAGAAGAAGACCAAAGCAGGAGGCATCACAATCCCAGACTTTAGCCTCTACTACAAAGCTGTCATCATTAAGACAGCATGGTATTGGCATAAAAACAGACACATAGACCAATGGAATCGAATAGAAACCCCAGAACTAGACCCACAAACGTATGGCCAACTCATTTTTGACAAAGCAGGAAAGAACATCCAATGGAAAAAAGACAGTCTCTTTAACAAATGGTGCTGGGAGAACTGGACAGCAACATGCAGAAGATTGAAACTAGACCACTTTCTCACACCATTCACAAAAATAAACTCAAAATGGATAAAGGACCTGAATGTGAGACAGGAAACCATCAAAACCTTAGAGGAGAAAGCAGGAAAAGACCTCTCTGACCTCAGCCGCAGCAATCTCTTACTCGGCACATCCCCAAAGGCAAGGGAATTAAAAGCAAAAGTGAATTACTGGGACCTTATGAAGATAAAAAGCTTCTGCACAGCAAAGGAAACAACCAACAAAACTAAAAGGCAACCAACGGAATGGGAAAAGATATTTGCAAATGACACATCGGACAAAGGGCTAGTATCCAAAATCTATAAAGAGCTCATCAAACTCCACACCCGAAAAACAAATAACCCAGTGAAGAAATGGGCAGAAAACATGAATAGACACTTCTCTAAAGAAGACATCCGGATGGCCAACAGGCACATGAAAAGATGTTCAACGTCGCTCCTCATCAGGGAAATACAAATCAAAACCACACTCAGATACCACCTCACGCCAGTCAGAGTGGCCAAAATGAAGAAATCAGGAGACTATAGATGCTGGAGAGGTTGTGGAGAGACGGGAACCCTCTTGCACTGTTGGTGGGAATGCAAATTGGTGCAGCCGCTCTGGAAAGCAGTGTGGAGGTTCCTCAAAAAATTAAAAATAGACCTACCCTATGACCCAGCAATAGCACTGCTAGGAATTTATCCAAGGGATACAGGAGTACTGATGCATAGGGGCACTTGTACCCCAATGTTTATAGCAGCACTCTCAACAATCGCCAAATTATGGAAAGAGCCTAAATGTCCATCAACTGATGAATGGATAAAGAAATTGTGGTTTATATACACAATGGAATACTACGTGGCAATGAGAAAGAATGAAATATGGCCTTTTGTAGCAACGTGGATGGAACTGGAGAGTGTGATGCTAAGTGAAATAAGCCATACAGAGAAAGACAGATACCATATGGTTTCACTCTTATGTGGATCCTGAGAAACGTAACAGAAACCCATGGGGGAGGGGAAGGGAAAAAAAAAAAAAAGAGGTTAGAGTGGGAGAGAGCCAAAGCATAAGAGACTGTTAAAAACTGAGAACAAACTGAGGGTTGATGGGGGGTGGGAGGGAGGGCAGGGTGGGTGATGGGTATTGAGGAGGGCACCTTTTGGGATGAGCACTGGGTGTTGTATGGAAACCAATTTGACAGTAAATTTCATATATTAAAAAATAAATAAATAAATAAATAAATAAATAAATAAATAAATAAATAAAAATAAATAAATAAAAAAAAAAAAAATGTTTCATTATCTTATAACTTAAAAACAAAATTAATTAAAAATACAAAATTATTTATACTTTGACAAAGCAAAGAAAATGAATCAAATACACAGAGATTGCATGTATATTGAGCATTGTAAATAAGTAGGTATATATCTGGTATCAAGGTGGTGAAAGAAATAAGTAAAAGAAAACTTTTCAAAAAAAAAAAAGCAGAGTGCTAAGACAGACAGAAAAATTATAAATATAAATCATATTAAACATACCCGAGGTATTTTATTGTGGCTAAAGGCTTAAGGTATGTCCAGCCTAAATATATCAGGCACTTAATAAAAATTTCATGAATTGATTGATAAATTGTATATGGGAGGAAAGTATCAAAAATACTGTTTGGATTTCCTGTTTTCTCAGACAATGGAGTTTCTCTGCAGCTTTTAAACTGATCAAAACTTTGCTTTAGAAGCTACCAGAGTAGAGACCAGAATTAAACAAACCAGTTAGAAGGACTGCCATAAATTTTCGAGGCTTGAAATAATTAAAACATAATTTGGTCCACAAAAGGTCATTTTTATGGTAGTTCTTTGGCAACATTCCTAAAACAACACTATGCAAGAGCTGGCCATATCCACTTCTCTATAGGAATAAACTAAATTCATTAAAAAATAAAAACAAGAAATAAAGTCACTGTTTACATAGCAAAGTCACCACAGTGTTATGTAATGGCCAGATAGACCCAGAACCTTCAGATGGAGCTCAAGTGCCTTGTCTCTTAATAACGTCCTTTGCATCCTCTCCAGTTTCTGCTCCTGTACTTCTCAGAGTACAGTTCACTCTACCATGGGATGCATGTCCCACCATTGGGACTGTGAGTCAGAAAAGCCTCTCCACATGACCTGCAGTAATAAAATCCCAGTGGATCCCATTCGTGGAATGTCTCTTGTATTTACCTTTTATTTTCCAAGTAGAAAACAGACTGCATCTTATCCTCTCAAAAAATGAAGCCTGAAGTTGTTGTAGCATTTTGTGTATACCCTTTCCATAGTGCATGAAAATTTCTAGAGAGATTAATTTTATCTCTTGACTTCCTTTATGATGTAAGGCAGGTTGGCAAATTCTGTTGGGTACATAGAAGTCTATCTATGGATTTTTTTCTAGTCAGAATAGATACCTGGTTCATAAAATAAAATCACAGAAGCATAGAATTCGAAGTCTAGAAGTACTCAGAGACTATCTAATGCAAAACGCTTATTTTACAGATGAAGGAAGTCAAGAATGGAATTGTCATTTGTCCCAGATGACTCTCCTAGTGACCAACATCCTAGGAAGGGGGATGTAGATCTCTGGAATACTTTTGGTGTTGGAAACATTTTTTGAAAATAATTTAACTTGGAAGTGAATGATCTCAGATTCTTGTATTAAAAAGATGTAAGCTTTTACTTTTTTTTTTGCAAACCATTGTGTGTGTGTGCGTGCACGCGTTGACTATAAATGACTGCCTCATCTATGAGTGATATTAATTTTGTTGGCAGGTACTTTTTTGGGATTTGGCATGACAGCACTTGTGAAAAATAAAAATAAAATATTAGTGTTTACAAATATCCATACATATATGAAAACAAAGATCACATTCAGTTAAATGGAGCAGCTGAGGTATATATTTAGTCAATGTAATATTTAGTTAATTAGGAACTCTCTTATTAAAACTCACACCTGGTGGAATAATATAATTTCTGGGGATCTGCCAAGGGCTTGCAGGCCACTGAAAAGAGATGGAAATATTAGAGATCAAATTTGTTGCCTGAAATTAAAATACTTTTCAAGTATCCAGAAGCAAATTAAAGTAATTGTTAGGATGGTGACAGATGTTGAAATTTTCCACGACATTAAATGCATAATGAATATCCATTGAATGCCCAAAACTCTGAGACCAGGAAAGCACTGAGTGCCTGTGTAGCATGTGACATGCTTACTTCCTGACTTTATGATGGTTTCCATGGATGCAAGGGGACTCCATACTAGAGGATAATAGGGGAGAAGATGAGCAGCATAGTTATGGACTGAGTGTCTGTGCCACCTAAAATGTACATGTTGAAGCCCTAATCCCTAGTCTGGCTATATTTGGAGATGGAGCATCTAAGGAAGTAGTTATGGTTAAATGAGGTCACAAAGCCAGAGTCAAGATCTAATGGGATTGTGTCCATATAAGAAGAAACACCAGAGAGCTTGCTCTTTGTTGACACATACTGAGGAAAGGCCATGTGAGGACATAGCAGGGAGGCAGCCATCTATAAGCCAGGAAGAGAGCCCTTGCCAGAAGCTGACCCTGCTCTGGAGCTGGACCTAGGGCTTCTAGCCCCCATCACTGTGAGAAAATTAATTTGTGTTGTCTAAGCCACTTGGTTCGAAACATTTTGTTGTGGCAGCCCAAGAAGACCATAGAGACACGAAAAAATGCTTCTGAACCATCAGTGTATTCTGGTAGATACATGAACTTTAGAGACTTGGAAGAAAGTAAGCCAAAAACAAGAAAAATAACAATGAGATCCCAAAAGGAGCAACAGAGATAGAAAATCTTTGTCAATAATGCGGTGGTGGAATATGATGATGTGAAAGAGAAGAGGGATGTCTGCCTCTTTAGATTTACACATTAGGTCTAATGCACTTCCCTTTCGAGGAATAAATTACAAAATTAGGTATAAGAACCACCAATGAGGAATTATTGAGTTGTTTAAAAATGCATGTTTCCAAGGTTTGCTTAAACTTAGATAGTCTGCTACTGACCCGGGAATCTGTGGTATTCGGTCTGAAACTGTTGAATAATAAAGTTTGATACCTGGTATAGTACGGTGTAGGAAATGTCAATCAAAGGAAGGTTTCATGTAATTTACCTTTCAGTTTTATCACTAATTCATTCTATTTAAAATATTTTGAAATGAATTAAAAATTACATATAAAATAATAAACCATGCTTTGAATGACACTAAACTTCAGTGAAAACTGAATCAAGATTTAAATTAACAAAACCCACCCAAGACATCATCGTTAAACAAGAATACATGTAAATATCCTAGATTTGTCCTTGAAAAAATATTTCAAAATTTCAGACTTGGGAAATAGCCTATTGGCTGAGATATTTTTTACTTATACCAGGACTCCTTTTTAGAAGCTATGGCTCTGCAATCAACAGATACTGTGATAATGATGTCCATTGGCAAGTGGAACTTGAATGAACTTGTTACCCTTGTGAAATGAACGTGCCATGCAGTACAATGTGATATCCTAAGCTAATCACAAAGCAGAATTTTTTTGTCCAGGATTTGCATGAGCAGAAATATCTTTTAATGCAACATTTTAGAATCACCTAAGCCACTATAACAGAGTATTTGTATAATATGCTGTGTGTGTGTGTGTGTGTGTGTGTGTGTGTGTGTGTGTGTTGGTAAGATATGGAAGGGAGCCTGTAGATTACAAGGAAAACCTGGAATTTGCTTGTAATTCTGAAAGATGTATTCTTAGAAATCTTTTCCTATTCTCTCCTTTGAGCTACATTATTTTTTAATTTCAACATCTGCCTGTATGCCTTATGGGGTTTGGTCTTGTCTAGTGTTCTTGGCACTTTCAAGAATTTCTCTTTATCTTTATAGTTCAGGAACTGTATGAAGCTATGATTAGATATATCTTTTTTATCACCAAGTCAACCTGCCATGTGAGCTCTTTTATTCTGAAAAACCATATTTAATTTTAACTTAGGGTAATTTTTAATAATTTCAGCTTAGGGTATATTCTTTATGTATTTCAAAACTGCCTCTTCTCACCTCTTCCTTTGTGGGAGGCTTCTACTGGATGTCCTTAAACTCACATGCTTGGTCTGCTGAGTCCCCACAGATCTATTCTATAGGTCTCTTACATTTTCTCTCATATTTTATGTCTTCACTCAATTCTGTTTTTTATATTAATATATTTCTTCTACTTCACTTTCAGGCCATGAGTGTATCATTGGAAATCCAATTTCCTTTTTCAGATGTTGTATTTTTGAGCAGCACGTGAATATCACTGTCCTTTGTTGGATCATCTTTTTGTTTCCCTTGTTCAATACTTCCATTTCACTTTTTCTATTAGTTTGACTGATCTCCTTTGGTTGTTACTCTAAAGAAATATCAACATTTTGGGGCGCCTGGGTGGCGCAGTCGGTTAAGCGTCCGACTTCAGCCAGGTCACGATCTCGCGGTCCGTGAGTTCAAGCCCCGCGTCAGGCTCTGGGCCGATGGCTCGGAGCCTGGAGCCTGTTTCCGATTCTGTGTCTCCCTCTCTCTCTGCCCCTCCCCCGTTCATGCTCTGTCTCTCTCTGTCCCAAAAATAAATAAAAAATGTTAAAAAAAAAAAAAAAAAGAAATATCAACATTTTTCATTGCTGGCTCATTTGGGGTACATCTGGCTGTTGTACTTTACGAGGTAGTGGTTTCCTCTGGGATGGAACGGTTGGTATTATAGGAGAAAAAAGTTAAAATCCCCTTTCTGGGCAGCACAGAAGAAGCCTCCTTATTCCTCACATAATTCTCTCTTTTTTTTTTCAGTTTATTTATTGTGAGAGAGAGAACATGTGAGCAGAGGGGGGGCAGGGAGAGAGAATCCCAAGCTCATGACCCAACCGGAGAGATCAAAAGTTGGACACTTAACTAAGCCACTCAGGCACCCACCCTCCTTCTGATCTTCATGGCTAGGGAGAACCTGGCTTACCTATGCAGCATGTCCTTGAATCTCAGGAGCCAGGGAAAACCTTATTAAGTTACCCTATGGTAGGGTATATTAAATGTGTACATGGCCTTCTAATAAATGAGTCTCAGACTCTTTAGCAGCAGGACTGTATTAATTTCCTACAGCTGCCAAGATAAAGTCCAAAAACTAGAGTTTGATTTCTAAATATTCTTTGACTTTCTCAGTCAGAAAGAAAAAACTGGGACAGATCAGTGTGCCTCTATCACAGCATGACATTTGATTTAATTTTCTCTTATATTTTACTTTATTTTAATGCTGCTTATGAGCCCCATTTCTATAGCTCTAATTGTAACACCATGAAGGCAAGAAAAATTTCCTTCTTTAATGCCTCTATTCTTCATTGTAAATACAGTTCCATTCATACTGTAGATATCAAATAAATACTTTTAGAAAGTGATATTTTCCATTTGGCAATTCTTAGGATTCCATAATTATGCACATTTTATCAAATGCACTTATATTCTCTTTCCCAGTGCTAAACACAAAATACATATTTTCTAATGCTCGTAAGTTGCAGAGATTTTAAGGCTTGAAGGGAACTTCCAGCAGCCAAATCTCAGCCCCACTACACTCATTAAATGCTTGGATCTCCCTGCTTCATGTTTCTATTTGAACTGTGCCTTTGTTAGAAACTTGGTTCACAAGTAGCTCTGTTTAAACTGTTTGTCTTAACCTAAGTCAAAAGCTGTGTCTCTGTAACTGTCATTAATGAGTCTTAGTCACGGATAGGTACTGGTTTCACCTTGTGTGGTGGACAGATTATGAGGTGGTCACTATAATCTCTGTCTCATCTTCACTCCTGTGTGTAATCCCCTTTCCTTAAGCATTGTAGGGCCTGTGACTTGCTTCTAACCTGTAAAGTGTGGAAAAAGTGACAGAATATACAAGATTATATGTACATAATTATATCACTTAAGATTTTAACAGCCATCTTGGAAGAAGTATCTCTCTCCCTTGCCGACTTTGAGGAAATAACCTGCCATTGGGAAGGTCCATGTGGCAAAAACTGATGGTCCCTCAGGCAAAAAGTTAATAACAGATTGAGGATCTTAGTCCAAAAATAGACAAGAAATGGACAGCAGCCAAAATCACTTGATCTTGAAAGTAAATCCTTCTTCAGTCAAGCCTCTGATGAGAACTCAGCCCCAGCCAACATCTTACTTGAACACTTGTGAGGTCCTAAAGCAGAAGACCCAGGTAAATTATACCCAGCTTCCTGACCTAAAGAAACTATGAGATAATAAATGTGTGTTGTTTAAGTCACTATGTTTGTGGTAATATGGTCACACATTCATAGATAATGCATACACAACATATGCCAACTCTGGGCATTTAGTTAAATTTCCTGAATCACTGAGGTTAAGAAGGATTCTGAAGTCACATTTGGTCTCAAAGAAAGTAAGTGCCATAAAGTATTAGCAATGTTTTCAAGGAGTACATTTATGAGAAGTAATACACCGGACATTTATCCATCCACTCTAATTCACACTCTTCACAATGAGAAACAACAAGTAATATGTTCCACATATAAACTCTTATACTCAAGATCAATTCCATGGGCAAAAGGCTGTAAAGTGAGTGATCAGAAAAGAACAGGGATGAAACAGGCTACACATAAGTGATGATGCATAATTGTGTGAAAGAACGTGACTGCAGGAAACTGTCCAGTTTGAAGGGCTCAAGTACCAGTCTAAAGGACTCAGCTGTTCCAAGACTAAAGCAAATGGTGGCTATGGAAGATACCAATCCAGTGTTTCCAGGTCTACCAATGTTTCAATAGAAGCCGAATATTTTAATGTTAATGTGTAACTTCCCACTTTTTAAACACTGACTACTTTTTATACACAATTAATTTTCTCACCATTTGAGATGCACTATCATTGAACAACAAGCTTCTACTGATGTGCTTTCTCTGCAGAGTTTGCAGTCCTACCCAGTATGCGATACTGATGTTGCCAACCCCATTTCATTTCTGCCCATATGAAAGGCAATTACAAGCTTATATAATTAAGTGGGATAATAAATATCTAAGGATGAATCACATGGAATACTTAATTTCAAGTTAATGATACTGAAGGCAAGACTCTCCCCTCAATTAGTTTTACGCACATACTTGCAGTCAGTGGGAATTGTTTGTGAATGTATGAAGTTAGTCCCAAGAACTGCCAAAGCAGATATCATGATACATACATGGTAGTTTATAATCCACACCAGTCTTTTTTTTTCTTTTTCAGTGATCACCAAAATAGTCTAATTTAATGAGTTTATCATTGTCTAGACACTCTGAATAACTAATCGTATCTCCAGTCTGTTGGCAATATTGACAGAGCACAGATCCTGGCATAAACTTTGAAGACCAGTAGGAAAAGAAGCACGTTCCTTGACTCCACTTACAACTTTAGTGGAGATTATGAATATAAGACAAAAAAGAAAACCACTCTGATTATGTTACTGGTTTATCACCTGGGCTGACCTCAGAAGAATTTTAACAGAAAATAGCTCATTCTTTCCCTCACTGTTCTTATACATTCATTCCGTGGGATAATTATTTTGGCTCTAGTGAATTATATATATGAGTGGTCCCAAAGCCTTTCTGGTATACAGCTAATAAATGAATAGCCTCTTTACTTTGGCATAGACACCGAAAGTGTAGAAATGACTGATGCCGGCAGATGTAGCCTTGCAAGTTCTTAATGGAAGTTCTAGCATATCATTGTGGAATGTGGAGAAACTTGGTAGCTATTGTTTTCCTGACCTTTGGGGCATCTGCTGAAACCAAAGGAAAAGTTGTATTTAGCATCTGTTACTAATGCAATGGAGGTGAATATGAAAACATGTGATATTTTGAGATGAAAAAAATTATTTAAACCTAGAGGACAGAGTCTATCTGGATCCAGCTAGATACCTAATAAAATCACACTCTATTAGAGTATACAATGCATCTTTAAAACCTCATACAAATCCTATGAAAATTTAAAATAGAATTTAAAACAGCTAAAGAGTAACTGTGTTTAAACCCCCTTCTAGCACAACTCATTATCTCGGGAAAGTGTTGGGCCTTTCTTATACTTCTCTGTACAATTTCCTCATTTTAAAAATAGAAATAATGAGGGGCGCCTGGGTGGCGCAGTCGGTTAAGCGTCCGACTTCAGCCAGGTCACGATCTTGCGGTCCGTGAGTTCGAGCCCCGCGTCAGGCTCTGGGCTGACGGCTCGGAGCCTGGAGCCTGTTTCGGATTCTGTGTCTCCCTCTCTCTCTGCCCCTCCCCCGTTCATGCTCTGTCTCTCTCTGTCCCGAAAATAAATAAAAAACGTTGAAAAAAAAAAATTAAAAAAAAAAATAAATAAATAAATAAAAAAAAATAGAAATAATGACAATAACCTAACATTTAAGTGATTAATCTATTCTAGGTGCCATTCTGTATATTTTACATGGATTATATAATTTAGAACTCATCACAGCCTTATAAGGTATACTACCATTAGTACACCAACTTTGCTAACGATGAAAACAAGGATTAAGGTGACTAAATAAGTTGTGGCCAAGATCTTGCAGATATCTGAACCTCAGAAGTTTACTTCTAATGCATAAGATCTTAAGTATTTTAACATATTCCTCACCTGCTTTGCCTGTGATTAAACGTGATAATGCCTATAAAGTAATAGGAACATAAAAGATTCTCAATTTATACTTTATTTATGAATTAGGGGTAATAATCTTCAACACAGGAAAATGGAGAAAGACTGAAGAGTTATTTTAAAGTAAAGGTGACTACTGATGTATTTCCCATATTATCTTGTCCAAATATTTTTCATACCAGTATATTCTCTCTTTTTGTCATCCAAGACCACTGTTTTGAGGCTTGCATCTTTAGGGCCTCCTGTGATTTGGGTATTAATAGCCACAGGAAAGAGATGTTCTTCCTGCTCCATCCTCTACTCACCTTGGAACTGGAGAATAGCCCTTGGGATACACAGAGCCAAGGTCATGTGGTTGCTCCTAATAGCCATGCTATTTACAGTTGGTTTCTTTTGCTTTTAATGAGAGGAAACTCCTCTCCAATGTGAAAAGCAATTCTCCATGGATCCTGCCTACAGAGAAATGACATCTTGATCTCACTCCAATTACAAATGGGAAGCTAGTTGCCAGTGAAATTTCAGAGGACTTAACAAGGTTATGCTGACATTGAAATTTAAGTTGGTCCTTGGCCTCCCCTCTAGGAAAACAAAAACAAAAACAACAAAAAACCCACATGGTCCTTTGGGGGAAATCAGGGGTTGTAAGTAAAAGGCATTCTTTTCTGCATGGTTTCTTATCTGTGACACCAGCACCAATACATGTTGATCAGACTACAACAAATTCTTGTGTCCATTCTTGATAAATCATGAACAGCCTAGTTTTCTAAACAAAAAATTATTTCTTATATAAACTAAATAGCTTGACTAGAAAAAAAAAAGTAACAGAAAGGTATGTACATATTATTGTGTGATATGTCCAATAGGTAAAGTGAGAGATTCTTTACAGATACTAAATGCAAAATGAAAAAAATAGAAATTTAAAATGATGGGGTGATATAGGACATTTGTCATTGTAAAAGAATTTGCAATTGTAACTATAAAGAGTAAGGATACTGACAACATGAATTCAAAACCTAAAACAATTTTATGGTTGTAGAAATTTTCATGGAGGTAATTTAGATACTGGTTGCCTTGGGGTGCTTGGGTGGCTCAGTCGGTTAAGAGTCCGACTTCGGCTCAGGTCAGGATCTCATAGTCCGTGAGTTCGAGCCCCGCGTCGTCGGGCTCTGTGCTGACAGCTCAGAGCCTGGAGCCTGCTTCAGATTCTGTGTCTCCCTCTCTCTCTGCCCCTCCCCTGCTCATGATATGTCTCTCTCTGTCTCAAAAATAAATAAAAACATTAAAAAAAATTTAGATACTGGTTGCCTTAAAAATTGCTATAATAGAGTTACTTCTAATAGATGGTGTTTTTTGTTATGTAAATGCTACTCCCCGCAGGGGCTCAAACTCACAACCCTGAGATCAAGAGTCACATGCTCCACTGAGACTGAGCCAGCCAGGCATCCCTATATTATGGTACATTTGAATCGCAAACCATGTAGTGTGAGCTTTTGTGGGCACACACACATCTGTCACACTCAAGTTCAATGTACAGAAGCTGAAGCAACCATGGTATAGTGGGGAAAAACTCACAACTCAGAAACAGTAGACTTTGGTTTGAGAACCAGTTTTACTCCTTATTACTCGCACTTAGAAAATTTAAATAATTATACAGGCCTTGTTTTACATTAAATGATTATAATGCCTACTTTGTTGTTCTGAGAAGTATAATGAGATGAAAGATATAAAAGTACCTAATGTTGTATCTAGTTTATTGTAATAGTAGTTTCCATATCTTTCCTGCAGAAAATGAGGGCAAAGATCCATTACAAATCAAGATTATTTATCCCTCTTCATAAACAATTCTAAAAAGATAACATATTGTGTAGTTGGTGATTAAAATGTTTTGTAGTCAGACATATTTGAAAACTTAATAATGTCTAACACTTATATGGCCCTCATTAGTTCACAGTGTTCTAAGTACTTTACATATATCAGTCTATTTAATCCTTACCACAAACCTATACGGTAGCTTAGTATTATTATTTTACAAAGAAAACTGAGTCATGAAGAGATAAAATCATGTTCCCAAGATCCTACCTTAGACCAGTTTTTAAAATTTTAAAGCCTCTGTTTCTGTCTCTAAGCTGGGTGCAATAATATACCAACTTTTAGGTCGATATTAAATGAAACTATACCCAAATTTTGTGGCATATGGTAAGAATTTAATAGTATTAACTCAAAACAAATTCTTAAGATTACAAAAGTGACCAGAGGCTAGACAAAAACATCAATGATTGAGTTTAGCTGCTAGAAACAGACACCAATAACATAGGCTTTTAGAAAGATGGTCTTTTTTTCCTCTCTGTAATGAAGAAACCAGAGATAGGCAGTTCAGACTTGATTTTAAGTGAGCAAACTAGGAATCCTGCTATGCTTTTTCAAGACCATGCTTATCAGCCTATGGTCACAAGATTGCTGCTCGGATTCCAGCATCAAGTTCAGATTCCAGGAAAGAAGAGAAGGGGCAAAAATTCAAAGTTTGTGACACCTGAGCATGCTCCACTTTAAAGATTTCCCAGAAGGCCAGACCAACGACTGCATTTTATTAAAACTTTGTTGCATAGCCAACATGAGTGGTTCATGAGTGAAGTGAGAGAGATGGTTATTAGATAGGCAACAGGCAGTTCTTGTCACCCAAGGTTAAAAGAATTGATTTCAATGTTAAATGTTAGTCAAAATTCTCTAAAGTCTCCAAATTTATAGGTAGACTTAAAAATGCAAAGCCAGGGGCCCCAGGGTGTCCAGTCGGTTAAGCGTCCAACTTCAGCTCAGGTCATGATCTCATGGTTTGTGAGCTCGAGCCCCACAGGATCTGTGCTGACAGCTCAGAGCCTGCAGCCTGCTTCAGATTCTGTGTCTCCCTCTCTGACTGCCTCTCCTCCGCTCATGCTCTGTCTCTCAAAAATAAACAAACATTGAAAAAGGAATTAAAATAAAAATGCAAGGCCAAGGGTGGAGAAGTTAAGATGGCAGAGAAGTAGGAGGACCCTGGGCCTTCCTCATCCCTCAAACAGCTGTATCGAGGCCAGATCACTTGGAAGACCCAGGAAATCGATCTATGGACTGGCAGAAGGATCTCCACAGCTGGAAGGAGACAGCATGGCAGGTGCAAGGTGCATAATAAGTGAACTGAGGGAGAGAAACATTGCAGTGTCACAGAGGGGAGGGAAGCCTTTCCATGGAGAGACAAAAGGAAGGGAAAGAAAGAGGGGTTTTAAGAGTACAACATCAGGTTCACACAAGAGGAAAATCTCTCGGGAACAAGGACTGGGGAGTGAAGAATACTGAGTGTCACAGGTATTTTTACAAAAGGCATTTGGAATCCAAACTCAGGTTATGGAAGTGTGTGACCTTCTCTAGAGTTGCAACTATGGTGCACGCTCCTGGGGAGAAAGAGGGAGCTGGCCCAGGAATGCAGAGTTTGGTGTAGTGATGGCCAGGACACATTGGGAGAGAACATTCCCCTTCCTGGAGTAGTTTTTTGGAAGAGGGTATATTGCTTCACCAAGGACAAAAGACCCTGTAGGTTCCAGCAAAAGGCCTTTCATTGTCAAGGGACAGAGGCACACCCAGAGAGCATAAAATCTTTTTGCTGCTTTTAGTGGTGCTACACCATAGATTCTGAGTACTGTGCAGATGTGGGACTGTTTTTCTGCAACAAAGGACATCAGAAACAGTATGGAGAGGCTCTACTCCAGAGGAGGGTGCTGTGTCACTTTAAGTCTTCAAGTGTGAATCCCAGTGACTGGCCAAAGAAAAAACACAGCAGAGCTGTGGCCCACAGCATGCTGATGGCGCTCACTACTCCATGAGGGCTGCGTGAACAGCGGGGTGGGGGGTGTGAGATCCCCTGTTCAGGGACGAGAGACTGAGATGGCATCACCTTCTCCCCAACACAGTGTGTGACTTCAGAGAAGAACACAGTGGCCCCAGTGGAGGCAGGACTCACTTACACCAAACCCTGACCCTCTGTGCCTGTCAACTGCTTCTTTGCTTGGGCAAGACTGACTCTGAGCCAATGCAGTGGGCCTCTCCTCCAGAAGACCAGCACAGGCAGTACCCACATATGCACCAGGTGTATTGAAAATCAAGTGCTTCAAAAGATACCTGCAGATCTAGTGGAAATAGTAACAGGCTTATGTTTTGTTTTGTTGTTTTTTATTTCTTTCTTCTTCTGTTTTTCTTTTGGAATAATTTCTTGTTTATTTCCTTTCCTTCCCTCTCTCTCTCTCTGATCAGCCTTCTTTTTTTCTTTATTTTTCTTTATTTTTATCTTCTTTTTCTTTCTTTTTCTTTGGAAGCAGCCTTATAGTTTTGTTTTTTTTTTAATTACCTTTCCTTTTCTCCTTTTTTGGGATCAGGCTCCCCTCCCCCTTTTCCCAGGCTTATTTCAACAAACAATTCAAAGCACAAGAGTTAAAGGTCCAAACACTCAACCACTACAAGCAAGGAGGAGCTCTGCAGAGGACTGACCAATGGAAAAGAGCAGCCAAAACACAATAGCAGAGTGCACATAACATATATCAGAAACACTTCCTGGAGTGCCAGGCCCTGGACAGTGTATGATTGCTTTTTAATACAGTAGTACTCTCAGGTGCAGGACACTTACCAAACTTTTAAAACACACAAAACACAGAAACTTAGCCAAAATGACAAGACAGAAGAATTCTCCCCAAAAGAAAGGTCAAGAAGAAATCACAGCCAAAGAATTGTCCAAAACAGAAATAAACAATATATCTGAACAATAATTTAGGACAACAGTCATAAGACTACTAGCTGGGCTTTTAAAAAGCATAGAAAACACCAGAAAAACCCTTAGCACACAGATCAAAGACCTAAAAACCAAGCTGAAATAAAAAATGCTATGACTGAGATGCAAAACCAACTAGATACAGTCACAACGAGGACAGAAGAAGCAGAGGAGAGAATAGATGATATAGATGATAAAGGAAAATAATGAAGGGGAAAAGAAGAGGGCAAGAAAACTATGAGATCACAAGAGGAGACTTAGACAACTTAGTGATTCTATAAGGTGAAATAATATCCATACCACAGGCATCTCAAAAGAAGCATGGGAAGGGGCGCCTGGGTGGCGCAGTCGGTTAAGCGTCCGACTTCAGCCAGGTCACGATCTCGCGGTCCGTGAGTTCGAGCCCCGCGTCGGGCTCCGGGCTGATGGCTCGGAGCCTGGAGCCTGTTTCCGATTCTGTGTCTCCCTCTCTCTCTGCCCCTCCCCCGTTCATGCTCTGTCTCTCTCTGTCCCAAAAATAAATAAAAAACATTGAAAAAAAAATTAAAAAAAAAAAAAAAAAAAAAAAGAAGCATGGGAAAAAGGGGCAGAAAGTTTATTTGAACCAATTACAGCTGAGAACCTTCCTAATCTGGAGAAGGAAAACAGGCATTCAAGTCCAAGAGGCACAGAGAAATCCCCTCAGAATCAACAAAAAAGGTCAACAACATATCATAGTGAAGCTTGCAAAATACAAAGATAAAAAGAATTCTGAAAGCAGCTAAGGACAAAAGGTCCTTAACCTACAAAGATAGACACATAAGGTTAGCAGCAGACCTGCCTACTGAAACTTGGCAGGCCAGAAGGGAGTGGCAGGAAATACTCAATGTCATGAAAGGGAAAAATATGCAGCCAAGAATTCTTTATCCAGCAAGGCTGTCATTCAGAATAGATGGGGAGATAAAGAGTTTTCCAGACAAACAAAAACTAAGAGTTTGTGACCACTAAAGTAGTCCTGCAGGAAATTTTAAAGAGCAACACTTTGAGTGGAGGAGAAAAAAAAAGACCAAAGCAACAAACTACAAAGGACCAGAGAACATCACCAGAAATGCCAACACTACAGGTAATACAATGGCACTAAATTCACATCTTTCAATTAGCACTCTGAATGTGAATGGACTCAATGCTCCAGTTAAAAGACACAGGGTATCAAAATGGATTTAAAAAAAAAGATCCATCTATATTCTGCCTACAAGTGACTCATTTTAGACCTAAAGACACCTGCAGATTGAAAATGACGGCATGGAGAACCATCCATCATGCTAATGGATGTCAAAAGAAAGTTGGAGTAGCCATACTTATATTAGACAAACTAGATTTTAAAACAAAGACTGTAGCAAGAGATGAATAAAGGCATTATATCATAACTGATGGGTCTATCCATCAAGAACATTTAACAATTGTAAATACTTATGCCCCCAACTTGAAGCCACTCAGATATATAAATCAATTAATCACAAGAATGAAGAAAACTCAGGGAGCCTGGGTGGCTCAGTTGGTTAAGCATCCGACTTTGGCTCAGGTCATGATCTCACAGTTTCTGAGTTCAAGCCCCATGTCGGGCTCTGTGCTCTCAGTTCAGAGAGTGGAGCTTGCTTCAGATTCTGTGTCCCTCTCTCTCTTCCCCTCCCCGACTCATGCTCTGTGTCTCTCTGTATCTCAAAACATGAATAAATCTTTAAAAAGATTTAAAAAATGGAATAAAGAAACTCATTGATAATAATACAATAATCATAGGGAACTTTAATATCCCTCTTACAACAATGAACAGATCATATAAGCAGAAAATCAACATGGAAACAATGGCTTTGAATAACACATTGGACTGGATGGACCGAACATACACTCAGAATATTTCATCCTAAAGCACAAGAAATACATACTCTTCTTGAGTGCACATGGAAGATTCTCCAGAATAGATCACATACTGGATCATGAATCAGCCCTCAACAGGTACAAAAAGACTGAAATCATACCATGCATATTTTCAGATTACAGTGCTATGTAACTAGAAGTCAACCACAAGAAAATATTTGGAAAGCCCGCAAATACATGGAGGTTAAAGAACATCCTACTAAAGAATGAATGGATTAACCAGGAAATTAAAGAAGAAATTTAAAAATACATGGAAACAAATGAAAATGAAAATACAACAGTGCAAACCCTTTGGGATGCAGCAAAGGCAGTCCTAGGAAGATGGTATATTGCAATTCAGGCAAGAAGCAAGAAAGGTTCCAAATACACAACCTAACCTTACACCTAAAGAAGCAAGAAAAGGAAGAGCAAATAAGGTGTAAAGCCAAGAGAAGGAGGAAAATAATAAATATTAAAGCAGAAATAAATGATATCAAAACAACAAAACAAAAACCAGTAGATCAATGAAACTAAGAGCTGGTTCTTTGAAAGAATAAAAAAAAAAAATGATAAATCCCTAGCCAGACTTATCAAAAAGAAAAAAGAAAGGACCCAAATAGATAAAATCATGAATGAAGGAGGAAAGATCACAATTACTACCAAATAAATACAAATAATTATAAAAGGATAGTATGAAATATACATGCCAAAAACTGGGCAATCAGGAAGAAATGGATGAATTCCTAGAAACTCAAAAACTACCAAAACTCAAACAGGAAGAAACAGAAAATTTTAACAGGCCCATAAACAGGAAAGAAATTGAATAAGTTATCAAAAATCTCCCAACAGATAAGAGTCCTGGGCCAGATGGCTTCCCGGGGGATTCTACCAGATATTTAAAGAAGAGTTAATTGTTATTCTCAATCTGGGAAGCCTGTTTCAAAAAACAGAAATAGAAGGAAACCTTCAAAATCCATTTTATGAAGCCAGCATACTTTGATTCCAAAACCAGACAAAGACCTACTAAAAAGGAGGATTATAGGCCAATATCCCTGATGAATCTGGATGCAAATATTCTCAACAAGATACTAGCAAATCGAAATCAACAGTACATTCAAAGAATTATTCACCATGATCAAGTGGGATTCATTCCTAGGCTGCAGGGCTGGTTCGATATTCACAAATCAATCATCATGATACACCACATTAATAAAAGAAAGGATAAGAACCATATGATCCTGTTAATAGATGCAGAAAAAGCATTTTACAAAATACAGCATCATTTTTTATAAAAACCCTTCACAAAGTAGGGATAGATGGAACATACCTCAACATCATAAAATCCATACACAGAAGACCCACAGCTAATATCCTCAGTGGGGGAAAAACTGACAGCCTTTCCCCTACAGTCAGGAAAAAGACAAGGACACCCACCCTCAACATTACTATTTTATACAGTACTGGAAGTCTGAGTGTGAGCATTCAAACAACAAAAAGAAATAAAGGGCAAACACATCAGGAAGGAAGAGGGCAAACTTTCACTATACTCTATGTAGAAAACCCAAAAGACCACCAAAAGATTGCTAGAACTAATACATGAATTCAGCAAAGTTGCAGGATATAAAATCAACACACAGATATCTGTTGCATTTTCTACACACCAATAATGAAGCAACAGAAAGAAAAATCAAGGAATCAATCCCAGTTACAAATGCACCAAAAACAATAAGATACCCAGGAATAAACCTAATTAAAGAAGTAAAAGATCTATACTCTGAGAACTATAGACAGCTTATGAAAGATATTGAAAACAATACAAAGATATGGAAAAACATTCCATACTCACAGATTGGAAGAACGTTGTTAAAATGTCTACATTACCCAAAGCAAATGTAATCCCTATCAAAATACCACCAGCATTCTTCACTGAGCTAGATAAAACAATCCTAAAATTTATATTGAACCACAAAGGACCCTGAAAAGCCAAAGCAATCTTGAAAAAGAAAAAACTAGAGGCATCATGATTCCAGATTTCAAGCTACATTACAAAGCTGTAGTCATCAAGACAGTATAGTACTGGCACAAAAAAAGACACAAAGATCAACGGAACAGAATAGGAAACCCAGAAGTGGACCACAACTATATGGTCAATGTATCTTCAACAAAGCAGGAAAAAATATCCAATGGAAAAAAGTATTTTCAATAAAGTGTTGGGAAAACTGGACAGCAACATGCAGACGAATGAAACTGGACCACTTCCTTACACCATACATAAAAATAAATTCAAAACAGATAAAAGTCCTAAATGTGAGACAGGAAATCATCAAAATCCTAAAGAAGAATATAAGCAGTAACCTCTCTGACCTTGGCCCGCACAATTTCTTACTAGTCACGTTGCCAAAAGCAAAGGAAATGAAAGCAAACCTGAAATACTGGGACTTCATCAGGATAAAAAGCTTCTGCAGAGCAAAGGAAACAATCAACAAAACTAAAAGGCAGTCAACAGAATGGGAGAAGATATTTGCAAACGACATATCTGATAAAGGGTTAGTATCCAAAATCTATAAAACAGGGGCGCCTGGGTGGCGCAGTCGGTTAAGCGTCCGACTTCAGCCAGGTCACGATCTCACGGTCCATGAGTTCAAGCCCCGCGTCGGGCTCTGGGCTGATGGCTCGGAGCCTGGAGCCTGTTTCCGATTCTGTGTCTCCCTCTCCCTCTCTGCCCCTCCCCCGTTCATGCTCTGTTTCTCTCTGCCCCAAAAATAAATAAAAAACGTTGAAAAAAAATTTTTTTAAAAAATCTATAAAACAATTATCAAACTCAGCACCCAAAAGACAAACAAGTCAGTTAAGAAATGGGCAGATGACATGACTCTTTTCCAAAGAAGTCATCCAGATAGCTAACAGATACAAGAATAGATGCTCCACCTCACTCATTATTAGGGAAATAGAAATTAAAATCTTGATGAGATACCACCTCAAACTTGTCAGAATGCCTAAAATTAACAACACAAGAAACAACAGGTGTTGGCATGGATAGGAGAAAGGGAAATCTTCTTGCACCACTGGTGGGAATGCAAACTGGTACAGCCACTCTAGAGACCAGTATGGAGGTTCCTCAAAAAACTACAAACAGAACTACCCTACAGTCCAGCAATTGATCTAATAGGTATTTACCCACAGGATACAAAAATACAGATTCAAAGGGATGCATGCACCTCCATGTTTATAGCAGCCTTATCAACAACAGCCAAGCTTTGGAGAGAGCCCAAATGCCCACTGACTGATGAATGGATTAAGAAGATGTGGTATGCATGTGTACACACGCACACAATGGAAGATTATTCAGCCATCAAAAAAATGAAATCTTCCCATTTGCAATGACATGGATAGAGCTAGAGTGTATAATGCTAAGTGAAATAAGTCAATCAGAGAAAGACAAATATCATGATTTCACTCATGTGGAATTTAAGAAACAAAATAGATAAACACATGAAAAGTGGGGAGGGCAGAAAACAGGATAAGAAACCACAAGAGACTCTATAGAGAACAAAATGAGGGTTGATGGAGGGAAATGGATGGGAGATGGGCTCGATGAGTGGTGGGCATTAAGGAGGGCACCTGTTGTGATGAGAACTAGATGTTGTATGTAAATGATGAATCACTGAATTTACTTCTGAGACCAATGTTGCACTGTATGTTAACTAATGTATTAATAAATAAAATTAAAAACTGCAAAGCCAAGTTTTTTTTGTATTCAATGACATAATTATGAATCTTTATAAATAAAAACATTTTAATTTAAAGTGTATTAATTATAATAAAGTCCCTAAGAATCCTGTATCATTTTCCTAGGGTTGCTGAAATAAAGCACCACAAACTGGGTAGATTAAAACAACAGAAATTTGTTGTCACATTTCTAGAGGTCCAAAATCCAGTTTACAGGTCTAAAAGTCCAACATCAGGACGCCTAGCAGTCTCAGTCAGTAGAGCATTGGACCTTTTTTTTTAAATGTTTATTCATTTCTGAGAGAGAGAAAGAGCATAAGTGGGGGAGGGGCAGAGAGAGGAGACACAGAATCTGAAGCAGGCTCCAGGCTCTGAGCTGTCAGTACAGAACCCAATGCGAGGCTTGAACCCATGAACTACAAGATCATGACTTGAGCTGAAGTCAGACCTTAACCAAATGAGTCACCCAGATGCCCTGAGCATGACTCTTGACCTTGGGGTTGTGATTTTAACCCCCCTGTTGGGTGTGGAGGCTACTTTTAAAGTAAGCTATAAATACAGAAAAAATAAAGAAATGAAATAAAATTAAATAAAATAAGGGCCAAAATCAAGATGTCAGTAAGGTTGGTTCCTTCTGTAAGTTCTGAAGGAGAATTTGTTCTATGCCTGCCTCCTAGGTTCTGGTGGTAGCTGGCAATACCTACTATTCTGTGGCTTATAGACACGTCACTTCTAAGTCTGCCTCTGTCTTCACCTAGTTTTCTCTACGTCTCTGTGTTTTCTCCACTTCCATTTCATATAAGGACACTCATCATTGGATTTAGAGCCCACCATAATTGCAGTTTTTGCAATTGCATAACTGATCTCATCTTGAAATCCTTAACTTAATTACATCTGCACAGACCTAATTTCCAAAATGGTCATATTCATAGACACCAGAAGTTACCACTTGGACATAGCTTTTTTAAGTTTATTTATTTTGAGAGAGAGTGCAAGCAGGAGAGGGGCAGAAAGAGAGAAACAATCCCAAGCAGCCTCCGTGCTGTCAGCACAGAGCCCAACATGGGGCTCGATCTCACAAACCATGAGATCATGACCTGAGCTAAAACCAAGATCAGATGCTCAACTGATTGAGCCACCCATATGCCCTAGACATAGCTTTTTGAGGCCACTATTCAACCCACTATATAATCAAAGGATAGAACGAAATGGTTAGGAGGGTCATATGCATAGAGTGTGAAGACCTTAATAGCTAAGACTGGAATAAGGCAGGAGTAAAGCCAAAGAGGAAACATGGCATGACTCCATTGATAAGCAGTATCTGGTGATCATCACCATCCATCAACTCTTACAAGGAAAAAGTACCTTCATCTGATTCCCAGTTGTCCACGAGATTAATTTTTTTAATTTTTTTTTAACATTTACTCATTTTAGAGAGAGGGTGAGTGGGGAGGGGCAGAGAGAGAGGGAGATACGGAATCCGAAGCAGGCTCCAGGCTCTGAGCTGTCAGCACAGAGCCCGACACAGGACTTGAACCCACAAGCTGTGAGATCATGACCTGAGTCAAAGTCGGACGCTCAACCGACTGAGCCATCCAGCTGCCCCTCAATGAGATTACTTTTTTAGCTTGCTCTAGACGAACAGAAACAGCAAACATGCCTTCGTGTCAGTGATTTTTTTTTCTTTCTTTCTTTGTTTCTTTTTTTCTGTCAGAACAGCACTAACTCCAGCATGGGATGGCCACCTCACAAGATCACTCTAAAGGCTGCTTTGATAGAAACAGCTATAGAAATGTGGTTAATAGGTTGGTAGTCTTTTCTTTATAAATGACAAATTCTTGGGAGTTCCTATACTAGGACTTTGAAAACACCCTTGTTTAGAGGAGCCAGTGAAATGAGCTTTGTGTTAAAAGCCCATTACCCTCTCTACTTTTTTTTTTCTTCTTAGATAGAAGCATGAGTTCAAGAATTATTTTCATTTTCTCTTAACTGAACTGTAAGAAAAGCAATGGCAAAGTTCCATGGAAAGTTCCAAACACTCTTAAATGTTAGTGCCCTGAAATCAATGGAAAATGATGAGACTGTGACCAGTGGAGAAACCTATGCCTATTCTAACAGGGAAGGCACGACTCAATTACCCTTATTATCCTAAAGGATTAATTCAAGGTTCTGGGTACCCAGATCTTCTAAAGGTTTTTCTAAAAGAAGCCAGAAATTCTGGTGGTTTTGTTTTGTCTTTTTAATTTTTTTAAGTTTATTTATTTATTTTTTGGGAGAGACAGAAAGAGCAAGCAGAGGAGGGGTAGAGAGAGAGGGGAAGAGAGAGAATCCCCAGCAGGCTCCATCACAGAGCCTGACGAGGTACTCGAACTCACAAACCATGAGATCATGACCTGAGCCAAAATCAAGCGTCAGACACTCAACTGACTGAGCCACCCAGGCACCCCGGTTTTTGTTTTTTTTTATAAATAATGTGATCATTCTCAATTCTAAAATATTGGCAATTAATTAGAAATACTTTTTATTTTTTAGATTGTTTTAAGTTTATTTATTCATTTTGAGAGAGACAAAGACAGCACGAGTGGTACAGTGAGAGAGAGAGAGAGAGAGAGAGAGGAAGAGAGAGAATCCCAAGCAGGCTCCCCACTGTCATCACGGAGCCTGACGAGGTACTCGAACTCACAAACCATGAGATCATGACCTGAGCCAAAATCAAGCGTCAGACACTCTGACTGAGCCACCCAGGCGCCCCAGTTTTTGTTTTTTTATAAATAATATGATCATTCTCAATTCTAAAATATTGGCAACTAATTAGAAATACTTTTTATTTTTTAAATTGTTTTAAATTTATTTATTCATTTTGAGAAAGAGACAGCACGAGTGGTACAGTGACAGAGAAATAGAGAGAGAGAGAGAGAGAGAGAATATCCCAAGAAGGCTCTGCACTGCCAGCATAGAGTGCGATGCGGGGCTTGAACCCTGAAGCCATGAGATCATGACTTGAGCCAAAACCAAGAGTTGGACGCTTAACCAACTGAGCCACCCAGGCGCCCCATAGAAATACTTTCTATTTTTTAATAATTATTGAGCTTGGTCCTGTGAAGACCAAGCAAAAATTGCATGGGTTAAATTCAATGTATACTCTCTGCCCACCCATTTACAGGTGAACACACAGAGATATGTGTTTCTGGGGGAAAAAAATTCCAATTCTAAATTATAAATCCAGACTCATGCATGTCAAGGAGACAATGACACCCTTGTCTTTAAGAAAATCTCCAGCACATATGTCTTTCTGAGTTCTGCATAACAAGGCCATTTCTTGCTGAAGGAATATTTTATTATCCAATCTTACATTTTGATTTGTTTGTGAGTGCCTTGTTGTTAGATGTTTGCTTAAGACTTTTCTTTTACAACTGTGGTTTGATATGAAAATGAGTTACATAGATCAGCCTGAGTACTGTTAAAGTCATTTTGAGGATCTTTTTTTTTTTTTTTACACTTTATGTTTGGTTGGTAAAATAATGCAATTGTCAAAGCCTCTGGGACTGAGTTAAGACCAAAGTCTTAAACAAGTCTTCCTTTCACATCTTACCAAGTTCCATATTATATTCAGAGTCTCACTGGTGATACATTTTTCTTTAAAGATTAGTCAACCTGAATTTTGGTGGTACAAATGGTCTCTGAAATCTTGCAATAAAATTCCCTGGATTTCTTGGAAAAGTCCTAGGTCCTGTTGTATGTTCCCTCAAGAAATGAAGGGAAAAAAACGAAACTCTTCTAACTTCAGAAATTAGGGTACCCTCTAATACTTGTGCCAGGTGTTAAAAAGACAAAACATTCAACTCTGCAATCCATCAACAAAGTTTTTATTGAATGATTAATCTGTGTTCAGTTTGTGCTAGGATCTAAGATATCATTTATGTTTTCTATTCTCAAGTCCTGAACCCTTGGGAAAGGGTTTCAGAACTTCCTTAGTGGATAATGTATATCAGGGGTCTCTATACCCAACCTTTCTCATTCTTACCACAGAAATAAATGTGCTGACCACCCTAATGCTCTAACTCAGAACTCCTACACTTACAAATACTGGAGTTCTGCCCATTGACTATTGAACAGTGATAGACTCCATTGATAACCTCAGCCTGAAGGTGCCCAGGTCAACTCAAACTTTTTATAAGTTTCCAAATATATATCCAACTAGATGGTATAAAAGTATTTTAAAGAAAAAAGAACTATAATAGGATTCCATTGTAACATTTAGTTAAGGAATAAGGGTTATCCATAATTCAGAAGAAAGGTTGAGAATGGGATACTGTAGGAGGATAGTAGGGTTAAAGAGGCCAGAAGTTCCAGGTTCTTGCCTTGGGGTATTTTGCTCTTCAGACTCACAAGGTTCTAAAAGAACAGAAAACCCAAGAAATTAGAGCAAATTAATGTCAATTCCCAAGTTGTTTTTGAGCCTCAATGCATCAATGAAAATCTTGGGTGAGCCGGATGGGACTAAATAAATGAGCCTAAGGGATAAATCCAAATTAGAATCTAGGTACACACTGCCTGCCACCTCCAACAGAGAAAGAGGCAGAAACAGAAATCCATCATTATGTGTGACTCTTTACAGCCCAGGGGTTCCATCCATTCATAAATACAGCCCAATCAATGTTCTGAGTCTCCCCAATCAAGACAGAGCTTCCTCAGCTTGGAGAGAAGTGATGATGGGATGATGAGAGAATATACAGAAGGTCAGGAAAGCGTGACTTTTTTTTTTTAATTCTCAAGTTAGTTAACATACAGTGTAGTCTTGGCTTCAGGAGTAGAAGCCAGTGATCCATATGACACCCAGTGCTCACTTTGAAGAGTGCCCTCCTTAATGCCTATCACCCCTTTAATCCACCCCGCCATTCCCCCACCATTTCCCCCACCCCTCGTCAACCCTCTGTTTGTTCTCTGTATTTAAGACTCTCTTATAGTTTGTCTCTCTGTGTTTTTATCTTATTTTTCCTTCCCTTCCCCTATGTTCATCTGTTAAGGTTCTCAAATTCCACGTGAGTGAAATCATGATATTTGTCTTTCTCTGACTGACTTATTTCACTCAGCATAATACACTCTAGTTCCATCCACATTGTTGCAAATAGCAAGATTTCATTCTTTTTGATTGCCAAGTAATATTCCATTGCACACACACACATCTTCTTTATCCAGTCATCAGTTTATGGACATTTGGGCATTTTCCATAATTTAGCTATTGTTGATAGCATGAAAGCATGCCCTTTCTTAGATATGAACACCATTTTATAGACTCTCTAAGCTACAGGAATACATAGTCCATATTTTATGTGACATCCCATATCATGCAAGTATACTTCTTAAAAAGAATGAATCATGAAATGTATAACAATATGATTTCATATTTATAGCCTACATTTTTTTCAAAGAATCAAATGTACAAATCTGAAAATTCTGTATATTAAAACACATACACATTTAAGAAAATGCATTTTCTTGGTATGTGAACAAATAATGTCAACATTGCCATCACTGCGAGAACAATAGCAAGCTCAAAAGACAAGAGTATTGACGAAGGAAGGATTAATTGTATGAGAGACACAGCCAATTCTAGGAGGTGTCACTGAGAAGGTTCTACCTATTTTGAAGGAGAAGTAGGAGTTGAGAAGACAGATGGGGCAGAAGGAGAAAGGCTTTCCTGTCAGAGAAAACATAATGCTCAAAGGCTTATTAGAAAGGTACAACCGCATGGTATGTTTGAGGGAGGGAAAACAGTTGCTCTGTATAATTTCATGTCTTGATAAATGTAAGGAGAAGGAGTGGGGCTTATATACTTCTTTCTGTAAGTGAATAAACCCGAGATTGTATACAGCTCCTTCACAAAAGCCTATTTACTATATTATCTCTGCTCTGTGTTTTGATTTGTTTCTCCAAAAACTCAGAAATGATTAGGAAGCATTTTTTTTCTCCAGTGAGAATCTAATATTTCTGTCTAGGTTAATAACCTGCATTATCTATGGAGAATATTCTTACAGGAAGCCAGTGATGGCTAATCACCAGCAGGAGGGTATTCTGTGAGTGGCCCATGCCTGCAGCTTGCCATACTGAAAAATAATGATGGTGGGAAGTTAATTACTGGGGGAAAGGGAGTGGCCAAGAGGCCCTGAGGCACAAAATAGACAGGACCATGTTTAGGTTCTTTGGGACAGTGGGAATCTCTCATTATTTATGCAATTATTCCACCGGAATTTGCCCAGCACAGCTTGGTAGTGCAAACACTGAACACCGGAGGAACCAAACAAGCGAAATAGATTAAGACAGCTATGTTCATTACAATTCAGAACAAGTGTAAAGTTGTCCCAGAACATTTTGCAATGTGTACCTACTCCATACACAAGATTAAAACAAATACCTTGCATAGTTTCAATATTAAACTTAAGTTAAAGGAATCTGGGCATTGGCTTTAGCAGACTACATAATAGCAACCAGATTATTCTAGAACTTTCAAGACTGATCCAGTATCATAGAACGTTACAATTGGTTTTGTTGCTCTTGCTGTGGGACATCATCTATTCTGTTGCTATTACTTTTAAATTGAATTTCTCTTTGAATGTTTCCAAAACCAAAAAGCAAATTACAATATAAGGTAAGGATTCTCATCCTCATCCATATTTTTTCCACACGTGCATTTGTTTCTCATATAACCTTCCAGATATGTCCTTCATATATAGGCAGCTAAAATGACACAATCATTTTCTCCTTTTTCTAAAAATAGTGGTATGCAAAAAACACTTTTTGAAACTATTATTTTTCACTCAAAAATAGAAAGAGGCATCTGTACATAATGAACTTTGATATTGAATATGGTTGTATAGTATTCTATTATTTTGGTGTATTAAAATTTACTTAACCAGTTCTTATTTATAGTCATTTAGGATATTTCTATATTTTGATCTTTACAAAAAAACACTGCAGTGAATAACTTTGTTCACATGTAATTTGGGCCTATGTAAGAATATGTTGAGGATAAATTTAAGAAATCTAATTGTCATGTTAAAAGATACATGCAATTATAAATTTAGTAACTAATGTCAGACTGACTCCATTATTTCTTACAAATATGCACATCAACCAAGAGTGAATGAGGTGTCTTTTTCCCAACACTTTGGGTCTCCAAATCCAATAGGAAAAATGGTGAGGTTTTCATTCTTTATGTAAATATATCTGTTTCTTAGCCAGAAAATAAAAGACAATTTTTTCATGTTCCCAATTAAAACAAAAACATACAACTTCAATGACAAAAATAAAGTTTCTTCTCTGATCACAGAAAAACATAATTTAAAATAGACACAAATGCAATGGATTCAAAATTCCATTTACAACAACAAATATCTGTTAAGTCTTTAGTGAGAATTTTGCCAATGACCAACTTTATTTACGTTGAATGTAAGGGTAACAAAGGTAGATTAATGTAGCTAGAAGTTCCTTTTTTTTTGTTTTTGTTTACTTGGCATCATTTTTAATAGATTATTTCTTTATTGATAGTGTCACAATGTCCATATATTACAGCAACAAGATGAATTTATCACACAGTCGCCTCCCTGCATCTGGCAATGGTAAAGCAAAAGGCTCTTCCTAGTTTCGAGAACCCATTCATTAACATCCAAGTAACAAGTAGGCAGGGAAGTCACAGTGAAACAATTAAGAGCAATTATCACATTATTGAGTTTTGAGAGGCATTTCAGCTTCAAGTAATTGATTTCAAACCAGCTGTGAATCAAACAGATATACTTGTGACCTGCTAAACATTTCTAGTGCCTCCTAAAAGCTAGCTCAGCAATCTAAAATCACTTTAGGCATTTCCAAAAATAAAAACAAAGAAAGGTAAGTTCTATAGTTTTTGTTTGTCTATTTCTTTGTTTGATCTAATAGACAATGATATTATCTGGTGTTCAGGATTCTGAATGTTAATATGCATGTTAGTCAACTAAGGATTTTATTACAATGGAATTCTGACTCAGTAAATCTGATATGAGGCCTGACATTCTGCCTTTGTAACCCACCCCCAGGTGTGTTGATGCCGCTGGTTTATGGACCACATTTGCAACAGCAAAGGCACAGAGAAGAGGAATAGGACTCAGACTGGTAAAAATTCAATCCTTATATCAGACTCTGAGTGTATCTGGTGTTACATCTTGCTTCACACATATTCCTACCAAATTCAACTGTAATCTGTGCCAGTTTTTAAAAAAGAACAGAAGTGTAATCCAACTTTTTTTGTCTTTCCCGTTAGAAAAACATCTGAAGAGAAAAGTCAACAGCACCTTCCTATAAAAAGACAATACTTGAGAGTAATTATATTAGTTTGCTGGGACTGCCATAAAAAAGTATCACAGACTGGATAGCTTAAACACCAGAAATTTATTAGCTTTCAGTTCTAGAAGGCTAGAAATCCAAAGTTGAGGTGTTGCAGGGTTCATCCCTTCTGTGGGTTATAAGGGAAGAATTTTCCAGGTCTGTCTGCATAGCCTATAGACGGCTGGCTATCTTCTTTCTACATCTCCCTATATCACCTTCCTCTATGTATATTTTTTGTTCCCAAATGACCCTTTTCATTAAGGCCACCGGTAATATTAGACTATGGCTTATCCCAACAACCTCACATTAATTAGATTACCTTTGTAAAGGCACTATCACCAAATAAGTCTATGTTTCGAAATACTGGAGGATAGGACTTCGACATATAAAATTTGAGGTGGACGAACTTCAACTCACAACAGTACTTTTCCCCTGTTGTTTCTTTCTGCCCAAATCTTCTGCCTATAAAATGGGGAAATTACTGCAACGAAACAATGACATTGAGCAGGCATGAACAGAGAAGCGACATCACTCCCCCAGCTGATAATTGCAAAGACGTATATTAATTATTTGGAGTCAATGTTGAAACAGTCTTCCATTTAATGGCTAGAAAGATAGCTAGGCAAAATTAAGGGCATAAAACCATGAACATGAGTCATACTTTGGCATCAAGACTCCATTACTCACCAGATCTGTGACTTTTCACTCATTATGTGACCTCCTTAAGGTTCAGATTCTTTCTCTGTAAAATGGAATAAAATATTTCCTCATAGGATAGTTGACCATTAAATTATCTTGTGTGGTAGATTTTATTTTTTGTTCCCAGTCTGTGAGTCAGAGTCTTGCCGGGGCAGAGAAACTACATCAGTAACTAGGAATTTTAATATAAATAAACTAGTAAAAGGTGATTAACTATGAAAAAAGATAAACAGGGACTCTAAGTAAGGGGC
Source organism: Neofelis nebulosa (assembly GCF_028018385.1). Taxonomy (NCBI): domain Eukaryota; kingdom Metazoa; phylum Chordata; class Mammalia; order Carnivora; family Felidae; genus Neofelis; species Neofelis nebulosa. Next base: position 94,506,882 of record NC_080791.1, read on the forward strand.
ATACAAGTAGCAAGTACAGACAGCATTTGCTACCTTTAATGTCGGGGGAGAATGAACAATCAGCAGAGAAGTGAGAAGGCTCCCTCCCCTCAAAGCTCAGATTCGAATGCTTTGGAAAGGGTGTGGCTGCCCCAGCATAGAAACAGGCATCCTCCTGGTGGTGAAGGTGGCTGTTGGAAGGTCCCATCTGCAGGTGGTATGTAGAGAAACTTGTTGGAGGGTAAAAGGTTGTAGCTGACCTGTGGGTCTCTGATGTGACTGTTGCCGTGTTTCCTACACACCTGATTCTCTGTCTTCTATGGCAAAACAAAAACAAAAACAAAAACAAAAACAAAAACAAAAAACAGCACACTGGCACCAGAACTGGGTTGCCAGAATAAGGTTGTCAGATGAAATTCAAATTTCAGTAGGTGATAAACACTGAATGAAATTTTAGTGTAAGTAGATCTCTTGCCCTCTTTGGTACATACTTATGCTACAAAATATTCATTATTTATCTGAAATTCAAGTTAACCTGGCATCTTTTATTTTGTTAAATCTGGCTACTTAACTAAGAAGGAAAACCTTTAGCACCTGCTATGGCTTTGCAATAGCCCTCCAGCGCCCTCTATTGACAAAGCCTAAGGTTGAGCCCATTGGCCAAACATGTTTACAGGCTTCAGCTCCAGTACCATACATAAGTAAGCCAATAAAATGCAGATTTGGAGCTGAGTCAATACATTGATAATAGGAAGCATTAATAATCCCTCTCCCACAACCTTATTAAGGGGTGTGTGTAACATCCTTGACTATTAAGATGTGATTTGCCACATCCCCCTCACCAAAGAATAGTCCACATATCACCCCACTGAGATTGGGCTTGGTCATGTGACATACACTGGCCAATGAAACACAAGCAGATGCAATGTATGCATCATTAGAGCAAAAGCTTTCAGAAGCCTTCTGAGTTCCCACCAGTCATTATTCTTTTTATCTGCCAGAAAAACAATAGATCTCAAATAGAGACTGTTCAGTTTGGATGCCAAAATGAGAAAATTCATGGGGCAGAGTTTCAGTATCTCCCCCACAGTGGCTGACAAGTAATGTGAGAGAAAAGAAATGTTTATTTTATAAGCAACTGAGACTTTTTCTTCCTTTTTTGATTCTAACGGCAACAAAGTTGACTAATTCACTTAACATACATAAAGCACTGGTGGTACTGCCCAGCATATGGTTCAGCTGTGGATAAGATAACAACACAGGGCATAGAAAATAGTATGTATTTTGAAAGAAGAAAGCTCTGCTTTCCAAACAAAGTTTCACTATTTACTAATGAGTGTTATGGTAATAATACAACCTTACGAGAACCGACAACCACTGAAGGATACTGGGCAGGATAGTGGCATTGTCCAACTATGCTGTAGGAAGATTACCCTAATACAGCATTCCACAAACTTTTCCTGTGAATGGTCGAATAGTAAATAGTTAAACCTTTGCAGGAATACAGTTTCTGTTGCAATTACTACAAACTGTTGCCATAGGGTGAAAAAAGCCACAGACAACATAGGAATGACTAATTATGATTGTGTTCCAATTACCTTTTATTTTCAAACACAGGACATGGGCAGGATTTGACCCATGGGTCCCAGTTTCCTGACTACTGCTCTGGTGTAACTATTCTAATCTCACTCCTTGACAGGCAATTCTCCACATGAAAGCCAGAGTAATCTATTTAAAATACAAAACATATCATATCATAACTGTGATAAATAACTTCCAATGTCTTTCCAACACACTTAGGATCAACTCCACACTTTGTATCAGGACTTCTTAGACCTCCAAGACTTTGTACCATGCCCTCTAGATTGCTGGCCCTTGATTAATTTTCCTAAGCCATCGTGAATGTCACTCTGCAGTATATGGTTTATACACCATATCTGGATCCTTTTGGTCTCTTGTTCCAGACACTATTGCGGACACCAGCTCTTGGTGGGCCCTGACTGAATTCACACAGCTACAACTTGACAGCAACTTCCATTATGCCCGACAGGGGGCCTCATACCTCCCACCCCGTGGCTTTTCTATTGATGCTGAAGTGTGAAAAAACAGGATTCCTTTCCCAAAGCATGTACATTCCAAAAATTTAGGGAGTCATACTGCATGGTACAAACCCTTGATCAACTGGCAAGGACAGCAGGTGGATAAGTTTTCTCCCTTTTTCTCCTTCAGTTCCAGTTTTTCAAGTGACTTTTCAGAGGATGTTTTTTAAGGTCAAGCAAACAGTCACTCTTAGCATCAGTTTGAAAATGCATCTTCATATTAGTTCTGCTGCCTTCTATGCTCCACTCCCCTTGTGTCTTCTCCCTGGGTTTTCACTTTCTAATAGATGCATGCACATAGCCCTTGGCTCAGGGCCTCATATTTGGGAACAGAGACTGAGGCACTCCACTCACACTGTCCTAGCCACACTGCCCTGTTGTTTGTAACTGGAACTTGCAAATTTGTGCCTATCACAGGGCATCTGCACTGGCTGCTCTGTCTGCTCCCAGGTCTTTGCATTAATGGCTCTTTTGCATCCTTCAGACTTCAGTTCAAATATCAATACCCCAGAAGAGCTTCCCCTGACTACTAAATCTAAACAAATGCCTTACCATTCTGCACTACAATTTCTGCTTTTTTTCATACCATTTATAACTCTATGAATAATTTTAATTACTGTGTCTGATTACCGTGTTTGTTGTCTCTCTTTCACCTCTGTTTCTAGTAAACTCCCAGTGGATTATAAACTCCTTAAGAACAGAACCTTCTTCCTTCATGTTTACTGATGCTTCCATGCACCTAGAACAGTATCTAACACCTAACAGGAACATAGCATGTATTGTTTTAAGAATAAGTATAAATCCAAACCAGGGGGAAGGGCTGTGATTTGAAATCCTACTTCACTAGAAATTGTGAGAACTGTAGTCAGAGAAAGACTGTAAAATAGGTAGAAAATAAAAGTTTATCTTTGGAAGGCAAATCAATGGTTTCTGGGGCTGGCGTAGGTGCAGGTAGACCTAAGTTCCCTCAAGGGTTCAGAGAATATTTGGAACCATAACATACACAAAAAAGTTCTGAAAAATGGTTTTAGGAACTGAGTCATCAGTTGGAGCATCAAGTGGCAATCGTCACAAGAGAAGGCTAACCAACCACATTAATTAACTCTTGAAACTAGAATGAATAAATGAACGCAGGATGAAGGAGAAGTATCTTCAAATGTCACATATTAAAGCTCTCTGAATCAATTAAATAATTTATGCCTGGGAATATTAAATAAATGGTCGTAAAGCAAACCCAAGCGTTTGATAACTTTCCAGGAGTCACTGTAAGAACTTAGTGCATTCCACAGTACATTTCCCTCTCACATTATCCAAGGCTTAGGCAGTGGAGGGTGAGACAGAGTACAGACTACCTACAATTTTCCAAATGTAACAAAATAAAAATCCACAAATATAAAAAATCTTCAGATACTGTCTCATTTTAGAATAGTTTATATTCTAACACTGGAGAATTGTCACAGGGAGTCTGTCCCATTTCTAATAAGATGATTCCTTTCCTTTCCTTTCTTCCTTATTCCCATCACATCATTTTGTCTTTATCACAGGACTGGCTTTAAGTCTAACTTTGTGTCTGGTACCCAGTAGTTACTCAATATGTGATTCTAAAATCAGGAACTCCTTATCCAGCATAGGATTTGATATATCATTGCTACAGTTGGGGGCAGTTTGGGAATGGGCATGCTAATCCTCTTCCATAATATCATCTTTATGTATCAGGATGCTATATGAAATTTTTCCCAAAAACACACAAATGATTCTCTACAGCAAGAAACAAGCATATGACTATTTATGCACCAGATCATAAGCTTCTTGATTGCAGCTGTTACTATGAATTTTAAATACCCCGAGATACTGAGAGGTCCTCTTTATTGCATACTGAGGTTCAGGTCCATCTGTTCTTGAAGACAGTAGCAACCTGACCTAAATCAAAACCCAGTCTTATTAGAAACCAAACATAGGACTCACATCCATTGGAGAAATCATGAAGACCATCCTTACTTAGAATAGATGTTTTCTCTTCCTCCCTCCCTACTTTTTCTGTCATCACCTCATTAGAAAGAAATGAAAGGCCCCTAAAATATGGAGGTAGCATAGTCTATAAGGAAAAGACTTTTTAGGTCCTGAAAAGAAGGGACAGGTGAGCCCTCAACTGAGAGTTTCCACTTCTAGTAGCACTGTGAGCAGGAAAAAAAACTTACAATAAGAACTGGAGAAAAGGCCATCCTGTCCTGATATTTGGCCCTAATCTGAGTATGAAGATTCAGAAGAACTAGAGAGAAAGGGGAATAAATCATTCATAAAACCCTTAAAAAATTCAACCAACTCTACCTGAGAGGGGGAAAAAATGTCACCTGAACATAAAGCTCTTGAATAAAATTTGGTTGAGTTATAATGACCCAGCACAGCATGTGTGAAAAGCAAGAGCCTAAGATGGTTTCACACTAAAAATCAAGAAAGTACTCCTGGAAAATGGGGGAGTCCTTTCTGGGTATCACATCCCTTCTAAGAAACTCTTATTAACTCTGGAAGCAGAACCTTCACTTCTGTCACTATCTTGAGCATCTTGTCCCTAGCTAATTATGTCAACTATACAATTAAAAAAAATGTTTTTAAATTCTAGACTCCAGCTAGTTACCTGTTTTTTTTTATTAAAACTTTGTGTCACTGTGGGATCTGGTGGGTTATCCTAGTCACCGAGATCAGTAGAGAAGTTTAATCAATTCCTAAATAATAAATCAACTTTTTGTGCCCTTAGTAATCTCATTGTAACACAGTGCAATTCAAGGCCATTTCACTACATTTATCTTTAATGAATAATAAATGTTACATTGGTATTGACTGAACAAGTGATTAACTATTCCATCAGTAGCAGAACACAGAAATATTTTTAATTATTAATAAACCACAAGCTTTCCTTGTCAGGTACAATCATCTTTTGGTAAGACAACTTATTTTCTTTTTTATGTTTATAGACAAGTGTAATCAAATGTCATTTGAAACCACTTGTGGTCATTCTCTAGCATAAGACTGACAACTTCTAGTCTCACTTCTTACCAGCTCTAAAGGGCAATCAGTCTGGCAAAAGAACAAAAAAAAATGTGAAAAGGTGTTCAGTTAATGTAAAAACCCAAGAAAGAGGGCTGGAAATACAATTATGCTCTCAAATTCTCCTATACTGATTGCAAAGGATGACTGAAAAAAGTACTGTGAAATGTTATGAGACAAATAAATAAAACTGCCAAGACTTTAAAGAATAGACTTATACTATATCATGCATACAAGAGTTTGTCCTTGTCAGAGAGAGAAAAAGAGAGGGAGAAACACTGAAACTATGTATGGAATATAGCTGACAAGCTCTTCAGTGAAAGTAAGAGGATGGAAAAATATGAAAATAAAACATTGGAGAAGTATGATAAAAGTAACCCAAATAGGTCATAAGGACAATTTCCTAAGAGTAATAAACACAAAGTTCAGATATTATAATGGGGTGGGCAGTTATGGAGATATTTATTTGACATTTATTCAATTCCATTGGATTTTTGAAGCCTTAGAGATAGACCATTTGTTAGAAATTCTATGATCTAAAAAAAATAAAGCAGACATAGACTGTTCCCTCAGAGTTTTTTTTTTATAGTATTTTGGAAAGGAAAAAAAGTGCAACTATCATCTAAATTATGAAATACATCATTAAGTGAAATCAGCATGTTATATCGATATTTGTACCTCTGAATCTAACACAATGCCTGGCACACAGAAAAAATTAATTGAAGAAGAATTCTTCATTCAAGAATAATTTACTGAATATTCATTGCATGTTTCATTAAAATACTGCACATGAAAAGATAAAAAAAAAACATCATCCTTGAACAACTCAGTCTATCAGAGAAGTAAGATAGCAAACATTTGTTGAATTAAATTTTAAAATGTATGGTCAATGCCCATCAGAAACCTTAATCCAAAGAATTCTAATATGGAAAATATCACAAGAGTCATGGGAGATGGTAAGGAAATAGTATAATGGCTGTATAACTAACCACATATCATCCATTAATCATTATGTGGTTTGGTTCCAAGTAAGATAAAACATCACCAAGATGGCTTTAAAAATAGAGCTTTCTTTTTCTCATGTAACAAAACATTTAGAGGTTGACAATTGTTTGTGAAGGCTCATTGGGTCAAGTTTCCCTCATGATATCAAGATGGTTGGAATAGCATCATTTGAACATTTTTTTCAACTATATTCAAAGTCAAAAAAATATGGGGTTCAAAATACAGAGACCTCCTACTTCTCACTTTCTTCGAGCAGAAGTTTTTCCTAAGGGACTGCCCATTAGCGAGCTATTATGTCTCATTGGTCAGAATAGTTATATGCCTATCTTTATTATTTTTTTAATGTTTGAGAGAGAGAGAGTCGGGGAGGGGCAGAGAGAGCGAATTCCAAGCAGGCTCCACACTGTCAACGGGGAGCCCAGTGCTGCGCTCACGAGCTGTGAGTTTCTGACCTGAGCCAAAATCAAGAGTTGGACACTTAACTGACTGAGCAACGCTGGTGCCCCTATATGCCTATCTTTAGACCAATAACTTAGCCTGCCTCTTCTGAGAAAAAATAGCAGGTTACTGTTTTAAGGAAGAAGATAGAAGGGAGATTTTTGAGATACGAAACAATTAGTACTGGTCACAGTAAATGAAAAAAGAGCTATGTACACAACAACGTGAAAATAGCAAGAATAAATGACCAGGGTGGAGCGCCCTATGATATAGATAGGTGGTCCATACCTGAAGCCATCTGCAATGTACCACGGCCAATGTGAAGGGCATTTGCAATTCTACCCATACAAAAAGGGAAAAAGAATAGGACAGGAAATCACTAGGGCAGATGGTGTACTTTAAGTCAACCAGTATTTATTGAGCATCTATTATCTATAATGATTTCTGGTAGACATTGGGAACCATTCAGAAATTTGTCTTCCTCTAACATTTTGGCTCTTCCACTGCTCTTGATTTCCAGAAATTCACTATTTGTAGGAAAGGATTTATCCAAATTTTGGGACTTAATATTCTTTAAAGGTGGGCAAACAAAATTCCTGATTTAAAAAACAAAACATTGAGAAGATTTCTAAATTATCCATAGTATAATCAAATGTTTCCAATTGGATGCTCAGCATGCTTGTATAGTGGGTGATGAGTGTATTTATGTATTGTTTGCTTCATCCCCTGGGGCAGCAAAGGGGCTATTATTGCCATCACATTCTTCTGTTCACTCCAATGTACCTTATACATATTATGGCCATGTTCTGTGTTGGGAAAAACTTTGGATAATCCTACCACAAACAAAAGTTTGATATTAGTCCCTGGAATGGATTATTAGTACCACTGTTTGCATGCAACTGGAAAATAATGATCATTAAAGGTCAACATGCACTCACTAGGACACAAACCACCAAACAAATGTTGTTTTCCTTCTGTTTTAACATTTAACTAATAATACCAAAGCAAGATTCCCTAACCAGGTAATAGAAGTCAAGACGAGACAATGCTCTCTAATTCCTAACAAAACACATTAAGATAAATTAACCAAACCAAATTAAGATGTTGCACTCACTCAAGTTTTGCAATCAACATTTTTTGAGTTCCTAAGATATTGTGGTCCCTCTCCTAAGACTCTGAGAACACAAACCAGGCTCCCTTTCACTGTGTACAGTCCTCTTCTGTGGAGGAGAGAGAGTATTATGCACTGTTTCAGTAAGCATCCTCATGGTGGAGATGGCTTTGGAGTGGAGTCACAAGGGAGAAATGAGATTCCCATATGTGAGCTGGGAGGACGGTCCCAGGCTGCACTAGTCATACCAATGTTGATGTTTTCCCTCCACAGGAGGAGATGTGTACCTGCTGAATACTAGAGTCTGCAGGCCTAAGAACAAAGTGACAAAGTCTGGCAAGTACTAGAAGCTGGGAAGAAAAGAGTGAGGCTCAATGAAGGTTTTGAATTTGCGCTAGTTCCTTGAGTAAACCCCAGTTAGGAAACTGGGAGTTGTGCCACCACGGGGGTCAATAGAGGCTTCCGAGAGCTTGCAGAACCACCCAACAAATGATCCCTAGACCCCTGCCTCAAAGGCTTCTCAGTAGGCATTTAGGTCACCCATGAGGTGGCCTGCCCAAAAAGAGTCCTCCAAACTGGGATGATAGAAAGGAGATTTGCATGGTGTCTGGCTCCCTCTGAGAGCTAGTTTAGAAAATACACGAGAATGTACCAAACAGGAGGGAGGGGACATAGGGGTGGCTACAGACAACAGAAGAAAGGCAGAGATGGAGGAGGCTGCTTGATTTATAATGGCTTTGCCATTTTACCAAAAGTTGAGCTGAATCTATCCAATTAACCTCTCTTTCATAAGATAGCTAAAATAGGTTGCTGCTTTTTGCTTTAAATGTTTATTCACTTTGAGAGAAAGAGCATGACCTTGAGCAGGAGGGACAGAGACAGAGGGAGACAGAGAATCCCAAGCAGGCTCCATAGTGTCAGCACAGAGCCTAATGCAGGGCTCAAACCCGTGAACTATGAGATCACGGCCTGAGATGAAACCAAGAGTCAAGTCAGATGCGTAACTGACCGAGCCACCCAAGTGCCCCATGGTTGCTGCTTTTTGTAAAAGAAAAGAGACAACTCAAAAAGAAAGAGAACAGTGGGTACAGCTCAGCCTCAGCAGTGGATACGAATGTAGTATTTCCAGTAAGTATGGGTTACATTCACACACAGATATACACACTCAAGCAATACCTATTCAGGTTAGATTTAGTTCTGAGTTTAATTAGCCAAGCATGCAAACTTGTTGGAAGCAAAGTGACTACAGATGCAGGGCAGATCAAAGCAATTATCTCAGGAAAGCTTCCTTTGTTTTCAAGTTCCAAAGAGAGATAAGCAGAGGCTAGTAACACTGTCCAGGAAAGGTAAGATCTTGTTATTCCTGAAGTAGTCAGTACTTAACTGGGGCCCTGTTCTTTTATACCAAAGGATGGTATCACAGTTCTAGAAAATAGTGATTAAGAGCAGTAGCTCTATGACTAGCTGTAGGACTAGCTGTTTGCAACTGTCTTAATTTGCATGTACCTCAATCTCTTCATCCACAGAATAAGGAAAGCACTATTTTTCATTTAAAAGTAATTTGTAAGGTATAAACATATACACAAAATACTTATAGTAATGCCTGGACTGTAATAAGTATGCCATTCACATTTATATCATAATTACACCAAAAAACTATAAACTTCCACCCAAGAAAAAATTTACTAACTTTGAGCTCACCTAGTTTGTAAACCAAAAACATCAAGTTAGCAAGGACATATCTGCTTCTAGAAGGATAAAGTTCATCCCCTGGAGTTTCTAAAGAATATTTCTACCGCTACCTTCATATCTTCTGTGAAAAGCCATTCCTCAGCAAGACTGACTTTCTCACAAAACTATGATTCACACAGCCCTGTCCATCTCCCCCTGTACACCCAGGGGAAATGCATATAAGAAATTCTACTGCTCTTTCACACTTCTCTCTTTACATTAAAATCTCTTCAAAATAAATAGTAAATTCATCAGAGCAGAACCCAGCTTTAATTTGTCTCTGTAACTCTAACTCCAATGCCCAAAGCATAATAGGCATTGCTTCAGTATTAGTCAAGTGGCATGCTTAAGAATGAATGGAGAGTAGGGGCGCCTGGGTGGCTCAGTCGGTTGAGCGCCGACTTCGGCTCAGGTCACGATCTCGCGGTCCGTGAGTTCGAGCCCCGCATCGGGCCCCTGTGCTGACAGCTCAGAGCCCGGAGCCTGTTTCGGATTCTGTGTCTCCCTCTCTCTGACCCTCCCCCATTCATGCTCTGTCTCTCTCTGTCTCAAAAATAAATAAACGTTAAAAAAAAAAAATTTTTAAAAAAAGAATGAATGGAGAGTAATGAAGAAGTAAAAAACAAATGAACGTTAACAGCGGCAAGTAACAAATAAAACACATGACAAGTCTGGAAAAGAAGGCTGTAGGACCTTATGGCTCTGTAGTCAAACCAATGGATTGGATCTCAATTTCACAACTTTTTTGCTGTGTGATTTGGACAAATTACTTAATCTGGAGAAACCTCAGTTTCCTCAACTGTCAAATTAGGGTTCTAGTAGAATTTACATTATAAGACTGGAGTGAGGATTAAATGTGAAATCCATTGAAAGTGTCTGGAATAAGATTAGTGCCTTACAAATTTTCTTCTTCAGTCATTATTCTTTTGATTCTTATTATCATTATTGTATTAGTGAGAAGAAAGCAAAAAGTCTATTAAGGGATGTGAAAGTGTTTTACAATGTGATGTGATACAATAAAGAAAATTTGCACGCCTGAAAATAAAACAACCTAGAGATCCTACAAATGTACAGAATCTTAATACTTTTGAATGCATTCTGAAAAAAAATATATGTTTAAATACCAGGTATTATAATTAGCCACTCAGTTCTGCTGCCTTTTTTAAAAAACCTTTTTTAACATGTTTTTTTTGTTTTTTGTTGTTTTTTTTTTTGGTTTTTTTGTTGTTGTTTTTTTTTTTTTTTGAGAGACAGAGAACAAGCAGGAGAGGGGCAGAGAGAAAGGGAGACACACAATCCGAAGCAGGCTCCAGGCTCTCAACTGTCAGCACAGACCTGACGTGGGGCTCGAACCCAAGGACCACAAGATCACGACCTGAGCCAAAGTCGGACACTTAACTGACTGAGTCACCCAGTCTGGTGCCTCTTGTATCAGTTAGGATCCATTCAAGAAAGCTGAAACCATGCTATGTATTTCAATAGACATAAGTTAATATAGGCAGTTTCTTAAGCATATGTCAGAGAATTGACAAGCAAAAGAAAGCACTAAATTAACCAGAGATGGTTACGGAAGGAAGCAACTAACATCCCTAAAGCTGGGACATGAAGGGTAGTGGCTGGAGTTATGAAAACTTGAAGGTAATAAAAAACAAAGAAGCTGGAGGCTGGAACAACAGCTACTGCTGAGGTGAAGGGTATTTCTGTGATGCTGAGATGTTGACAGAAAGAAAAGAAAAGAAAAGAAAAGAAAAGGAAAGGAAAGGAAAGGAAAGGAAAGGAAAGGAAAGAAAAGAAAAGAAAAGAAAAGAAAAGAAAAGAAAAGAAAAGAAAAGAAAAGAAAAGAAAAGAAAAGAAAAGAAAAGAGAGAAAGAGAAAGGAAGAAAGAAAGGACTAGTCCTTTTTGCCCTTCCTGCCTTCCACTTTCCTAGTAGTGCTCCCTAATGGCAGGAACTTGGAATAAGACAGATGGCAAAGCAAGAGCCCCAGTATCACAGAGATGCGGAGCTGAAAGACAACAGTTTAGGAGCTTAACCTCACACCTGCTATAGTTTTTCTTTTCTTTTTTTGTAATGAAAGAAAAACTTAGTTTATCTTTACTTTAATTTCCGTTGCTAATTTCAATCCTGGCTTTTCCCTTCCTTAAACTGAAAAGGCACTTTCTCATCTTTGACCATATAGTTACTCATAAGCATCCTGCAATAAAGATATTATCTCCAGTACAAGGTTCAAGAATATGCAACTAAGAGCACTGCTTCTAAACTGAGTGTGCAGACAAACCACCTGGAGAACTTGTTAATATGCAGATTCTGATTCAGGAGGTCTGGGGTTGGGTCTGAGAATGTGCACTTCTTTTTTTTTAAATTTTTTTTTTCAACGTTTTGTATTTATTTTTGGGACAGAGAGAGACAGAGCATGAACGGGGGAGGGGCAGAGAGAGAGGGAGACACAGAATCGGAAACAGGCTCCAGGTTGCAAGCCATCAGCCCAGAGCCTGACGCGGGGCTCGAACTCACGGACCGCGAGATCGTGACCTGGCTGAAGTCGGACGCTTAACCGACTGCGCCACCCAGGCGCCCCGAGAATGTGCACTTCTAACACACTGCCAGACACAATGGGGCTGCTGGTCCAGGTACACCAATTTGGATGTCATCTATAATAAGAGGAAGATCTACAAATCACATTCAGGTATTCTGATAACATGTACCAAGTGCTCCCCACAGCAAATCACCATTTAGTTCACTGATTTACACATACACGCAACTTTTCATTAACATAATAATTATCTTCTAGTCTGCTATTATTATCTTAAACCCCATTATAAATATAACTGGATATATATACGTGTATATACATATGCAATTTCTAAAGTCCTCTCTCACAGACAAAATAAGGTTTAATTTAGTTTATTGTCAGGTAAGTATGAGATTTATGGATGCCACCATCTTTTCTCCTAATATTTCCCTCTGGTTTCGATTCTCCGATTTGACCTATGCTTAGAGAGCAGAAAGTTACGCCATTAAAATGCAGTTATGGTCTCCAAAGTGCCACTTTCCTATTTGTTCCAAAGCGCAGTTCAGTGCTACAATTGCTGACTTTACCTACAAAAATACATCATGCTCCTGCTAGCATTGCAAATTCTAAAGAGCAATGGGCTGGTTACACTGAATTCCATTCTGCATTAGAATTGTCAGCACAGTGCTGATGGCTGAATCTCTGCAAGTTGACCAGAAGTACCTCACTGGCCAGCTTCTCTGTGAAGTAGAGAGCCATGTGGTTTAGGAAAACTAATTTTTGTATTGCAAACTCAGCTCATTAAGGGTGGATGGAATGCTTCCACTCGGATATAGACGGAGTCAATGTCATCATTTCTATTTGGACTTTTAAAGCCATAAAATGCATTTAAAAGCACATTTTAAAACGTCATCAGTCACATTATTATTTTGTATCACAATTTAGTATAAACAAATTAGTCCATCCTTCTGATGCACCATTAATTTAACAGTTAACAATTATAAGAAGGTTAGATAATTGGTTCATACTCTATCTCATGGTTCGGAATCCACAAAGTGATACCAAGTTGGTATACAATTTGTGTAGCTTTCAGTAACAAAGAGGATAGATTTTACCAATAGTCAATCATTCTAAGATTAATCAATTTGAAGGCTATCAAGATAATACCAGAACACTTTATTGACCTTATTCTAATTTTCAGATTTATAATTTCTGAACAAAACTAACTTAGATATCAATGTTATTTCTTCTAGTTGTTACTCTGCCCACTGCTAGACAGGGTGTTACTTCAGAGAAGAAGCCAAGCCACATTCTCCAAATTCTCATCTGGAATCACTCTCCCAAAACATATATTAAGCTATGATATCACCATTTATTCCACCATGCCTTTCAAACCCTTTCTAAAATGTTAACTTTATTTTACTTCTGTTTGGAATGTTCTCTGCCAGACATGTTTTGCTATTTTTTTCCCAAATTAATCTTTATATTTTGACAAAGCTGTAGCTTTACATGCAGTTGTATGAAATAATACAGAAAGCTGTCATGTGCCCTTTACCAACTTCCCCCAATGGCAACATCTTGCAAAACTAGTACAATAGCACATCTCCATCACCATAAAGATCTCTCATGTTGCCTTGGATAGCCATAACCACTTTGTTCCCTTTCTTCCTCCTTAAAAGGCCATTTTTTCATCTTCCCAGACTGAAACTCCATCATATCTGTTAAACAGTAACTCCCCATACTATCTCTACCATCTCTTGATAATGACCATATTACTTTATTTTCCATGAATCTGACTACTCTAGGTACCTCATATGACTGGAAGCATACGATATTTATCCTTTTATGTCTGGCTTATTTCACTTAGCATAACGTCTTCAAGATTCATCCTTATTGTTAGCCTGCATCAGAGTTTTCAGCCTTCGTGATTTCTGCTCTTACCTGTATTATTTCCTTCTTTCTGCTTACTTCGTGTTGCCCTCTTCTTTTTCTAGGCTTTGGAGATGGGAGCTTAAATTACTGATTTGAGTCAATAATGTACGCATTGAGTGCTGTATATTTCCCTCTCTGCACAGATTAGCTGTGTCCCACAAATTTTGTTACATTGTATTTTCATTTTCATTCAGTTTAATGTGTTTTAGCATTACTTTTCATTGAGACTCCCTATTTGATTCACAAGTTACTTAAAGAGTTTTTTTTTTTTTTAATAATGTTTATTTTGGGGAGAGACAAAGAGACACACAGAGAAACAGAGAGAGACTGAGTGAGCGGGGAAGGGGCAGAGAGAGGGAGACAGAGAATCCCAAGCAGGCTCCTCGCTATCAGCACAGAGCCTGATGTGGGGTTCAAACCCATGAACTGTGAGATCATAACTTAAGCCACAACCGAGAGTCAAATGCCTAACCAACTGAGCCACCCAGCTGCCCCATTATTTGAAAGTTTTTGTTTAGCTTCCAAGTATTGGGAGACTTTTCTATTATTTTCTGTCATTGTTTTTTAGTTTAATTCCATTGTGGTCAGAGAGCATACTCCGTATGATTTCTCTATTTTTAATTTTCAACTTTGTTTTAAGGCCTATGAGATAGTCTATCTTGGTATATGTTCTACTGGTACTTGAAAAGAATTTATATTCTGCTATTGTTAGGTGAGTTTTCTATAAACGTCAAGTTGATTCAGTGGCTTGATGGATTTTGCATATTCTTATTGATTTTCTAATTTTTCTATCAATTATCATGAAAGTAATATTAAAGCTTCCACCCATAATCGCGGGTTTATTTCTTTTAGTATCATTGATTTTTGCTTCATATATTTCGCAGCTCTGTTGTTTGGTACATACGTATTTAGAATGCCATTTGTACTGACCTTTTCAGTACTATGGAATGTCTCTATTTGACTCTGGAAAACTTTAATGTTTACTTTAACTGTTACCAATATAGCCACTCTTCTTTTAATTAATGCTTGCATTAAATATTTTCTTTTTCTTTCAATTTTTCTATATTTTATTTGAAAAAAATTCTTATAGTCTTCATATAGTTGTGTTAAATATTTTAATCTACTTTGCCAATCTGTTTCTTATTTATTGCACTTGGACCATTTACATATAATGTAATTATTCATATATTAAGGTTTAAGTCTACGATTTGATTTTTTTTCCTGGTTTTTATATTTTTAGGTTTCTCTTTGCTCCTACCTTCCTGCAGATTACTTGATCTGCAGATTGGTTTTCTATAGTGTTTTTGACTGTATCTTTTTATACAGATTTATTAGTGATTGTACTATTCCACCATAATACAAAACTTCAGTCTTCTGGTATTGACGCTTTACCAAAGTGAAGTACTGCAATCCTACCTCCTTTTATGTTCCTTACATCTTCCATTTATAATATAATTTTCTTAAATATTTTCTCTACAAGGGCACCTGAGTGGCTCAGTCAGTTGAGCGTCTGACTTGGGCTCAGGTCATGACCTCACGGTCTGTGGGTTTGAACCCCACATTGGTCTCTGTGCTGACAGCTCAGAGCCCGCTTTGGAGTCTGTCTCTCTCTCTCTGCCTCTCCCCTGCTTGTGCTTTGTCTCAATCTCTCTCAAAAATAAATAAACATTAAGAAAAGTATATTTTCTCTACATACATTGAGAATCACAAAAAGTGTTATCATTTTTGCTTCAAGTATCAAACATTTCGCTTCAAGTTTAGGAAACTCAAGAGGAGAAGAAACATGTATGTGCATACATTTTTAGCCCTGTTGGTCTTTCTTCCTTTTTGCTGTCCCAAACAAAAAGCCACATGGAGCTAGATGCCAAAACTCTCCACTCAGCTTCTGTTGACATTCAAAGGGTAGCCTCTCCTTACTGCTGGGTGCAATTCAGAGTTGTGGTGCCCCACCAGATCTCTGCTTAGAGGAGATGGCTTAAGAGTCCTTCATTACTGCTACCCTGGTAAGCTGCACCGATAAAATGGAAGTGGGCTTGTTACTGCTGGGCAGTGGTAAAAGTCCTGATTCTACATTAGGCTTCCTTTAACATCATCCAGCAGGGAGAATGGGTTCTCTAGCCTCCTCTGACACCACCTTGGTTTTCAGGGGGTGGGGCATCTTGTTACAATTTAAAGAGGGTGGAGCTCTTTGCTCCCTTCTCACACATCACTTTTGGGGGGGGGGCAGGATTACAGTTTTCTGTGTGGTGTTTGACTGGAATAAAGCACTTGTTGTCAGGAATTTTCGGTCTTACTGGCATGCTTTTATCAGGCTTTTAAATTTTTATTTTAAATTTATTATTATTATTTTTCCAATGCCGGTATTTCTGAGCTGCCAGCTTTTTTATCTCCACATATGGGATGTATGAAGAACAAAAGAAAGCTCACTGATTTCACCACCATGTCATCTCTTGGAGCCTGAGGCCCCTAGCCTGTCTTCCTTCTTCTCTTCTTTTAGTGTATTATTACTTTTGTTTTATATATAACGTCCAGGGTTTTTAATAGTACAAAAAAGAAAAAATACGGAAAAAGACATTTACTCCATCTTTCCAGCATGAAAAGTCTCTGTTTCATCTTTTAAGACTCGACTATAAGGACCCTTCCTTTGTAAATCTTACCAACCACACCATTTCCCTTGATGGTGACACTCTTTTCTCTGTAGGTTTCCAGGCACTTTTATTGTAATTTATTTTCCTCCCATGGCTGTCTTCATAAACTAGGCATATTAGGCTATGAAACTCCTGAGGGTACATGCTTTGCTTTATTCTCTCCTATGTTCTCCTGAGACTAGCACAATAGTTTGAACAGAGCAGGCAATGTTTATTAATGAAAAGGTGAGTGTACGGTATAGTCTCTCAAGATTTTTTTATTTTCTTATTAATATTTATTCATTTTTGAGAGTGAAAGGGACAGCGCATGAGCAGGAGGGGCAGAGAGAGAGGGGGAGGCACAGAATTCAAAGCAGGTTCCAGGTTCTGAGCTGTCAGCACAGAGCCCAACATGGGGCTTGAACTCAGGGACCACGAGATCATGACGTGAGCTGAAGTCGGACACTTAACCAACTGAGCCACGCAGGTGCCCCTTTCAAGATTTTCTTTTTAATGTTTATTTGTTTTTGAGAGAGAGAGACAGAGAGTGTGAGTGGGGGAGGAGCAGAGAGAGGGAGACACAGAATCAGAAGCAGGCTCCAGGCTCCAAGTTGTCAGCACAGAGCCTGATGCAGGACTCGGGACTCTTACTCTGGGACCACAAGATAGTGACCTGAGCCGAAGTCAGACGCTTAACTGACTGAGCCACCCAGGCACCCCTCAAGATTTCTTTTTAAAGATACAGACCACCTTTACCAGAAATCCTTGTAGGAAATCTCCAAACTGAGGAAGTGCTCTGTTAGATATTCTCACATGATCTCTTACATCCTTCTAACATTGCAATACACAATCATCATTGTATTGCTTCCCCTGCTACACAGAGAGGACCATATACATGATTTTCTTAAGGTTTTGGTGAAGACTCTGTCATAGACCATAAATTGTATAAAATCAGGGACCACGTTGGTCTTGGCTCGTGGCTTACAGGTATCCCAGAACTTAGCACAGTCCTTAAGTACAAAGTATATATGCAAAAACTATTTGTTGAATTAATGAATTAACGTTTTAAAAATGGATAAAAAAATAGATGAGAATAGGAACTCATGTTATGAATGACTCCATTACATATGTTACATAAAAAAGCTATCCAATTTGCCTTCCCAGAAATGTCCAATTTGCCTCTTTGGATCTCAAAATTTACTAATTACCCATTTCTAATTATATTAACATAACTTTTGTTACACATTTTTTTAAATCAGAACCATTTTAGAAACTGAAAGATGAACTTGTGAGCTACCTACATGGGTTTTTCCCAAATGCCTTAACGAACTTTATTGTTGATCTGTAATAGCTGATGAGAGAGCAAGAAATGGAAAGGGAAATAGCTTTTTCATGTGATCAGTGTTAGTAAACTGCACCTGAATGGCTCTGTTGGAGGCCAATCTAGATACATGGCTTCACTTACTAGTCTCATAAATGGCCAAACCTATTGTTAGTCCCTTAGTAACTCAGTAATACTTCATAAATGATTTCTTAGTACTTTATTTCCAAGTCTAAAATTCATATCTAAATCTCCAAAACCCACATCACTAAAACTCTTCTGGAAGAGTTATTTTAAGTGTTGTAATATTCCCACACGAACACTCATCTTGCACAGTTAAATTATTTAACCTTTTTTCTGTATGCCAGTTTGTTAAGTATTGCTGAGAGTGAGGCAAACGAAAAGAGCTATAAGGCAAGAATATTTCTTCTTTACACACGGCTCTAAGGAGAGACAGGGGATGACAAAATGTTACAGAAGGAGAGGAAAAAGGTTCCCCTGAAATCACAATGTCACAAAAATAGAGACAGATTCTGTTCCCCTAACATAATCCATTGACAGTCATTCCATTATATGAAATTGAGGTTAGGCCTTGGTGTTTGACATCTGCTCTGGAGGTTATATTTTAAAAGCTCAATCTTAAACTCATAGGATGGGAGAAATATAGATGTTTTGATATTGCCATAATCTTTATAAAGTAGACATCCTAAGGGGTTCCGTGAAGTTGGAACATATGAATTATATGTGATGAAATAAAGATGCCAGTCCCCTAAAGACTCATTTATACAGATGTAACACTCTAAACCAAAACCAAAACCAAAACAAAAACAAAAACAAAAAAACACCTAGCAAGGAAAAGGAAAATAAAGAGGAATTAGTCTAAAATTTGTATTTTATGAGGGTTGATTTGTAAAAGTTAATGAAGACTGTTACTTAGCATTTAACAATCAGACACTATGGGCATAGCTTGTATTAGGTAATTAAGAAAATGCTATCAAATACTAACGACCTATCTTCAGACAAAACTTTCATGCCACTCATTTTTTTAAGTGGATCATAACTCACCTACTTGGAAACACTCAACAGTGGCTAAGAAGCCCTAAAGGTGTAGCAAATATTCTTTATATGATTCATATTATAACATGGCTTTATCTATTGATAGCCACCCATTTGAGGATAGCTGTGCTTTTCTGCAAATAAATAAATGGAATACTCATGAGTGGCTTAAAATGTATTCATTGCATATTTACCATTTTGAGAATGTAGCATAGATCAAGTCAAAAACAATCAGGTACACACTCCGCTAAAGGTTTTGGCACCATACCATGCTCTAAGCTCCTTGTGATCAAGAGCCCTACTTTACTCATTCATAGGATCCCTGTCATCTGATTTAGAACCAGGCAAAAAGTTGATGTTCAATGAGAGTGATTGGTATAGTTAACCAAACTACTATGTATGGCTCTCTGAATTTGGCATGGGCCCACATGGCCATCTACAAAATTAAAGATTTTGTTGGGAATGCAAGCTGGTGCAGCCACTCTGAAAACAGTATGGAGGCTCCTCAAAAAAACTAAAAATAGAACCACCCTATGACCCAGCAATTGCACTACTAGGCATTTATCCACGGGATACAGGGGTGCAGTTTCGAAGGGACACATGCACCCCCATGTTTATAGCAGCGCTATCAACAATAGCCAAAGTATGGAAAGAGCCCAAATGCCCATCGATGGATGAATGGATAAAGAAGATGTGGGATACCTATACAATGGAGTATCACTCGGCAATCAAAAAGAATGAAATCTTGCCATCTGCAACTATGTGGATGGAACTAGAGGGCATTATGCTAAGCGAAATTAGTCAGAGAAAGACAAAAATCATATAACTTCACTCATACGAGGACTTTAAGTAACAAAACAGACGAACATAAGGGAAGGGAGACAAAAATAATACAAAAAAATAGGGAGGGGGACAAAACAGAAGAGACTCATAAATCTGGAGAACAAACTGAGGGTTACGGGAGGGGTTATGGGCTAAATGGGTAAGGGGCACTAAGGAATCTACTCCTGAAATCATTGTTGCACTACATGCTAACGAATTTGGATGTAAATTTAAAAAAATAAAAAATAAAGTTAAAAAAAATATTTTGTGATACTACAAAATATCTTCTCACTTCATAGAGAATATCTGGTCTCTACTTCCTCTTCTGTGTTTCTACATATCTGCAGTTTCTGTGCTCAGCAAGTCTGTTATCCTGTCGTATTTCTGAGGGTTTTATTTGAGACTTTGATAACTAGCTCCTTCTGTAATAAAAGCTGATGGCTACGTATAGAATGAGTAACCACCACACAGTAGGTCCATTTAGGCAATGCTCTTCCCACTCGTCATACCAAGAACACTGGTAGTTTCAAGTCAAATGATAGGCATTAACTAGAAAAAAAAAAAGTCTTAGAATTTCCCTATCAGTCATAATAAAATCTACTGAAACTACTTTTTTCCACTTACTATTCACTTCTCTACTCTAAATTGCAAATTCCTTCTGATTATATGAGGAGCCATATTTTCTGTTCCTTTTTTTTTTCTTTTTTAATTACCTAGGGACCATCATTTCTTAGCTTCTTGATTTCTCAGTGATTAGGCTATCATGGCTAAGTACAGTCTCTAATGTAGAAACTATGCAGTCAAATCATTCTGACATACTTCACCCTGCAAGAAAAATTTTCAGAAAGACCACTATCCACACCATATCTTCTCAGTCATTATTTTAGATACAGTGCTTAGAAAACAAAGATGCCCTTTATTGCCTAAGGAATTAAACAACTGTTTAACTGTTTAATGCTAAAAAGGAAGCATCGAGGCCTCAAAACGAAGCCTGGCAATAATCCAACCTGTGAGGCACCAACATAAAAAATCTATGTAATAGGGGCGCCTGGGTGGCTCAGTTGGTTGAGTGTCTGACTTAAGCTCAGGTCATGATCTCACGGTTCATGAGTTCAAGCCCCATGTCAGGCTCTGTGCTGACAGCTCAGAGCCTAGAGCCTGCTTTGGATCCTGTGGCTCCTTCTCTCTCTGCTCCTCCCCACTTGTGCTCTGTCTCTCAAAAATAAATAAATGTAAAAAAAAATTTTTTTTTAATCTACGTAATAGTTAACTTTTATCAGAGCAAAAGACTCTGTTCCGCAAAAGAAAACTGGGAACAGAATGATCTAACGATGTCTGTTCAGTGAGATTCTTTCTTACTGAACTTTCTAATATTCATCCTATTCTATTAGAAACTGAGCATTCCAGTCAGACATAACTGAAGACAACATGAGAAGAGCCAGTTCACTGTGACTATCTGAGTTTAACTGTTACTGGGTTCTGGTCCCAGATGCACCAAAGAACTGGAGACCCAAGACCAGAATGGGGAGTTTATTCAGTAGGTAAGTAGAGTACACTTTCAAGAGTGAAAGCAGGCCATTGCCAGAGCAAGAGTGGCAATGGTATTGAGAACCTGTAGCTGCAGCCTTTTAAGTCTGCTTTCTGCATATGTAAATTGGTGTCTGACTGACATTTTTGATTGAGAGCTGGTAGTTATATAATACTTTGGCCTCTGTGCATGAGCCTACCCATGATGCATACTGTTATAATTTTATTTGCTTATGTATCATATATTTATGAGTGTCTAATGAGCTTTTGTTGCAACATTAAAAGTACTTAAGAGCAGGTTGTACCCTTTGTATGCATGCTCAGCTTTTACAAGTCTCCTTTTTGGTTTTTGAGCCAGCTCTGTAGCTACGCCTTTCCTGTTCTGTTAGCCCTTAGAGATGAAGGGTATGGCTGCTAACCCTGAGGGGTGGCTCTGAGGGTGTGGCCAGCATCTACTTTATCTCTTCTCTGTCACTCTTAACTACCTGCCTAATAGGATAGCTGGTTGAAGACCCTTACTTGCAGGTACAAGTGGTTTAGCACTCACATGTAGAACTAAAATCCATCCTGGAAGTTTCACTTACGTCTAATTAATGCAAAGTGTCTATTTCAGGGAGATGCCTATCTAGAGGAACACAGGATTCCTTCTGGAAGATTCTCAGGAAGACTCCATCATAGCATAACCACCAAAGTAAAACCACCCCATCAAAGTATTTTGCCTAAATTCTTAAGAAATTCAGTTCATTTTTTTTTTTTTTTCTGGTGTCTAGGATTGGATGAGGTTCATTCTCAGCTCCTGCTATCTAACCTGGGGTCCAGGTTAGACTTCAGTTAAATAGGACTGACAAGCGCTTAAGTCCCAGGAGCAGTAATTTATCCTTCTAAAATACACAGAATATTATGGGGCGCCTGGGTGGCTCGGTCGGTTGAGCGTCCGACTTCAGCTCAGGTCACGATCTCACGGTCCGTGAGTTCGAGCCCCGCGTCGGGCTCTGTGCTGACGGCTCAGAGCCTGGAGCCTGTTTCGGATTCTGTGTCTCCCTCTCTCTCTGCCCCTCCCCTGTTCATGGTCTGTCTCTCTCTGTCTCAAAAATAAATAAACGTTTTAAAAAAAAATTAAAAAAATAAAATAAAATACACAGAGTATTTATTTATGTGATTCTGTGTGAGATAAGTTATGTATTTGTTATTGAGTCGTAGCTCTCTAATTGGTTATCAAGACAGTATTCTGTCTAGCTGTCACTTACAAAGGGTTAACTCATTACTTTGACTTCTATCTTAAAAGAGGATAGTGCTGGGGTGCCTGGGTGGCTCAGTCGGTTAAGCCTCCGACTTCGGCTCAGGTCACGATCTCGCAGTCTGTGAGTTCGAGCCCCGCGTCGGGCTCTGTGCTGACTGCTCAGAGCCTGGAGCCTGTTTCAGATTCTGTGTCTCCCTCTCTCTCTGACCCTCCCCCGTTCATGCTCTGTCTCTCTCTGTCTCAAAAATAAATAAACGTTAAAAAAAAATTAAAAAAAAAAAAAGAGGATAGTGCAAATTGGGGGATTAGCTCTTAACTGTGTACCCAGGAATTATCTGAGAAACTTAAAATACTTTACCTAATTTAGTATCAAAACACAGTCTGATCTTTCTCTCTGTGGTGACAGAGCAAAAATTGGCAATAAACATTTTTATTCCTACACATTAAAAGCAATGATTTTTTGCTTGTTCCCCCCCTTTCTTTTATTATCATTGTAATATATGCTTATTGTAGAAGTTTAGAGAGTACAAAAAAGCAAAAGACATGTTGGAAAAAAGTATCCCTCTATAATCACACTGACATTTGGTACTTCGCCTTTCAGTCTATCCCACTGTACATGTTTTACGTACACTCTAATTCTACATACATTTTGCCCTGCATTTTTCATTTAACATATTTTAGTATTTCCCTTGTTTTTAAAAACTCTATATAAACATCATTTCAACCACTGCTATATTTCTAATTCGGTACTATATTAGTATTCTATTATCTTGTTACATATGAATTTACATTTTTAACTAAAATGTTTTACACTAATTTTTAAAAATTTTCTTAATGTTTATTTATTTTTGAAGGAAAGAGAGACAGAGAGAGAGAGCAGGGGAGGGGCAGAGAGAGAGGGAGACACAGAATCTGAAGCAGGCTCCAGGCCCTGAGCTGTCAGCGCAGAGCCCGATGTGGGGCTTGAACTCACAAACCGCAAGATCATGACCTGAGCCAAAGTCAGTCTCTTAACCAACTAAGCCACCCAGGTGCCCCTAAAATGTTTTACACTTTAAATCACACTATCAACATACAATGCATCAAAGAACATAATGTATATGACATATATACTAGTTGTGTTTTTATTGATATAATAAAGCAAATATAAAGAGTTGCAGTTCAGGGCTTTTCTGACTAACAGAATTTCTCATTTTTCTTCAGCAGTCCTAAATTCATTGGAAATGTTGTTAAAAGGTAGCAGATACAATAATTTATTTTCACTCTGATGAGTGCTCAGTAGGAAGGTTGAAAAGTCAAGAACTCCCTGAAAAGTAATACATCCATTTTATTTGTGAAATGACTTCCATCCCAATGTAGTACTTTATTTTGCACATTTTACCAGGGCATTATTAGGCATTTTTGCAGCCCAATAGACTCTGCCTGGCTCATTTCTCTGAATGGAATGGCATAGCCATACAGAAGAAGCAGTCATTTCTCCATTAATTTACCAAGGCATGAGAACAATCCAGCTTGTATTACAAGTTCTATGGTTTTTCACGGACAGGGCCAACTATTCCACCTTTATCATTCAAGATTATCTGATATTGAAGGAGATCACCAGAAATTGAGGAAAACAACCAAAAATCTGTCCCCCGGGGTGTCTCGGTGGCTCAGTCAGTGAAACATCCCAATCTTGATTTCAGCTCAGGTCATGATCTCACCGTTTATGAGTTCGAGCCCTGCATCTTGGGATTCTCTCCCTCTCCCTCTCTTGCTCTCTGCCCCTCTCCCAATTACGCTGTCTCTAAAAATAATACACTTAAAAAAAGAGAAATTAAAAATCTGCCTCTAATGTGCCAAACATTCTCATTTGTGTTATTTCATTTGCTGGTGTGTGTGTCTATTGAAGGAAGAGAAGGGTATCTTTTTTTTTTTTTTTTTCTAGTTTGCAATGAAGTGTTGTGGAGGCAGCAATGTTCATATGAAGGTAACAATATGCAATCTGAATGCATAATTCAAATAAAATAAATAGGTAGGAGGGGAAAATGGGGCACTAAGGTGCCCAGGACTATGGGTAGAAAGTGCAGGAGGAGGGTCTAGGCATGTAGAAGAAAGGAGGCTCAGAGGATTTTCTGGAATCTTAGCGCAGCTTAATCAAGGCAGGTGTGTTCGCAGTTCCTCGGGGTCTTGGCCTGATACAGAGGGAGCTACTAAACGTGTTAACAAGAACAGACCTCAAATACTCTGTGGATCATCTCTATCATCACCCCTAGACTAAACCTTGACCAAGAATGATCATCACATGGCAATAGAGGAATTTAGATGGGCAAAGAAACAAGAAAGAGATGAGCTGGCTAAACATGGCAGAAATCTGAACACATCAGTATGAAACAGAATTTGAGGCATGTTATAGAAATTTGATGTAGTGAAAATGCACGTAAGGGAATAACAATTTAATTGGGTTGCTCCCAACAAAATATTTTACAGGTCTACTGGTGTATCATGAAAGTAGTAACTTCATGACTATTTAGCACACAAACTACCGTCTATAGAAGACAGAACAATGATGGATGGAAAGCATTTCACCCTAGTAACGATGAACCAGCAAAGTGATCTTGCAAACAGTAGTGGTTTTCCCCAAGTCCATTTGTTTTTCCTGTGCTGGAAATATTGTACATAGAATCTAAAAGGTGCAGTTTGGGGGAGGGGAAAGTTGCAGACTCAACTCCCCTACAACTGCATGGGAAAGTTTTTTCCATGGTATACACAACGCCAAGCTACACTCTAGGTACTGCTGGTCACTGAGTGTGGAGACACAGAACAACAGGAAGGTGAACCTTAACCTTAACGTGCAGGGGAAACTCCTTGACATCAAAGGGGGCACTGATTCACAGCATTACTCTTCCCCTTTTTCTTTTCTTTTCTTTTCTTTTCTTTTCTTTTCTTTTCTTTTCTTTTCTTTTCTACCTTGGTCTATTTAACTGTTCTGCATTTCAGAACATCAATACCATTGAGCAGCACCTATGTGGCTCAGTCGGGAAAGCATGTGACTCTTGATTTCATCTCAGGTTATGTTCTCATGATTTGTGAGTTTGAGTCCCACATCAGGCTGTGCGCTGACAGCATGGAGCCTGCTTGGGATTCTCTGTCTCCCTCTCTCTGCCCCTCCCCCACTTGTGCTGTCTCTGTGTCTCTCAAAATATATTCATTAATTATAAAAAACGTTTAAAATCAATACCGTTGATAAAACATGAAAAGAGTAAAGGCTTTTCTTTAAAGATGTAATTCAAGTACAATATTCATAAGGAAAAGTACATATATTCAATTGTACCACTCCACAAATATTTACAAACTGAAAACATCACTGTAACCAGCATCCAGATCGAGAAATAGACAACCACCAGCACTCTAGAAGCACATCATCCACACCCTCCCCGGTCCAAAGGAAATCCTTTCACTCACAGAATAAGCCAGTTTTTACTCTAATTGAACTGTATGTAAATGGAATCACACATGATGTGCTGGTTTTTATTTGGTATCTTTTGCTTAAATTATGCTTATCAAATGTCTCCACAGTGTTACAATTGTGGAGATTTTAAATAAGGAAATTTTTGTGAAAATAGAGCAATGTTTGATACAGAGGGGGGAAAAAAGCTGAATTTAAAACTATGGCTGCTTTACAACCTGGGCCCCGCAGAATGGCTCCCACAAAGAAAGGTGGCAAGAAGTGTTGTTCTGCCATCAATAAGGTAGTGACCAGAGAATACACCAACAACATTCCCAAGCGCATCCATGGAGTGGGTTTCAAGAAGCATGGCCCTCGGGCTCTCAAAGAGACCCGGAAATTTGCTATGAAGGAGATGGGAACCCCAGATGTGTGCATTGACACCAGGCTCAACAAAGCTGTCTAGACCAAAGGAAAAAGGAATGTTCCGTATGTCTGTGTGCGGTTGTCCAGAAAACATAACGAGGATGAGGATTCACCAAACAAGCTCTATATATTGGTTACCTATATACCTGTCACCACTTTCAAAAATCTACAGACTGTTAATGTGGATGAGAATTGCTAATTGTCAAATAAAAGTATAAAACTGTGTATACACACACATACACACACATATGGCTGCTGTTCCAGGTATTAGGTTATAACAAGTAACAAATGCAGTAATTTTTTAGAAGGCTAGTAGTAACAACAGCTCAAGAGAACTTGCAAAGAACGCTGCCCTGTTGAGGATAGCCCTGCCAACATACTATAATTTCTAATATGTGTGGTCTAAAAGTATAAGTCACCCTCTCAGAAGAGATGTGGAGCATGAGGACTGTGCCTCCTCACATAAGTGCAGGTGAATGCAAGTGGGGCAGCTTTCATATCCAAGCTAGGCTCAGTCTACACAACAGGAACCCTGACATTTAAAGATATAGAACACATCTATCACAATTGTCACTTGCCATTAATTTACATTCCCTTTATGCATCTGTTCAGAAAATAATTAGGATTTTATGCTGCAGTAAATATGCTTGTTCATCCATTAGTGCAAAGCAAAAGATTAATTGCATTACAATGGGAATCAGGACGACAGCACTCGGAGCCACAATGATAACAGTGACAGCTGGGCTGCCCACAGTACTTTGCTCTGATAAGCTTCAAAAACAAGTGTAGATGGGAAAATAATTAAATCACTGACAAGATGGCACCAGCCTTATTTTCCCTCTTCTTGCATTCAGCTTACAATCACCAAATAAAAAGATTCTCCCTACAAATTAGAAAAGGACCTTTATTTTTTTTTTTCCCTATCTCCAAATGCCCTGGTTTAACGTTAGTAATGAGCTGGATTGCTAACATATCTCACTTTTATTTAACCTCCTATCACCTATCTAACCAAGCTAAATATTGAGGTTGACCTGATCTAGTCTATTTAACTAGCATCTACTGAGAACCCAAGAGACAGGACTGGCACTGGACATGTGTCCACTTCAGTCACAGGGCATGGTGCTTAAAGCTCTACTGTCACCATGTTAGAATTCTTAATTCTTTAACCAGAGTCCCGCATTTTAATTGGGTATTGGGCCTCAAAAATTATGTACCTAGTCCTGCTGATAGATGTAAAAAAATAGTAACATAATCTCCCTAATATATGTAATTATTATGTATATAATGCATGTATTGTGCACATCTGTACAGTATACACATATTTATGTACACATATATGTACATTATGTATATATTATATACATACTGTGTATGTGCACACAGATATATATCAGTGAAAGCATCCACAGTCAGACCTATTGCTACAGTTCCCCAAAAGGAAACAAAAACAAACAGCAAACAAATTCATTTCCCCCTCTTTTCCCTGGTCAATTAAAAAGGAAAGTGGTGTTATTGAGTGGAAACAGAACATCTGTTTTTTGAGGAAACATCTGAGAAGCAAGAGACATGCTCTACTTGTAACTCCAATTGTCTCCTGACTATGGATACTTTCCTATGGTTCAAAATAGACTGATCATTGTTTTAGGGACAATGCGTGTTAACAACGTGTTTAACACTGAGTGGGAGTTTACCAACATTCAAGAAAACATCTGTGCAGTGATTTGAATAATGATCTAGCCTCCACCCCGGTGCCTCCACACCACCCTCCCCAACCACCAAAAAAATTAAAAGAAATGGTTATAGAAGGGCTCAATTCAAAACTTCATCCTTTGATGTTTAATTAAGGCGACAACAGAAGCCAGATAACTGATCTTGCTCTGACATTCCCACAGGAAGAAGTAACTGACAGATGGTCATGATTGTAACCAAAATGTTTGGATAATCATCTTTGATGAATCATTTATCATGGCAGCTCCTCATATGACAGTGACTTCTTTGGAGTCCCCTAAAACCCTGGCCCATTAAGAAATTGCTTAATGACATACTGTTTTTACTACTCATCTAGAAAGTAGCCACAGCTTATCCTTCTCCATGATTTTTTAAAGTTGTGTTTTTTTTTTTTAGAATCCCTTGGATTTATTAAATTTATTAATCACAACATTTTGTCTTCCATGGAGAATGAGAGAGGGAGTTTTGTTATTGATAGGGGAGAAAGGCTTCGAAAATAGGTCAGGTGCAACAAGAGACTGCTTAAGGGAAGGGACATGCAAATTAACTACTGTAGACGTGGGTGTTTTTGCCCTGGCAGCAGCTGCTGAATAATTAGGGCCCAAAGGCCTTCATAAAGGTTATAAGTCTTGTTACTGTGGCTAACCAAATCTGCTTGAGTAATTTTCCTTTCACTATTGCAATTATGGGGTTTTAACTCACTAGGTAGCTGATTTTGTGGCATGTACATATTCGATGTGTCAGGGAAAATGAGCTTCCAAGGCTCCCCTCTGGACCACTTTAGAGCAATGATCATAAATCCTCACTAAAGGGAAACTGGTTCTTAAGAGGAGCAATTCTAGGGGTGGGAGTGGAGGAAAAAATGAAAGGAAGCAGGCAAACATTTCATAAGCAATGGAGCTGCAAAATTGGATTGGAGCACAACACAATAATATGAAACAATGTAATATAGTATACTAGAATATGTTGTATTTACATGTGATATAATACACATTTTAAGGTTCATTATTATTATCACAGATAAGCATTCATCCTGGATGCTCCTAGAAAATTTTGGTACTACTTAGATCCACTTTTCCTGGAAGTAAGTAACTTTCACTTTCCAGTGTCCCCTCTCAGAATTGTGAAACCATGGTCCTTCTATCTTTTACCTTTTCTTGTGCAACCCTGTGCATTGACTCTCTGTCTCACCTGTCTTATCAAGTCTGTCTCCTCTTGTCCTGACACAGTATCTACTATTAGCATGGGATAGAGTCAATAGTAGGAGAGAAGAAGTGGGTCTGATTTTGGTGATAAGTATCTGTTCTACCAACTGAGTAATGTGACTAATTTATCTGAACTATAGTTTCCTCACTTTTTGAAATGGGAAATCACTACTTTTAGAGGTTATTCATGGACACCAAATGTAAAAATTTATGGAAAGCGCTTTTTTAGGCTTAAAAATATTTGTCTATCATATTTCCCTCCCTTCCTCTCTTTTCAGTCTCCCTCTCTCATACATCTCTCCATAAATCTTACATCCACCCACACACATTTCAATTTATTTTATCTTGTCCTTAAAGTGAATACAAACATACCAACAGAGCTTGAACATTTCAATTCATATATTTATATAAAATCAATGTTTATTTTATCAATAAATACTTGATATAATTTCAAAGTAGTTTTGACATTTAACAGAAAAAAAATAGTTATAAAACATAGTTTTAATGTGGCCAACGAAGGTATTCCTTTTTTTTCATTTTTAAAACATTTTTTATTTTTATTCTTTTTTTTTTTAATTTACATCTAAATTAGTTAGCATATAGTGCAACAATGATTTCAGGAGTAGATTCCTTAGTGCCCCTTACCCATTTAGCCCATCCCCCCTCCCACAACCCCTCCCATAACCCTCAGTTTGTTCTCCAGATTTATGAGTCTCTTCTGTTTTGTCCCCCTCCCTGTTTTTGTATTATTTTTGTCTCCCTTCCCTTATGTTCATTTGTTTTGTCTCTTAAAAGTCCTCATATGAGTGAAGTCATATGATTTTTGTCTTTCTCTGACTAATGTCACTTAACATAATACCCTCCAGTTCTATCCACATAGTTGCAAATGGCAAGATTTCATTCTTTTTGACTGCCGGGTAATAAATACTCCATTGTATATATATCCCACATCTTCTTTATCCATTCATCCATCGATGGACATTTGGGCTCTTTCCATACTTTGGCTATTGTTGATAGTGCTACTATAAACATGGGGGTGCATGTGTCCCTTTGAAACAGCACCCCTGTATCCCGTGGATAAATGCCTACTAGTGCAATTGCTGGGTCTCGAGGGGAGTTCTATTTTTAGTTTTTTGAGAAACCTCCATACTGTTTTCAGAGTGGCTGCACCAGCTTGCATTCCCACCAACAATGCAAAAAAGATCCTCTTTCTCCGCATCCTTGCCAACATCTGTTGTTGCTGGAGTTGTTAATGGTAGCCATTCTGATGGGTGTAAGGTTGTATCTCATCATGGTTTTGATTTGTAAAGAAGGTATTCTTTTTTTAATTATTACTTATTTATTTTGAGAGAGAGAGAGAGAGAGGGAGAGAGAGAGAGGGGGAGAGAGAGAGAGAGAGAGAGAGAGAGAGAGAGAGAGAGAGAGATGAGTAAGGGCAGAAAGAGAGAGAATCCCAAGCAGGCTCTGCACTGTCACCATGGAGCCCAACATGGGGCTCCATTCCATGTACTGTGAGATCATGACCTGAGTCAAAATCAAGAGTCAGACACCTGACCAAGTGAGCCACCCAGGTGCCACAAAGAAGGTATTCTATCCAAAGCTGAGCATATCATGAGCCTAAGAATTGGTACTACATTGGCACTTAGATCACCAAAGGGCGACCTATAAATGAAAGCGTATTTGCTTCTCCACTGATTTTACATTCTCTATCAAGCATTCCGGTTTAACATGTTCTTTTTCATTACAGAAAGCACTTTTCACAAATAACATTCATATATATATATATATATATATATATATATATATATATATATATATATAGATATAGATACAAGTCTAGAATTCATGAACACATTAATAATTTTCCCTAACCAAATACAGTCTTAATAATGCTTTTCACTGTATAAGTGCCTCCTACGTAGTGTTTTGTCACTTGTTGAGGCTTAAGGTATTTTATGTTGATTAATAGTTTAATTGTTGGTAAAGAGCCCTGGATCAGGACTATGTTATGTTCTGAGGAATTATAGGTAGGATATATAGGTAGTCATCTGTGGGAAGAGGGGTTTTAGAAGTCAAAAGATGGACACAGTGACAGGGACAATTTGTAATTGTGAAATCTTCAGCTTTCTTCATTGTAACCCAATATAAAAGGATAATAGCAATAATCTTTGATGTGGGCAATTAAGATTTATTAAATTTTATGTAAAGTATGCATTTAAAAAGTCTAAAATTACTTTCATTCTGTGCAAATGCAGATTTAAGACAAAGCTTCTAATCCCTGTCCCCTCCAATACACCCACTAATCTGAATGATATATCACTCTGTGCTTCCTACATAGAATTTCAGAAGTCAACCATCATGACAAGCCAAAATCAAATCTATATGATAAAGACAAGTTTTCCAAACCATAGAGAGCTCCTACGAGTACCACATCTTTAGGACTCAAGAAGGGGAGAGAGCAAGGACGTGGTCTTACATTACAACATCAAACAGTATCTAGCATAGGAATCTTATCTTTACAGGTGAGCTTGCCTGTGATTAAGGCAGGTTGGCTTAAAGAGTCCTATTTGGGGTACAGACAAGTAAAATACCTGTATCATGTGACTCTCTTCCTAACTTCTCCTTGATCTAATATAGGATGGAGTCCCTGTCTCCACCTTCATGATAGTTCCAAGAGTGGAGTAGCTATATAAAATATTAGAGTTCCGATGTTGGTAATGGACAAATGTGGACCCTAACCACTCATTAGTTTATTGACTTGAACAAGTTAATATCTTTGAAATTGACATAAAATTAACTCTAAAATGGAAATAATAAGGGCACCTGGGTGGCTCTGTCACTTAAGCAAAAGATCCTGGTTTGGGCTCAGGTCATGATCTCATGGTTCATGAGTTTGAGCTCCACATCAGGCTCTGCGCTGATGGCACGGAGCCTCCTTGGGATTCTCTCTATTCCTCTCTCTCTTGCATACCCATGCACTCTCTCTCAAAATAAATAAACTTTAAAATATAAATAAAAATAAAATAGAAATAAAAAAACCTATTTAAAAAAATTTTTTTTAATCTTTATTTATTTTTGAGAGAATGTGAGCAGAATGTGAGCAGGGGAAGAGCAGAGAAAGAGGGAGACACAGAATCTGAAGCAGGCTCCAGGCCCTGAGCTGTTAGCACAGAGCCCGATGCAGGGCTCAAATTCACAAACCATGAGATCATGACCTGAGCCAAAGTCAGACGCTCAACCAACTGAGCCACCCAGGTGCCCCAAAAATGCCTATTTTTGAAGGGCTAGTGTCAGGATGGAGAAAATGTACATAACATTATTTGCACAGTATTTAATACAAAATAATAGTCCATAATGTTATTACTATTACTATTATCAATAAAAGAAGAATATCTTAAATATGGTACATAATCATGTAGACACTGATGCTCGGAAACTGGGGCAGAAGATTTTTAGCATAACGTTCAAATTCCCCACAAATATCTTGTTCTGAAATGGCATAGACCATGAGTCTAAGACCCACTCTGGACTTCCATCTTCCTCTTCCTCTTTTTCCAGCTAAAACAAATTGACACCTGTGTATGAAACCTCTCCTGATAACTCTGTTCAACTCTGATTTCTCACTTTGTTGACTGCCCATGGTGTTAATTGCACAGAATATGTTAGCATACCTAATTTATTTCTGCATTGCAATTTCTCCTCTGTCTCATGTGCATATTGCCTTATTAATGCATCTGTTAAATTTTTAGAAGTCAGGGTTTATGCCCTATGTTTCCTGTAGGCCCCCCATGCCACATAATTAGCACATTCTGGAAAGATTCTAAGTCCTACTGAATCCTCATTCCCATAAGCCTCCCATATTCACCTTATTTTTGGTACAATTCCCAGTTGGATTTCAACTACTTGCTTTCAAAATGCAATTTCCCTAATAGTATACAGTGTTCTAATAATGTCCTGATCAATGCTACTTCAGAGTTACCGCTGATTATACACCTGTTTCCAAATCCCAGCATCATCAAGTGTTTTTCTATTGTGTCTTTTTTAACTGTTAAACTATTATGACTTCTTAATTTTTTGAGCTATTCAGTTTATGGTCTAGTTTGGTACGTGGGTTTTAGTTTATCTCAATGTAGTAATTCGATAAAAATACCTTCTTTTATCATTTGGGAAAAGTTATGATTATTATTCAAGGAATATCATGGTAATCTTTTCAAGAATAATCACATTTTAAAATTAATCAAGATTTTAAATTTGTATTTCCTGTTACATAAGCTTCAAATCAAACTTGATTATTCAGTTGACTGTGCTATTATTTCAAAAATCAGAGACTGAGTGCACAAGATGCATATGTCTGGGTGGAATTTTTTTTTTCTATTTTGACTTAGAACATCTTTCTCTTTCAAAAGAATTAAATGGTCATTGAAGAAAATCTGAAGAACACAGAGAAATACATTCAATCAAATCCCATGGAAACTCCTATCTATAAATACCCACCATGAACATTTTGAAACTTTTTATTTTGAAGTAATTTTAAATTTACAGAAAAGTTGTAGAAATAGTTGAGAGAGTTTTCACATATCCCTCGGCCAGCTTTTCCTAATGATAGCATTTGGCACAACAACACTTCCAGGATCAGAAGGAATTACCACGGATAGAATATTAGTAACTTATTGGCTATTCTTTTTCTTAGTCAATACTGTCTTTACCACCCTTGCACAAATTTGCTCAGGCCTTATCAGATTGGCAAGCAAACATGGCAAAGTAACAGTAACAAAACAGTATTTCTCTGAATACAAACTCATTTACAGAGCTGAGAAAATTCCTGGACCTTCCTTCCACACTTCTCATTCATTCATCAACTATTTGCTTCCAACTTCCCAAGAACCTGGCATTATTTTAGGCTCTGGAGATACCAGTGTAAACAAAGCCTTTCCCCTGATGGAGCTTGCTTCCATACTGTGAAAGATCATAAAAATACATTCATATTACAGTGGTAGGAGGTGCTATGGAAAGACCTGAGCAGGAAATAACTGGGATAGAAACGGATATGGAGAAAATGATTTTACATCTGTGGATAGGGAAGACCTTTCTGATTATATAGCATTTGAGCAGAATTCTGAGTCAGCCTGGTGAATATCTAGGGGAAAATGTTTCCAGGCAGAAACTACAAAGAGGAACATACCTGGCATGTTGTAAAAGCAGTAAGAAATGGACTCTGTAATGTGGCCAGGCCTCAGTTCAGGTGCAGTATACCTATGTCAACAAACTCCTCTTGACTTTTAATGGAAATCCTGTATAATTCCTCTAGGCTGCACCAGAGATTCCACCAGTTCTTCCTCTGGGTTATAATGATGATTTTTGTTGACTCTCATGACCCACAACATTGGCTTTATGTGTGTGTTCCAGGAATCCAACTAGCTGACTTCCTGTTCAGGCTTTTACTCCAGACAGTACCCTCAAGAAGTGCCCTGGTTCCCTATCACCTGAGAAACAGAATAAACAAACACACAACATCTACATCATATATAAAAGTAGAATTCTGACCCACATCTTGGAACCATCTTCCCAGGAAACCAATCCCTTATCTACATGAAGAGCCCAGGAAGCCAGCCGACTGTAAGTCAGACTTTCAGGAGGCTAGGTTGGTATCTCCAGGAATAATTCAAGAAGCTTCTGTAACAATTGGCCCCAAATAGCCAGGACTGGATTGATGGCTGACAGATTCCCTATTTTTGTCCCTACTTCCAACTTAGCAACAGCCAAAGAAAATTAAATATACTCTCCTAACCAGTGATGTAGGATACCCCACTGTTTTCAGCTTCCCCATGCCAACAGCTTCCCTTCAGGACACACTTGAAGCTTTTCATTATCAAGTTTTCCCACTCTTCTGCCTGCCTTTGAGTCTGTGCCAAAACACAAGTGACAGTGACTGACTCTCTGGCTATAGCAAATTCTTAATAAATAGCCTTTGCTTTGCTCATTTGATTTTATTTCTGCACACTTTCCTGCAATAGGGAAAATCCCTCAGCCTTCAACTTCCACAGTAGTGAATTCACATTCATACACACACACACACACACCTATACTATATATGATGTGACTAGATGGTTGAACTAAGGTTGAAGTGTGAAATTTGTGCGTATTATACAGTCAAGCTTTTTCCTCAAGGTTTCGTGGAGTTTGCATGACATATACACACTTTTGCATAAAACTATTAATGGTTTGTATTCCTCAAGGTTCAGTCCTAAGCTCTCATCTATTTTCCTCTTTATATATTTCCTTCTTCCATTATTCTGCATCTATGAAGACATTTAATTTATGGTTCTTGCCCAGACTCTTCATTTGAACTTCAGACTTTCCCACTACCTCTTTGGTTTCATAATGACACCATGCACTCAATATGGGTAGATGCTCTTCCTCCACTAATCTGGTACCTTTCTTGTGTTTCCAAAATCAGTGAATGCCAGCGCCATTTACCTGGTTGAATCCTAGGTGTAATCACTGATACCTTCTTCTTCCATTATCTTCCATATCATATCCAGTCATCTATCTCTCTCAATTTTACCTTTTTTAAAATTTTTTTAACGTTTATTTATTTTTGAGACAGAGAGAGACAGAGCATGAATGGGGGAGGGTCAGAGAGAGAGGGAGACACAGAATTGGAAGCAGGCTCCAGGCTCTTAGCTGTCAGCACAGAGCCCCATGCGGGGCTTGAACTCACAAACTGCGAGATCGTGACCTGAGCCGAAGTCGGACGCTTAACCGACTGAGCCACCCAGGCGCCCCTCTCAATTTTACCTTTTAAGGAGATACCTGAGATTTCAGTAGACACCTGAGAGTTGGGAACCATTTCTCTGCTTCATTGCCATTTACATCCTAGTCTGACCTACCTCATAGTTTATTTACCTGGTCTTCTGCAATAGCATCTGTATTGAATGCCCAGGATGCTGTAACAAAGTACCAAAAACCAGGTAGTTTGAAACTATGTAAATTTGTTGTCTCATTATTCTGGAGGCTAAAAGTTCAACATCAACGTGTTAACAGTGCCATGCTCTCTGTAATGGATCTAGGCAAGAACCCTTCCTTGCTCTTCTAGCATGGTTGTGTGTTTGTTGGTAATCCTAGACATTTCTTGGCTTATAGGTGAATCACTCTAGTCACATAGCTGTCTTCTCCTTGGGTCTTCACATTATCTCCCCTGTTTATATGTCTGTTTCTATGTCTAAATTTCCCTCTTTTATAAGGGCACCAGTCATCTTGGATTAAGGCCTACCCTAATGACCTCCTTTTAACTTGATTACTTCTATAAAGCCTTAGTTCCAATTAAGGGCACCTTCTGAGGTACACATTCTGGAGTGTGTCAGTCTGTGCTGACAAGCTGACAGCAGTGAGCCCAATGTGGGATTTGAACTCATGAACCACGAGATCATAACCTGAGCTGAAGTCAGATACTCAACCAACTGAGCTACACAGGTGCCCGTTCCCAGAACTCTTTTATGTACTTACTGTTTCTTCTGTCTGGAATGCTCTTTCCTTAGATGTGTGCTCAGATTTTTTTTTTTTTAGGAAATCTTTCCCCAGCATGTCTCCCTTCCAGAATTATAATTCGAAGATTTTGGAATCGAACCAGTCTCTTTGTAGGACAAGGGACTTAAATAGTTCATTTTTTTTTTAATTTTTAACATTTATTTTATTTTTGAGACAGAGAGAGACAGAGCATGAATGGGGGAGGGTCAGAGAGAGGGAGACACAGAATCCGAAACAGGCTCCAGGCTCTGGGCTGTCAGCACAGAGCCCGACACGGGGCTTGAACTCACGGACCGCGAGATCATGACCTGAGCCGAAGTCGGCCGCTTAACCGACTGAGCCACCCAGGCGCCCCAGTTCATTTTTAAAAGTAAAAACATGTACACTAAAGCAGTGCCATTTAACAGACTCATTTGCCCAGTACACTGTAACCTGAAGAGTGGACGGTGTTTAAAGATAACGGCTAGTTATCATCCTTTATCCACTCCCTCCATAGCCTTTTTAAAGTGGGACCACCTCAACCATAAAGTAAGCCTTGAGTAGAAATCTGCCATGTTGATCAACTTAGCCTCTTTAATATTTGCCTACTCAGCTGTCATGAGTTACAGTGGGCACTCTCCAACTGAAAGTGGGGACAATAGATGATCTGTCTCCCATCCTGTCAAAGGTACTAATTGCTAACCTAAGAGTAACTGCTGATAGTCTCTCTGTCAGTAAGGTATCTTACTAGAAAATCTAACTAGATATAGAGACCAAACTCTCTACGTAGGAAATCCTTTATCAGCCAATATTTAAAATTACTAACAATTACTACAAAACAGTTTTTCAAACATTAGGACTCTATATCTTAGGGCTGGCCATACACATTTTTTTAAAAACCTTGTTACGTTTTTGTCAGGGTTTTTCTTAAACAAGAGAGAGTATACCAGCCAAATGAGTAGGTGTTCTGTCACCTGGAGTCCTGGCAAAGTTTCTGGCAGAATTTTTCTATCTAAAGGAGACTTACTCATTTGGAATAGATTAGAATTATCTGTCTGGTACAAAATTACTTTTGCAGTAAGTGGTGCATTATCCAAGACATTTATGGTGATAGCTATTAGCTAATCTCCTAAACTTAAAGAGGATAAAAGGAAAAATTTTGTGTCTATACCAACTTTTAAATCTTAAACTTTCTTCCAAGAAGATCTGGATGTCACATCATCCAGGACTTTTCCAGTAAATATTCATTGCATTCTTGAGCTATCAATGAGCCGAATGAGATGTAATACATAGCCAGAGTCCTGAAAGGGAAGGGATGACCTATTCTTCCACAGACTACCAAACAGGGGCCCCATGTTTTACAGAACTCTGTTTAGTCCTCTTCTAGCACATATTCCTTCCCATGGGAACAAGAGTTTGTAGACTACAAAGTTGTATGCTCCAGAAACCGTGTCTCTTCTTCTAGATCATGCTTCAAGGATCTGGTGCCTCTGAAATTTCCTATCCAGATGGTTTGTATCCACTTATAATTTCTGCAAAGACCTTTCCAAATATTCAACTTGTCAAAGCATACTACCAGTATGCAAACCTACAAGCTCAATATGTGGCTGTGTGTCTACAGATGGAGGTTGAATACACGAGCTGAGATGTCTACACATATGTGCACAAAGCTCCTCAAGGTGTAAGATGATGTCCACATGGAACAGAAGGTGTCTCCATGTTTCAGCATGGAACTCTAAGGGTTCCAATAATCCTATATTCAAACCTGGTCTTCATGGTTTGTAATGAAACATTTGTCAATATAGAAGAATGGAACATTTTTTGTTTGTTGGTTTTAAGTTTATTTATTTTGAGAGAGAGAGCATGCAAGTGGGGCAGGGGCAGAGAGAGAATCCCAAGCAGCCTCCGCACTGTCAGCATGGAGCCCTATGTGGGCTCATGAACAGTGAGATCATGACCTGAGCTGAAATCAAGAGTTGGATACTTAACCAACTGAGCCACCCAGGTGCCTTGAGGATGGAACATTCTTTAAGCAGTTTGGTTGAATGATTTAAATCTTCTACACATTTAGTCATACGGTATGCGGGTCTCCATTTTTCTCTGCCCTTCCCCACATATGTTAGAGAAGATCTGCAGACGGCACACTGAAAAGGGATGGGTCCAGAAAGCTTAATATTTACAAAGCTGTTGCAGAAATTAAGAGAAATCAATTGCTGGTAACAGCAGGAATCTACTACCATTTCTAGGCCTGAGAGAAAGAAGGGGATTTGTTAACAGAACCTGGAGAGAAATCAGCTAAAAAGAAAATTTTCCTCCAAACATTGTAGCCTTGAATAGGAGAAATGCAGTCACTGACAACCCATAGCACAGAGAAATGGGTAAATGAATCCACAAACCTCTCTCTCCTTGCTCTCCCATCTCCTGGTGGTACTTTCCATTGGATAAATATAATCAGAAGCCAGATGGAAAGAGAGGTTGGTTGACACAATACATAAAGTATAGCCTTCCAGCTTATAGAGCAGAATGGAAGGGTAGAGAAAAGGAAGAAGGGTAGAGAAATGGAGAGTATACAGCATATACTGGGGTCAAATATCAGATTCAAATTCTTTCCTTTAATAACTATGTGGCCTGGAAGAAATTATTAATTATAAGTCTCCACTCCTCATCTGTAAAATGGGTACCTCAGAAACACCTCTATTATGGGGATGTGAGGATTAAATAAGAACACTTTAGGGGCACCTGGGTGGCTCAGTCAATTAAGCATCCAACTTCAGTTCAGGTCATGAACTCACAGTTTGTAAGTTCAAGCCCCACATCGGGCTCTGTGCTGACAGCTCAGAGCCTGGAGCCTGTTTTGGATTCTGTGTCTCTCTTCCTCTCTCTCTCTCTCTCTGACCTTCCCCTGCTCACTCTGTCTCTCTCAAAATAAAGACACATTAAAAAAAATTTTAAAGAACATTTTAAAGCATTTAGCATAGTATTAAATAACTGGTAGATGCTTAACAAACAGTAACTTATACTAGGTACTTAGGGAATTCTACAAGATGAAGTCAGTGCTCTTAGTACTTCCAGTTATAGAACCTATCATTTATTCATTCATCAAGCAAACATTTATTGAGTTCTTACTACTTATCTGCTACAGTGCTGGACTATGGGGTAGAGAAATGAAGAAAACAGGTAAAAAAAAAAAAATACTGGCTCTTTTGGATGAAGAAGAAAAAAGTCCCTGCTCTCATGTTGTTTATAAATCATCTACAAATAAACAGGCAGCTTCTACATAGAAACTAAGCACTAGGGATGTAATGTCTAAGAGCTCTAGAATCAAACTTCTTATGTTTGCCTCTTAGATCTTCTACTTCCTATATTTATTACTTTGGGCAATGCTCTAGTTATACCAAAATTAGCAACTAAAAACATGTGATTACACTCGTAGGTTCTGTGATCATGGATTAGAAAGCACATAATGATAACTTATCCCTATTCCATATTCTCCATATTCGTGGAATTTCATCTAAGAAGCCTTAGAAGTTTAAGGGGACTAGAGGTTCAAGGCTGGAGTCATCAGGAGATGTCTTCATTCACATATCTAGCAGTACATGCTAGCTGAGACCTTGTGGACAAACTGGTGTGTGCCACAAAGTCTGTGATACCTAGACTTTGTGGCAGCATGGCGGCCTCAAATATTTTTTTCTGGCTGCTGAA
Organism: Neofelis nebulosa; assembly: GCF_028018385.1. NCBI lineage: Eukaryota > Metazoa > Chordata > Mammalia > Carnivora > Felidae > Neofelis > Neofelis nebulosa. The sequence goes on from NC_080791.1 coordinate 94,547,320, forward strand.
GGGTCCAACAGTTAGTGTCCCAAGAGAGTAAGTTGAGAGCTGTTGATACAGCCTCCAGTTTAAGACATCAGGGAGTGTCTCTTCTTCTGTAATCATAAGTCTCCCCAGATTTAGGAATGGGAAACAAAGACCCTCTCTCTAAATAGGAGAATTGTTAAAGTTACATTGTAAGAGGGTTCATGGGATAAACAAACACACACATACACATTGTGGCTATCTCTTGGAAACTGTAGCCACACTTAACTTCTTTGTAACTCTGTTTTCTTATCTATAAGACAGATATTGTATTAATACATATTTAATCAGATTATTGTGTTAAATAGAATGTCAGTCACATATATGCTTTAAATAATGACTGACATATAACATAGGTTCAATATACATATTAGGTAATATTTTTCAGAACTAGATACCATTGGAAGAACATAGGTGAAATCTCTGGGGTTGAGGTGGGAGGTCAGCCAGGCAAGATATCTAAACTTAGATATAAAAGATAAGTAAGAATGTCCCAAGCAAAGCACAGAGCAAGGAAAATGAGGACTGTTTCCCAACAATGCAGTAACATAAAAACAAAGTTTATTTTTCTCTTCTAAGCGGTCCAAATGTGAATGCCTAGGTCAGCCACACAGCTCTTCTTCCCAATGTCAATATACACCTGAGTTCGTTTCACATTTTTGCTTCTCAACTTTCTAAGATATAGTTGTTGGATATCATCGTCAAAGCTGGTACATAATATCTGGATTCCAACCAGTGGAAAATGTGAAGAATATGAATGAGGCATACCCACAATATTCACACTCAGGCCTGGAAGCAACATACATCACTTCTCACCTTCCACGGGCAGAAACTAGGCCATTATGACTCCACCTGATTGCAAAAATAGTGGAACATACAACCTAGCAGGGCAGCACTGCAATAAGACAAGTGAAATGGATACTGTTATAGAACTAACTTTTACACCCAGACTAAGGGAAAATAGCCCAGAAGGAAGAGAGACCCTGGTGACTACAAGTTATAATTGTATCAGATAAGATGGCTAGCAGAGCATGAGGAGGAGGGAAAAGAAGCCACATTGAAGAGACTGGAAGGAGTCAGATCACAAAAGTGCTTGTGAGCCAAATTAAAGACTCTGTGTTATACATACAGTGCAAATCCAATGAAGGGTTTTAACAAGGGAAAAATGTCATCAGACCTGGGATTTCAAAGACTGCTCTAAAATCACATGGAGAATGAATTAGAGGAGATAATATATAGAATCCTGAAGATGAACAAAGAGGCTGTAATGATAACTGAAACTCCAGTTCATCTGTACTTCCTAACACAGCACAGGAGATCATGTCTAGGCAAGATGTACTTGCTAAACAAGGTAATATTACTTAAAGGTAATATCACTTCATTGATTCATTGCCTATTTTCCATGCCTTTTACATACATAATGAGAAACAGGAATTAACAGATTTTTGTATGTCAGAATTTATGGCCGTATTTCAAAATCTACATTTATTTGTTTTGTATTTAAAAAAAATATCTGCACTCTAACATCTGCCAGTACTATAACTGATATTATATATAAAGTATACAATCATTCTCCATGAAGTTATTTCCCAGAAATGTGACCTTATTTCAGCAAATGCCCCATTAGTTTACAGTTACTATATATAAATAAATAAATATACTTCAGTTTCCCCCGAATTTTCCATAAAAGGAATTTTTTACTTTTCACTAACATTCCTAAGCATGTGAATTAATTTAACTTAAATACAGATTTGATGAATAAGTACAAAATAACTCAAGTAGAACATTGACAAAATGACACTGGGACAATGACCAAAATGTCATATTAATTATATAATGGTAGCTAGAAAAAAGAATCTAGATTTTCATGTAGGGGTTCAAGTCATAAATACTTGGAAAGAATGAAGAACTAACTCAGTTCTGGAGATTGAGAAAGGTATATTAGCAGTGAACGCAAGGTTTGGGCAAGTTAGAAATGGATGAGCTTTGGAAACAGAAATAGCTAGGACTAGGATTTTTACCCCAGTTCTGTCATTTACAAGCTGCTACTCTGAGAAAGTCATTTTACTTCTATGATCCTATTTTCTTTTCTTTACATTAATAACAATAAAAACAATAATAATATCTCACATGAACTAGGAATACTGTGACTATTAGGTCAATTTATACACACACACACACACACACACACACACACACAAATAAGGAAACAGGTATCAAGTAACAATATACACTTCCTAGAGAAAGTCTACCCGCCTCGGGGCAACTTTTCCTCCCTTTTCTGAGATTTTGTTGGTAGCCAAGCCCCTGCAACCAGGAACTCTACTAAGTACATCAGGAGCCAAACAGTTGAGGATTCCAACTTTGCAGAGATAGCAATGCGTCAATGTAGGAAGAGAACACTGCATAGAAATATAAAATGTAATGAACTTTTGCTTTGTGAGGAAGTAATAATCTTTAATAAGGTGATGAGACAATAAATTGAAAATAGTAGTCCTCCATTTTAGGAAGTGCAGTATGATATAAAATCAATAATACTCTGAAGCCCGTTTATACGAATGCCTTAGAATAATAACCTATGCAAAGAATAAGTGTAAGATAGACCCTGTCTTATATTTCTCTTTCTAAAATGAATTCACTTTTAAGTGAATATAGAATGGTATTCAAAATCTGCCCCAGAAAAAATGTCAAAAAATCTTAAAGGATAACGGGATTTTTTTTATTTAATTGGAGACAGCAAAAAAGAGCAAGGAATGTGAGAATTAGCAGTAAGGCTTGGTGAATCCAAATGTTAACATGTGTTTTTAAAAATACATTCTTCAGTAGTTAGTGAGATTGTCACCTTTTAGTATTAATGACTGTAAACGAAGTTTTATGAGAAGAGTATGTCACACGTTGAACATCCGACCCATATTCCCCAGGCCAATGTAGTGGTGGGGACATCCACTTTTCCTCAGGAAATTTCTCTGTAGTACATTCAAATTTAACTTAATAAATGTTATTGTATGAACGTTATAAGAATGGCACAGGATAGATAGATATTGGGGGAAAGAAGCCAATATAATACCATGACTTCTCAATCTTACAATATCAAGGGAGTTGGATCACAGACACATACTGAGAAATTCTCTAAGGCTGGCTTCAGTTTCATTTTAAAATGCAACAAAAATTGAAATCAGATATATATATTTTTTGTAAATAAGAACATTTGGGGAGAACGTGCTATAATGACCTGAAGAAGATATTAATGTTCTGGTATGTGGCAGTGAAAGAGGTTCTTAGGAAGAGGCGGCATTCAAGGTTGGCTTTGAGACATGTACAGGACTTCAAGAGCCAAAGGTGGTACACTGGCAGAGAGTAAACACCACAAACAAATGCATGAATAAGGGGAAATGGATCTTCATGGAAAAGTAAGTAGTCTTCTGTGCTAATATGTGTAGACTATGTGTGTTGAGATGAGGATTGGTAAATAATTTATATATATATTTATATGTATTATATATATATTTATATATTATATATATAGTTATAGATATATATATATATATGAAAAGTGAGACTTTTTTAAAAGAAGAATTTTACTGAGATATAATTCAGTACCATAAAATTTACCCATCTAATATATGCATTTGGTGTGGATTTTTTTGTTTTTGCTTGTTTATTTTTCAACCATATTTATAGAGTTGTTCGTACATCAACATCATCAATTTTAGGATATTTTCTGGGTCCATTACCAATTACTCTTTATTTCCCCCAAGCCAGTAATAATAATAATAATAATAATAAATAATAAAATAAAAATAAAATTGACCTCTATGCAGGACCTTAAATCTTGATTAAGTTATCAGTGCAAAAATTTTCAACTTTTTTAGTAATAGGGTAACATGATATCCGTTATGCTTATGGAAAAGTATACTGGTAACAGTGTGTGGTATGCAAGGGAACCACTTAAATCTGAGGAATCAATTTTTACTCCTGCATATTCTCTGATCTACCCTAATTCCATATACCTATGGAAACATCTTTGCATGAATCTGCCAATTACATTCCACAGAAATTCCTTAATTTACAACACCTCAAGCAAACCAGTAAATATTTCCTACATAACAATGTGCTTACAACTAGGCTACTCTCTCCCTTTGATTTAATTTTGTTCTCCTTAGACCCTGACTTTCAAGCAGAGTAATGACTATTTTTTTATACTTCTATATTTCTCAAAACTACCTAGATGACTTATATGGTAGAATTATTATCCCCGTTTTACAGTACAAAAGCTCACAATCAGAAATGTTAGCACTTTCTCAGAAGATGGACAATTACGAAAAGCCCAAAATTCAATTGAATTACTGGCCCTCTTTCTGACTTTGCCATCAGGTCTTTTCCAACCATAGCACAAGCTGCCTCCACAAATGTTAACCAGGATCTGCCCTTATGTTTAGTCTGCAAAAATAAAAACTCTCCTCCCCCCAGCAGTATGTTAGATCTAAATAATTAGGGAGGAGTTAGGATATGTGTTCTTCACATTTGTTTTAAAATCTTACAGAAACCCAAGTACAGAATTAGGAAATGTGTTTTGTTAAAGAACTTCAGGATGCTGAATTTTCTCAGAATGAATTTGACAAGGGAAGCACAGCAGGTGAACAAAACCTCTTGCTATGACAATTTAAATCTCAGAGAAAGACTAGTGCATAGACAACCACCAACCTAGAAGATGAAACTCTCAAAAAGATCATTCTTAATAACGAACTTTTTACTAATAACCAATTCTGTTATTCATGTACCACCAACTAATAAGCATTCGCAGGTTGTAAAGGTCACTTGCAGACACTACCTGAGAGCAATTCTCCCAGCAATTCTATGAGGTAGAAAGCTAAGGCTAAAAGAGGTGCAAAGATTTGCCTAGGCCACTAAAATCACAAGTCTTCTGGCTCCAAACAACAAGAGCATTGGGAAGAGCTAACCACAGAATGCAGACTTTCTTGTTCTCCTGGACTTCCATAGGGAGGCCCTTTCACTGAGCAAGGTTGAGACCAAGTTCTATGCCCAATTCAAGTCCTTGGCATTCAGTCCTGGCCTAGTACAAGCTTAAATTCCCCAGAGAGGTATTTTCTTTCTTTCTAAAGTGCCATGCCAGGTATAAAGAACATGAAGACAAATTATCCTTCCCTACTCAAGCCCTCCACCTTAACATCAGCCTCCCACTTCATCAATATTACTCTAAGATTCTGTCCTTCTTAGTGAACATTTCTTTAGGAGCCTCCAAATCACGAGTCCTAATTCCTCATTCTTATGAACATTCATAGGAGGGTTATGTGGAGATGCAGAGATTTCTGGATTTTGTATTGCTCCCTCCACTCTTTGACACTTCCTTATGTCAGTTCTGGCTACAAAGTTTTGACAGGAATAGACCATGGTGTTTCACTGGCTCTCCTTTGAAGTGTTGCCAAGTATTTCTTGGCAAACATAAAAGCCAGGCTAAAGAGAATGGCCCAAATTAAACACATGGGATTCAAACACAGGGGAAGAAACTCTTTGGAGATGATCCCTCCAAAAAAAAAGGTTATCAGAGTGACTTGGAAATTATCGCCCATGCTATATAAGGCAGCTTCCTACTTTTGTTTCTAAAAGAAGGATGGCAGGAATGGGTTTCTCCAGGCATTCCCCTAACATTGGCAAGAGTACAAATGGAGATTTGTTTGCCATATGTCTAAATATTTAAGAGATGTAACTCAAGCAGTTTAAAAAAATATTCTATCCATGACCTTTATAATGACCTTGAAGGTCAGGTTTGCATTTAGAATTCCCAGACTCCTCAGAGTTCTGTGCCAGAACCTAGCTGCATGGGAGGCCTGGCCTGGGCTCAGCTATCTTCTTTTTCCATACCTTGCTCTATGCCATGAGGACCTCTGATGCATTTGGGGAGACACCTCAGCCTATACTCCCTAGCCCTATACACATGCTCCCTCTTAAACAACCTCCCTTGAGGCCTAGAAGTCAACATATCACCAGTAAATTCCACCCTCAAGGGCAGATCCAGCCTTGGAAGGTGTGTTAGGATCAACAGAGACAGGGTATTCTAGTGTTCTGATATCCAATGTATCATGTAGAGGAGAGCATCATCTAAATGCGAGTCCATTTCTGGGGCCATGGGGAATTATTACTTAAGTGGGAAAACGTGTGACTGGAGGAGAGTCAGAACAGACTCTTTAAGGAGCAGATGCAAGGCCTGAGCCCGCTCCTGTCAAGGTCTAAAAGATGTATTCTGTCTTCTGTACAAACTCCAAGCAAACAGTCAAAAACAAAAAGAAAACATCATTAACTTCCCACCTTGAAAGCCATCATGCAACAACCATCAGCTTCTACTGGAAATGGAGGAGTAACGACACTGATGGAACAGACATTTAAAATGCCACCGTGGCCCTTAAAGAGCGTAGTCAACCAGAACAGACAGGCATAAATAAGAACACGAAATGCCAAAAATTTAATACGGTCATTAAAGTCATAAAATAGCGCAGGCAAGTTTACCCCTAAACAATCAGTAAATGGAGAAATAACAAACCTAAAACAGCTGAGCAGACACCGATTCAAAGAAGTAACTAGCCAAAGTCACACTTACAGCAATCGGGAGAGATTCAGTCCTGTATATCCATCACCAAAACCACAGATTTCTTCCACTTCTTGGAAACTATCTTTGGAGGTTTGAAGTTCCAAGAGATATTTGCTTGCATCTTCCTTCTTTCCCTTATTTTCCTGCAGAAATGTTTTAAAGAGCATCTTTTTAAAAGATAGCCTTCTCTCACATACACACTTTACCCCCTCTCCACTGGTTCCTTTCAGAAATAGCCAAGATGACTTGTTTTAGCTCTGTTGACTTTAAAAATAAAACTGCTAGTTATTTTACCAGCAAAATAGGGGTTTACTCGGGGGAAAAACGGAGAATGGCATTGCAGGACAAACGGACAAAACCCATAAACAACTCTCCTGAGGCCAAAGGGAGGCCTGCTCTTTTATAAGGTAGGGGCAGGGAGCCGCGGAAGGCTGTGTAAACAAAAAATCCATTGGAGTAAACTGAGAGTTGGAGTATAGTGGCTTCTCATTGGCTGAGCTGTGACTGTCTTTCATTGGCTGCGCTGTTGCCAGGGCAGAGGAAAGCCTTTCTTCCTCAAGCCCTTGTAGTGAAGTAATATACACCTGCGAGGTCTGTCTCTTCCAAATGAATTTGTAGTTAACAAGGAGTGGCTGGCAGTGCATGAGAGGGGCTCTCGTGCTCCCCTTGCTGAACCTCTCGTCTCCGTGTTAGTGAGGTTTCTCGTTATTAATTTTCATATTTCGTTCATTTTTACCTTTTTCACAACCTGTCTTCCCTGTTCCACCTCATCCCCTTTTCTCTGTCTGTAGGAACTCACTGGACTTCTAAAATTCCAATCTGTGAAGCTCGGCAGGGAATACTGCTTATCTGTGCATTTCATAGCAAAGGAGAAACTTGCATTTGAATAGCCTAGTCTATCTCCCCTGCATGCCTCACTTGGCTCATTACCCATTAAAAAAAAAAAAAAAAAAAGTTCTTCCTTGCAAGTTTTGCACTAGGTGATTATGAAAAAGAATTAAGTGATGTGAATTTCTTCAACGTTTTTTTTTTTTTTTTTAACGTTTTTTTTTTTTTTTTTTTATTTATTTTTGGGACAGAGAGAGACAGAGCATGAACGGGGGAGGGGCACAGAGAGAGGGAGACACAGAATCAGAAACAGGCTCCAGGCTCCGAGCCATCGGCCCAGAGCCCGACGCGGGGCTCGAACTCACGGACTGCGAGATCGTGACCTGGCTGAAGTCGGACGCTTAACCGACTGCGCCACCCAGGCGCCCCGTGAATTTCTTAATCAATTTCATGCTGAGAGGATCAGCAAGTTATAGCAGGAAGAGAACTTAAGGGAATTAATACCCTATCGAGTTTGAACCGTCCTCTGTTTCCACCAAGCAGGTCTGGATACTCAACATCGTAAGCAAAATTAAGCAATAAATCAATGGATAAATAAAAAACAGTAGTTTTCAGCTACAAGACACCTTTTTGAATACTAGTGATGGGAGGCTGTGTGTGCAATGAGAGTGACATTTACAACTATTCTGGAAATTTATGTCTTCATGAAGATAATATAAAATAGTTCCAGTTTGTAATGCCCTACCAGCATCCAGATGTTTTTTATTTGCAATTTCTAATCTCCCCATTTCTCTCAGTTATTTTGCTCCTCATATAAGAGATGAGAATAAAAGATACTGTAGGTAGAGAAACTTCCCCCACAGTCCCACAATTGATGAGAGGGGACGATGTGATTCCAAGCCAGCTCTGTATGAATCCAGTGGCTGCTGAGCCACCCTGCTCCTCCTCCAAGGCAAGCGGAACTTACTTTAGGGGTACAGAATGCTAAAGCTTAGGGGAAAATTCTTTGCTTCACCCCTGGAATAGTCCGGCTTATACTTTTTCCATGGATCAGAAGTCTCAGTAGCTCCTGAAGCAATAGCCTAACACGGTAGAAAAAGTGGGAGACTTGGAATAAGACAGACCTATGTTAGAATCTTAGTTCTCCAATTACCTGTGAGACCTTATGCAAGTCACAAAACCTAATCTCAGTTTACTTATCTGCAAAATGTGTATCACAGACATGAAATCAGTCCACAGTGAAAGTGAGCAAGTAACTTTAGTGTTCTTAACTCAGCTAAATTTCTATTTTCAGCTTTCACTCTGCAAAGGAAGAAAAAAATACATCTCAGTCCATTGGATGCCCTATCCCACTCCCTTTCTTATGTGATTTGAGAAGGCTCACAAAAGTGTCAGTGGTGAACAGTAAAGAGGAATGGTTCCAAATATCTGTCTGGACCAGCATCCACTAAGACCAACATTGTTTGGTGTTGTGTTTAGATTTAGGTTTATACCTAAAGCTACCATAGAGCCATCTAAAGTTCTGGTAAATTAAATAGCTTCTTATAACCTCTACAGAGCACATAGAAATTGATTCCAAAACATGCTGGGACAAGAGATCCTCTTTGACTCTACACCCTCATCTATTCCAGTAGAGTACTTGCCATTTCTCTTGTAGGTCTTGCCTTTCCACTGGGCTCTACAGGCCAGTGGTGGGCATTCTTGCATATTTGTGTCTAGAGCTTGTTTCTAAAACTCATCCTTTACGCATCAAATATATATAATAGCTTCATTTTGTAATGCCCTACTAGGATCCAGATGTTTTGTATTTGCAGTTTCTAATCTCTGCATTTATCTGAGTTATTTCCCTCCTCATATAAGAGGTGAAAATAAAATAAACTGAGATGCAAAGAAACTTCCCTAAGATTCCCCAAAATTATTGTCAGTAATAATCATAACATGACATGAATAGCAATTATGATCAGAAAAAAATGCATTCAGTGAAAATTGTCTTTTATTAAACTTTGAACATATAACATACCATAAAAAATAAATATAACAATATGAATAAAGGGGGAGGTAGGAATGAATTTATACTTTTTTTAATGTTTGTTTTCCAAAGAGAGAGAGAGAGCAGAGGAGGGATAGTGGAAAAGGGGTAGTCGGGGAGGAGCAAAGAGAGGGGAACAGAGGACCTGAAGCAGGCTCTCTTCTGACAGCAGAAAGCCTCATACAGGGCTCAAACCCACGAACCGTGAGATCATGACCTGAGCTGAAGTCCCACAACCGACTGAGCCACCCAGGTACCCCTGAATTTATATTCTTTAATTGCATTAATGTTTCCGTGGAGAAAATTTAAAATAAACCGTGCTCTACTGCTGTGATAACATTATAATTTAATAATAGTTATAATAAAAAGTCAAAAAATTCTGTTACAGATAGTTAAATTCAGTAAAATATTTCATGCCTGAACTAAAAGATATATGCAACCAACAAAAATATTACACCTCACAGTTTACGCTCTATTTCACTTTAAAAATGTTTAAGCACAAATAAAAATTTCATGAGTCACTCATTATGGCAAAAGTGAAATAATTCAATTGTAATTCCTTGCCTTTACAATCACTGTGTCATCATTGTTTATTTCAAAGGTTTTGTAGGGAGCCTGCAAGGAGAAGGAAGCTGGAAGCATTCTGAACTTTCAACATAGTTACTCTAAATGAATTTGCTTACAATTGAGCGTGTGGGTGGAGGCTCTTTTAATTTCCTGGGACCACTGTAACAAATCACTTGCTGGTTTAAAACAATAGAAATGTATTCCTTTATAGTTCTAAAGGGCAGACATCAAGGTGTTAGCTGGGCCACACTGCCTCCCTAGACCCTAGGGAAGATCGTGTCCCTTGTCTTCGAGCTTCTGGTGACATCATGTTCCAGCATTTACTGCTGCATCACTGTCATCTCTGCCTGTTTTCCAATGGCTTCTCCTCTCCTCTATGTGTCTCTCTCCTGTGTGTCTCCTAAAAGTCTACCCATCATTGGATTTAGGGTCCCCTTTCCTCAATAATCCAGAATGGTCCCATCTCAAGAACCCTAATTACATCTACCGAGACCATTTTTCAAAACTCACACAAGTTCTGGAAATTAGGATCCTGGCATATCTTTTGTGAGGGGGTATCATTAACTCACTACAGAGGTCAAGTGGAAAATGGGAGCTCTCTGAATAAACTTTATGAAGAATACAATATTTATAAAAGGATAGCTTTAAAAAAGTATGAAGAAATCGTAAGCTCATATATATATATATATATATATATATGTATATATATATATATATATATATATATATATATTATTAAAACTCAACATTAACTGCAGCAATTATTTAGAACTTAGACTAAGAAAATATTTTTTATCTGGGAGAAGCATTTTATTACTGACATTGTTTAGAGTAGCCTGCGTATGGGGATAATAAAAAAGCAGACTTGTGGTGGTTTTATTGTTGCTGTTGAATTCTTGTCAGGGAATCCCTTTACTGCCTGTGCCCAAGACAGACCTGGCCCCTTCTTCTCCTCCAAGCACCTTTGCTATCCCCTGCAGGGCACAGCCTCCCTGCCTTCCAATCCTATAATCGTATCTAATGGTTCACCACTTCCCAGGACTTGGCCCAGGGAGTGGATACGGGGTCCTTTTCTTCAGGATTTACCTTTAATTCCACTCTCATTTTTCCCCCCGAATCTCATTTTTCTTTGATCCTAGAGAATTCTTTCCTCGTGTAAAGGATGGAGTGATAAGTAACTGGGAGCAAGTAAATTTGAACTTCTCATACAGTTTCTCCCCAAGTGTTCCCTATTTGCCAACAGTAAGATTCTCTTAGGAGCCTGAGCATTTTAAACCACATAGTCATAAAAAGTCATTCTTTCCTGCCTTATGTTTCACATACTTTCCCTAAGGCATACCACACTTTGGGGACACTGCTGTAGAAAATAAAAATCTTTATCTACAGCTCTTTCGGGTTAGTTACTATGTTTCTCCACTAGCACAAGCAAAGACATCTGCTTAAGGCTCACTAATTTCCCAAGTGCCTCCTCACTTGACCAGAAATTTAAAATATTTTTCCTTGGGCCTTAAGCTTTTGAATCTGCTTAGTTCAGTTAGCCTGAGCAAGATAGGGAAATGGATACTGTTCAGATTGTAGGTTTGATTCCTATATGCATGGTAATCACCATATATGCTATGATGTCTAGAACATGTATGATGTCACCATACCTGTATATGACAGCTGGTTGCAGGTTCGAGTGCTATATCCTAATCACCATGTAAGGGGCAGGAGGTTTTGATGCTCAAGCACTCAGCATTGCTTCCTCTTCGTCTCCAAATATCTGCTAAATGCATGCTCTCTCACATGATGTCTCCATTGAAAATATAAAGCACTGCACAGTTCCTAAACATGAAAGGTCAATAACAAAGAGCATGATTTAACCCTCAGTTCTTACAGACCAAAGCATACTCAGTGGCATCATATTTCCAAACACTACTCAGGGGGTGGCATCATCTTCTTACCTGCCTTTCTATATTAGGACTATTAGACCAACATGATAGAAGTCCTACGCTATGTCCAAATTAACACAGTGAAGGAGATTTTAAAAGGCAAGTTTTTTATTCTGGTAGCCTTCCCAAGAAACATCTGTGAATTGTTAAGAAATGAGCTATTAAACTTCTTCATTTGTTCGTGCTTCATTATTCATTCACCTCAAAGAGAAACTAGGTGAAGTCTAAATGAGAATTCTGTGTCTACCACCGAATCTCAGTTCATCTTGCACAATTTATTTCTCTATTTTCCACACAGTTGCAATTTCCCTCTTTTATGCTGAAGTTTATTATACAGTTTCTGTATCGTCGTGGATATCTTATTTGTAAAATGTGTTTGTGACAAATTTCGTTGGAGGTTTCTCTGATTTTACATATGTGTCCAGGCACGATCTGAATTCTGCTATATGAAAAGGATGGGAAAATGAATTTGCCCAATGGTCGCCTTCTGAAAATAAAACAGCTTTGGGGACAGAGTGAGAGGGGAGAATGCAGCTGCCGGGATTGTGACCAGGGAAGAGGAAGTAGGCCAGTAGGGAGAGCAAACATGACTGTTGGCATTTCTTTCCAATAGCCTGTTCAGGATACTGCAGAAACAGCACTTAGCAGGAAAAATCACCTGAAAATTAATACGTTTTGAAGACTAACGAAAACACAAAGGGAGAAAAAAATGTATGGCATGCTTATTTTATGTCCACTGTTTAAAATATATTATCTCTTGGGATGCCTGGGTGGCTCAGTTGGTTAACCGTCCAACTTTAGCTCAGGGCATCATCTCACAGTTTGTGGGTTCAAGCCTCATGTTGGGCTCTGTGCTGACAGCTCAGAACCTGGAGCCTGCTTTGGATTCTGTGTCTCCATCTCTCTCTGTCCCTCCCCACTTGTGCTCTGTCTCTCTCTCTCTCAAAAATAAATAAAACATTTTTAAAAATCAAAAAAATATATAGTATCTCTTACTCTTCATAGTAATGTTGGGAGATAGGTATCAGTATCACCCCTATTTTATGGAGAAGAATCTAGATAGGTCAGTTCCTCCCATAATATAATATTCTTGGTAATGTTTATTACAGTTGTGACGGCCCATTTATTTGCTGATTCTTTGACAGGTGTTGTCTTCCCTGTATTAGTCTATAAGTTTAGTGAGAGCAGGAACCATGCTTCTTGCTTATTGGTCTGTTTGGTTCCACAGAGTACTCCCAGTGCCTAAGAAAAAAAAAAGAAAGTCATACATAATAGGCACTTAGTAAATATTTGGTAAATGAATGAACTAGCTTCATGCCTTAGTGTTAGAAAATGATACCACTGAGATTAGAACCTCTGTCTGACATGGGAAAACTCACCATAATAATTAATCTATTGTTTTCTTGCTCATTTACTTCTAACAATTGCTTTAACTCAACAAGATGGGTTTTTAGATAGTGTTGTAAACAGACGTGATAATATACATATGGTCCCTGGGCTGTTTGACAGTCCCTTAATAAAGACATTTTTCACCAATCCCGGGAATTCTGTCATTAATCATGTAGTATGTTCCAAAGCTTACCTGCTAAATCTACAGTTTGTCATTATTACTCATCAAATGCCTGATTTGGGTCACAATATTGAAACCCTGGGAGCCTCAAAAGAGACCTGTTTCAGCAGTAATGCATATGCAGATTTTCCCCTTGGCATCTACAAATATAAAACTGTGGTAACAGATGCCTTCTAAGTTTGACAGCATATATATATATATATATATATATATATATATATATATATATAGCTATTTAAATATTTCACCAGATGACTACACAGGTTAAAAGGGAACTCCCATTATCTGAGGTCAAACAGCACAGAAGCTTCATAAATTCTACCTTATTGATCAATTCATATTAAAGGCACACACACACACACACACATACTCCTTCCTGCACAAAGCCGTGCTGGTGCTCTAAACACTTCTGGAGTTAAGAGATGTTTACCCTGACTGGTTACATTACCTCTCTTCTCTTAGCCTAACCCATCAGGTTTATACTTCAGCTTTAAGGGCTATTTCTCTAAAAATGGAAGGATCCTCCCATCAAAGACCAACCACTGAATATGTACAAGAATGGCTCCTAGCCACCTTAAGTCATTACTTATTAGAGGTGAAAGGTATAAACAAGTTAAATATCAGACCAATTTAAAATATGTTGAGAAATCATACTGCAAGGGTACTGGTGGCAAAAAAATGTAAAACAAAGTCCTAAGACAGCATTCAGAAGCTGATAGAAGGTGTACAATGCTAAGAACCCATCCACACTCATTCTGCAATAAACATAAACATCCAATAGTGCTTCCATTCACCCTAAATAACCCTCTCTCCTGGATGCTTGAAATGCTTCCATTAGATACACAGATCATATCTCCACCCCTTTTAGTAGTCCCCAGCAATATACAGAATACTATCATTTTAGAGCCACAGTAACTTTTGGAGTCCACTTAAATAAGATGGGATGCAGGTTTCTTCATTACCAACTGCAGTCAGCACAATTTGAACAACCATTGCCAGAGTTCCAAGTCTGTAAGCAGACAGGGTCCAGCTTCATATTACATGGGGTTAACTGGGTGGCAGTCAGTTAAGCATCTAACTCTTGAATTCCACTCAGGTCATGATCTCACATTTTGTCAGATGGAGCCCCACAATGGGCTCTTTGCCCCTCCCTCAGTCATTCTTTCTCTCTCCCCCTCTCTTTCTCAAAGTAAGTAAATACTTAAAAAACAAAAATAAAAATGGGTTACAACTTAGAAAAAATGAGTGACTTTTATTTATAATAATTGCTAGGTTCACTTTGCTTATCATTTCTCATAGCTGTGAGTATCAATGAAAGTAGGCTAGATTATGCTGCTGTAGAAACACCAAATATCATTGGCTTGAAACAGCAATGATATATTTACACTACCTGTCAATTTCTGGTTGGCTGGGGACTCACTCTGCTCATTGTCATTTCATTCCATGCTGATGGAGGAACCACTGTTTGGAAATCAAAACTTGTCATAAAAGGGAAAAAGAAAGCTCTGGGGGTCTTTGCACAAGCAATTAAATTCTCCCACTGAAAGTGATACATATTACTTTTGCTCAATACTCACTGGATAGGATTGTCATTTGCCCTACACAAAGAAGAGAGTCCAAGAAATACAATTGAATCCAGTGGCTGGAGAGTAACAAGGAAGAAATGGGTTAATAAGCACTATTAATAGACACATTGCATGAGGTTTATAACTTCAAGAGGAAGGAAGGATAAAAAGATGAGAAAATCTCAAAAAGGTGGTCCTACCATAGCATAAGCAGTACAATTCTTATCTCAGCCTGCTTATTTTCAGGGCTCCCATTTTTCCAGACTCCTTTGTTCCACTCATTTCCCTTTTCCATTATCTAACATCCCCAGTAATATTCTGCATTGCCTTTTATATCAGAATATCTTGTAGGCTGAGTGATAGTTTTTCATGACTGATTGTTTTTCCTTCCTTTTATTTGCTATGTAGAGTACAGGAGACTATTTTGGTGGTCCCGTTCTCTATTGTCTCTGAAATTTTAGGGTAGAGGGGATACTTCCAACTCAAAACAAAATATCTGGAGTCTAAAAGTCAAAATCACTCTGATTAAAAGATCATCTTCTACTGATTGACTGTTTTATATCACTGGATGATTTCCTTGGTAAAATATTATGAAAATGGAGGGAAGGATTTGTCCATCTCTTTAGATATCATGAATCTCCAGGGAAGAGAAATTGCCATTATTAGAAAAGGAATCAACCAATATAAATGGAAAAATTTATGTCTTTGAGCTGCAGTTGAAAGGCTATATTCCCTCTTCTTATAATATTGGTCAAAAGCACAAGATAAAAGCATTTTCTACGAGTCCACAAGGAAGACAAAGCTTGGTCTTTGCTCTGCATAAATCACTGGGTCACCACAAAGAGTTCAAGGTTACTTAAGGGATACAGTATCAACAAAACAGAAATAGAGATGAGGAGGGGCAATTAAAATAGGGATAAGATAAAAGGGAAATGAAAATACATAAAAGAAAACACAGCAGATTGAAAGCATTATTTTATTCTTATCTTTCCATATCAATATTGGCACTAAGAAAAAGCCATTATTCAGTGATTCCCCCACCACTTCTCCCGGTGAGTGCAGAGAGATGTCATTGTATTCAAGGTGCTCTGTGTAGTAAAGGATTAACTTCTTCCACAGAAATGTTTGGCCCTTTGTCCTGACTTCCAAGAGATCATCTCTGAGCCCTTGATATATCCTGCCAAGGAGTGTCTTTGTTACCTGGAGGACTTGGGCCACACCAGACAGTCTATGCTAACAATGTAATTTATGTCAGGAGTGAGGGTGGGTTGGACTGTGCTTGTCAGCTCAAACTTTAAACACCACAGCCTGGTTGAACTTCCATGGCTGGCAATACCCCATGCATTTTGTTGCACATCTTTGCTGGGAGAAGTAAGTACTGTCTGCTTTCAGTGAGTTCTGTGAGTCTTTCTAGAAAATTACCAAATTGGACAGTGGTCTTGAAGAGCCCTCAACTGGCAATTGGTGTCAGAATGAGGATGGATCTGCAAACTTGTACCCCCAAAATAGGTTATTGCATTCAATTCCCTGCATCATAGGATTCTAAGTCATTTAGGCTCTCTTAGAATAGAAGAACAGATAATGAGGGCCCCTTAATCACTGGGGCTTACGACTGAGAATATATAGGAAGAAAAAATGGTAGAAAACAGTGTTGGTTTCCTGAAATATCGGGCTTTATAGAGAATCAGGATATGGTTCAGGAAAAAATACAGCTTATTTATTTATGTATTTTTGCAGTTAATTTTATTAACAAAACATTTTCTTTTCTCTTACTTGGGCAATCATTTCAGTCCAATACTGTGCTCATCATTCATGATGAATAACTCATCTCCTTATCTGTTCCTGCTAATCATACCCTACCAACTAAGTCCTCTTTGCTCCCTCTACTGCATGGATGGTCCTTGTTCATGTATCTAGTAATTCACAATTACTCTCACATTTGCTTCTTGTCTTCTCTTTGTGTGTCGTTTGACTTTCATTTCTAGTACATAATTCTGTTATGTTCTGCATGTCATGCACACAAAACTCTCTGCGGCAGGATCTAGTTGACGAAATTTCTGTCTAATTTGGACTATTCATACTTGAGAGGATAGTCAGTCACCATGCCAACCCACCACAAAGGCTGTAGGTTGCCTTTTCAATGCTGTCCAATAAAAATATAATGCAAGACACATATGTGATTTAAAAATTTTAGTAGCTTCATCTTTTAAAAGGGGAAAAGAAACAGATATACTATTATGTCTAAATTATATCTAAAGTATTATCATTTCAACAAATGACACTAGCTACTTACTAGCTGCATGTGCCTGGTGGATAGTTGAGAGTCAGGTGGAATGGTGATGAATCCCATACTTCAAAACCTGATTGTCGAGAAAAAATGTAGGATAATGATTACTATAGAAGATTCTGACGGCTAATACATTTACCCATTATTAAATTTGAGCTCTATCAGGTACTAGCAGCAAAGTCTTAGAAAAAAAAAATATTAAACTTCAAATGATTGATTCCCTTATATGTAAAATAAAGTTTGTATAATATACTCCTAATTGGGCTGCATACCTTTTGAGATATTGGGAGGAAGTAAACTGTACACTCAAAGTGAAGGTTTATAAAGTGACTACTTACACAAGAGATGGGTGAGGTTAAGGAAATCAGCAGAGAATGGTGAAGCACCCAGGGGCTAGAAAAGATGACAAGACTTTATTTTACCACTCCATTTCCTATTCTGACCTTAAGGGGATGTTGTAACCAGAGCTAGCAAGGTTGAGAGTTTGGAGGTTTGGATGGATGGCCACATCATAAGAACTGACAGAACCCAGTCACTACAAGAAGGTGGGTAAGGCCAGGGTCTCCAGAGCCTACCTCTCTGAATTCTTCTTTCACTGGTCAAACCCAACCAGAATTTAGGACAAAGAATGAAATCTGTGGAAGTCAGTCATTTGGGTGACAGAGCAGGAGGATGAGTCTGGATGGGGTAAGCCAACTGAAAATAATAAGTCAGGTTATTATGTGAATTAAATGAAGGATAAATCTATGTAAAACATGTAGCATAGTGCCTGGAACATAGAACATACTCAATAAATATTAGCTATTATTATTAATAAAATTATTTTGTTTCAGTTCTGTACTTACTGTTGATCTAATCAACTGTAAGTTGGTAATACTGTAATCAAGGTAATAAGGTTATGCATGGATTAGGTACTCGGAAGCTGATAGCCTCTTGACTGACATGGGCTCCAAACTCTCTTTATAACACACCAACATTTCCTGTCAGATACTAAATATTCAGCCAAACCAAACTTGTTATTCCCAAAATTTCTCTAATTATACAATTTGGAAGCAATCCAATGTGAGGAAAATCAATTTACTGAAAGCTTGTTCCATTTGCCAAAAGATCAATTTGTCAATGACAATATGCCAAATTCACCAAAAGATACCCACTTTCTAAAGACTTATTTCTTCTTTATTCCTATTAATAATGTTTATGAGAATTTTTATTTAATGATTTGACAGACTCTAAGAGGGCTGCGGAGTTAGATTCCATTCAGAACCTCTACCCCTTTCTCTCAGTTCCATGCTTCAGTTTTCCTTCTCTCTGTCTTTTATCCCTCCTCACCTTTTCTTGGCTCCTTGGTGTTCCCTGTCTTCTATGGGTTTTCAATCCCTTGGTCTTCCTTCTCAACTGCCTCTGTTTTCCTCCTTTTAATCAATGCCAAACATCTTCCTTCTAGATCAAGTTTTTTCTTTCCCATTCTCACTCTCTGTCTTAAGACTGATGTGTAGGGATGGCACCAATGGGCTCTCTCGCCCCCTGGCTTTCAGAAGGATCAGACCAGACCAATGGGAACCACTAGCAAGAAAGTAAAAGAACGTGAAAGAGGTTGGAATATTTATTCCACTATGATAGCTACTGCTGGCACTGTCCACAGACCAAAAGTCATAGCTCCTGTCAGATGGCTGTCCACACACAGCTCTTTCATCCATAGGTTCCAGAAACTTCTCCTTCCTCTTCAATTCTTAGAACTGGGTGGCACTGTAGTCTTGGGGTACTAGTCCTATATCAACATCATTGAAATAGTCCTTCTTTATAAGCCTTTTTGAATTATTCTCATTTGGAAGTGCCATCTTTTCTCTGTTTACTGAACATTATCTCTTAATATTTTTACTCAGCATCCTTCAGTTTCCCACTTCTTCTCTGCTCAGTATTTTCCATCCTTTTTGGCAGAAAGGGTGGAAGAGGAGCTGAAGAAAGAAAAAGAAAACAGATGCAGAGAGGTATGGAGATGGGGAAGGGTTAAGAGAAAGACTAAAAAGCAGAGGAATAAAAATGATGGTTAGTTGGAGGGGTAGAAAACAGTCATGAGGAGAGCAGCAAACCTTGTAGCAATGGGATTGTAGTGGCCACAGCCTCTATCATGTACCATCCATTGTGAACGGTTAGAAACTCAAAACTTAGTTCTCATACTTTTTTTTTTTCATTTGGTAGAAATCATTTGTTGAATTTATGTTTCAGCAATTGATGATATTTTTGTAGGTTTGCTTGTTTGGCTTGTTCTTATTTTCCCCTTATCTTCCTTCTGAAAACATCACTCATTAAAAGTCAAAGATTTGGCTTGAGTTTCTCTAGTGTTTTGAAATTTTTCATGACTTCTCCCAATAAGATGCACATTTTTCTGACATTGTACTTTCCAGGGCATGTGCCTATTAAAGTAAAAATTCTCCTGGACAAAGTTAAACATGCTGGCAGATGTAGCTGAAGGCACTGCAATAGGAGAAAGAAACCAAAATGTAGCTGGAACTCAACTTCACTGAAACAAGTGATGGAGAGCTTTTTAGAATGAGTACATGGGACAGATCACAGACCATCTGGGTTTGTTAATTGGCCTTACCCAACATAAAAGTAAGTGTTTACCCTTATGACAAGAGGGATTTTACAAAATGGAGCAGAGAAGTTAGGCTTCCATCCTCCTACAGAGATCGACAGAGATATTATCTTCTTTGATGAGTTTATTTCAGAGATGGCTCCCAAGTCCTTGGATGGTCATGGGTTCTAAAACTGGTGAGAGACTTTAAAAACAAGTTACTTCTCAAAGGAGTAGAAAAAGAATTTACAAGTATAGACTTACGAAAGTAAATAAGAAAATGTGGGAAAGATCTTTGTGAGTAGGCCCTCTGGATACTATAAAGGCCAGAGTGAGAGGGAGGTCGGGGCATGGATACCTGAAGAAGCTATCTGATGTTTAGTCAAGCTGAGTAAAAATTAAGGCCACTTAGGTGCTTTCTCCTCTTCAAAACCATTTACACATCTGTCATATTCCATGTATTGCATTTTTTTTTTTTAATTTTTTTTTCAACATTTTTTATTTTATTTTTGGGACAGAGAGAGACAGAGCATGAACGGGGGAGGGGCAGAGAGAGAGGGAGACACAGAATCGGAAACAGGCTCCAGGCTCCGAGCCATCAGCCCAGAGCCTGACGCGGGGCTCGAACTCACGGACCGCGAGATCGTGACCTGGCTGAAGTCGGACGCTTAACCGACTGCGCCACCCAGGCGCCCCTCCATGTATTGCATTTTGAGCTTTGTGAAGACCTAAAGTCTGATTGCTGCCATTTATGTCTTGTATGAGACATTGTAATTAAAAGGTAATAATAAACTACATATTAAATAAATGCAAATACTAGGAAATGATAACTCTGTGTGTATATGGGTGTGGGCTGGTGCAAGAATGTTTTCGAAATTCATCCTATTACTCTCCATTTTGAGGAACAAATTTGCCCTCCATCATGAGAAGTGTTAAAGATGGAATTCTAATAATGCTTGAAGAACTCACCCTAATCTTCTGCCTCTGAGATGTGCTGACAACTCATATTAATTGCCTATTTTGCTGACATTTCTCTGGAAGTAGGTGCCATTCTCTCACAGAAAGGCTCTGTCAAAAGAGAGAGTAAAGGAAGAAAGTCTGTATAGCAATACTAAGAGTGAATTTGATCAGGAGACAGACCTTCCACCATCTTCTCAAATATCAGCCTTAGAAATCAGACCTGTGTAGGGAAATATGTATAGGAAAGAAATAATGTGCTGAGCCTACAGGTAAGTTCCTAGAGGTAAGAATCTACTCCATTATTTGCTGTGACTAATTATTATCTAAAGCACCATATAGCAAACAACTTCTACATTGCTTATTGTACAGTGCACCCCAAAGCTACTGAGTATAAGTAATTTGCCCCAGAATAATAAAGCCAGGATCGGAATAGTCAGAGACTCTAAAATCTATGCACCACAAATGTGAAAACAAACAAACAAAAAAGAAGCTAAACAAATTCAAGGAGTTTTATGCCTCCTGAAGACTATCTTTTGAATGCAAAATTGAAATTGTTCTTGCTCCAGCTCTGATCATTAAAGTCTTTTGCTTACCATAAATAAGAAAACAGCCAATGTGCAATAGAAAGTCAATCACTCTAGAGGGCCTTGCAAATCCATCGGTCATTTGAAAGGATAAATCACCTCCAACTGCAACCCAGATTCAATGCAAAAGTAATCTCATTTATAGCATTTTCATCTCCAAAATGGCAACATATTCAGTTGTTTTGCTTAGAAATATGGCCAGAAAGGCTTTGGTCAAGATTATATTCATACAGTAAACACAGCCAAGCTTTTGGGAAGCACTAATCCCTCTGGAGTTCTTTTCCTAGAGTGAATGCAAATGCAGGAGACCCTTGCCCACAGCATGACAATAAAATCACCTTCTTTAAAGAAATGAGGCATAAACTTTTTGTCTACTTTGTTTCTTCCTTCTCTACCTTCCACTGAAACAGATTCACTTGGTGAATATATATATATATATATATATATATATATATATATATATATATAGCTTAATTGCAGGACAAATCAAGTGAAATAAATGTGATAGGTTGAATTATGTACCCCCCAAAAGATACATTGAAGTCCTAGCTTCCATAGCTATGAATGTGACCTTATTTGGAAATAGGTTATTTGCAGACATATTCCGGTTAAAATGAAGTCATATTTGATAGGATGAGTTCTAATCTAATATGTCTGTTTTCCTTGTAAGAAGCAAAAGAGAACACAGGAAAGAGAACACCACATGAAGACAAAGAAAGACAGAGATTATGACTGTAATAAGATGGGGGCAGATATTGGGGTAATGCTGCTGATGAGAAAGCATAAGGAAGCTGATAGCCTGAAACCTCCCACCTCCCCTGCCCCTTATGTGTGATGTTATGTAAGTACTCCTGGCTGCTGAAGAACAAAGGAAAGGGAAAAACCAAAGGTTGACTGATGGAGATCACAGGCATGCAGCACCTGAGTCTCCATCACTTTACCAATATCTTAGTCAATTACAAGAAAAATGCAATTTTATCAATAGCCTCTTCTTCACAGAAACCTGTAGACTCAGTTTCTTGGGGTCCCAACATCACCCTCCCCTCCCTAGTGATGTGGGGAACAAAGTCAAGAAGGAAATGGCAGATAAAATTAAATTTCCTTATAACCTGTAGCCCATTGACAAACACTTGATACAGGTAGAGTAAAACATTCCTCAAGGAACTCCCTATTGTCTTAGTGGTAATGCTTTGCTTTGCTAAAGGGAAAAACAACCTTAGCTTGACAATAACTAGGCCTCCAGCATCTTATGAGTTCTCTTTAGCATATGAAAATCCTTTTGGAAACCTCCCTTAATATAGTATATAGTATATAATCAGTCACTCCTCACAGCCCCAGTGCAGCTCTTTCTGCCCACAAGTCCTATCCCCATGTTTTTTTTTTTTTAATTTTTTTTAACATTTATTTATTTTTGTTACAGAGAGCATGAACAGGGGAGGGTCAGAGAAAGAGGGAGACACAGAATCTGAAACAGGCTCCAGGCTCTGAGCTGCCAGCACAGAGCCCGATGCGGGGCTCGAACCCACGGACCGCGAGATCATGACCTGAGCCGAAGTCGGACGCCCAACCGACTGAGCCACCCAGGCGCCCCGTTATCCCCATGTTTTAATAAAATCACTTTTTTGCACCAAAGACATCTCGAGAATTCTTTCTTGGCCATTGGCTCTGGACTCCCAAGGCTCCAAAACCCTATCACTGCCACGAATCAAGAAATCCCCGAGGGTATTAAAAGCTGGGAGGTACAAGGAAGAATCCTTCCCTAGGGGCTCCAGAGGGAGCGTGGCCCTATCAACACCTTGATTTTAGACTTCTAGCTTTCAGAATCATAAACCAATAAATGTATGTTCTTTGAAGCCACTCAGTTTGTGGTATTTTGTTACACAGCAGCCCTAGGAAACTAATACAGGTGGGTTAGTTGTCATTCTAAAAAAGGAATCTGGGAAATGTCAAAATATTTCCAGTACTAAATAAAATTATTATGTTTCAGGACCTGGAGTTTCATCCTGACCTTTGGGAGAGAGCTCTGCCTAGTGAAAGGAAGAAGCCTGACAAATCTCCATTCAAATTCCAACTCTGCTCCCTTCTGGCAGAGTTAATCAGACTGGCAATTCGCCTTCTATAAACTTGACTCCTCTCTGTAAAAATGGATATAATAATAATAGGTACTATGCACTATTTTGTTTGGATATTGTTTTGTTTTTTAAGGATGAAAGGAGATAATATATGTAAAACAACTGACATATGAAACTTTCAGGTAATCTAGGTCCCTTCCTCTTCTCTTCTTTTTCTTCCTAGGCACATACCTTCCCAACAACCAGCCATCAACTAATCCCCCCTGAGGTTCAAGCTGATAATAGCTTCACATTTTATATATCCCAGAGATATCTGTAATTTAGCAGACAACCCTTAAAGGCAGAAAAGCCCTTGAGGCCAAAGCAATGAATTCTATTAGAAAACTTTAAGCTTTTTGATAGGCAGTGGAGTAGTTATTTCTTGAGCTGGAGACCTTGGCAGTAGGCAGTCAGATCATACCTAAAAGGCCTCTGGCCCTACTCATGTAGTTATACCTGCTTGGTAATAATTTCTTTTTAAGAAATTGATCCTTTATATTTTCTAGTTGGTTGCTTCTTTTCATGCCTTCATTTATTAATCAATTATTCTTATATTCATTCTCTCTCTCAATTTATTAAGGGCATGGCATATGCAATACATTAAGGAAGCTACAAAGATCAGCCTAAAAAGCTACTGCTTACCTTTAAGGAGCTTGTGGTCTAGGAGAGAGGAGGAGACACTCCTATAAATAGATAATCAGTGTGATTTAGAAAATTCCAATATCCAGAACTGACATTTTGTTTTTGTGAGTTTGCTAGGCAACCCTTTAATCACATCATTTCCTCTAGTTCTTTCCTTCTACCATCCTCCTTTCCTTCTTTCCTGTCTGCTATTTTTTTCTCCTATCTTTCAGTAGTTCCAATTTCCCATTCTTCATTTTTTGTTCACATATTTTTGAGAGTAAGAGCTATTGTGCTAAAGCCATTTGTGTGTGTGTGTGTGTGCATGTATGTCTATGATAATCTGTAAGTGAAACTTGACTTTTCTGTCCTACTAGTCTAAAATATTCAGACTATTCTCATATCTCACATTTATCCCCATCGGACATTATTTTAGTATTTCTCTTTCATTAGCACACAGTCATTTATTCATTCCACATTTACAGAGCATCTGTTATATTGTGGTAGATCCCCTCCTTAAGGAATGTGGTGAAAACCTCAAGACAAGGGAAGGCAACCTGGCTATATGCATATGCACAACATTCCTCGCGACTCTGTAACATAGACCACCCATTCAGACTGTGTGTTACTATATATGGGAGACAAAGGAGAAAAAAACTGGCAAGAAGCCACACCCTGCTGCGCTTGGGACTCAGTTTTTCAGGTATGAACCCACTGAGCCCTTCCTGGCATAACGAATAAAGTTGCTTCCTGGACAGAAAAGCCTCAGTGTCCTGTTTCTCTGTGCAAGAATCCTTCTATAATGTCAGGTACCATATGAAGATGCTTCTTACATTCTTTATTTCCTCTTGTCCATGTAGCATCCCTGGGACAAATTAATCCTTTCAAAACAAGCTCTTTCTCTTTGAATGACTGCCAGACTTTACAACCAATAAATCTGAGTTTGTGTTTTTCCTCTATTCTTAAATACTTGCCACATCCTCCTTCATCAGTAATGCTAGAAATACTAGTAATAATAATGATAGTAAGAGTTTATTATAGCTCACATTTGTTAGATATTTATTTATATACTAGACACCGTGATAAAAGTCAAGGAGAATTAGATCATTACATCAGTAATGCAAAGGGAAATAAGATTCAGCGTTTGATTTTTAATATAGGCTGTCAAAAGCCCTATAAAAACAATAGCTTTGGAAGTCAACAGATTTGATTAGCATGAGGCAGGTGTTTCTGATAAAACACCTAGAAAGTCTATTGAAAAAGACAAAGGAAATCCCTACAGGAAGAAAGATATAGAGCAGATGCCTTAACAATAGATTGAAAAAGAAAGTGAAGAATTAATTATGCCAAGGAAAGCTAATGAAGGCTGACCGGGCTGGGAAGGGGCAGAAGACGGGCATACGAAGGCACATGATCTTAGATACTTAAGACAATGGGAACAGACCTGAACTTTGGAGGGGGGCACATAAAAGTAGAAAAAAATCAGGATTGAGAGATAGCCAGATGTTATCACTATGATCAGAAACGTGCATGTTTGCTGGTCATGGCTATGATGATTAGTTTTATGTGTCAACTTAACTGACCATCTGTCCCCTAACATTCACTCATCCTATATTCATTTGCTGAGTACATAGCTAACACATGCCTATCACGTGACGGTAGAATATTAGTTTGGAGATCATTAGTGGGGTCTTAAACAAGGGGAGCAGAACTGTGGATTCAAGGAACTCATAGCTGACCCTGCAGTAACTGGAAGAGTACAACACACTGCAGTACGTTCTCTTAGGTGCATGGCATGGCCCTGGAACAGAAGAGGAGCTCACAAACTCTACTGGAGAGTCAGAAAGGGGAAATGGAGGCAGTTAAGCAATGTTTTGTTCCTCCTAGTACTATTGTTAATAGGCTGTAAGGTATCATATAAATGTGAAGTGGAATAACACTATTAAGAGATCATTCATTCACCTGTTCCCTCACGAATCACCACTGCCTACACTCTAAAGTCCAAACTTTCCAGACTATTTTTATTTATAATCTCAATGTTCATCCCATTACCCTGGAGTGGGGCTGGGTTTTATGAGGTCAGAAAAAAATGCTCCATTCCACATCAACCTTTCATTCTGTTAAAATGTATCTCTTCACTCTCAAATTTAAGAAACTAGGTTTGCATCAGAAGGAGCACATAGTTAGGGAAAAGGAGTTTTGTATTTTCTAGAGTTGGCTTTGCCATAGATTTGCTATAGTCACCCTCTCAAGGGCAGAACACCCTTCCTTAAGATGGGCTGTTGGGACAAGATGACCTTTTTCTTTTGCTCTATCAATTCCATGAACCTGTGAGATATTTTTGTTGAAAATGCAGAATCTATAGTTAAAAGAAGACAAAGCACCTATAGATTTCATTTGTCAGGCTTATATCCTTGGTAGCATCCTTTAATTTCCCTTCATAACATTCTTTTCTCTTTTTTTTAAATTTGGGATTACTTATTTCAATATTACTATATTTGTATCAATCTTGATTGTAAATAATGAGAACAAATCTGCTTTGTGTGGGTAGAAAGATAATGTATTGAAAGCATAATGGATAGTTCATAAAATGAAGAATGGTCAGGAATGAAGCAAAGCACTTCAGTTGTTAGAGAGTCAAAATAGGCGGAATGTCAAGGAAGCTAAAGGGATTAGTACTACAGTTACAGTCACATCAGAATAGGAACAACATGGTTAATAGCGGGAGATACCACCAGTCCAGATGCCACAGGCACCACAGATGCTGGATGCATCTTTGCTGCTAGCACTGAACATGTTTTATTGTACCACTGGCTCCACTTCAAAGTGACAGAAATATCCAATTGGCCAAGCCTAGCTCATATGCCTGTACCGTACCTTGAGGTGATGGAAAAAAAAGAGTATCGGGGCCTCTTCACTTCTTTAGTGGTAGGCTATGTTTTCACCAAGTGAAAGGAGCCATGACATGGGGAGCCATAAACAATAATCAACAATAAGAAAACAATAAAGCCATAAACAATAAATCAACTTTGCACTAGAGCCTTAGAGGGATAGAAAATTCCAAAAGGCAAGTGTGATATGTCATGGGTAGCACACTGTAGGTACTCAGCTCCTGGGACTTGTATTTAGGAACCAAGTTCTAGTGATCATCTATCCCATGACTGGAATGTTAAAGTTTCTCGGCTCATAAGGATGCTAATGGTGGCCCAAACATGCAGGGTCTCATGATTTGTGAGAAGCAAATAAAGCCAACGGTCTGAGCCCAGCACAGGCCAGAGAGAGCTGTGGCTCAAGGTTTTAATAGCGCTATTGCAAAAGCGGCAGCTTTTGATAACCTAGTCCCTGGTGGAGACTCTGTCAGGTAATCCTCCTCTCTCTAAGGCCTGTCAGCGGAATCCATGTTTGAGATAGTGAACAGCTGTGAGTCAGAGCTTTCTGGCCATTGGGGTAAAAACTCTGCTTAACTGTTCTCAGTAATTGCACCCTCTAGGGAACTGGCCTAAAGAAGTTGCTCACTTCCTCCTCTACCAATACTCTAGGTACATCTTCAAACAAAATGCCTAATGTGAAAGAGGCTTCTCTTTTTCCATTAGGAATAATAATAGCAGTTGCCCTTATAAACTAGAATGCACTTTTTTTTAAGGATCTGTGAAATACTTCATATATATTATCTTATTTCAACATCACAATATCAATAGGGGAAACTAATGATCAGAGAGAGAAAGTATTTTGCACAAAGCTATTTGAAGAGGCAGGTGGAAGACTGAAACAGGGCTGTATGGCCCCATAGCTCCTGTTATTTTCACTACTTTACCTCCTTCTAAATTCTCCACAGTGTAGGACTTCTAGAAGTCACACAATAAATGTCTGTAAGGCCAAAAAGATTTCAGAGATGCGCATTTCTTAATGGATTAGCAAGTGTTTAAGAAAGAAGTCCCTGGGGGCGCCTGGGTGGCGCAGTCGGTTAAGCGTCCGACTTCAGCCAGGTCACGATCTCGCGGTCCGTGAGTTCGAGCCCCGCGTCAGGCTCTGGGCTGATGGCTCGGAGCCTGGAGCCTGTTTCCGATTCTGTGTCTCCCTCTCTCTCTGCCCCTCCCCCGTTCATGCTCTGTCTCTCTCTGTCCCAAAAATAAATTAAAAACGTTGAAAAAAAAAAAAATTTAAAAAAAAAAAAAAGAAAGAAGTCCCTGGAGGAGCGCCTGGGTGGCGCAGTCGGTTAAGCGTCCGACTTCAGCCAGGTCACGATCTCGCGGTCCGTGAGTTCGAGCCCCGCGTCAGGCTCCGGGCTGATGGCTCGGAGCCTGGAGCCTGTTTCCGATTCTGTGTCTCCCTCTCTCTCTGCCCCTCCCCCGTTCATGCTCTGTTTCTCTCTGCCCCAAAAATAAATTAAAAACGTTGAAAAAAAAAAATTAAAAAAAAAAAAAAAAAAAAAAAGAAAGAAGTCCCTGGAGATCACACAATTTTGCAAAAAAAAATCATCTCAGTAAAAGGGTCATCTTTAAAAGTCTAGGTAATGCTCTGAGATTAATGCAGTGTTTCAGGACAATCTGCACTGTTTGTGCTGTATGGGTGCTGTTGTTGTTGTTGTTGTTGTTTTAATGTTATTGTTTTGTTCTGTTCTGTTTTGTTTTTTCAAATGGAAACTGCATGTATAGAGTCTGGAATCTGAAGTACTTAACTTGGAATCCTAGCTCTGGCACTTCTCTGCTTTCTCAACCACATCTCAGCCTCAGATGTCTTATCTGTAAAACCAACATTTGAGGTTTGCCATGGTTGATACTTAACAGGACAAGACCTCCTTCTATGAAGTCTCCTGCCTCTGAATTCCAGGATAGTCTATTACCAACTTCCTAATTACTTGCAGAACACAAGGAAGCCTGGCTTCCATCCAGGGGATGTGGAAGTGGCTAATTTCCTTCTGATTCTGACCTTAAAGTCTATCAAATCCAAAGCAGCATATGCACCTTAGGAAGAAGGAGAGTGGTAGATTCGGATGAGGTGCAGGGCAGGCCACCTCAAAACTGCTACTTTGGCATGTGTATTATTTTGAGAAGAAGACAACCAATACTCAACAGACTTAAGAAGAGCTTATTACTTCTCCCTTAACTATCTAAAATAATTTAGACAAGAGGCTTGTACCAGGAAGAGAGCTTTTACCTGGAATAATTTATTTGTATGACATGGTAAACATTTGTTTGGCAGACGTTTGCTCCTCTCATCCTCCTATAAATTGTCTCTCTCCCTTTGAAGTCCCAGACCCCTATCCCTTCTCCTTAGCTCAGGATGGCATATAAGTCTCAATTGCCTGATTAGTGGAAAGCCTCATACTTCTGGGGCTCCCACATGAGCAAAATTAAATTTGTTGTTTTTTATCCCTGTTAATCTGTCTTATGTCAATTTGCTTATTAAGCCAAAGAACCTAAAAGAGAAAAGGGGAAATGCCTTTCTTCCCTACAATCTCAAGCCAGTCACTTCTCTCTGACCATTGTCTGAATCAGAGTCAAACAGCAACATTGTCAACCTTCATTCTTTTTGCAGAAGATTTAGGAGTCATCTTCATGTTCTTTTGATATCAACTTCCAAAGCTAGGTAGTGTTTCTGTAAGGCCATAAAAATGGGGCCATGGAAGATTCAAGGATAAAGCAGGCTCTATTAGGAGGTTCTATGCATTTCAATAGCTTTGATTTTGCCAGACATTTGAAGGTTTTTGAACTTCAAAGGTAATTGAGACCTCCCATCATTAGTTGAACTTTCTAGAGAAGTTCATGGAAATTTAGAGTTGTTTGATGAGCTGATGCGGCTGTTTCCTGGAAGCTCACAATGGACAAAGTTAAACAAAGTCCTCAGCCACATATTCTTTACATTCTTCTGGTGTCTGAACTGGAGACACTCAATACCCAAGGCTAAAGAGAAGCGAGTAAACAGGAAAAATACAATGATTAAGATAAGGACATCTTGATATGGCAGCCAAGAGGGATGAATAAGAAAAATAAGGGATGATCTCAAGTTACTCACTTGTTCATCTATTTTTTTTTTCTTTTTTTGGCCACAAACTGATCTAGAGAACAGTTTATCACTTCAGGTCATTCTCAACCATGAGAAACTTTACACTTCACAACAGAGGGTTAGTGGGGTCTTGAAGTGTAAATAGGATGTCTGTCATTAAGGAGTGAAGGAGCATTTCAGTCAAAGGAAGCAGCCCAAACAAGGTGCCTGGGTGGCTCAGTCCGTTGAGCGTCTGACTTCGGCTCAGGTCATGATCTCAGCGTCTGTGAGTTCGAGCCCCACGTCAGGCTCTGGGCTGACAGCTCCAAGCCTGGAGCCTGCTTCAGATTCTGTGTCTCCCTCTCTCTCTGCCCCTCCCCTGTTCATTCTCTGCCTCTCTCTCTCTCTCTCTCTCTGTCAAAAATAAACATTAAAAAATTAAAAAAAAAAAAAAAAAAGGAAGCAGCCCAAGGGTATAAAAATATACATTGTGGGCCATCTGCAAATAATTGAGTATAGGGCAATTACCATCAAATAATAGAAAATGACACCCAGCTATGTTCATGGCTATGTTCAATTCACAAATGATAAGCCTTAGTCACAACACATGTCATTTCTAGACCTCAAGTATAATAATATGCCTGGTGCACTTACCCTTTGATTGATGCTTTTGTATTTCTTTTTGATCTATTTTACTGATCAAAATGTTTTCAAAATCCATGGTGCTATGTTTGGGTGATTTATTTTTTTTGACATTTATTTATTTTTGAAAGAGAGGGAAAGAGACAGAGCACGAGCAGGAGAGGGGCAGAGAGAGAGGGAAACACAGAATCCAAAGCAGGCTCCAGGCTCTGAGCTGTCAGCACAGAGCCCGATGTAGAGCTCGAACCCACGAACTGTGAGATCATGCCCTAGGCCAAAGTCAGAAGCTTAGCCCACTGAGCCACCCAGGTGCCCCTGTTTGGGTGATTTAATTTTGACCCCACACCTGAAAGGAACTGCTGAGAGTCATGTGTACCACTTACAGGGTGAATACTTGTAGAAGCTTAGGGAGCAAAGAAATGGCACACAGAGTCTAGTGCAGTGGTCCTCAAAGCCTAAATCTTAAACTATCAGTATTGGCATTAACTTGGATCTCGTTAGAAATTCAATTCTTGGGTCCCGCCCCAGACCTACTAAATCTGGAAATGAAGTCCAGTATTTTATGTTTTAACAAGGCCTCAGGGTGATTCCCACGTGAGTTAAAATTTAAAAATTACTAGCTGGGTGGTTAGGAATACAGACTTCCTCAATTCAAACCATAATTCTGCTATTGACAGCTGAGTGACATTAGGCGAAATAATCTTTATATGATCTTTTCCCCGTCTATAAAATGAAGATGTATTAGTACCTGCCTCAGAGGTTTATTGTAAGAAATAAATGAGTCAACATTGCCTAGTCCCTACTAAGCACCATATAAATGCAAACTCTCACCTCCGGAGGCAGAAATGGCGCGATCCTTCAGTCCTGACAAAGCCTCTCTTTTAGAGCTTAGAAGCACTATTTTTAGGATTGTTGGGCTATTTTCAGTTATAAAATGAGAACGATAAATTGTTACTACCTTCCTTTAACGTTTGAAATAGATTCCTCATTAAGGAGCTGCTTTCCTATCCTTAATTGGAAGAAAAATCTCCCTTACATTCTGATGCTGAAAAAGTACCCATTACATCTGATGTACTCTTACCACAAGCCTCAGGATACATGTTCACAGAGTGAATTACAAAAGCCACAGGCAGCAACTATTGCTTTTCAAGTAGTTCAATAATCCATCACTCTGCCTCCACTTACTCTCCTGTAATTCACCTGGATGCAAAGAGCTTTCTTCCTAACTTTTTACCAAAACATTAGGAATTCAAGCCCCAATCTAAAATCCTTGTCTTCGTCTGTTTAATATTTTGAAGAATCTGACTCTTTACTATTGATTGACTATCCAAGCAGGCAATCAAAATGCTTAATCAATAACAGTCACTCACTTCATGCCAAGTTGTCCTTCCAGAGCAATAGGTGTTTAAACCCCCTTGACCTTCTCTTAATTAATACCAGCCTTTATTAATAAGACCATTCCAGGCCTCCCAAGCCGTGCAACATTGCATCTCTCAAGAAGAAACTTTGCCCTTCGAGCTTTCCCAAAATCAATGAGAGTGAAGCCAAAGTCATAAGAGACGCAGCTGGCATGGGGATGTAGGGACTGGGGGCAGAGCTGGGGGAGGGCTCCCTTGAGCTGAACTGGCAGCTGATAGAAGCTCAGACCTTGAGGTAGATCCTTGCTGATGTCCGCACCCTGGCTATTTGGCTCAGGGCAGAATACAGAAATGGTTAATTAGCATTGATACTGACTTCATTGCTTTTGCCCAGAAGCAAAAGTCATTGGAGTAGAAACAAGTAATTTGGGTCCCCAGAAGACAACACCTATAATTCTGTGTGGTGTGCTTACCTGGAAGTCCAGAGAACTGATTGCCAATGTCATTTTTGCCAAGTTCCTTCTGTTGCCTGGACCTCAGTTTCTTCATCACTCAAATGACAGGATCATCCTGGATGGTTTCTTGAGTTCTCCTCCACCTCTGATCTGCCATAATTACTTTATTTCTTAGAGCCACTTCTCTCACTGCAGACAGAATTAACAGGACACGGTTTGTGTAGATCTGGGTCCTCTGGACAAATGCCAAATTCCGTTCCCTTATGAGTTGCTCCATTAGCTCATTGCAGATGTTGCAAACACATGACCATGTTTGCCTTCTCTAGTCAATAAAAATACATTCAGATTTCAAGGGCTAAAATTCCAGCATCGTATATATTGATTTCTTTCATTTAAAGCATTGTTTTTAGAAAATAAGAAAGAAGATTAAAATAAAAAGAAGAATGGTGTAACTTATAATTGTATGTGCACCTAAAATAGACACTAGTTATTTTTGTGAAACTTGCTGTGTCTATTTTTCTAACTGCAAAAATATATATATTATGGATAAAGTTAAAGTGTGTTTTCCTTTATTGTTTCATCCCATCCCAGGCAACTTCCTTCTCATGCCTGGGCAACTATGTTTACAAATTTGATGGGTATAATTCTAGTTTGTTAAAAAATACAGATGGATATATCTGTGGACTGACTGACTGAAAGATGGATAGATTTATGACTGCATAAAGATTCCTGATAGATATATACTGATATATAGATAGGCAACACCCACTTACGTGAGTTAATTTATAGTGTTATATAGGGTTTTAACTTGGCAAATATACTTATTTGATGCATCATTCTTCAAATTGCTATTTCTCTCAAATAGCAACGTATCCTGTTTCAATTTTTTTTAAATTTTTTTTAACGTTTATTTATTTTTGAGACAGAGAGAGAGACAGAGCATGAACGGGGGAGGGGCAGAGAGAGAGAGAGACACAGAATCGGAAACAGGCTCCAGGCTCTGAGCCGTCAGCCCAGAGCCCAACGCGGGGCTCGAACTCACGGACCACAAGATTGTGATCTGAGCTGAAGTCGGACGCTTAACCGGCTGAGCCACCCAGGCGCCCCTCTTGTTTCATTTTTTCATCCTTTCAGTATCAGATTTTGGTAAGTTTTAGTGTTTTACTATTATTAACAATGTTGCCGCAAATATTCTTGCACAGATATTCTATTATACATGTTAGAGAATTTCTGTGGGATATAAGCCCAGAAATACAAATCTTACTCATAGGGTTTGCACATTATCAATTTTACTAAGTATTGTCAAATCGCTTTGCAATGTGTTAACATCACTTTGATTCCATTTCCCCACATCTTCGCCAACACTTGCTACTGTTAAACTTTATTTTTGCTGCTCTGATGGGCGTGAAATGGTGAGTCATATTTGTGTGTTTCATTTTTGTTTGTCTCATGTTTGCCACTCCTAGATCAGCAGGGTTGAGAAATTTTTCACATATGTAACAACATTTCAGGGTTCTTCTTCTATGAATGACATATTTATAACCCTTGCTTTTGCATCAAGTTATTTTATTTTATTTAATGATTTTTGCGAAATCTTTCTATATCTGGTAATTCACTTGTTTTACGTGTCACAAGGTCATTTAGATTCAACAAAAGTCAATCTCTGGAGAAACACAAAGGAACTGTTACTTTGCGCTTTTTTGAATCCTAGTGTCTTTAAAAAAAACTATGACATTTTGACATACACAATTTTCCTTCCCTAAACTGGCCTCCTAATTCTTCATGCCCACAATTGGAAAAAGAAAAAAAAAGAGTCCCAGACATTGCCGAGACTACACTGGGAGTCCCAGAATCCAAAATGTACCATTAGACCTTTAAACAGTGGCAATTTTTCCACAAATCTACCAACTGTTATGTTCAGTATAGACTGATTATAGATACTTTTGCCAACACTTAAGTAGGTTCCCATTCCAGGAAAAATTAGAGAAGAGAGATTTCATATAGGTAGCCACTACCTCTAATTTAGTCTTTCTTCTTTTTTTAAAGTTTTTTTAAGTTTATTTATTTTGATAGAGAGACGGAGTGACTGAGTGGGGCACGGGCAGAGAGAAGGAGAGAGAATTCTAAGCAGGCTCTACACTGTCAGCACGGAGCCTCACGTGGGGATTTTTAATCTTTCTAATGCAGTTGGATGGGTAGCTTCACACTCTTGACATAAAAGTGAAGGAAGAGGGGCATACAGAGGAAAAATAAATTATTAAACTAATACAATAATATTAAAATTTCATTATCATTCACTTATGCTATTCTAAATATTTATTTATTTTTGAGACAGGGAGAGACAGCATGAACGGGGGAGGATCAGAGAGAGAGGGAGGCACAGAATCTGAAACAGGCTCCAGGCTCTGAGCCGTCAGCACAGAGCCTGACGCGGGGCTCAAACTCACGGACCGCGAGATCATGACCTGACCCAAAGTCGGACGCTTAACCGACTGAGCCACCCAGGCGCCCCTCACTTACGCTATTCTTATGAAACCTCTTTAATGGCAGCACTATCATCCCCATATTGCTGCATTTCAGAGAAACAGTTTCTGTGACCGTGGTCACAGAGCAAAGGGTTGGCAGAGTCAGATTTGATTCCATTCCATAAGACTCACTGATATGCTTTTGCCTTTATACCTGTTTCAGACTGACCTGGAAATTTGAAATTTGAACCATGTTAGCACAGTAGAAATAGTAAAAGTAGGCATCATTAACATAAATGTGAGGTTTAGTGTTTTGTGTTTTTTTTTATTTTTTCAACCTTTACAATTTGTTTACATAGTTTAAATTAATAATCACAACAAACATAATATATAGGTGAATATTTACCCAAGTTTGTCTGAAATATATGCCTATTGTCTCAAGTCCTGTTCAGTTCGACATTTGTCTTAGGTTTTTCATTTTTTGGTAATGCATTATTAATAATAGTTGCATTAAAATTTTACTTCCTGTTCCTGCCATGATCTTGTACAATAATGGATAACACTCATGTGCACTGAACACTGTTCTAACTTTAACACATGGCTATCAGATTACCAGCCTTTTTCCTCTCTCCTTTTCCAGATAATATAACATGTCCCTTGCAAGAGAAGAATGCATAATATTTTCTGATAAAATAGAATGATTATGATAGGACAACTAGCAAACAGCTACACTTTTCAGGTTGAGAGCCATAGTGGGAGAAGTCTTTGATCAGCTGCCCCCTACTGGCCACTTGAATACAGCCATTTATGACAGGATTAGTGCTATGACTTTTGATGGAATCCATGAGACCTTCAGTTAGTCAAGTCAATGTGAAATTGTAGGTTGATGTGTACCTGAGAAATGTGCAAAAAATAGTAATTGTATAGTCTAATCAATAGTCTAATCAATAACTGTATAGTCTAATCAATAGAATAGTCTTACCATTCCTGCTGTGTTTTTTATATTTATTGAATGTTGTGAATCTATAGATACTTACCTAATTTATTGTTTGATGGTATTTTATTTTATTTTATTATTGCAATAAACTCTTTTGGTAGCAATAGCTAGACAATTAAAAAATTATTTCCAGGGGCACCTGGGTGGCTCAGTCAGTTAAGTGACTGATCCTTGGTTTCAGCTCAGGTTAAGATGTCACGGTTCGTGAGTCCAAGCCTTGCGTCTGGCTCTGCAGCTGACAGTGCAGAGCCTGCTGGGAATTCTCTCTCTCTCTCTCCCTCTCTCTCTGCCCCTTCTCTGCTCGCATTGTCTCTGTCTCTCTCAAAATAAATGAATTAATTTAAAAAATTATTTCCAGAATTTCTATTTCTCAAAAGTTGGTAAATGTTTAAGTTGAATAAAATATTGGCTTGGTATTTCTTACCATTTACTATCAGGAAAGGAAAGCTAGAGAACATAAATCTTCAGAAACAGCATCAGTATTTATTTCAAAAGTGTTACCCATTTAAACAAACCACAAAAATTTAACAAACAAAACAGATGAACATAGAGGAAGGGCGGGGAAGAGGGAAGCAAACCATAAGAGACTCTTAAATAGAGAATAAACTGAGGGTTGATGAAGGGGAGGTGGGTGGGGAATTGGCTAAATGGGTGATGGGTATGAAGGAGGGCAGTTGTATTGAGCTCTGGGTGTTATATGAAAGTGATGAATCACTAAACTCTACTCCTGAAACCAGTATTACACTATATGTTAATTAGAATTTAAATTAAAATTTTGAAAAATAGGGACGTCTGGGTGGCTTAGTCAGTTAAGCATCCAAATTTGCCTTGGGTCATGATCTCACCATTCATGGGTTAGGTCTCAGCATCCGGCTCTGTGCTGACAGCTTGGAGCCTGGAGCCTGCTTCAGATTCTGTGTCTCCCTTTCTCTCTGCCCCTCCCCTGATCGCACTCTCTCGAAAATAAATAAACATTGAAAAAAATGTTTTAATTTTGAAAAATAAAATAAAGTGAGCCATAAATGACAGGTATGTCCAGCTTCAGAAAAGACATTAATATAATATACCATAAAATATGACTTTTCATTTAGATCTACTGACTTTTTCTTAAGCAGATAAGAAAAGTGAAGGAATAGATGACACCATTGATTCCATTAGCAGAACTGCACAGTTAAATGATACAAGTAGTATATCAATGTTATCAGATGCTTCCGTAGAAAATCAGTTAATTCCAGTAATGGATTCAGTTTTATCATCCAATTCATGGGATTCAAGTAAAGTTATACAAATTCATTTTCTTTAAATACATAACACCAGTGTGAATGCTATTAAAGTACTCAGTATCAGAGCTAAAATATTTAGTTTTTGCAATGATAAAAAATATGAAATACTAATTTGTTAGAGCACAGTATTATGGTACAATCATTGGTCTTTTTGAAATTAAACAAACAAACAAACAACAACAACAACAAATAACTATTGACCAGAAATACACTTGGAATTTCTTATAGGACACAAATTAATGATTGTGTTGAAATAATTATAGTCAAAATGTATACTTACTTTATGTACAGAGATTAAAAAAGACTCAATTTGTGTGTGTGTATAATTAAGTTGATGTTGCATTAAAAAAACTTTTCAGTATGAGTTTGTGCTTTCTCTTTTCTTCCCACCATCAGCTGGATTTTAGCAATGGTTTAAATTTCAAGAATTACTTTGAAGAGCAACTTAAGATTTCCACAGTGGCATTGGACTTGTTTTGAAAACAAGGTCTTCAAATTTTGGTTTTATTCTGTTCAAAATCAATTGAAAATCTTTAATCAAATTATTCAAGAAATGAAACAAAAATAGAAACTGTCAGCTTCCTAAGATTTAATGAGTTGCAATTATTAAAAATAAAGCTTAAAAACAGGGAAACATTGAAATTACTCCCACAAAAGTAATTGAAGATTTGAGAAAATTAATTGTGAGAGGTAAAATAGAATGCAGAATTTAATATTAAAACTCTATTGTTAACTTTATAATATTTCAACTTTAGAAGGTGTATATTCAGGGAAATCTTACTTTTCATTATAACCATTTATTTTCTGTTTCTGAAAAGGAATGGAATTGAGAAGACCTATAATATTTTTCATCTCAATCTAGTAAATATAAAAACAATTTAAAAATTTAAAAATAAAAATAAACCTAGTAT
Source organism: Neofelis nebulosa (assembly GCF_028018385.1). Lineage (NCBI taxonomy): Eukaryota > Metazoa > Chordata > Mammalia > Carnivora > Felidae > Neofelis > Neofelis nebulosa. The sequence goes on from NC_080791.1 coordinate 94,585,666, forward strand.
AATGATCAAAACAATCATTGAGATGCATTTTTAAGTTTATTTCTGAGAGAGAGAGAGAGAAAGCAAGCAGGGGAAGAGCAGAGAGAGGAGAGAGAGAATCCTAAGCAAGCTCTGTGCTGTCAGTACAGAGCTGGATGTAGGGCTTGAACTCATGAAACATGAGATCATGACCCGAGCAAGAGCCACCAAGGCTCCTTGAGACACATTTTTAATAGGCATTGTCATATAAAAACATTTGTTGAAGACAACAGAAGCAGAGTTGAAAGGGGATATAACATTTTTGGAATCATTTATTTGACTCGCTATATTAAGCTTCTTCAAAGTTCTTACTCCTATTTTAGATAGGTGAGACTATATTTCCTTATCTTTTACAATTAGTTTGATTTGCATCTTCTATTACTGTCATCAAAAGGAATCTAAACTGTGATAAATGATGTATATGTGTTCTTTATTATGCTACCTGAGAAAAGAAGAGTACAGATCTTCCTCAACTTATGTTGGGGTTATGTCCAATAAACTCATCGTAAGTTTAAAATATCGTAAGTCAAAAATGCATGTAATACTCCTGACTTACTGAACATCACAGGAAAGGGAGTTTAAATAATTGAACATCCTTTGGGTGAATTATTTATACTTTATTAAAATTTTCTTATTTTTAAATGCTTATGTTGTTTTCTCCCTTACAAAATGTTGTCTGTTTTGCCTCTGTAAACTGCAAATTGTCCTCAAAATACAAAGTTTCTCAGAACTATATAACCTAAAGAATAACCATTTCCATATTCTACAAATACTCATGTATATTTTGCTATAGTGGAATTAGCCCAGGACCAAACACCATACTGAGAGCATCTATTAATATAGATTAGTCAATTTTACAAAATGGACTATGGTGTATTTACTAACACACTGCAGAGTTGCATCAAGGTAATTAAAACTAAATCTATTAAAATAAATTAAGTGCAGCCAGGGCTGCACTATTCTTGCTCCTATATAATTTATTTTTATTTATTAGTCAACTAGAAAATATGGCAATCATCCATGGCAGCTGTAACAAATTACTACAAACTTAGGCACTTAAAGCGATACAGATAATTATTATCTTACAGTTCTGGAGTTCAGAAATCCAAAATGGGTCTCAGGTTTACATTAAGGTATAGTAGAGCTCTGTTCTTTCTGGAAGGTTGAGGGGGAAAGTCCATTCCCATGTCTTTTCCAGCTTCTTCTAGAAATCACCTACATTCCTTGACTCATTGCCTCCTTCCTCTATCTTCAAAGCTAGCAACATCTGAAACATCTGATAGCAACATTCATCAAGACTGAAATCTTGTCACCTTGCATTACTCTGGTTCTCTTTTCTGCCTCCCTCTTCCAATTTTAAGGTTTCTTGTGATTAAATTGGGCCCATCCATGTAATGCAAAGTAGTCTATTTTAAGGTCAGCCGATTAGCAATCTTAATTCCTTCTGCAAACTTAATTCTCTTTGCCAGGTAACCTAACTATCGCAGGTTCTCGATATTAGGATGTGAACATCATTCAGGGTATCATTAGTCTTCCTACTATAATAGAAATGTGCAGCAGCAACATGGTTTTAGCCGATCTGAAATCATGATAAATCTCCCGTAAGAATCTTCACAGAAGAACTGAATTCTAACCGCTGAATCAGGCATGACATAAATGGCCAAACTGCATATATCAAAGCTGGGCTTACATAATGAAAAGTTCTAAAGCTTTCATTCTCCCTGCCTTCCATTTGCTTTCTCTTTTCTAAATCTCTTCTTCCTGAAATGTTTTATAAATGTCTATGATGTGCTAGACCCTGGGAGAGCTGGAGATAAAATAACAAGACAACAAAATTTTCAAGATTTAAGAATTCACAATGTAATGTATGAATTGACAATCAAAGAATTACAGTAAAGTCTGACAAGTGAACCATTAGAGGTATGTAAAAAATATTGAGGCAGAGTTTTCTGAAGCTTATATTATGGAATATCCATCGGAGAAATTGCTCCAGGACGCCTGGGGGGCTCAGTTGGTTAGCGTCCCACTTCGGTTCAGGTCATGATCTCATGGTTTTGTGGGTTCAAGCCCCACATCTGGCTCTGTGCTTACAGCTCAGAGACTGGAGCCTGCTTCAGATTCTGTGTCTCCCTCTCTCTGACCCTCCCCTGCTCGTGCTCTCTCTCAAGAATAAACATTAAAAAATGTTAAAAAAAATTGCTCCACATAAAGAATTCCAAGTCCTATGTGTTAAGAAACACTCTACTGTGTAACCTTCCCCATCCTCTACCCAACTTCCTTACTCCTGTCATTTGGGAGGTTTGCAATGCATATCAGTGTATGACAAACTCTAAAAATTCCTGCAGTGAGAAAATTTGTTTGGTAGTTTAATCCTTCACAAACTTATATGTCAAAAGAAAATTTCTTTTTTTTTTTTTTCATTTTCCATAGATGGCACATTTGCTTCCCAACACATCTGTAAAACACACTATCAGAAACACTGCTCTTGAAGAGAGACAAGAAAATTATTAGGTTCACCTGGGGTCATTCAGACATTGTGACAATGTACTAGAAAATTGAAATAATTAAGCTGGACTTATGCTGCAGTAGGTGGTATTCAAAGAAGAGCTATATGACTCCCCCACCCCACTACCACCGCCTCTTAAATGTGCATGTTATTCTTCACATACTCCTCATATGAAGAAGAGAGTTTACTTCCCCTACTTGTGAATCTGGTCTTTGAGTAAGAGAACGCAGCAGTGTTATCTGAAGCTGTCAGAGGACAGGCAGCATTCACTTCTCCCCCTTGGAGACTAGCTGCCATGCTATGAGAAGCCCAAACCATATGGAGGGGAAGGAAGATCCCCTTGTGAGTGGTTCCAGCTGAGCACTCAGGTGGCAGTGAGAATGGATTGATGCCTAAGATATATGACCTGAGTGGACCTCTTCCTGCCAGCCTCCAGCTCTTTGAACTGCTGTGGCTAACGCTGTGTTAAGCAGAGATAGATTGTGCCTGACAAATGTGACAGAGAATTAAGCCAAAGAGAGAAATTAGACTGAAAAATGGAAATGAATAGAATCCTATGGAATCCTAGATTCAGCTCTGTTGTATTTAGTTAGCTGATAAATCATTTTTTCCCACATTTAAACTGTTTTGAGTTCAGTTTCCGTCACTTACAACAAAAAAAAATTCTGGACTAATGAAAGAAAACACCAACAAATTTTTATATACACACATAATATGATTGGCTGGATTCTTTTTAGATAGCTCTAGCTTTAATATGGAGGAAAAGGCAAAAAAACAAGGACAGAAATTATGGGCAAGAGATCATGAGAACTGTCCTAACCATGATGTAGAAGTGAGGGATTTATTTTTTAATCTTTCCTTCACAGTGAGGAGCTAAAGCCAGTAAAAAGTAGAATAAGAACTTATCTGAATTGTCAAGGAGTGTGAATATATAATAGTTCACATTTTAATCAGTCACTCATTTTATTCATTCAATAAATACTGATCTCTAACTCTGTTTGACCATGGATTCTCAGCCCTGCTGCTTATTAAAGCACATTTCCTGGCTAAGCCTATTAGCATTTTTTAAAAGATCGCTAGGGAATTTTTTTTGCAGCTAGGATTGCACCTTAATAAGCTTCCAAATTATGTAATAACTTCTAACTTCTTTAAAACATTGATTCATTAGCCCCATCATGTAGACATTCTTATTCTATAAGATTGGAGCAAGATAGAGAATCAGTATTTTTTTTTTAATTTTTTTTAACGTTTATTTATTTTTGAGACAGAGAGAGACAAAGCATGAACAGGGAAGGGTCAGAGAGAGGGAGACACAGAATCTGAAACAGGCTCCAGGCTCTGAGCTGTCAGCACAGAGCCTGATGCGGGGTTCGAACTCTCGGACCGCGAGATCATGACCTGAGCCGAAGTCGGCCGCTTAACTGACTGAGCCACCTAGGCGCCCCAGAGAATCAGTATTTTCCAAAACACAATATAACTTCTACCCACCAGCACTTCCCAGTCCCTGTATCATTATTAAGCACAGATATTGGTATATCATCAATTTCAGATTGGTCAGCTTAAGACATCTTATCCTCATTCTGGGAATGCAACAGCAAGGCAGTGGAAAGGCTCATGGGAATTTTTTGTGCACATCTATGTGCCCTCTTTTATATTGGTCTACTTTATGAACAAGGCATAGGCTTACAGGCACCCCATTCCCAGACCCATAACTATTCAGACACCAACCAGAATAGAAGCCTTCTTTCAGTTAATTAACTGGGTCCTGGCAGCTAATTTTGTTTGTGCCAAGAACTCCCACACTGAGAGAGTGCCTAGTTTAAAAAGAAAAAAAAAATCACAGCAAGAGGAACAGTGTGACTGATGCAGAATCAAAGAACAAGAAAAATCAAGAAATTAGATCAGAGTCAGCTTAGGGCCAGAGGGTGCAGGGCCTCACAGGTGATAACCACTTTATCTTTACTCTTAGAGCAAGGAGAAGCCATGGAAGGACTATCTCTGCAAACATAACTTCATCTTACTTTTAATAGGATCATTCCAGCTGTTATGTTTACAAGATTAAATAGGGCAAAGAATCAAACATAGAGATCAGTTACAAGGCAATAACAATAATTTGAAAAGATGATGATGGGTTTGTCCAAACTGATAACAACGGGCATGATTAAATTGGTCAGATTCTGGATATGTTTTAAAAGTAAAGTCAGCTAACTTTGCTAATTGACTGAAGGTGTGGCATAATAGTATAAGAGACAAGAGTTAAGTATACCCCCAGAGTTTGAGGGCCATGTAACTGAGGGGATGATTCTGTAGTTGATAAGACTGAAAGAAGAGAATGTTTTGAGTTGAGAGATCAGAAGCTCATTTTTAAGTTTGAGATTTCTATTAGAAATACAAGTAAATATATTGAATTTTGAGTTAGCTATATGATCCAAGAGTTTAGAGGTCATTTCTGGGCTCAGAGTATAAACCTTGGAGTGATAAGTATACAGGTAGTATTTAGGGGATGGGTTTGGATGAAATCACAAGGGAGTACAGATGGAATTCAGGAGAGGTTTAAAGACCGTCTTTGGGCAGTCCCACATTAGCTCAGAGAGAGGAAGAGGAGACAGCAAACAAGACGGAGAAAACTACTATCAATAAAATAAGAAACTATTCAACTGTAGTACTCTAAAAATCAAGGGAAGAAATTGTGTCATGGAGGAAAGAATGGGCACCACATCCTAATTGCTGGTGACATGTCAGGTACAAATGATGATCGAGTTTTGTCCATGTGTTTGTTTATGTACAAATGATGACTGAGTTTGTCGATAGCCTGGCTGAAGAGGATTCAATGAAGAGTGAGAAGAGGAAAACTACATACAATGAGTAGAAACTCTTCTGAGGAATTGTTCTGTAACAGAAAGTGGGAAAATGGTCATATTGGAAGATAAAATAGGGTCAAGGAGGTTTATTAGTTTTTTATTTGGGAAAATACACTTTCCATTTCAACCACACTGGCTGTTGTAGGTCCCATACAGCAATATTTACTTTCACCGTGATTATAAATATGGGATAGAGATGTTTCAGACTTTTAAGGAAAGTTAATTTTTTTGTAAGCACTAGAAAATCTGTGAAGACTTTCAGGAGCCATGAAATGCAGAGGTTGAAATTATTGGATTTATGTTTTCACAAGACAACCTGGAAAAATGAGGAAAATGGATTCATGGAATACCGGCAGATACAGATCATATATTTTCTAGACCAGGATTTTCCACTTGACCATCCTCCATTTTTGATTATTCCTTTCTTCATGTTCATGACTCTTGCCTTCTCAAATAGATTTTCATCTATCCCAGAGTAGGTCATTTACCTTTTATTTATTTCTTCTACATACAGCCACCAGTGAAGTCTTCAAAAAAAAAAAAAAGTTGAGATTCAATCTTAGCACACTGGTGCTTAAAATAAAGTTCATGACATTTGGGAGATGAACAAGGCCTTTTACGATCTAACCTGATATTAAGTTTACAATTTTATCTTTTACCTTTCCTTCTCTGTACATTGCATTTCAATCTAATTAAACTTCTTATCATTCCTGAGGTACACCATGCTCTTCTTTCACACTTTTATAAAATTCACTGCTTGTTCTTTCTTATTTTTGTTATCTGACAGCCTACCATTTTGCCTAGCATATGGTAGGGTTTTAACAACTATTGTTTTAATTATTTTGAGTTTGTTTTTCTTTTTTTTTAATAATTCCAAGTTCAAACAGTGGGCACAGAGTATTTTAATGATGACAACAACAGACAGTCAGAGGCTACAAAAGAACAAGGAAAACCTATGAAATTCTGAAAAGTTGTGACAAACTGAGAAAAGTGTCTTGAGTAAAAAAATACCATGTCTTCTAAATGATTGGCAAATTATACGCATAAAATATTATGGGGTTTTGTGCTCTTGGATAACATTCAAATGATAATATTTGTGAAAATACATATTTGCTAAACTGATAAAGGATATAGTTGCATTCACTGTATGGCCAAATGGCAACATGATTAGCATTCAAGATATCTCCCCAGACTCAGCAATTTCCCAAGGAGACCCACCTAGGCTGTTGACCTGGATGAATACAACCTGCACAAAGTGGATTTTACTCTGGGAAACTCACTATAGATACTCTCCATAATCATGGTTTTATAGGTGTTTATTGCTTGATGTTACATGGGAAAATCTGCCAGCCATTGTCCAGGTACAATTCCTTCTTTATTCCTCAGCTATAAGAAGAAAGGAGGGAAGACAGACAGACAGAAAGAAAGAAAGGAATTGTCGAAACACTTAAACTTATGAATAGAAAGTTCATAGAATATTCATTTTTTGAATGTTTCCATTGAATGAAACATTCATGAATATTAGCTGAATAAGTAATATATTCTCAGATGTGTACTTTCTATAGTATAATTCAGAGATAGTCCATTGATGATCCATTTCCCAAACAAATTTAGGGTTCTAGGACAAACTGAGATGAATGAGGTACTTCAGGGTCTAATGGAATGAGATCAAAATGCATTTTTTTGGCATTTTCAGAAAGCTGTGATTCCAAATACACAACTTAAAAAATAAGGTTCAAAGTTGAGCCATATTGATAGAGTATACCTTCGATATGATGTGATGAAAATGGCCCTTTATCTCTGTGGCTTTCCTCCTAAAAACATATAACCCCAGTTTAATCATGATGAAAACATAAGACAAATTCCAATTGAGACAGTTTACAAAATACCTTACCAGTACAAGGGAAGTCTGAGAAACTGTCACAGCTAAGAAGTGCCTGAGAAGATACGACAAGTAAATGTAAAAGTAAATGAAATATACTGGATGGTATGCTGGAACAGAAAAAGCATTTTTGGCCCAAACTAAGGAAATATGAATAACGTGTGACTTCAGTTAATAATGATGTCTCAATATTGGTTCATTGATTGTAACAAATGTACTATACTAATACAATGATAACTATAAGGGAAACTGAATGGAGCTTATGGAAACTCTGTATTATCTTTGCGATTTTTCTGTAAAGCTAGACCTATTCTAAAGTTAAAGCTTACTTAAAATAAAATAAAACAGTAGTTAAATTTGAATTTCAGATAAACAACAAATGCTTTTAGTCCAAGTATGCCCCATGCAATATTTAGAACACACTTAGATTAAAACAAATTTGTTTTTTATCTAAATTTCAAATTTAACTGGGTGGCCTGTATTTTATCTGGCAGTCCTATATCTGGAGTATGTGCTTCTCAAAATGTTGGCCTTCCTCAAGTTCCTCTTTCAATATTTCTCATTGCCTCTAGAACCAAAGCCAAAGTCGCTCTTACTACAACCTAAGCAGGGAAATGTGAACTTTGCTCTAGGTAGAAATTGCCCACTACTAAAGGACTTACAGGACCTGACAGATGTGTCCCAGAATGAACCAAGGTGAAGTGTTGGAGATGTTGCACTGGGGGGAAGGGAGGGTTGGATCATGGATAGGGGAGCATTTATGGAAACCATTTAAATCAATTAGAATTTAGGATTTAATTTATGTCAAGAACCACCAGAGCTTTTAATGTTTATTAGAACAGGTTTTTTGTTTTTGCTTTTTTTGTTGTTTTTTTACACTTGAATATGATAATGGTTTATATAGTCAATAAGGTGGAGGTACCCACTCTTTTGGAAGAGTATGGAAGAGGGCCAGAAGATCAAGAGGGTGAAGCTGTTAGAAATGATACTTCCGGGGCACCTGGGTGGCTCAGTCAGTTAAGCGTCTGACTTCGGCTCAGGTCATGATCTCGTGAGTTCAAGCCCCGCGTCAGGCTCTGTGCTGACAGCTCAGAGCCTGGAGCCTGTTTCAGATTCTGTGTCTCCCTCTCTCTCTGACCCTCCCCCATTCATGCTCTGTCTCTCTCTGTCTCAAAAATAAATAAACGTTAAAAAAAAATTAAAAAAAAAGAAATGATACTTCTTAATATAAAACTTGAGAACCTACCAATTCAACATGTTCCCCAGGAAATGCCAGTGTATCCAAAGTACTCAGGGATTTTGTTAAAATGCAAATTCTGATTCTATATACCTGATTTGGGCCATGAGATTGTGCTTCTGGGGTGAGAACTATAGTACTAGAACTATAGTAGTACCAAGGGCTTACCAGACACTCCTTTTACTAAGCCTTTAGCAATACAGTGGTGCATGGGACACCAGCATGTTTGAGGAGCTTGGTGTTGGCCATTCTCTGAAGGCTGGGATTCATAGCAAGAGATGCTGCCATACAACTGGTGTCACTAATCTAATGGGCATGATAAGATCCCAGGATGACAGACAAGCTGACAGCACATAACAGACTACAAACCACAGTGAAAATAAAGTTGCCTTGACCAGTGGGAAACGAGGATGATAGCTAAAAGATAATGATGTTCCTGTGAACAAGATATGTTGGCACTCAACTATGGTGTTGCTGGGTTTTTATAATCACAAAAAAGGGAAAAAAAAGAAGGAAAGAAAAAAGAGGGAGAGGGAAGGAGAGAGGAAGAAGGGAAGAACAAAGGAAACAAGTAAGCAAAGAAAAAAATGTTTAAGCATGTTTAAGGATACACATGTGAATATGTATTTATGATGACAGAAATGAAATTTTGTACTTATCTTCTTGGATCCCAATTTATCTTTCTCCAAGATAGAAAGTTATGTTGGTAGCACTCTAGAATGTGGCACTAATTTAGTTCTAAACAACTTCTAAAGAACTTGGAGACAGAAATGCTTCTTTTTTATGTGGGTATTTATTTCTATCCATTCTTTGACTTCCTCCTTTTTTCCCAGTGTCTTTTCTTGCTTATGTTAAACGCTCAAATACAAAATAGTTTTAAGTACTCCAAATTCTCCTAACTTGTACAGATAATTTCTGGAATTAGTTTAAATCATTCATGAAATGGTATGTGATTTTTTTTAATACAGTAGATTCCTGAGGTTTATGTTTGTTTTTTTTTTATCCTTCCCCTCTCCCGTTTTATTGAAATATATGTACCAGAGAGGATACCTATCCTAAGTATGCGGCACAATGGATTTTCACAAAGTAAACACATTCATGTAATCAGAGCCCGAATCAAGAAACAGGGAATCAACTGCATTCAAGAGTCACTTTCAGGTCCCCTTTCTGTTACCAGCCACACAAGAGTAACTGTTATCCTACTTCAACACTAAAAAATAATATTCCTGTTTTTAAATTTCATGTGAATGGAATCATTTGTACAGACACAAAAATAGTATATTTATAGTATATAGTATACTAAATAGTATACTAAAAATAGTATATACTATTTTTGTGTCTGACTTCTTTGGCCCAAGATGGTGTTTACGAGATTTCATCTGTGTTGCTTTACACAGTTGCAGTTCATTTATTGTCATTACTGCATAATATTTCTTTTACTTGCCCTTTCTGTGATTAATGGTTGTTTCCATTATCAATCAATTACAAATAATGTTGCTTTGAACATACTTGTATAATACTTTTTGGGAACACAGTGTGCAGTTCTGTTGAGTGAACATTAGGGAATGGAGTTGCTGGATCCCTAGTTATGAACTAGTTTCGTTTTAGTATCCACTGACAAAGTGTTTTCTAAAGTGGCTATCTCAATGTATATTCTCACCAGAAAAGTAAGAACATCCCATTTGCTTCACATCCTCACTTAACATTTGTAATTATAAAACTTTTTTATTCATTTCAGTCATTCCAGTGGTTTTAATTTGCATTTCCATGATGGTATATAAAGTTAAGCACATTTTCCGAAGTTTATTGGCCATTTGGGTTTTTTAAAATGAAATGTCTATTCAAACTTTTTTGCACTGTTGGTAAGAATGCAAAATGGTGCAGCTGCTATGGAAAACAGTATGAATGTTCCTCAAAAAGTTAAAAATAGAACTACCACATGGCCCAGCAATCCTACTTCTGGGTATTTACCAAAAATAATTGAAAATATATATTAGAACTCCTGTGTTCATCGCAATACTGTTAACAGTTGTCCAAATGTGGAAGCAACCCTAATGTCCATCTACAGATACAACGGTATATCATTCAACCTTAAAAAAGAACACAATTCTGTAATATTTGGCAAAATCAATGAATCTTGAGGATACTAGGTTAAGTGAAATAAGCCAGTCGCAGAAAGATGTGCATAAGTACTGCATTATTCCGCTTTCATGAGGTATCTAAGAGAGTCAAACTCATAGAATCAGAATGGAATGGTGGTTTCCAGGGCTGGGGGAAAGGGTAAGTGGGGAGTTACTAATCAATGAGCATTATTTCATTTAAGCAAAATGAGTAGGTTGTAGAGATCTGCTGTACAACATTGCACCTGTACCAACAATATTGTATTGTACGCTCAAAAATTTGTAAAGAGTGTAAATCTCATGTGTTCTTACCACAATAAAATTAATTTAAATAAACAAAAAATGTCTGTTCAAGAATATTGTCCATTTTTTCTACTGAGTTTCCTTTCTTCTTATTTATTTATAATGTTCTTTATACATTTGCAATATTATTCTTTTGATAGATATTTGCATTAGAAATATTTTCTCCCATTTGAATTTGCTTTTCACACTCCTACTAATATCTTTGAATTAATCTTAATTTTAATGTCAGTTCTTTTGTTGTTGTTGTTGTTTTTAAAGTAGGCTTTACACCCAGCGAGGAGCCTGGTGTGGGGCTTGAACTCACGACACTGAGATCAAGACCTGATTTGAGACCAAGAGTCAGACGCTTACCCAACTGAGTCATCCAGGCACCCCTAATTTTAATGCAACTTCTTTATCAAGTTTTCTCTTATAATGAATAACTTCTGTTCTTGTTTCAGAAATCTTTGGCTACCTTAAGGTAATAATGACACTTTCAATATTTTTTTTCTAAAAGTCTTATAGTTTGTCTTACACATTTAGATCTTCAAATCACCTAGAAATGATTCTCATATACACTGAAAGAAATAGGATAAGATTTATTATTTTTCTATATGAATGTCTACTCAGTTTATCAAAAAGACCATCCTTTCCCCATTGAATTGTGGAGTTACTTTGTAAAAATTTAGGTAACCATGCATGTGTGAGTCTATTTCTGGATTTTCTCTAGGCTTCAACTGGTCAATTCACCTGTCTTTATGCCAGTTCCACATTGTTTTAATTAGTAGAGTGTTACGTATAATAGGCCTCAATATGATAACATTTGTTATTTGTTAAATGTTATAAGAATAACATTTGTTATTCTTCAACAGTGTCTTAGTTATTCTGTGTTCTTTGCATTTCTGTAGAAGTTTTAGACTTAGTTTCTTAATTTTTACAAAATGCACTTTCACATACATGAATCGTGTACACACACACAAAACCCTACTGATAATTTTATTTGAAATGTATTTAATCTACAGATCAGCTGGGGAAAAGTTTACATCTATAAAATATTGAGTCCTCCAATCCATGTATATGGAATATCTCCCCATTTTTAAGTTAACTTTATTGTGCTCTAATTTCATACAACAAACTTCATCCATTTGAAGTGTACAACTCACTAAATTTGACAGATGTATGTACCCATGGAGCCACCACCATAATCAAGATGCATAAAATGCTTTGTCTCCTTCTAAGGATCCTCAACATCCCCTTGCAGTCCATTCCTGCCTCTGCTCCCAGCCTCAGGCAATAACTGATTTGTTTCTTGTCACTAGAAATTATTGTGCATTTATCACAATTTTACATAAGTAGACTCATATAGTATATATTCCATTGTATCTAGCTTCTTTCAATAAGGATGGTGATTTTGAGATTCATCTATGTTGTGGGTATCAACAGTTAGTTCCCTTATATTGATGTGCATTACTTCGTTGTATGGATATATCATAATTTGTTCACCATTCACTTGTTAACAGAAACCTTGGTTGTTTCCAAATGGATACCATGGATAAGTTGTTATAAATATTCATGTACCACTCTTTGAATGAACATATACTCATTTCTTATAGGTAAATACTTAGAAGTAGAATCTCTGGGTTCCTTTTTCAAGAAATCATCAAGTTTTCCTAAGCGGTTATACTATTTAACATTCCAGTAGAATGCAAAAGTTCTGTCTTGGTTCAGAAGCCCTCTAATACATTTGAATAAACACTTTTTAGATTTTACCTAGCTGTCATGCTATTTATTGTATGATGTCATATTGTATGGTGTCATGCTATTTACTGTATGATCTGCCCACCATATAAGCAATGGGTGATTTTATGTAATATTCATAAAATATACTGTTGTACATATTATTATTCCATCTTTTCCATTTGATGAAACTCATGTATATAGAAGTTGAGCTCAGTGCCTAAATTTTTACAGCTAGTCAGTGGTGGAATTGGCATTTGAAGTCATGTTATTATTAGGGTTTGGTATCTCCTGTTATACCACATTGTTTCTTAAATACAGTATTTTGTAAGAATTAAAGATCTTAGGATTCAACGTTGAGAAGCACTGTAATGTTAATCAAGACTCACCTTACTTAGATTTTACATGGTTCTAATGATAAGACTTTTCTTACAGGGCTGTTGTGGCAATTCAATGTGATCAATTCAGGTAAATGCTTATCACAGTTCCTTACACAAAGGAAATACCAGTAAGTATTACTGCCTCCAATGCCCTGGCGGTAAGTAATTCAGTAAGTAAGTAAGTAAGTAAGTAGATGATAGATAGATGATAGATAGATAAATAAATAAGACGATTGGGGCACCTGGGTGGCTTAGTCAGTTAAGTGTCCAACTCTTGATTTTGGCTCAGGTCATGAACTCACTGTTATGAGATCGAGCCCTGCATCAGGCTCTGCACTGGGCATGGAGCCTGCTTTGGATTCTGTCTCTCCCCCTCCCTCGGCTCCTCCCTCCCCCCATCTCTCTCTCTGTAAAATAAAATAATATCTAAAAAAAAAATAAGAGCAATCAAAACAAATTATAATAAAAAGAAAGGAAAACCAATCTCTTGAAATATTCTATAAAATGTTTAAGATTTTCAACTCTATTTTTAATATTTACATCAATAACAAAATATATAATTATATTCAGTTTAAATTCTCCTTTATAAAATCTAAATTTTAGCACGCTCTTCCTGGAGAGTAAGAGCTGTAAGTACTGCATAAGCCTAGTTAGCAGTGGCCATATTTTATCAAATGGACAGAGTTATATGCAGCATGAAGCCAGAGAGAAGAAAGCCGACCCAGGACAAATGCAGAACAAGATGTGACTAACATTGTAAGAGTACCTGAAACAAGCCTGGCCTGAAATGTAATTTTTTTGTATCTGAAATGGTTGGAATTGGATTCCTGGGGGTTGTACTCAGAAGATGTTCACCTAATACACAGATTCAGTATTTTTGCTGTACCTTCAATATCCCTTTCCTGAGCTCCTTTTCCTCATTTTGGTTTAGCTATATATTGCTCCAGGATTATCCCATTTTATGACAGATATAGGAATCCTCACCAATGAATTCTTACTTTAAAAAAATCAAAGGTAAAAAATAAATTAATATTAAATTTTCTTTGTGGTAGCATTTCAGGCATCTTTTCCCAGGAGTGATGACAAACACTGGGCACAACACATCATACAGCCTCTCACTCACTGTGCTGGCAGGTCAGGCTCCATTTTAATCCTGTGACCACAGGACTTTTCCTTATTCCAAGTAGACTTGTTTAATGTTTATTTATTTTTGAGAGAGAGAGAGAGCACAAGCAGGGGAGGGGTAGAGAGAGAGGGAAACATAGAATCTGAAGCAGACTCCAAACTCTGAGCTGTCAGCACAGAACCCAATGTGCGGTTCAAACTCACAAACTGTGAGATCATGACCTGAGCTGAAGTTGGACGCTTAACTGACTGAGCCTCCCAGGCACCCCTCCAGTAGCCTTTAAAAAAATTTTTATTTTAACATTTATTCATTTTTGAGAGACAGAGAGACACAGAGCGTGAGGGGTAGGGAGGGTGGAGAGAGAGGGAGACACAGAATCCAAAGCAGGCTCCAGGCTCTGAACCGAGAGGACAGAGCCCAACGCGGGGCTCAAACCCACGAACTGTGAGATCATGACCTGAGCCGAAATTGGATGCTTAACCAAATGAGCCACCCAGGTGTCCCTCCAGTAGACTTTTTTAGTATCATTCATGATTGTTCATTCAGAATGATTTTGTTTCAGGAGTATTTTAAATATACTCTTGAAGTCATGTTCGATGGGAAATTAGAAAGGGAAGATTTCAACTCTTTTTGATGGAGAAACCATAGGAAATAGTAATAAAATCAATTATTCTTTGTTAGATCAGAGTCCCAGTGGGACAGGACTTATTTTTTGTCTTTTCTATTTTATTTATTGATATACTCTTAAAACCTAGAACAGTCATTAGAGTGTACTAGGAAGTCATTATTTTTTGTTCAGTAAATAAATGTTTGAATCTGAGTTCTGTCATCTACTGATTGTGTTACATTGTCCTCACATGACAGAAGGAGCCAGAGTCCTCTGGGGTCTCTTTTATAAAGATACTAATCCTATTCATGAGAGCCCCTCCTTCATGAGCTAAACACACCTCAAAAGCCTCCAAATACCATTGCCCTGGAAACTAGGTTTCAACATAGGAATTTTGGGGTGATATCAACATTCAGTCTGTGACATAGACTATATACCATGTAGGCCTTCTTCACAGCATCAACCATAATTGCATCCTGGCAACTGTTTGGGTAGTGATTTGGTATTTGCCACACACTAGCCTATGAGCTGCATGGTGATAGAATCCCTATCTGGTTTTGATCACTACTCTATAATCAGCAACTGACACAGTTCCCCATGTGTAGTAGATATCAAATAAGCATTCTTAAATGAATGATCTTAACATACTTCACCTCTGTATTCTTTCTTGGGAAGTTAGGACTGCACATTTCACATTAAGACCTTTTATCCTGAAGGGAAATTTAGCCCCCAGGAATGGTTTAAATTCCCTTATGACAATAAAATGCTGTGTGTCTTTGCCTAATTTTAGAGATATTAGGAAGTGTTTCCTTAAAAAAATCATATCTTGCAAACGAGTTAATTATTTTTGTTTGGATTGTGGTGATTCTGTAATTGTAGATTAATTGGTTCCATCTGCTCTGTGATTTTCCAATTAACAGGTAATAGCTTTTGAAAGTCAGTTCATTTCTGACATGTGGAGGAATGTATTTAAGATGGTAATTTCTCCCCCTCATGCTCTCTGTTTCTTTCCTTTTTTTTTTTTTTATTTTTTCCTTTTCAAGTCCTAAGGCAAATGGCACATTCTTCCTCTGTTAGTGGAGGCCTTTCCAGGACAAATCTTCCTGAACAGGGTCATAAAGTTTTTTCTTTGCAATTGGTGCTCTGGATTCATTTATTATTTGCTGCCATTCCTAGTACTGATTAATGACAGTAATTTTTAAGGCTAGAGGTGTTTTATTATTTTTTTAATTTAAAAATTGACTGACTGTTTGATTAAGTTTCTTCCAGCTGAGTTTTCATATTAATAGAGATTCCTGACTGCAGAATACCAGCTGTAAGTGGATGGGGAATGCAGTGAGTGAAGGGAGGGGAGCTTTCAAAACTACCTGAGCATAAATATTCAAGTCTATCACTTAGTACTAGAAAATTGACCTCAAACGTCGCATTTCCTAATTGAGGTATTATGAAACACTTGGAAGTTTTTGGAGTGTCTTCTTTCCTGCTCCTCATCATAAATACCATCAAGGTCTAACAATTTTGGGG
The DNA here is from genome assembly GCF_028018385.1 of Neofelis nebulosa. Classification (NCBI taxonomy): domain Eukaryota; kingdom Metazoa; phylum Chordata; class Mammalia; order Carnivora; family Felidae; genus Neofelis; species Neofelis nebulosa. The sequence goes on from NC_080791.1 coordinate 94,601,946, forward strand.
GCCTCCTAGGTATAATTTATATGCTTTTGATAAACAGTGAAACTGTGAGCTGTTATAGAGATCCAAACCTCCAGTTGGATCAGTGATTCCTCTGAAAGACAAAAATAAGGTACTATAAAAGATGAGGGGTGCCTGGCTGGCTCAGTCAGTTAAGCATCTGACTCTTATTACAGCTCAGGTCATGATCTCACTGTTGTGAGATTGAGACCCAACTTGGGTGACACACTGGGCATGAAGCCTGCTTGGGATTCTCTCTCTCCCTCTCCTTCTGCCCCTCCCTCGTTCCTGTGCATTCTCTATCAAAAAAAAAAAAAGGTGAGAGCTCAGATGATGAAATGATATTGCCTTATTCATTATTTATTAATTCATTCAACAAATAGTTTCTCACATTTACTATATGCCAGAAACTATTCTAGATTGATTGATGTACCTTAGTGAATAAATCAAGGATATCTCTTCCCTTATAAAGTTTACATTTCATTGTAAGATAAAAAATATAGAAAATAAATGAGTAAATTTGACATTTCTATTTTAGTCCCTGATGGAGTAACAGGGACTGGATTTGTCTTCCTACCAAGAAAAAACAAACAAACAAACAAAAAACCAAAAATCCTCAGAAAATCAGGAACAAAATATATGAAACAAGAGTTTTCAAACATTGGAAAACAAGCAGCATAAAACTGTGATACTTGAGAGAGCATTAAACAAGGTTAGCTCTATTGTTGGTCAAACTTAATGTATGGAAGTAGTTTCCAGGCCATGGTACAGAAAGGAAGAATTCAAACAGATCAAGATATGTTGCTGCACTGAGCACTCCGCATGTGGAGTATCCACAGGACAAGATGGTTAGACTGTGGGACAGAGGATGGGAGATAAGGAAGACTGAGAGGGAAGCCTGGAGAACTTCATGGGGTCTCCTCAAGTCTTTGAGTACTGATTTTTATAAGCACCAGAAACTACCCAAGGCAGTGGGAGAATAACCAGAAAAGAGTAGTCTAAATAATTCTAAACGCTAACATAGCTGAATAGTTCATATTTTTTTCTACCTGAGAGGGAAGTCATTCTAGTTCATGACACAGGGGGTAAAAACCTCAGATGGGTATCACTTTCATAAGAAGGTTAAATCAATCCTACAATAAAGCATGCTTTGTGCCTACTCTAACAAAGTTTAAGACTCAAAAACATATAGTTGATTCCAAACAAATTAAATATGTGCCAAAAACAACAAAACAAACAAACAAAAATGGTTCCTCCACTATTTAAAAAAATAAAGCAAAATCTATTACCCACTAACATAAAACTTGCAATGTTTGGCATTCAATTAAAAATAATCAGGCATCCTGGGTATTGAGGAGGGCACCTTTTGGGATGAGCACTGGGTGTTGTATGGAAACCAGTTTGACAATAAATTTCATATATTGGAAAAAAAAAATAAAAATAAAAATAAGAAACTGAAATGAAAAAAAAATAATAATCAGGCTTCCAAATAAATAGAATAATTCTAAATTTAACTAGGAAAAAAATTAATAGAGACTTGGAAAGAATAGATATGGATTTACAGACAAGTATGTTAAAACACTTATTATATATATCTACATATGTTCAAACAGGTAGTATAAAATATAAAAATGACAATGAAAAGAATGTAAGATTTAATTAAAGATCCATGTGGAATTTCTGAAATTGAAAAATAAATATCTGAAAGGAAAAACACTCCAAAGGAGTTGTAATGATAAATTTGAATGCTACAGAGGAAAATGTAAATGAACTTAAAGACATAGCAATAGAAGTACTAAAAATGCAGCACAGAGTAAAAAAAAAATAAAAGACTGAAAAAAAACTACATTATTGAAAATAAAAACTATAAAAGTCATAATATCAGGTGGCTAAATATATGTGGAACTACGGTCCAAGAAGCGAGGAAAAAGGACAGAATATATGTCTATATGTGTGTGTGTGTGTGTATATATATGTGTGTGTGTGTGTGTGTGTGTATTTGATGAAATAATAGTCAAAATCTTCCAAAATTTCATGAAAATTACGCAACCACAAGGACAAGGAGATCGAAGAAACACAAACTGAATGAACATAAAGAAAAGAACCTAGGGCAGAGAATAATCAAGTCACTGAACATCAGTGATAAAACAAACAATAGATGAACAAGTACATTAAAGCAACTGTAAAAGGAAGGCAACAGGAGAGCAAAGTTAAGAAGGAAAGGAGACATCTCATCAGAAACTATCCATGATAAAAGACAAACATGGGAGACATCCTTATATAATTAAATAAATACAATACTAAATCCGTTGAAAATATCTTTCCAAAAGTGAAAGGATGAGAGTCCCTCCATAAGCTATCTGGGGGACAGAGAATAAGGGGTGAGGTAGTGTAGTTGGAGGAAGAGGAAGAAAATCCATCATGGATATTTTCACTTCCTCTCATACTGGTGTATCTGGTTGCAAGTGGGGTCGAGGCTTCCTCCAGTAAAGAAAGAAGAGAGTGTGATTCTCTTGGACACTTTGAACAGATCACCAAGCAACTGAACTAGTGGGGACTTCAATGGTCAGCTCCACCACTCTGCCATTTTGATTCTGCTCCGTGTTGACAGCATGCAGAACACAATCCTGAGCCCTGCTCTCAGTGGCAGAGGAAGATACTATCGTGGACGTGATTCCCCTGGCAGCAAAGTGTTGCCAGTACCTTCACTTCACTGAATCATAGGATATAAATCACATGATGTGAACTCTACCCATCGGGCTGGTGGGAAGAGATACTACGGGTGTATTCTGGCATCTTCTTACCTGCATCTGAACTCTGTTGTTAAGGCACCATGGCCAGAACTCCGCCCATGTCTTTCCCAGTGAGTAGGACCAGGAGCATACATAGTATCCTTGTGCAGAACTCATTTAGGGTGTAGCAGCTTGGACAAGCATCAAAGTGCAGCCGTCAACTCCATCCAGGATGTCAGGCAGCAGCCAACTGCCAGGGGCTCAGCGAACTCATTAGTGTGCAGTGACTTGGACTGGCATGCACCCTTCCCATTAGATGCTTTCACAGGCACAGTCTGTGGAGAAGAGATCCAGACAGAACCCCCAGTTCATCATGGATGCACCTGCCATTTCACATATTCAACCAGAGTGAGCCAAGCGAGTTCATTCTTGGGAGATCTTTTCCCCAGATTCTCAAAAATTGTAGACAACCTTAAATCAGATGTCCCCACCATCAACAACTAGGAAGACAGCACTGTCATGTTTGGTCTTTCAGTGCTCAAGAAGACGTGCAGCTTCTCAGCTTGCAGGCTACCAGTTCTGCTAATATGTTACAGTTGCATGTGGCATTGCAAGTTGAAACAAATTTTGAGCAGGAAGCTGCAGCTGATAAAAGCTGTGAAAATCCTGACCTTGGCCTCTTTGAGAAGGAGGACATGAGAACAGTAGCCAAATCAGAAGTCTTAGGTTCCATGGGTCTTAAGAGGAAGCAAATGAAGTGGCCTCACCAGCAGAATGCAGTGAATCCAGGGAGCTGGAATGGGGAGTGGTCAGTGCTGAGAGGGTAGACTGCAGAGGTTTTCAGATCTCTAACCTAGCACTGGCAGCGTAGAGCATCTCCATAATTTAGAAGTCACAAATAACCCAGAACATAAGCCTACTTTTAGCAGTTCAAGTTTACTTTGAAAGAGCAGCAGGGGTAATTTGAGCACAGGTCAGAACTGTAATGACAATAATAAACATCACTAGAGATTGTAGATGGGAGTGTAAAGCTATTTGTTTCTTTAATCAAGAGTCTTGGCTTACAGGATGGTCTGATTTGGGTTTCCACTTTTATTTCTCCAGGGTAATGATGGATTCCCCAAGAGAAGGCGTCCTAGGGTGGTTTTCTGTGTGTTATTTGAAATATTAGGGTCTTTTATACAAAGGAGGGATAGGATCTAACTTGTAGTAAGCTTAGGGCTATTTAGGTGAAGGAGACCACTGGGAGTGGTCAGGACCCAAATCCCAGCCAACTACTATTCTATTCTCTCTCTGTATACTATATATTCTATTCTATACTATTCTCTCTCCCTCTCTCGAGAAAGACTGTATATATATATATATATATATATATATATATATATATATGTGTGTGTGTGTGTGTGTGTGTGTGTGTGTTTGTGTGTGTATGTGTGTGTGTGTGTTTATGTATATATTTAACATATAAATTAAGGAATTTGTTCTTAAGGAATATTCTATTCCTTAATAAATTCCTATTATATTCCTTAATAGAAGCTTGGGCAAAGAGGCATCCTAGATACAATGAGTCAATAGTAGCCTTTGAAGTTCAAATCCCGACTGCCATTTGCTAGTAACCTCAAAGAATTTATTGAATCTTTCTGGGCCCTGATTTACTCATTATAAATAAAATAACAAATGTCACAGAATTATTAAAAATTAAATGAAACAATGTGAATAAATGTTTGTCCACAGGAACTTGTCCTGTGTCTCACATTTGCCTTGAAGAAAAATCAGTAGAGGCTCAGAAACCTCTCCCGGCATTTCTTGATACAAGATTACCTCCCCAAGTAGCTAAATTATGGATTTACATATTAGCCACAGATTTAAAAAGTGATGAGTGGAAGCCAAAACACCGATGTTTATAGAGAGGCCAGAATTTTATTTCTAAATGCATATCAGCAACCCATTCCCCCAAGTAACTGAACAAGCAGAGAAAGTATGAATTCCTTACTGATTTAAAGTTCTTTGCATTTATGGGCAAAGGTAGAAACCAACTGTTAATTGCACATCTGTGATTACTATGATCAATGTTAATTTACTATAAACCAGATTTGATTATTGATGTTTATCTAAAAACAACATATGCAAAGGGACTCCCTGTTTGAAAACATCTCTATGGTCTTGGCGAAATAGGAATTAGGAACAGATTTCAGGATAAACAAAAACACTCTCCTGTCCTGATTCACATATGAAACATAGAAACCCTATAAAAATGGAAACTGTTTCAGTGCCTAGGTTGAAAAGAGACATGATTTAAAATGTTTCCATTCCTATACACACTTTGCATATTCCCAGTAAGCAACAATTTCATGGATGTATTATTGTCTCCAAATGCATCAAATTGTATATATTAAATATATAGGGCTTTTTATGTCAGTCATATCACAACAAAATGTTTTCTTTTTTTTTGGAAAAACAATGAAACCCATTGAAATTGGAGACATTCTTCCAAGAAAGCCTGGTAGAAGAAGTTTTAAATTTTTTTCTGAAATGTTCTCCAATTTATTCTTATGAATCCTTATATGCCTAGAATTCCAAATGAATTTGGCCATCTCTTTACACAAGGGCAAAACAAAAACAAAAACAAAAACAAAAAAACCCCAAAAACCTCTGATTCCTTAACAGAGTTAGTGTTATGTTGGATCTCTTGCTTGCTTAGTTCAAGCCAGCAATGTAGATGAAACCGGGCAAACATGGGCAAGGATTAATTGGGGTCATGACTTTACATTTGTAAAGTCAAGAAGTGGTCACTTTGTATCTTTTGGGAAGACTGAGGATATTCCAAGAGAACTAGTTTATCAGGGAGTACAGGAAACTTATTAATTTCATTTCTGGTTTCTTTCTCATTAGACTATTCCTCTCTGTTCATACCTGCTCCTTGGTGTCAAATCTCAAAACTCAGAGGAAAAGGGAATGAGTAACCATCATCTGGCCAATATTTGCACCATAGAAAACCAGCAAAGGCTAAGGGATAACTAAGATCCTCCTGAAACCACAGAAGCCATTCATATATATGCACGGAGACCAAGTTGCAAATTCCAGATTGTGAGAACCACTTCAAAGTCCACAAGGAAAAGAGTTCAATTTCACTTGAAATAGTTAAGCAGCTGCTTGAAAAATGACTTTTCAAATTAAGATAGATTGTGGTCTTTATGTTTTCACATTTTGCATGGAAAAGTTCTGCTGAAACCATTGCCCAGATTCCATCACTTACTTTAGTTGGTCATGTTTCTTTTAATTTTTCTTCTGTAAATCAATAAATTGTTGTGGTGATGGCTTTTTTTTTAAGTTTATTTATTTATTTATTTTGAGATAGAAAGCCCGAGCAGGGAAGGGGCAGAGAGAGGAGGGAGAGAATCCCAAGCAGTCTCCACACTCAGTAGGGAGCACAACACGAGGCACGAGCACACAAACCCAGAGATCATGACCTGAACAGAAATCAAGAATCTGTCACTTAATGGAATGAGCCACCCAGGTGCCCCATGAATGGGGCTTTAATACAGAGGAATCAGGTTGAATGTGGAGAAGGCGTATTTGTCTCCCTAAGTTAGACAAGACTCATCAGAAAACGTGTTTGTACCTCCTAATTATGACCAGATTGCTTGACTTTTAGTTCAATTAATATGTGTTTCTGTGTTGTTTGAAGGGAAAAAAATATCAGTAAATTATTTGTGATGCTGTTAACAGAAATAATATGTTGCCTTATTAAGAGGTGCTATTTTTGACATTTACATCTCAAAGTATCATTTATGAAGAATAATCTATGATTTTTTTTTCTTTGGGATTAGATGGCCTTTGATAAGGTGTAGATGTGTCCTAAAGCAGGTTTTAAAGGAGTCCTGTTAAAGAATCGTTTAATAATTCATGGAGCTATTAAAGGGTAGCAATTAAGGAAAGTTTAAGCATATATCATATCCAAATAAAATAAGAGTAGACAAAAGAACTAACTAAACTGATCAAATAATAGAAAAAACAATATAAACGGAAGAATATTTTTCATATCGGGGAGGAATAATTCTAAAATAGCATAATAAACTTTACAAAGAAAAGATGGATTTTTTTACTATAGCATATATATGTGTATATATACACATAATTAAAATAAAACTCTATAAAAGTAATAAATAAAAAACCATAAATGTTCAGGCAGTGTGAGATCTTTACAAATATATTTTCAACAAAATATAGATTTGTGGGAGTACAAGTATATGGAACTTGCAGTTTTTAAACCATACATTTGTAAATTTCACTTATTTATATATAAATATATCTTTATAATTATAAAATAAAATTATCTTAGTTAGACAATAGACACTATAAGAAATGTAATTTGATACCTAAAATACGGAAGGATATTTAGAGTAGCCCCAAATCTTAATATTGTGATTCTCTTTTTCTTGTAAAATAATGTTGGTGAGCTTTTCTTGACCTCTTAAAAGCCCCAGGTTTGCTTTGAGGTTTTTCAAAGAAAAAAATGTAATGTTTATTTTTAAGAGAGAGAGAGAGAGAGAGAGAGAGAGAGAGAGAGAGAGGCAAAGAGAGAGGGAGACACAGAATCCCAAGCAGGCTCCAACCTGTGAGCTGTCAGCACAGAGCCTGATGTGGGACTAGAACTCACGGACCGCAAGATTGTGACCTGAGCCCAAGTCTGATGCTTAACTGACTGAGCCACCCAGGCACCCCTAAGGTTTGAGTGATAGCTGGGAAAGACTCTATTTTATTTGCCATTTCCATTCTTTTAATGACAGTGTAAGATGGCTTAGATATTTACGAGAGAATTCTTCTACAAATAGGGTAATTAGTTGAAGACAAGCAAAATTTGGCATCCACTGAAAACCATAGATTTTTAACAGTATTTAAATCACGTTTTAGACTGAGTCCAATGAAAACATTTACATAAAACATTAAAAAAGCCAACACTTCAAAACCTGGGGATTTGCTTTTGATTCCTTCACTGGAGTGGTTATTGATACTTGAGATTTCAAGGAGTCTATGAAAAATACTCTTTATCTACATTTGAATATTAATGAAGGCAGATGGTATTTTAGAAAAGAAAGAAAATCACTCTATACTGAGTGATTTTCACTTCAGTATTGCTTTTGTCTGGAAGTCTAAGTTTGTATTGTTGTAGTTTAAGACCAAATGCTCTTGTGTTTTGTGGTTGCATTTTTAATCCAAAATGCATGCTGGAAATTTTAGTAAAATCCAGTAATTTCTCTGCAACTAAAGCATTGAATTCATTACAACTCAAGTAACTTTTTTTTTTAAGTGCCCACTGTCATATAGAATCTCTGCAAGATTCTGTGGTACAGAGATGGTTAAGATAGAGCTCATGACTTCATGGATTTAATTCCTATCTGGGTAGCTAGGAAGCCACTACAAAGATTCCTTTAATGCTGTCTTTTGAAAGCACACTTTTCAGGGAGTGCTTGGGTGCTCACTTGGTGAAGCACCTCACTCTTAATTTTGGTTCAGGTCCTGATCTCATGGTTCTGTTCAAGAGTTCGAGCCCTGTGGCTGGGCTCTGCCCCACCCTCCCCCTCCTCCTCATCCCACCTCTCCCCCTCATTCCAGCGTGTGCCAATGCATGCACTCTCTCTGCCTCTCTGAAAATAAACTTTAAAAACTAAAATAATAATGATGATGATAATAATAATAATAATACATAAAGCAGCACACTCTTCAGGGTTATTCCTGTAAGCTTTGCTTCCCCCCACCCCCCATATCATAGATGTTGAGAGCTGGATGGAAACCTAACATTAATAATGAAACAACAATGACAATAATATTTATGGAACACAGGGACTGTGCTAAAGAACTTAAGAAACACATTATTCCATCATATAAATAATCCTATGTCAGAGATGCTGTATGTATCCTCATTTATAGAAGAGGAAACTGAGGCACAGATAGGTTAACTAACAAATAGCACAGTAAGGACTTTGCCAGGAGCCATCTGACTCCAAAGGCATGCTATGGCAACTCATTCAATTTCTTGCCAAGGCTGGAAGTACATCACGGTTAAAAGAATCATTTTTGGATTCAATCATAACTTGTTTAAATCCATAACTGCCCCTTGATATCTGTGTGACTCTGACCAAAGCATCACATTTCTCTGAGCCTTGTTTCCTCCTGTATAAAATGGATACACTTGGGGCGCCTGGGTGGCTCAGTCAGTTAAGCGTCCGCTTGAGCTAAGCTCATGATCTCACGGTTCGTGATTCCCAGCCCCCCCCCCCCCCTTGGACTCTGTGCTGATAGATCAGAGTCTGGAGCCTGCTTTGGATTCCGTATCCCTCTCTCGCTCTCTGCCCCTCCCCCATTCTCTCTCTCAAAAATAAACATTAAAAAATTAAAATAAATAAATAAAATGAATACACAAATATCTAGTTAAAGGAGGCCATAGGACATAAAAACATGATGTATGTGAAATACTTAGTGTAGAGCCTACACAATTTTAAGTGCGGTATGTGTGGCTATCATAATTATTATTATTTTATTTTATTTTATTTATTTTTTTATTATTATTATTTTAAACATAATTTTATAAATACCCAAAATGAGTCACAGAAAAAGAAACTTGCCCACAGTTAGAGTGTCAAAACTTGAACTTAGGTCTCTTAAAAGCCAGATGTGACTCATCTCACAAGGCAGTTATAATTTCTATGTGATCCATAGCAAAAAAAAAAAAAAAAAAACCACATCATATACTGTAAACATACATAAATATTTGTCAGGCAAATATTCACATATTCATATTCTTAAGGCTGATATCTGGTAAGTCTATAAATGTCAGTGTCTGATTAAGCTGATGGTCCAGGGTTCCATCTATTCAGGTGGAGGCTATTAAAAAGCCAGACCCCTATTCACGAATACTCATTCTGCCATCGTTGGATATCTCCTGTCCCAATTATAAGTCCATCCTTCTGTTGCGTTTCAATACTAGTCACTTCCTGCATGCTTTCATATTTTAAGCTGGCTCCATTTCAGAGAAAGTAACGTGTACTATTTAGGTGCAGGTCATGGAGTTTCATTACCAGGGGAACAGATGCCTAAGCCCTGGTTGAAACTAGTGGTGAAATTTTGCTCACTTTAGAAGCAAAGATCTTAAAGATAGAGGTATCCTCCTCATCATCGTTAGAATAATAACAATGCTGTGATTGAATGAAAAAGGAGCAAGCATATTTGTTTATAAAAACCTAATCAATAAGAATTTTTAAAAATTGTACTTTATTATTTTTAAAATTTTTTTAAAGGTTATATTTTTGAGAGAGAGAGACAGAGTGTGAGCTGGGGAGGGGCAGAGAGAGTGGGAGACACAGAATCTGAAACAGGGTCCAGGCTCCCAGCTGTCAGCACAGAGTCCAACGCGGGGCTTTAAACCACAAACCACGAGATCATGACCTGAGTGAAGCTGGACGCTTAACCGACTGAGTCACCCAGGCGCCCCTAAAATTCAATGTACTTTAAAAAAATTTCCTCTAGTGAATTGGGAGTGGTAATGCCATGGATACATTTCCTGTACTTAGGCAAATTTAGCTTCAGGTCTTAGTTTCCCCATAACAGGGATGACTATGTTCCCTAAGCACGCTATATAAACATATGTAGTGTGTTTACTAATGAAACCGTGTTTCATAGAAGACGGCTATAGATATATTTATATCTGATGTAAGACATATATATCTTACAAGTTTAGTTGGGGTAATGTGGGGAAGTTGCCTTATACATTATGAAACTCTAAGAATGTGGAGAGACAGGAGATATCATGGAAGCATCACAGGATTTGAAATCAGAAAGTGAGTGACCTTGGACGTAACCTCCCTCAATTTGTTTCATTATTTATAAAAGCTCATCAGAGAATATTTTAAGAATAAACAAAGTGATACCTAGAAATCCTCTCTGAGCCTTTCTGGAAGTAAACATTGAATACATTTAGAAATTACGATTGTTTTCGAAGTAAATTTACATTTGGGCCGCCTCCAAATTTCACGTCATTTACATGCTTCCTTTTTCATCTTCGAAATTAAAAATTCTCAGAAAAGAGAAAAGGGAGCTTCCAGAACACATCCTCTAACGTTATAAGCAGTGAATCCTTAATACTTTCCAGTCATGAAAATCCGCATGAAAATGGATAGTATGTGTAGTTGCGAAGGAGTTGCTTCAAGTCCTTGTTCTTGGCCCTGCGCTAGTAAGTGAGGGTGCATAGCTGGGCTTACAGGAAGTGACAGGAAACTGGACTAGGTCTTCCCTGGTCAGATTCATCCTTCTTTGCAACAGAAAGTGAGCTCAGAGGAGGGTGCTCTGCACTTGGTACTAGTGTGAATGCTTCAGAACAAGGTTTTGCCTCCATCTACTGAAATTTCCGAATCATTTCATTATCACTTGTTAAAAATTTCTCCCTTCTGCTCCAGTATTGGACAGAGATTAAGTTTGGCTGCATTTCTGGAATTGTTCTATTTTCAAATGTAAATGAAAATGCCATTTGCTGTCAATTTTGATAAGTCATTTAGATGGAAAATCTCTCTCTCTCCAAGGTATGGCAGCTGCTTGGATTCTTGATGAATCATTTAACAAGAAAAACCAAGTAGAGTGAATAAATGCTCCTCATTTCCAACTTAAAATATGTGTAAATAATTATTTTCATTACAATGTTCATTTGTGTTGTCTTTCATCACTAATTTCAGTTAATGTTTCTTAATACCAACAAAATAAACACGATGATGAATATTTAGAAAAATATTTATGATATACGTCATTATAATGCAAAAATTTTGCAGATGTGGAAATAGAATCTGAGTGTTTGCACCCATTATTTTTTGATTCCCATATAAATGTAGAAACCAATGAGAAGTCATAGGGACTTCACTAAAGGAATTTACATTTGAAATCAGTAGTTCTGGGATGAGCACTGGGTTTTGTAGGGAAACCAATTTGACAATAAATTTCATATTAAAAAAAATGAAATCAGTAGTGTTCAGAATTTGATATGCCTCAAATCACCTGGAAGCTTTGTTAAAACATTGATTCCTGGGTCCCATGTCCAGTAGGTCTGGGGTGGGACTTTAGAATTTGCATTTCTAGAAGATTCCCAGGTGATGTTGATGTTGCTTCTCAGGGGATCTCACAATGAAAACAGTTATTCTAAACCATCCTGCTAGGCATATTAAAGCATTTTAAAGTACTATGAACAAGGAAAAGGAAGCTTATTTACTGAAAAATTTCTCTGAATCACTTTGTTCTCACAATAATAGGTATGTTTGTCTTGTTTTGGGAGGTTTCAAATTAAGGTTCAGATGTGTTAACAACTTTCTCAAGGCTTTCTCAAAGGAAGGGATAAAGCTAGAATTCAAAAAGAGGCAAATGGGATTCTAAAACTGTGTTGCAAAATTCAAATGTTTTCTAAAAAAATGCATTGAATGTATATAAATAAGCCATTTCAATGATGAACACCTACTGATACTGAGCCCCACATTCAGGTAGATAATAGGGAGCAGTGATGATTATGGTGAAATTGATAGCAAACCTCTATACCTCAGAACTTGTCAATTGTTATTATGGGGACTGTTATCAACTGAACTGTGTTCTCCCCAATTTCATATGTTGAAGTCCTAATCCCATCAGCACCTCAAGATGGGACTATATTTGGAGTAAGGACATTTAAACAGGTAATTAAGGTGGGCTCTAATGCAATATAACTGAAATAATATAATAACATATAGGATATATAATATAGAGAGATTCGGATACAGACACAGTGGGAAAGATGACCGTGTGAGAACACAACGAGAAAGTGACCATATGTAGGTGAAGAAGAGGCCTCTCGGAAGAAACCAAGTCTGCTGACACCTTGGTCGTGGACTGCTAGCCTACAGAACTGTGCAAAAAATCAATTTCTGTTGTTTAAATCCCCCAGTCTGTAGTATCTTGTTATGGCAGCCCTAGCAAACATACCAGGGCCATCATGTATCTTCTTACTACATCTGTAGATTGTTTCAGAGAAGTCAGAAATCTGGATTTTATGTAAAATCTGATTTTTAAATCTTGGCAACTAAATCAGATTTATTTAGAACACTACAAGACAAAACTGCAGATAAAATAAATGACATTTACACTGCATATATGGTTAACTTACATTGCATATATGGAGGTCTTAGTGCATAATGATTGTTTAACAAATGTTCCTGTTCCTTGCCTCTCAGGCAATAGTAAAAATTTGTGGCATTGACAGAAATGTAGTCATTTATATAGGAGAGCTCCCCTGGAGGTCTGGGAATAGAAACCACTTACACTTGCTTTGTTATCTTCCTTTCCTGTCCTTTCAATTTGAAGCTGATACTAAAAGACACTCGAGAGAGCTGAGATTGAGAAATGTGGAAAGGGAGTCAATTTCTGCAAATTTCTGAGAAACAAAGAAAAGCACCAAAACGAAAGTGAATTTGAGGGAAGTAGAGCAATTTTGTTGTCCATCAAAGAGCTCCAACATGGATGCCATGGCTGGGCTGAGTGGTTTTGTCTTTTTCTTGAGATCTCAGTGAACACATATCAGAAAGATCTGAATGGACAAGACCAGGCTCCTCGTTATCAGTTTTTCAAAACACAGGCAGAATGATGAGAAAGGTGACAGAGATTCTCTTTTCCTTCTATCTAAAGGATGAGTTCAAAAGGTGATGTGGGGAAAGTATTGAAGGTAGCATGTAGGAGTCTCAAGACAAGTTCAGTGGGTTTGAAGCCTTTGAATCTTTGGACAGAAAACAAAAAGGCACCAATTAAAAAAGTCATTTAACGTCAGAATATCTACTGCTGACTGTCACACTGTATTCATAAAGACTGATTCTCCCTGCTGGCTGGGTTCATTGTAACCTTGGAGAAAGGAAAAGACTATTTCTTGCTACAATGAAATATCAGTAGAGTAGCTCTCAAACTTGTTGACTTCAACCCCCAATAAAAATATTTTTACATCATTTATTCTATACACATATACATATCTGTATAACTAAAGCAAATATTTCAAGAAATCAAATGTTTCATGAAACATTTCTATGTGAGATATCTCATAGTATTTGCTATTTTACTTCATTTTTCAAAAACACTGGTCACAGTCACCAAATGGATATTATGATCCTCTAAATAGGTTATAACCTCCAATTAAAAAAAAATAACATTATAAAACCTGCTCTAAAAAGCTTAAAGTACTGAAAGGACCTAATAAGAGGGCATATTTGATAATTCACTTTGATCTTTGGAAATCCAGAGAAGTTATTCTCAAATTAGTGCAACTGATGGACCAAATGCTAAGATTCATGAATTAGTTGAGAGTACACTGCATTCCGGGTACTATTCTAGGTGGTTGTAGAAATGAATATAAAGTATAAATAAGTAAGTTCCTCCATCATGGGCCTTATTTCTGGTAAGAAAGTTGATAATAACAAATAAGTCTAAAATATAACAAGGGTTCACAATAAATACTAGGAAGAAAAATATAGCCTCATGAGACAATGGAGAATCACTAGAAGAGGCATGTTTTTAGATAGGGTACTCATAGTAGCATTTCCAAAGGTGATGACTTTTGAGAAAAGACATGAATTAAACACGGGAAAGAGGCAAGAGGCATATGTAGACTGATCTAGCAAACAACAATGAAACAGGGGGAAAAACAATGCAAAATCCTTGAGGCAAGAATGAGCCTGGTGTGCTGGGAGAACAACAAGAAGGCCAGTGGTCTAAAGCACTAGGAGATAAAGCTGGAAACACACACAGAAGCCATATGACACAGGACATCCCAAGCATATAGAAATATATTTAATTTTCAGAACAGTAGTGGAAGACTATTGTAGGATTTTGAGGAGAGGAGGGGCATGAATTCTCATAAATTTTATTTTATTTTTATTTTTTAAATTTCTTTAATATTTCTTTCTTTCTTTCTTTCTTTCTTTCTTTATTTTTAATATGAAATTTATTTTCAAATTGGTTTCCATACAAAACCCAGTGCTCATCCCAACAGGTGCTCTCCTCAATATCCATCACCCACCTTCCCCTCCCTCCCACCCCCCATCAACCCTCAGTTTGTTCTCAGTTTTTAAGAGTCTCTTACGGTTTGCCTCCCTCCCTCTCTAACTTTTTTTCCCCCTTCCCCTCCCCCATGGTCTTCTGTTAAGTTTCTCAGGATCCACATAAGAGTGAAAACAGATGGTATCTGTCTTTCTCTGTATGACTTATTTCACTTAGCATCACACTCTCCAGTTCCATCCATGTTGCTACAAAAGGCCAGATTTCATTCTTTCTCATTGCCACATAGTATTCCATTGTGTACTTAAACCACAATTTCTTTATCCATTCATCAGTTGATGGACATTTAGGCTCTTTCCATAATTTGGCTATTGTTGAAAGTGCTGCTATAAACATTGGGGTACAAGTGCCCCTATGCATCAGCACTTCTGTATCCCTTGGGTAAATTCCTAGCAGTGCTATTGCTGGGTCATAGGGTAGATCTATTTTTAATTTTTTAAAAATGTTTATTTATTTTTGAGAGAGACAGACAGAGCGTGAGCAGGGCAGAGAGAAACCCAGGCTCTGAGCTGTCAGCATACAGCCCAATGCGGGGCTCAAACCCAGGAACTGTGAGATCATGACCTGAGCCAAAGTCGGATGCTTAACCAACTGAGCCACCCAGGTGTCCCAAATATCATAAATTTTAAATGTTCACTTTGGCTGCTTTGACTATAGTTGACTGGAGCAGGAAAACATAAAGAGAGAGAAGCCAGTTCCGAGGCCTTCATACCACTGTTGGTGATAGACAAAGGTAGCTTCTTGTTTTATGGTGGGAAAAACAGATTCAGAGTATATTTTGAAGATAAACATGACAGAATTTTCAGAGTGACTAGATATATTTAGGGAATGAGTATAATTAAAAATGGCATCAAGGTTCTTGGTCTAAGTAGCTAAGTACATGTTAGTGCTTCATTGAGAATGGAAAAAAATGGGGTGGAAATCAAGTGCTCTTTTTTTGGAAGTGATATATTCGAGAGGTCCATTACACTCGCAAGGGGCTAAAGGGTGGGCAGTTGTACATATAAGCCTGAAGCTTGAGAGAGAGTACACAGCTAGAACTGTATGTTCAGCATATAGATGACATTTAAAGCCATAAAATTAGGTAAGGTCACTTCAGGGACTATGAAGGATAAAGAAAAGAGTTCCAAGATTGGATCCTGGAACATCTAACAATTATCATTGAAGAAAAGTGAGGGTAGGTAAGCATAGGGAGAAGAAACTGTGCATAAAGTAGAAAGAAAATCAGGAGAATTCTGTGTCTCAGAAGCCAAATAAAGAAAACGTTTCAAGGATACTCACTGTGCAAAAGTCTATTAAAAGGTCAACAGAGATTAAGACTCGATCTTTGAGTTTGGCAAAGTGGCAGTCTCTTGTGACAGCATAATTTCAGTGAAGTTGTAGGAAAGAAAGCCTTCAAAGAGTGGGTTCATGAGAAAACATGAGATGAAGAGAAGAAGACAATCAGCATAGGCTATACTTTTGAACAGTTTTGCTATAAAATGGAGAAAATACACAATCAGATATTTGTGGACGTTTCATGGAACGATGGTTCTAGGCATTTTGTTTTATTTTTGATAAACATATTATGGTAGGCTTGCATTCTGAAAGACATAATCCAGTAGACAAGGGTAAAATGATGACATAGGAAAGGGGACAATTAATTTCAGTTAAAAGTTTTTGCATAGGTGACAACATAAGATCAAGGGACAGTGTAGGAAAACCCTTGATAAGAATGTACAGTTCATTCGTTGTAACTGGAAGGAAGAAAAATGCACTGGCACAAATGCAGGATCATTGATAGATTTGGGGGCCTGGGAGATAAAATAGTTCACTTATGATTGTTTCTATTTTCTCAGTGAAATAAGGGGTAAGACAATCAGTCAACCCTGGGAAGAAACTAAGAAGTAAGAAGGAAGAAGCAGTAGGATTCCAGGGAGTACTGAGATTTCAACTGCATGGCATGGTTATGTCTTTTTCTTCAATTATGCTTTGTGATAGAAGAAGAATTGGTAGAAAGTTAGATTTTGCCAGGTGAATAAGATAAAGGAGGGGAAGGAAAGGAAGACAAAGAAGCTGAAGTGTGGGAGTTGGGTGTGTATGTAAGGGAGTGATTTTCAGGATGGATTATAGAATGTAAATCGTTGAATGAGAAAGTTGAAGGCCTGATACAGTTCATGGTAATTAAAATAAGTAGTAAGGTCAATGAATTAAAGATGGCATTGGATAATTACTAAAATTACTGGCATGGGGGACTTGAAACTTGGAAGTTTTATCATAAATGTTGATGTCTGAAACCAAGATTTGGGAGGTGGTATACCTATAGATGGTAATAAGATCTAGTCTATAATATTGAAAAAAGTAGCTAAGGCAGTAGAGAAGAAAATAGAGCTTTAATTGAGGCAATCAAAAACTGAGACACTAACTTGCTAGAAGGATCATCTCTCCATATGTTCAAGTATCAAGGAGGACAGTGACCAAGTGCTAAAACTTTCAGTGATTAAAGAATGGTCAAGAGGTCTATAGACAACTTCGTGAAAGAGGACTACTAGATGATTTAATCTGATGGTATGTATTCCAGAAGAGCTGTATTTTCCCCTAGAAGGAGAAAAGCTTTCTTAATATAGAATTATGAAACAAGGATGCCTACTCCAAATCTAGGCCTCTGGTAAATAGAATTTGATATCATCATCATCATCATCATCATCGTCATCATCGTCATCATCACCATCATCATCATCATCATCACTGGTACTGGTAATAATACCTCCATATGGATACCTCAGTTTCTTTAACAGTTAAATAAGGTTCTCCAAAATTTCTTTTAGGTCAAAATATAGTAAGTCTTCATGAATCCATGATGCAACCTAAAAAAGAAGTACATACATTTAGGAGAGCCCTGGACATCGAGAGGAGTGCATGGGTACCCAGGAAGAAAAAAAGCCCCTTTCTCTAATAGATTCTCTCTGAAGTCTCTACCTAGGATAGTGCCTGACAATTAGTAGGAACTCAGCAGTACTTTTGGAAGGAAGAACAGGATACTGAGAATCAAGAAGAAAGGAAGGAGGAAAGGTTGCAGATGAGGCACTCATGACTGCTCTGTCATTTCACTGCTTTGCTTCAGCTCTGGGGATACACATCCTGGTTGCACCAAGTGAGGAATTGCTTGAAGTCAAAGCAAAGAGCTCTCATAACAAGCAATGAGATAGAGTCTTCATAAGAAAAGGAAATGAACTCCCCTTGGTCTTAGCCCAAAGCTTTAGAGTGGCTGTGCTTATTTTCTCCTAGTTCCGTAGGGCAGTAGAAGGGAATTATGCTCCTGACTTAGAGTGACAGTCATCTTTTTATTTAGCCATGGCCACTCTCAGAGTTTTACCTGTTTCAAAGAAAGTTATTTTCAAGCTATTTTTGTAAAGCTTTCCCTCTCTGTGTAAGCTTCTGTATTTTGGAGAGAAGCACTGTTCCATCCCACTCATGGAATAGACAACTGAAATGAAGAAGCAATACCAATACATCTACTCACAAAACTATGAAGAGGGGCATTGCAACAGGATGTGGATCTTTTGAGAGAGGGCTCCCCAAGGTTATGTTACACATGATTACAAATCAACCGTGTTATCATTTGAACAGTGGCGATATTCCTTGAATCCCTTGGTGAAAATGACTGTATTTGGAGAAACAGTGTATGAGTTAATATAGAAGAGGAAAGAGGACTGATTTGGTACTAACAGGTCATTAGCTCTACAGATACAGCTATTTAAGAGTGAGACTCATTAATCCGTGTTAATGGTTTGCCAAATTTAAAACCCTTTCTCTTTCATACATTACACACAAAAAATAACTCTCCTAGCCATGCTGTTGGATGTCATTCTATTAGATAGTGTCTTTTACAGATTTAAAGTTTCTATTGTTTTATGTATTTATGCATTCATCCAAAAATGTGTATTGAGTGCTGTATATATACTAGTATTCTTCTGGACACTGATGGAAGTAAGATAGGAAAGTTCTTTGTATTTAAGGGGCTGTCTCATAGAGAAGACAGAAATGAAAGGAGCAATATTACACTTTTATGATTTTATGTCAGAGGAATAGGATGCTGTGGATGTAGTTAAATATAGATCAGAGACAAGAAAAACTTCCCAGGGGGGAAAATATTTAAGGGAGATGTAATGTATGCATAGGAATTGGGTAGATAAAAGGGTGAGTTTTACCTAGATTTCCGTATAACTGACATGTATACTGTTTGATAATTTATACCATATCTTTACATTTATTATCAAATTAGAGATGTTTAACCCCCTTGAGAGAAAGTTAGGTTTGGGATTATTGTCCCATGAGAGATCTGAGAGAAAAGAAGTTAAGGAGAGTGAGACTAGGCAAGACTTGATAGCTGAAAAATGTCCGTTAGAACTCAGAGTCAGAATTTGAATGCTATTCACCATGATAATTCAACAAAACCATATGAAGAAATTGGCTTACTCATTTTCAGGCATGATTGAATTATAAAACTCTTTCTCTAGGAAAGTACATTTTACAACCCATTATTTTTAAGTTTACTTATTTTGAGGGGGGTGAAGTGGCAGAGAGAGGGAGAGAGAGAGAGAAAGAGAGAGAGAGAATCCCAAGCAGGCTCCACACTGTCAGTGCAGAGCCTGATGTATGGCTTGAACTCATGCACTGTGAGATCATGACCTGAGATGAAACCAAGAGTCAGACGCTTAACCAGCTGAGCCACCCAGGATCCCCTGTATAACCCACTTTAATCAGATGCCTAACTTCACCTTCTGCTCACAATTAAATGCCCCTTTATCTTCTGAAAGAGAATATACTATCAACAGGAATATGGGACTTTGTTTCATAAACTAGTGGTACTCTACCACACTGGAAATAAAAGCTCCCAAGAAGATATATTGGTCCTCTTCATCAATATAGCCAGGTACCCGTGATTTTCTCAGCTTTGAAATCATGGTGCAGCATCACAAGGTGTTGAGAGTGAAAAAGCTCTTATTTAAAGCACAAATATCTGTGACAGTAGCAGCATCATGTAACATAGAACTGGCCAGGGAAATTGGTTTTTGAATAATTGTTTTTAATGCATTTCCCTTCACCAACAGTAATAAATATCTCTCTGGTAGAAATACACCAGGAGTCCTGGGTCTTCGACATTTCCATAAGTCAGTAGTGTTGCCATGGAAAGACTCAGTTTCCTGGTACCCTCCATCGCAGCGAAGCAGCCTGGGGCTGAATAACAGCAAACTGGAGTTCAGGTTGTTTGCCTCATTCTCCCACCCTTCACCAAGATTCTTTTGCCTGAATCAACTTCCCAATTCCCAGCTCTGAAACAGAAGTTGTTTTTCTTCAAGAATCCCTATAAACCAAAGCTCTATATAGCAGAGACAGTGACCAATGTGCTCATGGCTGCAGACACACACCAAACAGGACATTTAGCATGCTCATTCAGAAGCACTTACTGAAAAATTATGCAGCTCCTCCTTTTGCCAGGACTATTGTGACACACTAAGAACACAATAGGGAAGACAGGCACACTCCCATAGTCTAGAGGATTAGACTCGAATGAATCTAATCAGTACATAAACAAATGTCAGTTCTGTGAAGACTTATACGAGATAAAGAGAAAAAATGCTAGTAGAATATATAATAGGTGAGCCTGACTTAGTCTGGGGAGGGGGGGATACAAAAGTCTCTCTCAGGAAAATAATTTTTGGGATGAGATGTAAAAGATGGTAGACATTACCAATCTAAGAGGAGGAGAAAGAACATTTCAGACAGACATGATTCAGAACTGAGCATGATGTGTTTTTGTAGCTGGCAGTGGTTTGCCGTAGGTGAATAATCAGTGTTATTTAGGGCTATATCATATTGAAGGGTACAATTCAGCCAGCTAGAGTGTGGAATGTCAACATACAGATGGCAAGGCATGCAATAACTGAGATAATATGAATGGGTATAGATGATTCAGGGATGGAGTCAAGAATGGAGACTTGAGGGAAATAGCAATATTTAAAAAGACTGAGGCAAACGGATCACCTGACTAAGGTGTCACAAAACTCTAAGGAACAGAACATTTTCACAAGAAAGGGGAAGAAAACAATGACACACAGCAGGGTTTTGAAAAGCACCCATTAAAATTTGTCAATAATATGGTGGTTGACTTTACATAAAGAGACTTCAACAGAGTGACAACACAAAACCCTTACAGACTTGACGTATAGAGAATGGTATCTAAAATGTCAGAGAACGGGGCGCCTGGGTGGCTCGGTTGGTTGAGCATCCGACTTTGGCTCAGGTCATGCACGATCTTGTGGTCTGTGAGTTGGAGCCCTGCGTTAGCTCTGTGTCGACAGTTTGGAGCCTAGAGCCTGCTTTGGATTCTGTGTCTCCCTCTCTCTCTGTCCCTCCCCTACTCGTGCACTGCCTCTTTCTCTGTCTCAAAAATAAATAAAGATTAAAAAATGAATAAAATGTCAGAGAAAAGCAAAAGAAAATACAAATTTGTTCAAAAAATCAGAGGTACTAAGCAAGAATATGCATAATCTGTCTCACTATCTCTAAGCAATATAGTACAATTGCAAGAGTAGAGTGTGGATTCTGCCACCTCCTAGCTGTGTGACCTTGGATATATCAACTCAATTCTTTTTTTTTCTTTAATTTAAGTTTATTTATTTAGAGGTGGGGGGGGAGAAAGCATGAGTCAGAGAAAGGCAGAGAGAGAGAGAATCCCAAGCAGGCTCTGCACTGTCAGCACAGAGCCCCACACGGGGCTCGAACCCATAAACCATGAGATCATGACCTGAGCTGAAGTTGGACACTTAACCAACTGAGCCACCCAGGCGCCCCTGAACTCAATTCTTTGTACCTCAGTTTCACATCTGAAGCAGGTTAATAATCATATCTACTTCCCAGGATGGTTGTAAGGAAGAACACAGAAAATGGAGGTTAACAGTGTATTGGAAAGTGTAATGGGCTGTACAAATGCTTGTCATCATTTTCCCCATAAAAGCAGAGAACAGGACGTAGATCTTATTTAGAGATTATGGGTAAGTTGTCTCAGCATGTACCAATATTTGCAGCAGTGTTTATAAAGAACCCAAGTGGAAAATAGAATTGCTTCCCTGGTTATATTGTATTGGTTACTGATAAACATTTTTCACATTATTTTTTTTAACAGGAATCTAGGAAATTTTTCTAAAAATACCATATATATTTTAAGATAACCATAGTGTCATAAGTTAAGTTTTGGGATCTGGTGAAAAAAGGGTACTTGATTTCCTTCTTGCCAAATGTCTTTCTGTTATCATAATTTCATGACATGCATAAGAATGACTCACAGAACTAGGAGAGAGAAGCCAAGCTATTGGTGGCATCTTTTGAAGAAGTGGTTTAGGAAGAAAGTGTCTAAATATATTGAAAATATATTTGGAGTAACTAAGAGCTTAAGAAAGGAAAACAAGTGAAATTCCTTCTTTATTTTGCCATTTTCTATAAAAATGTTCATTATTGTATCATCTACTCAAAAAAGTAAAACATACATTTAGAAAAGTATAATAATATACCCAAGAAAACATTATTCATCTTTTCATAGTAATTAAAATCAAAGAATCAGAGTTTTTAAAATTTTTTAAAATTTATCTATCTAGCACAATAGTAAATGTACGACATGATTTCTAATTAAGTGAAAAACAGGAGGACCACAAAATGATAGTCTCTGCAACATAGAAACATCTGCATGTAGGAAGACATTGACTGATAACATCCCAAAAGAGAAGGGTCTCAAGGCTGTAGGATTTTGTTAAATTGTTGCTAAGTGTTAGGCTTTTAATATCTTTTTGAATGAAATTTTTAAAATGTACTTTTTGATACTGGAGTTTGAGTAGTTAATTGAACCAGGACTTACACAGTATTTCTGTAGGTAGTTAAATTCACTTTCTCGACTACTTTTAAATATTCTACATTTATCCGCTACCCCTTCTTCTTTGGGAAATAATTAAGAACATTAATGTCATCGAACTGGTACTATTTCAACTTTCTGCCATCTAATCTACATCTCACCATATCTTCTCCTATCTTTTCTTCTTTGTCTCCCATTAGATACAGAAGGTATCTATCTGAAGTCTCAGAAGCCCAACTCAGTCATGCTCAAAGCAGAGTACATTGGCTTATTTATCTGAGGACTGAGCTGACTTTCATTACAATCCTATCCAACAATATCATCAGGGCTCATTCCTCAGTCTCACTCTGTGTTACACTTGGGTGTTTGTGCTATGTTCTTTGTTTTATCATATTCTCAAAGGAGGCCTTCATTATTCAAAAGTCTAAGGGCTGCAGATCTAAAGACCGAGACTGTGTATGAAATGAGAGAGAGATTGCACTGATATTAAAGAAATAAGTTTCACACTTATCTTGTAAGCATGCTGCTTCTCATTCAATTACCAGTCAGTATAAGGTGGGTAGGGAATCAAGTATGTGCTTAGCATTAAATCATGTTATGCGTTCTAAGAGACAAATAACTTGGGATATTTTTCAAAAACCTTGGGGAAAACTTTTGATGATCTCCTCAATTTGTTAAAGGGAGCTGATTTATCACATTTAGAAATTTAGGGCTATCAATTTCTTCTCCTCTCTCTCATTCCCTTTTTTAGTTCCTTCTTCCTTCCCTCATCAATGAGTACTGTCTTATTTATTGCTTTTAATGGTTGCACAATATCTTATATTATTATAAATAAATATATAATTTAATTACCTTTTCCCTATTTTGCATAGTATCATTTTTTCTACAATACAGATACTGAAATTTCTTTTTCCCCCTTTTTTAAAAAGTTTTTTATTCATTTTGAGAGGGGGATGAGGCGCTGAGAGAGGGAGAGAAAGAATCCCAAGCAAACTCTGCACTACCAGCATAGAGCCTGACATGGGACTGGAACTCATGAACTGGGAGATTATGAACTGAGCTGAAATCGAGTTGGATGCTTAACTGACTGAGCCACCCGGGCATCCTTAAATAAATTTCTTTATATATAAATCTTGATGTGCTAGTGTCCCTATTTCTATAGAATGAATTTCCCAAATGAAGATTTTTGGAAATATTGCATGAGCAGCACACATTTTTCACAAAGACGATTTATAGGTTGAATACCCAGTCTTACTAAAGGCATGAAACTTCCTCTCAACAGAACAATGTTATTTCTTAACCTCTAAATAATTTTATTTCCAAGTTTCGTCCAAAAAAATGAATATTCAGAGACAATGGGATTATTTCATTAGAGTATTTAGCAAAAATTTTAAACTGGTTCTTTGCTTATTGCTGGTCAAGGGCCATTAGCTCTCTTCCTTCTCATGTTTTGCTTCCAAATCTTGCCACCTTTTTACTTTGGATAAAAAAATGACTACTTTTGGTTCTTTTATAACTTCGTGTCTTTCTTAGGGTGAATTCACTTTACAGAGGGGATCACTGCACCATTTACCCATTTCGTGTGAGATTGCCTTGTAGGCTTCAGAAAAATGTTTCATTCCCATGGGGAATTCTCAGAAAACAAACACCTCAGACTACCTAGCTCCAGACTTGTCTGCCAATTTTGGATGCCTTTATCTGTTTTGAATACTTAGTTTTTCTCCCATAATATCAATGATGACAATCAATATTTTAAACACTTCATGTACTTTATCTCATTTTATTCTCTCAAAACAATCATCTGAGGCAGGTGGTCTTGCAATTCCCTGGATAAATGTGTGAAGTGGGTTAAGCAATGGTTAACATTACTTGGTTAAGTAATCTGCTCAGGGCCAGAGTTAGTAGGTTGCAGAGTCTACTTCATACATTGTGGACTGAACTCGGGACATATGGACTACAGCCTATACACTTAACTTCTAAGCACTACTGCTTGGAACAGTGTTGACTTCCAGTAGATACTTAAAATTGTCATCATTCAGAGAGGATTGAGAAAGACATCTACTCTTCACTGTAGACAAGGACAACAGGGATTTCCCAGGTCTCCTTGGTGAATTGGTCCAGGAATGGATTTTGGGAGAGAGAATTTACTAAGACCCAGCGTCTATCAGTTTGTTAAATATATAGTCATGGGTCCCCTGTTCCAGTGCTACTGTATATGTAACTTTATTTATTTATTTATTTATTTAATGTTTATTCATTTTTGAGAGAGAGAGAGAGAGAGAGAAAGAGAGAGGCAGAGAGAGAGGGAGACACAGAATCTGAAGCAAGCTCCAGGTTCTGAGCTGTCAGCACAGAACCCGACATGGGGCTTGAACCCACGTGAGATCATGACCTGAGCTGAAGTCAGATGCTTAACCAACTGAGCCACCCAGGTGCCTCTATGTAACTTTATATATTTAAATATATATACACATATATATGTATATAACACACACATATATATGTATATGTCATATATATATATATGTATATGACAGCAATAAAACAGCTTTGTTTATACTTTCAAGAGTCAATCCACTACTGTCTAAACTCAAGAGGAATCATAAAAGGGCAAGTCATTATCAAATGAATGCTGCCCTAGAAGGAAGTTCAGTAGGCATTTTATGTTTTCTATTGTTTTGGTCTTGAACTGTCTGTATTGCTTTACTCTGGTTCTAATTGAACAAACGCCCTTCCACTCAGATTAGGGCTTATTTCTAAGTAATGGAAATCACAACTCCTCTTAGCTCTGTTTCAGTCCTTGATTTCCAAACTTGAAGCTTCTGGTGACATTTGGGCTTTGGCAATATTGTCAAATGCCACTGTTTGGCCTTTTAGCCACTATATGGTCAATTATTTCTAATTGTTGCCAACAACCTAACCTTAGGAGAGAATTGTTGGAAAAATTAATGACTCTTACTATCAGGTCCCCTTAAGTTCTCTTATTTATCCTTATTTCTGGGTATCATTACTCCAAGAAATCTTCTGGGGTGGAACACGTCTATCTGTCATGAGGGTGGCACACCCCATCTCTAGAGGGACAGAAGCCCCTGTGCTCAGGAACTTTCTGGATCCTGACACTATGGATTTCTTCATCTGGCTGTACATTATCCTTTATTATATCCTTTATAGTAAACTGGTGAATGTAAGTGTTTCCCTGAGTCCTGAGAGCCATTCCAACAAATTACCAAACCCAAGAAAGGAGTCATGGAAATACTGATTTATAGCTGGTATGTCAGAAGTACAGGTGACAACCTGGAATTTGTGATTGGTGCCTGAAATGGGGGCAGTCTTGTGGGACTGGGCCCTTACTTAAACTGTGGGATCTGATGTTAACTCCAGGCATCTAATGTCAGAACTGAATTAAATTGTAGAACACTTGGCTGGTGTCAGAGAATCGCTTGATGTGTGGGAAAACCTACGCATTTGGTGTTAGAAGTGTTGTGTGGCAGCACTGTGAGAGTAAAGAAGAAATGTAAGAGTGTGTTTTTCCTGTGCAAGTATATTAACAAATAGTCCTGTGACTAGAATACAAACAAGAGAATAAGAAGAATAGGCAATATTCAGGTCTAAAGCCACTGCTGGTTACAAAATGTACCCAAGTACATTGCAAAGGAGGGATTACTTACTGAATGAAACAGGGTAGAGAGAAGACCTGGATTTGGTTTCCTCTTTGCATTAACCTGCTGTGTGATACATAAATTATCTTTCTGGGCCTATTTCCTTATAGTGGAAAAAGAATTAATGCAATCTACTTTGTAAGAGTTCTGGAAATTCCCTTTAATTCTAAACTATTTCCGTATATGTTCAGAAATAGTTGCTACTATTTCTTGAGCCTTTATTATATTTCAGACTCTGTGCTAAGAATTTGACAAACACTGTCATTATTTGTGCTCAGGAAAACTCTGTGAGGCAAGTATATTCATTATAATCATTTTGAGGATGAGAAAACTAAAGCTCAGAGAAGTGAAGCAGTGTTCCCAAGGTCTCATGGCTGGGAAATGTTGGAGCCAGAATTTGACAAACTCTCATACTTTCAACCTTGTCATCTACCCAGCACAAGGATACACTATATAAATACGTACATATATCCATATTTAATTTTCTACACATAAAATGGTACACAGGTCATTCTAAGAAGTGTTTTCATTTTTCAAATTTTCTTATCATAAATTAATGGAGCCTGAGATCCCCAAACAGTTATTGTTAAGTGAAAATATTACAGAAAAAAGATACTCCCAACTTTGCAATCCCTTTCTTAGTATTCGCGCATCTCTTAACTGGCAACAGAGGAGAATACCAAAAAGAAGTTGAAATGCCTATTAGCTGTCTAATGAAAATTTATCTAATAAACTTACCAGAGTGCATAGATACTATTTAAAATCTAACCAAGAACAAAGACATTTATTTATGGTTGTTTGAAAAAGAACACTAACAGACATCAACGTAAGATCCCAAGAAAACCCAGAAATCTGAATGAAACGGCCACATTTTCGGTAAGAACAGAATACCCAAAGCTAGTCTATGTGCCTTGATGATGCCTTAATCCTTTATGTCTTGGAAGTACCTGAAGAATCCTCTTAGCATAATATGTTATTCAATTGTCTAAATTATGACAAATTCACTTTTCTCAAAGTTTGAAAGAAAACGAAACAGGGCTGTGAAAAAAACAAGCTCCAGATAGTTTCTATCACTCTTGTGGGCAAAACTCTCTGCAGCTGTAAAGGAAAATGTTTCTTTATTCCCATCTCATATAATGATGCAGGTGGGCTGGTTAAGAAGAGATAATTAGATGTTAATTAAATATTTTAAGAAGTCAAATATTTCAGGCTTTATTTCAACTGAGGAGAAGGGGCTCACAGTAAGAAAGTTTTATACGTTGAAACATGGGCATTTTGGAGGCAAATGTCTGAACCAGCAGGCATGTTTACACCTTTTCCATTTAACACATTTTACAAAGATGACCTCTTGAGAACCATCTCCAGTCTACTGCTCTTAATTTCCTGCCTCCTCCTGATTTCGATAATGGGTTTGAGTACTACAGCTATGCTGTAACATGAGACGCACAGTCTCTATACCTTGCCTACACTTCTCTCACAACGGATGAGGTAATACCATCAGCCACGGCATGTAATCTCTCCTATCCATCCTAGATTAAAATGTGCCCTCATCTTTCACTCATCTTGCACTCGCTATAACCTTTTTGTCTTTTATTTCTCTAATATTGGGAAGCAGGGCATAGGTTCTATTGCGACTAATTATTTTAACAGTATTTCAATGACCTCATGGAGTCACTGGAATCATTACATTCCTACTCCCATGTCACTCTTAAGTATATTTATTTCAATTCATGATCAAGAAAAACAAACGAAAAACAAAAACAAAAAGAAACTTCCTAACTCAGTCACCGCCAGACAACTCTCCTCTGAAGCTGTCAAACTCTACTAAAACAGCAATCTTTTTACTGTGGCTACCCCCACAAGAACAGCTATGTTTCACCTAATATTTGTCTTGAATTCAGTAACAATGAGGCCGTTTAAGATGCATTTTGTTTTTAAACAAAAGGCCAATGGGAGCACACCGAAGGAACGTAAATAGGAAGGAAATATAGAATATGAAAACATTAAACTCCTCTAAGAAGGATCCAGAATCATCAGCGAGCAATTAACAGGTTGCTGGTGAGTGGTTAGGGCATGTGGAGCATGGTGCCCCATCACATGCAACCCCGTGACCAATTAACTCATGTATCGGAATGAACTATTCATCCCTACAGCCATGCTGCTCAACATGGGGTCTACATATTAGAGAAGTCTAAGAGGAGG
Organism: Neofelis nebulosa; assembly: GCF_028018385.1. Taxonomy (NCBI): domain Eukaryota; kingdom Metazoa; phylum Chordata; class Mammalia; order Carnivora; family Felidae; genus Neofelis; species Neofelis nebulosa. Next base: position 94,630,532 of record NC_080791.1, read on the forward strand.
TAATTATAGAAATTGAGAGCTAACACAGGGAACTTTCATATAAACATAACATATATTGTATGTCATTTGAATTTATATTTCGTGTGTGTGTGTGTGTGTGTGTGTGTGTGTGTATGTGTGTTTAATGTTTATTTATTTTGAGAGAGAGAGAGACAGAGAATCCCAAGCAGGCTCTGTGCTCTCAGCACAGAGCCCCATGTGGGGCTCAAATTCATGAACCGTGCATGAGATCATGACCTGAGCTGAAATCAAGAGTCAGACACTTAACAGAGTAAGCCACCCAGGCACCCCTGAATCTAAATTTTTAAGCTTGTATTTTAAACTTTGTATACTCTCTGTCCCAAAAATAAATAAAAAACGTTGAAAAAAAAATTTATAAAAAAAGGGGCGCCTGGGTGGCGCAGTCGGTTAAGCGTCCGACTTCAGCCAGGTCACGATCTCGCGGTCCGTGAGTTCGAGCCCCGCGTCAGGCTCTGGGCTGATGTCTCAGAGCCTGGAGCCTGTTTCCGATTCTGTGTCTCCCTCTCTCTCTGCCCTTCCCCCGTTCATGCTATGTCTCTCTCTGTCCCAAAAATAAATTAAAAACGTTGAAAAAAAAAAAAATTTATAAACTTTGTATATGTGTGTGTATTCATTTTTATTGTATTATATGAACTACTGGTCTGATAGAGAACGGGAGAAAAACCAGTTCTCACCACAGGATAGTGAGAAAACACTGTCAAGAAGATCAAGTATTCCTTAGCCAGCTTTGTATTCCCTCATGGCACCCTAAAATATAATAAAACCTGTTTTTAAGAACCTATTACCCTCACACTTGATATTTTCCATGTGTTACTCAATTTTTACTTTGTTTCTTATATATCCTAGGATAGGTGATTTCACATGTCAAATTGACTAGACCATGGCGTGCCCAGATTAAACATTATTTCTGGGTGTGTCTGTGAGGGTGTTTTTTTTTAAATATTTTATTTATTTTTGATAGAGACAGAGCACAAGTGGGGGCGGGGCAGAGAGAGAAGGAGACACAGAATCTGAAGCAGGCTCCAGGCTCTGGGCTGTCAGCACAGCGCCCGACGTGGGGCTCAAACTCACAAACTGAAAGATCATGACCTGAGCTGAAGTCGGATGCTTAACCAACTGAGCCACCCAGGTGCACCGAGGGTATTTCTTGGTGAGATTAGCATTTGAATTGGTGGACTCTCTAAAGTAGATCACCTATCCCTGCCTGACTGTTAAGCTGGAGCATTCATCTCCTGCCCTTGGGTGGAGATTTACACCATTGGCTCCCGTTTCTCAGGCCTTCAGACTTAGTCTGGAATGGCACCAGCAGTTTCCTGGGTCTTCACCTTGGAGACCATAGGCTGTGCTTCTTAGTCTCCATTAGTACATAAGCCAGGTCCCCATAATAAATCTCCATATGTGTGTTTGTGGTGTGTGTGTATGTGTGTGTGTAAAATACTGGTTATAATAATAATATAAACTGATTCTATTTCTTTGGAAAACCCTAATACAGGGGCACCTGGGTGGCTCAGGTCATGATCTCACGGTCCGTGAGTTCGAGCCCCGCGTCGGGCTCTGTGCTGACAGCTCAGAGCCTGGAGCCTGTTTCAGATTCTGTGTCTCCCTCTCTCTGACCCTCCCCTGTTCATGCTCTGTCTCTCTCTGTCTCAAAAATAAATAAATGTTAAAAAAAAAATTAAAAAAAAAAAGAAAACCCTAATACATACCTCAAGACAAAAAGTAAGTAAAATGGCTAGAAAACCAGGTACAACCCACATTCATGCTTTGTCATTCCAACATCTAGTCAGAGCTTCAGCTTACAAAGAAAAACGCCATTGCACACCTAAATCCCTAACTTCAATTCATTTTGATACTAAACTTATTCTCAGGAGCCTTTTGCTACTTGTGTGGCAGAACTCGAAGAGAAGAGGAGGAAATCTTTTTGCCTGCCTGGAATTCAGATTGGAAAATATTCAAATGTAAATCTCCCTGGGCTCTTCCAATTGAATGTAGGCAAATTCAGTTACCTCATATTAACCCCAATCTAAGGTACCAGGAAATCATGCCCAGAGACCTCTCTGGGCAGACTTTCTATTAGATGGTAAAAAGAACTAAGCCAGGATTCAAAACCAGTGGAAACAGCATTTGCTTAAAGAGCCCCTAATTCTAGATAACAGTTTCAGAATATCCCGCAATGAGAGAAAGGCCCATTCTTTAAGTGATCATGCACAAGGTATTTTTCTCTTCAACCCAACTGTGAGCTTTTGAGGGAGTGCTAAATATATTCCTAAATATTGCAACACCCATTGCTGGTCACTTCTTCCCCTATGCTAACTTAACTTCCTTGAATATGTTTCTCCTGTTGCAATTTCCATGAGGGGCAACATGAAGTACAGAAGAACATACAGTCAGTTCTAGAAACCAACAACCTTGGGTTAATTTTCTAGTCTGCATAAACTGTGGCAGTTTGAAAATCAAGACGCACAGGTAAGACGTAGTCAGGCAACAGGAAAAACAAAACGAAAAAGGCCACACACAAATATTCTGAAGATGGGTGGGGTGGGAAGGAAGGAGGGGTTGTTGAGGAAAGCATTGGTAAAGATGAGCAAGTCTTTCTGTAGCTAAATTCTTAGGAATGACAGACACATATTGATGAAGCAGAGTAAAACGTGTGAGACACAAGCGGCAAATAGGTGAGGAGAGACTAATTTACGATGGGAAAAAATAGTAGATAAGGTTCTGTTCTTGACCACCTAAGCAGGTAGCTATGCACCGATTTTTATTTTTTTTAAGTTTATTTATTTTGGGAGAGAGCAAGAGAGAGAACTCAATGGGGAGGGGCAGAGAGAGAGGGAGAGAGAATCCCAGGCAGGCTCCGCACTAACTGTGAGATCCTGACCTGAGCGGAAACCAAGAGTCAGTCTCTTCACCGACAGCCACCCAGGCGACCCTACAAACATATACTCTATTTGATCAGCAAGTCTCCCATTTTCCTTGACATTATTTTTAAATGTTTATAAATGAAATATTTAAAAACTGGCTGTAATTTGACTTTCCTACCTCAACACGTATCCTTCACATACTGTGCACAACTGGATATTACACTGGAGCCAATTTGGAGCAATTGCTTTTCTGTAACATCCTTGAGATGTTAAATACTGTGATAATTAAATGAAGCAATTCACTCTTTAGTCCTGAGTTGTTAGTCTAGTCCAGGGTCAGCAAACTTTTACTGCAATGAGTCAGAGAGTAAACATTTCCGTCTATAATAAGGGCCCTATGGTCACTGTTGCAACAACTGAATTCTGCTGCTCTAATGCAAAACCAGCCTTAGGCAATTTGCAAACAAATGATCATGGCTAATGTGTTGCTATAAAGCCTTGTTTACAAAAATAGCCAGCAGGCTGGAATTGACCCAGGTGCTAAAGTTTACTGACCTTTGGTATAGTGTCTGGCATGTAATAAATGCTCAAGAAATGTAAACTCTTTATGAGTTTATGAGCTACCAGTTCTCTCCCTTTAGAAGGGTATTCTCTCCTCCTCTGACTGCTCTGCTTCTCCAGGAAGCTCCTCCTCAACTTTCTCGCATGAATCTTTCACCTGCATCTCCAGGCATATTTTCCACTATTATTTTTGTTATTATAATCCCCAACTTGTTTCCATTGATTGCTATTTTCAATGTGCCAGGGTACAATACTCACTGCTCTAAAAACATTATCTTATTTAATCTTTACAAAGTACTTTGCAGGGGGTGCCTAAGTGGCTCAGTCCATTAAGCATCCAATTTCAGCTCAGGTCATAATCTCACCATTCATGGGTTCGAACCTCACATTGGGCTCTGTGCTGACAGCTAGGAGCCTGGAGCCTGCTTCAGATTCTGTGTCTCCCTCTCTCTCTCTGCGCCTGCCCGGCTTGTGCTCTGTCTCTCTCAAAAACAAATAAACATTAAAAAAAAAAAGAATGAAAATATTCTTCTCAAACAAAAATTGAATATTATAGCCCCTAAACGATTATTTTGTACACTATATCCTCTAATCATAATGTAGTTAATTAGGTATTGTTTCAGAAATACAAGTAGAGGAAAAAATGTGAACCCAGAAACTTAAGTAAAAGTATACATTATTAAATAATGGAAGTTAAAAATGATATTATCCTGGAAACTATAATGAAAAATTAAAAATTCCTTCATTTCAAATATGTGAGATTATGTTCAACTGAATTACACAGCTATTATTGAGACAAGCATTCATCATCACAAGCAAAAAAAAAAAAAAAAAAGAAAAACAGAAACAACCAAAAGGAGACAGAAAGAAGAAACTGGCAGATACAAAAAAATAGATGTAAAAAAGTATAATATTTTCAATGTTGATTATTTGAAAGATTAGTAAAATAAACAGATCTCTGCTAACACTGATCAAGAGAAAAATAGATAACACAGTATAGGTAATAACAAAAATGAAAAGATGCAAAATGAAAGACAGACATGGTATGATTTTTAAATTGTCACAAAAGATTCTGATAAGAAACTTTATGCCAATAACTTTGGAAACTTGGATGAAATCTATAGTAGCTAAACAAAATATGTCATTTCAAAAAATTTTAAAGGTTTATACCTGCCTGCAAATCTAAAATATAATTAATCATGGGTGCCTGGATGGCTCAGTCAGTTAAGCGTCCGACTTTGGCTCAGGTCATGATCTCACGATTCATGGGTTTGAGCCCTGCTTCCGGCTCTGTGTTGACAGCTCAGAGCCTGGAGCCTGCTTCAGATCTGTTTCTTCTTGTCTTTGCCCCTCCCCTGCTTGAGCTCTGTCTCTCTCTCCCAAGAATAACTAAACATTAAAAATTTTTAAAAAAATATATAATTAATCAGTTTAGAGAAAAAAGAAAAAAGAAATTCAATAAAAGGCCCCAGATTGTTACTGGTGATTTCTTTAGAAAACATTTAAAAAATAAGTATTTTTAATTTTGTATGAAGACTTCTAATAGTTGAAAAAGAAACAATATTCTCAAAATTCTTTCATGATACTACCATAACCTTCATTCCAATGTAAGATAAGAACTATATGATAAAGGACAATTAAAGATCAACATCCACTAAAAATATAGATGCAAAAGTCATAAATATTACCCAACCAAATACAGCTACAAAATAAAATTATACTGATAACTACATTTGTATTTAGATCTGTGAAAAAAACATGGCTTTGAATTAGAAATTATATTAATGTCATTCACAAAGTATCAGTTTAAAAGAGTCAGATCATTTCATCACATAGATTCTGAACAGTAGTCAATACTAATTTATGGTTTAAAAGAAAATTAATCTTAATAAGCAAATAATGCAAAACAACTTTCATAATTACCTTATATCACTGCAAAACATAATATTTATGAATAAAAATTTTAAAGCATTGCCTCTTGATTGTGGAATCAGTCAAAGATGTTATTTTCATGGTCTCTAGTCAACACTGTGCTGACAATCTTATCCAGGGGTGTAAACATCAAAGTTATAAGAATTGAAACCCGAGGCGCCTGGGTGGCTCAGTCGGTTGAGCGCTGACTTCGTCTCAGGTCACGATCTCGCGGTCCGTGAGTTCGAGCCCCGCATCGGGCTCTGTGCTGACAGCTCAGAGCCCGGAGCCTGTTTCAGATTCTGTGTCTCCCTCTCTCTGACCCTCCCCCATTCATGCTCTGTCTCTCTCTGTCTCAAAAATAAGTAAACATTAAAAAAAAAAAAATTAAAAAAAAAAAAAAAGAATTGAAACCCAAGGGAAAAAAATATCATTCCACTCAGAATATATGAAAATGTAGTTATGAGGGGCGCCTGGGTGGCTCAGTCAGTTAAGCATCTGACTTCAGCTCAGGTCATGATCTTATGGTTTGTGGGTTCCAGCCCCGAGTCAGGCTCTGTGCTGACAGCTTGGAGACTGGAGCCTGCTTCGGGTTCTGTGTCTCCCTCTCTCTCTCTCTCTCTGTCCCTCCCCTGCTCACACTCTGTCTGTCTCTCTCTCTCAAAAAATAAGTAAACATTAAAAAACATTAAAAAAAAAAAGAAAATGTAGTTATGAAAAAAGAATATCAATAAACATTCAAATAGATGTAGTAAGAGTTTTCACCAAGGTTGCTAGATATAAATAAAATCCATATTCAAAACACAATAGCGGCTAGAGGGGGAGTTCCAGATCTGCAATGGCAGTGTAAGCCCATTACCACCTATCTCTCCCAACTAAAAATTCTGAACAAAAAATATACAATCAAAAATAGCAACAGCAGCAACTACATAGTATTATGAAAATAAACACAAGAAGGTGGATTGTGAAGGAGAATTGAAATTAAAGAAGCACTGTACATGAACCCAGAGTATTTAAGTTCCCTACATTTTTGTTTTTGTTATTATTATTATTATTATTATTATTATTATTATTATTTTGTATCCAGATTTTGTCCTAAATATAAATCCCATTCCAGAGCCTGGCATCTCGAAGGTCTAGTAAAACCCCATATTTCTGACTTAGAGGAATGAAGAAATAGAACTCTTAGAGGTACAACATCTAATTTAACTCTTGAGCTACCCATCTATGGGATGGATCCAAACCACTGCAGCAAAGGCTTAGAAATAAGAACCAAATTATCATGGTTAGGGTGCAAGACATAACTTTCAGCCTAAACCTAATGAAGTTGAAAAACAAAAACATCCACATTCTCCAGAAAATACTAATAGGATCCAGGACCTATACATCACAAACTTCATAAAGTACAGGGTATAATCTGTAATTACTCAGCATGCAAAGAACCAGGGATCTGATTGTCTAAGGGTAGACAACCAACCAGTGTTGACTTCAAGATATTTAGATGTACAAACTATCTGACAAACCCTTTAAAGTTACTTTAACTATGCCTCATTAGGTAAATAAAATCCTCATTTATTTTAAATGAATAGAAAACCATCTGAATAGTGCTATATGTATTAAAGAAATTGAAGTTTCTATCAAAAACCTTCCCCCACCAAAACAGCAGGCTCATATGGTTTCACTAGTGAGTTCCACCAAATATTCACAAGGAGATTATACTACTCTTATATCAACATTTTCCATAAAAAGGAGATGCAATGATTATTGCTCATCATAATCCTAATATCAAAACATGATAAAGACATTTTAAAAATTAAAAACCCATAGTCTTCATGAATTTATATCTAAAAATCTAAATCTAAAACATTAATATTGAATCTAAGAATATATAGGATAATATGCCATAACCAAATAGGATTTATTCCGGAAACTCAAGACAGTTAAACATTCAGCAATCAGTAATGTATCATATCAATGGAATAAAGAAGAAAAAAAGCATATTACCAATTCAATAAATGTATACAAATCATTGGCAAAATACAAAAAATATTATGATAAAAAAACATGATGCATGCCAGTAATAGTAGGGAAATTCCTCAAACTGATAAAAGACATCTAAAACAACAACATTACCATCTACATTATATTTAATAATAAAAAACTGAATTGTTGGAGTCGTTACATTCCCTGAAATTGCGAATACAATGAGCCTGTTTTCACCACTTAAAAAATAGGTGAGAAAGAAAGGTAGAAAAACTCTCCTTATTTTCAAAAATGATATAATTTCTTGCATAAAAAGTCTCAGAGAATCTACAAAATAACTATTGGAACTAATAAGAACATTGAGCAAGTTTTCAAGATAAAAAGTTAATATACAAAAAAAGCAATTGTATTCTAACATGCAAGTAATAAACTATTGGAAAGCACATTTTAAAAACATGTAAAACACCTATGAATAAATCTCTGAAAGATGTCTGAGATCACTATACTAAAAATTACAAAATGCTATTGAAATTAAAGAAGATCTAACTAAATAGAGAGTTACAACATGATCATGAATTGGAAGACCTCCCCAAAACTCCCAATCTCCAATCCATTGGGAATTTTTATAGCAATTGCTATCCTGATTCTAAAATTCGTAAAGAACCCAGAATGCAAGGGATCCAGAATAAAGTAAACTTAAAGAAGATATATGAAGAATCCAGAATAAGCGAAGCAACTTTGAAGAAGAACAAAGTTGGAGGACTTATGGAACTTGGTTCTGAGGCTTACCTCAAAAAGCTATGGTAAACAAGACATTTGGTAGTAACATAAAGAAAGACTTATAGATCAGCATCTCAGAGAAGATAGCCCAGAAATAGACCCGCACGTGTTAATTCCACTTATTTTCGACAAAGATGCTAAAACAATTGAATGGGGGAAAGAAACTGTTTTAGAATCCCTCCCGAAGCTTTGCAGTGGCTCCAGGTTACTGCTTACCTTAGCACCATCTTGAGAAGTATTTCTAACCATCTCCTCTGTTGCTCGACCCCACATCTTTGTGTTTATTAATTTCTTCTCAACTTTTGGTGGAATCTACCTGTACCTTTTTAGAAGGGGTGCACTATATATACATAGATTTTCTTGAGATTCTGCAGGCTTCTAAATGTCCATCAAACAGACTGGAGTATATCCGTACAATAAAAAATTCTGCAGAAATAAAAAAGAAGATAATACTATAAACAGAACAACACGGATGAATCTCAGATATTTTGCTAGAACAAAGAAGCTGATTGCATGAGATTCCAGTTATAACAAGCTCAAAACTAGGAAAAATATTTATCCTGATCAAAAATCCTCCATGGTCTCTGTGTTCAGAAGGTGGCATAGAGAAGACGGATTGCAAGGTAGTGACAGAAAACTACCTGGGAGATGAAAATTCTTTCAACCTTGAGTAGGGTGCTAGTTACATGGGTATTTGCACTTTCAAAAGTCATTGACCTATATACTTAAACTGTGTGAATTTTATTGCATGTACATTATATCTCAATAAAGTTGATTAAAAAGTTTCTAAATGTTTCATTCTGATGTGCAGATATACTTATTTCTGGTTTTGCTATATATAAAAGTGTTATTAATAATATACACCTATGAAAAGGTACATAATTTTGAACAGTTCTGAATATATATAGCATTTATATGTGTATATCAGTATACACAGTTTTATTGAATATATATATAGTTTTATTAAATAACACATACATATATTCCCATAAAATTGTTACCACAAATCTGGATAATGATCATGTCTACAATACCATGTTAGTCACATCATGAGTCTTTTCTTTTTGACATGCTCTGGTCTATCTCAAGAATATTCAATGATTTTTCTCCTTTTCCCATATATGGAGAAAACATATCTTATGATACCTGGCTGTAGTTTCTGCTTTGCTTGGCTCAGGGTGGTCCATCAAGTTCTAAATAATTAAAATTCTGAGTTCCGGAGTCACAGAAACCTTAAGGCATGTTGGACACTTAAAGCTACAGGACAACAAGGCTTGAAGTCAGAAAGTTCCCGAATTTCCTCTTCCTTTCTAAACTCTGAAATTCTATCTCCCATCCAAAGGTTCCCTCACTCAGCAAGGGGGAAAGTGGCAGGATTGTTGTCATGATCTATTCCTGGGTAGGATGGTTTTTCACCTCTTCAAAATGTCTTCCTCATGCTAATTCGATTTCCTTTCAAGTCAACAGTTGGCCTAATTGATATTTCTGTAGCACCCACATCATCTCTCCTGTTCTCTCTTTTCCTCCATCTTAGAAGCCTTTTGAGAGGCAGGAAAACGATGAAAGAGATGAGGCCAACACATTCTCAGAGAGGGGTTGTGACAATGGGTACATTAGAGTTTAGATTCTATTTCTCCCAGCCCCTGTGCTCATTCCACCTCAACTGGCTTCAATCCCAACTTCTTGTTCTTGTTTTATTTCCTTCTGCTCTTTCTCTCCTTGAGTTGCATTTCTGGTGCCAGGTGGGAACAGCAGCTGAGCACTGTGGAGGCGTAAGGTATGGAGAGCTGGCTGAGGCTGCTAATGATGTGCTCTGGCAAAGCAGTTCCATTCCAGCCACAGTGATGGATGGCATCACTGGAGAATAACCCACAAAAGTGCTCAACTTTTTTCATGAATCTGCAGTTTCTTCCGAAAAAGTAGAATTTTATCAAATGATACAGTAAGACATCTGTTTCCTCCAGCAGTGATTTCCAGACAGGGCAATATCCTATTGAGTAGAGCCTGAGACTAACTCTTAATTGAATTGATCTGGGTTCTGATTTCAGTTTTCCAGTCTTTAGAAAAGAGATCATAGAAGTATTGTTATTATTTTTTAAAGTTTATGTATACTCCAAGAAAATTAAAGGAGGGTGTGGAGAGGTTATTCATTCACTTGTCAACAATTATTCACTAAGACTCTATTATGTGCCAGCAACTTGCTAAGATCCACCATCATTATTTCTATGTGGGCCACAGAGAACTGTTGCTATATCTGTATGTCCGCTTCCCTCAGCTATGGGAAATATTTCCTACCAGATTCACATTTCTCAAGACGAAAATGGCAACCATTCTAAGCTATCATCAAGTACTGTTGCCGAAGCCAGCTGAACATCTGCAAGATGATTTGCTCATGACAAAGGCATCAGTGATCCTTCATGGCTTTTGAGTAATGTCCTGGGGGACTTACTAATTGTCATGTATAGACATTGCTTATCAACGCAGTGGTGGTACTGACAGATGAATAAAGAAAAGTAATGCAGCTATTTTTTTTAAAGGAAGTATATGGAGAAACAACACAGTTAAATCTAAATGCTACGTGATAAATAGTAACTCTCCACGATTTTGCCTACTGACATTTTAATAGCAACATATTTAAACTGGACTCGTTACAGCCTTTTAGCACATCTTACACATAACAACAACACTCAAACAGCCATAGAAACATTAAACCAAGTCCTAATTTATCCCGTGGTCAAGCTCAACATTTTATGTACTAACAATTCTTGCTCCACAAGGATAGTAGCTACACAAAATCCATTACAGCAGAAACCTGGCACAAAGCTCATTTGAATAATATTTCAGTCTGACCCATAGTTTTTTAAAATGAGAGAACTAGGCCCAGGAAGATTATTTATGACCTTTAGCCTTGGTAAAAATAGAAAATGTGCTTGCTTCCAAATAGGTGACATCAGTAACAATCACTGACCAGATATGAAAATTTAGTTCTTGCTTTTCATGCATTTCTTTTTTCCTCCTCTTTTTTTTTCTCTCTTCCTCTTCTATCTCTGTCTCTCTTTCATTATACTTTCCTTCTCCCTGTCCACAATGCACTTATTCCAAAAATAATTTGTTTGTTGATATTTGAGTAGAACATAGCACAAAAATGGAATCCGGACAACAAAATATCTAAATGCAAAGTACCCCAGTTTCTGTCAATTGTAGTAGTAACAATGTTACAGAAAAATATTTTCTGTCATTTATGGCTACTTTTTAATATTTTTGACATTTTGACATTTTTCAAACCTTACTAGCTTTTAACCCATTATTGTCTCAATAATAGAACCAGCATTTTAAAATACAGAGAGAAAAAAAAGGAGAAACACCAAATTTTTTTGCATTCTCCCTTTAGGGCAGAAAACAGACAAGAAATAAAGCAAAAGCAACTTTCTAAGGAATTACATGCAACTGAGATCAGCATGTATGATCATTCAGTGTTATTAATGATACATAAGCAGAAAGAGTGTTTCAGGATATTTTTACAAAGCAGGGAACAGATTGCAATGTGTGAATTCAAAAGGCTTTGGGAAAAAAGACGAGATCATTTCGCTGCTTCATTCACTCTGCTTAAGTGCACCCTCCTCCAAGTCTTTCTCTTTCTTCCTTTTCTTCTCTTTCTTTCTCTTCCTTCCTTCCTTCCTCCCTTTCTTTATCATTCCCTCCTCTCTCATTCTCTTGTTCTTGTTTTTATTCTCTCTCTCCTTTTATTCTCTGTCACAGCAGGTTATTATGTTAGGCTGTCATTGCGTCATTCTATACTTGCTACAGAAGTTATCACCTAAGTTTGTAAAATGCAAAGGTATTTTATCAACATTGAACAGCAAGATCCCAGGAGATGCCAAGGTGGAATTAGTCCATCCCAGACATACCAAAGCCAGTATTTCAGGAAAGGAACTGAGTCCTGATATAGGGGGATGACAAACATTCCTATTAGCAGCTTCTATCCCAGAGTGCACAGCAGCCCAAGAATTTAATATGATGTACGGCATGTGACTAGTCTTTGCTAAAATTTGTTCTCACAAAAGCATCTGAGATTCACTCACACTGTAATAAATAACTGAAGAACATTTAAAATGCTAGGAAAGGGATTATAGGCTTTAGGTCCAGACACCAAATTAAGAGGTTACCTTGGAGTTATTAAATCAAATAGATCATGAAGGCAATCTCACACCCTTCCAACAGTAGCACCGGTTCTCCCTGGAGAGAGAGAAAATTAAGGAAGAGAAACAGAAGGAAGGAAAGAGAAAAGGAAAGAGAAAAGGGCGAGTTATCAGATAGCGTAGGGACACAGTACACATTGAAATTAAAATCCTCAATTAATGTGTGGCCACGGTATTAGATTGTACGTAAGAGAAACAGATTAGATATAATCTCACTGGCATTTACCGTTTTCAATCAAAATGACCTCTACTAACCTCCCTTTGCCATTTTCCTATATTCTTTAGTGTGCTATTCCCCTGATCTTTCCTCTTCATTATAATGTTTGAGACATACTTTTTGTTTTAGAGAAAGAAAAAGGATCCTTGAACTGCACCTTGAGCTTTCCATAGGAAAAGCAAGAGAGAAACTCAGTGGAATTGCTAAATAAATACTGCTGGAGTGAAGAGCTTAAGGTTGTGCCCTCAAAGTTTTACTGAATAAGTCTTTCTCAAGATAGATCATGAATCAATGCCATTTTTTCCCCAAGTATAGAATAAAACTGTATCCACACTTGAGTGTTATAGATATTTCCTTTATCTCTCTGCTTCTTCCTCTCTCTTAAAACATGATGAAGATGAGCACTGGGTGTTGTATGGAAACCAATTTGACAGTAAATTTCATATATTAAAAAATAAAAAAAATAAAAAAAAAAAAAAAAAAAAAAACATGATGAAGTTTATGGTTCATTCATTTAATAAACACTAAAAAAAATCCTTTCTGGGACTATCCTTCCAGATTAGCTAATACTCAATGCGAACATGTTTTCCTAAATTATTTTAGTAGAAGTTTCAGCAGTGTCTTCTAAGTGATGCATTTAAGGATGAGACAAGGTTGTGCTTACGTTTTGATGCTTTGCCTTTTGCAAGCTATACCTTTCTTAATTATAGGAATCATATGTTTATTAGCTTCCTTAAACATGTTTCTCATCTATGTACTATGGGGTATTAGATTAGCTCATTTTACAGTGTTGATATGGAGACTAACCAAGCAGGGCCTCAACATATCAGCTGCTTGAGCCCTTACCTGGCTGTCTAGTGCAGATTTAACTTTGGTGCATTAATTCTGAGTGGAGATTCTCAGATAGGGCCTAAAGGGAGCTGGACCTCATAAATCCCACATAAGTAAGATGGGGTCTTCTGTTACACAAACTGCTTCCATACAGCCTAGGACCTACCTGTGTGATAAGACTAGAAATCACCCAACATTAGCACTTTTGGCTTTTCTAGTACTTCAGAAAAGGTTTGGGTTTCTTGGATTTAAATAACCTACCCCATTTCATCTCCATAATCCTCCCTCAGAGGCTTAGGCTCTGTGTTACACTGGATCCCCTATCTGGAAATTAATTAAAAAAAAAAAAAAAAAAGAACAGTCCTTACATTCAGCATTCAAACTCAGTAAACATTGGCTACCTATCTCTAAATAGTCTGCATGAGTCATATTTAGGGAAAAATTGACTTTTAATATCTGAAGACCTCTACCAGCTCTCCTCATTTGATGCAGTCTTAGGGTCAGGGAAAGTCCAGTCTATATTGGTATCCAGGCAGGCTAGTAGTCTGGTATTCCTTTAAAATTATACTCCATTAATATTTTTGGTACTTATTTATAGAGAAAGAAAAATGCTATGTAGAATAAGAAAAGAAGGTAGCAAAGAAGGATCATTATTCAAAGCTTTCAGGCTCTTTTATTAAACTGAGAAATTCAACCCAGTTCCCAAAGATGCAAACTCACTAACCAATCAAAAACCCTACAGTTAACCACATCTAGTCTCCTCAGAAGAAAGTCTTTATTCTCAGTAGACAACTTGGAAGTTACCAATGCTCCCCACCCCAAATAAGTGGTTTACTAAAGTAGACCTTCCAACCATTTGAAAGTATTCTTTCTTTTTAATTTTTTTTAAACATTTATTTATTTTTGAGACAGAGAGAGACAGAGCATGAACGGGGGAGGGTCAGAGAGAGGGAGACACAGAATCTGAAACAGGCTCCAGGCTCTGAGCTATCACCACAGAGCCCGACGCAGGGCTCGAACTCACGGACCGTGAAATCATGACCTGAGCCGAAGTCGGCCGCTTAACCGACTGAACCACCCAGGCGCCCCTTGAAAGTATTCTTAAGAGGTCCATCATGCTATATTTCCAATATTTATTTGTGTGTGTGTGTGTGTGTGTGTGTGTGTGTGTGTGTACCAATCTGATCACCATCCCTTTAGGTATCCTCTGGGACTACTGGTAGGAAGAGTACAGTTTATAGCCTCCAGAAAGCTATAAATGGCTTATTCCAGATATTAATTAAATCACCCACAATTTAACACTATATTCAAAGATGAAAATGTATATCCTATTTATTTCCTGTCCCCAGTTAAGCCCAGCCATATCCATCTCAAAGTCTTTCAGAGATTATACAATTACAATTAACTGATAAAAGAAGATATTCTTATTATAAAATGCCAACAACACAGAGATTCTCCTAAAGTGGAAACTAAATCCCTTCCCCAAATCAAATTACTGGGAATAAATAAATTCAAGATTAAGTCTCTTTGCTGTTGTAAATTCAAGTCCAAAGGAAATTATCTTGCTTTTATAAGTTAAAGTTCAAAATTAATTCAACATTCTTTAGTTGCCCAAAGAAATTAAATTCCAGTGTTTAAATTCTGCTTTCTTTTAGCTAAATGGCTTCCTTATGCCTGGGAAGAGTTGAACATTGGCTAACACCAGTCCTGTCCCTGTCTTCCACGGGAATAGTATATCTACCAGTTTGCTAGGTTTGTCATACCAAAATACCAGACTCGATGTTTTAAACAACAGAATTTATTTTCTCACAATTCTGGTGGCTGGAAGTCCAAGATCAAGGTGTTAGTAGATATGATTTCTTCTGAGGCCTTTCTTCTTCTTGTGTGCACATGTCTGATGTCTCTCTGTGGGGCCAAATTTCCTCTTATACAAATACCAGTCATATTGGTTTAGGGTCTACCCTAAGGACTTATTTTAATTTAATCACATCTTTAAGACCTTATCTCTAAACACATACATTCTGAGGTACTAGGGGTTAAGATGTCAACATGTTCATTTGGGGGGAACACAATTTAGCCTATAATATCATAATCCTTTGGGATTATAGAAGTTTAATTCCAAGCCAACTCTCTTATGGATCCAAGGTCATCCCAGGACAAACGAGGTAATCAAAACTCTGCCCTAATTCCCAGAATAAAAGAAAAAGTCAATCCCCAGCACCTACAATAGTGTATCCAGGAATCTTTATTCCTGAAATCAAGCATTTAATGTACCAAAGTCTATTGCAGTGACTCAGTGGTGTCTGAGAGGAGGTGGGCAGGGAAACCCTTCCTCATAGTAGCTTTGCCAGAATGTCAGTCATTGTAGGTCTCTTTGGAGACCACCACTGTGGGTTTATTCTCAGTTGGAAAGACTCTTCCATCAGCAGGTGATTTCCATTTATTTTCCTATTTTTCCTGGGGAAAATTGCAGCTATATCTAGTATCTCTTCATGTAGAATGACCTTCAAGATAATTGTACTTTATTAACTGTTAATATTTGCAGAAGTGGCAGCTACTTATTGAGCTATCATTTATTTTCACCCAGAATATTAAAAATCTCTTGGTTTTCAATTTTTCTTTGGTCCCCATATCTCTGGCACCTTCATGGTAAACTGATTCTCTTGTGAGTGGGCATTTTATACCTGTGCCAGTAGTTTTTGCCTCTTTCTATATAATTGCTAAAGCCTAAGACATGTTTCCTAGGGGTTCCCAAGATGCTGTTGATGCTTTGACAGCTAGAGGCTTCCTGAGGACCAACATTTCTGCTTATGCTCCTCAGACTCTGTCACTTTTCAACTTTTGGATGTTCTATACACTGAGCAGTTTTTGCTTTTGCTATATCTTTTTCCTAAGTAGTGGCAAATTCCTCTATTCCACTTCCTTCCCTCATTTTGCACTTTAAGGAAGTTCACCTCCTTCACTTCCTAACAGTTGAATCCACTTTTTAGCGCATTTTTTTTTCATCTTTTTTCATATCTGGCTATGGATGTTTGCTGGATGTGAATGACTTATTTTTGTTTCATTACATTTCCTTTGTTTTCTGGTCCTAACATGTGTTTTTCTAATATACTTCTTTATATTTTGTTTTATAGTAAGATTTAGAAAATTTTATATTAAGAGGTATGAAATTAATAATATGTTAAAGCATCCACACCCACCTTATTAAGTTGGATCATACCACCTAGTGAGTAGTCTCCTGTCACATAAGAAGTGAATAAAACATTCTGTAAATATTATAAAAGAGAGACAAGTTCATTAACAAAAGCTCAAATCAAGCTGGTAACATAGTTCTCCTCCACGGGACAGCTGACAAATTCCAGTGGAGGGGATGAGCACATGGTTTTGCTTGTTTGTTTGTTTTTAAAGTTTATTTATCTATTTATTTATTTTGAGAAAGACCCAGCACAAGATGGGGGAGGGGTAGAGAGAGAGGGAGAGAGAGAGAATTCAAAGCAGTTTCCACACAGAACCTGACACGGAGCTCGAACCTGCGAAGCCCTGAGATCATGACCTGAGCCGAAACCAAGAGTGGGACACTTAACTGACTTGAGCCACCCAGGTGCCCCTAAGTGACATTGGCTTCAATACAGATTCTGTATAGAGCAGAGGTCCAGAAACTTACTGTTCATATTCAAAGAGCTACTTGAATCAATCAGAGATGGAGTAAGAACTTGTGATTTGAGTAGTGAGGCACCAAAGGACTGTGATAATTGTTATATCAGGTAAAGGCATATTCTAGATACTTACAAAATCCAATGTTTTTGCAAGAAAGCATGCCAAAGGAAAACAAAACAAAATAAAACATCCTTACCTGGGGCTTTAATCCTAAAATATATGAGTATGCTTTAGGACACAGTAGGAAGAAGGGATAATGGAATACTAAATCCCCATATATAATAAGGAAGTGCTATTATGATTACTCCTAATGAAGGCTAATATATGATTAAATATACTTTTTGAAGTAAATATAATTACTAGTAAAGTTTTTAAGCAGGATGTAAAGCTATGAGACAAAAATGTCAACCCATGAGGTCAAACTTGGAAAAAAATTACATAAATAAAAAATATATAAGTTTAACTTTATATGATGGAATCATAGATTAATTTTTAAACACATAGAAAAATTTCTAAACACAAATACTCTTTTTTCAGTTCATGAGATATCAATCATATAAATGCTATTTAAAAGATAAGATCTAAAACAAATGAGACAGAAAGTTTAACAAGTAACATTTTAGACAGATTTTGAAGAGAAAAGCAAATATTAAATTCATATAATGTGAGATTTCAGAAAGAAGTAAAAGCACTAAATGGAAATAAGATATAAACTCATGAATCATAACTTACCTAGGAATATAGTATCAACAAAAGTAAAGAAAATAGAGTTTCATATACAGAAAGTTATTGTAAGACCCTGAGAATCTTTTCTACTGGATCAAGGAACATTATTAAAATGACACAAACCTTGAATCAATAATACATTAGCTAAGAGGTTTAAGCTTTAGAAATAGACAAAAAAATTGGGATGTCTGGGTGGCTCAGTCAGTTAAGCGTTTGACTTCAGCTGAGGTCATGATCTCATGGATCGTGAGTTCAAGCCCCATATCAGGCTCTGTGCTGACAGCTCAGAGCCTGGAACCTACTTCAAATTCTGTGATTCCCTCTCTCTCTGTTCCTCCCCTGCTCATACTCTCTTTCTCTCTCTCTCTCTCTCTCTGAAAAATAAATAAACTTTATAACATTAAAACAATAACAAATAGGGGCGCCTGGGTGGCGCAGTCGGTTAAGCGTCCGACTTCAGCCAGGTCACGATCTCGCGGTCTGTGAGTTCGAGCCCCGCGTCAGGCTCTGGGCCGATGGCTCGGAGCCTGGAGCCTGTTTCCGATTCTGTGTCTCCCTCTCTCTCTGCCCCTCCCCCGTTCATGCTCTGTCTCTCTCTGTCCCAAAAATAAATAAAAAACGTTGAAAAAAAATTTAAAAAAAAAAAAAAAAAAAAAAAAAAACAATAACAAATAAATAAAAAGAAATGGACAAAAAAATACAGTTAAATCCCAGCTTTTGACTCAATACATATAAATTTTAATAGAAGTACCTTGGTCAGGTTAGTCTGTCTCTGGAATACTCAGTGGCTTCATGAAAACAACATGGAAACTAATAAATAGATTTCTGGGTTATGTGATATTAAGTGATAGATGCAAGAAAAGATGTTTAGCACAGTTTGATACATAGAAGGAGTGCAATATATTTTAATTATTACTATCATTAGTGCTCTTATTACTATGCATTGACAATGTACCCTACAGCCAATTTTATTTTGACAAATGGACCAAATGCTAAGCCTTTCCATAAAAGTCTCAACAAGTGTAAGTGATCTATAATATAACAAAGAAATTAATATCAAAAGTTTACATAAAATAAATTCTAGAATTGAAAGTATTTCTCCTAAATGAAATCCTTTGACATAATGAAATAGCTATTGTTTACAAATGAAAAGTAGAGTAAAAAGGATAAGACAGATATTTTCACTCAAGGAACCAACAGCACACAGAAAGAAGAACTTAAATGTTATTCCCTTAAAGTCAGGAATTAGACAAAGATTCCCACCATCAACATCATAGAACATAAACAGTGTACATATTATTAAAACATATTTTATGGGATGATAAAACTTTCAATTTAAGTAAATGAGGGGAAAACATAACCACTTTCTCTACAGCAGCCTCAATATTTTAATTACTTCTTAAATAATTGATATTCAATTACCTGTTAATGACCTTATAGAAATTATACCATCTGAAATCAAATCTCATGTAATTTTTAAAATATTGACAAAGTTGTCTTAAAGAAAATGTGAAAGAATAAAAAGTAATAATTACTAAGATTTTTTAAAAAAACACTAATGTGAGGCAAGATATCATACGTTTTCACTCATATGAGGATCTTGAGAAACTTAACAGAAGACCATGGGGGAAGGGAAAGGGAAAAAAATAGTTACAGAGAGGGAGGGAGGCAAACCATAAGAGACTCTTAAATACAGAGAACAAACTGAGGGTTGATGTGGGGGGTGGGGGAGAGGGGAAAGTGGGTGATGGACATTGAGGAGGACACTGGATGGCATGAGCACTGGGTGTTGTATGGAAGCCAATTTGACAATAAATTATATTAAAAAAAACTGAGAGGCAACAAATAATTCTAAATTAACTAACAGAGCTATTTGTATTTAATAACTATACATGTGTATTCTACAGTAATTTAAAGTTGTGATATTTCTTAGGAACAAACAAACAGATGAAAGAAAGAAAATACAAAGCTCATAAAACCTTAGTGAAGGTACAGTTGACACTTTAATCTCATGGAGAAAGAAAGGCTTTTTCAATAACAATTTTTGGGAGAATTGATTACTAAAGGAAGAAACCAAAACAAGAAAAATTGAGATCCACCTCTCTTATCACACACACTGTGAATCCCAAATGTATTAAGGAGCTAAATGTAAAATAAAATGTCTTAAAATAAAACAAAAGAAAAACTTGGAAGATTTTTAGAAGTACTAATAGAAGTATTGATTTATGTTGTGTAATTTTGAGTGGTTTAAATGAGATGTAGAGAAATAGAGAATGATAGACTTAATCGTTAAGGATGTGACGTTAGAGCTATACTTTCTCATTTTAGGATGGGGAAGGAAGAATTTTCAGGAAAATTTCGCTAGATTAGTTTATATATAACATTTACAAATGATTTAAAATATTATAAAGTAATTATACCAACTTTAAAAGGCAAATGACAAACTGAAAAAGATGTATTCATTTTATCTAGCAAATTATTATTATCCTTCATAAACAAAAAGCTGCCAACAGTTGATACTCATCAGAGAACTACAACAGCCAGGTAATTCAGAGACTTTTATCTTTTTTAAAAAAAATTATTTATTTTGAGAGAGAGAGAATGAATGGGAGGGGTAGAGAGGGGAAGGGACAGAATCCCAAGCAGTCTCTATGCCATCGGTACAGATGTGAAGTGAATTTCCAACCCACGAACCCTGAGATCATGACCTGAGATCAAGAGTTGGCTGCTTAATGGATGGAGCCACCCAGGTACCCTGAGACTTTTATCTTTTACCTTCTCCCTCTTCCTCCCCTTCCTGGGCCAAAGGCTCAGAATATGAGATTAGAGTTTTTAAACTAAACAGATCTTCAGTAAATATTTCAAACATGAATACTGTCCAAGGTACTATTAAAGGATGTGTTATCTTCTAGGAAAAAAGAATCAACATAATTCAATTGGAATAACCACTCATTGAAAATCTAGCAATTCATGTTTGTGTCGGAACTGATTCAGAACATAGAATATGCCATTTTATATACATCAAAGAGGCTAGACAAACAATAAGCAACATTAAATGTTTGTCACAGCTATCTTTAGGTGCTAAGACCCATAAATACTGTTTAATATATTCGATTAAGTTTTTTGTATATTCCAACATTCCATGATATGTATGTATGTATGTGTGTGTGTGTGTATATACACACACACACACACACACACACACACACACACATATATATATATATTCATTTTAAAGGAAGTGAAAAAAATACTATAAAAAATGTGAGTGGGAGACTACCAAAGGTATAGTTCATGGATAAGTTAAGAAGAAAAAAAAAACTATATATATTTTCTTTTTGAAACCACTTAAAACTTCTTGCTGCCAGGCAAGTCTTGACACAGGAAAACTTTGGGAGTTATCACTGCTAAACCACCCTCTGCCAATCACTCTAATCAGGCTGCATAAATAGCCCTCTGAGACCAGGGGCCAGCCAAAGTAGAGATGTGGGGGCGTGAAGGGAGAATCCAGTAACAAAAGCCCCAAATGCATATGAGGTAACAAGGCATGTTAGGGGAGTTGTGTGGGAGAGAAGAGAATTCTGCTGAACGCCAAATGCTCCAATTAGACCAGGAGACTGTATTTGTGCAAAATTCTTAGTCCCTGGGTTTCATTAAAATAGAGACTCTGTGGCTTAGGTTTTAAGAATATAGATTTCAGGGGCGCCAGGATGGCTCAGTAGGTTGAGCGTCTGACCTCAGCTCAGGTCATGATCTCACAGTCTGTGAGTTCGAGCCCCGCATCCGGCTCTGTGCTGACAGCTCGGAGCCTGCAGTCTGCTTCAGATTCTGGAGCCTGCAGTCTGCTTCAGATTCTGTGTCTCCTTCTCTCTGACCCTCCCCCGTTCATGCTCTGTCTCTGTCTCAAAAATAAGTAAACATTAAAAAAATTTTTAAAAGAAGAATATAGATTTCAAAACCAGGCAGCAATGCATAAGCAGCTTTGTGCATAAGAACTGTATATGTCAGCTCCCTGTTCCTTAGTCCTTTTCTGAGAAGTATTACAGAAGCAATGTCTTGGGTTGTCTTACTGTTGGGTGAATTCAACGAGACAGCATATGAGAAGTCAGAATTAGCTTCTGACTTCAGAAGCTTCCTGACTGGATTCTTATCCAGACCGGTCACTTGGGTAAGTTACTTAACCTTTCTGTGCTTCAGGTTTGTTTCCTCATCTGTCAGATAGCAGGGGTGATGGCACCACCACATGGCGTTATTGTGAAGATGGCAGAGTTCACAGATAGTAAAGTTTATAGCAATTCCTGGCATAGAGTCAGCTTTCAATAAATGTCATTGTTTTTTTAATCGCTACATTATAGATGAGAAAACTGCGGCCCAGAGAAGTTAAGCAACTTTCTCACTGTCACCAACAAGTCAAGGGAAGAGTTTCCATTTAAGCTCAGGCTTTCTGGCTTCATAGTTTGTAGTCTTAACCATTGAACTGACTATATTCAACACATATTAGGTGTTATTTTTACTGTTACCAGTTAAGTCAGAGATGGTGAATGAGGATGATGTCAAAATATTTCCTAGCAGCTGAGAAGGAAAGGACAAAGGAAGATTAAGAAATGAGTACTCTCATTTCTTATACAATGGATATTGCCCCAATCCATACATATTTATATATATACACCACATTTAACCCTCTACCTCCAAAATGTTTGTAATATAATTCCCATTTATAAATTGGGAAACTGAGCCTGAGGAAAGTCACACTTTAATTATATATGAAACTAACATTAGAATTTAAGTCTGTCTAACCTCAAAGCCTGGGTCTTTCTACTACATAACCTTGATCCAGTGTCTTAATATTTGCTCTGATGATATTCAATAAACCCCTGGCATATTCACCATACTCATAATCTAGGTTAGTCCTTTATTTGGAATAGTGGACAGAATGCGTTTCTACCTCCTTCATTTTTGCCTGCCAGTCTCCATCTCTGAGGAAAGCCAAAATAGGTGGTCAGGTGATGATACAAAGTAAAATAATCAGAGCTTCGCTGAACTCTGCTCAAAAGAACCCTTTTCCAGAAAAACAGAAAATTGTCATGGATTCATGACAAAAATAGTACCATAGTTCCCATCTTCAAGGCCCTTTAATATTGCTAAGGTGCTCTGCTGGGCAGAAGCCTGCTGGGGCTCTCTTCTCTCTTCCCTTGGCTCTGCTTGGGTAGGTGTGGGTAACATTCTGAGACTGAAAATGAAATAGACCCTGCCAAGACCTGGTGAGGTGACATTAAACTGCCTTTACAAGTCTTACTAGAGACGAGCCCTATCTTTAAACTATTTCAGTTTTGTGAGCCAATAAATTCCACGTAACTGCTGCTGATTCGGATTGGCTTTTCTGTTACTTAAACCCGTATAGAGAACCTGACAATAGTGTATGTCCTCAGGGAAACGCATACCTGGTCCAGCAACCCCCAAAATCCTAATGGGTCTTATGGAAAATGAATCTAGTATCATACAAATTAGAAAGGCAACATCTTCTCTCACAGAATAGGAAATACACCTAGTGATACTCATAAGGGGCGCCTGGGTGGCTCAGTCGGTTGAGCGTTGGACTTCGGCTCAGGTCATGATCTTAAGGTTGGTGAGTTTGAGCCCCACATGAGGCTCACTGCTGTCAGCACAGAGCCCACTTCAGATCCTCTGTCCTCTTTTCTCTGCCCTTTCCCTGTTCACACTCTCTTTCCCTCAAAAATAAATAAACATTAAAAAAAAAAGCCTTCTTGGGTTCAGCTGCAAATATTCTTTTTATAGTAGCATAATCATTAATAGTTGCAGGGTAGTCACCTCCCACATCAGGTATGGTGACACCAAAGCCGTGATAGGGAGTGATACTGCATCTTCCCTGCCTTAGAGAGTCTGCTGGAAATACTGATCTCTCCTAACGATTCCACTGTGAATTTATAGCATTATGTTGCTCTCATGCGCCTAGTAGTGTAATAACATTATACACTAGCCTCACATAGGGACGATAAGCTCCAAGCTTTGCCTGCATGGTAGCCAGTCTAACATCAGACAAAGCTGAGATAAGCTATACAAATTGCTAACCAGAGAAACAAATATTCCAAAGATTGCTGTGGTCTAGTTATAATCATTATGCTTTTGGATTCCAAAAAGTTAAATTTTCAACTAAATGCTAAATCAACAAAGTGTGAACTATAAAAAATCATATTTGAGCAGCAGCTACTTTATATATCAGGCATCACTAACACAGGCTTTACTATATTTGCAAAAAATTACCTATATATGTGTATGTGTGTGTGTGCTTACACACCCTGGGCTTTCTCACAAACAGTAATGTACCTATTTATTTTTAAAATAAGGAGGGCTGCCAAAAGAGAATAGACACCCTGACACTGAGATCCTAAGCACTGTGAGGCCGTTCATAACTTCTTTTTTCAGTTCCCACAACAAAATATTGATTGTGGAGTCAGGGCTTCAGGAAATTTTAGTATATGGAGCCAAGAGGACTCTGAATCCCAACGGATATCAATAAAATACACATGCTCTTGTTTGCCCTAATATTGCTGAAAAACATTGCTGCATTCACGATTTGTTAGAAATGAAGTAATAGTAAAGTTCTGTGAAATGAAATCTTAGGCCTGAATATGTATAGGTGGCCTATGATCACCAAATGGTCCGGTAACTCTCCTATTACATGCTTCCATTCTCCTTTTGATAGCCAGGGACATTGCCTGTTGTCATGGATGGATCTTGGAGCTAAGAAAATTGCTGTTTGCAACTGTGAAGACCATCAATTCTAATTGGCTATAGGTGGTGTATTTAACATTTGAATGCAAAAATTTCTCTATCTATAAAATGCATACAGTAAAATTTGGTATGAGGATTAGATGAAATGGAAATGAAACCACCTAATAGGCTTCCTGAACGCTAGGAAGATTATTCAGTTAGTGAGCCCACAGTTTAGTTGTGCAATGCTTAAGGCCTCTGGGGCCCCCAGCTGCCCACCAATAGCACAAGAAGGCTATTAATTTGAGACAAATGCCAGTGAGAACGACTTGTTTTAAAGACTGTGGGTGGGCTGATCAGAGGTTTGGCCAGCTAGACCTGAAAATATGAAAATATACTCCAAAAATACATGAATATCTTTTCTTTGTTTAATCAGAAAGTATTGCTTTCAGATCTATATCTAATTACCTTGATCTTTTTTATTCAACTTAAATTTTCTTTTTCAGAGCTAGGAGAATGCGAACTATTAAAAGAGACAAAGGGCTCCCATTTTTTATTCCAAAACACTGTAAAGGAAATCCTCGATCAGAAAATAGTGATACCAGAACAGACTCTATTAGCACGGAATTCTACAGTTCCTCAACTGGGTAATGAAACCATCATGAGGTCCCGACCAAGTATAAATTCCTGTTGCAACCTCAGGTCATCCAGTAAAGTTCCAGCATCATTCGCTGCTATTTAATACAATGGATTTCTTTGAAGAATCATTATTCAAACAACAACAACAGCAACAAACCAAACCGCTATCTAAATAAGCCAGCTATTAGTAAGTTGTGTCCAGTCTTTGACATAATTCATAAGACTGTTTACAAAATCTAATCTCTGTTAATTATAACCAGATGCAAAAGAATAATAGCTAACTTTTCTTGAGTGCTTTCTTATGCCAGGAACTGCGGTCATCAGTTAACAACAAGCCTAGGCATTATTATCATCACAAATTAATATGATAAATATATAATAAATTATTATAATAAATAAACAGGTGACACAAGATAAGCACAAGGAGTTGATGCAACTTGCTTGTTTTTCTTCACTGTAAACATAGCCTGGATCGGGACCCAGGCATTCTAACTCCTGAGCTGAGTTGTCTGTTGATTGCATAATAGAGCAAAATGTAATTGTTACCTCATTTTTCCAAAATGCCCTTTTGCAATACTAGCAGACACATGTTCTTTATTATAGCTTAAAAATATGAAATCACATAACTCAGACTGTGCCCCCAAAATGTTTTCATGAAAGAAAGCTGTCAAAAGTATCGGCAGTATGTAGACAATCTACTTTTTGAATAGACTTAATGGAAAAATGAGCAAATTATAAAATTGATTAAAAGTGTTCATTGTGGTTTTGGTAAAGTCCTCTTTAATTTACTGTTTCTTGTGGAATGACCCAAATATCTCGATACAAAAAGTTCAGGACAAAAAAAAAATCTAGGAACTAAAAAATTGAACTGTTAAGGAAACAAATTTCCTGTTCAGAATCTGTAGGTGACTCAAAGAGTGTCCAAAACTGTGTCCAAAAAGAATAATTTCTAATTTTGCCATTTATTTAATTTCCAAATTCTATGTAAATAATTTTACTAGTTGTTTTAAAGGTAATATATGAAATAATCACTTATTTTCATATTCAGAAAAATGTGTGTCTTTCTAGAGGAATAGGACTGGGCTATCCCTCATCTTTCTGTTATGCTTCAAATATTTTCTCTCCCTTTCCCCATCTCCACTCTAAATTAGCCTTTTGGGGGTTCCTGGGTGGCTCAGTCAGTCAGTATTCAACTTTGGCTTCAGTCATGATCTCGAGGTTTGTGGGTTCGAGCCCCGCATCAGGCTCTGTGCTGACAGCTCAGAGTCTGGAGCCTGCTTCGGATTCTGTGTCTCTCTCTCTCCCTCTGCCCCTCCCCTGCTTGCTCTCTCTCTTTCTCAAATAAATAAACATTAAAAATTAAAAAAAAATTAGCCTTGGGGCGCCTGGGTGGCTCAGTCGGTTAAGCGACTGACTTCAGCTCAGGTCATGATCTCACGGTTTGTGAGTTCAAGCCCCGCGTTGGGCTCTGTGCTGACAGCTCAGAGCCTGGAGCCTGCTTCGGATTCTGTGTGTGTGTGTCTCTCTCTCTCTCTCTGCCTCCCTTGCTTGCTGTCTCTCTCTCAAAAATAAACAATAAAATTAAAAAAAAAAATGGGACACTCTGCAACAGTTGTTGCCATAGTAATATACTAAAAAAAAAATTAGCCTTTTCTTTTATCCATCTTATCAGATCCCTGTTTGTCCTACAAAGGAACAGAAAAGCTAAACTGATAAATTAATTCCTGTTAATGAAAGGCAGTATATTTTTGGTCCTTCTTATATATATGATAATAACTTAATATTTATGAATTGTAAAGAAGGGGAATGACAAAACCAGTTCTAGAATAATAAGAGTCTGGTTAAACAAACAAAGTAAAACCAAGCACAAAGGTCTGGTTAGTTTAAAAAGCAAAAGAAGAGCTTTTTAGGTCATTCTTTCCTTCCTACTTTTGCCTTATTTTCAAATTTTCAAAGTAGAAGGAAAGAAGGAAAGGAGGAAAGAAGGAAGAAAGTTCCATAGAGGAAATAGGGGAGGGAAGACTTTTTTCCAAAAATGTTTCTACCTTTTCACTTATGTTCCTCATGCTTGGCTTTTTTTTTTTTCTCCTCAGGCACCTGGGGCTCATTTGAGGGAGTGGCAACTCAGTAACCCCCATGAGTCTAGTGCCACATGTTATCTATATAATTAGAGCCACGTCATAATTATTCTCAGGTGTATAAACAGTGTTCCTGAACGCACTTGATTACTTGAGCCTGTCTCTGAGGGATAATGTGGGAATATGTTTTGTCTTACTGTTTATGAGACAGGCAATGGATGTATATTTATTGTTTTACACAATCAAATGCTACTCATTATAACATAATTAGTCAATTAATAAACAAATATTACTCCAGAATGTGACACACACTTGCTGCCCAAGGCTAACTGGGTAGAATACATTTCCTGATGATGTAGCAACCATAATTTAAATTTTTGCCTGAAATAAAGTAATTTATTACAAATGAAATGCATGTCATATATATAAGTTTTGGCTTAAGTGAGGATTTCTACTTCTAAAAGAAAAACTGAAGACCACTATGATAAAGGTTTAAAATTACGAGGAGTATGAATGTTGCAAACGTACTTTATGAACTAAACTCTGGAGTGCCGAACCTGAGTGAAGTTTTGGTGTAAGTGGGCAGAGTATTTGGAGTCCAGATGTACAGATGGATCTTAGTGTTGGGGTTGCTATATTTAGCACAGGGCTGCTAACTGATCAGAACCAGGCTTCATTGAGAATCACATTTCACAAGGAAAGAAATGGAATCAATACAGTAAACTTCAGATTCAAATAAAACTGCACCAAAAAATAAGCACAAGATATCTTCACAAATCATTTTTTTGCATATAGACAAATAAAATTCATGTGAGTCCATGGCCATATCATTAGAACAATGTTCATCTTTTTACAAACTTTAAAATTTTGACTCACTAGGTTTTTTTTTTTTTCCTACTTAGATGAGAGATTTGCTGTTCCACGGAACTGTTAGAGAATGGTTTGGGATATGAAAGCTGGAGTCTCACTTCCTGTGCTCAAATGCCTATTTGTTGCTTTTTCAATGTTGTAAACTTAACCTCTTTTTATTTCAGTTTTGTCATCTGTAAAAGGATTGCGAGACTAATACAATGTACCTCCTAAGTTTTTGTGAGAAATAAATGAGCCAATGTATAGAAAGTGCCTAAAAGAGAAGTAAATCCTGAATGTGGTTTCAGCTACAGTTAAATATATTTTGTCCACTCAACCAGGATGAAAGGAAATAGCTGAATATGGAGTAAGGGGTGGGAGCTGAAGGACAAGAGAATGGAGAGAAAAAAACATAAAAATCTTTTCTAAAGGCCAAATATCTCTTCCCTTAATCACTGCTTTGGCTTATTGATACCTGAGGGTCTTGAAGAAACACTCTCTAAGACAGCAAGATGAAAACCCCTGGCTAGAAGGAACAGACGGGTCATGTCAGGAGTGAAAAAGGGAGAGCAGCTGGGTGTTTTCACTGATGCGACAAGTTTGTTTGCAACATAAGGTTTTTGACTTTAGGCTCATATTTTAAACCTCATTTTATATATTTATTTAACAGACCAGCAGATTGTAGTGCAAATTCACCTTTTGTGCTTTCTTTCATAGAATGAGTTTCCTAAACCACACTAATGTCATACACTATAACTGCTTCCCCTCTTTCAAATGATTTCAAGATGAATGAGAAATTTTGTCACAGATGTTATCAACATAAATGAGAAAGAATAAAAAGATTTTTTTTGGTTTTCCTTTGAGGTTGATAAGAATAAAATAAATTAAAAATGATTTGCCTAAAGACCACATCAATAAATAGTATTTCCAGGCATCCTGAGTTTAAAGCCCTTTCTCACTGTGTGACCTTAATCAAATTATTTAATCTTTCTAAAATTTGGTTTTCTAATCATAAAACAGAGATTATGAGTATGTGATTTTATAAGTTAAATGAGTACAGATAGAGGGAATTCATAGAACAGAGCATATAATCACTACCCATCAATGTTTGACAATCTGTCATCATCAGTGATTGATGTCTGATGGGATGCATTCTGTTAAAGTGTTTCCTACAAGAAATCGCATAAATAAAATCAATTTCCTGAGTATGACTAAGAAGAAACCAGTCCTAAGAAAGAAAATGGAGAGTAGTTGCATAGTTATCATCTGCTTTGTATAAAGCTATATACATCTGAAAGATGACTGCCTTTTCCATTCCTGATATATACACCTATAAATATGGCTGCCTATTCCCCTCCCTACTCCAGAGCATCTACACCATGGTCATGATAATCACATTCTTTTAGAAATAATGAAATTCATCAGCTGCTTCTCTTTGTTTTTTGTTTTTTTTTTTCAACGTTTTTTATTTATTTTTGGGACAGAGAGAGACAGAGCATGAACGGGGGAGGGGCAGAGAGAGAGGGAGACACAGAATCGGAAACAGGCTCCAGGCTCCGAGCCATCAGCCCAGAGCCTGACGCGGGGCTCGAACTCACGGACCGCGAGATCGTGACCTGGCTGAAGTCGGACGCCCAACCGACTGCGCCACCCAGGCGCACCTAGCTGCTTCTCTTTGAAACAATGGTGCTCACCCCTACGATGGTGAATGTGGTTGAATACTCCTGTGGGTAACACTCCATCAACTTGTCTGGTGTCCCAGACTCTTGTTTTCTTGCTACCAGCCAAATCCAAGTCCCCTGGATGCATTCACAACAACAGCAACAGACAGAATGGCCTGTGTGGCCATCTTTCTGGAAAACTATCAAGCTGTGCTAACAATAAAGGTACTCATTTTGAAAAACTCAGTATTTGCCATTATTTTTAAGGCTGGAAGTGACCTGAAAGATTGGAAGGACAAAAGAAAGAGAAGCTAACTTGCATGACACCTATGTTCAGGAATCCTCTCTGGGCATTTCACATATTTGGTCTTATATCACATGGCTATAGCATTTTCACATTAGTTTAGCTTTTCGATATTTGACCAAATTAAACCATGACTGAATCATGAGTCAGGATACTTGGGGCAGAAGAAGTGTCCATGATCTGTCTCATATTTGAAAATATAATAGCAATAGTAATTATTTCAGACTTCATCCATCCATAAATGATTAATTTCCTTCCTCTGGAGTTGAGAGAAAAGATATCTCCTTTTTGTCATAATAAAAATAGAATTTATTTGGCATTATTTAACTTATAACTCCTGAAATTAGGAACCCCAGTTAGTTACGAGATATCTTGGTTCAGAAAAGCATGGGCTTTGCCCTTTTTCTGTTCAAGACTTTCCTTTCAGCTGTCCTTATGAATGGGTATAAACTTGCTCTGTTTCCCCTTCTAAACTGTGAGTTCCTGAAAGCCAAAGACCAGGTTTGGCTGTTTGTTTTACTCCTTTTTTTTCCAGTTGGTAGCATGGGTGCTTAATTTTAACAGATTAACTAAATTATTATTTTTTAAACTTTTAAAAATCTTTATTATTAATTTTTTAGAGACAGAGACAGACAGAGACAGAGCACAAGCAGGGGAGAGGCAGAGAGAGAGGGAACACAGAGTCTGAAGCAGGATCCAGGCTCTGAACTGTAAGCACAGAGCCTGATGAGGGACTTGAGCCCACAAACTGTGAGATCATGACCTGAGCTGAAGTTGGATGTTAACCAAGTGAGCCACCCAGGTGCCCCTAGATTAATGAAATTATTCATTAATCATTTAATTAATTGATTTAAAATGTTCTGAAATCTCTCCTGAACAGTGTCTGCTTAGATCATATGCTTAGATCTTTTATTAGCATTTCTTAAGGAATCAGATAATATGGCAATCATACACCTTATTTTTTTCACAGCAGTTCAGATTTTGAATGTTCTATATCATTGTTATATCAAATATTAGAAAATATGTCTCAGTTTCTGGCTTTAGAAATATAAGCATAGTGTATAAACCTCATACAACTCATAGAGAAAACTGTAACATCAAGACCTGCCACTCACCCCTAGTACTTTAAGCAACATGACGTGAAACAAGGACTATGTTCTTTGGAATATAAGGGACCTAGGTTCAAATCCTCGCTCTATTCGTTACTTAAGGTTTTCCAATATTCTTGTTGCCTTTGAAAATCACTAATTAAATCAAAATCTCACATGGAAATCAAATATTTATGATAGACATGGATAGAATTTTCTCCTCAAGCAAGGCAGAAGACCCAGATATCAGCCCATTTTGTTCTTCCTTTTTGTCCTGCCTAACCCACCACTTGGTGTCCCATTGGGCCCAGGAAAGAAAAGCTATGTGGAACAAAGTTTGAAAACCACTGATTTTGTCTTTCAGAGTCTGGCTTCCGTCATCTCCAAACCGGGAACGATAATGTATACCTGCAACAAATGTGTTTATCCTGAAAAGATTTCATAGCCACAGCACTGACTTGGTTTTTAGTCTTCAAATGACATCTTACTCTTAGAACCTTTCTCTAGCTAGGGAGAATAGACTTGTGAACAGTTTAATTTTCCAACTCAACACATCCTGACTCCTAACATTTTCCCTAATCTCTGCTTGTAAATTGAATAGTACTTTCTTTAGCATTCGTCTCTCTCTTCCTAGAGCTTAACACACAGAGCTAGAAGGTGCAAAGGGAAAGGAGTTCGACTCCAGTTTTTGATGTAAAGAGGACCATGGGTGTAAGAGATGGGTGGAATTGATGGCGTCCATATTTGCAAACTGTCTACAACAGGTAGTTCCAAGATTACCACAGGTAGCAGTTTTAACCAATGGGTTCACGTGTACAGATGATGGATTGTCAGTTTCACTGCTTCCAATAGCAGTTTGAAATTCTTCCACCCTTTGCTAATAGTGTTCCCCCCACTTCTGCTTCTTCTTGCCAACCAGTCTCAAAGCCAATGAAATATATTTTAAGTTTTTGTTACCCACCACATAACTTTTTGGTTACTAATTTCTGTATCAATTATTTATTGCTACGTGGAAAACCAGCCCAGAAACAAAAGATAAAACAACAGCTATTATATTCACTTACAGTTCCCTGGGTTAGCAGTATGGGTTGTGTTCATCCAGGTGGTTTTGTGGCTGGTTTATTTGGCTGGGTAATTTATGAAGCTGTACTTATTTGCTGACTTAATTTTAACAGGATAATCTACAATGACCACACCCACGAGCCTGACCTTCCTCATGTTGTTATCTAGGGCATCTCTGTTCTCTTAATTTCCAGCTGGCTAAATCAGGTTCATTGCTATCTTAGTCTTAGCATTCCCACTACAAACAAAAGAGGTTAAGCCCATTGGGGTTGGCAAACAACATTCAAACTTCTGTTTATGGAACGTTTGCTAATACCCCATTGGCCAACACGTCGCATGACTAAGCACAGATTCAAAGTTTGGAGAAATAAATTTTCTCTTGATGAGAAGGGTGCCAAAGCCCAATTGCAAAGTCATCTTTATACAAGGGTGAGAGGAATTATTGTAACCCTCTTTGAAATCAGGGTACCACAGATTTATTATAATCAATTGTGAGCTGCTTTCTAAAAATCTATTTTTGTCCTGATAATCAAGTAATGAAACTTAGAAAAGTCCTCTCAAAAAGAATAACAGTGGACTCAAAGTCATACCTGAAATTGTTCCTCACTCGAATTTAGATATATTTTCTTAGAGGAGAAAGCAATGTGGAATTGTATCTAGTGTCTTGAGAATTATTTGTTATCCTAGGTATCTTTGGCTGCAGGCCAAAATAGCCTTGGAAGGATATTGGCACCTCACAATTTCCTGAGAGACTGGAGAGCCAGACTTTAAAACTTGTAGAAACAGAGGCAGCTAAAAAGACAATGAAGCAAAAAATACAACAGTGGTTTATTCGTAGGTATAGTCTAGTCTCCACTGGGACACAATGAAATCGCAAACATTATGAGTATTTGTGCCTCTCTAATTCAGTTTTTATTTCCAGATAGCAGTCACTCAAAATAGCCTGCCTGAGATCACATACTGGTTCTCACCCAGGTGAGGGCTGGAACTGGATATGGTCTCTATGAACTAGATCCATAAGCAACTAACTACTTCTTCAAAAGGCATGCATGTCTCAAGGGGAGGAAGAAGTGGATGCTGGCAGCCAAAAAGTGGCAAAGGTCCGTTTACTCTGTCTGATGGAGGTTGCCAGGCCCGGGATTGAAGTATCTTTATTAGTCAGTTGCAGAGGGGCAAGCAAAAGTTTGAGAATCGTGTCTTTAAATTATTGAGAAGCCTATGATAAATCGATTTCAGGGACCAGAGAATCTTCCTCATTTTCCTTCTACATCAACGTTGAAGACTTTAGGACTTGCATGGGGGATGTGACTACACTGATCAGAACACCCACAAACCTTTCCTTTAATGCAAGTCCTTTGGACCGCTTTCCCTCCTGAGGAGTGCCTGCCACTCAGGAAAGGGAAAGAGGTGAAACATCACAGCACCTGATGCATTAGCACATTGTCTCTTGGAGTCTAGTCCCCGCACGCCTGTGTTAACTGCCCTCTCAGCAAACCCTGCAGGGCTGAGGTCATAACTCCACCTCCAGCTGTGGCTGTCTGTTGTGTGGTGGTTTGGAATGTGATGACTCAAAGCCACCATCCCAGGTAGCAGCTTGCTGTCTTTGGATTTCTCTCTTCTCCTCATGTTCCATTAACCTCTCCCAGCTGGCCTCCCTATGCACAATCAGCAGTTCAGCTAATCTCTCCCTGATCTCTCCCCTTCTTGCAGGAGGTTCATCATTAATACATCCTTGCTCTGCCCGCCCCTCCTCTCAACCTACCAGTGCTCTCTATTACTGCATGCTGTGCCAGAGGCAATTCATCCTGCTGTCTGCTCAGCACCAGCTTTGTGGGGTCTCAGCACTATAGGACCCTAAGGCAATGTATGTCCAGGCCCATTAGATACTGGGTTGGAAACAGTGTTAGGATATCTACTTGTGTATGACCATAAGCTCTAGGAAAGCTGAGCCCTCACTCTCTCATTTGATCTGCTAGCAGGCTCTTATTCAAGTTCCAGTATTTGTAAGTTGCTGCTTCCTGCCACGGCTACAACTTAAATTAATTACAATAATAAAACCATAGTAACAATGGCTAATACAACAATAAAAATGATATCATTATAATAACAATAGTCAGTTTCATGTATAGACTGTTAACTGTGTTGAATCTGTGCCAAATGCCCTCTCAGATTAAGTTCCAGCAATATCTCTGTGAGTTAGGTAATGTTGGTGAGGATACCTCAGGTCACAGAAAGTTTAATAAAGCTGCCCAAGGCCATCCAACTGGCAAGAGAAAAGCTTATACTTGTTCCTGACTTCCATATTTTCTTTAACGTCTGGGCTTTTAACCATTATGTCTACTAATAAAATAGCCATCAGCTATGTTGCCTGTGGTTTTACCTATGTCAGCATTTCAAAACTAAATGTAGTCTAGTATTCATATTATTAGAAAGGTTGATATCATGGAAGAAAGAAATGAAAAAAAAATGAAACAGTAAATTAGGGGAAAAAAGAAAGAAAAAGAGCAAAAGGGAGAAATGGAGAAAAAAGAAGGGAAGGAGGAAAGAGAGACAACAAAGATAGAAGGAAAGAAGATAAGAAAGAAAAAGGAAGAAGAGAGGAAAAGAAGGCTGGAGGGGAGGAAAGATGCAGGATGGGCAGAAAGGAGGGAAGGAAGAAGTAAAACCTAACACTGAAAGGAGAACAAGAAAATAAGGAGGAAGACACAAGGGGGCAAGCAAGAAAAGAAAGAAGGAAGGATTTTAGTTTAAAAAAAGGGTTGGGGGGGAGGGGAAGAGTAGTGATTTTGAATAGAAAAAGCATGGCCTTAGAGACGTTGATGGCAGGGAGACAAAGAGGATGTCAAAAAACCACTTTTCTAAATAAACTAAAATTACTGTCCTGCTTCTCTTCGACAACGCAGAAATATATTCCCTCATGTCTGGTTATGATGCCCGAATGAGCACCGAAGGGCACATGCTGGACGGTAGTAAGAAAGTCTTATCTCTCAAAGGACTGAGTTGCTGGCTGCCCACAGTACAGCAGGCTTCCCCAGAGCTGTGTGTGCTTGGGGCTCTCCGGTTGTTCCCCAAGAGCTGTGAGTGTGAGAAGCACTGGATGGGCTGCAAAGCAGCAGCAGGTTAAGTAAGCAGTTACCAAATGGACCATCATGGTGCATGTCAGGTGCATGCCTGTCAGGATGGGTATGAGGTGTGTTCATGGGATGGGGACAACATAGAAGTCAGCAACAAATCCACTGAAGCAAGACAGATGCTTGTCATTGGCAGGACTTTGTATGGTTGAATACGTTCCTATTCATAAATGAAAAGCCTTCTTCTGTCACAAGATAGTTGTTTAGAGCCCAGCCACTATTCATTTTGTTCTCCACCTTCTCCATTTTAAGTAATTCTTTTTTTTTTCTTTCTCCTAGATCAAAAGAATTAACCCAACCTCAAAGACCATAAAAGGAATCAAGAATCTATAGTTTAGAGTTAGGTCTGCCACAAGCTAATGGTGTGCACTTATGAACTACTTCATTCCCTCATGCCTTGCACCAGATTAATTCAGATAAATACATCAGTACTCAAAGTAGGTTTTGCAGAGTAACTTCAGGGGCCTCCCAGCACTGGTGAGATAGGGAAAGAACCAGACCCTCTGACCATGCTTCATCTAAAGTAGTCCTGACGATTTATGTTCCCATGTGGAAGTTTGAATAAGCTTCCATTCAAAGAAAGGTTTCCAGGGGAGCCTGGGTGGCTCAGTCAGTTAAGCATCCAACTCTTGGTTTTGGCTCAGGTCATGATCTCATGGTTCATGAGTTTGAGCCCTGCATCAGGCTCTGTGCTGACAGTGCAGAGCCTGCTTGGGATTCTCTCTCTCCCCCTCTCTCTGCTCCTCTCTCTCTCTCCAACTCTCTCAAAATACATAATTAAAAAAATAATTTAATATTTAATTAAAATAATTTAAAAAAGAGAGGTTTCTGTAAATATATTACTAATGTTATTAATAAGTATTAATTAAAAAGTGAGAATATATTCATAATCTTTAGATTCATTTGCAAGTCTAAAACAAATTCTAATTCTATAAACAAGCAAATGAACTAAGATAAATATCCTCCAATAAGAATTTGAAGTAAAAAAAAAAAAAAAGGTATTTTCTTTCAATGGAAATGGACAGAATTACTTTAAAGTAAAATGTAAGAATATATTAAATTATAGAGACATTATAACCATGCCTGACAAATATGTTTCTGTTTCTTGCAAGCCTTTGTTAACTTCCCTGCCAACTGAAAAGAAGGACACTGAGCGTGAGAAGCACTACAAAGGTGTGCCTTTAGAAAGGTAGCTTAGGGGATGTGCTGCCGTCCCATCTCTGTGCTCTTATCAAAATGTCAGAGGGGCTCACACGCAGAGATGATTTCTCTCCCCTTCCATGTGCATTAGCCCTCAGTCTGTGGATTAGATAGCTATCATGGAGACTGAAAGAAAGGGGAAAATACACTAAAATATTTCTTGCCTTAAGTTCCCTTTGTGGTTTGTCCAGGACAGAAGGGAAGTCAAAACTGCTTCTCTCCAGGGTTGGCAATTTCCAAGAGATCAAGCAGTGCACAACGTAGCAGTGGGGTCAAGGAGGGAGTGGCTTTTCCAGGCCCCTCAAGCCCCAGCAGTTTTCTTGATCAGTCTGTGAAAGAAGCAGGAAGAGGTGAAAGGTATTGAGGAGATGAAATGCCAGGGTATGTGGGAGTTCCTTGCTAACTTGGTAGTCCAGTTTGGTTTAAGAAAGGATCCCTGGGTAGGTGTAGCAATTATGTGAAAATGGGAGTATTTCTAGATATTTCTAAACTCCATCAAACACTTCCTCATTTCTATGACTCCAAGGGACAGAGGACTGTGTTTTGTTTGTTCTGGGGTTCACAGGCACAGCCCCATCTACCAGCCTTCAATTCACACCTCCAGATGAGACATTGTTCTGGGTCCCCCAGGGTCCTTCAGATCTCCTGAGGTAGATGGAAATCTTTATGCCCAAAGAGAGAAAGCTGCCTATTTGCAAGTAGACTGTTGTTATCAAAAGGATTCCAAGAAATGTTAACTTTTTAAAACTAAGCATATTAATTCTCTTCTATATAAAGAAAATGAGAAAAACATATAGTAAAAAACAACAATGATCCACTAAACATGTTTTGAATCCTGGCTCTATCTCTTACTAGCTGGGTGATCATGGCCAAATCACTTCATCTAATTCTGTTTCTTTATCTGCAAAATATTTCCAACAACACTAACATCGTGGGACTGTACACTTGTAAAGAGTTTAACAAATTACCTAGAACACGACTTATTTAATTTTCTTATTAACAGAATTCAAAGCACTCCATAGTGCAATAGTGCGGCATTAAATTTTGGAACCTAATGATTTCACTCATATGTGGAATTTCAGAAACAAAACAGATGAAAATATAGAAGGGAGAAAAAAGAGAGAGAGAGAGAGAGAGAGAGAGAAACAAACCATGAGAGACTCTTAAAGATACAGAACAAACAGGGTTGATGGTGTTGGGGTGGGTTAGATAGGTGAGAGATATTAAGTAGGGCAGTTGTTTCTGTTTTTGTTTTTGTTTTGTTTGTTTCAGGACTAGATTTCAGTGATTCATCACTTTCATACAACACCCAGTGCTCATCATTACAAGAGGAGGGCCCTTGTGATGAGCACTGGGTGTTCTACCTAAGGGATGAATCGCTGAATTCTACTCCTGAAACCAATGCTGCATTTTAGGTTAAGTGCCTAGAATTTATTTATTTATGTTTCTAAAATTTTTTAGATATTTTATTTATTTTTGAGAGAGAGAAAGAGAGAGAGTATAAGTGGGAGAGGGGCAGAGAGAGGAGACAGAGAATCTGAAGCAGACTCCAGGCTCTGAGCTGTCAGCACAAAGCCCGATGTGGGCTCAAACCCGTGAACCAGGAGATCATGACCTGAGCCAAAGTTGGACGCGTAACTGACTGAGCCACCAAGGCGCCACTTAACTGACTAGAATTTAAATAAAAATTTGAAAAGAAGAAAGAAAAAAGCTAAAAAAAAATAAAAATTATATAAACTATGGAATCTAATGAAAAGATACAAATACAAATATCTTCTGTGTGTCTCAGGTACAGATTATTTATTTTATTTTGTTTTTGGTAATAATGTATGTAAGGTATTATCCAACCTTCATTTTACTATAATCATAGTTTCCACCTATTGCCATCATGTAATTATAAACATCATAAAAATTTTGAATGACAACTTAAAGTTTTTAAATAGTAAGGAGCCACTGAAGGTGTTTGAGCATAGATGCATTAATTTCCTGAACAGATATTTATCATGTGCTTGCCATGTGGCAGGCACTGTTCTAGAAACAGGTAATGAAGGGGTGCAATAAACAAAACTTCTGAGGTTTACATTTTCGTGGTGATAAAATGAGGAGAGATGTTCTAAAAGTAGTGATAGTTTGGGAAAAGAGTTCAGGGATTTCCCAGAGAATAAAGAGAAAGCTGAAGATAGGGGTTGCTTAGAAGACCGTTCCATTGCTCCAGGAAAGAGACAATAATTTGCAATACTAGACGAAGGGCAAAGGAAGAATCAGTGAGGGAATGCACAGAGATGAGATAGATGGATGGAAAGGGGACACACTGATTTGGAATGAAAGTAAACAGTTCTATTTCAAAGTGTTGACAAGGTATCTTGTTACATGTGTCCCTTGAGCAGCCATTAATGCAAGACTGTGTAGCTCAGGAGAGGCTTCACTGTTTTAGTTTAATTTGCCACAGAATGGTCCTGAAGTTGACAAAGTTGTGAAAGGGCAGCGTAAAAATGAGAAAAGAGAAAAGGAATTAAATAAATTATTTTATATAGTTCATCGTTCTCAAACAATGAAGAAGGTAGATGAGGTTACCCAGCAGGAGTCTGGGGAAAATCAACACGATGGATACTTCCACACTGGAAACTGCTTAAAATTCCTAATATGCCTTTTCTGTTGTTTTATCGGGAAGAGAATACCCCTGGCGATCCATGACAAGAATTAGAATTCCTCTGGATGTGCCATGGAGAAAACAGAGCTATTTATTCAGCCAAAGTAGTTCAATAAGCTTATTGCTTGGAAAATGATTATTTCTTCTCTGTAGAAATAATTTTCCCTTCTTGAGAGAAAGCCAAAGAACTGACTCAGTTTCTCTCAGGAAATACTAAGTGAGGCTTGGGCTTACCAAATACGAGTCTATTCCTCACCTTGAGAAAGGGATGCACGTTGAATTGAGTAGTGAACCTGCTAATAAACATTATTCATGTATTCCATTTTAAATCGAGTCACCAAATATGCTGTTAGGCTTTTGTAATGGAGAAATATAAAAGGAATAACAAAGTCCATACATTATTAAAACAGCAAATATAACACAATACTAAAGAGAAACTAGATATTTATCACAAACAAGATACAAAATGTCAAATGTAAGAGTATAGTTCAAAAGAAACTTAGGATATAATTGCTGGATACAAGTATG
Organism: Neofelis nebulosa; assembly: GCF_028018385.1. Taxonomy (NCBI): domain Eukaryota; kingdom Metazoa; phylum Chordata; class Mammalia; order Carnivora; family Felidae; genus Neofelis; species Neofelis nebulosa. The sequence goes on from NC_080791.1 coordinate 94,670,201, forward strand.
TATACACACACACACACACACAACCAATTAAGAAAAACATTAATATTGCCAAATAAACTATCCAGTCTTTTTGAGGAGGTAGAGGTCACATTATGCTTTAATGATGAGGGAAAACTTTATAGAAGTATTATTTTAGCTGTATTTTGAAAGGTGGGTATAATTTGTATAAGCTTATATAGAAGAAAACAAAACCAAAATCAAAGTTTCCTCACCTATTGGCGTTGCTTAGATAAAAGTGTAGAAGCCAAAAATGTGAGGTAGGTTTAGGAGACTGGGAAACGAATTTGACTTCTGATATTTGGTAAAGACATAAACATCTTGAATGTCTGGCTAAGGTTTATAAATTCTATCATGCATGTATCCCAGAGCTAATGAATAAGAAAGTATGAGTTTGAGGAGTCTGAAGAGAAGGAGAAGCAGACTTTGGGGAAGAATCATAAAGCAAGAGTGCAGACACAAGTTGGATAAGGAAATGAATGGAGTTAGAAAAAGCATATATAAAGCTCCTTTCTGAAGGCCTGGCTTGAGACAGGACACTAAACAGTATTCTGATATTTCAGATTTCGGTATTCTGATATTTCAGATTTCAACTTGTGGCTATTTATACCAGGTGTAGAACCTTATATAAATTGATGTTAGCTGTGTTATACAAAATATATTGCTCTTTTTCCTCATCCAACTCCTGAAGAACATGCAGTGATCTCTCCCTACAGCTTAAGTCTGCACAAGAACTCTGAAGATTTTAAACTACTGCTAACAAGTGCCCTAGGTGTCTATATTTCTAGTTGAATAAATTATGTAACCTCTCCATGTCTCAGTTCCCCACACTGTAAAGTTTATTTAATAATAGTTCAGTTACTATAGGTAAAGCTTAAACAGTTAATACATGTAAAGGAAACAGAATAGTGCCAGGTACGTAATAAATGCTATCTATGTTTTAGCTATTACTGATAAATGAATACATGCATGAGACCCAAGACCACCTTTAAGTCCAAACCATATATGATACAAGTGCCATGCCCCAGTCAGCATGACTCAGAAAATGATTAGAGTGACTATCACTTGGTGCTCCCAAAAGGGTTTTTATTCAATGGATTATATCTTTCCTCTCATATTTTACCTACTCTAAGAGAATAGGGTAAAGACAATATTTGATTCTCTTTCATCTGTGAGGACACAATCTTAAACTTTTCCTTCTATAGTTTTTCAAAAGCAAAAATAATTTAAACAGGATACCCATTCATTTATCCAAAATGCATTGGCTATAATGGAAACATATATATTAATATAGAAGTGACTCCAACTTAAGTTTCTGATGCTTCTATATTAGAGTTTATCTCATACTGCATTCTTTCTCTTTGCCAAAAATGAACAGCCATCAAGGCCAAGCTAACTAATCCCTAGCTCATAGCTGTAAGCCCTTGGATAGTGGTGCTAGCTCAGGCTCAGCAGGTAGGAAAGATAAGCTCCTATCCCAGGTGTGTATTTATTTCAATAAAGATAAATCACTGCCCCCTAAATAGTGTGGATAGAGTGACTCAATATATGATGCATATCAGGAGTTCAGTGATCATTTCTGTGTTTGGCAGGTGGGACATTCAGTGGCAGAGGTGGCTTCATTACGTGTGAACACCGGGACCCCATGCTGTTGGGTCTATGGATGGTTTCCTTTCCCGGCTTTATGTTTACTTCATTAATATGCACATTGTACCAGCAGTGGGATGGACAATGGCAGACACTGACTGTAGTCATCTTGTTGAATCACTCTGATTCCCTAACTTCTTAGTCATTTAAAGCTTCCTCTATGGTGGATGCTCTCTACTAGAGGTTAATATATGAAATAAAGATCTTCACATTTGATACTCACTTCTATAGTCTATTCACATGTTTTTTCCCAGACTTTCTTGTTCCTGTTATTACTCCTTTCAGACCAACCAGCCAACGCATTTGCCACTGGTCATGAATTCATATTTATTCTTACGATTGGACAATTCTTTTTCTATACAAAGGAGATAAGAAGGTATACTGCAGGAAGCTCCACCCATTGGGAGGATTTCCCATCTCTGCTGTCTTTATGGACCATTCCTAAATGAAACTAATGGAGCCACCATCCATTTTAGGCTCATATAATACATCAGTACTATCCATATGTGGATGAAGATCAACATTTTTCTTCCTCCTCTCATGTGGTCAAAAGAGAACCCCATGTGGCCATGGGTTTGAGCTGAGGGAACAGCAACAGTGCAACAGTGAGGATGTCTTGGGGATCTGGGCCAACTGTCTGTGCAACTTACCTGTGTCTCTGAGTTCCTTGTATATTTTACATATTAACTCCCTATTGAATATATGGTTTACAAATATTTTCTCCCATTCTGTAGGTTTCCTTTTCATTTTGTTGATGGCTTCTTTTGCTATGCAGAAGATTTTTATTTTGATGTGGTCTCACTTGTTTATTTTTGCCTTTGTTGCTTTTGTTTTTGGTGTGAAATCCAAAATAATTATCGTCAAGACCAATGTCAAGGAGCTTACTCTTTATGTTTTCTTCTAGGATTTTTGTGGTTTCAGGTCTTATGCGTAAGTCCATAATGAATCTTGAGTTGATTTTTGTGTGGGTGTAAGATAGGGGTCCAGTTTCATTCTATCCCAAGTGAATATCCAGTCATCCCAACATCTTTTATTAAAGACACCATCCTTTCTGCATTTCTCATTCTTGGCGACTTTGTAGAAATAAATCGACTACAAGCATGGGTGTATTTCTGGGCTATGTTCCATTTGACCCAGGAGTCCTATTTTTCTTTTTTATCAATTCCATAATGTTTTGGTTATTGTAGCCTTGTAAAATAGTCTGAAATCAAGAAGAGAGATCCTTTAGTTTTACTCTTCTTTCTCTAGATTGCTTTGGTTATTTGAGGTCTTTTGTGGTTCCTTGCTAATAGTTTTTCTCATTTCTGTGATAAATATCACTGGACTGTTATGGAAACTGCATTTAGTCTGTAAATCGCTGTAGGTAATATGACGTTCTGACAATATTACTTCTTCTAATCTATGAATATGAAATACCTTTCTATTTATTTGTGTTTTCTTCAATTTCTTTTTTTCAGTGGTACAGATCTTTCACCTCCTTGGTTAGATTTATGCCTATGTATTTTATTCTTTTTGATGCTATCGTAAATGGGATTGTTTTCTTAATTTATCTTCCCAATAGTTCATTACTAGTGTACAGACACTTGCTCAAAGTTCCACAGATAGAACGTTATAGCACTGGGATTTAAAAGCAAATTTTCGATGTTAAAAATATGAGACAAGGGAAGATGGCCCGTAGGAGGATGCTGGGCTCACCGCGCATCCTGCTGATCACTTAGATTCCACCTACACCTGCCTAAATAACCCAGAAAACTGCCAGAAGAGTAGCAGAATGGATTCTCTGAAGCCAAGCGCAGACGAGAGGCCCACGGAAGAGGGTAGGAAGGGCGGAGAGGCGGTGCGTGCTACATGGACTGGTGGGAGGGAGCTGGGGCAGAGGGGCAGCCCGCCAGCCAAGCAGAAACCCCGAATCTGGCTTGCAAAAGTGGAGGGGCTGGACGGAGTGTGTTCTGATGGCAAGTGGGACTTAACATCTGGAAGGTTATAAGTTAACAGCTCTGCTCAGAGAGCAGGAGGGCTGGAGGACAATGGGAGGGAGAGCTGTTGAACCCCGGAGGACAGAGCTCAACTTGGCAGGGAACAAAGACGCTCACCAGCACCATCTCCCTCGCCCATCTCCCAGCCAAAATCCCAAAGGGAACCGGTTCCTGCCAGGGAACTTGCTTGCACCTCACAAACACCCAACACTGTGCTTCTGTGGATCCATCCCTCCGGCGGGTCTGACTCCCTCCTGGTGCCCCAGGTCCCTTCCCGAAGTGGATCTCCAAAGGAAAAGCGAGCTGAGCCTACCCCTCCCACCCCTGTGCACCTTGCTGATCTACCCCAGCTAATAAACCAGATCCCCAGCACCACAAGCCTGGCAGTGTGCAAGTAGCCCAGACAGGCCACGCCACCCCACAGTGAATCCCACCCCTAGGAGAGGGGAAGAGAAGGCACATACTAGTCTGACTGTGGCCCCAGTGGTGGGCTGGGGTCAGACATCAGGTCTGACTGTGGCCCCTCCCACCAACGCAAGTTATTCAAGACAGCACAGGGGAAGTACAGCCCAGGGTGCAGTTCTGCACTACTCCAGGGACTATCTAAAATGACAAAACCAAAGAATTCCCCTCAAAAGAATCTCCAGGAAATAACAACCACTAACGAACTGATAAAAAATGATTTAAACAATATAACAGAAAGTGAATTTAGAATAATGGTCATAAAATTAATCACTGGGCTTGAAAACAGTATAGAGGACAGCAGAGAATCTATTGCTACAGAGATCAAGGGACTAAGGAATAGTCAGGAGGAGCTAAAAAATGCTATAAACGAGCTGCAAAATAAAATGGAAATGACCACAGCTCAGATTGAAGAGGCAGAGGAGAGAAGATGAACTAGAAGATAAGATTATGGAAAAAGAGGAAGCTGAGAAAAAGAGAGATAAAAAAATCCAGGAGTATGAGGGGAAAATTAGAGAACTAACTGATGCACTAAAGAGAAATACACATAACTGGTACTCCAGAGGAGGAAGAGAGAGGGAAAGGTGCTGAAGGTATACTTGAAGAAATAATAGCTGAGAACTTCCTGGATCTGGGGAAGGAAAAAGGCATTGAAATCCAAGAGGCACAGAAAACTCCCTTCAGACGTAACTTGAATCGATATTCTGAATGACATATCATAGTGAAACTGGCAAAATACAAGGATAAAGAGAAAATTCTGAAAGCACCTAGGGATAAACATGCTCTAACATATAAAGGGAGACCTATAAGACTCCTGACCGATCTTTCTACTGAAACTTGGCAGGCCAGAAAGGAATGGCAGGAAATCTTCAATGTGATGAACAGAAAAAAATATGCAGCCGAGATTCCGTTATCCAGCAAGTCTGTCATTTAGAATAGAAGGAGAGATAAAGGTCTTCCCAAACAAACAAAAACTGAAGGAATTCGTCACCACTAAACCAGCCCTACAAGAGATCCTAAGAGGGATCCTGTGAGACAAAGTACCAGACATCGCTACAAGCATGAAACCTAAGGACATCACAATGACTCTAAACCCATATCTTTCTATAATAACACTGAATGTAAATAGACTAAATGCACCAACCAAAAGACATAGAGTATCAGAATGGATAAAAAAACAAGACCCATCTATTTGCTGTCTACAAGAGACTCATTTTAGACCAGAGGACACCTTCAGATGGAAAGTGAGGGGATGGAGAACTATGTATCATGCTGCTGGAAGTCAAAAGAAAGCTGAAGTAGCCATACTTATATCAGAAAAAGTAGACTTTAAATTAAAGGCTGTAACAAGAGATAAAGAAGGTCATTATATTATAATTACAGAGTCTATCCATCAGGAAGAGCTAACAATTATAAATGTCTATGCGCCAAATACGGGAGCCCCCAAATACATAAAACAATTACTCACAAACATAAGCAACCTTATTGATAAGAATGTGGTTATGGCAGGGGACTTTAACACTCCACCTACAGAAATGGATAGATCATCTAGACACACAGTCAATAAAGAAACAAAGGCCCTGAATGATACATTGGATCAGATGGACTTGACAGATATATTTAGACTCTGCATCCCAAAGCAACAGAATATGCTTTCTTCTTGAGTGCACATGGAACATTCACCAAGATAGATCACATACTGGGTCACAAAACAGCCCTTCATAAGGATACAAGAATTGAGATCATACCACACATACTTTCAGACCACAATGCTATGAACCTTGAAATCAACCATAGGAAAAAGTCTGGAAAACCTCCAAAAGGATGGAGGTTAAAGAACACCCTACTAAAGAATGAGTGGGTCAACCAGGCAATTAGAGAAGAAATTAAAAAATATATGGAAACAAATGAAAATGAAAATACAACAATCCTGGGGCGCCTGGGTGGCGCAGTCGGTTAAGCGTCCGACTTCAGCCAGGTCACGATCTCGCGGTCCGTGAGTTCGAGCCCCGCGTCAGGCTCTGGGCCGATGGCTCGGAGCCTGGAGCCTGTTTCCGATTCTGTGTCTCCCTCTCTCTCTGCCCCTCCCCCGTTCATGCTCTGTCTCTCTCTGTCCCAAAAATAAATAAAAAATGTTAAAAAAAAAAAAAAAAAAAAAAAAAAAAAAAAAAAAAAAAGAAAATACAACAATCCAAACGCTTTGGGACGCAGCGAAGGCAGTCCTGAGAGGAAAATACATTGCAATCCAGGCCTATCTCAAGAAACAAGAAAAATCCCAAAATGCAAAATCTAACAGCACACCTAAAGGAAATAGAAACAGAAGAGCAAAAACACCCTAAACCCAGCAGAAGAAGAGAAATAATAAAGATCAGAGAAGAAATAAACAATATAGAATCTAAAAAAACTATAGAGCAGATCAACGAAACCAAGAGTTGGTTTTTTGAAAAAATAAACAAATTGATAAACCTCTAGCCAGGCTTCTCAAAAAGAAAAGGGAGATGACCCAAATAGATAAAATCATGAATGAAAATGGAATTATTACAACCAATCCCTCAGAGATACAAGCAATTATCAGGGAATACTATGAAAAATTATATGCCAACAAACTGGACAACCTGGAAGAAATGGACAAATTCCTAAACACCCACACACTTCCAAAACTCAATCAGGAGGAAATAGAAAGCTTGAACAGACCCATAACCAGCAAAGAAATTGAATCAGTTATCAAAAACCTCCCAACAAAGAAGAGTCCAGGACCAGATGGCTTCCCAGGGGAGTTCTACCAGATGTTTAAAGCAGAGATAATACCTATCCTTCTCAAGCTATTCCAAGAAATAGAAAGGGAAGGAAAACTTCCAGACTCATTCTATGAAGCCAGTATTACTTTGATTCCTAAACCAGACAGAGACCCAGTAAAAAAAGGGAACTACAGGCCAATATCCCTGATGAATATGGATGCAAAAATTCTCAATAAGATACTAGCAAATCGAATTCAATGGCATATAAAAAGAATTACTCACCATGATCAAGTGGGATTCATTCCTGGGATGCAGGGCTGGTTCAACATTCGCAAATCAATCAATGTGATACATCACATTAATAAAAGAAAAGATAAGAACCATATGATCCTGTCAATCGATGCAGAAAAGGCATTTGACAAAATTCAGCATCCTTTCTTAATAAAAACCCTCGAGAAAGTCGGAATAGGAGGAACATACTTAAACATCATAAAAGCCATTTATGAAAAGCCCACAGCTAACATCATCCTCAATGGGGAAAAACTGAGAGCTTTCCCCCTGAGATCAGGAACACAACAGGGATGTCCACTCTCACCGCTGTTGTTTAACATAGTGTTGGGAGTTCTAGCATCAGCAATCAGACAACAAAAGGAAATCAAAGGCATCAAAATTGGCAAAGATGAAGTCAAGCTTTCACTTTTTGCAAATGACATGATATTATACATGGAAAATACGATAGACTCCACCAAAAGTCTGCTAGAACTGATACATGAATTCAGCAAAGTTGCAGGATACAAAATCAATGTACAGAATTCCGTTGCATTCTTATACACTAACAATGAAGCAACAGAAAGACAAATAAAGAAACTGATCCCATTCACAATTGCACCAAGAAGCATAAAATACCTAGGAATAAATCTAACCAAAGATGTAAAAGATCTGTATGCTGAAAGCTATAGAAAGCTTATGAAGGAAATTGAAGAAGATATAAAGAAATGGAAAAACATTCCGTGCTCATGGATTTGAGGAATGAATATTGTCAAAATGTCAATACTACCCAAAGCAGTCTACACATTCAATGCAATCCCAATCAAAATTGCACCAGCATTCTTCTCAAGCTAGAAGAAGCAATCCTAGAATTCATATGCAACCACAAAGGGCCCCGAATAGCCAAAGTAATTTTGAAGAAGAAGACCAAAGCAGGAGGCATCACAATCCCAGATTTTGCCTTTACTACAAAGCTGTAATCATCAAGACAGCATGGTATTGGCACAAAAACAGACACATAGACCAATGGAATAGAATAGAAACCCCAGAACTAGACTCACAAACGTTTGGCCAACTAATCTTTGACAAAGCAGGAAAGAACATGCAATTGAAAAAGACAGTCTCTTTAACAAATGGTGCTGGGAGAACTGGACAGCAACATGCAGAAGGTTGAAACTAGACCACTGTCTCACACCATTCACAAAAATAAACCCAAAATGTATAAAGGACCTGAATGTGAGACAGGAAACCATCAAAACCCTAGAGGAGAAAGCAGGAAAAGACCTCTCTGACCTCAGCCGTGGCAATTTCTTACTTGACACATCCCCAAAGGCAAGGGAATTAAAAGCAAAAATGAACTATTGGGACCTCATGAAGATAAAAACTTCTGCACAGCAAAGGAAACAACCAACAAAACTAAAAGGCAACCAATGGAATGGGAAAAGATATTTGCAAATGACATATCGGACAAAGGGCTAGTATCCAAAATCTATAAAGAGCACACCAAACTCCACACCCGAAAAACAAATAACCCAGTGAAGAAATGGGCAGAAAACATGAATAGACACTTCTCGAAAGAAGACATCCGGATGGACAACAGGCACATGAAAAGATGCTCAACATCACTCCTCATCAGGGAAATACAAATCAAAACCACACTCAGATATCAACTCATGCCAGAGTGGCCAAAATGAACAAATCAGGAGACTATAGATGCTGGAGAGGATGTGGAGAAATGGGAACCCTCTTGCACTGTTGGTGGGAATGCAAATTGGTGCAGCCACTCTGGAAAACAGTGTGGAGGTTCCTCAAAAAATTAAAAATAGACCTACCCTATGACCCAGCAGTAGCACTGCTAGGAATTTACCCAAGGGATACAGGAGTGCTGATGCATAGGGGCACTTGTACCCCAATGTTTATAGCAGCACTTTCAACAATAGCCAAATTATGGAAAGAGCCTAAAATCCGTCAACTGATGAATGGATAAAGAAATTGTGGTTTATATACACAATGGAGTACTACGTGGCAATGAGAAAGAATGAAATATGGCCCTCTGTAGCAACGTGGATGGAACTGGAGAGTGTGGTGCTAAGTGAAATAAGTCATACAGAGAAAGACAGATACCATATGTTTTCACTCTTATGTGGATCCTTAGAAACTTAACAGAAGACCATGGGGCAGGGGAAGGGGAAGAAAAAAAAAGAGGTTAGAGTGGGAGAGAGCCAAAGCATAAGAGACTGTTAAAAACTGAGAACAAACTGAGGGTTGATGGGGGGTGGGAGGGAGGAGAGGGTGGGTGATGGGTATTGAGGAGGGCACCTTTTGGGATGAGCACTGGGTGTTGTATGGAAACCAATTTGACAATAAATTACATATATTGAAAAAATATATATGAGACAAAAACAAACAAATAAATAAATAAAAGCAAATTTTCCCTCTTGAAGACTGGGTTCCTAACCAGACTGTGGCACTGTCTCTTTTTCGGTTAATTAGTAAGTTTCTCTCTTCTCAGATGGCAACCCTTTTAAGGGCAAGATACTTGTTTCTTCCCAGGATCTCAAATATGTGATGGTTCTAAATCACTTTTTATGACTCTGTTACACATGGGCCTGCTTTAAGGGAGCTCCAGTCCAACAATCCAAGACTTTGAAGGTTTCAGCAAATGCTATTTGATCATTGTCCCTTTAATCATTTCATCTATCGTATTTGATAGGTATTGTTACTTGTCTTTACCTAGCCTTCGCTGAGAATGTAGAGGCTATATTTTATTCATGTATATAGGCCCAATGCCTGGAAAAGCTGGCTGAAATACTTTGATCATTCTGTACATAATTGGTGAAATAAGTAATTAATATATAATGCCTCTTTGAAGTTCTAGCATTTTATTTACTATGATCATCCTGTATCAGTTTAGGAGCGTGAGTCACAGACAGGAGTTCAAGTCATGGTTCTAACACCTTCCAGCAATATGACATTGGGAAAGTCACTTAAAACATCTGAGCCCCATTTTACCCATCCATGAAATGAGACTTACCTACTTTAAAATGTTCATCTAGGGGTAATAGGTGATAATACTTGTGAAGAACTCCTGTAACTTTAAAGTTTATATAAGTGAAAAACTTTGATTATCAATACTAAAAAATACTGCACCCTCGTCAAGCAGGGGTGTTCCTGGAATCCCCTTTAAATTTTCTTGTCTACAGCAATCACTTACCATTTGTTGTCAGTTTATTTTTCAAAAATCCATGTTTTATTTCTTACCTGTAAATGGTTGAACTTAGTCTAGTTTATATTCCCGTACATTTTTCCTCTGGATATATTTACACAGCATTGATCATAGTAGATACTCAGTAAAACACTTGAGTACTTTAAAATTGCCACACTTACTTTTTTTTTTTAAATGAAATACATTTGAGACTTTAATTTCTTTGCTAATATGCAAAATATCATCTTTGTGTTCTTTCAAATTGTGCTTTATCTGGTCTTATGTCTATCCTCTAAGTACTCTTACTATATATATATATATATATATATATATATATATATATATATTTTTTTTTTTTTTTTTTTTTTTTTTCTTTTAGAAATGTCAAGTATCTGTCCCTAATAGCTTTTGACTGATTGGCGTTTGATCCCCAAGGTTGGCAGAGTATGGAAGAAAAAAGAAAAGTAAGAAATGCATAAGATAAGAGATGGTAAGTCACAAGTAATATTGACTGAGAAGGAACAGAGGGATTTTTCTTTGCTTTTCAAAATCGACTCAAATTTACTTTTCAAGTAATTTTAAGCAGGAAATAGATTACAAACTCATAGTTTTCTCAAGAGATTTCTACTTCTTTGTATTCTTGGTGCTTTTCAAGGAAACAAAATAGATGGGTGGAGTTTGTGGAACCAAAACTACTTTCTTAAGTGGGAGGAAGAGCTTAGAAAAGAAGGTTTTGTAATCAGGAAACTATCTGGTGCCTTAAAGATTGAAGCTTATTGAAGTGGAGTTTATTTCATCCTGGGATTTAAAAGTGCTGAAAAAGAACTACGTCCTGAAAATACTGCCTTAGCACATGGAACAATCCAATGTACATGCAGTCTAAGGTGAATGAAGTGGAACTTAGGAAAAGAATTATAGGGGGGGGGGAAAGAAACTACACTTGAAGTAAAAATTCTAAGTCAACAGATTTGATGGCATCTGGGTTTGCATCAGATGGTCTCTAAAATGGACAATGATCCTCATTCTTTTTCCTACACTCCCATTTTGCCGGAATTGTATTTTTATTTATGGAAAAGTTAGGATGAGACTGGCCACTGTAACTTGGAGGAAGAACGGCATTCCTAAACCAAACACTAGCAGTAAGTACACTCTAGCATCACTCTTCCTAAAAACTAGAATCATTTCCTTGGGATGTTTGTCATCATCACCACTGAAGATTTATTCTATGATACCAGATCAATGTATCCAGAACAGAATCATGCAATCTCAGTATTCTGATGGGCTTCAAAAGAAATTATTCAAATTTGCATCTTTTTGAAATAGAAGACTATGTTTTCTGATTCATTTTTTTAAATCTGGTCTTTCCCCAAAACTATAAGGTACAAAAGATTGAAGCAAATATTGATGAAGAAACTAAACATAAATAGATGTAGTGAAAATGGCATTTTTCATGTCAGTCCCATGACCTCATTTTCATTCAACTCAGCATTAACTGGTGCAGTATGTACTATAGTATAGATCCTGACTAAAACACTTTCCTTGTCTCTTAGCTATTCATTAATTAATGGAGGTTATAAAATAATGGATGTGAACTTGGAGATTTTTATTGGATCTTTAACATTTCCTTGGATAATGGACTCCTTTGAAGATCTGATACATTCTCTAAAAATGTATAGGCACACAAAATATGCTTTCAAACTCAAGAGTTGATGTACCTGTGCTCTGAAGAAAATAAGAAAGAGTGCCTATCCTGAACTTATCTGGTTAAGGATGCAAAATATGTACAATTGAAATGACTTGAGAAATACATAAAGTTACAGTTACAAATTCAAGTGTGACTACAGAGCTATGAACCAAGAAATATACATGTATAAAGGGAAATGGCAGAGTCAGTGCGTCTCTGTTATTCTAAAGCATTGTTACCCATAGATAGATAGTTAGGCACATATATCCATACGCACACACACACGCACACAGTGCAGAAAAAAGGTGATGACAGTTGGGTAGCTATAAAAGAAATAATGTCCACTGCAGATGTGGCCTGAGAGATGCCCACTAGAGTTAGGAAAAGAGTTAAGGCACAGTCTTATGAGGTTACAAAACCAGGCTTTCTAATTCAGTGTTAAATAAAGTCATTGCAGTCAAGATTTAGCAATATTTTATAACGTATTCACAAATAGTGGCTTAGAGGACATTGGGTTCATACATATGATTCAAAAAACTGTTTTATTTCCTGGAGCAGTGGGCCAGGTTTTTCCAAAATCTACGTCTTATGAGAGCATGCCTACTTTCCAACGTGTGTCTCCATGTTCTTTCAGTGGGGGGTGGAATCTCTGCCTTTGCTACTTTGCCACTGTTCTTCAATCATGTTTTGACTCCATACCAGGCCTTTGAACCTAGTGCTGTTTGTGGACTCTCTTGGGTTGGATACAAGAAAAAAAGGGAGAGAGAGAGCAGTTCTCAACAACAAAATTCTGTAAATGAACCTCCAGTCACCGCAAGTGGCAGCAGATAGTCATTAAGTATGACAGGAATGTGTTTTTATATTATATTTAGGAAATTTGTGAATGCTAATGAGGCTTTTCCATTTATTTTTTTCCCCTGGGCAATGTCATTGCATCGCCATGAATGCTGCATGATTATATATATAAGTATTTATAATAAACCTTCTTTTTACTCTTGTCTGAATAGTAGGTTTATGAACTATTTATCCTAGTCTGTATAAGTTAGGGAATGTACCTGAGGTTTTTAACAGAGGTTAATCACAGTAAGCACTTGGCCCAAGGTCATCTTGAGTAGAGCTTCATGGTTAGTAATTGGCTAATTGGCTCTGGCATAAGATGGGGCACTTACATACACCTCCACCATACTCCACCCAGGTGTGTCATCCTAGGGAGCTGTTTAAGCTCTCTGCATTTTCTTGTCTACAAGATAGAGATAATAATAAATGCTCCTTCACAGAGTTTTCGGGAGAATCACATAAAGTAATCAAATTGAAGTACTTGGCATAATACATGGAATATTGTAAGGTCTGAAAAACGTTACCTATTGTTATCATGTGGGTTTGGTCGTTTTGGAGTTGAACTTAACTTTAACCATTATTTAACAAGTTATATTATTATTAACCATTATTTAACAAGTAAAATATATCAACTTGTACAAGTATGCAAAATCTTTTAGGATAGAAATTCTAAGTCTACACCCTAATTGTTTTGCATTGATAATACTGCCTTTCTCGATGGAAGACTATATCCATCAATGTAAACTAATCAATCAGGGGCCCAGAGTCAGATATCTGACTTAGGTATGTAGTAGGCTTCATCAGGAACATGATGAGATTTTATTTACACAAGGCCACACACACACACACACACACAAACAAAACTCAAGCACCACACACACACACACACACACACACACACAAAACCTCAAAAAACTCAAGCACCACAAAAACATTCACATAACCAGAAGAAATATACACGTGTACACAGGTGAATATGCATGTATATGTATGTGAAATACAAATATTCACACACACAATAGATACTAAATGGGTCTGGGTACACACACACATATACACACACATGTCTGTATGCCTTGGGTAAAGCAAGACTGAGAAAAATAAATGATGGTTTTTTATTTGTTCACCAAGCAGTGATTCTAATAAACCTTTTCTTGTGACTATGCTTTCTCACAATCTTCTTTCCCCTTTCGCCTGTGTATACCAGACCCATCCCAACCTAAACCTTGATATGGATTTCCATACTATTAAAAAGTTAATTTGGGAACCTGAGTTAGCTATGTTGGGTAGAACATTAGTTTTGGTGAATTTGCATGTAAGTTATTTTATTTTTTTTATTAAATTTTTTTTCATGTTTATTTATTTTTGAGAGCAAGAGACAGAGCATGAGCAGGGGAGTGGCAGAGAGAGAGAGGGAGACACAGACTCTGAAGCAGGATCCAGTCTCTGAGCTGTCAGCACAGAGCCCGACATGGGGCTTGAAACCATGAACCATGAGATTACAACCTGAGCCGAAGTCAGATGCTTATCCGACTGAGCCACCTAGGCGCCCCGCATGTAATTTATTTTTTAATGTTTATTCATTTATTCTGAGAGAGAGACGAAGTGGGGAAGGGGAAGAGAGAGTGGGGGACAGAGGATCTGAAGCAGGTTCCATGCTAACTGCAGTGAGCCCAATGCAGAGCTTGAACCCACAGATCGTGAGATCATGACCTGAGTGAAGTTGGACGCTCAACCCACTGAGCCACCCAGGTGCCCTGCATGTAATTTCTTTTTATGACTTAATTTTATTGTTGAGAAGGTAGTGTTGTTTAACTTTGTCTTCTTCCTTCCACTTAACTTCTGTGTTTTTGTAGGAAAAGACCATGAAGTTCTCCAGGAGAAAGTAATTTTTGGTTTTCTAATCAAGCAAGTTAATTTAGTTCACTTGTCACTTTTGGTATGCGGTATCCAACCCTTTGAATAATGTTAGAAATTAATATCATGGAGCACCTGGGTGGCTCAGTCAGTTAAGTGACAAACTCTTGGTTTGGGCTCAGGTCATGATTTCATGGTTTGTGAGTTGGAGCCCCTCATTGGGCTCTGTGCTGGCAACGCGGATCCTGCTTGGGATTCTCTCTCTCCCTCTCAGGCCCTCCCCCACTCATTCTCTCTCTCTCAAATAAATAAACTTAAAAATAAAGATATCAGAGTGGTATCTCTACCAGTAGAAGACAAGAGGGACCATTTCATTTGGTCATCTGGAAGCCTCTGTTTTTCAAAAGCTATTGATACTGGGATATGAACACATTACTGTTTTGCACATTTACCAGCACATAGGGGCTGAAGGGAAATCAAATCATAAAACCTCATTGCTATTTTTCTCCCCTGGGCTCTGTCTACTACTAGTTTGAATGAATTAAGAGTGTGTGGGGGTGGGGGAGTGAGTGGTAGTTCTTGTCCCTTGCAGAGACTTATAGTGAAGTTGTTCAGGGAAACACCTATCTGAGGTTAGCTGCTTGTTTTGTTTGTTTTTGTTTTGAGAGACTAAGAGAAAAATTACCAGGTGTACTCACAACTGCAAAGAAAAGACACCCCCCCCCTCCCCCAATTCCCGAAACCAACCAGGGTGTGCCCGGTTGTGGTTTGAAATAAAGGCGGGAACCAATCAACTTCTGCTGAGCATTCAAATTTAAATGTCAACCAATAACAGCTCTGTAACCTCAAAAAATCCCTAACTTGTTTGTGCCTGTCTATAAAAGAAGCTGTAAGATCCTTGCTCGGGGCCTCTTAGCGTCACCGGCAACGAGTGCGCGGAGGACCGGGTTCGAACCTGTAATAAACGACCCTTGCCACTTGGCTTTGACTCTGGACTCTGGTGGTTTGTTTTCGGGGGGGTCTCTCGAATCGGGGCATATCAGTTTCCCTCAATTGGATGGAGCCTATATGCCCTGGGCATCTCTTTTTCTTTATTTTGTTTTGACAGATGTTTCTTGTTGATTTTTTTTAAGTATTTTACCTGGATTTTATTTTTTTTTTCTTCCAATGTGTGCTTCAACTTTACTTGCATCACCTAGAGCTATGCCTTAAGCACAGACCACCCAGTAAGAGTCTTTCCTGTAAATTGTTCTTTCACCAAGAGAACACTTTATCTAGTTAAAAGACTTGGGGGAAGGCTACATTTTTTAAATCCCTCATGTAAATGGATTATCTGCATTCATTGCCTATAGTACTCTGTGACCTACAAAGGATTAGAGACTACTGACCTAATTCATGTGGGGTTTTTGACAACAGGGTGATGTCTTCATTCAATTGGGCCTCTGTAACAAAGTATGGTAGAACGGGCGGCCTATACACAATAGTTATCTCTCATAGTTCTGGAGGCCGGAAGCCTGAGATTAGGGTGCTAGCATAGTCAGGTTCTGGTCAAAGCCCTCTTCTGGGTTGCAGACTGTCAGCTTCTCATCCTCTCCTCACATGGAAGAAAAAGGAGAACTGTCTGGAGGGTCTCTTTTCTAAGGACACTGATCCCATTTATGAGATCTCCACCCTCAGGACATAATTACCTCCCAAAGGCCTCACCTCCTAATCCCATCACATTGAGGGTTAGGATTTCAACATAGGAATCAGAGGGGAGAGGAGGGTACAAACATATTAGTCCTTTGCAGACCACTTCTTTCCTCCCTTCCTACCTCAGTTTTGAACAGGACATCTAATGAAACTCTGACTACAGTATGCTTTGAAATTTGATGTCCAAAAATAAAACCTTTATATAAATGAAAAGTAAAGAATGCTTATAACTGTTAATTAACCAGAAGGAATGAATAAAGCAGAGAACAAAAAGTTTAATAGATTAAGGTGCCCAACAGTCACCTAGATTGTAGGAAGAGCCACGGACAGAAATTCTTTTGGCAAAAGCCTGTTCCCATCATAGCTGAGACACACCTGCCTGTTTTTCCTTAAGAAGAGTCATCTGAGGACAAGACTGGGAAGTCCAGGAGGACAGACATTTTATCTTTGGTTCTTTTGTTCTAACTTCCTCTCTTTCTCTCAATACATGGAATAAAGGAAGATCTCAACAGATATATTTCGTTCTTACTCTCTCTAATAATACTCCTGTCATAATTCTTAAAGAGCTTAATATTCAAATGAATGATTTTTTCAAAGTCCTGGCCTCTCATGCCCTGACCTCCTTTTCCAAAAGTCTTGCATAAAGTTTGCTGCAGACATTCACTCCCTTGTTATTCCCAATGACTGCCTTTCTCCATAATCTCACTTTTAAGCTTTCCACTCTGAGTACCACTCACAACTTTCTAATACATTGTTTCTAGTATCATAACTAGCATACTTGTTATACTGTTTTGCAGGCTATACTCCATTGCTCATCTCAAGTTTTAACTGTCTCTCCTGTAAATCCTCACTTCTTTTTATGCACAGCTTATATACTACGTTCCGTTGTAACCACTATCATATACTTCCTTCTCTTTTCCTATTTTGACCACTTACCTGACAAAACCCCAACCCTGGTCATATCCAATCCTTACTCTGTCTACACATTTACCAAGATGCACGTGAGCGGAGAAAAACAACAAGGATGATTGGGATCATTTGAAATTAATGGCCAACAACACCACGTGGTTCCTTAGGGCTGCTCAGTAATCTTATTACAATTTCCTATTTCCCTGAGTAGTCCACCTTCCTGAGTGACCAGTCTCTGCCTTTGACTTGATGCACAACTACACTCCTTCCTCCATTTTCATTCTTTACTGAGCAAATAAACACAGTTACAAGGAAATGGCCATGTGCTGCCACAAATTGTTTGCTATATTTGCATCTGCATTCAGATACTCCTGTTTCCCTCTTGTTACTATGGAGGGTATCCCTCTGACCCATTCAAGAATACTTTTCCAGCAATTCTCCACCTTTTTCTCTACATTCTGAAAACCTCCCACTTTACCAGATCATTTCTGTCTGAATATAAACATGCATTTTATATCTTCCATAGAAAATAACAAAACAACAAAACAGATACAGAAACTTGTTTGACTCTACATACCTATCCCATTCCCACTTCACTTCTCTCCTCCTTCTTAGTAAAGATCATTACAAGAGATCTTATATTACTTTTCTGGTTATTTTGTCATTCTCTCTTGTAAGCACTCCAGTTAGACTATGACGTTAACACTCCAGTGAACATCTCTTGTCAAGAATCACCAATGGTCTCTACTTTGCTGAATGCAATGGCACCTTTTTAGTCCTTGTATTACTTGCCCACTAGCAACATTTAAAATGATTTATCATTCTCTTTGCCTTTTTTTTTTTTTTGGCTTTTGGATCATTATTTTCTCTTTTTTCTTTTACTCAACTGGTCCATATCTTTATACTCTTTGATCTTCTTATTTGGCTCAGAAATTTTCTTTATTGGGCACCTGGGTGGCTCAGTCGGTTAAGAGACTAACTCTTGGTTTCAACTCAGGTCATGATTTTGCAGTTCATGGGTTTCAGCCCTGAGTTGGGCTCTATGCTGGCAGTGTGGAGCCTGCTTGGGGTTCTCTCTCTCTCCTCTCACTGCCCCTACCCTGCTCGCACATGTGCTCTCTCTCTCTCTCAAAATAAATAAATCAACTTAAAAAAAAAAAGGAAGAAATTTTCTTCATCTACTTTAACACTTCAGGTGATATTGTGGCATGTCTATATGTTGTGGACTCATATTTTTCCACCCCTGAACTATGACACATGAATCTAACCAATGACTTGGCATCTCCACTTGAATGTCTAATAACAACAAAAGTAATAATATTTTACAAAATCAAGAATTGCTTACATTTAGTACATACTATATTCCAGGAAATGTCCTATATGTCATATATGTATGTGTGGGTGAGCATGTGGCACAGTGCTTTGTGATATATGAGACTGTTTTGTCAACCCTTAACATAAGGCTAGAGTAAAAAAAAAAAAAAAAGAAAGAAATCAGAGTGGCTTACAACAATATTCATTTCCTTTGTATGTTAAATTTTGATAATTATAGGTCACCTGTGGCTATGATACAAGAAAGCACTGCAAGTCACACGGCAAAGGGTAGTATATTACTTTCCTATTGCTGCCACAAAAAAAGTATGATAAATGTAATAGCTTAAATAATACAAATTTAGTCTCAAAGATATTAAATTTTGTCTGAGCCCTGTGATCCGGAAAAAAGTGAAGGGAAAGAACTCCCTCCCCCTACTTTTGTGTTCTGGGAATGGATTTACTGAACATCCTTCCCTATAAGACTTAGATAAGACTCAGGGATGTCCACCAAGCCCCAGCCCACACCTCCTAGGACAAAGCCCCATAGGGACCCTGCAAATTTCCATTCTCAGCTCCACAGTAAGATTACATGAACTGTCCTCACTGATAAATTAGAATAAAATGCTTATTAACCAAAGTTTGTTTAAGATTCACTCTTCAAACTTGGACACACCCTCAGCGTGAGTAGTAAAGCATTCTGTAACCTACTATCCTTTCAGGTCACACTCTTTCATTACACTTCCCCACACCCACCTCCTTTAAGCCTTGCTTATTTTTCCCTAGAAAAGAAAACCTTTCTTGCCTCACCCTTAGGAGGCTTGCAGAGTTTACACTCAGAGTGTTCTCCCCATCATAGTGTTCCCTCTGCTGCAATAACTCCTTTCACCTCCTCTTCCATAATCCTTTTGAATAATGTCTCTTCTTATTAAGTCCAGATTTGTTTTTTTTTTTTAATTTGACAGTGTTTATCTTATTTATTTATTTTTAAAAATATTTCAAAGGCCCCGGAAGTCAGAAGTTGGAAATGACTCTTAACTAGAATCAAGTCTATATTCTTCCTGGGGTTTTAGGGAAGAATCAATATCTTGATGCCACTTTTTTTTTTTCCTGTTTCAAGATGCCACCTGCATTCCTTGACTCACTGCATCCATCTTCTATCTTCAAAACCAGTAAATTTGGGCCTAGTCTTTCTCATTCTGTTATCTCCCTGAATCTCCTTTTGATTTGCCTTTTCCACTTTTAATAAGGACCCTTTCATTACTATGGACCCACTTGGATAATTCACGCTCATTGCACCTCTGTTTTAAAGTCAAATGATTAGCAACACCATTTCCATATGCAACCTTAATTCTCCTTTTCATGTCACATAACTTAATACTCAAATACATGTTCCAGGAATTGGGGCAGACCACCTTTGGGAAGGCAGTATTCTGCCTACTAGAGGTAGTAAGGAAGACTGCGTTCCTTTACTTTCCATGTTCTGTAGACAGAATATCCTACCATACCCTAGTATCAGGCCTGCACATGTGACTTTGTTGGCATATGAAATGTAAGAAAATACATGGAGGAGAGTAGAACAGAATAAAGTATAGAAAGTGGGCTCACCCATAGCCGCTGATAAGGAACATAAGAAAGTAAGTTCTTGTTCCACTGCTATTTGGGGGTTGTTTACGGCACACCTGGTAAATACAGGTCCAGAAAGAGTGATTTTAAGGGAAAAATAATACAATCTACCAGTCTCTCCTTTTTTCCACAAATATATATTTCCCTCCTAAACTCAAAATATCCCAAACCCTTCCTTACCCAGCCTTCAGAATGGTTCTCCATGATCCCTACCTTCTGCCATTTGTTCCCTTGTATAGTAGCCTCCATCCCAGATAAATGGGGCTGGCCTGTATAAACAGTTAAGAAGTTGAATAATTGACAGTGTATGTCATTTGAGGCTGGGTCATGAGAAACCCAGACTGCAAATTTTTATTGGAGAATTTGTTCTAGAGGAAGCCAGCTGTTACATCATGAAAAAGCTTAAGAAGCTCTTCAGAGAAGTCCATGCAGTGAGAATGGAGGCCTCCTGACAAAGCCAAGATCAACTTGCCAGCCCAGCGTGTGAGCCATCTTAGAGCTGGATCCTCCAGCTTTAGTCAAGCCTTCAGATGACTGCTGGTCTAGTTGACCTTTTGTCTGTGGCCCTAAGGAACACCATAAGCCAGAACCATTCAGCTCAGCCACTCTCAAATCTATAACCCGTACAAAATGTGTGAGATAATACATGTTGATTATTGTCTAAACTGCAAATGTTTGGGGATGATGTTATATAGCAACAGAAAACTGATATCCTATCCCCAAGGAGGATATTTTACAATGCACACATAATCATGGCATCAAGCTTAAAGTCCAGATATCATGATCTACTAAGGCTTATACATCCTATCTCTTGATCATGAGACTTTTTGAACAACAACAAATTGATCCATTCCCTCCTACCCAACATACAGAGTGTGAGCATTGACAGATTAGGGACAACACAGATTTCTGGTTGGACAGAGGAAGAATGAAAGGCAGGCAGCCATCCCTGGGCCATAAAGTTCTGAGCAATCTTTCTAGACAAATCTGGGAGGAGTACACTACAAGGTTATGAAGAATTCTTTGAATGAATACGTGGATGAATGAAAGTATAAATAACAAAGCTTGTCTTTAGTGTTTCTCTGTTTTTACATTTGTACACTAACTACACTTCCTTTTAACTGATGCACAGGCCATGAACCTCGTGCTAACTGTCCCTCGTGGTAACTGATAACACAGTTATCCAGTGTTCTAGTAATATAAACCAGTCACTGATAATGTGTCAATCAACTTGCTACAGAGTCTTCAAGAAATGACACCAAGACTGATACCTCAGGTCCTAAGAACTATATATAGGAGGAGATGGAAGGCATATTTATGAGTAGGGATGATTTTCAGACTCATCTTTGATTCTCATTAGTCAGAATAAGTTATGTGCTGTAACAAACAACCTCAAAATATCAGTGGCGTAATAGTGAAAACTTATGCCCTGTTCACGTTATTGTGCTATATTGGACAATACAGGGGATGCTGTTCCTTCCTCAAAGAGTCCTTTTGGGACAAAAGCTCCTTCTACAGTGCTTGTGCCAAAGTCTACCACTGGCCAGGAAGTAAAGGACAAGAGAGAAGCTATAATGAAGGATTTTGTTTGTTTGTTAGCTTTTAAGTGACCAAGCTCAAAAAAAGTTCCGTCACTTTTATCCATATTCCAACCAACTACAATTCAGTGTAAAGTCCCCATATAATTGTAGGGGAGATTAGGAAAAGTAGTTTTCCAGTGGATGCCAGACTTTATGAACTCATACTCTCTACCCTGCCATAAATCAAATACCAACACCTGTATATGCAAGGAGCGTCGTGCTCAAGATGATCTCAGACGACAACTCCTTGAAAAGATCTGCTGACCTAACGGCTGCACAGATGACATGTCTGCAAGTGGTAAGAGTCTACCCAACGCTACTTCTGGCGTGCAGCCAATTCTCTTGCCCATTTCCCTCCCATTCTCTTAATAGAAGGGAGAAAAAAGAAAGAAATGCAAGCAGGCACTGAGCTATTTCCTTCCTTGCTTCATCCAGTTATTCAGCCAGACATGTGGTTGTGAATACTACCAGTCACGCTGTCAGTGAGTTGTTCCTTGGGCGTTAATTATGTGCTAGGCACTGTGCTAGTCATTGGTGTTAGAAAAGAGTCCTGGTCCTTTTGTTTTGTTCCAGACTCTGATACAAGGAACAAAGACTGCCCTATTGCTCTTCTGTAAGGCCAACTGGCTCCTGAAAAGTGGAAAGATAATTATGTCCACATCCACCCCTCCCTCCCCCAACAAATACTAAATCTTGTCAGTCTTTTGCCTGTTATAATTCAGCAGTAGCAGTGGGGCTTCCATTGTGTACATTAGAAAATTAAAGAGAAGGCAGCATTTGGAATCTAAAGTTGCCCAAATAAGGTTGGACAAAAGCTGGTCAGGGCAGCAATTTTAGGATCAGAAATAGTTTTAGAATCATTATATCTAACAAAGAAATTATAACCTAATATTATAACATTGATATAATGTTTTAAAATAATTTATAAAATGAGTTACTTATATAGTACTTATGTTAATGCTTCAACATTATCTAATAAAGAGATTATAACTATCTAATAATATCTAAGGGTAGGCAATAGAGTTCATCTCTTCATATAGGGAATATATTACTGATTAAAACAACAAGAGTCACAACTAGCAATTTTTCCATCCTGGACATACTTCTTAAAGTCAAGAAAAAAGAACAAGAGGAAATGGGGAAAAAAGGTGTATTAGTCTGGGTTCTCCAGAGAAATAGAACCAATTGAATGTAAAAAGATACTTACCATAAGGAGTTGGCTCATGTGGTAACCACATGCCTGGCCAATTTTCCCTCCAAGTAAAAATAACAAGTAGGGGCACTGTATGATGTTATGACCATTAGGAGAATTTCCTTCTCTATCATCCTTCAGTGATGTCCCAGAAAGGGTCTATAGTGCAGTAGCTGTTCATTTTCAGGAGGTACCTACCTATCATGCAGAACCATCTGTAAACCAGGCCCAAGTCTTCTCTTCCCCTGTATCCTGATCATAGAAAACATCCCATAAGGCCATAGACTCAGTCTGAGAGAAAGAAAACAGGGTAGCAGGAGTGGGGACAATGGGCATGTAGGACATTTTTTTCATGTAACTTATCTTGTGCTTTCAGAGCTGGATGCGGCCCAATTAAGTATATGGCACTTTGGTGATATTGTGTTGCTGTGAATGTCCAAGTTTATGGTTTGGTGGGACAGATAACAGTCTGTTCATGATAGGCTATTCAGGACACATGGTAACTTGGTGGCCCATAGTAAGCATTCCAGTTTCTACTAAAACCCAATAGCAGGCCAACAGTTGATTCTCAAAAGAATAGTTATCTCTAGATGATGGCAGGGCATTGCTATGGTTCATCTACAGGAGCTTGTCCAAGACTCCAAGTAGTATCTTTATCTGCCATTAACACTTCAACAGCCATTGGATCATTCTAAGGATGGAAAAGAAGGGAAAGGAAGGGAAGGGGAGGAAAAGGAAGAGAAGGGAAGGGACAGGAGGGGAAGAAGAGGAGAATTTTCTCTCATAGCTATGCCTCTTTTCTGTACTTTGTATCTCAGGCTGCATTCACTTCCTCAGGCTTTTAGTAAACCTACCTAGGCCTAAAGTCTCCTGGACTCAGTGGTTAGATTGTGCATATTCATTCTTTAAATTTCACTGCCACAAAGCAAAAGGCAGCCTTCATTTGTTGTCATGAGGAATAAGATGTAAACATCTAGCAATGAATGTAACTACTAGTAATGAATGTTCTTCATCACAAGCATCAATCTTAAATACTGTGACACATGAGTGCAATATTCTCCATTTCCTGTATGCTTCATAATGCATGTGTTGTAATATTTCACTAACATTCTGTTATTAGCCATTACCTTTTCAGAAAAGCATTTATTTTCTGTTGTGTGCCTAACACATTGCTAATCCTGGGGAGGGACATGATGCACACAGTAAGAGCTCATGCTTCCTGAGATCAAATATGAGGTTGAATCCACATGCAGAAGTTGTTTTTCATTTAATCAGAGTCATAATTCTAAAGATTAAAACAAACAAACAAAATTCATATGTTTTCTGTGTATACAGATTAAAGTCTAAGAACCCTCTAATTGTATTAAATGGGGAGGTGGATGTGAATCGTTTGCCAAATAGACAACACATATTTTTAAGTGTGACTGACACATCCTCTCTGAAATAAATTAACATCCCCATTCCATCTGGCTTATTTGGACCTACTTATTTCATTGAACAAGACCACAATTAAATATGCTTGGAGAAAAGAAAGATATACGAGAAAAACTCATTAGAACAAGTAAGATGTAACACCATATATACATGAGGTTTTTCAGTAACAAGAGAACTAAAGTTTAGCAGGTATGTTTGCTGAGAGGAAGACCAGGAGAAAAGTCTGACAGAGAAATATATACCACATACTTTTTATACTTGATTGGTTTCTAACCACCTACATATACTATCTCATATGTGCCACATACATATACATAAGTATATACACGATATCACTGATTTCTAACCACATGCATACATGATAATACAGAAGGAAGTTGAGGGGGACAAAGGCTTTTTAGTGAATGGAAGGATTATTCTCTACAGGCACTTAGAAAGATCATGAAATGGTGATTGTTTTTCAAAAATCAACTAAATATAAGGAGAAACTAGATGGACATTTTGAACACCTAAAATATTTCATGTTAGATGACAGTATCCATAAGTAAATATCCATTTGGCTGGGATCAAAATGTTTTAATCATGTCAGAATCCAGGTACCCAACAGAGTATTTAATATATAGTAGAATCTAAATAAATGTTAAAAGAATAAATGAATGAATATAAACAGGAATATGGTTTTGAGGATTAGATTTGGCCCCCACACAGTTTAAGTAAATATTAAGTAAGTAAGCCCTTCCTCTTACTAACTGTGTAACCTTTGGCATGTTATTTAAAACCATTATTGTTGTTCCATTTTTTTAATCTGTGAAGTAGAAATTATAATGGCATTTACTGCATTTACTTTATGAAGACTATAGGAGTTAATTTGTTTCAAACATTTAAAAAATACCAGATGTTTAGCAAATTCTCAGTAATTGCTTTCCTTTGTTATTTTTACATTCTTCTTCTTCTTCCCCCCTTTCTTCTAAGACATTGGTGAAAAGAGGGAATGTGGGTAAGGGGGACAGAAAAACAGCCTTACCTCCAAAGATGAGTACAAGGTAATGGGATGGTTCATTTAGATGTGTTGGGGCGCCTGGGTGGCGCAGTCGGTTAAGCGTCCGACTTCAGCCAGGTCACGATCTCGCGGTCCGTGAGTTCGAGCCCCGCGTCAGGCTCTGGGCTGATGGCTCGGAGCCTGGAGCCTGTTTCCGATTCTGTGTCTCCCTCTCTCTCTGCCCCTCCCCCGTTCATGCTCTGTCTCTCTGTCCCAAAAATAAATAAAAAATGTTGAAAAAAATTAAAAAAAAAAAAAAAAAAAAAAGATGTGTAAATTTGGTCAGGTGATTTATTCACTGATTAATACTTCAGATTAATACTTTGGAACTTAGGAGATAGCTTAAAAATGATTTTAAATTAATTATCTTTTTTATTAAAAATTTTGTTTAACATTTATTTATTTTTGAGAGACTTGAGAGAGACAGAGTGTGAGCAGGGGAGGGGCAGAGAGAGAGGGAGACACAGAATCTAAAGCCAGGCTCCAGGCTCTGAGCTGTCAGCACAGAGCCTGATGTGGGGCTTGAAACCACCAACCGTGAGATCATGACCTGAGCCGAAGTCGCATGCTTAACCCACTGAGCCACCCAGGCGTCCCAAGTTAATTCCTTTTTTAAAGTTAACTCTGATTTTTACTGGAAAACAAGTTGCCGATGTGTATCTCTCCTGAAGTCAAGAGTCCTTAGGTGCTGGAATAAAATACTTTGCATATAAAATACCACAGTGAGAACCAACTCAGGCTGCCCCTGATGAACTGTTCTCTAGACTAGTGTAAAATGGGCCAGATTGGTACAGGAAGAAAATCAGCTTTGAGGTGAGAGGAAGCAGGACAGAATGAAACCAGATTGCCAGGCGAAGGCAATCAGGTTTGTGATCTGACATCTACATCTGATGTCCCCAGGGCAAGGATCTACATCTATAATTCATGTCCCTAGTTCATGCCCCTCATTTTAAAAGAAAACAAAGATCAGTATGGTCGAAAATAATGAGAGAAGTCAGAGAGCTACTCACACAGATAATGGCATAATTAATATGTATTCCAAAGGTATGCACACCTGTGTGTGCACACATACATATCTCTTACTACCAAAAAAATGAATAAATGATTTTCAGATATTTGTCCTCCTCTAAGATGGCATTGTGAACCTTCACATTGTATTGGATGGAGACAGGCATCATCTTAAAGGATGAGATGAATCAGCTTGCCTTGCCAATTTTGCCAGAATGCAGAAATACGTATATATTTTCCTTGTTAAGAGACTGATGTCTTGTGACACTTTTCACATGAGATCGAAGGGTATGTAACGTTCAGCATTAATAGTTTGCTTGAGAAATACATAGAATTATATGGATTCTACTCATGAAATTCTAAGATGAAAAGAATAAAGATCTGGAGCATACAAGTACTGTTATAGCCTATCATTCATTTTTCCTTCATTTGGAAATAGCCCCAAATTATCTCTTAAGAAATATCAATCCATCTACTATTTCATTAATTTGGAGCATATTAGTGTCAAGCACTATTCTAGAGGCTTGGATACAAAACAAAACAAAACACCCAATAGGCTCCTCATATAATTTACATTCCAGGGGTGGGTGGCAGAACATCACAGACTAAGACGTGTAAAATATGTAGCATATCACATTGTGATATGTACTATGGAGAACAGAGCAGCAAGGAAGGCGTGGTGTTGGAAGTTTACAAAGTGCATGGGAAGCCTTTCCTGAACTCTTGATTTTTGACTAAAGACCTGAAAGATATGAGAGAACAGAACACTACACTACACAGTTCCAAGTTGTGCCCAGGATATCATAATCTATGTGAAATGCACTTCCTGGCATGGGACCCAAACAGGGAGAAATTGCTGTCAATAATAAGATATTTGTTAAAAGCTAGGTCATAAACTTGAGCTACTGGTTAAGTGACTTGACTAACATTTTGGAAGAATGTACCTAAAAATGAAAACAAGACAGGACATCAGAATCCAGCTCAAGCCCCAGAATCCAGTCATGGCTTTAGAAATATCCTAAAGTCTTTTCTTTCTTTCTTTTTTTTTTTTTTTTCTTTTTTGGCACACCAGTTTGGACTAAGTTTCTGCCACATACAAGTGGAAGAGTCGCATCTTATGCACATAAATAGATAGATCTATTTATTATTAAAGAAAATGTAATATAATATATATCTACATTGACCCATTGATCAATTGATAGCACATTTTCTTTACCTATTCATTGTCACTGGATACTTAAGTTGTTTCCATATTTTGGCTACTGTGAATAAGGTTGCAGTTAATGTGGGAGTGCAGATATCTCTTTAAGATACTGATTTCATTTCCTTTGGGTGTTTACTCAGAAGTGAGATTGCTGGATGATATGGTAGTTCTAAGTTTTTCAAGGGAATTTGCATATGGTTTTTCATAATGGCCGTACCAATTTCCATTCTCACCAATGGAAATTTGCTGAAAGAGTAGATCTTAAGTGCCCATACCATACACACATATACACAGGGATAATTATAAAGAAAATGTAAAATAGGAGACACTAATATTGCCTAGTTAGAAGGACTTGTAACTGCAGTCCCCTGATTTTTTTTTTTTAAGAGGGGGTAGAGGAGCAGAAAGAAGGAATCTTAAGCAGGACTTGATCCCAGAATCCTGGGATCATGACCTAAGCTGAAATCAAGGGTCAGATGCTTAATTGAACGGCCCAGCCACCCTTCTAGTCCTCTGATTCCTTCTTCTTCTTCTTTTTTTTTTTTTTTTTTTTTTTTTTTTAGGGAGAGAGAGGGGGGTAGAGAAAGAATCCCAAGCAGGTCTCCTTCTATCAGCACAGAGTTCAACGTGGGACTCAATCTCACAAACCTGAGATCATGACCTTATCTGAAATCAAGAGTTGGATGTTTAACTGACTGAGCTACCCATCACCCCTATAGTCCCTGATTCTTTTTTTTAAATTTTTTTTAACATTTATTTATTTTTGATACAGAGAGAGAGCATGAAGAGGGGAGGGTCAGAGAAAGAGGGAGACACAGAATCTGAAACAGGCTCCAGGCTCTGAGCTGTCAGCACAGAGCCCGACGGGGCGCTCGAACCCACGGACTGCGAGATCATGACCTGAGCCGAAGTCGGACGTTTAACCGACTGAGCCACCCAGGCGCCCCATCCCCTGATTATTAAGAAGAGAGCATAGACACAACATTTACCTAATTCTGAGTGAATTCCACTGTAACACACTGTATTTGATTGCTTCTTCTATTTTGACCCTATTATCTTGCAACCGCACCAATTTTCATATCATTAATATGTTGTTGGAAGGAGTCTACCCTTTCTACCATATAACACTGCAGTCAAGAGACCCAAATAAGTGCAAGACAGGTATGACGGCATAATGAATGTATGATGGAAATAGCAAGGAATGAATGAGCATGCTCTATGTCAAAGGCAGCCTGCTCCGACTCAAAAACACCCATTATCCCCAACATCCTACTCATTCTGAAGACCATCAATCTTAAAGCAGCTCATGTTAGACATCTACAGGTGATAATGACTGAAAACTCCAGGTCTGGTGATGAGTGCAGGGTGGGGAGCTGACATGCCTTTGAGCAGGGTGACTTCTGTTGGAGAGAACGGATCCCAGAATAGACAAGAATAGATAAACTGATGGAGGATAAGGATAAGGATGACTCAGAGCAAGAAGCAACAGAATAGTTCTGTACACTTGGGAGAAAAGTCCAAAGAGCTTTTTTTTTAAGAAAAGAAAATTAAATAGGAAAGGAGTGATACAGAAGGGGAATGGAATGAAACCCACTGATTAGTTTCTCCTAAAATCAACATTCAGTATAATTTAGCATTTAACAAGAGTTGAAGGCATACTTAAAATTATCCTGATCACTGGCTACGTGAAGGATTTCCAGTTCTTTTTATTGTGATTTAAACATTTCTCTTGAATGTAAGACGGGAGGGGAACAACAACAACAAAAGAATTCTAGATAGAAAAAGGGAGAAGGGTTAAAATTTTGTTCTTCTAAATGAAATATTACATTTTCCCTCTTAATTTGTAGAAGAGACAATCTTCTGAGTCCCCTCTATTTCACCTCAGAGCACACACTGCTCCTCCTCAGTGGAGTTTGTATCTTCATTTATTTATTTATTTTTTATTTTTTTTAACATTTATTTATTATTGAGAGAACAGAGAATGAACATGGGAGGGGCAGAGAGAGGAGGAGACAGAATCTGAAGGAGGCTCCAGGCTCTGAGCTGTTAGCACAGAGCCCGACGTGGGGCTCGAACTGACAAACCCAGAGAGAACATGACCTAAGCCAAAGTCAGACGCTTAACTGACTGAGCTACCCAGGCACCCCTGGAGTTTGTACCTTTAGATCAGCAATCCTTCCTATTAAGTAATCATCCCATTAAATATTTCATCAGAAAGTTGGCCGTTCTGCCCAGACGCCTTGTCCATATTCAATTATAACAGCTATCCTTCTTTTATGGGGAGATGCATGTAACTTTCTAAACTGCCTTCAAGTTTTCTCCTGGAAAATTAACATATTTTAAGGGATTTTCATAGGATCTTGACAGTAAGCACTTAAGTTCTGCCCCTTTTGTTCTCTTTCTCAGTTTTGAAGTCATGGTCATTTCCACCTATATTAATAGGAGATGTTAGGAAAGGAGGACTTGAAGACAGCAGGCAGTTATATTTTCATTTCTATTTGCCAATCTGATATGTAATAAAGCATTCAGTAACTGAATTAAACTGTCAGATTTCTCAAACACACAAATCAATTGACTGAAAGATTAGGTATTTCTTGTTTATTAGGGTAAAACTTAGGGGGAAGAAAAGAGTAAATTTAATCATAAATTGACCTTAGTTTATTAGTTGGGTTTTCCACACAAGTTTATAAAAGTAATGGTTATAGGGGCTCCTGGATGGCTCCATAAGTTAAGCATCTGGCTCTTGGTTTTGGCTCAGGTCATGATCTCAAGGTTCATGAGTTCAAGCCCCATGTCGGGCTCTGTGCTGACAGGGCGGAGCCTGCTTGGAATTCTCTCTCTCTCTCTCTCTCTCTCTTCCCCTCCCCTGTTTGTGCACACTCTCTCTCTTTGAAATAAATAAATAAACTTAAACAAATATAGTAATAGTTATAATAAAAATGGTAGGAAATCTAAGAAATTTTAGCAAATTATTTAGCCTAATGCCTAATTTTACAGATGAAGTAATTTATCCAAAATAGTATAATTAGACCAGAACTATAACTTTCTCTTCCTATATGTATTCTTGACCTCTTATTTCCTTTAAAAAGATTATAAAGTTTCCAACTTTCCCCATACACTTTTGTTCATAACGATCTTTCTCTTGGCTTTACCTGTTGATAAGTAAGTGAAAGTGGTTTTGGGATTTTTGTAGATTTTTAATTGCATATATCTTCATAGAAGTCACTATTTAAAGAGCAATTTTCTTACTTGTGTAAAGTTTTATCCATTTGTTTCCTTAATTGAACTATACGTTTCTTGAGAGTAGAAATTCTAGGTTTTATCTAGGTGGTTCCAGATCCTAGAGAAATGACAGCCATAGCAGGGATTTGATAAATAGTTGTTGAATGAATAGATTCATCTTGTTTCTGCCTTTTCATGATGCCTGGAACATCATGGAAGCCATTCACTGTGTTTTTCTTCTGCAAAACTCCATCTATTCCCTTCAATTTTCATTCTTCTTCATGGCCTCAATAATGGATTTCATTCCCTGGAGCCTCTGGATATTACAAAAGTAAAAATCTTTTTCATCTCTTCTTCCTATTTATAAGTAGATTACATCAGATTCTACCTATTATACTCATTTTTTCTAGATTCTCCAAACACATTAGCATATTAAATTGAGAATTTCCTTCTCTCATACTTTGTCTAAACCAGAATTTACTCATCCATTTAAACAACCATTTTGTTGACTACCTTCTATAAACTATGTGGAGTGTTAGGAACTAGCAATAAACAGTGAACAAAACTGACATGACCTCTGACCTCATAGAGCTATATTCTAGAGTGGGGAGGAGGGCAGAAAAAATGAAAAAAGAAAAAAAAAACACACCTAAACAATAAAAAACTATTAAAAACTGAAAATTGAAACAGTTGTTAAGGAAATAAAAACTTGTTTGTATTCACTTTTTCTTTTTCTTTTTCTTTTTTTTTGGAGCATGTTTTTGAAGCACACTTTATAAACATACTTTGGAAAATGTCAGATTGAAAACCTACCTATTACTCTATGATGTGCATTTCTCTATCTTCACCCCATGGATATCTGGAAGGTTTGTTCTAAATGCCTTATGAGATATTAAAACTTTATGACTCTATGATCAACGTAGCAAATTTTTTTCAGAAATGGTAATGAATTCTATTTTGGCCTAATCTTCTCTAACGTTATTAAAAATATTAGTAAGTACCACCTATGAACCAGGCACTGCCAAGTGTTGTGGCTTCAATGGTAAACAAATGAAATCAGGCTTTTATGGAACGAATTTTCACAATGCATCCAAAAACACTGATGGCTTATGAGCAGTTTGATAATTTATCATAGATCGTTGCCTAATGTCTGCAAAAATTTGGAAGCTTATGGCCCAATGTAGAAGTCTATAGCCAGGCCTATGCAGATGTTTGTTAACTGTGCCTCATGAGGAATGTGTTTTATGGTATTAGGGTGGACTCTTGTGTACTGACATAGCCTCCAAGACAACCAAATGTGCAAAAGGCAGTAAATCCAAGGCTCTGACCTCCTGAAGAAGCATTTTTCCCCCTTCTGGGAGGCTGCCTTGACCAATGATTTTCAGATGGATCTCTGTGAGGAACCAGGGAGGCATTGGGGAACACCACATCCATTCCTGTGCTTAAGTCATGGATTTCCTTTGTGCTTTGTCTTACTTCAGTAGTAAAGTGAAGTCACAGCAACCTTGAGCTGAATCCAAATTATAATTCTCATTGGGAATGTACATTAGCTTTTATCATCTAGAGAACATATCAGAATCTCCCATTTTTTTTCCTTGTAAAATGTAAATAATGTCTGCCTAATGAAGTTCTCCATTTTAGGAATTCTAGCACATAGATTCTTAGCATCCTCAATGATGTTTCATAGGTAGCATTTTTTTTTTTCCAAC
This sequence comes from Neofelis nebulosa, assembly GCF_028018385.1. NCBI lineage: Eukaryota > Metazoa > Chordata > Mammalia > Carnivora > Felidae > Neofelis > Neofelis nebulosa. The sequence goes on from NC_080791.1 coordinate 94,702,797, forward strand.
ATGAGGCACTAGAAGTTTAAAAACTAAGAGGTTAGGGTGCTGGAAGCATTAAACATGTAAACAGCAAAATCACCCAAGCTGATGACAAGTCAGAGTAGTGAGGGTGGCTGAGGCAAATATCATGGTCTTATACAAGTGAGAAAGAACAGGAATGAGAGAGAAATCAGTGGATGGGAATCTCAGAGAGGAATAGAGGGAATCAGTCTTAGAGAAGGTCCTTAGAAAAATACCTGGGATTTAATCCCCTCATGTACAAATCTACTGACCATTCAATTTTAGGACTTCAGAGGTGATCCCAAGGGCTGGGAAATGGCTTTCATATGCACACCAATCTGGAGGCAAGGAAAATTTGGCATTTTTATGTTACAGTTACTAATTAAATCTGTCCAGACTGATGGGAAAGGGAAAAACACTCTAGATAGCTTTCTGAAATCAAGATAAGTTGTCCTGCTAAATACTTAGGGGAAAAAAATTACAGCCTATTTTGCATGAATTGTTAACTTCTAAAAAGAAATGGATGGCGATAAAAATAACTCAATGGGGATTGTTCCCTTTTAAAGAACTCAAGAGAAAAATAAAATCGAAAGGAACGAACAGAGAGTGGATGTAGGCAATAGAACTCTGGGTGTGTGACAGAGTCTGTTTTATAACTATTTATTTATTGGCAGCCTGGGTGGGATCATAGCAGAGTACAGTCTCAGATAGCACATAATTTATAACAAGATTTAATTTCTACCTCCCTCAAGACGGTGGGGTTTTATCTCTGGAAAATCAGCAACGTGAAGATTCACATTAACTAGACCAGTGGCTACTATTTGTCCATAATTTCAAAGCCTCTAGACAATGCTATATATGTCAAGCCTCTGATTCTGCATAATGGACATCCTAATAATTATCATTAGTTGCTAACTGTGAGTGAAATGTATTGGAGGTTACTACCCTTTCCCATTTGGAGATAAAACTATCTTTCATACTAGCAAATTCCATCTTCTGTGATGATTGAGGGAACCTGTATTAAGCTGTCAGATCTTCAAAACTCAAAACTCTGCTTAACATATACTCTCAACAGGCAGAGAGAAATGTAGAAGAAAAGTCAAGGGGTTCCTTTTGGATTGACCATTGATCAATGGAGTTCTTATACCACTCAATCTGTCAAGGGAGATCGCATCACAAAATTATGTAGGACCATGCTCCCCTTTCTCAGGTCCTATGGGATATCTTAATTCAACTAGAAAAATGGATCCCGTGATCCAATGTTTTCTTACTCTGTCCCTGGCCATCACTCCAGTGCACGTCATCATCATAGCTGGATGAAAGCAGTCGTGACTTGATTGGTCTCACTGTTTTCTTTCTTGCTTTCCCTAAAGTCTTTTTTCTGTACAGCAGCTAAGGTGGTTCTTTTAGAGAGCAAACCAGATCATATCACTCATCTACTCAAAACCCTCTATGACTTCACTTCATATTCAAAATAAAATGCAGAATTTTGCCTGGTCCACAAGGTTCTACCCAACCTGGCTTCCAGCTCTTAGTCACTCCTCTGCTTTCATTTCTTACCTCAATCACTGTATTTGGTTAAACTGGGCTTCTGCCTATAAACAAGTTCTTGCTCAGAGTCTCAATGCTTCTTTTTGCCTATTCCTAGAAATCTCTTTCTAAGACTCCAAGGGCTTTCTCTATGACTGAACTCAAATTTCTTCTCAGATGTCAACTTCTGGGAACAACAGATCTATAACAGAGACATCCTGGTTGCCACTTGCTTGGTTTCTTTTTGCAGCTTTTATCACTTTCTGCATTCAGTTTACCATCTATCTTGCCATTCCTTTGAGGGTAGAATATTAGTGCTGTATTTCTAAGGCTTAGAACACTTTCTGATGCATAAAAGACATTCAAAAAATAATCAAGAAATAAAGGAGGAAGAAAGGGAGGGAAGAGGGAAGAAAGGAAGGAGGGAGTGGAAATGAAAGAAAGAAAAAAAGAGAAGAAAGAAGATAGGTTTTAAATTAAAAAAAAAAAAAAAGCAATTCAGAGATTATCTTCTTTCATAAATTTATTACCCAAGACGAAGAAATGAAGAGCTTTAACGTATCAAGAAAGTACAGGTAAAGCTCCAATTTCTGAGAAAGTTCAGACCAAAAAAACTTTCCCCCACTGAAAGAAAAAAATGTATATTTACGGCTGTGTGGTGATGACAAGGAAAAGAAGTTCTAAGAGTCGTTTATTTGTTTTGGTTCACTTTAGTTGATTAACAATTTACTGACGAGCAAAACAAACAATAAACAAAAAAATCACACAAAATAAAGCCCCCCAAACAAGCAAACAAAAAACCAGAGAGAACTGAGATAGTTCAATCAGCACCAGCCGTGAATCAAACCTTGTTGATTTGCGATCAGTTCGTTAACAAACATGGATCTTACGCTCCATTGTTGATTGTTAGGTGAGAAGGTACTACGGAAACCCTCTTATTGATACTATTGATTCACCTAATTTGCTCACCTAGTGTAAAAACCAACAAACAACAATAAACACCTGTACTTTACTTTGTGGATAATTTCCAGGTAGGACATAGAAAAAAATAATAGTCTGAGCCGATATTTTGTTTTACCTCAACTCACCATCTAGTGGCAAATCGGGTAAGTGCAGGCTTCCTACTTAGAACAACTTGTCTGCTTTCCTGACAAACATTTGTTTAGCATGTTACTCTGCCAGGCACTGTGCTGGGTACTGTACTAAGCAGAGATGAATAAACACATACCTAGAAGAGTCTCTAGTTCAAATTCTGTCTTCTGGCACTATATGCAGAAAGTGGCTTCGGCAAACATTATCTAAAACTGAAGTAGGGTTTATTATGCCAGGTTCTGGCTGATCACATTTCAAATGTAACGCACCTCATGACAAAATTTCAAGGTGATTATTATTGTTCCATTTTATATATAAGGAAAAAGAAGCCAAGAGAAACTGACACCCAAAGTAGCCCAGACAGTAGATGAAAGAGCCCATACTCCCATCCAGATCTGTCTGGCTAGAAAGTCTCTGACCTTACCCTACCACATCATATGGCCTCTTATTAAATGGAGGTATCATCTATGGCTAGGTAACAATTTTTTTTTCTTGAGAAATTAGCCAGAACTTTGCATAAATGATAAATAAATAGTCATCACATAAGCTTAGTGGATTTCAATTTCCAGAACAATGACACTTGGATCTACCTGGTTTCTAATCCAGTATAGTTCAGGGGATAATTCTTGATGTCTGCACACAGGAATATCAGCATGCAGACCGATGACCCTCAAAGAATAGAAACTTGAAAAAGTCAACAAATAATGATTGAGTTCAGTTCTCTATAGAAGTAGTCCGCACTATACAGTGAATATATTGCTGGGTTTAGAGGCCAAATGTATCAGTTAAAGTAACAAAACTTAAGAGAATGTGAATGTATACCATTATCAGATACAAAACCAGGTTACAGACAACTGGCAAAGCTTACCATGCAGATGGAATAACGTATCTAGAAAAGCTGAACTCAAAAGGATGAATTTGTTAATGTGTTGTGGGAGACTACAATATTCCAATTCTCATTTGTGCAGGTATGGAATATGTTTGGCGAATCCCGTTCTCTGAAGTCAGGCACAACCCTTCGTCTTTCTTTTGCCAACAGAATCTGAAAGAAAGCTTTGTGTTACACTTTGGAGAGCCAAACCAGTTAAGAGTTAGTGTGCAATTTGGCTTATTGCCACAATGACTGGTAAGGTTCTTGATGTTAGAGGCTTTCATCAGCCTGGGTCAACATGGTACAAATGAGAAATAAACCCGTGTTGTTTTAAACTACTGAGATTTGGACATGGCTTGAACTTTATCATAAAGAGCTTATCCTGAAAAAAAGCAAACCAATCTGATGCTATTTACGGCGGAGGATTCTGAGTCAACCTGAGGAATGGAAATGATTTCATCTGTAATCATCTGGTGCCATGAGCCTCAAATGTTGCCTAATTAACTCATCTTTATCTGATTATGCCTTACCAAAATACCTTCCACGAGAACTTTTCTTACCAGGTAGGCTGGAGGAATGTGGTACTCTAGTTGGCTGATATGAAACATCTGCTTTGCCTGTCATTTATATTTCTTCACTATTGAACTAATTACCTGGCACTCCAAATTATTCATCAGATTTCTGTTAGTTTGGTTAATATAGCTCTAGCCCTGACAGACTGACCACATGAGCATAGGTCCATTGGCTAAAGTGGGTTTGCAGAGCCACACAACTGCTTCTGAGACGAGGGAGACAAAAAAGGGAGGGTGGGGGGAGGAGAGGGAGACAAAAGGACAGGGACTGGGAAAGAAATTCTCTGGCTATTTCAGAGAAGATTCTTGTTTAAATTCTGTTCTCATGAGATGACCAACCACCCCTTAGTCCTTCTGAATCGGATGAGGCAAAATACATTCATAAAACTATATCTACACTTTTAATCAGTGCCCTTCAGCCATTTATTTCTGGTTGAGAAGGCAGGTAGGAAAAACTAAAAACAGGGCTGTCCCTGCCTTCCCTATTGGATTTCCAGATCGCTTCATGTGCTTGGATATTTTGTTGGACAAATAACCTCCTCCATCAAATTGACAGGTCTTTTTGGTTAACTTGTTTCCATAATAAATGTTTCATCACCTACATCTATTTTTATTAAACAAGGTGTGGTGAGGATGGAGGAAAGATTTTATACAGTCAGTGGGCAATTCTATTTTCAGCAGCTACTGTATTTTTAATTTATGTTTTTATAACATGTTAGAATAATATGCACCGGATTATGAATGTCAGGCTTGTCATAAGATTGTTTTCTTTTGTCATCAAGTTTCATAGGAATTCATGGACAGGTTATACCAGTTGAGACCAACAAGCATGTGACAGCACCTGACTTATAAATTACTCAGTTCCTTCAGCTATTGATTGATTTCTAGACATAAATAACAAAGGAAATGCCAGAGTAATAATTCATCCATTCTTTTCGGTCACAACTGTGTTTCAGAAACATTGCTTATTTTGCTTGGGTTCCGACTGGACTTACAATGTATTTGCTCTCCTCACACACTACTTTTGCTTTTGTTCTTTCAGATTATCATCCCAAGGAAGGAACAGCAAGAATCATAAGTTTAAGCCTGATAGCTGGGGCATCAAGCCCTATATACCATGACCACCCATTCTGAACTAAGTTTGCTAGAAAGAAGCCAGCATAAAATCTTGAAAAGGAAAAAGCATTAATTAAATCCATCTGTCTGTTGAATTAATGTTAAACCTTCAGCCTCGTATTTAAGACCTTCATTTGTTTATGGTTTCTCTCCCTCCCTTCCACTATCCTTTTATCCTTTCTGTGGCTCCTTCCTCCCTTCCATCTTTTCCTTCCTTAATAAAACATTTGTTGGTGCCTCGGGGCACCTGGGTGGCTCAGTTGGTTAAGCGTTCGGCTTCGGCTCAGGTCATGATCTCACAGTTCGTGAGTTCAAGCCCCACGCTGGACTCTATGCTGACAACTCAGAGCCTGGAGCCTGCTTCAGATTCTGTGTCTCCCTCTCTCTCTGCCCCTCCCCTGATCACATGCATGCTCTCTCTGTCAAAATACATTCATAAACATTAAAAAAAATAAATAAAACATTTGTTGGTGTCTAAAACATTCTTCCTAAGCTCAACTGGACCATTTTTCTTATTCTAGTCATATCTTTCATCCTCTGTGCCCTTGCTCACATTTTTTCTACCCCAAACACTCTCTTCCTCCCATTTTTTTATGATGAGCATGAGTAGCCCCTATTCTAAAGCCATTTGATATGTTTACCCCGCCACTAAGCCTTTAGCAAACGCTTGAGTCTGTATGCAACTTGTGAACCTCTCTCTTACGGCATTACCAAAGGCTTTGTTATTTTACAATTGTTTGTATGCTTACCTTTTTAATCCTTCTACACTTTTAACATGCTGTTTTGGGGAGGAGACTTTGTCTAATTCTGTCTGATGCACTTGCAATGCCTTGCATAAACTGTATGAAAAAAAAAAAGCCTAAACAAAACTGAAGTAATGACAATAAATATTACAGAACGAACATAACACTAGAGGGCAAAAACATCAGAGTTCGAGACTTCTCTGTAATTTACAGAGTTGAAATTGTGAAGAACTCTTTGCATCTTAATTGCAAAGAGTGTATAAAGTGAAAATAACTACAGCTTTTTTTTTCTGCTTGGAACATTTACAACTTAAAAATTTATGACTACAATACATGCCTTCTGTTAAATGATTCAACATCAGATAAATCAGAGGACCTCACTATCACAGGTAGAGGCTTTAAAACATGCAAAGATAATTTTACAGACTCTCTGGATAAAAGATTTAACATATCAAGGCTCTTTAATGTAATAATACCATGTATTGAACTCTTTTTTCCTGAGCTCTTCATAAATGGCATTTACTGGGCTAGACATTTTAGATGATGCTCTCCAATCCTCACCAGAACAAATAAACAAAACCATGCAATGGTGGATTTTATTGTACCTGTTACTTGTTTAGGTTAAGGCATTTGATCCACCCAGAGTCAGAGTATCAACCACGTCTGATACTGAAGCCCATGCTATTTCTGCCAAATAAATGAAAATCTTTACATATTCTATCTACATACATTAATTGGTATCCATAGATACTATACTACTGTGTATTTGTTGAGTTTTCGGCGTTTTCTTTTACATAAGTTCTTAATATATTCTAGATATAAATGTTTATAAGTTTTATTTCATCTTTTCTCCCAATCTATTATCTTTTAACTTTCTTCACATTTCCCTAACATAATTAAATTCCTAATTTTTGGTATAATCAAATGAATAAGATATTTTGGCATAGTTTGCTCTTTTGTACTAGTATTATTACAAAAAGCCTTTCCCAAAGTTAGATCATAAACATGTGCTCCTCATTTTCTGATGAATAAAAACAAAAGAAAACAAAACAAAATGTAAGCTTCAGTTAAATATGACTGGATTGCATTGGTTTTAATACATTATAGTTTATTTTTATATCTATTTTCTTCCAAAAGTGGCTGTCCTACTTTGCATACCCACCAGCAATGAGTGAGAGCTCTTGAGCTCTTGTTGTCCCACATCCTAATCAGCATTTGCTGTTTGTAGTGTTTCAGAGTTTGGCCATTCTAATAGTTGTGTGTATCTCATTGTTGTTTTAAATTGCAGTTCCCTGATGACATATGATGTTGAGCATCTCTTCATATACTCGTTTGCCATCTGTATATCTTCTTTGATGAGATGTCTATTCAGGTCTTTTGTGCGCTTTTTAACCAGGCTGCTAGTTTTATTCTTATTGCGTTTAAGAGTTCTTTGCATACTTTGGATAATAATCCTTTATCAGATGTTTCTTTTGCAAATGTTTTCTCCCAGTCTGTGGCTTTGTTGTCGTGTCTTTTGCAGAGTAGAAGCATTTAATTTTAATGAAGTTCAGCTTGTCAATTACATCCTTCATGGATTGTTTCTTTGGTATTGTATCTAAAGAATCCTCATGATACCCAAGGCCATCTAGGGTTTTGTCCTGTTATCGTCTAAGAATTTTATAGTTCTGCATTCTACATCTAGGTATTTGATCCATTTTGAGCTAATTTTTGTGAAAGGTGTAATGTCTGTGTCTAGATTCATTTTTTGGTGGATGTTCAGTTGTTCCTGACCATTTGTTGAAAAGACTGTCTGGTAAACGGTAGTGTGTTTTTAATTGCCAATTCCAATCATTCATTGCAGATATATAGAAATATGACTGACTTTTTAATATTAAACTTGTATCCTTCAAACTTTCCTTGTTATCTCTGCAGGAAACTTTGAGATTTTTTACCATTTAAGTATGATGTTAGCTACAGGGTTTTTGTAGATTTTATTTATCAGGTTGAGGAACTTCCCTTGTTTTCCTAGTTTACTGGGAGTTTTATTATGAATGGGTGTTGGTTTTTGTCAAATACTTTTTCTGTATCTATTGATATGATTATATGTTTTTTGTTTCTTTAGTCTGTTGATGTGATGGAATATATTAACTGATTTTCAAATGTTGAACCAGCTTTGCATACTTGGGATAAATCCCACTTGATTGTGGTATATAATTCTTTTTATTCATTTTTGGGTTTTATTTTGCTAGTAATTTGTTGATGATTTTTTTATATTTAAGTTCAGGAGAGATATTGGTCTATGGTTTTCTTATAATGTCTGTCTGGTTTTGATACTGAGTAATACTGGCTTAAAAGGATGAGTTAGAAAGCATTCCTTTTCCTTCCAGTCTATGAAAGAGATTTTAAAGAATTAGTATAATTTTTTCTTAAATATTTGGTAGAATTCACCAGTGAATGCACCTGGGTCTCATGCTTTCTGTTTTGGAAGATTATTAATTATTTATTCAATTTTCAAAATAGGTATGAGCCTATTCAAATTGTCTATTTCTTGTGTGAGTTTTGCCAGATTATGTTTTTCTGGGAAATGCCCATTTCATCCAAGTTATAACATTTGTGGACATAGATCTGTTCATAATATACCTTTATCATCCTTTCTATGTCCATGGGATCTGCAGTGAATTATCCTATTTTTTTTTTCCTGATATTAGTAATCTGTATACTCTCTCCTTTTTTCTTAGCTTGGCTCTAGGTTTATCAATTTCATTGATCTTTAAACAAACAAACGATAAAAGCTTTTGGTTGTATTGATTTACCTTATTGATTTCTTATTTTCAATTTTATTGCTTTCTGCTCTAATTATTTTTCTTCTGCTTATTTTAGATTTAATTTGCCCTTCTTTTTCTAGTTTCCTAAGGTGGATGATTATACTATTGATTTTAGATTTTTTCTCCTTTCTAATTGTGGGCATTCAATGCTATAAATTTCCCTCTAAGCACTGCCTTTGCTTCATCCCACACAATTTGATATTTTATTTTAATATTTATGTAGTTCCAAATATATTTTTTATATTCCTCATGTGATTTTTTTGGACCCATATGTTATTGAGAAGTGTGTTATTTAATCTCCAAATATTTTGGAATCTTCCAGCTCTCTTTCTGTTGATGATTTCTACTTTAATTCCATTGTGATCTAACAGCAGACATTGTACGAGTTTTATTCTTTTAAATTTGTTATGTCTTACAAAGGGCTAGTATCCAAAATCTATAAAAAGCTCACCAAACTCCACACACGAAAAACAAATAACCCAGTGAAGAAATGGGCAGAAAACATGAATAGACACTTCTCTAAAGAAGACATCCAGATGGCCAACAGACACATGAAACGATGCTCAACGTCGCTCCACATCAGGGAAATACAAATCAAAACCACACTCAGATATCACCTCACGCCAGAGTGGCCAAAATGAACAAATCAGGAGACTATAGATGCTGGCGAGGATGTGGAGAAACGGGAACCCTCTTGCACTGTTGGTGGGAATGCAGACTGGTGCAGCCACTCTGGAAAACAGTGTGGAGGTTCCTCAAAAAATTAAAAATAGACCTACCCTATGACCCAGCAATAGCACTGCTAGGAATTTACCCAAGGGATACAGGAGTGCTGATGCACAGGGGCACTTGTACCCCAATGTTTATAGCAGCACTCTCAACAATAGCCAAATTGTGGAAAGAGCCTAAATGTCCATCAACTGATAAATGGATAAAGAAATTGTGGTTTATATACACAATGGAATATGACATGGCAATAAGAAAGAATGAAATATGGCCCTTTGTAGCAACGTGGATGGAACTGGAGAGTGTGATGCTAAGTGAAATAAGTCATACAGAGAAAGACAGATACAATATGTTTTCACTCTTATGTGGATCCTGAGAAACTTAACAGAAACCCATGGGGGAGGGGAAGGAAAAAAAAAAGAGGTTAGAGTGGAAGAGAGCCAAAGCATGAAAGACTCTTAAAAACTGAGAACAAACTGAGGGTTGATGGGGGGTGGGAGGGAGGGGAGGGTGGGTGATGGGTATTGAGGGGGGCACCTTTTGGGATGAGCACTGGGTGTTGTATGGAAACCAATTTGACAATAAACTTCATATACTGAAAAAATAAATAAATAAATAAATAAATTTGTTATGTCTTAGGGTGTACAATCTAATCTATATTGACAAATGTTCCATGTAAGCTTGAGCTGCTGTTGTTGGATGAAGTAGTTCAGAGATGTCAATTATGAACAATTGATTGATGGTGTTACAGAGTTCTGCTATGTGCTTATTATTTTCTACCATTTCTGATGGAGGAGTGCTGAATTCTCCAGTTATAATGGTGGATTCATGTATCTCCCCTTGTGGTTCCATCAGTTATGCCTCACATATTATGACACTCTGTTGTTAGGCTTACTCACATTAATAACTGTTAGGGTTTCTTGGTGAACTAACTTGTTCATCATTACATAATGTCCCTTTTTATTTCTGATAACTTCCATTGTTCTGCACTCTCTGAAGTTAATATAGCTACTCTCACTTTCTTTTGATTAGTGTTAATTAGCATGTATATCTTTCTCTATCCTTTCACATCTTTATATTCACATCTTTATATTTCACATCTTTATATCTCACATCTTTATATTCGAAGGGGATTTCTTATAAACAATGTATACTTTATATACTTTATATTTCTTATAAACAACATATACTTTCTATACTTTATATTCACATCTTTATATTTCACATCTTTGTATTTTACATCTTCATATTCAAAGGGGATTTCTTGTAAACAACATATACTTGGGTCTTGTTTTTGATTCACTCTGACAATCTCTGTGTCATAATGGTATAATTAGAGCATTGACATTTAAATTTTTTTAAATTTATCTTATTTTTTTTTGAGACAGCACACAAGTGGGTGAGTGGGGGAGGGGCAGAGAAAGACGGGGAGGGAGAGAATCCCAAGCAGGTTTCACATTGTCAATGCAGAGCCCAGTGCAGGGCTCGAATCCATTAACAGTGAGATATTGACCTTAGCTGAAACCAAAAGTTGGACACTCAACTGACTGAGCCACCTAAGTGCCGATGGACCATTGACATTTAAAATGATTATTGATAGGGCAAAAACATGAATAGGCATTTCTCCAAAGAAGACATCCAAATGGCCAACTGACACATGAAAAAATACTCAAAATCACTCATCATCAGGGAAATACAAATCAAAACCACAATGATACACCACCTCACACCTTTCAGAATGGCTAACAATAACAACTGAGGCAACAACAGATGTTGGCAAGGATGCAGAGAAAGAGGATCTCTGTTTCATTGTTGGTGGGAATGCAAGCTTGTGCAGCCACTCTGGAAAACAGTATGGAGGTTCCTCAAAAAATTAAAAATAGAACTACCCTATGACCCAGCAATTGCACTACTAGGTATTTATCCAAGGGATACAGGTATGCTGTTTCAAAGGGGCACATGTACCTCTATGTTTATAGCAGCACTATCAACAAGAGCCAAAGTATGGAAAGAGCCCAATGTCCATAGATGGATGAATGGATAAAGATGTGGTATATATATGTGTGTGTGTACACACACACACACACATATATATATATACATACACACACACATATATATATGTATGTATATACACACACATACACAATGGAGTATTACTCGGCAATCAAAAAGAATGAAATCTTGCCATTTGCAACTACGTGGAAGGAACTAGAGGGTATTATGCTAAGTGAAATTAGTCAGTCAGAGAAAGACAGAAATCATATGACTTCACTCATATGAGGACTTTAAGATACAGAACAGATGAACACAAGGGAAGGGAAGCAAAAATAATATAAAAACCGGGAGGGGGACAAAACAGAAGAGACTCTTAAATATGGAGAACAAACAGAGGGTTACTGGAAGGGTTGTGAGGAGGGATGGGCTAAATGGGTAAGACGCATTAAGGAATCTACTCCTGAAATCATTGTTGCGCTATACTCTAACTAACTTGGATGTACATTTAAAAAATAAAAATAAAATAAAAAAATAAAATAAAATGATTATTGATATAGTTGAATTAATGTATATTTATCAATGATTTCTATTTGTTACCCTTGTTCTTTGTTCTTTTTGTGTTTTCTACTCTTCTTCTGCCTTTTTTGGTCTTAACTGAGCATTTTATAGATTGCATTTTCACTCTCAGTATGTCGGTTATACTTCTTTTGTTTTTTAGTGATTGCCCTAAATTTTGCAATATACATTTACAATATTAATCCAAATCCAACTTTAATTAACATACCACTTCAGGAGTAGTGCAAGTACTTTATAATAATAAAATAATTCTAGTTCTTCCCTTCTTTTCCTTCTCTTGCTGTCATTTATTTCACTAATAAATAAGCATACTTGGGGCTCCTGGGTGGCTCAGTCAGTAAAATGTCCCACTTCAGCTCAGGTCATGATCTTGCAATTGGTGAGTTTGAGCCCTGCATGAGGCTCTGTCCTGGAGCCTGCTTCAGATTCTGTGTCTCTGTTTCCCTCTGACCCTCTTCTGCTTCCACTCTGTCTCTCTCTCTCTCTCAAAAATAAATAAACATTAAAAAATTTAAAAAATAAAAATAAATGAATAAGCATACTTAAGCATATACACACATATATGCATGTATGTACAAATATACACACATATATATGTGTATATATATAAATATACTGAAGCTATTATTATTTTGAATATTATTTTTATTATTAAGAAAAATAAAAGATTGCTATTTTACTTTTACTTATTCCTTCCTTGATGCTCTCTTTTTAATGTATATTTGAGTTTCCTGACCTGAATCACTTTCCTTATCTCTGAAAAATGTTTAACATTTCTTTCAGGGAATGTCTACTGGCAACAAAGTCCCTCAATTTTTATTTGCCTGAGAAAGTCTTAATTTCCCCTTCATTTTGTAAGGGTAATATCACAGGGTACAGAGTTCTAGGTTGTTGGATTTTTTTTTCTCAACATTTTAAATATTTCGTTCCACTCTTCCCGCATACATAATTTCTGAGGGGAGGTCAGAAATTCTTACTGTGTCTGTAGGTAAGGTATTGTTTCCCTATGGCTTCTTTCAGGATACTTATCTTTTATTTACTGCAGTTTGAATATGATGGTTAGGTGTGGTTTTGTGGGGGCACTTATCCTGCATGGTATTCTCTGAACTTCCTGGATCTGCAGTATGATATTAATTTGGGGGGGAATTCTCAGTAATTACTATTTCAGATATTTCTTCTATTTATCTTTCTTCTCCTCTAGTTTCCTATTACATATATGGCCTGCATTTTTTGGATATTCTGTTCCTTTTTTTAATCTTTGCTATTTTGCTCTGGAACTTTCTATTAAGCTATCCTCAAGCTTGGAGATTCTTTTCTCAGCCACATCTAGTCTAATGAGCCCATTAAACATATTCTTCAAATGCATTACAGTGTTTTTTATCTCAATTTTTTAAGTTCTTTCTTAGAATTTTGATCTTCCTGCTTACATTGCCCATATATACTTACATGCTGTTTACTTATCCATTAGAGCCTTCAGTATATTAAATCACAGTTGTTTTAAATTACTGGTCTGGTAATTCTAGCATCCCTGACATATCTGAGTCTGGTTCTTAAGTTTGCTTTGTCTCTTCAAACTGTAATTTTGGCTTTTAGTATGCTTTGTAATATTTTCTTGATGGCTTGATATTATATACTAGGTTAAAAACTTGCTGTAAATAGACCCTTAGTAATGTGATGGTAAGATATGGGGGGAAGGGATGCATTCTATGGTCTTATGATTAGGTCTTAGTTTTTAATCAGTCTGTGCCCTTGGGTTGTGAACTTGACAAGGGCTTTTCCACCTCTCTCTCCCTTTGATGGGACAGGATAGCTGGAGTGGGGCTGGATATTTCCCTTCTCCCAGATCAGTTAGGCTTTGATGAAACTCTGATAGTTTAGGCTATGATAGAATAGTTTCTTCTGAGAGTGAATCTTAAAGCAAAACAATCTGATATATTTATAAATGGTTACTTTCCCCCTCACCCTGTAAAAAGCACAAGGGGATTTTTTTTTCCCTCCAATATTTGCTGTAAAATCTGATCAAGCTCCTGGAGATAAAATTTACAAAAGTATGGGGCCCTCCCAGGACTGGTTTTCTCTGGAGTTTTTAACTCCCAGATTTGTCCACACTGAGCCTCAAGAAATATGTTACAGTTTATGGTGTTTTTTTTTACCCTGGTACTGGTTCTCACGCAGATTTTTGGTCTTGGGTTTCTGTTCTGGTAAATTGTGACTACTTGCATTTTTCTCTTTGTCTCTCCAATTTTAGAGTCAGTGGTTTGCCTTGCAATCTTATTTTTCTGGAAGATATAAGAAGAGTTGTTGATTTTTCAGTTTGTTCAGCTTTTTGCTTATTGTTAGGATGTCTGGTTCTGAGCTCCTTTCATGTTGGACTGAAAACCGTAAGTCCTTACTTATTTTTAATAAATATTTTAGTTTAAAATAGATTTAGATTTATAGAATTGTCACAAAGATAGTATATAGAATTCTCATATACTTCACGTCCAGTTTCCCTATCACTAACATCTTACATTATTAATGTATGTTAGTCAAAATTAATGAGCCAACATAGACACATTATTTAAGTCCATATTTGGGGGACCTGGGTGGCTCAGTCGATTAAGCATCTAACTTTGGTTCAGGTCATGATCTCGTGGTTCATGAGTTCAAGCCCCACGTTGGGCTCTGTGCTAACAGCAAGAAGCCGGGAGCCTGCTTTGTATTCTGTCTCCCTCTCTCTCTCTGCCCCTCCCTTGCTGACACTCACACCAGTCCTAGGAGGGCCCCCACACTTTTGTGAATTTTACCTCCAGGAGCCTGATCAGATTTTACAGCAAATATTGGAGAAAAAAAAATCTCCTTGTGCTTTTTACAGGGAGAGGGAAGTAATTCTCTCTCCCCACCGCAAGAATAAATAAACATTAACAAAAATTTTAAAAAATAAAATCCATACTTTAGATTCCCTTAGTTTTTACCTGATTTCCTTTCTCTGTTCCAGAATCCCAACCAGAATACCACATTACATTTAATCATCAATTCTCTTTAGAGTTCTCTTGACTATGACAATAACTACTATACTTTTGATGACTAATTTGTTCATAATTTTCTTAATTTTATGAACATTCTCCCTTATGTCACTGCATATACTTTTTAATTAATTTAAATTTAATTAATTTAAATCTTTTTTTTTTCAAATCTATGTAATAACTGTTGCTCTCTCTCTAATGTTTTCTTTTAATGGTTGTATTTCCCAAGCATCTGGTTATTTTGGTGAGGAACTCCTGTCACCCAGAAGGTTTCAGAAAAATCTGGGTGTTATTAGGTATAGAGAAGCAGCTGAACCCAAGGTCCTAGTAGTCTGTGTTCTTCCTGTGAATTTAAGGAGGTCAGAAGGAATGTGCCTCAGAACTGTTGTCAGCCACCTCCTTTGCTGCCTTTCCATTAGACAGATAATATGACCACGGATTCTCCTTTAAACCCTTTGAACATCAAGCTAGCAGAGGGAGAAAACATTCTTTATTATTATTATTTTTTAAATTAATGTTTATTTGGTTTTGAGAGAGAGAAAGAAAGAGAGAGAGTGAGCATGAGTGGGGGAGGGGCAGAGAGAGAGGGAGACACAGAATCTGAAGCAGGGTCCAGGCTCTGAGCTGTCAGCACAGAGCCCAACACGGGGCTTGAACTCAAGAAGTGTGAAGTCATGACCTGAGCTGAAGTCAGGCACTCGACGAACTGAGCCATTCAGGTGCCCCAGAAACATTCTCTTTAGATTGTAATGTACCATGGCTGGGGACTTCGAAAGGGGAAGAGATGGAAGAATGAATGTTAGAGGGGGGTAAAGCCATCCACACATTCCATCAGGTTGAGCTGGACTTCAGCTCCGCTGACACCAGAAAGACCAAGAAATTACTACTGACCATTGACTCCCTGGAGCATCAGGGCAGTCAGAAATCCTTCAAGCCAAGTGGTGAGGAGGCATAAAACACCTCCAATGCTCTCTGTAACCTCTCTGCTCCTGGTATCCCACCATTAGGGCTGCAAGGTTGCCACTTGCCACATGTCAGTTCATATAAGTGTTTGGTATCCCCAGGGAAGTTTTCACAAAAAACCTTAGATCCAAACATTCTTCCCTGATCTGTTGTTTCTCTGAGGTTGTTTGGAAGAGGGAATCAACAGCTTATGCTAGTTTTCTGTATTTTCAGGAGGCAATGGAGGCCCAGGGAGTCTAAGGTCCTGAAGCTAGTAAGAGGTACATGTAGGATACAGAGTAATATCAAAGGACACAAAAGCCTAGACACTTTCCACTTTCCAAACAGCCTTTTACGCCTATAGGCCCAGGACATCAAACACAATGCAGATCCCTGGAGTACAACTACTGTGAACACCAGTAAAGTCTTGCGGGTGCATTGTATATCTGAAATGGGACTTTGATGGACAACCCTCCTGGCCAGGGGTTTCCCAAATTTAACAGCAATTTAAAGATAATAGGGAGGAATATTTACCACATCTCTTTTTTCTTATCACTCATTTATTCATTCATGAATTTATTCATTCATTATAAACTTACTAAGAACTCTAAATACAAAATAATGAGAAAAAACAGACAAATAACCTACTTTTATGGAGAACTTTTCTATTTCCTAGTAAGAGTGGTCGGATATAATTCTCATATGTAAACAAAACAAGAAACCCATCCGTTAAAAGTATATGGTCACTACTCAAATGTACCTATGAAAGCTACAGAAAGATGTACTCACACTTACTTAATTTAGCCTAATGAAAGGTACGATAATACTTGGGACTCACTGGGGACAAATTGGTACATAGGCAATAATGATCTTCAGTACTCTCCAGAACTTTCTTCCCTATTCCTACCAGTAATTGATCTATGCTCTTTTCTTACTCCTATTGATTACACATTGCTGTACAAAATTGTTATTAAGTCAAGACAGATTATCCAGATTTGATTAATATTCCAAAACTTTTGTCAAAGAAATAAATTTCTAAGTTGAACATTAGAAAAGCATTGGGGGCAAGATGCGGTCAAATTTTCTTTGTAGTTCCCAGAAATTATGTACATCAAAGACCAAGCCAACAAGCTTATCTTGCAAAGAAATGGAAGTAGATCCAAATAAATGAACAAACAAAAACTGTCCTGATTTTTCTTTGCTATGGAATGATAAACTATTGATTAAAGGCACAAACTGCTTGGGAACGGATGTCAACAGATAAGAAAATAAAATCACTCCTAACAATAGGCCCCAGGATTATGTGCTTAAAACATTTCTCTCTCACTAGCTTATCAGGCAACCAAAAAATTAAAAGCAATTTTCACTGGAAACAGAGAGACACTCTTTGATGCTTACACTCCATGCAGAACTCTGGAAAAGCCAATAAAACCAATTACTGGGCAGTTGTGTTGCTCTTCAGATGATCAGCATAAGCAAATAACATGGTCCAGAATCAATCACTTGTTTCTCCTAGCACAGGAAGTGCGGTGAATAGGAGGAACCACCCAGAACAGGATTGGCTCTTCTGGGTCATGTTTTATTTATTTTTTTTTATTTATTTATTTTTAAAAAAAATTTTTTTTCAACGTTTTTTATTTATTTTTGGGACAGAGAGAGACAGAGCATGAACGGGGGAGGGGCAGAGAGAGAGGGAGACACAGAATCGGAAACAGGCTCCAGGCTCTGAGCCATCAGCCCAGAGCCTGACGCGGGGCTCGAACTCACGGACCGCGAGATCGTGACCTGGTTGAAGTCGGACGCTTAACCGACTGCGCCACCCAGGCGCCCCCTGGGTCATGTTTTAAAAGCAGCTGTTATTTTACATGATACATGCACATAAATGTGTTCATTTAAGAGGCTATCAAAATTCCCTCACTAGCACACTGAAAGATAAAAGGGGGAAAAGAGGAGAAGAGCTCTGTCTATAAATCTGTCATAATGACTTCTATGCCATAATAAGCACAGGCAAATAATAGTTATAAGAACTGAGAAAAGTTAGTGACACATAAAAGAATTCTAATTCTTGAAAAAGAGTGAAAAAAGGAACAAGAGGCAGAATTCTCTAGTTTGGATGCTTGTTATGGTCAGCCAAAGTACCCTTGAGCAGGGGGGCTCAGAAATTATGCCACCTCTACGTCACAATGTAAAACATACCCACACATTCTCACACACACACACACACACACACACACACACACACACACACATTATTAAAGCTTCTCCCTCCCATAATACCCAAGAGCCTTCAAGGGAAAAATGATGCAACGGTCTTAAATATGATATAATACATTGTATCAGTATTTCTCAACTGGTGATGGTTTTATCTCCTACCCCCTGGGACCATTTTGACAACATCTGAAGATATTACTGGCTGTCACAACTCAGGAGCTGTTACTGGCATCTAGGGGGTAAAGGCTATGGATCTTGCTGAACATTCTACAATGTTTGGAACAGTTTTTCTCTAATAAAAACTCATCTAGTCCAAAATATTAGCAGGGCCAATGTTGAGAATCCATGCAGTATATGACAGTAGACAAAAATCAGCTCTATGTGAAATATAGGTCACCATTTTATTCCATCACACTGTATAAGAGTCTCAAACTTTTATTCATAGGTATTAGAAAGAAACCTTAAGACGTCATAACTCAGGTAAAGATCCAACATTGACAAGGGGGCCTAGTCAGATCGTGCTCCTCTCAACTTCACAGAATAAGACTACACCATAATCATCAACATCTGTATTTTAACAAAGGAAAATAAAACTATTCTTTTTAATCAAATTGGACAACATGCTATGGAGAAGTCACAGTCATCTTGCCACTGAGATATTTGCCTTTCCTCTAGAGCTGAATGCTTTTTTTTTTTAAGTTTATTTATTTATTTTGAGAGAGAGTGTGAGAGCAGGGTAGAGCCAGAGACAGAGGGAGAGAAAGAGAATCCCAAGCAGGCTCCATACTGTCAGTGCAGAGCCCAATGTAGGGCTTAAACTCACAAACTGTGAGATTATGATCTGAGCAGAAACCAAGAGTCAGATGCTTAACTGACTGAGCCACCCAGGCTTTTCCATGAAGAATAGATTAGAGGGAGACAAAAATGGAAGTGGAGAGATCAGTCTGAGGCAATTGCAGCAGTTTCTGGGAAAATGGTCGCCCACACAAGGCCAGGGCATCCGAAATAGGCAGAATAGATGTGTTAAGAAAGGTAGTCATTAGGAACTGGTTAAAAACATGCAACTACGTGTTGATGGTGATGAAGAGGGAGAGGTAAGGATGATATCCTGTTGTATAGATTCAAAAACTGAGTGGATGGGAGGCTCTTTCTCTAGAACAGAGGAACACACACAGTGGGGGATTTATGTTTGTGTGGTAGAATCTGAAGAATATCCAGGTGGACTAGAATGCCAGCAGGTGACTGGCAGGCCTCCACAGCTCTGGAATTCTTACAGTTTCACATTCTTATGGGACACTGGGCTAGTGTCTGAATTCTGTAGTACCTGGGAAGATGTTCAGGAGCAGATTAGTTCCTGGATGACTCACCTCTAAGCTTGGCAGTCTGTTTCTTTTCATATTGAAATTGGCCTACAGAGCATAAGAAGCAGTTGTTAATATAATACAGAAACATATAAGGAAACACAACCCATCTTTCAAAGGTATTCTAAGTCAAAAACTTCTCTAAAAATCATGAACTATAGAATCATTATACAAATTTTGCTGTTTTACTCACACACAGAAATGGGTATTAAGGTTTAAGATTTGTGTGAAAAGACGTATTGGGGTGGGGTGGGGTGGGGGAGGAGAGATTCCTTTTCCTAAGACAGTTGAATAGAGAAAAAGATTCATTTTCTTAAAAATTAGTTGAATGAAATATACCCTTGCAATGACTTTGAATAGTCTAGGTACTGACACAGTAAGTATACATTTGTAACTTATTAGTGATTTGCAAACACTGTTCACCTGCGGCTGGATTTATGAGCCACAAAACATTTAAATATGAATTTGTTTCTGAATGCCAGTAGATCCTAGTGAGCCACAGGACTAATTCCACCTCCTTGTATTCCTCTATGTGTGGGATACAGATGTTCTGTTTCACTGTTCATAATAGGTATTCATAAATATATATGTATGCAGAGACTTGAAAATTTGGAACCTGCTTTATTATTCAAAATATATTCAATATTCCTCTAACCCTTGTCTCTACCCAACATCACTCTTTTTACTCCTACCTTTTCTTCACATCTATATAATCAACTTGCTTCCATTCTTTTCCCACCTGATCTTGTCTATATCGACTGGAGGAATTTTTAACCCCTATAGACCCCAATCTTGCTCATTTTTCTTTTCTTCCACTTGAATTTGTATTCTGACACAGTATTTATTTTTATCAAACTGTACCCAGGAGAATGTGGAAGAACATATGAGATTTAAATACAGTTTCCTTCACTTCCTACCTATGGGACATTGGCAAGTTATATAACTTCTCTCATCTCAGCATCTTCACTCATAACGTGGGGGGGGGGGTAAGACTTCCTACCACTTAGGTTTATTTTGCAGATTAACAGCATACCCTTTCTTGTTTTACAAAGGATTTACATGAAGACTTAGTTCTCCTCTTATTCTTAGTTGCAGAGTGATTTTGCTTCTGAGAATATAGCTGAGTATGAAAAAATGTGCCGTGTAGCAGATTATATGGCAGTGGATCTGCTGCACAATGGCAACTACACAAATATGTAGCAAGAAATATAGAGAGAAGAAAATAACATAGTTTTACTTAACATCTTTCCCTTTTTATATAATTCCAGTTATGCAAATATAAGAACCTACTCTTCAGGTCAAATTTCTCTACTGATTGTCCTGATGCTTTTAGAAGCTTAAGCAAAAACTAAAATACATTTCTGAAGAAATTCTTAGCTGAAATGATCTCAGCTTCTCCTGTGTGTTTATGTGGGCATTATAATCTCTGGCATATATACCTGCCATGATCTTTTAAACTCGGTAAAAGGGATGACATCTGTCCCATAAAATGTCATTAGCACACATCCTTATCTGTGCTAAACTGAAAAATCAGTATAAGAGATTACTTGATGCAGCCTGTCCTCTGAGCTTCCTTTCACACCTGTCCCAGGCAAGTGTGCAAATCTGTATTTGGGAGCCTTCTTGTTTCTCAATGCCTTTCGAAAACTCAGCATAGTCCCAAACTTGTTCCTGGCTAGTCATTGAGGAAAGGAAGAATTTGGGGTATCCAGTGAATAATCTCCATTCCAAGACTCAACCAATTTCCATATAAACTTTTACTATAAAGACGAGCTAGTAAATATTTTAGAATTGGAAGGCTACACAGTCATCATAGCATCTAGTCTGTGGTAGCACAAAAACATCTAAATAAAAGGGAAATAAATAAGCATGTCTCTGTTCAAATAGAAATTTCATTTACAAAATAGAGAACAAGATTTAGTTCAGGGGATATAGTTTTTAAACCTCTACTTTATTTTATTTTTATTTTTTTTAATATGAAATTTGTTGTCAAATTGGTTTCCATACAACACCCAGTGCTCATCCCAAAAGGTGCCCCCCTCAATACCCATCACCCACCCTCCCTTCCCTCCCACCCCCCATCAACCCTTAGTTTGTTCTCAGTTTTTAAGGGTCTCTTATGTTTTGGTTCCTTCCCTCTCTAACCTTTTTTTTTTTCCTCCCCCACCTACCATGGTCTTCTTTTAAGTTTCTCAGGATCCACATAAGAGTGAAAACATATGGTATCTGTCTTTCTCTGTATGACTTATTTCACTTAGCATAACACGCTCCAGTTCCATCCACGTTGCTACAAAAGGCCATATTTCATTCTTTCTCATTGCCACGTAGTATTCCATTGTGTACATAAACCACATTTCTTTATCCATTCATCAGTTGGTGGACATTTGGGCTCTTTCCATAATTTGGCTATTGTTGAAAGTACTGCTATAAACATTGGGGTACACGTGCCCCTATGCATCAGCACTCCTGTATCCCTTGGGTAAATTCCTAGCAATGCTATTGCTGGGTCATAGGCTAGATCTGTTTTTAATTTTTTGAGGAACCTCCACACTGTTTTCCAGAGCGGCTGCACCAGTCTGAATTCCCACCAACAGTGCAAGAGGGTTCCCATTTCTCCACATCCTCTCCAGCATCTATAGTCTCCTGATTTGTTCATTTTAGCCACTCTGACTGGCGTGAGGTTTTATACCCCTACTTTAGATTATGTGGGGTGAATTTCTGTGCTCTGAAATCTTCCCTTTTAACAGGTCATGATTAAGATGCAGTATTAAAACATCAAGATCAAAGTGAAGTTAAGAAAAATGTCCAATGAGATGAGGGAATTTAGGAACAAGAGAAAAACAGACACAAAATTTTGACTGCAATTGTAAAGTGAATATATCTGTAGGCTAAGCATCCTGTAGGGGAAGCACTGGGATATCTCTCAGATTACCTCTGGTGGAGAATCAATCCTTTTTCAATCCATTATGTATTAGAAAATACAATATCATGTATTTCAGAGATTATTCTTTAAAAATTTTTTTTTAAATACGTAATTTCATTTTCTGTACTTATGTCAGTATGAACCAGTAGCAAACAGAACCAGCAGAGGTCCATGGACCACAGTCTAAGCGTGGAAGGTGATATGTAAGCAGCAAAGCCCCTGAGTGCATGTGTTTCTGCCATCAACTCTTCATCATACTTGTTCACAGATTATATGCTGCATTCCTTGGAAATAAAAACACATATTATCCTAGCATCCAGGGTCTTTCATAATCTGGGTCCTGCTATATTATTTTGGCTGTGTCCTCCTCTATTCACACAGGATGACTTCTTGTGCCCACACACACCTGCTTTCCCACATTTTGCCACTGCCTAAGCTGTTCATAGCTCTGCACTGCTTTGGCTGTCCCATCTTCAGTGTCCTTCAAAACTCCTCCATGATGTCATGCTTTCTCTCCACTGGATGCAATCTGGTCCTCCACTGGACATCATAAACCAATGCATGCTTTTTCTCTATTCCTGCTTTAAATAATATTGTCATACTCTCTGTAACATGTCTTATCCTAAGATTAGATAGTGGATTTTTAGAACTTGATCTGTATTTTGTATATAGGACTCAGAGTTCCTAACACAGTATCTTTTACAAAATAGGGGCTCCTGGGGTGCCTGGGTGGCTTAGTCGGTTAAGTGTCCGACTTTGGCTCAGGTCATGATCTCGTGGTTTGTAGGTTCAAGCCCGGCATAGAGCTCTGTGCTGACAGCTCAGAGTCCGGAGCCTGCTTCAGATTCTGTCTCCCTTCGCTCTCTGCCCCTCCCCCGCTCACACTCTGTCTCTCAAAAAAGAATAAACGTTAAAAAAATAAAATGAAATAAAAGAAAATGAAATAGGGGTTCCTTACAAATCAGTCATAAATGAGTGACACTGAAAACACACCTTAAATATTCTTTCTTATGATTCCTCTTTGTTTTTACAGTCACTCCTTTGTACCTCTGACCTTTCTGTCTCCCACTTAGGACAAGGAGGCTTATTAGCAAGAGAGACTGGGTATCTAAAACCACAGAACACAGCAATCTGTGGCATCAAAAGCAAACCAATAGGTGCATGACTCATTTAGAGAATTTGCAAAATGGAGCCTAGAGAATGAAAATGCAATTTACGACTCATTTATATTATTCTGAATGTCACTGTGAAATAATACATTTCATGGAGAAGGAAGCCAGCCATGATTAGCATTCAGTTCAGCCACAGCCCATAACAACTGTTTGTTTCCACTGTGATCTGTATGACTTTGCTTTAGGATGAAAACTTAATTGGGTATATTGAGGGGAAAACCTGCCATTGGTGAGTAAAATTTTATCATCTCTATCAAAGTTATATACTTGCAGAATTATGAAGCCAAGTTGGTGTTTACCCTGCAAATAAATATAATTCTGAGTGAAAAAAAAAGATAAAATTAAGCTGTGTTAGTGACACACAGGGAAAAAATAGCCAAGATTCACTCACATATTTTATTATTGTTATTACTATGATGATGATGATGATGATGATGATGATGTATGAAGCAAATTAGAAATTTTATGACCATGCTACGTTCTATTGGTTTGCCTTTATATTTAATACTTGTAATGAATGAGGTTTGGTTTTTGTTTTTGATGTATGGTTCAAATTTATTTCATCAATATAAAACTCTTGTTTGGGGGAAGGATGTTTCAGAAACTGTGAGTATGCCTTGCCTCTCATAGTCTGCCCCTGACTTCCATGGTATTAAGGAAAAAGCCAAGGAAAGGTAGACATTTTAGAAGACAGGCTTCTTGTTAGCCACGCACACACTGCTTTTAAAGAACCCTTCCAGGGGCATCTGGGTGGCTCAGTCGGTTGAACATCCGACTTCAGTTCAGGTCATGATCTCACAGTTCGTGGGTTTGCACCCCGCATCAGGCTGTGTGCTGACCACTTGCTCAGAGCCTGGAGCCTGCTTCAGATTCTGTGTCTCCTTCTCTCTCTGCCCCTCCCCTTCTCATGCTCTGTCTCACTCTGTTTCTCAAAAATAAATAAATGTAAAAAAAAGAACCCTTCCATGCCAGCATCTGGAAGGAGCAGATCCGTGCACTCGTGTTTTCTTGCCTCTTTTATCTCACCAGGGATGACACCATTAATTTCTAGAACTTAATATAATCCTTTTGATCATCTTAACTATAAAAATGGGACTGTCTCAATGTGGGAAGTTAAGCAAAGGGTCTGTCTGGCTAGTTAAGGGCCAGAGGCAGCGTAATGGCCTACTTTATGTGTCAACTTGGCTAAGCTACAGGCCAAATTACTCAATCAAATTAATCTAGTTGTCGCTGTAAAGGTATTTAGTAGATGTGATTAAAGTCCAAAAATCAGTAGACTTTAAATAATGGAGATTATCCTGGAGGATCTGGGCAGGCCTGATCCAATCAGCTGAAAGGCCTTCAGAGGTGAACTGAGGCTCCCTATG
The DNA here is from genome assembly GCF_028018385.1 of Neofelis nebulosa. Lineage (NCBI taxonomy): Eukaryota > Metazoa > Chordata > Mammalia > Carnivora > Felidae > Neofelis > Neofelis nebulosa. Next base: position 94,727,803 of record NC_080791.1, read on the forward strand.
GAGAAGAAATGCCCCTGTGGACTGCAGCCTCAGCCTGCCCCTCCTGATGGCCTGGTCTACAGATTTCTGACTTGCCTGCCCTGCCCCGACAACCACAGAAGCCAATCCCTTGCAATACATCTCTTCATATGTATCTCTTAGTGGCTCTGTTTCTCTGAACTCTGTCTGATAAAGGCAAACAAAAGGACCAAGGATAGAGCTATAAGTAGAGTACAAACCTGGGGAGCAGGAGAAGTCAGTCTCTGTAGAGCAGTAGCGAGAAGAGCAGTCATTTAGCCCTAGAGAAAACCCACTCTCACATTCCCAAACCCTCAGCTTCAGTGGCTGTGAGTCCCAGTCCTCGTCCATCCCCTTGAGATCTTGGGTGTCTCATTGAATTCTTTATTGTGTTAACTTGAGTGTGTGTGTTGCAGCCAAATGGCTTTGATGAGAGCAATTATTAGGTGCCTGGTACATTCTAGAAGAAGGCAAAATTGACACATTTTCTGAGATATTTATTTGTCTATGAATTCAACACATATTTATTATCTATAATTTGTCAGACAGACTGCCATGGGAGTAGAGAAGATGCAAAGATGAATCTGGAATGTGGAGCTTGCTTTGAAAACCTTATAATCTGGTATGGAAATGTCTGTTCATAAGTATCCCCGATCCACAACTACAAGTGGCATCTGGAGTGAGCAAGCTACAGAAAGGGGAGTTCAGAGGTGGCTGAGAAGATTGAGAAAGACCTCTTGGAGAGTGGAGAGAGCACTTGATCCCTCCCAGGCCTAACATTTGTAGGCCTGGGGTAAGAACACAAAAGGAGAGCGACACATGTCTACCTCAGACTAACAAATTTAAATAAACCATGTTGTATCTACCTTGACAAATATGCTTTTGCCACAACATGGAAAGTAATGATTTAATTTAGAATGGTTGATTCCTGGAGCTTCATGCTCCTTTTCTTCTTATCCCTGGTTCCAACTTGTGGCAAGAAGGGCCTTACATGTACCTGTGGAGACAACACTGCCTCCACCCATGTCCACTCTCCATCCATGCCATCCCTTGAACCCAGGCTACACACACTGACAGTGAAGCCCACCCTGAGGGGGACAGACTTAGCAAAGAGGTCACTGAGGTGGTGGGTTTAAGGCAGTTTGGAGTGTGACGTGGGTGAATATTCTCCTCAGCCCAACTGACTCCTCCTCTCCCGCCTCCTAGGGAAGGTGCAAGAATGATGGTCCCTAAAGTTGAGACCCAAATCAGAGGCCCCCACTTTCTGAACTCTTTGACTGTTGAACTCTTTAGGGCAGCTATTTTACATCCTCCAACCATTATTAAGTACTTTATATTAAAAAGTATGGAGTTTACAGTGAAAGGATGAGATCCTTTCCTTCAAGTATATATTCCAGAGAAGAGAAAATAACTCCTTTATCCCATTTCCATATATCCAGCTTGTAGTTGCTTAGTGACTATTTGTACAGTTGTAACTCACTGTTGTAAATGCACAGGATCTGTACAGGGCACCCGGGTGGCTCAGTCGGTTAAGTGTCCGACTTCAGCTCAGGTCATGATCTCGTAGTCCATGAGTTCGAGCCCCACGTTGGGCCCTGTGCTGACAGCTAGGAGCCTGGGGCCTGCTTCGGATTCTGTGTCTCCCTCTCTCTCTGCCCCTCCTCTGCTCATGCTCTGTCTCTCTCACTCTCAAAAATGAACAAATGTTAAAAAAAATTTAAATGCATAAGATCTATTCAGATGGTGACAGGGCAAGAGGAGGAGTAATACACGAAGAAGAGACCTTAGCAACAAAACAAAGTAAGAAATAGTTCAGTGTGAAAAGAGGGGCAACTTCATGAGAAAGAGAAATGGGTAATAATGTTAAAAAGCAGGCAGAGACCATATTACAGAGGATTTGGAAACATGGGAGGAGGATCAGTATAAATATTTCATCTTATTTTCCTAAAATGAAAGAAAGGAGGGAGGGAGGAAGGGAAGAACGAAGGAAGGAAAACTGTCTTCACCTTGTCCAAAGGCAAATGGTATTTGGCAAAGACAACTTTTAAAGTTTGTTTTTTTGTGTGTCCAGTTACATTTTGCATCAGGAAAGTGATTAAACCATTGTTAGAAGGAAAGAAAAATCTGACCATCAATTTCTATGTAAAATACAGGAGTATTTTGTTTCCTTTCCATTTAACATTTTCACAAAACCTTGGATAGCAAGTAACTTGTTCTGTTAATGTTCTGCAAGATGAGCAAACATTTCTAATAAATTTTAACTTCATAAACGAGCAATGCCTTGTAATATGAGTAGTATATGAAACCGAATGTCACATGACCACAACTGAGCCAATGGTTCTTAAAATTCGTTTTGATATACAAGTGCTTCTGGTTACAAGCATGTTTCCAGAACAAATTATGCTCACAAAGATTTTACAGTATATATAATATAACACACACAGTATATATAACACACACATATATATATTATATATATATAAATATATATATATGTGTGTATATACATATATATGTATATATATGTATGTTTGTATAAATACACACACACACACACACACACACACATACACAAAGCCAAGCATTAGGCATAATAAGTGGAAAGTCTGTCTAACCTAGTGGGTGGCCCACACAAAAAATTGACAGTGCCCCTTAACTGTTCAATAGATGTTTAAAGCTAAGGCAGGGATGTCCCACTGTGTAGCTGAATGGACTTAAGGATTTGAGACCTTTTCTCTGACCTCAGTGCTGTGTGTGTGTGTGTGTGTGTGTGTGTGTGTGTGTGTGTACATGTGAGCTTGTGAGCATGTGAGTGCACACCTGTTTTCTCTGAACATATTAAAGCTGGTAACAGATGCTGAGTTGAGAAACTTAAAAGTTAACACTCCTGTTATTGTTGCTTATTTTTCCATGAAAAGTGCTGAAGTGAATGCTCTGGTTTGCTCTGCTGTCTATGTCCAGAGAGATAAAGTGATTTAAAAGTAAATCCTCACTATCCCCCCAAAACTGTGTTCACTCAAACTCCAGGCAGTGAAGAGTGTTTGTTTATGCGAAGGAGTCACTTATTTGCATAAGTGAGGTGCAGAGAGCTTGCAGATTGATTGAATTCAAACATATGCTATTTTATACGGAGAAAGAAGATGAGTCTAATGGTAACAGTAAAATATAGTAGCTCTACTTTGTTGGGCAGTTACTATATGTCAGAAATTGGACTAAGCATTTTACGTGCCTTACCATTTTGAATACTAAGAACAACTCTACATAGGAGGTTGTATTATTATCCTAATTTCATCTAATAAGGGAACCGGGATTTGTAAAATTGTAGTAATTTTCCCAAGTTCACAGGGCAAGTAAGTGAGGGAGATAAGATCAACACAAAACTAAGCATAACAGGTACGCCTGTTTCCAGAGGCGCAGTTTTGAAACTCTCTTACATGTAATCCCATGCAGTTATGGGGAAGTTCATGGGCTGAGTAGAAGAGACCTAACATGGGAGGAGGAACACCTAGGTTCTAGATCAACAATCTTTCTAATGAAATATATCCATCACTTCAGTCACTGTCAGCTCAGGAGAGGATCTTCAAAGCACGTTAGCTCACTCTTCCCAGGAAATTCTAATTTTTCTTTAAGTTTGTGATATTGTTACAACTCGGACTATCTGTACTCCACACTCTTGCTAGACATCAGCTGCCCTCTTTTGGTTTTTATTCAAGTGGTAAATTGCAAGAAATAATATTGATGTATCAATGTGTGTTAAGGATATTCTATGCATCTTCTATTTACTCCCGATGTTTTCCCTAGATTAAGCAAGGCTACCAGAAGCTTGTGAATTTATGCACTTTTCTTCACCTCATAGAATTATGATATGCCTTAGCTTTCATTTAGAAAGAGCCATATGACTTTTTAGGATGCAATAATGTGTCGGTTATGGGAATTTCATTGAAGATGCCCAGTTCATCACTAAAGTTCCATTATGTGCAGCCAATGGACAAATTTGTCTTTGACATTAACCTAGAAAAAGCTTTGATATTTTTAAGCAACCAATGCATGCTGATCCTATAGGTGAGGAGCCCACAAACTATAGCCCTTAGGCCAAATGGAAACTATCATTTTCATTCATTTATCTCTTGTCTATGGCTGCCACAACAGCAGAGGCGAGTAGTTTGACAGAGAAGAATGGCCCATAAAGCTGATAAAAACTACTCTCTTGGCTTTTACAGAAAAAGTTTGCCAACCACCAAAGACAATATAAATTTTTAAATGATTATATATTTTATGTGCTTTAGTTGCAAGGAAACTCAGTCAAATATTCTTGTCAACACTAACAATGGTTGAGAAGCTTGTTACATACATTCCTCTTTTCTATATTAAATTTTCCTTTGTATTTCTTTCCTCCTTCTTTATATTTCCACCCTAGTGGGGTATACATCACTGCCATTCTACTTTGGGCATCCAGAAACATTATGGCCTCATGCCTCCCATAGTTAGGTATGGCCATATTGCTAATGTTGGCTAACCAAACATGAACAGAGATTATGGGTTCATGTAGGAGCCAATTAAATGATTCTCCCTTCTCTCTGTCTTCCTAGCCAGTGATATTCCAGATGGCAGAGACTCAGCCACTCTGGCTTATTGAATGCAGGCGACCCAGAAGCTATCACCTTCTTCACATGGTCATGGAGACTGAGCGTGAAATGAACCTTTGTTATTTTAAGTTACTGGACTATGGAAGGCATCATAGAGCCCAGCTTAACTGATACATGCAGTAAATTTTTTCCAAATTATTTTTGCAATAAGGTAGTTGTTAATAATGATATTAACAAGTATAATAATATGAACGAGTGTTCAAGGGTCTTGAATATTAAGTGTGTCATTAACCCCATTGAAAATTTGATCAAAGCTAAAAGCTCTTCTCTCCAGAGGGAAAATAATAATTACTAATACACACACACACACACACACACACACAGGTTTTGGAGAGCAAATAGATACAATAAATATGGACACCTTCAAACTCTGGCTCTGCTACCAACAAAGAAAGTTTGCTTATTCAACTTACTTTGAATCTCAGTTCCCTCCTCTGTAAATGGTGATATTAATACTTACTTTGCTTTGAAACTGTGAGGTACAAAATGTGATGATATGGAATTGTCTGTCACAGTATTTAACATAGTATGTGGTCAATAAATGATCATTCCCTTCATCCTGTAACAATAGTGACAGCAATATAGTAATATAATCTCAAGTTAAACCAAATCCAAGCTGGCACAGGATAAAAGGAGATACGAATGCTCCCATTTGTGAAATAATGGTTTAAATCTGATGAAGTCTATTACTCTTCTCAGCTATACTAGTCTATCATTAGACAAAGGCCCTTTGAAAGCAAATAGGGGGGTGCCTGGGTGGCTCAGTCGGTTAAGCGTCCGACTTCAGCTCAGGTCATGATCTCACGGTCCGTGAGTTCGAGCCCCACGTCAGGCTCTGTGCTGATATCTCAGAGCCTGGAGCCTGCTTCGGATTCTGTGTCTCCCTGTCTCTCTGCCCCTCCCCTGCTCATGCTCTGTCTCTCTCTGTCTCAAAAATAAATAAAACATTAAAAAAATTTTAAAAAAGCAAATAGGTATTATTGGAATAACTCAATAAAAGCAGCTTTGCCTCATTGATTTTCAGACTTAGAAGTTCAGCTGCCACAGAAATATACTTTCTATAATGGATGTACATGTAGTATTAAACTTAAAATAGCATGCTAACTGAAAGTTTTTCTCCTTGGGAAATTTCAGTATCAATGTCATCATGGAAATCAAGGTTTTCATGGCAAAAATACATTAGGAAGACATGGTGTGTGAATCTTTAGACTTCTGCCTATCTTAAATTTTTTCCAAAGTATGTGTCTCTGGTACTTATATGGCCAGTTTAGATGTTATTGAAATAGAGTCATAGAGTCATAGATGGTTGGAGAGAGGGAGACCTAACTGTTCATCTCGACTTAAATCCCATTATTTTATAGATGAGAAAAAATAAACTCAGCACTACTAAGTGACTTAACTAAAGATAGTGGCCTATGTATAAAAAGTAAGAATAGAAACAGTACCTACAAATGTAGGCATTCTACTGCTCCTTTTCATTGTTCCCTGATTATATGAATTTATCAGACCCAAGACAGTTGAGCATAATCTATGTTCCATGAGACTGCTGGGGCATCTGCTGTAAGCCCTATGGTTTCCATTAAACACCACTGGCAAGGAAATGTCAGAGACATGGTAGACAAATGCTCCTATGGTGATCCCCTTCCTTACTGGTTCTTAAGCTCAAAATGAAATGGCAGGCTTCGAAGTTTTTACATAGATGCCTTCTTCCATGAAGACCATCGCCTTATTTGGTACAGAAGCTCTGGGTGAAGTATTAAGAAAGGCTTTGTGCTGTCAGCTCAGAGCCTGGAGCCTGCTTTGGATTCTGTGTCTCCTTCTCTCTCTGCCCCTCCCCTACTTGTGCTCTGTCTCTCTCTGTCTCTTAAAAATAAATAAATGTAAAAAAAAAAAGTTAAAAAAAAAAAAAGAAAGACAAACCCAGGAGCACCTGGGTGGCTCAGTCGGTTAAGCATCTGACTTTAGCTCAGGTCATGATCTCATGGTTCATGAGTTCGAACCCAGCGTTGGGCTCTGTGCTGACAGCTCAGAGCCTGGAGCCTGTTTCAGATTACGTGTCTCCCTCTCTGCCCCTGCCCCTCTGCCACTCATGCTATGTCTCTCTGTATCTTAAAAATAAACATTAAAAAAATTTAAAAACAGGAAAGAAAGACAAACCCAGAGAACTAAGACCATGTAGTTCATCATTAACACACTAGCAGTTAAAAACTGGTTGCTGCTATTATGTTTATCTGAATCAAACTCAGAGTGAAAGAGAGGGAAAGAGAGAGACAAACCAAAAAAAAATCCCAAGTCTCATGAGAACTTAGACCTATATAAGAATTTTACTCTGACAATCAGAACTGCCACATTGCCCTGACTACCACCACCTTTTGTTGAGCATTACTGTGTAAAAAACCAATAATTTAGCACTAAATACTTTACTATATGTCTTTTAGTATTTTATAATATGTTTTGAAGTTTTTAATTGTACATTATTTAACTCTTGTGATTATTTGGTTTTATGAACATCATCTAGCTCACCAGACAATATACACCATGGGATGAGAAATTTCTTTTTCTTAATTTCCTACTTTCCCTTTTCCTATTTTTCCTATCTTCCACACATACCATAGCAAATTGTGAATCAATAAATATTAATGCTTAATAAATATTTGTAAAATGAATGAACAAGGAACACTCCCATAAAGTAGACATTTTTTACATTTTTTGGATGAAGACATTGAAGCCTAAAGAGTATCTTAAACATTTCTCCCGCAAATGTTTGCACTAACACTTTTCTCCAAATTCTTCCTATTCTGAAAGTTCACCCACTATATGAAATTAATGCTCACATTAATTGCTCAGTGAAAATATCTTTGCTTTCTTCTCTGGGACTTACTAAGAAGATATAGATTTCCATATAGTTTCAGGCTCCTAAGTCAAGCTTTTCTCTTCTACCTTCCAGTTCATGAGGTACATTGAACTCTAAAAAATTAGCTATATCAGAAAATTGGAGGCCATCAATCTCATGATTCTCTTCACCAAACTTTGACTCCAGAGAGACAAACTTAAAATGAAGAGATGACCATCTGGACAATCTTTCATATTAATCATTGTCATCAGTTTTGCTCTATAAAAGAGAACCACAAAATCTCAGTGATATACAAGAATAAACATTCACTTCTTGCTCCTGTATCTATGGATCATGTTGGGTGGTGTTACTTTTAGGTTAAAGGTTTAATCCAGGCTTGGTTTAGGATAGAGATTGATTCATTCTGTTTTTTTGTTCATTCTGGACACAGCTCAAGGGGTAGTGGCCACCGTGAGATGTGGGAAGGGGTAATTTTTTTCTCAGGGATAATCACTCAAGTCCAAGATAGTGAAACCAACTCCACAAGCTTGCAGCATGCCTGCTTATATCTCATTGGCTGAAGAAAGACACATGACCAAGCCCAATATCAGTTGATCAATAAACAGGGAAGTGTATTCCTCTCGTAAAGATGGGAGGGAAGGAGAGAGAGAGAGAGACTACTTGCTGAAGATGATCTGATCTATCCTAATCATATCATCATATTTATGTAATCTTGGTTCCTTTCTTTCAACGATTAGGCTGAAAATTAAGTGTGGAGTTAAAGTCTTTCGTTTACTTTCTTCAGATCAAAGATGGACTGCTCTAGAGTTTAATCATGCTTCTGCCCCTTCTAGCATTCCACTTAGACTTGTTTCCAACACATTTACTTCTATCTCACTATTTACTCTTCAGGGTCACATGACAAATAGCTTCACATGTGTCTTGCAGATACAATCAGGAAAACTATGATGGTACAGTAAAGATGGCATTGCCTGTATTGAAAGAATTAGTCAAAAAAGAAAAATCACTAGGCCATGGCAAGGGGCAAATGTTGCCACCATAAGTGCATGTCGCATCAGTATAACATTATGCAAGTTACTAAGCCTTAGATTCCTCCTTCATAAAATGGGGTTGATAAAAGCATCTATTCTATAGACTTGTGGAAGGTAAACGAGGGGATATTTTTAAAGTACTTAATGTAGGGTTCAGAGGGTAGTCATACACCTTTAAGTGATCAATAATAATAATGCAATTACGGCTATTTTTAAAGCTAGTATGAGTCTATATATGCAAATGTGCAAAACATGCAAATACCATTTTCCTTTTTTTTAGCTAAAAAAATATAACACAGTGGAATTCTATTTTTTAGATTTCACCTTCAGAGCTGAAGCTGACTTTGTGTTCACAAACCTCTTCCATGGTTGGGCCGTGGCTCTAAACTTTGATTGCTAACAAGTAGCTGGAGTGAGTCAGGGAGATGTCCCATCTGGTCCCAGGTCATTGGTTACTCATTTGTCACCAGGACATGTACTATGACTCTCTACTCTCTGCAATGTCCATGTCACTCTTGAGTGTAGGGAACTTTTTTTTTAATATATGAAATTTATTGTCAAATTGGTTTCCATACAACTAGGGAACTCTTTTCAAGGCTGCTTTTCCCATCCTCCATACCCTAAGTGGCTATTGCCTCTCTGGGGTCTCACTGGCACACACTAAAGCAGTGACTCTGCTTTCTCTGTTCTCTCCCTTTCTTAATACAGCGGAGCAATTTTGTGTTTCCTGTTTCTATCTAAAACATTTTTATCTGTATCCTAAATCCTCTCCTCTCTCTGGTTCTTAGTTTTTAAAATGAAAGGTGCAAAGATTTCTGTTTTCAGCACGTTTGGAAAAAGCACAAGAGGTAGTTGCTGCTGGAAGAGGGGTAAAGGAACAAGAAATTCAAAATGAGTAAAGCAAACGTGAGTTACTATCTCAAAATATTATGCTACTATTATCGTGGTTATTATTATGCTCATCTTTTTATCCTCATCCTTACAGTTACTAATATCAACATGATCAATGGAATCTTTGGGTCCTTGTTAACGGTTTTTCTCAGAATCCTCAGCCCAGAGCAAATACTTTATAAATGTTGTCAGTTTATTTTAGAACAAACCACACAGCTTTGGAACTCAAACAGATAGGGGTTCACGTCATCCCACTGTTCACTATCCTTGGGTAAATATCCTTGGCATCTATGCTAGGTCTGAGTTTCCTTAACTCTAAAATGGGGATGAGAATGATCAGATTCCAGCTTTGTGATGGAGATCACTTATGTAAAGCAAGCTAACATAATTCCAGCAATTATTTAATAAATGCTAGGTGGCTATTGTTAGAGAGGAAAGGATTACTCTAAGATTTTCCTGCGGGCCTCTAATTTCCAAAAGCTTCCTCTACAGAAAGGCTCTGGTTCAGGAATCTGGAATGTCTTTCTGATCTGGGTTATTCTTCGTGCATAGTCCCTTAAAGCAGCTGCAGTCAAGGCCCCTGGCCTTACAACTTTATTTAACATAATATACCTCTTGCAGAGAACCTTGCATAGTAAATGCCAGAGGCTCCAGGGTCAAGAATTAATTATAGGAACAGCAAAGCCCAGGAAACTAGTTGGCAGGAGGTGCCCCTGCAAAATGGCAGTTTTTTGACCACTGTTGGGGAAATGAAGACAGTAAGCCCAACAGCCACTTCCTTTCCCCTTGGCTTGGAGCACTTGGCTTTCATTTATGAGGCCATCGGGTTCAATTAAGCTTCTGCATAACAAGTTGTCAGTCACCATCAAGGCACCTCCTGGATACATGTCAGAGCAGCCTCCTCCTTGTCACTTCAATCTCGTTCTAGAAACCTGTGAGCGGGATTTCAAGGAGTTGAGTTGGTGCATATTGTATAACACTCTGTTTCCCCCTTCCCTTTTCCCCCCTGCCCCTACTGTTTTTCCAGAGGCTTCTGCCATTGCAGGTCAGGCTTGCAGGGAGCTGAGGGGTGCCAGGCTTATGAGTCTTCAGGGAGTGCCCATCTTGCTGAGCTTTGACAAGGACATCATTCTGGTAGACTGCAGCAGCAGCTTGATCAGAGTAAGCAGCCCCAGGCCATAGCTTTTCTGAGGGTTCACATAACCCAGCAAAGATGAAAGTGGGGGCACTCATCCCAAAGAGCGAAGAAAAGCAGTGAAAAGTACTTGTTGGGTGGTAGGCTGAGAACTGAGGTTGACATCACTTGCCACCATTTAGAGCAGCAATGCTTCATTCTTTTTCTCCATCGGACACACCTGACAGATGATGTCTGTATGTGTGGTGCTCATTTGCAAGTTCCCAAATTAGCTCAAACACTACCCCTTTGCAACTACTCAAGAAAGTATATATGAATGCAAATGAGGGAGAGAGAGGTTGGTATGTAGATAACCTTGAATCTGCTTCCTTTAAAATAATGCATGATAGTCATAAATTTTACCACTCTGGCTATTATCAGTAATGAATTATTTGGACACATTTCCCAGTAGATCAAGGCATTTTCTTGTATTGTGACATCGTGACAGAGTACTTTGGGGGTTTTGATGTTTCAGAACAAGAGAAGAGGTTCTTCTTTTTCCCATTCAATTCAGTAAAACACCACACAGTGAGGAGCATGCAACAAGTACCAGGCTGGGGGGGCTTCTGCATGCCTGATCTTACCAGACATCATCATAACTCTGTGATAGGCACAGCTGTTCTTCTAAGGCAGGAGCAATGCACTTGGATGCAGAAGACCTGATTCTGCATCCCTCTTTTCCTGTACTCCATGACTTTGAATGAGTTGCTGAACTTGAACAACCCAAGACCTTCAGTTTCCTCATCTGTAGACGAGACAGATGCACTTTGCTCAGAGCTGGTAGGGGGACTGAATAATAGTTGCTATCTATATGCTAGCTCTACAGCTTGACTCTAGAGAGAGATGCTGAATCATTCTGCTATATCGTCTCCATTTAACTGAACAATTGTTGGCCATTCCCTAAAACTCACAGGAATTTGTAAGTGTACTAATGGTGAGAGGATTTCAAGAAATAATCAAGCAAAAAGAATAGAGATATTTCCTGTAAAATGATATGCAAATGCCCATAAATGATTGTCACGTTTTATGCACTAATTAAGGAATCATAGAATTTTAATGTTTGAAGAAACTTTAGACACTGTTTATACCAGCTATTTCCAATGAGCCCATCAGCAAAGTCCACTTTTAGTTTTTTACTTTTCTAAGGACACCAGCTTTTTAGAGTTTTGCTTACCCCTCGGATTTATCATGAGGAATTCATTTCTCTAATTTAAAAAAAGTGTGTATATATACACCTACATGATTTTCATACATAATGCCTAATGTATGACTAAATAGAGATATCATCCAAGATGATCAATGGGAGACCAAGGTTTTATTTACCTGTTCTTTTTAATAAAGCTTTAATTTAAATGAATTATTTCATAAAGGTTTTGCCTGACTCATAGGCCAAGTTTCGTTCTCTTGTTATGCTGTATTTGCTTTCTCTTAACACCCATAATCTATTTTCATTCTTCCTTTTTTGCCTATCTGTACTCAATGTTAGACTATAAACTCCTTGAGAGTGGCGATTGTGCAAATTGTTTTCCATGGTGTCCACATAATCCAATGGCAGCTTTCTAATCCAGCCAGGCTTCCTTTAGGAACATCTGTCTCTGTCCCTCCTTCACACTTTATTTAAAAATATAATAACTAGTTCTCCAAGATGAAGATGGAATAAAGGCAGTCATCATTGTGCCCTCCATTCTTAGACTATGTTGTTGTCACTACTAAACATTATACCCTCCCTCTCTTCTTAACTTGGTTTTATTCAAGACTAGTTGAAACATCGTCATTTTTCTCCCAAATGGACTTAGCTGGAATTTCTTCTGGGTCTCCACAGCTAAATAGCTGTGCTTCTTTTGGAACTAGTCCAGAGGACTGGAAAAGTCATCACGTTTTCTAGACTAAGCAAACATGGAGGGATAGATCACCACTGTCTTGCTTTGCTCTTCAATTTGCTTTTCCAATCCATCAGCAACTCTTTCTTGCAGGCAAATGGGAGTTGCAATATATACTTTGAGTTATAGCTACTGGGAGGAGGAACTTGAAGTCTTTATTCAACTCTTCCTCCTCTCCAATCTCAACTTAAAATGTGGGCATATATTTTGTAATATATAGCCTTATGGCTTCCAGGCAACTTAAGGTGAGTCCAGATCACTGTATCAATTGACCTTCTCTGGGAAGTTTATATGGAAACACTCTTTCAAGAAAGGTGAAGAGAACTAGAAAATATGTACAGCTATACATGTACTTCTGGCCATAAAATGACTCATAGTTTCTCTGAATATTGACTTCTTTGAGGGCACAAAGCCAGGAGAAAGTACATACATGGGGAGGGATGATTGTATACATTTTTCAGTACATGTCATGGATTAAATTATTGCTCTATGATACTCAGATCAATATTTCATGTATGTCACAATTCAGGGAGGTAGAAATTGTTCCTTCTTTGACAGATGAGGAAATAATGACAATAACGGCAAGGATGACAATAGCTGGTAACATTTATTGAGCACTTTTATTTATACTCTTTTTAAGTGGGTCTTATGTATTAACTTTCTACACATTAACTAATTTACTCCTCACAGTAATGGGTGAGATAGGTATTAGTGTCGTCTACATTTTACAAATGAGGAAGCCACAAGGTTGAATAATTTATCTGAGGTCACACAGTTGGTAAGAGGTAAAGCTGGAATCTGAAACTTGTGTTCCAGCACCAGAACCCATGCTTAGGAAACTGAGGCTCAGAGATGTTGTGTAAAATGCACACAATCACCTTTCTTGATCTAGAATTCTGTGTTTAGAATTCAGATATGTTTATAGTGTTATAAACTTTGTTATTGGTGTCGTTTGTTTTGCTTTTCTGCTTACCATGATAGATACTATTATTTTCTGCTTGCCATGCTAGATATTATTTAAAAAGAGAGGTGAGAGAAAAATAGAATTAAACAGCTTTAATTTATATTACTCAAGAGGAAAATTGGCCTGAATTGCCTGGATAATAACCTTAGGTTCCTACTTCCCTTAGAACCCTCTGTGACCTTAACAATGCATTTCCTCTTGTCCTTTTGATCAAAGGCAATAGTCAGGAACTAACTAAACGATGGCTGCCCCATCCTTCTCAGAGTTCTGTTTCAGCAAACCCAAAGCCTCCATTTCTTCTATGTTCAATGCAACTGCCTTAGGTTAAAGTTTATTTTCCATGCTGCCCATTCTCACTGCCTACCATTCCCAAGTAAGTCCCTTATAATGGAAATAAGTACACTGGATTAACAAGAGAGCAGCTTCAGGGCCCCTGACATTTCATCAAGCAACAACAGTTCTTCGGTTTTGCTTTCTGCAGCTCTATTTCCCCACAGACAAAAATAAACAGGAGAAAGAGGTGCTTACCTAAAAGATGCTTGATTAGCACTTTCATTTTAAGCCCCGTGTTTAGACAGACAAATCCAATTCAGCTTAGCCTTGTTGAGTGATATTAAGCTGCCTTTCAGAAACTTTTGTGGGCTTAATTATATGCCATCAAATGATGCCACCTTCCAGAAATCCTGGCCAGAGGACACACAAACTGGTGATCAACATTTATATTGGGACCAATCAGATTTTTACGTAGGAGTTCCTTGCCACCATTCTATATGAGGAAAATGCTTCAGCATGTTAAATGCAAAAGATAGTTTTGATTTTGGCATATTTCTTATAATGTTGATTATATTTTACTCTGTGTTGTGTTTACTCAAGGTTAAAAAGGTGCTAATTAATTGAAATCAGCTGAGATACCTGCCATCCAAATGACCTGGAGTCCTATGAGTCAAGTCTAATATGATTAATCAATTAAATATCAATAAAGACTCTTTGGGGTAGTTGGGTTTTTGCATTTTGCTCTAGCTTTCAAGGACACTAAGCGACCTACATCAGGTTCTAATTGAAATGTTAGCTGGTTGATCATACAAGTTACACACGTTAATTATCAGGTGGTAGCTCAATAATTACCTAGCAATTGGTATCTTAGATTAGTGCCATAATTATTTTGGCCCTCTTTACCAAAACACGGATTGTCCTTGATAATTACTTATGGATTCACTGAACCTTTAAAGAAGAGGTCTTTAAAGGTAAATTGAATGGTAATCATAGCCCTAAAATCAAAAGAAATAAAAGAAAGTCCACCTAACTGCCCCAAAATTTAGTGAGGGCTTTGACTGGGATATATTGTGTATTGTTTCATTTTATACTGCATGTGGGAAAGTACTGAGACCAAATAAGGACTTAAGCTGATTATTTAAATTTTAATGGTTCCTTTAGGAAAGAAGGGGAAATAAATGAAGAAAGAGAGAAAGCTAAGAAACAAGAAAAGAGAGACAAAGGGGGGGGGAAAGGGTTAGGGAAGAGTAGAGATGATAAGTAGTGATAGCACAAAGTCCAAAGGTAGGGGTTGAAAGGATAAAAGGAAGGGTTGTCAAAAAATCAATAAAAAATAGTCATATGGTAAAGTAAAAGATCTCCTCCCCTAAAAGATATCTACATCTTTATTCCTTGGAACCTGTAAGTGCTGCTTTATATGACTAAAAAGGTCTTTGCAGAAATATATTATGGTAAGGTTTTTGAGATGGGGAAATTATTGTGGAGTATCCAGGTGGGCCCAAAATGCAATCACATGTATCGTTAGTACATGGAGATACGGGGGAATTTGGCACAGAGGGGTAGGAGAAAGCAATGTGACCATGGAGGCAGAGATTAGAATGATGTGGCTGCAAGCAAGGAAGGCAAGCGACCATAAGAGCATGAAAAGAACAAAGAATAATTTTTTTTCCCTAAAAGCCCAGATTAAGCATGGCCCTGCCTATACTTGATTTGGGGTTAGTGATATGGATTTCGGTCATCTGGCCTACAGAACTCTAGTAGAATCCATTTGTGTTGTTGTAGACCATCAAGTCTGTGGTAATTTGTTACAGCAGCCATTAGAAACTAATACAATCATTTAGCCATTCACAATTTTTCTTCATTGCTGATCATTATCAGGCATCTCTCTGAATGCCAGGAAAAACCGAGATGCCAAGTGGAAAGAACAATAAGCAAGCTAAAACAAACACATAGCTAAAACAAGAGTGTTTCACATAGTGATCATTTCCATGAACTACATAAACAGAGAAATCATAAATGACAGGATAAAGGAAAAGGGGCAATATGAGGTGGGATCAGAGAAGGCTGTAATGAGTGAGGTTATTTGAGCCAATCACGTGAGGATATAGCATTTTCTAACTTCTTTGAAATCATCATCATCATCATCATTTTTTATTCTCAAAACAACCCTTCAAGCTAATATGAGATATATATATTTTACAAAGGCTTATGGGGCTAAAATATCTGACCCAAGTTTACCATCTTATACGAGTTAGAAAGAGGATTCAACTTCACATAATTTATGTTAAATTTCAAACTTTTTCTACGTGATGTGCAGGTAAAAAGTCTATGCTATTGCATAGCATAGATTGAGATGTCACAAAAAGCTTTTCCAACTATCCCTAGTGAAGATACTAGATTTTCTCTTTAGACCTACATAATTTGGCACTTCATATTACGTAGGTCATAATGCATCAAGTTCTAATTTTTTTTAAGTTTATCTATTTTGAGAGGGAGAGAGTATGTGTGCATACAGGGTAGGGGCAGAGACAGGGGGGAGAGAGGAATCCCAAGCAGGCTCTGCACTGTCGGCACAGAGCCCAAAGCGGGGCTTGAACTCACAAACCACGAGATCACGACGTGAGCCGAAACCAAGAGTCAGGTGCTTAACCAGTTGAGCCACCCAGGTGCCCCTGCAATGCATCAAGTTCTAGAGGGCATCAACGATGACCAGTTTAGACAGGATTCTCCACGATTTTAAGAGCAAAACCTACTACCTCCCTGAGTAAATGACATTCTGTCTTGACTATTACTATCCCAAACACTCATCCTCTTTCCCTTCAGTTTGACTCAGCTCTTCCCAAAGAATCTTCCTGACACTTAAGTGAAAATATCATATGCAGATGAATGTGACAAGCAGGTTAATGCCCTAGAGTGAGCAGAGAAAAATAAGTTCTTCCGCTGAAGGCCTGAAGAATCCTAATTTGATAGTTAGGGCCTTTGGCTTGATTAGGCTGTGGCAAGAGAGAGGTATTCTATTCTGTTGTGTCAATTTGCAGACTGCAGGGAATGCTGGCTGCGAGGCAAGGGCCTGTCTGACTTGTAACCAGCAGGCGAGAGCCAACACACAGCACTCACACGGTGATTGCTAATGGTGGGGGCCAGGCTGGCTACAGAGAGACTCCTGAGGGAAGCCTACAAGCCTGTCAGTGCTTGTCAGTGTCACTGTGACAACTGGACACTCAGGAAGGAGCTGTGAAAAAGAAGAGCTGCAGATAACAAGGCCACCTTGAGAACTTCTCTGTTTGGACCACCTGGGAATACCAGGAAGGAAAGTTGGAGGATGTGGGTTGTATTTCTAGCATTTGTCCACAGGAATGTAATGAGTTTTGATCCCAAAGAAGTCCTTACCTGATTCAAGGAGGGTTTTAGAAAATGAGACTTTTAGCATAGTCTATGTTCCTTTAGACACAAAGAACAACAATAGCACTGGCAAAAACAATAGCTAGCCTGCATTCTATAATTCTATCTGCTAACCTCTGTTCTAAGCGTTTTAGGTATATTATTTCATTTGATCCTCACAACAGCCCTATGCAGTAGATAATATTATTATCTGCTCTTATACTTCAGAAGAATGAGAATGTGTTATACCACCACCATGAATGTGTCATTAATCCCAAGAAGATTAAGTCATGGTTGGAGCCAAGGAGTGGCTCCACATTACCTACAATGTGGCACAGGGTATTTTTAGAGGAAGACCACAGACAGTGAGTCCAGCTAACCTGAACTGGAATCCTAGTTCTGCCACATATTAGTTGGATAACATTGCACAAAATATTTCATCTTGTCTCATCTATAAAATGGAAGTATCTCTTTGGCACAACTGGTTGAAAGGTCAATAGAGTCAGATAGGTAAAGTCCTTAGAAAAGTTTTGGGAAATAACTTTCTCAACAAATGGCCATTGAAGTTGTTGCATCACAGATGCCTAGGCACAGTCTTGCTATCCAAGGCCAAATTTCTCCTAGTTTGTTTGCTTATTTATAAAATGAGGCCATTTAAGCCTGCATAATAGACTATGCAAAAGAATTGTAGATAATCATTTGTATTAAAGTAATTTGTAAAACACCAGGCCCTATTGAAATGCTAGCAAACCTCTCTGATCTAATTCCATCATCTTTAAGGTGGGAATAAAAAGTGCTCGGTTGTGAGGTCAGGGTTATGGAGATTGGATGTATTGTAACATGTAACATACCTAGCATCCAGCATGGTGACAGGCACATGGTCTTCGCTGAATTAATATCAGTTCTCATTTTGAATTAATTGTGATTACTGAAGAATCAGTGTTTTAGAATGTGTCCCATACCTTAATCTCCATGAGAGATTTCTTTTTTAATTTTAATTTTTGGCTCAAAGAAACATAATTGTACCAGCCATCCAACAAATGCCTTGTGAAAGATCTTCTTGGAGCTACAGGTTAGTAAGGCAATATTTGCTCAAGATTCAGCTCTCTGGTCAATTTTCTCAAAGCAAAAAAAAATAAAAATAAAAATAAAAAATAAAAAAAACAAAGGCATCCCTGGAGGATATTACTACACAATATTATTGAAACTGCTCATCCTCTGCTTCTTCTAGGAAGGAGCATGACAAGTCACAGCTGAAGAAAAAGATGAGTGGGTTGCATGTGCTTTTTTTTGTAAATAATACATGGACCATTCCCCTGTGCTACAGCTAATTTGAGCTGGTTGGGAGGAGGTTGCTTTGAGTTGTTAAAAAAAATACAAAAACACCCTCTTTCAGCTGACTGAATCTGCTACAAGCTGGGTCATCTTGATGTTCAACTGAAGAAAGACATCCAGTGTTGTCTCCTTCCTACTTGCTTGGTTGATAATCCCCAGATGCAGCTTTTAGAAAAATCAATAATCACATATAATGGTCTTTGGTATCCCAACCTGCTCTTCAAAACCAGCTAATGGTCTGAGTGCCTGTGAAGTGGATAAAGTTAGAAACAGCTCATTACTGGAAGAGGTCATGTTGAGAAGTCTTGGTTTCCGGCTCTTTATGACAGCAGCTCAAGGGAATCTCTTCCTAAGCTTGTTGAAATACTACATAATATACAATTCCATCAGTTCCAGTGAAAGACTAATTAAGCCAAGGAAGAGCAGAATAGCTGTGAAATAAATGATACCTTTTCATAAAATCAGGACCTCAGTTATTCTACACAAGGTGGTGGCTCTGACTTTGAAAGTACCATAGCTGAGTAAGGGATGTGGATTGCATAGTAACAGGAAGATGTTTTCTGTTTGTCTGCTGATTGAGATATATTCTTCAGCACCATAAAATTCCAATAACTTTCTTCTCTTCAGTTTCCCCTATTCACACATTCATTTTAAAGAGGAAGAAACTGAGGCCAGACACATGAACTCCTGGCCCAAATTCACACAGCTAGGGAATAATAGAGCTCAGACATGAATGGTGTGACCCTCAGAACCAAACCTTCTTGCTCTTTCCACTACACCAAGTTTGCTGACTCCTTAGCGATCACTGAAGTCATAGGGCTTATTTTACACATGTTCAAACACAGACCCAAAGGGTTTAAATGACTTCCCCTAAAGTCTGTAAGTTGTTAGAAGAGGACTTCTGGCATGCCTCAGGCAGCTGGTATTTTACAGGTCTGCTTCCACTATCCTCCATCTGAGACAGTTCTCCAAACACCATGTTTACCAAACTACCTCCAACATATCAAGATTCCTTCCAAGACTTTATGAGTCACTTCGGACTCAGATGTTTTACTACTCATGAGCACGAATAAGACAAATAGTAAGCTGGTGAAAGTACAACAGAAATAGCATGCATAGTTCTAGCTACTAGCCTATAAATTAAACTGGAGTATGCCCAGAAGTCTGCCAGGAATGGTGAGGGTGACTCAGAGGGTGCCAATATGTGAGGACCAAGTTGTAGGAATTAGGGAAATCTTTATCCTGGAGAACACTTATCAGAAACTCTGAGAAAAGTAAATAGTAGTCTTCTCAAAGAGGGATTAACCTCATTCTTTATGTCTCTACATGTTTAGGAATCAATGGACCAAGAAGGTTTCAGAGAGATAAATTTGGGCTCATTATAAGGAAAAATGTTCTAATAGTCAGGGTCAGCTATAGATGCCTCAAGAGTAAAGACAGAGGTACAGAGAAGAAACCAGTGAACCCAAAGACAGGGATCAACCACTAATGAATATGCAGCCATTGGGTCCTCATTTATTCTCCCCTGGCCTTGGTTTTCTTCTCCTGAAAAAGTGTGGTGTTGGTGTAGTTTTTTAGGCTTACTCCATGATCTAAGATTTTAATTATAACAATTGAGGTGTTTGCACAGAAGGTGGACTGCTGAGTGTTGGAGGTATTACAAGAGACTTAACCACCAAATGTGAGGTGGAATTAAATTTACTTGGAGATTTTTTTCTAACTGTAGGATTCAATGCACTTAACCCAAACTAGATTCTTAACCTTTTCTTTAATGAGTTACTAAGGCATACTTGACCATTTCTCATTTATCATCTAATTATTAACAAAAAAATTGTTTAAATGTGTAATGAAAGAGAGAGGAGGGTAGAAGAATCCAGAAAAGAGGAGAAATGTCACTCTCTTTGTATAGATTTTCAGAAGCAGCCATTTTAATGTTCTATAATACTTGGGGATTCTTCTACCTGGAGTCCATTAAGATAACTTGTGTGACATGCGGCGCATACCTTGGGAGAAAAAACATGAACAACGGTTGAAATTATACCACACTTATAGTGATGACCTAATTAAAATCCTTCACAGGCATCTCAGCTTGCACCAACAAAATCTCAGCAC
Organism: Neofelis nebulosa; assembly: GCF_028018385.1. Taxonomy (NCBI): domain Eukaryota; kingdom Metazoa; phylum Chordata; class Mammalia; order Carnivora; family Felidae; genus Neofelis; species Neofelis nebulosa. Next base: position 94,748,341 of record NC_080791.1, read on the forward strand.
AGGACATTGGATCCCACCACTAGAAAATCTACAATTACTGCATCTGGAACCTTCACATAGAGGCTGCTCCTACTGTCCTTGGTCACCTAGACTGACTCTGTGTATTCTTTGCTAGTTTGCATCACTGATACTGATTCAAAATCTAGGGCTGATATATGTGAGAATTTAGGAATTGGGCATGCTTTTGCTTCCTTGCTGCCATGGGAGCTGACTGGCATTTTCAGCTTCCAAAATGGAAGAAAGGCACAACCTCAAAAAAGTGAGACTTCTCCAGACAGAAGAAGGGGATTCAGATACTAAGAAGCCAAAAAGAATGATGAATATCACTGGCGCCTTGGAAGCCAAACACAGCAAATGTTTTAAGAAAAATGAAATGGTCAGTTGTGTCGACGACTGCAGAGAGGCCAAAGCAAATGACAACTGAAATGATGTTTTTGCATTTTGCAAATAGGGAGTTATTGAAAACCATTATGAGAACTGATTCAACAGTGTTGGGAGGGTGCAGGTTTAGAAGTGAATGCAATCGGAGGAAGTATCATAAATCATGAATATATCTTCTCCATGACTATTGATTAAATTCTAGAAGGGGAGGATACCATATTTCATCTTCATTAACCCACACACAGTTGGCCCTATTGCCCAGAAGTGATTGCTATGCACATGCTCTCTTTGGAAAGAATCATTGATGGGAATGGACATCTAGTGTTTTAACTATGAGTAATGTCTACCACCTTATTGTGAACTAATCAACTATGCTTTGTGTGCCTTTATTTGATTCTAATCCCATTTTAAACTTTAAAGCTCAGCCATCTTGGTAATGGCTCATTCTCTCTGTAATAACACAAAACAAAACAAAAAAAAAAGAGAGCTGTACATCATATAAAGGATACTGAGAAACTACAAGGCCTGTGGAATTTGCTGCTTTCTTCTAAACTAGTTTCAACATTAGCAGTTATTATTCTTCTACCAGCTCAGCTACTAACACCTTCTCTGCACACCTTGCCATCATGAGATAATTCCCGAACTTTTTCTTTTCCTCTTTTTTTTTTCTGTTCTATTTTGGTGATTTTTCAAGTAACTCATTGTCTTATTCTCTTTCCACTTCTTCAGTCTTAGATATTGAAATTCACTCTCAACAGGGGTTCAGAAAATAATTCCCTTTGCTCCTTAGCCCAGAACCAGAGCTAAGTGATACCCATTCCCTTATCAGTGCCAGTAACCAATGTCCCTAAATTGATGGATTTCTGGATTTCTCCCATGAGAAGATAAAACAAACTCTTGACAAGGTATGCAATTATTCAATATCTATGTCATTATTGTGTTTGTTCATGAATTTATTCATTCAACAAATGTTTTTACAGCACCTACTATGTTATTCTTGTTGATAATTACATTTTTGTAATTTTCATGCTATATCACAATAGTGCTCAATAAGCATTTGCAGAAGCAAAAAATAGACATAAATTAAAGGGACATATGCAATGCAAATATTGTATATAAATGGACACCTTGGAAAAATAATTTAATATTGCCAGAAAAATAATCTAATATTGTAGCCTAAGTAATTATGTGAAATTAAGTTGGCTCATCAAACATTGCCAACAAAGATGTATTTAACAGACACAGTAATGCATTAATGATACAGAGAGAGGGGTTCTTGCATGTTTAGCATTGATGCTATCAGTGGGGATGAAATGCCAGCTGGCAGCAGCCACTGAAATTCTTACAAAATTGTAGATGTCAGGAAGTGAAATGTCTGATGTCAAGCAAAAAAGGAAGTGTCTATCAGAGCATTCTGATGAGGGCTGGGTATCTGCTACTGGCAATAATAATGAGCTCAGCAGGGTCTCAAAGGTCACAAAGTTCCAGAAGGAGAAACATCACTTGGGAAATAAAATGTATTTAATGGTAAAGAATAGCGTGGAGCCTAACTCACGATAGGTGAGTTATCAGAATGCCAGGTATTTACTCTGTGAGAAAAACAGGCAGAGAAGCAGAGTTATAGAATAAAACCAATGAAATAGGAGATAGGAAACAGTAAAGTCTAATTGTGCATATTAACATTTTGTAGCTGAAGCATACAGTGAACTCTCAGTAACTGCTAAATCTGAATTTGCATCTTGAGCCATGATAAGAGAATTTTTCAGCAAAGAGAAAAATCAGAATCAAAAGAATGTAGATAAATTTAATATTAACTATCCACAGTATGGTGTTAACTGTTATATTTACAGATAATGTATGAACAGGTGATGTCTAAAAAGAAATAGTACAAATTTGGGGCTTTTTGATTGTTTTCAACCTCTTTCCTCTGTGATTTAGAAGAAATATGGAGCAAGGATTATTTATGTTGAAATCCTCAAATAAAACCTGTGAATGCTTTATAATAGAAAAGTAGAAATTATAATTTCAAATCTAGAATCACTTTTAGCTTATTTCCAAAGCAGTACACATTAATAATTTGGAGCCTCAGTTTTAAAGAGTAATAGATATCTGCTTGAGACCTGGTTCCACCCTTACAAATATTTTGCTTTTCATCTCTTTTAAGACAGTTTCTTTTGGTGTAAATGGACATAGTGTAGGACTAGCTTCACAGGTTTCTCAGAGAATATAAGGGCACCTGGGTGGCTCAGTCTGTTAAGCATTTGACTTTTGATTTCGGCTCAGGTCATGATCTTACAGATTGTGAAACTGAGCCCCATGTCGGACTCTGCATTGTCAGCATGGAGCCTACTTGGAATTCTCTCTCTCTCTCTCTCTCTCCCTCCCTCCCTCCCTCCCTCCCTCTCCCCTCTCTCTTTCTCTCCTCCTGCTCGCATTCTCTCTCTCTCTCAATAAACATTTAAAATAAATAAACGTGAATATACATTTAAGGCACTTACCTCATGCCTCGAAACACTGCTATTCAATAAATGAATAGTCCTTAGTTTCAAATGAAAGTAGAAGTTGCTATATTACGTTATGCTGCTCTTTTGAAAGGTGCTTAACTATTCTTTGTCTCAGTTGGTTCACCCATAAAATCAGGACTGTAATAAATCCTACTACATGGGACTGATGTGAAGTTTAAACTCTTTTTAATAAACGATGCTAGGCTAATTGGTATCCGTATAGAAAAGAATGAAAACTGACCCAGTAGTGTTAGCTACTTGGACTGTGAAACACAAGAATTTAATTTACTTCCCCCAGCTCTCACCCCCTCTAAATGCCTCTTGAGATCCCTTAAACTTTTTTTATGTCTTTTCTTCTTCAATGTACCATCTTCTTTCCCTTGGAGAATTGGGCAGTAGCCTCCTAACTGCCCTTCCTACCTTTAATTTGCTTTTTAATATGAAATTAAAATGGCAACTATAAAACATCACATACACGCAGAAAAACATGAAAATCTACATCACACCATATTCTTATACATGGAATGCACTCAGAGCCAATACTCAGGTCAGGAAACCAACACAAGCATTCCATCAGCAGCTTCTCTCTCAGCTCAATCCAGTCAGAGCTCCTTGCCACCCATGCAGCTATAACTACTATCTAGACATCTAAAGTAATTGATGTCTTGCTTTTTTTTTATTGTTAAACCACCTGTATATGTATCCTTAAAGACTATAGATTAGTTCTTCCTCATTGGACTTTATATTAAAAAATGGCCAGTGGGAATTGTTGCATGTCTGAATTTTTGATGAGCATTGCTTGGGAAATTCATCCACATTGCCATGTGAGCTATGTTTTATTCATTTTGGTTGCTACTTGGGATTCAGTTGTATAAACATGAATTTGTCCATACTATTTCTGATGGACATTTGGATTGTTTCCATTTGGGGCTACTGTAAAGGTTGATAATTAAGTACTTTGGAACTTAACCCCTGTTGCCAACAGGCAAACATTTTTGTAAGTTATATGTATTGGTGTGGAACTCCAGGCTATACATAATTTAAAGCTTACTAGATAATGCCAATTTGTAAACTCCTAGAAATATACAACCTACCAAGACTAAACTAGTAAGAAATAGAAAGTCTGAACAGACCTATAAGTAGTATGGAGATTGAATCAGTAATCAAACCCTCTCAACTTAGATAAGCCCAGGACCAAATGACTTCACTGGTTAATTCTACCAAATATTCAAAGAAAACATAACAACATTAATCTCTTTCAATATTTGAGAAAATTTAAGCGGAGGAAACACTTCCAAATTCATTTTATAATGGAAGCATTACTATGATACTAAGCCAGATAAAGAAAACTACAGATCAAAATCCCTGATGCACAGAGATGCAAAATCCTCAAGAAAATACTGACAAACTGAATCCAACAGCAATTAGCAGGATCATACATCATGATCAAGCCAGATTTACCCCCTGGGATACAAGGATGGCTCAACATACAAAAATCAATTATTGTGCTACAGTGCATTAACAGAAAGAAGGATAAAAATTATACGATTACCTCAATAGATGCAAAAAAAATCATGTGGCAAGATTGAATAACCTTTAATGATAAAAACTCTCAACAAGCAATAATCTAGGTTTAGAAGGAGTACATCTCCTTCTATGTAAAATAAACATAATAAAGCCCACATATGACAAGCCCACAGCAAACATTATACTTAATGGTGGAAAACTACCACATTTTCCTCTAAGTTCATGAGCAAGACAAAGACACCCACTCTTGACATCTATTCAACATAGTACTTGAAATTCCAGTTAGACTAGAAAAATACAATTAGACTAGAAACAGCACTAAAAGCCATCCATATTGGAAAGAAAGAAGTAAAACCTCACTGTTTGCAGATGATATGATGTTATATATAGAAAGCTTTAAAGACTCCGTTAAAAATTATTACAACTGGGGCGCCTGGGTGGCGCAGTCGGTTAAGCGTCCGACTTCAGCCAGGTCACGATCTCGCGGTCCGTGAGTTCGAGCCCCGCGTCAGGCTCTGGGCTGATGGCTCGGAGCCTGGAGCCTGTTTCCGATTCTGTGTCTCCCTCTCTCTTTCTGCCCCTCCCCCGTTCATGCTCTGTCTCTCTCTGTCCCAAAAATAAATAAAAAACGTTGAAAAAAAATTAAAAAAAAAAAAAAGAAGGAAAAAAAATTATTACAACTAATAAATTCATTAAAGTTGCAGGATATAAAATCTATGTTCAAAAATGAGTTGCATTTGTATATATTACCAACAAACGATTCTAAAAGGAAATTAGGAAAACCTTCCTATCAACAATAGCACCAAAAAGAATAAAATATTTAGGAATAAACTTAATTAAGGAGGTGAAAAAGACTACTATGTTGAAAACTATACAACACTGATGAAAAAATTAAACAAGACACAAACAAATGGAAAGATATACTGTGTTCATGGATTGGAAGACAATATTGTTAAAATACCCATATTACCCAAAACCATTTACAGACTCAGTGCAGTGCCTTTCAAAATCCCAATGGCATGTTATTATTATTTTTTTTACAGAAATGGAAAAACCAATTCTAAAATTCATAGGGAACCACACACCCACACACCTACCCACATACCCACACATACCATTAATGAATAGCCAAATGATTCCTGAGAAAGAGTAAATCTGCAGGTATCACATTTTCTGATTTCAAAATATATGACAAAGCTGCAGTCAAAACAGTATTTTACTGGCATAAAGACAGACATATAGACAAATGGAACAAATAACCCAGAAATAAATCCATGCATATATTGTCAACTGATAATCAACAAAGTACCACAAATACTCAACAGGGGAAGGACAGTCTCTTCAACAAATGGAGTTGGGCAAATACCTGTAAACTGAATAACATAGTCTTTAACAACTACTGTGTCAAATAGAATATTGAAAGGGAATTAAAAAATATTTCAAGACAGGGGAGCCTGGGTGGCTCAGTTGGTTAAGTGTCCAACTTCAGTTTAGGTCATGATCTCGTGATTCATGAGTTTGAGCCCTGCATCCGCTCTCTGCTCTCAGCACAGACCTCACTGTGGGTCCTCTGTCCCTCTCTCTGTGCCCCTCCCCCACCGGATCTCTCTTTCAAAAGAAGTAAACTTAAATTTTTTTACAAATAAGTAAAAAATATATCAAGACAAATAAAAGCAAAACATAACTTACCCAAATTTATGAGATGCTGCAAAAGCAGTATTAAACGGGAAGTTTATAACAATAAACACCTATGTTATAAGAGAAAAGAGATCTTGAGTTAACCTCAAGGAACTAGAAAAAAAAAAGAATAAACTAGATCCAAAATTAGCAGAAAAAAAAGAAATGATAAAAGTTCAGAACAGAAATAATCAAAAAGAAAATAGAAAAATGGAGAAAACTTTTTTCTTAAAAAAAACTAAGAGTTGTTTTTTTTGAAAAAACATAAAATCAAGAAATCTTTAGCTGAAAAATGAAAAAAAGAGAAAGACAACTTCAAATAAATAAAATCAGAAATGAATAATGAGGCATTGTTATAGATGCCTCAGAAATTAAAAGGAAAAAAAAGACATTAAAAGGAACTATTATAAACAATTATATGGAAATAAATCAGATAACACATAAAGGCCACTTATGAAAAGCCCAGGGCTAACATCATAATCAGTGGGGAAAAAATTGAAAACTTCTAAGATCTGCTACAAGGCAAGGATGCCCACTTTCATGACTTCTATTCAATATTCAATGTAGTACTGAAGTATAAGAAAGAGCAAGTAGACAAGAAGAGAAATAAAAGGCATCTAAATTGGAAAGGAAGAAATAAAATTATCTGTGTTTGCACATGATACAATCTTGTATGCAGAAAACCCTCAAGATTACACACACACACACACACACACACACACACACACACACACAAACTGTTAGAAGCAATTAACAAATTCAGTAAAGTTGCAGGATACAAAATAAATGTTTGAACATCGGTTGTATTTCTTTACATCAACAACGATCTATCCAAAAAGGAAATCAAGAAAACAATCCCATTTATGACAGCATGAAAAATAATAAATCATTTAGGAATAAATTTAACCAAAGAGGTAAAAGATCTGAACATTGAAAACTACAAAACATTGATAAAAGGAAGGTGACAAAGCCAATGTGACAAAAATGGATTGACAAAGATCATAAGGAAAATTCTGGAGTGATGGAAATTGTCTGTATATTAATTGATTATAGTAGTGGCTACATTGTCACAGCATTCAAGATAGGTGAGTTTAAGTTTGTATAAGTTACATCTCAAAATTGTTGAAATTTTCAGTTATTTTCCTCAGTATGATTGGTATATTTTTACCTCTTTGCAGTTCCCATAGGTGCACCTGCCATCCACTCATTATTAACCTTAACTAGAGTGATGATTTTGAAATGCAAATTAGACCTGTCCCATCCATACTTACAACATTTTGAAGGGTTGTCATTGCATTTAGGATTAAGCATTGAATTCTTTACCTGGTCCACAGGCTCTGGGTGTTCAGGCTCCAATTGCTTTTCAGTTTTACATTGGTAGCTCTGTACATTAGCTGTTTGGTACTTTCTGTGTTTTGGCTGTTCCTTACTCACTCTTATCATGGGGACCTTCTCTTCATCTGCCTGGAATTCTCTTCCCAATCTCTACTCTCCCTTTGACTGGTTGCCTCTCAACATTCTTAGAGATGTCAGTTCAATTACATTTCCCTTTCTAGTCTTCCATGACCTCTTAGATTAGGTCAGTTCCCCCTATTTTACACTTTCACAGGACTATACAGCAAGAGCGCAATTCTATTGAATTGGTGGGTTGACTGTAACAAAGAATCATCATACTCCACCAGGTTTTGAGCCACTAAACTAGTCTCCTCAATGTCCTTTTAATTCTAAAATGCTATAATTTCACAAATTTAGTTACTTACTTGAATTCTTTGAGAGCCTTGCAAAGAAAAATACCAAATTCCAAAGAGATTACTCTAATCCCTTAATTTATCTACTCTACTCCAAGTTTCATTCACAGTATTTATTTGCTTCTTGTCATGATTATTACACTTCAGAGCAATCATGTCATCTGTCACCTGTGAAGTGTTTACACAACCAACCCTGTGTTATAGCTGAGGTAGATAGAGTTAAAAGCATTCTCCTGAGGTAGCCAGGTAGCTTTGGGTTAGGGCGTGTTCTCATATACACTCTACAATTTGCTGTGCTGAAGGACTGAGTTAATTCATTGGTAATCTCTTCCATTTCTCCGATTTGTCAAATGGGAAATATAGTATCTATAGTATCTATTACTAGCAATCTATTACCTATGATATTACTATTATATTATATATGTAATATACAATAATATTGCCCATTATGGAAATAAACACAAAGTGTTTGACACATAGCAGGCAATCTTTCAATAAACAATAATCATGAAAGAATCCAGCAGTGGAGAAAAAAGGTGTGTTTTTGTTGTTGTTGTTTTTGTTATTGTTATTGTCCTATTTGTTTTGCTTTTTCTTTGCTTTTTTTTTTTTCCATTTGCTGAAGCCTTAAGTGTCAGGTGGGAGAATCAATACAAGCCACTTCCTTAGGTGTTGAGGCATAATTGAGTCAAAACACTTCTGTCCCCATCTGCAATTCTATTAACAGATGCCAAGCACTTTAATCAATGTGTCTCAGCCTTGCCTGCCTGCCCGGGCATGCATCTCTTTAAAGCAGAAACACCTACATTTGTAAGAGTCAGAGGGTATCACAGCGGGGGGAATGAAGAATAAGTAGTGACAGAACTAAACTATTACTACTCTGGGGCTAGAATCCGGCCAAGTTAATACTACACTAATTCTCTTTTAGAGCCATTAAAGGAAGTCCATTCCTATTTCCTTTCTCCCAAATAGATGTATCACCATCCCAAGACGTGTCGCACAATCCTACTTCAATAATTTCCGTTCCAAAATCAAAAATTTATAATTACTTACATTCTCCTTCTGGGCCACTCAACTTTTGAACGTCCACTTTAAAAAATCCAATTTTGAGAAAAATCATTACATTTAACTATCTGATCGTTATTTATTATCATTAACAAATATTCTTTTTGTTTATAAAACTTACATTGGCCCAGTTTTAAACGATTTTTATAATCAGTTCTCAATCTGCAAAGCCCAACTAATAAATTGAGAAGGTCAGGTTTCCTCTCCCAAACAAAATAGAACAAAAATATCCCTTTTCTTCACTTTCTCTAGAAAAGGCATCAACAGTTGAGATAAGAATGTTAACCTGAGGCCAGTTTGTGGAGGAAAGGAGGGAGAGAAGAGAAAAGGAAGGGAGGGAAAGGAGAGACAGAAAGAGAAAGATGTACAGACAGAAAACAAAAGAAAATGTACTTTTATTTCATGGGTGCGAATGATAAACTCCATGTGTTAGTAGCACATAGTACCTTTTAAATTTTTTATATGCTCACATCTGTGTCATTAGATCACCAGACCCCCATTTTCAAACATACCTGAATTTCTTACATTTTATTAATACAGTCATTTGCTTTCTGCAAATTTCCATAAATTTACTTATCAGAAGAGATTGGCAGGTATTCTCCCCAGGTGTGTTATAAGAAGATCCTACCTACACAAAACAAATGCTCTAAACAAGTGGTATTAGCCCCCATTTGTGTTTCCTTGTACACAAATGCCCAAAGTAAAATAAATGCTATTGCTAGATTTGATGGCAGTTTGGGAACTTTACCAAAGCAGAGTTAAGTATTTCACCCTTCAAGACAAGATGGACCCTGATAATTACATACAATCAATATGTCAAAATGATTGGTAAGCATTAAAAACAAAAACTATTCTGGAAGAGTTAGATAGATAAAATAATTTACAAAGTCTGTGAACTGATCCATAGTAGTAAGTACATAGAAGAAGGAAGTAGGTCCAAACCTCTGGCTGTACTGGACCTTTTTTTTTTTTTTTTTTTTTTTTCACAGTTTCACTGAGTGCCTCTTGTTAACAGCATGCTGTGCCAAACTGGTCTTCTGACATCATGCTTAAACACCAACAATTTATGTTTTTCCCAAACTTTTGTTTCAAGCATTTCTAATACATATGCATCCCTTCCATTTAGCTGTTCTTGAGTTACATTCTATTTTCCTGAGTTCTGTGAGCTGCTCTAGCAAATTACTGAAAAGTTGAAAGTATAGCAAAACATGTACTCATCTATATTCAACAATGCCTAACATTATGTGTGTGTATCTTTCCATACACATGCACACATATACTTTGATGAACCTTTAAAAAAAAGTTCAATCGTCATGACACTTCAAGCCTACTAACTTCCAATTTCTTCTAATGTTTATTTATTTTTGAAAGAAGGAGACAGAGTGCAAGCAGAGGAAGGGCAGAGACGGAGACACAGAATCTGAAGCAGCTCCAGGCTCTGAGCTGTCACCACAGAGCCCTATGTGGACTCAAACTCATGGACAGTGAGACCATGACCTGAGCCAAAGTCAAGACGCTTAACTGACTGAGCCACCCAGACTTCTTCCAACTTCCAATTTCTAAAAACAAGGTGTAATATTACGACATATAAGAAATACTATTGAGTCTTTGTCCCTACTATTCCAGGCCCACAGCTCCTAAAACCTTTGTAATACCCTAAATGATAGGAACAATGTGAGACTCTTTTGTTATTTGGTCTTTTGCATTCAAATAGTTCCAGTTTTTCATAATGATCTTTCAAAAACACTTGAATTTATGTTAATGAGGTTACTTCTAGGAAGCCCCTAAGGGTGTGGACTGGTTGCCAGGGAAGCCACCCAGGTGATTAGAGGGTTGGAATTTTCAGTGGCCCCCTCCAGTCTCCAGCATGAGGACAGGGATTGGAGCTAGGATTAACCACCAGCTGCCAGGGATTAAATCAACCATGCCTATATAATGGAGACTCCAAAAAGCCCTAAACAAAAGTCTGTGGTGTTGGTAAACATGAAGAAATGTTGAAAAGGTTGCATGCCCAGAGAGGGCACAGAAACTCCATGCCCCTTCCCATATACCTTGCCACATGCATCCCTTCCAGATGGCTGTTCCTAAGTTACAGGGTATTTTCCTGAGTTCTGTGAGCTGCTCTAGCAAATAAACAAAACTTGGGGCAGGGGGAGGTTGTAGGAAACTGTAATTTATAGCCAGCCAATCGGAAGAACAGGTAACAACCTGAATCTGTAATTGGCATCTGAAGTGGAGGGCAGGGAAGCAGTTTTGTAGGATTCAGTCCTTAACCTGTGGGAGTTGACTTTGTTCCCAGTAGATAGTGTAACAATCGAGTTCAACTGTGGGACACCCATCTCGTGTAGCAGAATTGCTTGCTGTGTGGGGAAAACCCCCATATTTGGTGACCAAAGTGAAGTACTGATGATAGGAGGAGACCCACAGGAGGACTTTTTTCCTTCATATAAGAACATTTTATCACGTAATTACAATAATGTTGTCACAACTAAGATGATTTCCAAGCATCTCCTAGTATCATCTGACCTCTAGTTACTGTCTATATTTCTCCAATTGTCAACAAGTGTTTTCTACAGTTTATTTTTTATTTCTATTGTATTGATCCAGGAGCAAAAGAAAGCTTACACATTCTATTTTGACCCTTTTGCCTCTAACAGCTTCTATAATGTAGATTACCTTTCTGCCACCTCCCTACCTCCATTTCCAGGTCTGCTGACATAAAGAATGTACAACATTCTAGACTCTTCTGTTTCCTTACAGTTTCACTTAACCTTCTCATTCTGTCATCCGTGTTTTCTACAATCCAGAAATTAGATCTAAGAACTTGAGTTTTTTTGTAAGTTTACTTATTTATTTTTGAGGGAGAGAGAGAGAGAGAAAGTGTGAACAAGTGGGGGAGGGGCAGAGAGAGAGAGAGAGAGGAGACACAGAATCTGAAGCAGGCTGCAGGCTCTGAACTGTTAGCACAGAGCCCAACAGGGTCTCAAACCCACGAATCGTGAAATCATGACCTGAGCTGAAGTTGGACACTCAACTGACTGAGCCACCCAGGAGCCTCAGGACTTGATGAGTTTTGAGTTAAATATTTTTGGCGAGAATATTCACTTTATAGGTGATGTTGGAAATGTCACATGAAATCACCACAGGGTATAAATATTGTTAAACTGTGCTAATATTAGTGATGTTAATTTTTATCACTTTGTTGAGAGGTATATTGATTGGTTATACAGTAGTACTGCTTAACAATATTACCACAAATATAGATTAAAACAATGCATATTGGGGTGCCTGGGTGGTTCAATCAGTTAAACGTCTGACTTCGGCTCAGGTCATGACCTCGCAGGTTATGAGTTCCAGCCCCGCATCGGGCTCTGTGCTGACAGCTCAGAGTCTGGAAACTGCTTCAGATTCTGTGTCTCCTCCTCTCTCTCTGCCCCTCCCATGCTCATGCTCTGTCTCTCTCTGTTTCTCAATAATAAATAAATGTTAAGAAAGAAAACAATTCATATTTATCATTTCATATTTTCTCTGGATCAGGAGTCTGGGCATGGCTTAGCTTGGTCTTCCTCAGAGTCTCACATGGGGCAATCAAGACAAAGTCCATGGACATGGTCACACCTGATGCTCACCTGGGACAGGATCTACTTCTAAGCTCATATGATTGTAGTAAGCATTAAGCTTCTTTCAGGCTGCCAGACTGAAGGCCTTTAGTGTCTTGGATGCTTTTGGCTAGAGGTAGCCTTCAGTTACTCGCCATGTGGCTTTCTCCATAGGCCAGCTCAAATCATGGCAATTTGCTACTTCAAAGCCATGAAAGAAAAGAAGTTCTCAGTAGAACAGGTATTATAGTATTATGTAATGTAATCACATACACCTAATCACGCACATTCTTTCACCTTTGCCATATTCTGCTTATTAGGAAGCAAATCACAAATCCTGCCCACACTCAAGGAGAGAGAATTACATAAGGTCATGAACACCCAGAAGCAAGGATCATGGGGGTCACCTTAGAATCTTCCCCGACAAGGTAACGGCCACATCTTTCCATTGTAAAGGTATACTTTCCAATTAGTAATGAATAAACACTCTGTGGGGTGATACCTTGACACCATTTGAATAATTTAACATATTAATTTTAAAATAGTCATTATTATTAAATTAATGTTAATTTTAAATTGGGAATATTTGAATTCTATAGACATTGTTTAATATATATTATTTACATATTTATACTAATTTTATGTCTCTAAAATATATTTAGACTATGTATTATTTAAATATACAGACTTAAAATATATCTCATGTATATATTTATGATATTTATATATATTCAAATATATTCAAATAAACTCATAGATATCTCTAATTCAAAGTTAACATTACAGAGCTTTTCAAAATATCTTTTATTATTTTATTTTTGGATATTCTTTCCCACTGTTACTAATGATATCAAAACAGTTAACTATTTGCTCTATTTTCCAATATAAACATAACAGTTTCTTTTTTTGAGAGAGAGACAGAGACAGCACAAGATGGGGAAGGGGAAAGAGAGAGAGAGGAGAGAGAGAGAGAGAGAGAGAGAGAGAGAGAGAGAGAGAGAGAAAATCCCAAGCAGGGTCCACACTGTCAGCACAGAGCCCAATGTGGGGTGCAGTCCCATGAACCTTGAGATCATGACCTGAGTTGAAACCAAGAGTCAGATGCTTAACCAACTGAGCCACTCAGGTGCCCCACACATAACAGTTTCAATATCAAAATTATGATTAATAATTTTACTAAGTAAAATCTAAATTGTTTTCTTTTCTTTTCCCCTGAGAATACATTCTATTAGGCATACAGTACTGTGTTCCACAGTTCCTTGAAACAATTACTGTCCTTATGAGTTTATGTCATCAATGTAAAATGCTTTATATCTTTGTATTTGAATTCAATTTCAAGATTCATTGTATTTTCTTTACAAATTTATCTTTGTTGTTTCATTGTGAAATGTTTACATGTATTTAAGGGTGATATTTTAAAATTCGGAAAATTTTAGTCCCGTTAACACTTTCCTTTCCTTTTTATTCATACCAATCTGCTATATGTAGCCATTTCATTTATTATTTATTATCTATTATGTCAAAATTGGAAAATGATTTTCATATTTTAATTTCCTTTTCTTCCATATGAAATGATTGTATATTACATACATTGTTCTTCAGCTTTATTTTCTTTCTCTATTTAAAGTATGAAGTATCTCAGGGGCGCCTGGGTGGCTAAATCACTTGAGCATCCAACTTCGGCTCAGGTCATGATCTCATGGTTTGTGGGTTTGAGACCTGTATTGGGCTCTGTGCTGACAACTTGGAGCATGGAGCCTGCTTTGGATTCTGTGTCTCCCTCTCTGTCTGCCCCACCCCCACTTGTAGTCTGTCTCTCTCAAAAATAAACATTAAACAAATATGAAGTATCTCCATATACTTTACAGACATCTTTATTCTTTTTGATAGTTACATGGTACTGCACTGTGAGGGTGCCATAGTTGGATATTCAATGAGCAGATCAGCTTTGTAATGAAATGTTATTCTTATGATTACTACTGAAATGAATGACTTATGCCTATCTTGTTTCCTGCTTATATAGGTGTATACACACCTATACAGGAATTATTATTGGTACAAGTCCCCAGGAACTCTGAGACAAAGATTAGCATGCAGGAGGTTTATTGGAAAAGCACTTAGTCTGAAACCCTGGAAGGTAAAAAAAATAAGCATGACTGAATAGGAGAAATCAGACTACATTACAGTATTAACTAAGGCCTTGGCCAATCCTACCAGAAGCTCTGGAGCTAGGATAGTCCTTTAGAGTTATCACAAAATAGGTTGAGAGGTCCAGGCTTCATACCACAGCAACAATCAGTAATTGGTTATGAGATTACCCTGCAAAGGGGTATGATTTTTGAGTTAGTCAACCTTCTTCAACTGAACTGAAAGTTTTCAGCTAGCAACCTAATTGCAGTTGGGTGACTCTATCAGTCCTAAAAGAGATATCAATGCAACATGACACAGAATTTATGACAGTTTTGCTTTTCTGTCTCTTAAATCCAGTTGGACCACATCAATGCAAGGCTTTCGTGGGCCTCTTCTGTTGGAAAAAACACAGTGAACTGCAGTTCCCATTGTTATAACTGGTCCTGAAGCTGCAAATGATTATAATTATCTTCATCCATTACTACCCATTATAGATTCCCTCACTCATAGCTGGTCTTGGTGGCTCACTATGTGGGGTGAATAAAGGACCTCACTCTTGAGTAGTCTGTATTTCCACTTCCGAAGATGGCCACTAAACTTATCCATGAAACATCAATATTGGGCTAGGGAGAACTTAGAGATATCCAAGTGGATGTGTAACATATTTCTGCCTGCTTCCATTGTGTGACAGTGTTCCTCTTCATGATCCAGGTCAAGTGTCCCTACCAGGATTGTGAAATCTACTCTTCCATGTTGGTCTCTTGGCAAGAAGGGAACACAATACTTGAGTGTCAGTCTTAGCTCAAAGTTCAATGGATCTTTTGCTGGGGAAGCATTTCCCTCTTTGGGAAGCATAACTTCTAGTCCTGAAGAGCACAGAGTCCACAGAATGTCAATCACAAATTTCTGAAATGGATCACTGGAAATAATGGAAAGTACAGTCCTTCTAGCCCCCACCTATTGTTTCTTGGATCCATCTATTCTACCTACTTGAGACACAGCATAGTATAATGGATGTTGGTATAAGTTGTATGTGATATTTTAGAGGACCACACTCCATCTTCACAGGGTATTATCTTCACCTTGGTTCCTCATCTGTCTCTTCAACAGCTCAGTCTGTTGCTCTATTAGGCCAGCAGTTTCTGGGTGGTGTGATATATGAAAGTACAAGTGAATTCATACACGTTTTATACACTTTCACACCACCTTTGCTATAAAGTGGGTCCCTTAGTCCTCTGTGACATCACGATGAATATGTTGATACAGAAAACATTCTGTTAAGCCCTTAGAGCTGTGCTGACAGCTCAGAGCCTGAGGCCTGCTTTGAATTCTGTGTCTCCCTCTCTCTCTGCCTCTCTCTCTCTCTCAAAAAATTAAAATTGTTTTTAATCCCTTTATAACTCATATATTAGCAGAGGACCTAAGATTTTCCTGGAACAAAGGAGATGGAGATGAAAATGTGAGAAATATACAGTAAAATGAGAGTTCACTCCAACTCTAAATATGAAGGGAGACATAAGAAACCTGAAGTTCCCATTTCATTTCCACACACTCCTATGATAAGCACAGGCAAATATTTAGTGAAAGCTTAACATGTGTCAGCCACTATTCTATGTACATAACTTTGACTAACTTTTTTTAAAGTTTATTATTTTGAAAGAGAAAGGGAGAGAAGGTGAGAAAGAGAGGGAGAGAGAGAATTCCAAGCAGTCTCCATGCTGCCAGTACAGAGCCCAGTGTGGGGCTTGAACCCACAAACCATGAGATCATGACCTGAGCCAAGACCAAGAGTTGGATGCTCAACCAACTGAGCCACCCAGGTGTCCCTACTAACTCTTTTAAATTTCTCAATGACCATATGAGGTAGGTGCTATGACTATACTATTTTTTTTTTGAGGACACTGGAGCACAGAGATATTAAGCGACATGCTCAATTCCTCTAGTTAGTAAGAGATGAATCCTTGATTCTAACCTGTATAGTCTAGCTTCAGAGCTGCTACACTTAAAGGCTGTACTATGTTGCTTCTGAAAATAGGAGAAGAGGGAAGAAGGATCTAGGATGGCTTTCTTAAGAACTGCACCAGCCACTGAATATTCTAATTGTTCACCAACCAGTCATATTAATCTCCAGGACTTCTTATCAATTAAGAAGAAGAAGAAGAAGAAGAAAGGATTTGTTTCTAGCAAAGTGAGAAGGGTATCAGTCTCAGATCTGAACCTTGATTCACCCGATTTTGGATGAGAGACCACAGAAACTCTTAGCCCTTTGGGCTTCAATTTCCACTGAAGTAAGATTAGCTGGTTTTTCAGGTCCCTTGGCTATTTCATAATCAAGAAATAATTAATATTGCAGATTATGTTGAACTACCGGGAATTTGGTTGAATGGGTTCATTCTCCCACATAAATGGAGCCTCAACTGCTTACATGAGAGTGTCTTTACCATCACGGTTTATCTGGAGAAAACATCAAGAAGAATTTCTTAACCCTTAGCTCTAGTAACACACATTGGCGTGAAAAGTACAAACTTATCCTAGAAGCTAAAACCTGTTGACAGAGGGGTAGACCGCTTGGGTCCCAGTGACAGGACATTCCTCACTTCAAAGTTAGCCACCGTGATGTGACAAGAAGGTGAGCTCTGAGAGGCCCTGAAAAACTGGTGAATCCATTAGCATTGGTCATCCTGACTTCAAATCAATGAGTCATTTTGACACTCTCCTCACAGCTGCTGAGTTGTTTCCTTAAGACAACTCTTCAATGAGAGACAGATACTGCAGAGATGAGCTGCATGGTTTCACATAGAAATAGCAAACAGAATGAAACCTAGGTTACCCTTCTCCATCAATAAGCTGATGCAAATGAGCTCTCCTTGCAAAAGTAACCACCTCTTTCTTCCTTCTTTCACAACACAGTTACTTATTGGATAGGGTTATCTAAAGTTAAGTACCAAGGGACATCTGGGTGGCTCAGCTGGTTAAGCCTCCGACTCTTCGTTTCAGCTCAGGTCATGATCTCAAAGTTTGTGAGTTCCTGCCCCATGGCAGGCTCTGCACTGATTGTGTGGAGCCTGCTTGGGATTCTCTCTCTCTCTCCCTCTCTCTCTTTTTTTTTTTCTCTCTCTCTCTGCCCCTCCTCTACTCCCACCGTCTCTGCCTCTCTCAAAATAAATAAAAATTTTAAAAAAAAGTTAAGTACCATCTTTCCAACCAGCATTCTATCCCTCAAACTGATGCACCATATACATTTATTAAAATATCAAACACACATATTAGCCAAGAAAAGGAAAAAAATGATCATATATGTATTCACTCATTTGGTTATTCTACTAAAAAAAAAAAGAAGTGAAGTGTTGTGCCTTTAGACATCATTTTGTGCCTTTAGAAACAGAGAAATGAGTGAAGAAGACAGATTTCCCGCCAATGAGGCCACTGATAATCTAGCAGAAAAAACAGGTAAACATATCTACAATTACAACAGTGATTGGAAAATGTACTGATAAATACAAACACAGGGTGCTTTTTGAGTACTAGAGGGACATCTTAATTCCTTGGGACAATCAGAGGATGATTCTTGGAGGCAGTGTCAGAAGCTGACTTTTAAAGGGTACAGATATTTAGATGAAGGAGCCAAAGGTTGTCACACAGTGAGAGAAGCTTATGATAAGATTCAAAGGTCTACTGGGAAGGGTTCTTCATAAAGTGGGGTGGTCAAGCTGGATAACATGTCAGAGTTTCCCAAATCTAAGTTTTTACTGTTCAATTTTTTGAAACAGGTTTTATCGATGTAAAAACCAACAAATTTTTAAATGATAGTTAAAAAAACCAAAAAGCTTGCTCTCAGTTCAACATACATTTACTGCCGCTGACTACGTTCCCTTTTGTACATTCTGTCCTTCATCTCAGGACATGAACATACAGTGCACAACTAAAAACACATATGAGGGGCGCCTGGGTGGCGCAGTCGGTTAAGCGTCCGACTTCAGCCAGGTCACGATCTCGCGGTCCGTGAGTTCGAGCCCCGCGTCAGGCTCTGGGCTGATGGCTCGGAGCCTGGAGCCTGTTTCCGATTCTGTGTCTCCCTCTCTCTCTGCCCCTGCCCCGTTCATGCTTTGTCTCTCTCTGTCCCAAAAATAAATAAAAAACGTTGAAAAAAAAAAAAATTTAAAAACACATATGAAAGAGAACTTCATAGGAAAACACTGAAAAGAGGGAAACAATATACATTTAGAGAATATTTATGCACAGTTGTATATTATACGCAGTGAGAGAAACACACATATGAAATAATGCAGGCTAGCTAAACTAATCCTAATACAACCATACTATTTAATAACCAACAGCTTTTAAAAAGAAGTATAAGTTATGTTCTTGAAGAAGATCCAGTTCAGTGATTAAGACAATTTATGAAAATGTATGCATGGTAGGATACCATTTTTGTTACATACTGTGTATATACATATGTGAGTTCATTTAGAACATGTGTCTAAAAATGTAATAACCAATTGTTAATGATCATTGTTATTGCTGGAGATATAGGGATATGGGAAAAGTTGTAGGGAACTTAGCTATCTAAATTTTTTTATTTTTATTTTTTACAAAATCCTTTTAAAAAATGTTTAAGTAGGGGCGCCTGGGTGGCGCAGTCGGTTAAGCGTCCGACTTCAGCCAGGTCACGATCTTGCGGTCCGTGAGTTCGAGCCCCGCGTCAGGCTCTGGGCTGATGGCTCGGAGCCTGGAGCCTGTTTCCGATTCTGTGTCTCCCTCTCTCTCTGCCCCTCCCCCGTTCATGCTCTGTCTCTCTCTGTCCCAAAAATAAATTAAAAACGTTGAAAAAAAAATTTATAAAAAAATGTTTAAGTATAGAAAATATTATTTGCTTATACATAATATTACACCATAACATATATTTATAAGTATTTTTGTTTTATAAACACCCATAGACATATGTTATCTATCTATCTATCTATCTATCTATCATCTAATTTTTCTTATAAGTCTTTTGCTTTCTAATCTGCTTCCAACATTTCCTATAGGTCTGTCCTGGCTTCAGTTTTTCTTGGCCCTGTGATGATCTTCATGATTACCATATCTCATCAATTCTCTGGCCAATTTTATGTGATAGGCCCAAAGGTTAAACTTTATAACAACCAACCACAGTAAATCATGATCTTGAATCCACCAGTATCAGCCCACTTTGGCAGACTGACCCAGGTAAATCAATACAGCAATCAATTCATAAATATAATTCATTCAGTTTACTTCTTTGCCATAGGAACTTTCAATAATGTATAATATAGGGGGAAAAAAAAGACAGTCTCTGAGTCAGACTAAGAGTCCTTGTCTGACCATGGCCATGCCTGGGCAAGGTACTTTTCTTTTCTACACCATGTTACACATGAAGGTAATATGCAAAGGAAAAAAAATGTATGTTGAGCTACTTTGGGAAAATTACAAGTTATATGCAAGGAAATTTTTATTATTATATGTACCCTATTTTGTCACTTGATACTATACAGGGAATTCTCATAGGGCAAGATTATGATTAATGCCCTTAGAAATCACCCTCATTCATTGATTCAACAAATATTTATTAAGCATTAACTGTGTTTCAGGCAATGATTTAGATGCTGGGGGAAATAACAGTATAAAGTCATAAAGAAGGGGCTCCTGGGTAGCACAATCAGTTGAACATCTGACTCTTAGTTTTGGCTCAGGTTGTGATCTTACAGTTTGTGAGTTCAAGCCCCATGTTGAGCTCTGTGCTGACAGTGTGGAGTCTGCTTAGGACACTCTCTCCCTCTCTCTCTGCCCCTGCACCCCCCACCCCCACTCTCACTCTCTTTTTCTATAAATAAATAAATAAATAAATAAATAAATAAATAAATATGACATCCTTCCCTAATGAAGTTTATCTCCTAGTGGAAGGAGACACACCACAAGCAAAATAAATAATTAAAATATGTACAGTTGTAACAAACAATCCTAAAATTTGTATGGAACCAGAAAAGACCCCGAATAGCCAAAGCAATCTTGAAAAAGAAAACCAAAGCTGGAGGCATCACAATCTGGGACTTCAAGATGTATTACAAAGCTGTAATCATCAAGACAGCATGGTACTGGCATAAAAACAGACACTGAGATCAATGGAACAGAATGGAGATCCCAGAAATGGACCCAGAAATGTAAGGCCAACCAATCTTTGACAAAGCAGGAAAGAATATCCAATGAATAAAGACAGTCTCTTCAGCAAATGGTGCTGGGAAAACTGGACAGCAACATGCAGAAAAATGAACCTGGACCACTTTCTTACACCATACACAAAAATAAACACAAAGTGGATGAAAGATTTAAATGTAAGATAGGAAGCCATCAGAATCCTAGAGAAGAAAGCAGGCAAAAATCTCTTTGACCTTGGCCGCAGCAACTTCTTACTCAACACATCTCCAGAGGCAAGGGAAACCAAAGCAAAAATGAACTATTAGGACCTCATGAAAATAAAAAGCTTCTACACAGTGAAAGAAACAATCTGCAAAACTAAAAGGCAACCGAAAGAATGGGAGAAGATAATTGCAAAAGACATAGCAGATAAAGGGTTAGTATCCAAACACTACAGAGAACTTCACAAACTCAACACCCAAAAAAACAAATAATCCAGTGAAGAAATGAGCAAAAGACATGAATAGACACTTCTCCAAAGAAGACATCCAGATGGCCAACCAACACATGAAAAAATACTCAACATCATTCATCATCAGGCAAATACAAATCAAAACCACAATGAGATACCACTTTACACCTGTCAGAATGGCTAACATTAACAACTCAGGCAACAAAAGATGTTGGCGAGGATGCGGAGAAACAGGATCCCTTTTGCATTGTTAGTGGCAATGCAAGCTAGTGCAGCCACTCTGGAAAACAGTATGGAGTTTCCTCAAAAAATTAAAAATAGAACTAACCTACGACCCACCAATTGCACTACTAGGTATTTATCCAAGGGATACAGGTGTGCTGTTTCAAAGGGACACATGCACCCCCATGTTTATAGCAGCAGTATCAACAATAGCCAAAGTATAGAAAGACCCCAAATGTCCATCAGTGGATGAATGGATAAAGAAGATGTGGTATATATAGACAATGGAGTATTACTCGTCAATCAAAAAGAATGAAATCTTGCCATTTGTAACTAGGTGGATGGAACTGGAGGGTATTATGCTAAGTGAAATTAGTCAGAGAAAGACAAATATTATATGACTTCACTCATATGAGGACTTTAAGAAACAAAACAGATGAACATAAGGGAAGGGAAGCTAAAATAATATAAAAACAGAGAAGGGGACAAAACATAAGAGACTTTTAAATATAGAGAGCAGACAGAGGGTTGCTAGAGGGGTGTGGGAGGGGGGATGGGCTAAACGGGGAAGGGGCTTAAGGAATCTACTCCTGAAATCATTGTTGCACCATGTGCTAAGTTGGATGTAAATGATAAAAAATAAATAAATTATAGAATTTGACTCAAAAAAAAATTAAATAAACAAATATGCATCCTAGAAAAGAAAATGCATACAGTTGTATTTTGTTAATCCTAAAATGCACATTGTTTTGTATATTTTTAATACCTCTGAAATCAGGGTACATCTTACATTCAAGTACATGTTAATTTAATTTTTTTATTTTATTGCAGTATATATACAAATGTTGTATCTCATAACATTGGTATCTAAGACTTGATAATATACAGTGTGCCATGGGGCCAAAATACAGGAAAGAGTTATAATTCTGGAAAGGATAAATTTAAATAGGGTGAAGGCTTTTTGGAAATGTGATGTTTGTGCAAAAACCAGAAAGAAGGATGTGAAGGACCCAACCATGCAAATATACAGAGAAGATTATTATAGATATATGGACTAGCAAATGTAAAGGCCCTGAGGCAGCTGTGGCCTGTATATTTGAGAAGCAGCAAGGAGATAAGTGTGGCTGGGGCACAGTGAGAAAGTGGAAAGAATATGACCTGAGGTCCCAGAGCAGTGACCTGGGACCACATCCTGTGTAGACTTGTAAATGACCATAGGGACTTCAGTTTGTCTTATGAATGAAACTGACTCTATCAAAGGGTATAGGAGCCCCTGGATGGCTCAGTTGGTAATGAGTCTGACTCTTAGTATCAGGTCATGATCTCGAGGTTCATGAGATCGGGCCCTGTGTCAGGCTCTGTGCTGACAATGCAGAGCTCCTTGGGATTCTCTCTCCTGCTCTCTCTCTGTCCCTTGCCCATTTGTGCTCTCTCTCTTTCTCTCGACATCAATAAATAAACATTAAAAAACAAACAAAGGGTGTAGATCCAAGGAGTGCTGTGGTGGTAGAAGGGGTTGAATTTTGGTGTATTTTAAAGGTGGAATTTTTTTTTCAATATATGAAATTTATTGTCAAATTGGTTTCCATACAACACCCAGTGCTCATCCCAAAAGGTGCCCTCCTCAATACCCATCACCCACCCTCCCCTCCCTCCCACCCCCCATCAACCCTCAGCTTGTTCTCAGTTTTTAAGAGTCTCTTATGCTTTGGCTCTCTCCCACTCTAACCTCTTTTTTTTTTTTTCCTTCCCCTCCCCCATGGGTTTCTGTTAAGTTTCTCAGGATCCACATAAGAGTGAAACCATAAGGTATCTGTCTTTCTCTGTATGGCTTATTTCACTTAGCATCACACTCTCCAGTTCCATCCACGTTGCTACAAAGGGCCATATTTTGTTCTTTCTCATTGCCATGTAGTACTCCATTGTGTATATAAACCACAATTTCTTTATCCATTCATCAGTTGATGGACATTTAGGCTCTTTCCACAATTTGGCTATTGTTGAGAGTGCTGCTATAAACATTGGGGTACAAGTGCCCCTATGCATCAGTACTCCTGTATCCCTTGGGTAAATTCCTAGCAGTGCTATTGCTGGGTCATAGGGTAGATCTTTTTTTAATTTTCTGAGGAACCTCCACACTGTTTTCCAGAGTGGCTGCACCAATTTGCATTCCCACCAACAGTGCAAGAGGGTTCCCGTTTCTCCACATCCCCTCCAGCATCTATAGTCTCCTGATTTGTTCATTTTGGCCACTCTGACTGGCGTGAGGTGATATCTAAGTGTGGTTTTGATTTGTATTTCCCTGATAAGGAGCGACGTTGAGCATCTTTTCATGTGCCTGTTGGCCATCCGGATGTCTTCTTTAGAGAAGTGTCTATTCATGTTTTCTGCCCATTTCTTCACTGGGTTATTTGTTTTTTGGGTGTGGAGTTTGGTGAGCTCTTTATAGATTTTGGATACTAGCCCTTTGTCCGATATGTCATTTGCAAATATCTTTTCCCATTCCGTTGGTTGCCTGTTAGTTTTGTTGGTTGTTTCCTT
The DNA here is from genome assembly GCF_028018385.1 of Neofelis nebulosa. Classification (NCBI taxonomy): domain Eukaryota; kingdom Metazoa; phylum Chordata; class Mammalia; order Carnivora; family Felidae; genus Neofelis; species Neofelis nebulosa. The sequence continues at coordinate 94,772,360 of NC_080791.1, forward strand.
TGCTGTGCAGAAGCTTTTTATCTTCATAAGGTCCCAGTAATTCATTTTTGCTTTTAATTCCCTTGCCTTTGGGGATGTGTCGAGTAAGAGATTGCTACGGCTGAGGTCAGAGAGGTCTTTTCCTGCTTTCTCTTCTAGGGTTTTGATGGTTTCCTGTCTCACATTCAGGTCCTTTAAGGTGGAATTTTTTAAGATTTGCCTATAGAGTCAGGGGACAGATGGGATGAGGTTGACATCGGCAGTTGGTCAAAGATAATGCTAAAGTGTTTGGTATGAGTGAATATACCACCCCTACAGATATGCTTTAATACCTAAAAGACTCCTTTCCGGGGTAAGAAATGATAGAGTTGAGTTGCTTTGGTAAAAGATTTAGTTGGTACAATATGGTATTTGCATGCTTAATGACAGTGATCAAAGGAGCTATTAGACTTTAGTAGGGAATGTCTTACAGGGTGTCATAATTCTGAGGGTTTTAACTTCAAACAGAAGTTTTGAGCCACAGGTCTTCTGGAATACTGTTCTCTGCCATTCCCACAAACCCTTGAGTAAGACAGTCTCTGCCATGGTTTTCCTGGATCCCTCCTCTGAGCCTTCTGGATGGTTAATTATTCATAAAGAATTTAACCCACAGGCGCCTGGGTGACTCAGTTGGTTAAGCATATGACTTGAGTTCAGGTCATGATCTCATGTTTTGTGAGTTCGAGTCCTGCATCAGGTAAACTCAAACCCTGCTTCAGGTAAGCAGGATCCTTGCTTCAGGTGAGCCCTGTCTCTCTCTCTCTCTCTCTCTCTCTCTCTCTCTCTCTGTCCCTCTCCCCCTCACTCACACTTGTGCTCTCTTTCTCATTCTCTAAAAACAAAACAAAACAAAACAATTTAACCCAAACTTGATAAATTCCATCTTTTCAAACATTTTGGTGTTTATTATTATACTATTAGGAGGTATATGTAATCACAAAAAGCCAAGACAACCAGAGACATATTTTTTGAAATTCCACTGATTGCTACCATTTATTAAGAGTCAAACCTTCAACAGGCAGTTTCCTTTAAATCTATCATTTATAATTCTTACAAACCTTCAAGGTAGATGTTATCATACCCATTTTACAGATAAGGAAACACAAAATATGCAAGATCCACAAGGATGGCCTAATGTATTCAAGCCTTCAGAGCTATTTCTACATTACTGTACAATGATCATTAAGGACCATGACAGCAGTCCTAACATGGTATTGTTTCCTCCATCATCAGGGAAAAGTCCAATTTTATCTATGACTTAAAAAAATTTTTTTAATGTTTTTATTTATTTTTGAGAAAGACAGAGACAGAGCATGAGTAGGGGAGGGGCAGAGAGAGAGGGAGACAGAGAATCCAAAGCAGTCTCCAGGCTCTGAGCTGTCAGCACAGCCTGACACGGGGCTCGAACTCACGGAGTGTGAGATCATGACCTGAGGTGAAGTCAGATGCTTAACTGACTGAGCCACCCAGGTGCCTCCAAAAATTTTTGTCATTAAAAAAATGTTTATTTAATTTAAGAAAATGCAAGTGGGAGAGGGGCAGAGAGAGAGTGGGACAGAAGATCTGAAGCAGGCTCTGTGCTAACAGCAGCAAGCCCTATGAGGGGTTCGAACTTACGAACTATGAGATCACAACCTGAGCCAAAGTCATATGCTCAACCATCTGAGCCATCCAAGCACCCCTAATTATTTTTATTTGAGAGAGATAGAGAGGAATAGAGGTGCAGAGGGAGGGAGCGAGAAGGGGGGGTGGGTATCCCAAGCAGGCTCCGTGCTCAGCACACAGCTCAACACAAGGACAGATCCCATGACCCTGGGATCCTGACCTAAGCTGAAATCAAGAGTTGGAAACTCAACCATCTGCTCCACCTAGTGCCACTTACCACTTTTAATATACTAGACATTGCACTAGAATATTTCATAGCAATTTCAGCCAAGTATTCTTACCAAAGCAAGGAATAGGGTCTTGAATTTTAGAAAGACTGGCTAAAACTATACTTTTTTAAAGGGTCATAATAACTTTATTATCTAAAAATCCTAACACAAGAACAGACAAGTTAGCTGAAATTACACAGTATAGCAAAGAACAAGAACTTAATAGTAGATAGATATAGATTCAAACCCCAGCTCACATCTCATATTTACTATACATAAGGGACTCAACTCTCTGAAACCATTTTGTCACCTGTTAATAGGAGAGAAGACTGCCTACTTTCAGGGAGAACCAAGTGTAAATGTATGTAATAAAACCTAATCTGGTCTATAAAAGGTAGCTAATATTATTAAGGCAATCTTTAGGAAGGTAATGTAGTATAATGGCAAAAGCTATACGTCTTAGTCCATTTTGGCTGCTATAATAGAATGTTGTAGACTGGTAGCTTATGGACAAAAAGCATTTATTTGTCAGTTCTGGAGGATGGGGAGTTCAAGGTCTGGTGTGACTCTTTTCCTGGCTTATAGACAGCTATCTTTTCATTGTGTCATCATACAGCAGAAGGAACAACAGAGCACTCTGGGGTCTCTTTTCTATGGGCACTAATCTAGAGCCCTTACCACCTCTAAAAGTCCCCAACTCCAAATTACCCTCACACTGAGGATTAAGTTTCAACCTCATGAATTTTGAGGGCACACACATCTTCACTCCATAGCACTATGGTAGGTAGAATAATAGCACCCCAAATGGGTTCACATCCTAATCTCTGGGACCTGTGAATATTATATTACATGACAAAAGAGAATTAAAATTGAAGATGGAATGAAGGTTCTAATGAGCTGACTTTAACATAGTCAGGTTATCCTAGGTTGTTTGTGTGGACCCAATATAATCACATGGATCCTATAAAGTAGAAGAAGGAATATGCAGAGAAAACCAGAAAGCTGGTAACATAAGAACAACTCAATTTGACATTGCTGTTGCTGGCTGTAAAGAGAGGAAAAGAACATGAACCAAGGAAAGCAATGGCCTCTGGAAGCTGGAACGGGAATGAATTATCCATGAAAGCCTTGAGAAGGAACACAGCTTTGTTACCACTGTGATCTTAGCCCAGGAAGACCCACTTCAGATTTTAAAAAAATTTTTTTGAAGTTTACTATTTTGAGAGAGAGAGCATGTGAGTGAGAGGGGCAGAATGCAAAGGAAAGAGAGAACCCCAAGCAGACATTGTGCTGCCAGCACAGAGCCCAATGTGGGGCTCAATCCCATGAACCGTGAGATCATGACCTGAGTCAAAATCAAGAGTCAGACACGCAACCCATAGAGCCACCCATACCCCCCAACCCATGGAATTCTGACTTCCAAACTGTAATATAATTGTATTGTTTAATCCACTGAAGTTGTACTAATTTGTTATATATAGCAACAGCAACATAAAACCTAAGAGCCAGTAGACCTGAGTTCTAATTCTTGTTCTGCCACTGGCTAGGTCTGTTATCTTAGAGAGCTCTCTTAAACACTCCATGTCTCATTTTTCCTCATCTGTGAAATGGGAATAATGATACTAACAACCTCATAGTATTAGGGTACTAAAAGAGTTAACGCAAAGCTTAATCACTTAAAGTAGTGTTTAGCTTATGGCAATTACTTAATATGCATTAGCTCTAAGCACTTTCTTGGATGCCAGCAATAAGTGTCTCAGTGATTTGGTCTCTATCCTTTTAACACTGAAAATACGCAATATATAATTTGTAATTAAATGCAGTATATACATAGATAAACACGTATTTACATATTACATCTTATTTACAAAAGATGCAATATATAAATATGTAAACGTAAAATGCTGGGCACATCTACATTTCTTAATTATTTGTTGCATAAACTTGGAGGATGGTTGACAGACTTTAGAATTCACACCCAGCTATGAAAATTGAGGTCATGCTGGTAGGGAAGGCAGAGGCAAGAAAAAAGAGGGTCTCTCAGCTGTGATAATGAAAACGAAAGAAAGGCAACTATGTAAAGAACTCACAACAATGGCAGACCGGTTGCCATTTTTAACCTAACATTTTATCACTTTTTTCTTTAAAGGACAACGCTGTTTGCTCTCAATCATGGGCATAGAGAATGCACATAATTATTTGGCATTTCAAAGAAATAAAATTTGAAAGAGTCGCTAAAGTTATCTATCCCTCTTTTCTAAACTTGAAACATCAAAAATAGATGTCCCTGGCATGATAACACACTGAAGTCATTTTGAAAGAAAATTAGAATTTCCATTCCTCATTTTCCTTTCTTCCCAGTAAGGTTTTAAGCAGATGGGAATATCAATTTAGTTACTTGACATTTAGAAGGATAAATGACTTAAGAGCTTTATGATCCCCTCTCATTGAAGCATATTTGATAACATCTGCCCAACATCTTACACTCACATCAGAGCCAAGTATGATTTAACAAGAAGAGAGAGAATGGCTAGACTCCAGGACCCCAGGATTCCATCTCTGGCCCTGATACTAGCATAAGCAGCAGTCAATATCCAGTGCTAAATAAAGGTTTTTATTAATGGTCAGCTTGTTTATTACCACCCTAGCTAATATGTAATTAAGGCTAAGAAGTTTTCAATGAAATATGTAATAATTTTTTCAAGGAGAAATAATACTGCACACGGGGGCCAGTTTTTGGTTTTAAACTCTAGGAGAAGGTAAACTACCTTCCTTTAAATTGTTATTAGAGAAACCACAAAGTGTTGGATACTATGGCTAAACGTCTCACTCAGGTAGAAGAAAAGTCATTCTTTATTTTTTTTCTGAAGACATCTTTACTAGAAATTCCCATTCTTCTCCTATGTAATAATTGATAGCACTTGTTTTTCCCTCACTGGTTATCAGACTTAAGTCAGGAACATTAAAAAAAAAAATACAATCTAATCTTTCCATTTTTAGTGTCCCTTTAAAGAAAGGGAGGGGACTTTCATCCCTAAGGTGTTTATGACCTCCTGAACAGCCTCTATCAGATAGGAGCCAAAAAACAATTAGCAACATTAACCAAAATCACTTTAACAAACAGAGAGCACGCACTTCCAGACTTCGTACACACACCGCAGTGAATATAAATCTCTCCTGATACCTTGTATTTGGAAATTAGCTAATGAATTGCCTTCACTCCTTCAGAATTGTCCTCTCTTGGAATTATGTGTGAGTCCACTCACGCTGTGTGTCCTGGAAACTGTGCAAACAGGACTCAATAAACAGCTTCTGAATGGATAGATGGATTAATTCATTTACTTACAGTGTTTTTCCATTCTATTGCCTTGACTTGTGAGATTAAGGAATCTGCTTGTATATGTGGTCTCACTGGAACTTAGTTTGCTAAGTCACTCTATTGCATAAATGATGATAATGAAACATGAAATTCTGAAACTTGAAGGGATCTTAAAGGTCAACTGATTCAATATCCTGATTTTCCAATTTGTAGTATGATTTTAGCATTTCAGGGGCCTTCAGCAGGTCATCCAGTCAAAAGTCTGACAAAACACTTCATGAAAGATGGTAATACATTTTATGCACTGGAGCTGAATTAAATGCCAATGGTTTGCTTCAGGGAACAGTTTGGTGCTACATACAGCTTGCTTTAAAAATATGTGTATTTAGGGGCGCCTGGGTGGCTCAGTCGGTTAAGCGGCCGACTTCAGCTCAGGTCGTGATCTCACGGTCCGTGGGTTCGAGCCCCGTGTCGGGCTCTGTGCTGACAGCTCAGAGCCTGGAGCCTGTTTCAGATTCTGTGTCTCCCTCTCTCTGACCCTCCCCTGTTCATGCTCTGTCTCTCTCTGTCTCAAAAATAAATAAACGTTAAAAAAAAAAAAAAAATTAAAAAAAAAAAATATGTGTATTTATAAAGTATGACTCTGGAAGTACCTGCAGCTTGCTAATTGTCTTTACCATGTGCAGGTCTTTATCTGGATAAAGGATACGTTACATATACACATAAACGTATACATAACATGCTCCAGAGGTTAAAATTAAGGTCAATAGGCTAGTAAAGAAATGGAAAAGGGTCTCCTGGGTGGCTCAGTTGGTTAAGCAGCCGACTTTGGCTCAGGTCATGATCTTGCAGTTCATGGGTTCGAGCCCGCATCGGGGTTTGTGCTGACAGCTCAGAGCCTGGAGCCTGTCTTGGATTCTGTGTCTCCCTCTCTCTCTGTCCCTCCTCCACTTGCATACTCTCTCTCAAAAATAAATGTTAAAAACAATTTAAAAAATGGAAATATATGATTCAAGAAAAAAATTAATATTCAAACTACTTAAGGATAGAATTATATATTCTGATGATATTAATTTAGCTATCAGTCATTGTAATATTTTAATTCAAAATTACATGTTTACTTGGGGTTTTCTTATCCAAGGTCATTAGAAAACAAACTCCATAAGCATAGGGATTAAATGCGTTCACAACCAAGTACATTGCTTACCACCTATGAGATCATCAATAATTAACAGATAAAAATGAATTCCAGGAGAGAAAGTAAAGGACAGATTGGATATTTTATTAAGGTAGTCATTCCTGCCGCGAGGTCCAAGCACAAACAAGATGGCAGAACTAGAGCATTAGGTGAAGAGGAAGAATGTCAGGACCGTGGCAGGAGGGCTGGCTTCCTGCTGTGCTGTAAATTGACCTTATGTAAATAAAGAGTTAGGATTAAAATGTGCCTCATCTTTGTTTATTCAAATTTAAATCCATATCCTCCTATTATGAAAAAATATAATTCTGTTGTCATAAAAGAGATCCCTTCCAACAAAACCATTAAAAAAATTTTTTTTACATTTATTTTATTTTTGAGACACGGAGAGTGAGAGAAAGACAGAGTGCAAGTGGGGGAGGGGCAGGGAGAGAGGGAGACACAGGATCTGAAGCCGGCTCCAAGCTCTGAGCTGTTAGCACAGAGCCCAACACAGGGCTGGTACTCATGAACTGTGAAATCATGACTTGAGCCAAAGTCGGACGCTGAACGACTGAGCCACCCAGATGCCCCATCAACAAAACCTTTTTTAATGGTCATTTGATCTTTAATGTCTACCACCTATTCTCTCTTCTTATAGTAACAACATACTGTTTGCTTTGGGTATCGCTTGCAACCCACCATTAAATTCAATTTGGGAGGACTAGTAAGTATGGGACACTGTTCATCAATAGTTAAAATGTAGGAAGGTGGCCCAAGATTGGACAACTGCGTGCTCTTTCTCTGAAATTTGTCAACAGTGACCAAAAGATGTAAAATGTTTGGAGTGGATTCATAATAATGATAGAAACCAAAGACGCTGTCCAATAATTTCTGCAACTTGGATGCCCAGAGCTTCACTGGTTCTCAAGTCTTCCTTTATATTAATCCCTGTATCTTTCCAGGAATTCATTTCCTACTTATATTAGTCATAGCCAGTTTCTATTGCCTACGACCAAGAGATTTTAACTGATGCAGAGCTCAGGTGAGGACTTTAGAATCTCTATATCTAAATTCATATATTTTTCTATCATTTACTGATCACAAGATATTTAGTACATTCTTCGCTCTACTTAAGCCCCAATTTCTGCACCCACAAAATGGAGATAAAAGAATTTACAAAATAGAGTTGGTATAGGGGTTAAATTAAATGGTGTTTGTATGGTATCAGGCATTTAGTAAATACTCAATAAATGTTGCAGGCTAATATGTATATCAAAAGTAAAATGACTCCTCATAGAGGTATTACAATTCAGGAATAATTAAAGACAATTGTCAGTTCTCTAAGAATTTTTACTAAGGATCTTTGTAAGAAGTTTTAAGTAGTCACTGATACAGAATTTCCTTGATTTTAGGGTGCAAAGATTTTTAAAAAATCATTTCCCAAACTGCACTTGATGGTTGATATTTTTACTTAATGAGTTATTATTTCTCTGCCTTTTTATTTTATCTTCTCTCATTCCATTGATGATACACCTTCCTAAACTAAGTATAGCAACTAACAGGAGTGGGTGGTGAATCACTCCTGCACAACACACAGTGTGAGGGACCCCATCTATTGCACATTCCCAAAGCCCATATATTCTAACTCAGACTCACTGGAGAAAGCAGTTCTAATCATCTTACTAATCACTTGTGCTGACCTCCACTTGTCTTAAATAGAAATAACAATTCTGGTTTGCGTTCATCAAGGGAGCTCCATGTTCAGCCTTCTGTTGTGACTGTTGTAGTTGAAGTTTGTTTTCTGTTGGGATAGCAGATAACGGCTAATTAAAGTACATGCTTACTGTCCTATAATCTTTCTTCATGTTTATTGCCTGTACAGTCATGATCGTAGAGGGGAGAAAAGTGTTTTCCTGCTGGAGCAGATCTGCTTAGTGCTATATGGGCAATGTCAGCATTTACTGAGAAGCATTGATTTTCCTTTGGGGGGATATACGTGCATGGGTATATCTTGTCATTTTCCAAGTTGCCTCAGTTTACCAACTTACTAAATACATTAAATACTGTAGAAGGGCTGGGTATAACTGGTTGATTTTTAAAAAAGGCCTAGCAATTTAACGACAATAAGAAGACAGTACATTATCTTGGTGGTTTTTAGTACTTTCCTTGAGAGTCACCAGAACAATGTGATGATTTTGAAGTATGAAGAAGGGAGAAAAAGTATTACATAATTTAGAGAGTAGCAGTTTTGAGATCATAGAGAGGTGGATTCCAAACCTTCATTCCCTGCCCCCCACCTCCATTTGCCTTATACAAGTTACGGGACATTCCCGAAACTCAGATTCCTCATCAGTACAATTGAGATCCTCCTATGAATAGCCTGGGACTGGTACACAGTTGAAAGGCATATGTAAATTAAGCATCTGATCTTTAGGTGGAGGGCTACTGGCTGTAGGAGGAAAAACTTTCTATGGACCACAAAGGGGAAGATAACATTGAAATCAAGTCTGCTTCAGCTCCATGGCACATATACTTAGTCCTTAAACAATCTAGAAAACAACAGAGGCCATTCAAATCCACTTTCCTTTTTCTACCCTTTACAAAATCATAGCTAACTATATAATGAGGTTAGATTATTTTTCCAGAGATAACATTCCAGTGGTACTTGTGCAGAGGTGATGGGTAATTAACTCACTTCCACCAGCCTCAGATGCCAGATGCAGCCTAAGTGGCAATAGCAAGTTATAGGTAGAGGGAACTGCATGGAAGAAGGAAAATGCAAAAATAAGATATCAAGAATTGGTAAGTGAATGTAACGATAATTTTTTTAATGTTTGTTTATTTATTTTTGAGAGAGAGAGAGACAGAGACAGAGTACAAGCGGGGGAGGGGCTGAGGGAGAGGGAGACACAGAATCCAAAACAGGGTCCAGGCTCTGAACTGTCAGCACAAAGCCCAACGTGGGGCTCAAACTCATGGACTGTGAGATCATGACCCGAGCTGAAGTCAGATGCTTAACTGACTGAGCCACCCATGTACCCCAGTGAGTGTAACTATAAAAAGGCAGAAAGTATTGTGATAGGGAAGGCCTCTGTGTGGATGGGGCCTCTGAAGAGACCTAGGAAAGTGGAAAAGAGAGTCTTGTGCAGATGGATATCTCCGGGATTTCATCACTGACAGAGGGAGGAGAGGTGCGCTCGGGGAAGGCTTGTGTCACACACAGAAAGGGGCAGTGTGACTGAGACAAGGTGGACATGGCGAAGGACTGGAGATGAGCCCTAAGGCATTGTCACAGCAAATATGGTGGGTTTGTTCTAAGTACAATCGGCAGTCAGTGGAGGCTTTGAGAAGTGGAGAGATGTGGTCCGAAACTCTAAGAGTTCTTCGTGTTTGTTGTTTTACAAGAGGAGGGTGAACAGTGTCTTTTGGTCTCTGCCCACTTTACAGTAATGGTGGGAATGCTGTCTACACTGGCGGGTCTGCACATAGAAATGAAACGGATGGGGAAATTAATACCTTAGGAAGTAGTAGCCACTCCTTTTGAGCACTTACTCTATCAGAAATATAAATACAGGCATACCTCGCCTTATTGTGCTTGCTTGATGGCCATCGGCAGATACCGCATTTTTGCAGATTGAAGGTTTGTGGCAACCTTTCATTAAGCAAGTCTACCGGCACCATCTTTCCAACAGCATTTGCTCACTTTGTGTCTCCGGGGCACGTTTTGGTAATTCTCACAATATCCCCAACTTTTTCATTATTGTTAATGTGCCATGGTGATCTGCGATCAGTGATTATAACTCACGGACAGCTCAGATGATGGTTAGTATTTTATAGCAATGAAGCACTTTTAATTAAGATATCCACATTTTTTTTTTAGACTTAATGCCATTGCACACTTAATAAACCACAGGTTGCACACTTAATAAACCACAGTATATGTAAACATAACTTTTATATGCACTGGAAAACCAAAGGATTCATTTGACTCACTTTATTGAAATATTCACTTTATCGCAGTGGTCTGGAACCAAACCTGCAAGATCTCTGAAACAGGCCTGTCTCTCAAAGTATTAAACACGCTTTCATCCTTCTTACTGTTTATGAAACTAGGAAGTGAAGTTTCTAAGACTAGCTTTGAATTTGGAGTATTGTACTAATAATTATGTATTTATCCTTGAGGTCAGACATTGAGTCTTAGTGAGCTTTGCATTTCCAGCTCTTATTACAAAACTTGATGCTTTATACTGATTTAATACATGATGATTAAATTAGTGCATCATAAAGGCTAATATTTGTATATCCACTACTTCACAGTTGGCAATTCATTTATCATCATCTTTTTCTTATTGTACCCATGTTAAAGACATGTTATTGTACCCGTGTTACTCTCAGAGAGGGTAAGCAGCAGGCTAAAGCCATGTAATTAAAAGTGACAAAACGAAGATGTAAATACTAAATCACATTATATCTTGCCAAGATCATATGCCACATTTGCTGCACATGTCCTTGCAATACTCACTCCCTGAGCTAATCTGTAACTCTGTCAGTCTGTATCCCAGACTAATCCCAGTTAAAGCGATTCATCATATCTCATACACATGTAATGGCTGAAGGTCCATGCATGTTAGAAACATTTTCTAGGTATCCAAAAATAACTGTGTGGAATAAGGGCCTGGGTACATTTTCAGACATTAGCAATGCACATTTTTCACCTTTACTATGTTAGAACAAGGATATTTCAGCATTAACTGAGCATCGGAGGCACTGAATGGAGACTCTAAAATGACAGATTAACAACCATCCAGGGTACTTATTCTTTTGTGCAATGGTCTCAAATTTTGAAAAGGCCTGTTGTATTTAGTAACTGGTAAGAGACATAATTACATGCCAGTATCTTGACTGTCCATTCTACTCTGGTAAAACTGCACATGTCTTTCTCTATGGTTTTTGTCATCCCACCAGGTACTCACTGTTGGCCAGTTTCTACTTATAGAGATCAAGTTAGTTTCTTTGACTGTAAGCGTGTACCCTGACTTTTAAAAAACTTTATCAAGCACCAAATTTGCTCTTGGTTCACAGCTTAAACCCAGGGAAATCAGACTCATTATGGAATGAACATTTAAGCAGCTTCTTAGCTACTGAGAATCTCTGGAGACAAAAAGTCATCACCCCATCTGATCTACTCTCCTCTCCATCAGTGACTCTTGGGGTCTCATTATCTGATTTGGTTTTTCAAAACCGAAGCAATTGTGCTAACACCAAGGGCTTCACTCATTGCCACCAAATTAAAAAAAAGGCAGTGAAAAATGTGCCAGTGTCAGCATGCAATGAGGGTCCAAAAGGGAAACAGATGCACAAATGATTCATCATCATCAATAGGACCTGTCAAGATGAAGTGAAAAGGGGAACAAAAATTGAAAACTCCTTCCAATGTGCTAATGATACTGCTGTCTGAGAGTGAAGGGAAGAATAATGTTCCCAATATCAATTAGATTTTGCTATTTGATTTAATTTCATTAACCACTCAGCTCAGAGGTACAGAGGAGGAGAGGTTTTATGTTTATTTAGCACACACTTATAGACCACTTACTATGTGCCATACTCTGTACTATGGGATTTGTAAGTGCTTCTTTAAATACCAGAAATTCTTGGTCAGCCTCATTTCTGTATAATTTCTTCACGTTCTCTTTCTCCTTTCTTTTCTTTATCGTTAGTATATAATATTTCTATGAATTTCCCAATTTCAGCCTTTACTATCAATAGTTGACTGCCTATTCCTTATTCTACAAGACATTAAGGAAAAAAAAACAGCCAAATATACTTATTTTTATTATAAATTTTGAAATTTAATTTTAAAAATATCACTGTGAGATCTTATGCACAGAAGCCTAATGATTATAGCAGAGAAGAAATTTGTTCAACTTTGGGGAAATCATATAGTTCTTTCTCTATAAATGCCAGATCCTTATTGATATGTTTTCTACACTACCAATGAGAGGGGAAATACTGACCCAAACAACTATTTTAAGAATAGTTAAAAAGTCTGTTTAATAGAAAAAATTCTATTTGCGAGAAGAAGGAGGGTGGGGAGGTGAGGGCAGCAATAAATATACTTCTCTCTCAGTGAGAAAGTGATTTTTCTTGGTATCTGCTGGAAGAAAAAGAAAATAATTTGTGTTTTTCATCTATTGAAATCACCATTTGTTTTGAGTGGCAAATATAAACAAGTTAAAAAGAGTGAATTTTAAAAAGGCTACTCCAAAAAAAAACCACATTAAAAAATAAAAAATAAAGAATAATAATTTAAAAGGCTAGTCCAACTTTTCTCCCCAACCTGTAGGAAAAGAAGAGCTTGATACTGAAATAAGACTATAAATCAACTAATGACAGCGTTGGATTTTGTGGGAGATTTAGCTTCTCAGCAAATATGTCCTCTGCTGTGGTAAAATTTTAATATGACAAAGTACTATTTTTCCTGTTATTTCTCTGGGAAAGTGGGCTGGGGGAAGGGTAAGAGTGTGTAAAGCTGTACCACTACTGTCTTCGAGTACGTAGATGTATTGAATCATAGTGACACAACTGACAAAAAGAGTTATGTCTTTTCATGGGTTTGTGTTCTTTATTGCTTATATTAACTCTTAGAGAAGAAAAAAGAAGTGAATTCAACAGGCTATAAATCTTCCCTGACATACAGTATGATACTGTCTTCTGATAGAAGGGAAGGCTAAGGAAACAGCACTTCTCTACCATGAATGGAACATGTGTTGAGGATAGAAAGGGAAAGTTATAATACCAAGGCTCTGATCTGTCCCCAACCCCCAAATTAGTCTTTCCTGTTATAGTTCCAAAACATGCCAACAATTGAGATGATCATGGCCACAAAGAAATCTAACCAAACTACTATCTCCTTACTTCCAAGAGGTTAATTCTGTTTCTAAGTAAGCAAATCACATTAGGAAAAAATATGCAATGTCCTATTTATATTGTTAAAAAAACAGAAAGAGAAAACACCAGCTCAAAACTATTAGAAAAATAAACCTAGTTTAATATTAAAGAACTAATAATTCTCAATATGTTCTTCAATAAATTTCCTTAAAAATACTTACAAAGATATAAAAAGGCAAAAGCTAACGACCAGATTACAAATGAAAAATAAGACCATAAAGCAAGGTGTGAGGGGAAATCTCTAATAACAACACAACCACTAAAGATGGATTGAGGAGAATATTTTTATACTACACATGTAATTTTTTTTCTGAACCAGAATAGCCCACATGGCCATAGGAAGCTAAAAAGTGTTTGGTTCATTGACCTCCTCCCATAATTCTGTTCCTAAATCTGAGGTGAGGGAGCTTCCCTAAAATAATTCTTTCTTTTTTCTTCTCTCCCTCCCACCATTCCTTCCTTCCTTCTCTCTCTATATACACATGTACACACAAATGCATATATGCAAACAAACATGCATAAACCCATATATATTTATTGTTCTACTACATGGAAATTAACACAACAGCCAAATGTATGCCCTTCTGCCATTTGCCCCAGACTACCTTTCCCATTTCCCATAGGCTCCTTTCTTACTAGGTACATTTATTAAAAGACTGGGTATTTGTAAACTTTGCTATAGTAACAAATAACCACATAATCCCAGTGGTTTATAACAAACAAAGATTTATTTCTCACATATGTTACATGCCAGTTGCAAGTTGATGATGGCTCAGATACAGCTCTTTTTAATTCAGCTGTGTTCCAAAGATTTTCTTTATACTAGGATTATGCTGAAGAAGCAGCTACAATATGGAGAATGATATTATTTTGGCAACGGAAAAGAGCAAGAATTGAGTAGGAATGAATTCAGTACTGACTCTCAACTGACATTTTATAATGTGAGGATTACACAGTCTTTTTCTTTCTATGCCCCTGAGATTTGCCTTATTTGCCAATAAGGCACAAGTGACTAGATAGAAGTTTGTACCTAGATATGGGGTATAAACCCCACATAGATACAAAAAAATAATAATAACACCCAAAATATGTGACAGTGGCTTCAAGATTAGGTATTGAGTAGAGAACTGATAATGAAAATTAGGAAAATGACTTCTGTTGACTTGTATTCCTTTCTCCTTTCAACTAAATGTTATACAACGTGTAAAAGTGGCCTCTTAGAGCTATCTTAAAAATAATAATGTGGGGTGTTTAGGTGGCTCAGTCAGTTGAGCGTCCGACTGTTGATTTTGGCTCAGGTCATGATCTTGTGGTTGGTGATGAGCCCTGCATCAGGCTCCATGCTGACAGCAGCAAGGAGTCTGTTTGGGATTCCCTCTCTCCTTGTCTCTCTACCCCTTCTGCGTGTGAGCCCATGCGTGCCCACTCTCTCTCTGTCTCTCTCTGTCTCTCAATAAATAAATAAATAAGTAAATAAATATTTAAAAATAAAGATAAGTAAATAAATAAATTAGTAATGTATGGTAACAGAATAAATACTCTGAATACCCAAGAGTTAAGAATAAAATCAGGAATCTGCAAACTATGACGTATAAGCCAAATATGGCTCACTGCCTGTTTTGTAAATGCAACTTTATTGGAACACAGCCACACTCATTAGGTAATGGATTGCCTATGAATGCTTTTGCATTATAATAAAGTAGTTTCAACAGAGACTACATAGCAATGAATATTTAATCTGGCCCTTTTCAGGAAAATTTCACTGATTCTTTTTTTTTAAAAATTTTTTTTTTCAACATTTTTTATTTATTTTTGGGACAGAGAGAGACAGAGCATGAACGGGGGAGGGGCAGAGAGAGAGGAAGACACAGAATCGGAAACAGGCTCCAGGCTCCGAGCCATCAGCCCAGAGCCTGACGCGGGGCTCGAACTCACGGACCGCGAGATCGTGACCTGGCTGAAGTCGGACACTTAACCGACTGCGCCACCCAGGCGCCCCAAAATTTCACTGATTCTTGAATGAAACAAAATCAAATAACTTATTTATTAACTCCCTGCCTTGTTTGATCATAAAATATATTATTTTATGTTAACACATGTTATTCCAAGAAGCAAATTACTTACAAGTACTTTTCTCCAGAGTTTTGAGGGGGAAAATGTTGTGATTTAAGAAATTTATACCCAGATAAGTTTTCATTTATATGGGAAGGTGACAATAAGTCATCACTTGGTATTTTATGTCTCTGATTATTTTTTAAAAATTTTAAACGTTTATTTATTTTTGAGAGAGACAGAGATACAGAATGCAAGTGGGAAAGGGGCAGAGAGAGAGAGAGACAGAGAATCTGAAGCAGGCTCCAGGATCCGAGCTGTCAGCAGAGAGCCCACTGTCAGCACAGACCTTATGTGGAGCTCAAACTCACGAACTGTGAGATCATGATCTGAGCCCAAGTCAGACTCTTAACCAACTGAGCCACCCAGGTGCCCCAGTGTTTCTGATTATTTAAATAGCCCTTAAGGAAAACAACTCGAAGGTGTGTCATAGCTAAGGAACAGAACAGTATCTTGATTACATATGCAGGTTCTAGAGACAGTCTGGCTTTGAGGTGAAGATTACACCATTGGTTTTATGGTACCTTGATGTCCTCATGTTCAAAATGTGGCTGAGAGTGAAGATGCCTTGAGTATTAAACAATGTAATTAATATAAGATTCTTGGAACAGTGTGTGGCACAAAGTACATTCTCAGCATATTAGCTATTATTAAGAGGGCAAAGAATAATAAAAACATCTCAATTTTTATGGTTATAAATTAGATAAAAATCTTTTAAGAGCATGAAACACAGTAATCAATATGCAGTTTGGTATAAATAATCTAACTATAGTTAGAAGATTGAATGCAAAAACAAACACAAATCAAGAAAGATGTTTGATAGATAACGAACAAATAAGTCTCTCATAAGGTGTGTCTATTAGTACAGTTTAAATTTATTAAATTGTGATGAAAAAGTCCATATAACTATATATATATATATATATTTATATATGTATATATATTTATTTATCAAGTAAATAAATACTTTCCTTAAAACAATACTGCAGCAAAGGCATGTTGGTAAAGATATAATTATACATTGATATGAGTGTTTAATTTGATAAAAATCTTTCAGGAAAACAATTAAGCAACATAGATTAAAAGCTTGTATTTTCATTTTGCAATCCCTAACCAAATAATTGATTTAAGTAAAGTTCATCTACGGTTGCTAATGCCTCTAGAGGAAAAGTAAACAAAGAGCTTATTACAAGCACTCTCAACAATAGCCAAATTATGGAAAGAGCCTAAATGTCCATCAACTGATGAATGGATAAAGAAATTGTGGTTTATATACACAATGGAGTACTATGTGGCAATGAGAAAGAATGAAATATGGCCCTTTGTAGCAACATGGACGGAACTGGAGAGTGTGATGCTAAGTGAAATAAGCCATACAGAGAAAGACAGATACCATATGGTTTCACTCTTATGTGGATCCTGAGAAACTTACCAGAAACCTATGGGGGAAGGGAAGGGAAAAAAAATAAAAGAGAGGTTAGAGTGGGAGAGAGCCAAAGCATAATAGACTCTTAAAAAATGAGAACAAACTGAGGGCTGACAGGGGGTGGGAGGGAGGGAAGGGTGGGTGATGGGTATTGAAGAGGGCATCTTTTGGGATGAGCACTGGGTGTTCTATGGAAACCAATTTGACAATAAATTTCATATATTTAAAAAAAACAAAGAGCTTATTACAGAGAATAAAACATGAATCCATGAATGACTTACTGATGGTATAGGGAAACTTGCAACTTTACAGTAGAGTCAGGATGACACTAGGAAATCGATCATCTTACCATCACTAAAAGCAGGGCCTTGTATGGTTTCTGATGTGATGTAATATGAAGGACAAAACAGTATTTAGAGACTAACCTTGCCAAGATTTGGGCGTCCAACCTCCAGTTTACAAGAACAAAAGGTACAAAGGTAAGTTGAAGGACCCACGAATAGGCAATCAAATGAATCCTAAATGTGGGAAGTTCTACTCAGAAACCAACTTGTTTCCTTAAAACAATTACTGGCACTGGGGCGCCTGGGTGGCGCAGTCGGTTAAGCGTCCGACTTCAGCCAGGTCACGATCTCGCGGTCCGTGAGTTCGAGCCCCGCGTCGGGCTCTGGGCTGATGGCTCGGAGCCTGGAGCCTGTTTCCGATTCTGTGTCTCCCTCTCTCTCTGCCCCTCCCCCATTCATGCTCTGTCTCTCTCTGTCCCAAAAAATAAATTAAAAACGTTGAAAAAAAAATTTAAAAACAAAACAAAACAAAACAATTACTGGCACAGCAAGTAAAATGGAAAAGCAGACACTCATAAATTACGAGATGTAAGAAACAATAGAGGATGACAAGTGCGATCGCTGAGACTTGATGGATCATGGCTTCAACTGACCAACTGGATAGCGGGCCTCTTTGTTTTTCTTTTTTAACGTGAATATGGATTAAGTACTTGATGACATAAAGCAATCATTGTTAATTTTCAAAAACTAGCTATGAATTTTTAGGTACAATAATGATTCAGCCATTATGTAAAGTGTTCTTTTCTTTTTTATGTTTTAGAAATGCATAATGAAAAACTTGGTGGTGAAATATAATGATAGTTTGGGATTTAAAATGCTTCTGCAAAACTGATTAAAAGATAACAAAAAAAAAAAAGAGAGAGAGAGAGAAAAGAAATAGATCAAACCTAAGGGGAAAAAATATTGTTAACTGTGGTGTACGGATGAGGGGATGGTTGATGGTTTATTACGTTATGCTCTTTACCCTTACATCTTTTTGAAAAATTTCAGAATGAAAGTCTGATTTCTTTTTAAATTTCACAATCTGGGGCACATGGGTGACTCAGTCAAACGACCAACTCTTGATTTTGACTCAGGTTATGATCTCACAGTTTGTAAGATCAAGCCCCAGGTCAGGCTCTTTGCTGACAGAGAGGTTGGTGGGGGGGCTTGCCTGGGATTCTCTCTCTCTCCCTCTCTCTCTGCCCCTCCTTGCTCTCTCTCACTCTTGAAAATAAATAAATAAAATTAAAAAAAATTAAACTGCTGTTAAGTTAGTTTAACTTTAAAAGTTAAACAAAATAAAATAAATTTCACATCCTTTAATTTAACTAGTTCCCTTCTGGGAAGCAACGGTATAGCAATCATTAAAAGTGTGGACAAATAATTTTGTCAAAAGATATTGATCAAAGTATTATTTAGTAGGTAAACAAAGAAACAAACAAACAAAACCCACCTGACTGTTGGGTGATAATTTGCAGCTTGAGAATTTAAACATTAATGAAACTTGAATTATTATGCTTATGAAGAATTTATAGTGATGTGGGCAAAATTCTTAAAACATTTAATTAAAATGCTAGATAAACAATTTGTGTGTGTATCTATCTATCTATCTATGGATATATATAAAATTAAGTTTACAAAGGTAAATATAGAAAGAATAAGAAATAAGCATACCAAAATGCTAACAATTATTTTATGGGCGATTTTCTTGTTCTATCTAATATGTATACATGCTTACATTCATTTATTTGATAACTAGTAAAGGAATAAACAATTATCTAAGCAAATTATTTTTAACTGGTTTAGGGAATTATCTTCTGTCTGTAAGCCATTTTTTAAATATTTTTTTGAAATTTTTTGGAATTTTTCTTTTTGAAATTAAAAAAAAGTTGATCATAAAAGTTAAAGAATAAGCTAAAGAAAAATATAGCTATCTTATAAAGAATTTCATAAAGCTTTCAGATCCCTGGAGATTTCTTAGAATGTTTAAGAATCATTATTATTAAGTGCTTTCTATTTATTAAGAGTGAAATTTATAGAACCAGTCATATCATGATTATATTGAAAAAAATACAACAGAGCCGATCTACCATAATCAGTAGAAAATACTCGGTCTATTTTGAAATTAGAATTCAAGAAGTAAAAAAACAAACAAAATGAAACAATGAACAAACAAAACAGAGTATCTTGACTTTATTGACTCGGTTTTACCTCTAATTCTGCCTGCTTCACGTAATGGAGCTGATAGTATGGAAAAGAAAGGTATGGTATATCCTAGTAAGAGATCTCTTGGAAAAAAATCCTACAAACTCCTGCTTTTATTATTTTATTTTTGTATCTCTCTATCTGAACTCTGCAATACAGCATTTTGTCACTTAATTATATTCTGTCTCAATTTATTTTTAGAGAAGCAATGTTATGCATGAATGAGAGCATGAATCTATGAATCAGATCTGGATTTGAATTCAAGGCCTGGAATATTCTCCCTGTATAAACCTCAGTTGCTCATTTAGAAAGTGATTGTTTTATTACTTACTTCAAATTCCTCTTGCTGATTAAAAATTGTAAGGCAGGCAAGCACTATGATTGTATCCAGTTCATGTTTGGTCAATAATCATGTTTCAATTCTCCCTTCCACGTCTGTTTGTATTTATCTGGTGTTTTGAAGAAACTCTTTTTGAAATGTGATGCCAGTGACTAATTAACTTTATAACCAGTATGTTTTCTTTGAGAATGGCTGGGGTAATATTTATCCAGTTAAGTAATTAGAATATAGTTTATAGGTGTTCAAACTAACTACAAATTCTCCTTTTAGTCTTTACCAAATGTCTTAGGTTTTTCAAATTATTGTTTTAACAAAGTCACTGTGAAAAATGTCTAGCACCTCTGTTCTCCCATCTGGAATCCAGAGACACTCAAAGGTTACAATTTAATGGCATTGTAACAAAAGATAGCTTTGCCATTTTCATTAGGTCTGTCTTCCTGATGACCCCAGTCTTTCTGGACAGTGTGAAAACATATTAACACACATCAGCCAGATATTTTTCTCTTCTTTGCCTATTTGATTTTCACATCAGAAAAGGCCAATTTTGGACCCGACATAACTTGGGTGGGTTTTCTAATTCAGTAAGCTTTTTTTCATTCCTTTATTCCTATTTTTTTTCGCAAGGAACTGCACTATTACAATTGTTACTATTTTCTCTTTGATTCTAATTGCAGCGTGGGGCCAACATTCAGTATGAGGGAATCCCTGCCTGCAGACATCAGCATAGTAAGCTTCATGACTGAACTAAGAATTGGGTGTACAGGGAAACATATTCCAGACATACTTTTATAGACTCTTCAGCCTCACACTGTGCGGCTACCACATTTATATTTTATGCATATAGATATATATTGTTTAATAATTTATAAAGCTGGATACAGTTGCTACAAGGCGATGTGATGTTCTCATTTGATCTACTTTGGTAGAATCACTTTCCGTCAGGAAATTTACTGCAATGATGTGCATAGTAAATATTTAATAGCATTAGAGGCAGCAGAGTCTATTTTTCTTTGAAGAGTGCTTAATTATGTCAATTTCCCATGATGAGATGCTAAAGCCAGTATTATTTGAATTTGGAGTACTGGGTGGAGGTGGAGACATACTTGTGTGAGGCTCCCCTCCCGTAAGAAGTCGATGTATGTGAGTTTAACAAGGCAATACAGCAGAACCTCAATCTCATTAATTTAGGCCACACTAATTAAATATTTGTGATACTATAGCTGTGCTTGAACTGTCAGTGAAGGGTTGGCTAACCTACACAGAAATATAAACAACAAAGGGGAAATGAGTTGAAACTATTTTTACCATGTCCTCTCTATTCATGTACATATGAGATGGAATCATATGTTGATATTTGGCATTCAAAATTTTTTAATGTTTATTTTTGAGAGGGGGAGGGTCAGAGAGAGGCAAATCTGAAGCAGGCTCCAGGCTCTGAGCTGTCAGCACAGATCCCGACGCAGGGCTCGAACCCACAAACCATGAGATCATGACCTGAGCCGAAGTCGGATGCTTAACTGACTGAGCCACCCAGGCGCCCCAATATTTGGCAGTTTTGAGCTTAAAAAAGGGAAATTTCATATGGGTCAATTTAGAAGCTTTAATCCTCTCAGTACAAAAACTCTGATGATAGACAAAACATCATTTCCATTCATTCCAGTTGCTGACAAACCATGCTACATTTTTCTTGCATCATCAGTAAAACGTCCTAAGCCAAGACCTTAACTGATGGAAAAGTTGATAGGATAAGCAACCAAGTTCCATTTGGCTTTCCAAGTAACTGCATGCATTTGGCCTCAAGAGTGAGTTATAACTTGTAACTCTTAGTAAAGTCAGAACATATGGCCTCACCATGAAGAATAAACTATAACATGGCTCTCTGTGCATGATCACAGCTTTGACTCAAGTATCTCATTGCAGTGTTATTTTTACATCCTCCAAAAAAAAAAAAATAGACTTTTTAAAGTTTGTATTTTCTTCTGGATAAATAAACACTATTAGATTTTTGGGATAAATTTCCTTTGGAGAAGTTTACAGAAATGTAGTAATGATTAATCTAGAAAACAGGGGTGCCTGGTTGGCTCAGTTGGTTAAGTAGCCGACTTTGGCTCATGGTTCATGAGTTCAAGCCCCGTGTCGGGCTCTGCACTGACAACTCAGAGCCTGGAGGCTGCTTCAGATTCTGTGTCTCCCTCTTTCTCTGCCCCTCCCCTACTCACACTCTGTCCCGCTCTCTCTCTCAAAAAATAAATAAACATAATTTTTTTTAATCTAGAAAACAAAATGCATGAACTTATTATAAAAGCACTTTACTGTTGAATGCCATTTTATTTTTTATAATAATAATTTGATAAAGTATTTTGACAGAGTTATATGGTTTCATTTGCAGATTATATGATGTGTACTAGTTAGAAGTTTCTTGAAATAGAAGGGATAGATAATATCAAATTTACCAGTCCATGTCTGAGTTGTTAATTTCTTTACTAGGTGTTGAATTCTTCTAAGACAGAGAAGATATAATACACATCTTGAGGTCTTTTAGAACATCTAGTAGACTACCAGTCATAAATCTGTGCTTTACAATACAGATGTGTTTGGCCAAATTGTATCCTTCCCTGTATATCTCAGAGACTGATACCTGGCCCGTCTGTGCATTTTCTACTCTTGATCACAAAGTTGGTGCAATGATAGATCAGTAACCCACACTCAAGCTATGGGGCTCAATTATGGGATTTTTCTACAATGTTGGCAAAAAGAATGGTCTTCTTTATTTCTGAGTATAATACAGTTCACCACCACTCACTTTTCCAAAGAATACTTGCAACCAAGCTCTGCATCCCTCACCAGGAAAGTCTCCCTGAGATGAAAACTAAAAGAAAATCAAAGCCTGATAACATTACTTAAATATCAGAATCTGGCTCTCACTAAAAGTCATTTCTAAAGTCTATAGTCTATATTTATAGCTTAAGATAGTTTGTTTAGTTGTTAATGGCAGCAAAGAAAACATCTGAAAAATATCAAGTGTTTTCCAAACTTAAGTTTCTTGAGCTTAGGTGTTGTTCAGACAACATGATTCTATCTTACCCCAACTCATAGTTCTGGGTAATTAAGGCTTAGTAGTCATATCAGACATGCATCCATGTATTTAACTTCTACAAATCCAATTATTGGCACATAGACATACATACACCCATAGACACATGCTTATGCACATACACATTTTATAAATAAAATATAAAATTTTCAGGTGATTCTGCCTGCCCAGAATGAACTTGAGATGGCAGTTATAATATTCTCTTCCCCCAGATGATTTTAGTATGTGTATTCCTCTCAAACTAGAAGTGTTTTATGTTGATGGTTATAAATTTAAATAAGTATTTTTCATATAATAGACTTTAACTCTTGGGAAGTTATAATTTTAACACTACCCCTTGGGTCATTAAAACATTGTTTATCATAGTGAATGAACTGGAGACATACATAAAGGGCCTCTGCTTTGCAAATTACAATACCCTTAGTGTGGAATACTATGCATCTTTTAAAAATGAGAAATATATTGAAAAAATTGGCGAATGATACATTACGACTACATGTTAGTTTAAATTCTACTTGTTAGTTTAAATTTGTGTGATCTCATTAAAATATATGTGTACACACATATGTATACACACACACACATACAAACACACACATATCTACGCATTCTCAAAATGTTTACCACTACAGACACATACATGCATACACACAGGCCCAGGATGTGCCATACAAATACACTGATACTCATCAGCCCTGGGAGATTAATTGTTTGAAAAAGTTTTTAAAAGCTACTGGAATCTGCTATAGTACTCCCTCAATGTAACATTTAGTTACAAGAGGGGAAGGATGTAACAGACATGACTCTGTGATTCAAAATCCAATGACCATCAATTAATAATGTTCACAACAAACTGGCTTCTCGTTTGGTAATTATGTCATTTTCTCCTGTGTGTAACTCTTTCAGCTTTCATTACATCAACAGTAATCAAAACCCATGCCATAGCAAACTGTGGGCAGTACAGAGAGGACAGGACACGTAAGTTCAAAGCCTGTCCCTTTTCTCTCCTTGTTTAGATATATCTCTCGGATTTTTCTTGGCCTTCAATCTTTATCACGATCCCAGTTCAATGCAGACCCTTCATAATGCTATTCTATCCCTGGGCCTGGCTGTAATCTTACAATTATATTTGGCTCTGTTTTGATTGCTGCAGCCATCCTAATGGCTAGGCCATCTTGTTCATTCTTTCAAATGTGTATACCCCAAGATTCCTACCTTTAAGATTTTAAAACAGCATATAGGCCTATACAACAAATAATTTGTTTCAGAAAAAAAAAAAAAAAACTAACTTCTGGCACGAAGAAATGATACTATGGAACTATTTATTCTATCCATGCAAAAGGTTTTAAGTACTTCCAAGAAATCTAAAATTGGCCTCCTCCTATAAAAGATAAACAACTCTACTAGCATCTATGTTTAAAAGCACTCATAAATCTGGTCACCATCTGGTCCCTCTTCAGTAAAATACCTAATGATTCAGCTGCTACCTGAACATTTCTATTTAGAAAGATGTCCCCCACACATCTCCAACTCAAATGCTAAACTGAACTCCTGCTTCTTCTTATTTTAAATCAGCTCCAATCCTTTCTTGTATTAAGTATCTCCATTAATGATGTACCATTTATTCTAGCATCCAACTTTGAAACTGGGAGGCAGAGTCTCTCCAGACATCTTCTTCCCTCATGCCTCGTATTATGTTAATTGCTACTCATTCATTCTCCCCGACGCATTTCATGTCAATCTTTTACTTCAGCTCAGAAATGCATCATCTTTCAGCTACATCTTTGTCCATTTTTCAGTTCCCTGCATTTACTCTCCTCATGGTCACCAAGTAGTCTTCCTAAAATATAAGTCAGTCTATATTCTTGCCATCTTAAAATCATCCAGTGGCTTGACAATTCCAAGTAGTCTGGAATTTTTATATTGTGCATACGGTAAGTCAAAGACAAAAAGAGCAAACACTCTCAGACTATGTCTATTTACTTATAAATTATATATTTCTGTATCACATAAAATGTGCACATCAGAAATCACACACATAAAATAAATACAAGATAAAAATAAATGTAAATAGATATTCCTTATTCTGCTTTAGTTATTATCTCAGTGAATTGTCTTCAGCACCTCTGTGGCTGGCTCACTCCACTTTGGACTCCTCCACTGTTTTAGTAGATAATGAATGCCATGAGGAATTCATTCCTTTGTGTCATTTTATATCTCATTTTTCCTTCTACCATGAACATTATTGTGGTGACATGTGACTTACAGTTTGTGTGTGATAGGGTATGTGTAGAGTAAGGGTTGGATTTAAGATTAGAGATAGGATGAATCCTTTGAGGTCAAGATATAGTACTTTTTTTCTTTCTTTTGGCAATCTGAGTACCCAGCACATTGCTTACAGTGTGTTTGTTAAATAAGTTAATGAATTAACATAATTAAATACATAAGTTAATACACAAACTAATTTAGGTTGAGCTCTTTAAATGTAAAATGCAGCTGATTAAATTCACTCTCATCTGAAATGTATTTTTGTACTTTAAGTACAATGTACTCCATACAAATTGATACAGTTTTAGAAATTGGGAAGGGGAAATTTCTGCTTAAAGAGATTCATAATTACCTAATATTCTAGACACATTTACTATAAAAAAGTCCTAATTATAAAAATATATATTTTTGGGGCCCTGTTTAATCACAAACCAAAGTATTTTAGGGGCACCTGTGTGGCTCAGTCAGTTGAGTGTCCGACTCTTGGTTTTGACTCAGGTCGTGATTCCAGGGTCGTGGAATTGAACCCCACGTTGGTCTCTACGCTGCACATAGAGCCTACTTAAAATTCTCCACCCTTAAACAAAATTAAAAATAATTACAAAAATATTTGGGATGCAGGCATCATACAAGTGTGCATATGAATTTCTTTATAACTTTTTCCACTGTTTGGATTCCCGTTGTGCCCAAAGTGTTATGATTTTACTTGTGTACACTCTTAAGTTTCTGCAAAATAGATGCTGACAGAAATTATATTTTGAGAAAAATTATTACTATGTTTTCAACTGTTGAAATCTCCTGAGTTAGACTAAAGGAATTGAAAGCACGTTTTCATGGTTCACTCCAGTCTCATTTTCTACATCTTGATGCCTACTGTTTAACTATCTTTGTAGAAGATAAATAAGGGCCTTCAACCCTTTTTTAGCACTGACTCCCTTGGAAGGGAGGCTATGCAGTTTGCAAATCAACACTCACTGCACAATTTCAGAAAATGGCCCCCCGAGGCCACTTACAAATAGGTCTCAAGGTAGAGGTAAGATTTTCGCATCCTGCATTTATCATCATGCGTTTTTGAAAACTGGCTTTAGCAAACATAAAGTGTCTATTAAGCACCAAAAGGTGGTTAAACTTGGAAACAGCCACTAACATAAAGCATAGTTAAATGTTTTAATTTTTGTGAAAGCAAGCAAAAATTAAGCCCAGATGGGAACTAGTAATAACAAGTTTTCCTCTTCCTCAAAGCAGATGCCACTGCCATTGACCAGGTTTCCACAATGGAAATTCATTATCCTTAGGGTTAAGCTCAGAACTCAAGGAGACTCTGCCATTTAAAACTTCCTCACCAGTTCCCACGAGCTAAATTTGTGAGTGCACCATGCAGACTCCCTTGTGAGTGTTAGTTAAGCCTCTAAGACTTCCTGCAACTTGGAAATCACTAATAATAACGGCAATTAACAGGAGCATAGAGATTTTCCCTTCCCAAGTGCTTTACAAATATTCTCTAATCCTCCTAGCCAAAAGCAAACTTTATTCCCCTAAAGTTTACAGTAAGGTTTGGCGTTTGTTTGAAGATCACTTTTCTCATTGGACCTCAAGTGGACTTAATAGTCACTATATGAAAGAGACAAAAAAGGCAAGAACAAGGCAAATTATATCCAATGAAATGAGAGTGTGTTATTGAGAAGACAGTAAATGAAAGGCATTGATCTAGACATAGCCGATCGATACAAAGATGAATATGATCAGGACCAAGAAGGAAGGCTTTGTTGAATTGCAATTTGTGTACTTACAATCAGATAATGGAAGTAAAGGATATTATGAGAATTTATAGGTTGGAGACATTCAGGTATGGAAAGGCAAAATGGAGAAGCTGGTACTTGAAAAAGATTCGGAAGGGTGGGTAAACAGAATTGGAAGAACAGAAGGCAGACTGGAGCCCAGCAGGGAAGAGGATTCAGGAAAGCAGGTCCTAGAAAGTAGTACACGGAGCTGTTTGGCTGTGGGTGTAAAAGTGCTTGGGGTGTGAAGGGGAGGTGACACTGGCAAAGTAGTGTCTTACTAAATTACAGTAGGTTTTCTATTCTAGCCAGAGGAGGTAGGACACAATTCAGTAGGTGGTGAGAGTCCTTGAAAGTGTTTTAGCAGAGGCGTGACATGATCAGATTTCTGCATTGCTAACAGCATTCTGCTAAAAGCAGAATTTTACAGCTGTGTTGAGAAATGTTGAGGCTTCATGTTAATGTAAAATGTGTCCTTCCCAAGGGTTATCAAAAAAATCCTGACTGAGGTGTAATACAAACGTATCCCATTCTGTCCCAGAGCCGTGATGAAGGCCCATTAAGGGGTTTCATTCAAGACCCTCTGTCTATAATGAGGGAGATGGTGTGGCTTACTCTATCTGGAAGCTTTTTCAATGACTGATGTTGCTGAGGCATCTAATTTAAACTTAGTTGGATTTATCTGGCCTAAGGGAGTTACTGAAATATTTTAACTGACAAGGTGGGGATTAACTATTAAAGAGTGATAGAAAAATCAGTCAGGTGTCTTGCCTGAGAGGCAGCCAGGGCTGCAAGCTGGTGAGGGGAGAAGCATCAGTGATGGCTCTCAGAATACATTCCCTAGAACTTCTATTCCTTCCTTTGGCCTAAACAGGAAGGTCATAGATCTGATAGAGTCACTACAGCAGGCGATGCTCTGTGCTTTAACAAGCCTGATCTCAAGACCTCTTCCCAAAGCCCACTTCCTGGGATGTAGGCACCAGATTATTGGACTAAAATTGCCAAGCCTCAGCAAGGCCTGCTCCACCTTGAGATCAGTGAATATCTCAGATTCTGCTGGGAAATTTCTGAAGGACCCCATTTATTCATTAGCCTCCTGTGGTTAACATGCTTGGCTGATTCAAATCTCCTCTTTAACTCCTCACTTCTGCTATTTATTCTAATCTTCTTAGCTTTTCTGTCCAAGAGCTCCATAACTATTCTAATTGTGATATTTTTCTAATTAGTCTTCTGTTTTCAATAAGGAAACCCTACTTCCCAGATCCTGTCCTCCCCAAACGAGAGAGATTTTTATTCAGTATGTCCGGGGTTGGTCCAGGAATACATATTTTTGGCCAATACTTTACTTGACCCTGTTGCAGCCATTCACTGGTTCATTCCAGAACCACTGCCCTGGACCATAAATTACATAGGGATCTATATGTTCTAGTGCCTAACAAAGAACTTACAAAGAAGGGTCTCAATATGTATTTACTGGTGGAATGAATGAAT
The DNA here is from genome assembly GCF_028018385.1 of Neofelis nebulosa. Taxonomy (NCBI): domain Eukaryota; kingdom Metazoa; phylum Chordata; class Mammalia; order Carnivora; family Felidae; genus Neofelis; species Neofelis nebulosa. Next base: position 94,800,736 of record NC_080791.1, read on the forward strand.
GAATGAATGAAATGAATATTGGAATGAACACATAGGCTGCAGAGCTCTCTCTCTCTTCCCCACCCCAATCTTATAAATTAAAGATCCTGGCCTGAGACTAATTGAAATTTCAGACATGTCTGTGTGTATTTGGTAAAATGCATAGATTGACATCGAGGATTTGGTTTTCTTAGGACACTTTTGTCAGTGTGACAAGAAAATGACTATCAATTCTTGCCAAGAAAGGAGAAACAACGAAGGGCAGAGCATGATGGTGCCCAGGCCTGTGGTCGGAAGGGCCTCAGAGAGCTGTTGAGGTGCTTTTTGCCTGATGGACACAAGCAAAAAGTGAGGGGGAGGAAAAAACAAAATTGTCTTCCTGCACAAGTTAGTAGGACTTCACCAGAGAAAGAAGCGAAAGGAGGGCTGTTTCGACTCCATACAATAAGGGTTTGAAACACTGGAAGTTACTAACCTTGAAATTTGCATAAACAAGGCAAAAAATGACAGAAATAGCAGTGGCAGCAATCACATATTAAATGGCCAAGAAAAGTTACAAAATGATAGCAGAGAAGGATAAAATCATGTCACATAATCCCAGAGAATCCTTAAGCCATCAATTCACTGGGGATTTTGTGATGGACCTGAGTTAATCAGGTGGGGGCCACAACAGTGTACAATGATTTACGTGTGTGAGTACAGAACATTATTAACACTCATAGCTGATGTGGCTTGGGGATATCTGGATTTTGTGTAAGTCATTGGGGGCACAGCACTCCCCCCCATCTTTATTGATCTCCAGCGATTGTCGTTTCAATCTCCACTCAGTTTAGTCTGGGTAGTGGATGTGCAAAAATCCCTGAGTAGTTTCTGTAAACTTACTAAAATCCTCATAAATATTCCCAAAGTCCTCAAAATTTAGGGAGAAGCTGCAGCTGTATGTTAGGCTCCCCAAAATAATCTTTGGGAATGACTAACATATCCCACAGTGAATCTGTTAAAGTTTGTTCTTATGGCGTAAACAGTTCCGTGTAAACCATAATGTTTAGCTAACCTCTTAGGTAGAAATCTAAATCATCAAAGTGTAAAGTTTTGAAGCACAAGTCCAGAGGGAGTTATACTGATCAGTATCCTGTTGTAGTCTGTACAGTTACTTAACCGTAACAAGTTTGATTTGACTGCCTCTTCTTTACCACACACCCAACACCTAAAGCTGGAAAGATGTGATCAACAGCAGTTGATTAGTCATACATACCCTTGTGGTTTCAGATATCAAGGCCACATATAATACTGAATCTTTATTTCTGGCCTTACACCATATAGTCAACACCAACTGAATATCTACCCTGTAGCCAAGCCTAGTATAAGTATTTCATCTCTGCATTTTGTCTCTACAACACCCCTACGCATGTAGGAAAATACCAGGGATTTCCTCTTTTTAAAAAAATAGATGTGGAAAGTAAGCAAATACCAGGGATTTACACATGTGGAAATGGGGCTTAAGTTCCCATAGTAAGAGGTAGGGCTAGAACTTAAAGCTCTTCTAATACCATGTGTGTTGCCTTCCATTAATGTCAGTAGGTGGCACCAAGTTGGTTTGGACTTTTAAATACAAATTCAGTTGTGGCATCTTTGAATTTTAGAGCTGTAATGGGTCTCAGAGATCTCAGTGCACCACAGGAAAATTAATGACATGGTTCTTTTGAAGTAGAAAAATAGGACAAAATATAGCATAAAGCAATTGTGGGTCACAATTGAACTAATGCTAATTACACACAGCATTCTTTTAAGGATCAGGGAGCTTATTGTTATTTAAATTGAGTAGTGGTGTTATTGCCAACATGAAAATGATATCTGCTATTAGAAAGATGTCCTACAATTAAAATGCTCTTCCCTGACGTACTGTGTTACAAAAGTCAAGCATTGCTGACTTCACCAATCTGTGGATATCAATGCCTTCACGTTAATGTAAAGAGCCTGTGTTGAACTACTCTTATCTTGCTTCCTTAGTCATCTGTAAAAACAGTCCTCCCAACTATTCACGCTTTTACTCAGGGGATGTCTGAAATATTTCTCATGGACAAATCAGAATTGTCCAGATAGTTCACTGAGCACTCTTTCCCACTATTTATTCTTGAGTTTCACCATATCCACCTGCCACATTTCTCAGATATGCCTCGGTCCTATCTCTCTAGGACCACCTCACTTCTGTCCCATCACAGAGTACAACAGCACAAGGGTGACTCTGTTAGTCCATGATGTCCCCTGGCCACCACGTGGTGGTGTGTGGTCATAGAGGAAGAAACCTCTTTTGTTTTTGTTTTTTTTCAGATTTTACTCTTGTAGAATGATTTGAGTGGTGCTAATTCTTTAACTTTGCCATAAAGCAGAGCTTGTAACTATTACATTTATTTTGTTTCTTCTTGAGAGGGCATATGCTTTTTCTTTTTCATTTTATAGTCAAAAGTAAAAAAGAAAGGATCTTTCTAAATTCAGGTTTCTGCCATTCTTTTTATAGGATCTCTTAACTCTACTTTGTGTTTAGTGTTTATTTATGAGAGAGTGCAAGCAGGGAAGGGGCAGAGAGAGGGGACAGGGGATCCAAAGCAGGCTCTGTGCTGACAGGCTACAGAAGCCAGCCCAACGTGGGGCTTGAACTCACAAACTGTGAGATCATGACCTGAACTGAAGTCAGATGCTCATCCGAATAAGCCACCCAGCTGCCCCACTCTGCTATCTTTTTGTAACTGAGGTATAATTATACAGAGAGTAAAATCCCCCTTTTGGTGCATAGTTCTGTGAGTTCTGAAAAGTACATATAGTTATGAACACATGATCACAATCAAGATATAGAACAATCCCATCATCTCCAAACATTCCTTTGTGCCCATTCACTCCACCTTCTGTCTCTGTCAGCTATTCATCTGTGTGTCTCCCTTTATTTGGGCTTCTTGAGAATGTCCTATAAATAAGCAACCTGGCCCATTCATTTTTATTTATGACTAGGATGGACCAGGACTCCATTCTCCCGGGATTATTTCAGTTTATGCATAATTATCAATAGCACCCCATTTCATTCTCAAAAGTGTCCTAGTCTGGATAATAAATTAAAAGATTCTCTACTTATAGTAACAACACACACACACAAACACACACATATACACACACACCCGTTTCTAGAGAGGACTGGTTTAAGGCTGCATGTGGAAAAAAAAAATCTCCACTCACCCAGGAAAACAAAGGAAACACAAACACAACTTACCAAGTTTAGATCTTTAAATTTTGAATACAGTTATTTTTCCCAAATGGACATTCATGTGCATGACCCACTGGCCTTGGAATATTCAAAATTTTACATGGAATAAAAATAAGATGAACTGTGATTTACATAGAAGTCCCATTGGTTTGGCTGCATTTTTTTTTCTTACTGTAAAAAAACACATAAATGCATCCCAACTTGTAAGTTAAAAACTGCTTTAGGGACACCTGGATGGCTCAGTCGGTTAAGCGTCCGACTTCAGCTCAGGTCATGATCTCACGGTTTCTAAGTTCCAGCCCTGCATCTGGCTCTGTGCTGACAGCTTAGAGCCTGGAGCCTCCTTCAGATTCTGTGTCTCCCTCTCTCTTTGCCCCTCCCCTGCTCAGGCTCTGTCTCTCTCTCTCTCAAAAAAAATAAAAAGATTAAAATAAAAAAATAAAAATAAAAATTGCTTTACTATGCTAATGGTCCCAGTGTTTATTTAATTAATTATTAATATATAAAAAAACATGTCACCAGAAGTGTCTCTATCCAGACAGGTCAAGTATTTTTGGACTGTGACAGAGATGATCCCAGAATCAAAATGGGCATGGAGGGGACTGGCCTTTCTCATACCTGTGATGCATTCTAATTTGAAACATTTGTGTGCCATTGCTGGAAAGAAGGCAAACTTTTTTTTTTTTTTAACATTTTCTTTAATGTTTATCTTTTTTTTTTTTTTAATTTTTTCTCAACGTTTTTTATTTATTTTTGGGACAGAGAGAGACAGAGCATGAACGGGGAAGGGGCAGAGAGAGAGGGAGACACAGAATTGGAAACAGGCTCCAGGCTCTGAGCCATCAGCCCAGAGCCTGACGCGGGCTCGAACTCACGGACCGCGAGATCGTGACCTGGCTGAAGTCGGACGCTTAACCGACTGCGCCACCCAGGCGCCCCTAATGTTTATCTGAGAGAGAGAGAGAGAGAGAGAGAGAGAGAGAGAGAGAGAGAGAGAGAATGAGCAGGGGAGGGGCAGAGAGAGAGGGAGACACAGAATCTGAAACAGACTCCATGCTGTCAGCATAGAGCCCAACGTGGGGCTCAAACCCACGGACTGTGAGATCATGACCAGAGCCGAAGTCGGGCGCTCAACCAACTGAGCCACCCAAGTACCGCAAGAAGGCAAACTTTTCATGAAATCCAACCTGCATTTGAATTTTAAATCTGTGAGGTCCTTTCTCAGCTTATGTTTCCTGATCTGTCAAATAGGGATAATAACTAAAAGAATTGTTAGAATTAAATGAGATAACGCATTAATGGCAGTGTCTAGCACATACTAGGAGTTGAGGGGAAAAAAAGGGTAGTTATTATTAAATGAAACCAGAGTGTTTATTAGTAACTTTCTAGAGTTTATTAGTGCTTAGGGTAATACAGGCAGAAATGGTCCATTGAATAAGGCTTGGTGAAACACAGCAATTAAATTTTTATTTTTGTTTAATAGAAGTGAACTATTTTAAGTTTCTCCTTCCTTTGAGAAACATACAAAGCGAAGCATAAAATCACCCTGGTTGTGTACGGTGTCAGAGGCTGCCACAGCTCACCACAAGGAGCATCCCTAATACTGTCCAGGCTGGGGACAAGAACATAGCAGAGGCCCACATACTACACATCTCAGTGTTTAAATGTTATAAACCAAGCTGACAACCTGCCAAGTAAAATACATTCTAGCTTCCTGCATTATCAAGTACATTCATAAAAACATGGAAAGGTAGGTTTGAATTTAGACTTCTGGAATTCCTCAGAGTTTCATGCTAGAAACACATGGGAAGACCTAGGCCCAGGCCCTCATCCCTCTACCATGGCCTCCCCCTTTCCAGCCAGCCCAAGCTTCATCCTGCACTAGAAGAGGCATCATGCACACCCATTTCTGCCCATGCAAGTTTTGTCCAAATGCCTCACAAATGGCCAGTACTTGGCTATGCCTGACACCTAAGGATGTGTATATGGGACCTTTGGAAGGTGAACCCAGAGAAGAGCAACCAAGCTGCACCTGGAAATAATTACAAGGATTTGTTTCCAGAGAACTCCGACTTCCCAGGCACCCGTGGATCTTGGCCCTGTAGTCTCATTTCCCAGAGGGGGTGGTGCAACTGGAGGAAATCCTGAGACTATCTGTCTAAAAGGCCTGGCCAGGAGCACTTGGGTGGCTCAGGTGGTTAAGCCTCTGACTCTTGGTTTTGGCTCAGGTCATATCTCACAATTCTTGAGTTCAAGACCCATGTTGGGCTCTCTGCTGACAGAGCGGAGCCTCCTTGGGATTCTCTTTCCCTCTCTCTCTACCCCTCCACGCCCCTCCCCCCCCCCCCCCCCCAGCTCATTCTCTCTGTCTCAAAAATAAATAAACAAACATTTAAAAAATAAGAAGAAGAATAAAAGGCCTGGCCCAGAGCAGGAGACTCCCTTGCTCAGGGATTAAATGCAGTACTCATCTTTTTTCTTCCTGTGTGATTCCATATCAAAGACCCCTTAGGACTTAGGTCCAGCTATTTAAGGAATGCGGCAAGGGGTAAAGCATGCCATTTCTAGGTCTGGTCCTTAAAGATTTCCATGAAATCCTCCCACTGTCTGTCTTCATTCATCAGCTGATCAGATGCAGAGGACCAGCAGAACATTCTGGCAGTCTAAGGAATGGCCTACTCATGAGAAGGAGCCTGAGTCTCTAAGTATCAGCATAAAGAAAATGCCTCCCCATCTTTAATAAAGAGTTTTTGTGTTGAGCCATTGTGACTGTGTGTGTGTATGTGTCTGCGTTAGTAGCTAGCATACTCTGCCCAACATACCCACTATCCTTGAGATTTTTTCTGGATGTATTTCTTATGTAAATGCTCCGATACACTTCTAATTCTGTATCCCTTCAATAAATACACAAAAGGACTTTCAGCATGTGAATAGATACATGAATGAATAAACAGGGGAACACAAAGTGAATTAATTAACAATTAAGTATCCAGATGCTTCCCCTGATAGGCTAATGCCAAATTCAAACACATATTGCTCAAACTAAAAAATTGAGCCATTTAGCCTTTGCCTCAAACATTTCTTCCTATGTCTTTCCTATTTTCAGATTCATAGTTGACCATCATGCTACAAACAGTAATACGAATACAACCCCTACTTTTCAGGTAACTGTCCTGATTACTTGTTTGAATATGTCCCCTTCTCTTTATCCACATGATTGAGAAGGGACCAGCCATGATTTTCCAGCATGACTGACTCTGATATAATTTCTGGACAACAGGGAGACAATAGACACTCTAGATTGGATCAAGCAAAAGTCTTCCCTGAAAATTTAAAACTGAAGGAATATGAGAGTCTCAGTCTGGCTGAGTGGTGAAATCATAAACCTAGCCATGTTTGATGGCAGTTATACCCCACCAGGTACACTGGGAAACCTGGTAAGAAAGAGAAATGAAAACAACAACAGATGTACAAAGAGAAGCAGAGATCAAAGATCCAGGAGAGGATTTCCTCGGGTCCCTGTCATGTTACAGTCCTTGGCTTCTATCTCTTTCTGGTGTCCATTGTTATCCCTGCCCTGTAGGTCCATGAAAACAATTTATTACTTTTATAGAAAAGAGCTCTTTTGAATAACTTAAATACATACAGTTTGTGTTACCAGCAATCATTATAGACCTAAAACCAGGCAAAATTATGAGGCACCTGAAGGGACAATACCCCAAATTCCTGACTCCTTTATTTTCTATAGCCATCTTGACCACCAACTTTCATGTCACCTTGAAATTATTCAAAGCACTAAGCTCCTTTTGTCAAACACAAAAAAGGCAAGCTCCCCATCTTTGAAGTGATACTGCCTTTACCATTAGAAAAAAAAATTGCATCTATTAAAGACTTTTTTTTTCCCAACATAGCAACACAATAAAAGAGTAAGTGTCTTTGTAGTGAAAAATAATATAGAAAGATAATTAAATCTCAGGGGCATTTTTTTTTGGTCTAATGCAGTTTTGCTCAGAAGGAAAAAATAAGCATCAAGGCAGCCCCCAAAGACACACCAACGCGCCATTGTCACTGACATGAAGTTGAGGAATGAAAATTCTGTGCTTGATTTGTTCTTTCTTTTCAAGAAAAAGAGGCTTAATATTCATTGAGGAGGGAGAGTAGGAAAAAAAAAAACACCTCACTGTTATTTTCAAGGGGTTGAAATGCTTGTTCTCACCATCAAAGGTGTTCATTTTTGCAGAGATGGTTGCTAAGAAGCTGGCCAACTTGACTTAATATTTTTGAATGTTTATAAAATTGAAGAGTGGCACCATTGGCAAAGGCCCTTATTGGCAGGATGGAGCCAATTAGTCGGGGCTGTGAGAGTGACTGCACACAGCTGATTTCACTGAGGGGGCAAATGCATGATGATGTATGCTGCTGGAGCCTTCTAAACAGCTGGTATTTGGGTCTCAGATAAAGGAATGACATACTCTTCCTATTTTAGGGCATTCTGAGTGTCCAACTTTGGGCTTTTGAAAATACATAAATAAAGGGAGCATTCTCAGGCGATTCTAGTATATTCCCTACTTTTTCTTGGATAAAATAAAAGACAGAATCAGCTCTCCTTGAGGCTAGAGATTGAGTGGCCTGGCCCTGTGTCCCCATTTCATTCACCACAACTGTGCAGTTCAACCTAAATTGTCCTTTTAATTTTCTTCTTCTCATATATTCCTATGCATCATTTTCTAAAGACAATGCTCACCATCTACACTTATAGGGATAATAACTTTTAAAAAGCAGAGCAAAATTGTCTAAGGCAAACGATCCAATGAATAAGGAAAACGAAACAGAAACTTTCCACGATATGCAAAGAGAAGTTCACTGATTCCCCCTCATTGTCTTTTTTGATTCTCTCTCTTACTACTTTTCATCCATATCCCCTAATCTTCATTAGAAAAAAAAAAAACATGTGTGATCATGGAATGTATGATTAGTGAGTATTATTACTTGGGTTCTCTGCAAAACAGACTCTGAAGAGCCATATATATATATATATATATATATATATATATATATATATATAATTTTTTTTTCTGAGAGTGAAAACAGGGGAGGGGCAGAGACAGGGGACAGAGGATCTGAAGTGGGCTCTGTGAGCATAGGGCTTGAACTCAAACTATGAGATCATAACCTGAGCCAAAGTCAGATGCTCAACTAATTGAGCCACCCACGTGCCCCCCTGGACTCTGAGAGGTTTAAAATGTAGGAAGTTCTTTCAGGAGTGGGCTTGGGAAAATCTGCAGAAGGGAGGAAGCAGAGTTTGACAGAAGAACTTGGGCTGCCATGCAGCCTCAGTGGCAGCTGTAGGTCACTCTATGGGGAGCTCTGAAGCATGAATGACGCTTCAGAGTTGTTCTCAGTGGAGCGATGGTGTCAGGCTTTTATACTCCCATGTAAAGCAGTCATGGATATTGGCATCCCAGGAAGGGGCACAGAGGATCAAGCAGGGTGGGGTCTCTTCAGTAGAGGCAATCTCTGAAACGGGCCAGTAGTCAAAGTTCTCTTCTCACTGCATTCTTAGCAGCTGGGAGAAAAAGATCATCATTCCTGACGCGAAGTCCAGGCAGGACAGCACAACATCCTTTATATTAATTGGAATAATCATTTTTCATTACCTAGCAATGGACTGCATGAGCAGTATAGGTAGCTATCAGTCTATTATTTACTTGTAACATAGTCTATGTCCAACACTGCAAGAGATACAGTGGAGCGAAAACCTAACTGGTACAGGATATTTTGTTTGAGACTTAAATTTACTCATGTGGCACTACCAAAGTACAAGGCATGAAGCTACAAAGTGATGGCTGAAGGGAAAGAAACTTGGAACCACAGGCTCGGGGAGAAGATGGTGACGAATATTAATGAAATCAACAGGAATGAGAGCTTGGCTATGGTTGCATCTTTGAAAGCAGAATTATGTTCAAACATGCAGGTGGGAATAGGGCTGTTGGTGCCAAAAGAGAGAAGACTGTGCACACCATGGATGAAGGAGGCAGAGGATATGCTAATCAACAGGGAGACAGCAAGGATGTTTTGCACTAGAAGGAGGCAGATTTGAAAAGATAAAAAGGTATCACATGACAGATTGCCTTGAGTGCCAGGTTGAAGAGACTGGACATCATTCAAAAAAAAAAAAAAAAGCAGAACTATTATCTCATTATGGATGTCAGACTTTTAAAAATTAAACTCACAGAGGGATATGGAATAAATAAGTGCAGAAGATGAGAATGCAAATCACCTATATTCTAATTGATAGAGACAAATAATAAACTTAAATGGAAAAACAACAAAAAACATAATTATATGAATATAATAATTTCAGAAAACTGTATGTTTTAGAAAGAAAATGTACAGGGTAATTTTATGGGTACTTCCTGGGTCAGAGGTAGTAGATAGGGTTATTTGGAGCCTGAACAAATAGTGGTATTGTAAATAATAGGAAATATGTCTAGTGTCTTATTTATTTATTTATTTATTTATTTATTTATTTATTAAATCTTTCTTTTTGAGAGAGAGAGAGACAGAATGTGAGCAGGAGAGAGAGAAAGAGACACAGAATCTGAAGCAGGCTCTGAGATGTCAGCACAGAGCCCCACGTGGGGCTGGAACTCACAAACTGCAAGATCATGACCTGAGCCAAAGTCAGAAGCTTAACCAACTGAGACACCTAGGAGCCCTATTTAATTTTTTTTTTAATAGACTATGATTTTTTTTTAAGTTTATTTATTTATTTTGAGAGAGAGAGAGTTGAAAGAGCAGGAGCAGGGGAGGGCCAGAGAGAGAGGGAGAGAGAATCCCAAGTGGGCTCTACCCTGTCAGGGCAGAGCCCTATGTGGGGCTTGACTCAGGAACCAAGAGATCATGACCTAAGCCAAAACCAAGAGTTGGATGCTTGACCAACTCAGTCACCCAGGTGCCCCTAGTGTCTTATTTTTTTAATGTGCTATTACTTACTAGCTGTGTGCTCTTGGCTAATCTGTGACTCAGTTTTCTCATCAATCTCATATGGGTCTACTGCTGTGATAAATGAGTCAATGTACAAAAGTTTCCTCAACTGGTGAACAGAGTAAGAATGCAATAAATGTTAATTCATTATTAACTATTATTCATATTGCTGAGAATGAGGGTTTCACATTTTCTCATCTTCTCTTTCCTACGCAGAAGAGCATAAAATCAAATTTACCCAGAATGTTTCCTGCAGGTAAATTTTCCCTCTTGAAATGATTCTCCATAACCTGGATGCAAGTGGACCACCCCTCACTCAATAACTACTTATTAAACGGCCACTATCTGCTAGGCATTGGCTTCCTTAAGGTGAATTTATTTCAGAAATTACTAAATGAAATTTCTTGAGTTTGTTTTGTTTCTCTGTAAACCCACACACTGGTTTATCAGCCTGCAGGAGGAGGAGGAGAAAGATAGCCTCGGGGGCTCTGTCAGTTGGGCCCAGCCCAGACATCAAAGAATATTATGAATGTGTAAAATTGCCTTTGGCAAATACTATTTACAGACCCTCCGGCACAGTTATGCTGAAATGATAAGAAATGTCACCACAGCCTGCTGCACTGAATAATAAACATTTCCTGCCTTCAATATCAACTATCCACTTATCCAGAACCTGGAATGGCTTGCAATCACAATAAAGGAAGAAGGCAATGGTTTCTATTTTCTTCTCATTAATATGCTGCAGTTCTCCCAATTAATTAAATCAGTAGTATAGCCAGGAGTAGAACCTAGTGAGATTATCTATATTATGCACGTGAAATATAGTTTATCCATTTTAATTAAATAAGTTCTAAATATAACCACTTTTAATTCTTCTATACCCTAAAACTAATTAAAAATGCAATTAGTTAACATTTCTCAGTGACATCATTAAAAAATTGTTCATACAAAAATGCAAATATCCCTATAGTATTCTGCATGTTTACTTGTATCCCTCTGAGATGCTGGTGACCAGGGGATTACAACTTTGCATGAATAAGAACCTTGGGCAAGATTTTTTTTTTTCCTCTGAAATTTCTCTCCATGTGTTATCATGTCTTCTCTTGGTCTCATCTTGGTCTGTTCCAGTCACTGGCTATGGCTTTTAAATACATTAAATATCATCTTCCTGGTTGCATTGTTTCAGATTTTATGTAGGGCTGATATGAATACCTTTATCCCTGTTCTTTTCTTCCTTACGTAGCATATATTTAAGGCCCTCTCCATGTATCAAAAGGTCTTCCATGGTTAAGAAATACTAAAAAAAGTCTAAAGCAACATCTAAGTCAATACATGTCCTTTAGTGGAGGAAATGGGACAAAAGGGAAAGGTAAAAATAAAAATAGTTGTTGACACTTATTAAGGACTCTACAGAGATTATCTTACTGTTTCCTCAAGATAACCCTATTTTTATCATTCACACATCACAGGAAAAGAAACTGAGATTCAGATCATATGATCAGTACCACCAAGCTCATGGACTTACCATGAACCAGCTGGATGATTCTTTCAATGTCGAACTGATCAGAACATGGTCACATCTAGAGATGGAGCCTTCAGAATCCCATAGGAGTTCTCTGCCATTCTTCTTCGGATCTCTATTTTTAGCCCGGTAAAATTCTGCACAATGATTAAAAAAATAATTATTTCAAGTAATGAAGTTATTTTTCTAATCAAGAAGAGCCTCATAAAAATATGGAGATGATAGCCAATCAAATATACTCTGACTGAGGGCTTAGTCAGCCAGGTTAACCTATGCGCTAGATTCTAAGGCATACACAGAAGATCTGGGCAAGGGCTATCATTTCAAGGAATTTAGGGTTTAGGAGGTGAAAAAAACATGAATATGTGAAAAGTGGGATCACTTTGTTTTTAAAGATTAGATTGAGAACAGTAGTGTTTTTTTTTTGTTTTTTTTTTGTCCCAATGCCTTTTATGACCTTGTCTCAGTAGCTGGAAATCATCACTTCCACTTTATTCTATTTATCAAAAGCAACTCACTAGATCCAAGAGAGAATATGTTCTGCTTCTTCAAATGGAGATATCAAAGAATTTGTGTACATATTTTAAAATCACCATACCTATAAATGCTAATTTATAGGTAAGTAGATCGGGAGGGATCCTTAGATGATTTTTTGGAGATCTAAAGCCATTTCATCTCATCACTCTTTGTTTTATGACACCACTTTTCTTAATGCTTATTTATTTGTGTGTGTGTGTGTGTGTGTGTGTGTGTGTGTGAGAGAGAGAGAGAGAGAGAGAGAGAGAGAGAGAGAGCATGCAAGCGAGGGGCAGAGAGAGAGAAAGAGAGTCTCAAGCAGGCTCCATGCTGTCAGCACATAGCCCAACTTGTAGCTCAAACTCCCTAACCGTGAGATCATGACCTGAGCTGAAATCAAGAGGCAGATGCTCAACCAATTGAGCCACCCAGGTGCCCCTTAGAATGCCACTTTTAATGACTCTCCTTAAACTGAGATGTTCCCTACCTCTTCATATCACTTCCTCTCTACCTTGTGATATTGTTAATTTCCTTGAATACTGACAACATCTCCTTGTTTTTTCTGGCTTACCTCCCACTGCAGTGTCTGCTATATTCATTTATTCAATAATTATATATATATATATATATATATATATATATAAAAATACATTTTTATATGTATATATATATAAATATATATATTTATATATATAAAATACATTTTTTGTCAAGAAATTTATTAACCTTTACAAATACTATTTTTCATTAATTCATAAAAATGATTTATGATTAAATCTGTAATAAAACCATAAAACATTCATCAGTGCATTCAATAAGACCAGTTTCATCCATAGAACATAACCACTTTAAAACAGCAGTTTTCATTCACACCCTGCAAGGCTGTCAAATGAAAAGTAGTCCTTATTATTGTAATCTAAGAAATCCATTTCACTTCATGTTATGTGTTAAGACTAATGGATGAATCCTCTAGGAAGATTCTACCCCTTTTCAATCCCTCTCAAACAAGTTTCACAATGGGAAAATATCTGTGAACAGAGAAATCAAATATATGTATTTAATACTATATGTACACATACAGACGCATGCATGTGTGTGTGTATATATATATATATATATTTTTTTTTTCCTGCAGCTTATAGTCTACCAGGGAGTAAGAACAATAAAATTTGTAATAGCTCACCAGCTGAACACATATTGTGGGGCAGGTGCCTGTTCTAAACCCTTCACACAGGTTTACCACTTTAATCCATCACGATGACTCTATGAGGTAGGTACTGACATTATCCCTATTTACAAAAGAGGAACCTATGAAGTTTGCTAACTTTTCCAAGCTTCAGGACTTAAGAAAGTGGAGGTGCCAAGATTTGGATTCAGTCTAATTGAGTTTTATTTGAATTCTGAGCTCAAGTTCTTAAATCAATACCATATGTTTGTATGTGACACAAATAGAAATGGGGAAAAAACAAGGCATAAGTCATTACACTTTTTTAAGTGTAGTCACAGAAAATGCTATGGGATTTCAACGAGTAGATACATCACTGGATGTCCAAGTCCTTTTCTTTTGAAATTCATTTCGATTTATCTATCATGGGTATAATTGGGTTTTTTTTGTTTTGTTTTGCTTTTTTAAAATCATGCGACACTGCTTTCCCACTGCCGTCCAGAAAACTAAGCTATCCTAATAGGATACCACTACTCATAGTAATATTTCAATCTTCCATCCAATCCCATGGAATGTCCAGTTCAACACATTCCACAGTGATATTTACCTTCTTTGAATTTTCTATTGAAAGCATTCATTTTGAAAACCATCCATTTATTCATTAATTTATTCAACACATATTTAACAGGCTTCTACTATAAACCACATATTGTCCTAGATAATAAAAATAAGCCAGTAGGGGGGAAAAGGGCAAACATTTCTATCCTTATGTAGTTTACATTACAGGGGGTGGAGGACACATATAATAAATACAAAACACAAATTATATGTTCAAGGGAATCAAGCCCAGAAGGCAATAAGGTGGAGAAGTATATGTGTGCAATTTTAAAGAAAATGGTCAGAAAAGCCTCCACTGAGAAGGCGATCTTTAAGCTATGACTTGGAGACAATGAGGCAGTAACTCAGGTGGATGTCTAGGGAAGACCATTCCAGGCAGAAGAAAGAGCCAGTGCAAGGGGCCCAACAGTGAGATGTGCCTGATGTGGTAAAGAAGTGGCAACGGGGACAGCAGAGCTGAAGACCCTGTAAAGGCCCTGAAGGGCCAGTAAAGTGATTGGCAGACCACCCCCTGGGCATCTATTCCTCCTAAGTGACATCTATAAGACAAAAATATGGAATTATTTATTGCTCTATAGATGAAATAGAGGACAGGGAGAATCATATTGATTAGGCAAATACGTGACAGACACTATGTGTGGCATCCTCTATAGATTACCTCATTTGGTTCTAGATATCTACCCATCAGCTGTGTCAGAAGGTGGAGGAGAGAGGGTAAAGGATCCCCCAAACTGACAAGGCATATTGAGACAAAGACAAATCAAGCCCCTCCATACTGTTTACAGAGATGTATTCAGAGTAACTTACTGACGGGGGGGATCGGGCAGATGAACAATCTAGGTACTACGCAACCGTACCCCGACTCAACCTGGGACCTTAACCCACAGCTTTTATAGAGTGAGAGGCAGTGTGGTGAGGTCAAAGGGTAGTTACCTAAAGTGTTGCCACCTGTGTGGCAGTCTTTGCTACTAGTTCTCTAAAGTGATCCCACCTGTACATCAGGTAGCACTACTTGTCATCTATAGTGGCGCATTCTTTAGGCCACTTTAGAGAAGATCAAAACAAGCCTTCCTACATTCTGGTCGGGACATACATTAACCTCCAAGGGGCCTAGAAATCAAAGCCTCAGGGAGGTCATGGCACAGGCATAAACAAGATGGAGGGCCAAAGATGGGGTCAGTGCTGTTAGCACTCCTACAAAGTTATCTATGTAATTATTATTATTATTATTTCTACCTGCAGAGGTAGGACTTGACAGTTTAATTCGCTGCCCAACGTTATTGAGAGTATACAGCAATACAGCATGCAAAATCAGTACTGTGATTCCAACGTTACATTCTTTTGAGCATGATATTTGATCCAAGTTTGAATAAAAATGACTTGATTTCTCTTCAGCCTTGAACACTGCAACTACCTCTTCTTAAATGATTAACCCCTGACAGTAAGACAATGTTTTTTTTAATGTTTATTTTTGAGAGAGAGAGAGAGACAGAGGACAAGCAGGGAGGTACAGAGAGAGACAGAGAGAGACAGACAGACAGACAGAATCTGAAGCAGGCTCCAGGCCCTGAGCTGTCAGCACAGAGCCCGATGCGGGGTTCGAACCCACGAACCATGATCTCATGCATCTGAACCAAGTCAGATGCTTAACCGACTGAGTCACCCAGGTGTCCCAGTTTTTAAAATCCTTGGTGCTTGTAAGCAAGGAAAAGTTTGCATTAAGAGGTGTGTTTTTTCCTTCCAACTTTTATGATGGGCTAAGGTTTACTTTTACTTGAACAGAAGGGCAGCAGAGTGGTTGAAAGCAGGGGCTGTGGAGTCAGATAAGGCTTCCTTTCTTACCACTGCTTGGCTCTGTGTGTCTTTGGACAAAGTGCTGAGATTCTCTAGGCTTCTGTTCCATGGGAGGCAAATGGGCGTATTAACATATGCCTTACAGGGTTGTGGTGAGGATTAAAGGATAGAATGAACATAGAGCACCTAACCCAGGCTCTGCAGGTAATATATGTCCAATATGCGTTAACTACCATCATTTGTAGTTGCTAACTTACTAGAGCTGCCTGTCACCCCTTACAGTCAAGCAGTATAACTTTTTAGCATTGATGGGGCCCTACCCACCTACCCCTGCCAAAGTGTGAAGGGATTTCGTCCTAATGGGATTTTAAAAGTTATTTTCACCTGTAATGTACTGCAGTGTAAACCCCAACCCACTCCCAGAAGCACTGCTTAGAATACGGCATAATTAAAATAAAAGAACAATCAACAGCAGGAATGTTAGCATAAAACCAAGGAAATTATTAAGAAACTAAACTGAACAACATCATTAAGAATCACCAGAGGCTTCTATAAATATGTAAGTAGTGTAGGAGTTGAAATAATACAGAAGGGAAACACACTATAAAAATATGTTTGTGTCTATAGCACTGCCTGCATAAGTCTCTGCAGGTTGTATAACTCAAAGCAGCTTCTTCGATGAGGACGACTAATGATGGTGAATCAAATATTAGGTAACATCATGGCCTGGATTTTAGCAGGTGCTAAGGCAGAATTTATATTTATTCCTATGGTTAAATGTAGGAGCTGAGCCATTAAACAACACTCTGCCCCAATTTTGAAAAAATAAGGACCCTATAAAAATAACCCATACTTTGTATCCAAAGTTTATACTTTTCTTGAGCATCCAGATTTGATTTATGGTGTATTAAGGGTTTCCAATTATTACTAACTGCAAGAGGAGTCATATTGGAACTATACTGGTAGGGTAAATGAGTCCAAGAACTCATCAGGGCCAAACCTCTGGTGTTGCAGTAGAGGAAGCTGGGTGAGCTTACGCAGGCACTCAAGAGAGTCTTCAAGTGTGAGTTTCAGCCCCTGATTTTGCTCCTGCAGATCTATGAGGAATCTCCTCTGCAGCCCCATGCCAAGTTAGCGCTCCACAGTGTGCAACTCGGAAAAGTATTCACTTATGCACTCAGGGTGGGCTGTGTCTAGAAAGCAACATTTTGGCTGTGATTTAAAGAACAGGCAGATATTTAGCCAGGAAAAACTAAGTGGCGTAAACTTACATGGAGAAGAGCCTTAATGCTGGAAAACATTGCTGTATTTGATGGTGACTGGAGTGTGACATGTAAGACAGGGAGGTAGCAGCAGGGAAATTTTTAAAGGACCAAAAGCAAGTGATGATAGGCCATGTATTCAAGAGCTGAGTTTTAATCTACCTATAATGAGGACATGTTGATAGGTTGTGGCCAAAGGAGTGCTTGAATCTTTTCTAGGAAGTGTCAGAAGCATTTATGAGCAATGAGTAGAAGGGGGGAAGAATGAAGGTCCACCTATGTGCCGAGAAAGGCTAGAATAGTGGCGCAAACCAAGAAATGAAAGTGGAGACAGAGAAAAGTGCACAGCCACTAGATCAGAATCAAAGAAGGTGTAATCTCAGAGGTAGAATCTAGGAGATGGAATCAAAAAGACTTGCTGGTAAGTGAGATGTGGTGCTAACAAAAGGGAAGTTGTCAAGTATTATAAAGTTTCTTGCTTCAGGAATAATAAAGAACTTTCACTGGGATGGGTGAAATATCAGATTAGGAGATCCAGAGTTCAGTAAGGAGTTGCTTGCCAAAGGGCATAAAGTTTTAGTTATGCAAGATGAGTAAATTCTCAAGATCTGCTGTACAACATTGTGCTTGTAGTTAACAAGACTGTAAAGGGCTCTTAAAATTTTGTTGAGAAGATAGATCTTATGTTAAGTGTTCTACCACAATAAAATGAAAAAGAGAAAGAACAAAGAAGAAAAACAGTGTTCAATGATTAGCATGTTAATTTGACTTGTGCATGAGGCATTCAAATGGAGATTTCTAGTAGGCCACCACATAAGAGCTTTTAGATTAAAAGAGACCTCTGCACTGCTGTCCTGGTCACATACATGGATTGGTTCATTATAAGCAGTTTTTTTGTAGGCTTTTTGGCCTAATTTTACCTAGGTCCAAAGAATGATATGACAATCACTATTAGAAGCAACATTTCTCAAAGTTCAAATGACCAGGTGACCTTTGCAATGACGATTCTGAGGATTTGCTGACGGGCTTTGCAAAAGCAACACAAATCAAGGTTTGCAAAACTAAAGCAACAGACATGGTCTGTTCGTAGGTCCTGAGCATTAGAAAGTTGTGCTTTTCTTGACTCTTTTGGAGATATTGTCTTGGCTGAATTCTGCCCATTGACTTTTACTGAGTCAAAAATAAATTCCCATTTGTAACACATATAACACAGGACTAATAAACTAGCATAATGCTGACTATAGAGAAAAACACGCCTTCCTTTCCTACTGGCCCAATGAGAAATGAACTGAGCTCAGTTTTTCCAGAGCCGTGCTAATTAGACAGCAGGGTCTCAAGAGACTGCTAAATCATGACCCCACCTAAACAGCTTATCTTCAAGCACAGGGTAATAGCATAACTATTCGTGAAATGAAGTCATTTTTGATCAAATTGGTCTTTTTTTCTTAGCCCCTCTGCCCAGTGCAAGAGATTCTTTCTCATGCTTCAACTCCAGAAGTTAAGACTCTCGACATTATGATATTAAAGTCTACAGTAATAGATTCCAACTGTTGCAGCAGCAAAAAATTGCTTTGCTAAGCAAAGGGATTTATAGATTTGGCCACATTTTGTTGTTTGCTGCCTTCGTTTATTACTGATGCATTTTCTTCCATGTTTTCCAAGATCAGTGGATGGAACTGATATGGAAACGGTTTTAGCAATGCATTAGATAAAGAAAAAGAAAAATTTCCCTGTAGGACCCATTTAAAAATAGCATTCATTTTCTCCCTTATTTATAAAGAGTAAAATCTTTTCATTGCAGAAACAAATTTTGGAAGCATAGAAATAAAGGAAAAAGTAAAAATTGTTCACAATCATGGAAGTAATGATAAAATCACCATTTTGGAATTTTTATAGAAGTTCTCTTTCTAAAAAAAAATGTAAGTTTATTTTTAATAAAATAAGAATGAGATAATTTGTATATGCCTTTTTTCCTATGTTCTTTAAAATACTTAAAAATGTTATTTTTTAGTGTCTGCAAAATAATCAGTTAAATATATGTGTAATGGCTTATTAAACATTTTGGTATAATCTAATCTGTAGTTTCTTTATGAAGGGCTCGTTAAAAGTAAGTTTCTGTACTTATATATTCACATTGAAATAATCTATAATTTATTCTAAAATTCTTGATTACAAAGTTTCCATTAAGATTAATAAGAGGTAGGGCACCTGGGTGGCCTAGTCGTTTGAGCGTCCGACTCTTGGTTTCTGCTCAGGCCATGATCTCGTGGTTTGTGAGTTCGAATCCCGCATTGGGCTCCACGCTGACAGCCAGCTGGAGCCTGATTGGGAGTTTCTCTCTTTCCCTGTCTCTCTGCCCCACCCCTGCTCGCTGTCTCTGTCTCTCTCAAAATAAATAAATAAACAAACATTTAAATAAACAAACATTAAACATTAAAAAAAGAAGAAAACAAGAAGCCCTGACATCTAGAATTGTATAGATAGAACATGAATATACATTTTGGAATCTTCTACATATCAAAAAGTTAGCAGGTTTAAAAATGGGCTTACTTTTATTCTTCTCCCTGGACTATCATTTTTCTGGGTAAATGAAATTTTCTCTAGAATATTTTTCATAAAATAGCAAAATGGTCACATAAAACGCTTGCCTATTGGTAGGCCCATATGGTTCATAAACATTTTAAGATCTTTGTGTCATAGTGTTTTGTATTGCAATTGATAAAAGCAAAGAATACATACCTGTCTTCTACAAACAAGTTTTTATTTCTCCCTCTAATTGTCCATTTGCATCAATTAATAAAATTCCCTTTATCTATTCTCATATTATATGAGAATATAGGATCAAGGAGTTTATTATTCCTGCAGATGATAACTTTTGATCCTAATCCAAATGGAGCTGGGAATGGAACTAGCTCAGTGAAGGTCACCTTATGAACCAATGGAATGTCCCACAGTTTACAGTCTTGGACAGCTTGTCCTTACGCTCAGTCTGAAGTCTCCTGTAAATCCCTGCCTCCCTCACTTGCTTTTTTTCACATTCTGGTTTCTGCCACATACAAAGAGAAAACTCCTTTCTTCTATGCTGGGAAATTCTGGAATTAGTCTGCAATTACACGAGTTGAAATATAAAAATATAGAGATTTCTCACAGTCTGATCATTTAAAATGTGTATGATGATGTGTGTAAATCTCCCTTTTGCCTACTGACAAGAATCCTATCTTTGTCTTTCCAAGAGGATTTCTGCGTTTTGTACTATGGTTAAGGAGGGGTTATATTGAGAAAGGAAGGAAATTGCAGATATGGAACATGAAGACAAAGATTCAATCAAAATGCAGAGAAAGCTAAAAGAAAGAGGTATAAGACAAAAGAGTTCTTTTCAGCATTAGGAGAATCAGTGACAGAAATTGAAAGTGAAGGGAAGAAAAGGTGGGGTAGCCCAACAGTTGATATGGATGGAAATAAGTTTTCAAAGATATACCTCAGAACAGATTTTCTCAAATTCTGCATTGTTTACATTTTGGACTAGACAATTCTTTGCTGTGGAGGAATGTCATATGCATTGTAAGGATGCCTGGAAGCATCCTCTACTTCCTATACTAGAAGCCAGTAGCAGCCCTCAGTTGTAACAAACAAAAGTGTCTACAGTCAATGCTAAATATTCTCTGAGGGGCCAAATGGAGAACCATTGCTTAAATTAAAATGTCTTCTTCCCTTTTCCCTGCTCATTACTGTCCCTACCCCCAACCCCCACAGCCATCTACCTTTTACCATTTTCTCCAGAGATGAAGTAAACATTAAAATTGTTTTGGTAATAGTTTTCTGCTGGATTCTTTTTCCTTTGGATTGACTCTACACAAAGATTGGACTTAACTGGGTGCTAGTTGTATTTAGTTTTGATTTGCAAATCGTTAAACCGATACATAACACATATCATTATATCAATGGTTAGCCACAGCTGGACAAGGAGTAGACAAAAGAGGGTGGCAGGACTGACGATCAGGAGATGCTGTTTGTAGTCCCGAATTTATCCATGATTGGGAGAAAGTAGTTGTACTTACTGGTTTTTACATCCTTAAAATGGGGTAATCACAGAAGTTTCCTTCAGATTTGATGTTCAGTGATTTGCTTATGATCTAGTTCTATTACAAATACCCTGATGCAAAGGAACTATTTTCCCAGTGTTACATGTGCAAGGTGAGGAAATTTCTAGATAGCAAAGAAATGTCTATGGTAGGAAAGTCAAGAGTCAGGGAGAATTTTGGTGGACAGGCAATCACATGTACAGAGAGTACTTGCAAACCTGTCAGGTTTGAAACCTGTCATATATTGATACTCACCTCTATCCTTACCTCTGTCTTATCAGAAGTTGTCAGTTCAGTCTATCCTGCATCGCTTTTCTCAACATATCTTGAATTTGACTGTGAAGCTCAGAGTAGAATAGGATTTGTACTGTTGGTTTTCTGGTGGGAGCACTTATATTTCTGTAAAAGAAACGATGTATATTCTGTTTACTGGTATTGGGGAATTGTACCAATGTTAGAGAAAAAGCAGAGGGGGTTTTTCTGCCCCTTCATAAATATAATTAGGAGCTTAGCTTTAAGAGCTATGAGTGCCCTTATTCTTTTCACTTGTCACCATATGATGGCAGCAGATTTAACAATTAGGCCAAAAACTTCAAGAGTATTTTAAAAGCTATTTTGTTATTCACAGATTTGGGGCAAGAATCCCTGTGGACTTATAATATCAGAAGGAGAAAAATGGACTGAAGTCATAAGGGACTGGTGTTGTGGTATGTCACTGTGAAATCCAAGACCCATCTTCATTTTGACATCCTGTTTGAAAGCTTTCTTACATCATGAAAAAAACATGTTTCCTATCCATTAGTTGTCTGTCAATGGAAGGTGTTGAATTTGGATGTGATTCTAAGCCTTGTTTTGTCTTCCTAGTATTACTGCAATTGAAAGAAAGGAGGCCAGAAACAATTCAGAACTTCTGCTTATAATTTCAGAAACACAAAAGACAGGAAACCCTTCAAAATTGTCTTATCATTAAGTAAATTATTCAATTAAAGCCATGTCTTATTTTTTTTTCCTGAGATCTCTTTATTTTTTTTTCAATATATGAAATTTATTGTCAAATTGGTTTCCATACAACACCCAGTGCTCATCCCAAAAGGTGCCCTCCTCAATACCCATCATCCCCCCTCCCCTCCCTCCCACCCACCATCAACCCTCAGTTTGTTCTCAGTTTTTAACAGTCTCTTATGCTTTGGCTCCCTCCCACTCTAACCTCTTTAGCCATGTCTTATTTTTTAAACAACTTTAGTTTTATAGTTTTTGCTCCATTTTTCAAATGCAGAGGAATATTTTGCAGTTTTCAAAAGTCCTTTTGGTCAAGGGAATAATAATGATTATTTTTTTTATATTGGAGCATTAGTGAGTCAGAGCTTTGTAATCATTCACAGAACAGCACAGGATTAGCAAGATATGAATTCAGCAGGGGATTAAACAGAAAGCCTAATCATTTCCCAGAGTCGAATGAGTCCTGAATCTTTCTGGAGGTTGAAAATATTTGATGAACTCATTTTTAAAAAATTATTTTTAGCCCTTGCTGATGTTTCCCAAGTAGAAGCATAAAGATTCAGTTATAAGCTGGAGTCTTCTGCCCTAGGAATTCAATTTTGTTATGCTGTTAATCAGGTACCCAGTATCCTACATATCAAAACTTTGCTGTTGGGAAGGTTTGGATACAAATAGCAAATTATCTAAATCACACTGACTAGAGTATCTGACAAGGTGAATTACCAAGTTAGATGGAATGAGCTGAGAAATGATGGGCAAAATACTTTTTTTCTTTTCCAAAATGGAAGTAATTAATATACTCTTATAATTAGGAAAGTATCTCATGCTTATTATAAATAATTAATTCATTATAGAAAAATAAAATCAGGAATGTAAAAATGTCCTGTATTCATTACTGAAAGATAATCATGCTTAACAAGTTAGTGTATCTACATGCATAAAGTAAATATGAATTTAAATAACTATTGGGACCCAATATGTATTCTCAGTTGTTACCTGCTTTTTTTAACCTAATAATATTCATAAATACCTTCTCATGTTTACATAGATAAATATACTATTTTTTTTAAATCACAGGATATTTTTCCATTGAATAGATAAATAAGAATATTGTATAATAATTAAGAGCAAGGGTTTTAGAGTCAGATAAACCTGAACTTGAGTCCCGGCTCTCAGCTAATTAAAAAATAAGTATGCTTGACATTTAATTTGCTCTCTCCAAATCATAGTTTGTTTGTTCTATTATTTTAACTGAAGAAGAAAAGGGAGATAATATCTAATTTGTAAACCACTGATTGTCAGAAATGAAATGAGATAAATAAGTGCCTTGAATATTATATACAATATTTAGCACATTGCTTGGGTTCAGTAAACACTGGACATTATTGCATGATTTACTTAGCTAGTCTTCTACATGTTTGGGTTGTTTCCATGTTCTCTATTATCTCTAACACTTTGGAGTTTCCTTGTGAAATCAAACTTACGTACTTGTCTGATTATTTCTGTAGGATAAATCATTTAAATTTTTTGTATGTTTTCATTTTAATTTTTTGAGAGAGAGACAGAGACAAAGGATGAGCGTGGGAGGGGCAGAGACTGAGACACAGAATCCGAAGCAGGCTTCAGGCTGTGAGCTGTTGGCACAGAGCCTGATGTGGGGGCTCGAACCCACAGACAGTGAAATCGTGACCTGAGCCAAAGTCGGACACTTAACCGACTGAGCCACCCAGGTACCTCTGTAGGAGAAATCATTTAAAGTGAATTCCAAAGTGCAGGATTCTTTTTCTTTTTTTTTAATTAATTTAAAAAATCTTTTCTTTAGGATTTTGATTTCTGTGGCCAAGTTTCCCCATGCCAAAAAAAGTGGACCAATTTGAAATCCTATTAGCATTGTCTAGGAATGAAAGATTTGTCTTACCCCATTTGAACAGTTAAGATAGTAATTTTTTGATGATGAGCTGTATGGGTGAGGAAAGTCTTTGAATCATGTAAAAAAAACATTTTAAGCCACTAAAAGACTCCTCTAATGAGGTCTTAAGAGATCATGATGTCCCATTTAAAACATTTTAGAACACAATGAAAGCCAAGCTCCTTGCTAAACAATTTCCAGAGAAACATTTATATTCCCCCCAAATAATCATTTTTACAACTCAATAGCACAATTTTTAGTTCTCTTATTAAATTGAATATGGTGATTTTAATGTTTAAAAAAGCTATCCTTTTCAACGTCTATGAATATTGCAGTGGCACAGGGCACAGCAGACATAGTACAGACTTCAGGGTCCAATAAAATGGTCCAGTTCTCATCTATCATGTATGAATTAGTCCTACAAACTTTAAAAGAACAATGAAACCTTTCTGATACTTTGTTTACTCATTTCTACATCAGGAAAATTACACTCTAATCAACACTTCTTCACATTTGCTAATTCAGTCGCCCTCTTCTGTTAGCATAAGTCTTCTTTTTTTGGGAAACTGCCCCTCCCCCCATTTAACATGGCCTCTGTGGGTCTGTCCATTTCAGTCATTTCTACCCCCTCCTTTGTAACAGGGTTGCTCATGTAATGTAGATTTGACCAGTCTTAATATCCATCTCATTAGCTATGAAGATTGGCTCAAGGATGGCCGCATGACCCATGCAAGTCTAACCAGAATCCTCTGAGTTACTCAAGTGATTTAAACCCAGAAGTCCCAATTGCCTAGTCCATCCTGCTGTGCATGGAATAATGCTCTACTAGGAAGAGAAAGAGAGAAGAAAGAAGTAGAAAGAGAGAGAAAGGAAAGTATCTGAGGCTCCCATTTCTTAAGGTCCAAAGCTCCTAGAATTCTCAGCTGCATGAGACCCTCAAATCCCATATATGCTTAACATGGTTTGCATTATGACTCTTTCACTGCAATAGAAAGAATTCTAATGCAGAAATATCCCTTAGGGTGTTGTGTGTTGACTGAGATATGGTATATCACGTATCTAGCCCAAGACCGTCCAAATGTTCCTCTCTTTCTTTTCCTTATTTGAAGCACTCATTCCTTCTCACTACTGAACAATTTCACTGAGAAAGCGGGTGACCTATCTCGTTGGATGGAGATCAAAGACTCCAGAACCCTTCACTCAAGGAGAAGGCTGTTGTCAAATCTGGAAAAGTTTCAAAAAGAGGCTATACAGAGTGGGAGTTCCTTCCTCCACTTTCACTTCTGTCACCTCAAGAAGCAGCAATCTCAAGTTTAATTTTCAGCCACAATTGTACCTGAGTTCAGCACTTTGATCAGACACGTGGTACACATAACATCTCTCCTGGAATCCTGAATAGCATAGCTTTTATTTACTCAGGAAGTAAACTACACTCAGTGCTGTTTCTATTCAGAGAAATGGCTGGACTAAGTCAAAGCAGCCTTTGGATTAGACCAGTTCTTTATGAAATCATCATATGTCTGAGGACTCTTGCAGATTGACTTGACTTGATAAGTAAATTTAGTCCTTATTTTCCCTTTTTCAGTTCTTAGTCAGCAATTAAAGCTTTACTACTTGAATATTTTATCCTGGCAATATTTATTATAGTTATTTTCAAAAGAAAAGGCTGGACTTGAATACACAGACATTCATTTAAGCAAATAAAAGAACAGTAGCGACAACTGACACCAAAAGAAGTGTGGTATCATGAAATTTCCTGGGAATTTCAGTACTGATGCTGCCATCCATTAGTTGAAATGACCTCAGAAAGTCTCACTTAACCTCCTTGGATCCTAACTAAAAGGAGAGAACTGGAAAATGATTTCTTCTGGCTCTAACATTTAATGATGTTATGATTTCACACTATAAAAACCATTATAAAAGTTCTGACCTTACAGATCACTAGGTAGTTGATATCTGTCTTACGATCAGGCAAGATATTTTCAAAAAAGAACCACATTTACATGTATCCCTAAGACAATTCTAGGTGCCTGTAGCAAGGAAAGGAGCCTTAAGTTGAACTTATATGACTTTGGACTAATTTCTCTCTCTGGGATTTCGTTTCCTCACTTGGGACAAAAAACAGGTTTGGAAGAAAACAGTGGCCTCTCTCATATTCCAATCAAAGAATGCTTTTGCAAATGATAATGTGAAATAAAGACTATAGTTAGCTCTAGTCTAGGCAGGAGTGGAGGGGGAAGCCTCATTTGGTCCTCTTCCTGCTCCTGACTATAGTCTCTGAAGTATCCCACAGCCACTAGGGCCTATCAGAAACACATTTTGACAAATTTATAGTCCCTTCAAATATACAGTTCCATGACTTCATGATTTAAAAAAAATTTTTTTAAGCCAATTTGGTTCATTTCCTTCTGTGTCTTCTATTAGATTAAGACAGGCCACAAAATTTTAAATGTGGCATTATTTGTCAAGATTGAGTTTATATAGTTTCTGTTTTTATAGGAACATCTAAGAGTATTCCTTTGTATACTTTGAAGTCATGAACCAAAGTTTCAAAACTGTTATAGTCAAAGGCTGCTTTTGCTTATTTCTATTTTCTTTTTATGGCTTTTTATGCTAAACATTCTCACCTAAAGATCTTTTTGGAGTGAATGGAATATAGTGCCATATTTAAGGTGAATGACAATTCTAGTCGCCCTGGGACTGTCCTCATTTTAGCACTGAAAGTGTCTCATCCCAGGGAATCCCTTAGTCCTGGGTAGACCAGGAGAGTTGGTCCCCATTAGTGCCAGTTATCTTGTTGAGAAAGGAAATAGGGAGAATTTTTAAAAAATTGATTGACCATTTTATCATTAAAAAACTTTTTTTTTAAATATTTATTTTTGACAGAGAGACAGAGAGCGAACAGGAGAGGGACAGAGAAGGAGACACAGAATCTGAAGCAGGCTCCAGGTTCTGAGCTGTCAGCACAGAGCCAGACATGGGGCTCAAACTCATGAACCGTTAAGATCATGACCTGAGCCACAGTCAGGCGTTTAACTCACTGAGCTACCCAGGCGTCGCAGCCATTTTATCATTTTAAAGCAATGAAGGAATAGGCAAAGACAAGTAATCTACCCTGTGGTCAGTGAACCTGGCATACTGGCCCAGCCTGCTTGTTCAGCCTTGCCTCGGCCTGCAGCTTCACCATCCACTGTGCCCCAGGCTCACCCTCAGCACGCTGGGAGCAGTTCATAAACCCACTCCTCAACACAGGCTGGTTGCTCTCCCCAGGACTACCGCACTTCTTCACCCCTCTACTCCAGTCTAGGCAGAATTGTAAAAATGTACTAATTTTCTATTGCTGCTATAACAAATTCTAACTAACTTAGTGGCTTAAAACAGCACAAATGTATTATCCTGCAATTCTAGAAGTCTATCCTGGGTATCACTGGGCTAAAATTAAAGTGATGGCAAGGGCTGCATTTCCTACAGAGGCTCTAGGGGGGAATCTGCTCCCTTGCCTTCTCTAGTTTCTAGAGGTGGCCTGTATTATTTGGCTTATGGTACCCTTCCTCCACCTTCAAAGTTAGCAATGTTTCATCTTTCTGTGTCTTTCCTCCATAGTCACGTCTCCCTCTTATTCTTTTCCACCCCTGTCTTCCCCATTTAAGGATCCTTGTGATTGTATTCAGCACATCCAGATAATCCAGGATAATCCCCTTATTCTAAGGTCAACTGAACAGCAACTTTAATCATATCTGCAACCTTAATTCCTCTATGCTATATAGTGTAACATATTCACAGGCTCACAGGACTAAGATGTAGGCATTTGGGGAGGGACCATTATTCTACCAGCTATGCTGTCTCAAGTTGCCGAGGGCGCATTTGTTGAGATTAGGAGTTTACTGTTATTATTAAGACCAACTCATAACACTTGCTATATATTTAGGGTAATTACATAATCTATCATTCAAATCAGGATACTTTTGTGAATGAAAGAGGCCGTCTTACTAATAATTACTACAGGAAGACCAACATAAATTGTTCTAGTCCAAAGTAGGACACCTGGTAACAATGCATAGTATACATTTAAAACACAAATATTTGTTGAGTTTGACATAATTTATAGATATTTTATTGAATGTTCAGTTACACGTAAGTGATTTGGGAATCCAAAACATACAATCAAGCTGGGTAGAAATGATTGTAGCATACAATACTATACGTAAACTGCATTTTCAGGTGCACTTTATAAGGCATAATTTAGGAAAGACAGAATGTCAGTGAAGGCTGGTGTGTAGTGGAAATAACATGGGGGAGATGACACTCCGAAAATAAGATAACAATGCTACAGAAAGGTAAATAAAATAATTTCCCATAAATTAAACTCAAATTCCTATATTTTCTTCTAGACTTATTTGAATACATAAATGTTACAAGGCTGACACTATCTTGTATCGTGCCTCTTTAAATTACAATATAAACAAGTCTTCATCTTCCAGCACTGTTTTCATCATTATTTAAAGAACTAATAGTCATTAATAAATGATAGTGATATGGTTTCCAAGATTTGCCAAGAATAACTAATACTGTCATGGTCACATCTGAACTGTGGTTCTCAGTCTTTTTTAGATGATGGATATATTATTAATCCAAACCCAGGAGCAGGAAAATTGGTGTGCTTTGGGTAAATTGAAGGGCAAGACATTCTAGATGAGTTCACACATAGGTCTACAGCGGATGAGTAACAACTCCCCAAAGACGTCTGTGCCCTAATCCTTAGATCCTCAAAATGTTAGCCTACATGGCCAAAGAGACTATGAAGATGTGATTAAATTAAAGATCTTGAGATGGGAAGATTATTTTAGATTATCCTGGATGCCTGGGTGGCCTCAACATAATAATCATAAATCTCCTTATAAAAGGGAGGCAAGGGAGTCAGAATCAGAGAAGATGATGTGAAGACAGACGCAAGTCGATAAAGAAGACAGGATGTAAGAACACTATGCTGCTGGCTTTGAGATGGAGTAAAGAGACATAAGCCAGAGAATGTACACGGCCCCTAGAAGGGAAAGGCAAGGAAACAGACCCTTCCCAAGAGCCTCAGATGGAGCCCACCCTGTTGACATATTTACTTTAGCTAAGTGAGACTGATTTTGGACTTAGAACGTCTAGAAAGGTAAAACAATAAATGTGTGGTGTTTTAAGTCACTGAGTTTGTGGTAAGTTGTCCCAGTAGCAATAGGAAACTGGTACAAGTCCATATACCAACCACAGAATTAGGAATGAGGGTGGCTTCATTCAGAGCTGGAAGATCAGCCCCTCTGAGCACAGCTCCTTGGGGAAGCAAACACACAGAAAGTAAAGATGAGGGGGAGACAGTGGGTGGAGGACAGTGTTGTTGGATTCAAGTCCAAACTCTTCTATAAACTCTGCTAACCATTGTTTTATAAGATGGGGACAAAGCAATTGGCCCTCTAGATTTTTCTGACAATTGGGCCGAATAGCATAATAGTTAAAAGCATGAGCTTTGGAGCTGTAGTGAGCTTAGTTCAAGTCCTTTGTTCAACTGCCAACTATTCATTATATGGATTTAACTGTGTTATTTACCTTTCTAATGTTAAGTTTTCACGGTTCTAAATAAGAGTAATAATACCTCCTTCACAGGGTTGTTAGGAGGATTAAATGTATGTAAGGCAATGTAATGTATTATGTAATATATGTGCGTTCAATACATGTTACATATAAAATATATGTAAACAATATATAAATGTGTATATTGAGTCAATTCTCAATATATGGCAAGTCTCTACCCTTGGGAGTATGTACAAATGCTCATTTTTTCATTTATTCATTAGTTATTTTTTGGATTTCTACCTGGTATGGGTACTTTAAAAGTACTCAGGTTGCAGCAGAGCATAAAAAATATGTACTCTGCCCTTGTGGCACATGTATTCTGATTTCTTTTCCTTATTCATTGAAAATGAGTCTGATTTTCAGTATTTTCAATGAACTCTCCCTTTTTTAAAATGCTTTTTAAATGTTTATTTATTTTTGAGAGAGACAGAGTGCAAGCAGGGGAGGGGGAGAGAGAGAGAGAGAGAGAGAGAGAGAGAGAGAGAGAGAGAGAGAGAGACTGAGAATCCAAAGCAGGCTCCAGGCTCTGAGTTGTCAGCACAGAGACTGATGTGGTCTTGAATTCACAGACCACAAGATCCTGACCTGAATCGAAATTGGACGTTTAATCGACTGAGCCACCCAGGCGCCCGAATTCACCTTTCTGAAGTCCCTGCTTTAGCCTGAAGTGTGAGGCTCTTCGAAGAGAAATTGTATTTATGGTCTTGGGGCGGGTGACTCTCCCGGTACCAAGCTGCTTTTTTAGACTGCTCCCTGTTAAAATGGTTGCAGAGCCCCTCCTGCACCAGGTTAATAACATATTAGAAAAGATGACTTTCAAGACTTTCTTATTTATGATGTAATCCCAGAAATATTTCCTCTGTTTGTGACTTTAGGTTCATGGTACTTGCCTAAAGAACTGGATAATGAACCATTTCTTATGTGACAGTTGGAAAAGCACAGAGATATTTATTTCCACTCCCCATAGGATTGAAAAAGGTAGTAGTGATTGGACTGGGCTGAAGAGATCATACTGTTATAATGAAGGAGGCTCAACTAGTAGGGGGTGTAATGAATATAAGCCTGAAGTGAATGAATCATTATAAAATGTACACTCCATCTCCACAATGAGTCTATTTTATTAAAATAATCTCTGGCATAATGTTGTCCTCTCTCGGCTTTCCCCTACTGTGAATCTATCCGTGATTCTACCATCACAAATCTTGTCCCCTGAGGACAGATCCATAATGAGAGTGAAGGGTTTGATTATTTGCTTTTAATAACTCTGCCTCCAAAATCCTACTTAATGCAACAGAGATTCTATATTGAAGAACATGCCAGAATTATTGGAGGATCAATCAAAATTGGCAATTAATCATCATCACAGCCAGTAATCATAGCTGCAATTACCAATTGATTAATTAGGACAGATCTTGAAATGCCAGTAGAAATTGAACATCATATTAGATTCAGCCCAATAACCATAAACTTCTACAATTACTTTCCAGCTTACCATAATTTGTGTCATATTTCTTTCTATTATTAGCTGCTATATTTATTTATTCATCATTTTATTTGAGCAGGCCAAACTCTTTCACTGTCTTTTTTATGTTGAGAATCTATTAAAATATGTTTAAGTCATGGCATTAAATAAATCTAGTGTCAGTGCCAGGCAAATATTTGCAAATTTAGGACATCTATTTGCATTGCTTTGCAGGCCAAGAATTATTTTTTTTCTCAAAAAAAATGGGGTGTGAGTATATTCTGCATATTGAAAATTGCATAATGCTGGTATATTGGATTTATGTGTGCAAAGTATCATATGGTTTATTAACCAACTTTTGCAGGCTTGGTTGGCACAGGAAATTTTATGCAACCTTCTTTGAATGATAAATATGAGGCAAAGAGTCACCAGAGCTACATAATATGGGCAGGCATCCTAACACTGGTGAAAATGCACATTAAGAAATTAGGAGAGGTCCAAAGTAAATAGAGTAGGGGATCTGTTAAGAAAAAAAAATCAGAATATGTTTACTGGTTTGTTTGAAGACTGGATTATATTGAACCAAGGCAAACCACCACCACTTACATCGTATTTCCATTCAACAAACAACTTTTAAATACTTACTCTGCAAAATATGCTAAGCACTGAAGGGAGTATAGAGTTGAATGGAACTTACTTTCTTACCTTGAGCTCACAGTCCAATAAGGGAGTTGATCATGGACCCCTGTATAGCAAGAACAAAAATCAGCTGTGCAGGATGAATATGAAGAATGGGATTTGAACAAGTTAGAAATGGGGGGAAAAAGCCATTTGCCAAGAGTGACTGCTTTTTTTTCATGGACCTCCTGCTTCTGCAAAGCTATTTGCAAAATCAAAGATAAAATTTTAATTATCTGCATTTTGAAATTGTGTTTATTCAAAGATTAATTATTCTCTTCCAAATCCCCATGTTAAAATCCCTCAAATTTGTTAACAGCAATTTATCATTAACATTATCTTGTGTCTCAAGTACAGAAAATTTCTTAACTCCTGATTGTAACAACTGATGGGACAAAATAAAGCTACTCTCATTACAGGCATAAAAAGCAGAAACATCTAACCAAAATACTCAACACATTACATTGATAGCATTAACTTGAAGTAAATAATGAGCAAGTTTTTAGAGGCATGAGTTTTATTCTGCTATTGAATTTCTCATAATGAGGAGACATATTTTGTGTGATGCATACTGTCCAGGCATGAATCATACATCCATGGGAGGAAGTTGCAGTCTATGTGAGTAACTGATGCTCCCTGCTCTCGGCCCCCATGCCATTTGCAACTAACTATATATACTGCTGCACTGTGCAGAATAACTTTCACTCTTCTTCAAGGGGGTTAATTCAAACTGTGGAATCAGGAGCTGTTGAAACGGTAATAGACGTTTATGAAGACTGCATTACAGTGAAAATTTTGATAGCATTGTGTATTACATCCATATTAATAGCAAATTACCTTAGCATGGATAATAGCATTTCACAATGAACACCCAAGGAATTAGGAACTATTAGCCTTGTCCTCAAAAACACTGTCTGCCTCTTAAGAGGTAAATTCTGAAAAATGGAGACTATGAGCCGAGTACAATCTTAGACATTCCAGTGCTGTCGGCCCACTCTGAGTTCTATCAATGCAGCCTCCAGCCTGCTAAGCCAGGCAAATTCCAAAGCACCTGGGAGGAGAGCAACAGGGGAGTTATGTACATTGTACCAGTGCTGCTGATTCAACTCCCATTTCTCCCCATACAACTCAAGGCAAGGTCCGTTCAGTGAAACAATCTTTCAAAAAGAAAAGAAGAGGGTGCTTTTAAACATCATCCTAAACATCATCCCTTTAATGGATGAGATGCCACGGTCTCCTGGCAAGTGAATACTTCAGTGGCATAGTACTTTGATTTGCAACAGTTATAAAACAGCTATTCCTAGAGCAGAGATAATTACGGGGGGTAAGCAGTTTGGACAGGCTAATTTATATTGCAATGTTTTGGTTGGCATAAAAGAGTAGAAGGCTGTCATAAGTAACCCTCCTCTTCCCTCCCCAAATAAATTGCTGCAAATTCCACAGCATGGGTTCTATTAGGATATTAATTTAAGATAAAGCCAAGCAATGATCTGGGTAGACCTTGGCTGACCTGAACAGACCCACCCTAGGACTCTGACATGGTCATCTATAAGACGGTTAAAAAGGCAGCTGGGGTATGTGGAGAAGGTTTGGGGGCCATGCCAATGTTTTGTATACCCAAAGCATCATGGATAACCATTGTGAGTATCACCTACATGTTGAGGTTTCAGATTTATAAGTTTGTATGTTGCAATAAACTGAAACAATTCACAACATCCCTTTAGAGCATGCCACATGCCGATGACATTGATAATGATAGTGATGGTGACAGTATAGCAAGGATGTAGGGAAAAAATCTTACCCAAAGCAAGTGGGAATAGAGATTTTATCATTTGAGGCCTCATAAAATACTTGTTTAGGTGTTTCTTTCTTTCTCAATAGAGAATGCATAATCTCTGAAGAGCAGAGGCAGAAGAATCCTTCTTATCTATTTATCCCAATGATTTTTTTTTCCCTGTCTGGCTCAAGGAGGGGGTTAGATTATAAATCCTCTCTTACAGGTCCTCATTTTGATGTATGGAAAAGTGCTCTGCCCTCTGCCCACTTCTTGTGATGCTTGTGGAATTAAAAAAACAAAACAAAACAAAAACAAAAAACAAAACTCCCTTGATAAAGGTCAAACTTTTTTCCATGGCCATGTGACCTCCCTCTTCTTCTCTCTTTGGCCAAACATAACTATTAATCTGAGGCCACAGAGTCCAGATAAAACAATCTATATGAATCAGCCTATATCATGGTAGGCAAAGGACAAACTGGCACAGAAAGGGGAGCAATGGATGGAGTAGAAGAGTAAAATAAGAATAACCAACAATTCTATCACACAGGATTCATTTGAGAAAAAAATTGGATTATAGGAGAGTGTTTTTAAATGAGATAATATACCAATCTTAATTTTGTTATTGTTGTTAATAGCATTATTGTCATTGGTAGCAATACAATGAAATGAAAAGTCTTGGTAATATAATGTTCTGTATGCCAACCAAAAATTGAAAGAAAAAAGTCAGATCATATCAACTGCCAGACTGAGGTAGAATCCTTCATAATTCAATGAGATTGGTGTCTTGCTTAACAGGGCCAACACAGCTACCAGTGAAGAACATGCCAGATCCCTTTTATTTCTGTACTTTTGCAATAACCATCCAGCCCCTACTATTTCCCACCACTTTGCTTCCTGTGTTTAGCTATATTCATTCATGAATTATTTGTGAATTTACCAGCATGCTGCTACTTACTTGGTCTGTCATTCCTAGTTTCTAATAGATTCCCAGAGAATAAAGGGGAAAGGATTCATAATTGATAAGTAGACATCATCACAGATACCAAGGAGAGAGCCTTCTTTTTAATGAAAGTTAAATCAAAGGTCTTGCTTTGTCTTCCCACCTTTACTTTATAAAAGATGATTCTGGGCTTGAAGAACTTTCCCCTGATGCTGTAAGATTTACTGGACTCCACTGGGAGGAATATACATCCCCCATCCTACTGATGTTGGACTTGATCTATGTGTCTTAGTTTGGCACTGGCACGTGATTGGATACAGCATAGGCATGACTGAGCACAAGCTTTAAGAACCAGTGAAGATTTAAGAGACAGCCATTTTGCTCTTTCTTTCTGCTACAAAAAATTCATGTCTTAAATAGGGGCTGCTTCTTCAGCCTGAATCTTGGAATAAAGACAACCCATGCAGGAGAGAAGACCTACAGCTGATCTGGAGCAACTGCCATGTAATAAGAACAAGAAATAGACTGTTTTTTTTTTTTTTTTTTTGTAAGCCAATGAGATTTTAACAGTGTTACTGCAGCATAACTTAGCAAAACCTGACTGACAAAATCACAAATCACACTTAAAATATGGAATAGTTTTTAAATTGATTTTCAGAAATATATTTTAAAACTGTTTAATTGGAAGTATTAGCAAATCTTTAAATCATTTCTTTCCCTCCTATTTCTCTACAACTCTTAATCTACTCTTTGCAATACAGGCCTTCCTCCTCACCTATGACTTATATCTCTAGAACCAAGAACATTTTACCTTATGAATATTTTAGAAATCTTACCTATGTCTCTGAATTATCTCACCTATCTGCTTTTTCTGCTCCTGTCATGGGGCTGTAGAGTTGTACTGGAGAAAGGCACAAAATCTTATATACCTAACTAATTATGCATTGTTTCTGTCAAGTAAATTATAATGTTGGATGTTTTTCCATTTGCTTATTGTCTTTCCATTCTTAAAACCCCTACTTCTTCCCTGTTTACCAAAATTTACTCTCAGAAGTAACTTTAAGGCAAAACTTCAAACTATTTCCCAGGTATCTGCTTTTTCACCTCTGTATTTCAGACCATTATTCCTTTAGCTAATCTTCAATATTTTTATTTGTCAGAAAGCAAATTTAATTCTTCTAAAATTAATTATAAACCTACAATTTCATTTCCTTTTAAAATTCTTAGACCTAGAGTTCAGAGATGTTTTGGTCTGTTCTATTATATATATCTTTTTTTCTTCTATAGATCATTCCTTCTCCTATCCACCAGCATTTATTATAATATGCTTAATAT
The DNA here is from genome assembly GCF_028018385.1 of Neofelis nebulosa. NCBI lineage: Eukaryota > Metazoa > Chordata > Mammalia > Carnivora > Felidae > Neofelis > Neofelis nebulosa. The sequence continues at coordinate 94,836,633 of NC_080791.1, forward strand.
GTGTCTTTTAAGAAATGTTATTCATTTATGCACATGTTTTTGATTTACATAAAAATGTTATATAGGTCCCATGTTTTAAAGGTATATTTATATCGATTAATGCACACCTAATTTGTTGCTCATGACTTTTATATAAATACCCATGGTATGTATCCATCTCATTTTACTTATTTATTTCCTTTACAAAAAAAATATGTGAGGTACCTACAATGTCTACCATCAAAATCAACACCAAGATGCTCTAGCTTCTACCTATCTTTTATAATCTGTGTGATGGGAGTGGATATATTTTCACAAGTGGCAATTTCCTTGCCATTGGGTACATAAAGTTTCACCCTATTGATCTACAGAATTTGTACCAATTTTTACTTTTCTATTTACCTGTGTTCTTGCACTTAGAATTATGTAACTTTCTAATTTTGACCTGTTATATAAGCATAAAGTTATATTTTATGTTGAGAAGGCTTGGAGGCCATGCCAATGTTTTGCATATCCAAGGCATCATGGACAACCATTGTGAGTATCACCTACGTGTTGAAGCCTCAGATTTATAAATTTCTATATTTTTGGTATCTCTCTGTTTACTACTTAGGTTGAACATTGTTGGTTACTATTTAAATTCCTCTCAATTCCAAATGTTTTATATTTTATTTATGATTTCTTCCTTAATCCAAAAGTTAGTTTTAGATTTTTAGCATTTCCAAATATAATATATATTTCATTTTGTCAGAGATCATAAGGTTATTGTGTTGATTCTATTCCCTGTTTTAAGACAGTGTTTGTGGACTATTTGGTAAAGACAGAAGGAAATCTTATTAATCACATTATTCAAACAGTCTGGATTTTATTTTCTTAGTACTTTATTCGTTTCTGAGAGAATTTGCTAAAACAGCTTACTAAGAAATTGATTTTTCAATTTCTTACCTACATCCCAGGTTTATTAGTCATTGTAATACACATTAGGAGACTACATTATTACTAACATATATGGTAATAATTACTTATCATGTTGATCTTTTTAATCACAAATGTATAATGTCAGGACATTTTCCCATCTTATTTCACTTCTTCTCTTTACCACATTTTCCTTTTTCCCTTTCTATCTTTCTTTATAAAGATTTATTTCTTAATTTAATGATACAAAATGTATATATTTAATATTAAATTCTTCTGGTGATTGGGACAGTCTACTAATACCCATCCATTTATCCTTGCATGTCATTCAAAGACATTTAAATTATTTCTAACATGTGCCATAATGCGAGGAAGTTTGGATCATTTCAGTTCTATGTTCTAAGTTTCTATGGTAATTTTTTATTAAGTTATTTGATATTTCATATTTTCATATTTCTTAGGTTGTTTTTCTCTTTTCATTTGATTCCTTCAGGAGTCTTCAAACTATACTATCTATTCCATGGGCCAAATTCAGTTTGCAGCCTATTTTGGTATACATCCAAGTTAAGAATATATTTCTTAGTGGCGTCTGAGTGGCTCAGTCAGTTAAGTGTCCAAATTCGGCTCAGGTCATAATCTTGCCATTCACGAGTTCAAGCCCCACATCACACTCTATTCTGACAGCTCAGAGCCTGGAGCCTGATGTGGATTCTGTGCCTCCCTCTCTCTCTGCCCCTCCCCAACTCATGCTCTGTCTCTCTCAGTCTCTGTCCCTCAAAAATAAACATGAAAAAAAAAGAATATAATTTTTATATAATTTAAGTGTTGCAAAAAACGAATAAACAAAGAAGAATATGCACCGAGAACTTAGTGACCTACAAAGCTGAAAATATTTAGTATCTTGTACTTTATAGAAAATGTTTACAGATGCCTGGATTACTTCATCTGAGAATAATTTCAAAGAACATTTCTATGTGGCAAAATTTTGAAGGCCTGTATGTTTGATAATATTTAATATTTCATTTGTACATCAAAATGCTAATTTAGGTGGATATATAGTTCTGTGTTCAAATTTCTTTGTTTTTTTTTCAATACTTGAAAATTTTTACTTCATTTTCTTCTTGCAGTTCTGTAGCTGATGATAAAGCTGATGTTAGCCTTTTGCTTGTTTTTGGATATCTAATCTGCTTCTTCTTCCTGGAGTTTTTTCAAATCTTCACTTATTGTTTATGTATTTTATTAAGATTTTTACTTTATCTAGTTCTGCTCTCATTTGATGATGTGTTTTTAACCTATTCCGTATGATGATATTCATTGAGAATGTACAAATTTGGTGTTTTACTTTTATTTTTTACTTATTTATTTTATAAGTTTATTTATTTATTTTGAGAAAGAGAGAGCCTGAGCAGGGAGAGGGGCAGAGAGAGGGAGAATCATGACCTGAGCTGAAATCAAGAGTCAGATGTTTAACCCACTGAGACACCCAGGGGACCTGGCATTTTACCTTTAAAAAATAATTCAGGAATATTCTCAGGCATTGTTCCTTTAAATAGTACCTCCCTCCAAGTAGCATTTTGCTTCTCTACTTTTGGGGAAAGAAAAGTTTTACACATCTACTATTCTCTAGGTCTTTGAATGTTTCTATACTTTTTAAATCTCTTTTCTTTATCTCTTATGGCTTCACTTACTTAAAAGCAGCTTTATAGACAGAATGTTCTTAACCCCTGCAAAAGTCTTATGTTGAAGCACTAACTCACAGTGTGGCTGTATTTAGATATGGGAGCTCTAAGGAAGTAATTAAGGTTAACAGAGGTCTTAAGGGTGGGGTCGTGATCTGATAAGATTGGTGTCCAAGTTCATTCTCTCAATGTGGGCATAAAGTAGTGGGCACACCACCAAGTGGTGGGATTTTAACAAAACCAAACCTGCTGGCACCTTGATCTTGGAATGTGAGCAAACAAATTTCTTTCACGTGTATGCCATCCAGGCTGAAGACGTGGTGGTTTTTGAATGATTAACACATTTAATTTGGCCCCTTATCTGTTTCAGTGAGATATTACGATAACCCAAACCAGGAAATGCTTTCTTCTCTTTACTTATCCAAATGTAATCTCTACAAAAATATTCTACCTATGACTTCCCTTTTCAAAAAGATTATTCTAATTACTCCACAACTTGATATATGTTATTATTCTCTAATTTATTTATCTCCTTGATGTAATACCCATAAATCCTTAGATCATGTCAAATACATATTTACTTTTGCCAATAATGGGATCAGCCCTTGATATAAAATAGGCATTTGATATATGGTGATAAATAATTATCTAATTACCATTACTGCCATGCCATAAGGTGTGTCAATCTATGGATCACAACTTGCCAGAATATAAGGATCTAAATGGAAAGTTATATACCTTTATTCTGAGTGCATGCTGACAGTATTCAGTTTTTCATGTGCTTATTTTTACAATACACATCCTTGATGACACTAGACCTGATGATCTGAGTCTAGGGCTTTTATATCAATGATTTCAAACAAAAATACTTTGTACTAGGCTTAAAACATAGATTAGTTTGTCCAGTATTATGGGTAGATGTTGTTACTTTTAACAAAAACTAAACAGAGATATATCTATCCATTGGAATTTCACAAACCACACCTAAGAAGTGATTCCAGGAAATTCTTAGGGCCAAATTAATTTATCATGAAGCATTTTTTTAAAATTTGAAATCATTGAAAGGGTATCAAACAATCATTACCCTTAACTTGTGTGCAAAAGCATGCATGTAAATACCTATATGCATTTGCCCAGAGAGTGTCACAAGATTTTAGGGTTCTCCAAATGGTTTCTCACTCAGTTAAAACTGAAGAAATCCTATTTCAACATTTCTACAGAATTGCATTGTATCACAATTTGAGAGGTTAATGGAGGACACAATCTTGAAACAAGTATGGAAGAACATTTGACCCAAAGAAGCTGAACGATTACAGTTCAAGCTGTACTCAAACTTGGGAATGTTAGCACACCTTTGATGAAGTAAAATGTTTAAAAAAATTTTTTCCTCAGATTTCATCAAAATCTATTAATAAAACTCTGATAAGTACTCTAGAAAAGCTACTACTATTACTTACATAGAGGGATTCAGATAGCATCTAAAGATGGGTAACAACTATATAAAAGACCATCACAAATAAACTATGTACAGTGTGTAGGGGAGAAAATTTTTTCCTCTACCCTTCTAGATTCTATTAGCCAGTCTATTAATTACACTGTCATTAAACAGATTAACAAGAGAAAAACAAATTTAATTTCAAACATACAGGAGACCCACAAAGACATGAAAGGGTCAATGACAGGTAATTGAGGCTTGTATGCCACCCTGAGCTAAGAAGGGAGTAGGGTTCCAGGGCTTCAAAAGGAAGATAGGAAGAGCAAATGCTTGTTAAATAAATGCTTATCACGCCATGCAAAGACAGTAAGGACAGAGAGAGAAATCTGAATAAACAAACCCTGATGAGCTTCCCCCTACTCTCAGTTTACCACACATGGCCCATTCTTTTTACTGATCTCTGATGACAGCGCTCTTCTTGGACCAGGTCCTCTATCTATAGTTTTAGAAGCAATTAAGGAGGGAGGTAAAAAGTTTTTCCTGACTCTTTTGTGCCTTGTCTTCAGCTCAAAATAATCCATATAACAAAGTGGTACATTTTGTGGAGGCTCTTTCTGAACCCCTTCTAATGGTATGTCTCTGTCTCTCTCGGTCTTTCTGTGTCTCTTTCTCTCTCCCCTGTGACTGCTGAAAGCTCTTCCAGTTATTCTGGGAAATTCAGAAAGAGAATTTTAAGTATTGTTATGTCATAAAGACTCCATTTACTGGGATGAGAAATATGTTTGAACATTTCAGAAGTCAGCAAGCATGTTATTTAATTTGCTAAAATCCCAAAGCACCAATAGTTGAGCTTCTGTCACTGAGATGGTCATAACATTGTAAGGGAGGGGAAAAAAAATCCTTTTCCTCTACCCATCTTAAGTTCTCCAGCTGGAGATTAGACTGTACATTAGACTAACAAAAGGCAGATTAACAAGAGAAGCAAACCTAAATTTATTAACATGTGCATCATGCATGTATACCCTGGACCACCCGGAAATGAGTAACGCAAAATGGTGGTTAGAATTTAGGCTTATATGTTTCCGATTCTGTGTCTCCCTCTCTCTCTGCCCCTCCCCCGTTCATGCTCTGTCTCTCTCTGTCCCAAAAATAAATAAAAAAAATGTTGAAAAAAAAAATTTAGAATTTAGGCTTATATATCATTTTGGGCTAAACAAAGGAAACAGGGTTTTGGAGCTTCTGCAGAGAGGAGGCAGGTTGTGGGAGAATGACCAAGAAAAGTATGGTAAAGAAGGGTTTTTTAATAGGTTTGTTATGCAGATTTCAATTGGTGTCTTCTCCACCGATTAAGTTATTAAGAGCCCTCTTCTTTCTGGTGTGAGAGGATACATCTTTACAAATGTAAATTTCCTTAATAAATGTAAATTTCCCTTTACAAAAGGAAAACATGTGACCTATTTTTAAAGCTTTTCCTGCATCTGCTGGTTCTCAAAGGCCTAGCTCAAAAAAATCCATAAGCCAAAAAGATATATTCTGGGATACCATATTCTGGTACCTTCAAAATGTTAGTCAATACTTCCACTCACTAAACACTCCATAAAATAAGTGAGTATCTGTACTAATACCACATGTCCCTCTAAAAATAAATTTTTATAGTTCCATCGTTAATTCTGATTAGTTCTTACCATATACTTTAAACAAATTTCTTTGTACTAGAGCTCTAAATGCAAAGATAAAGCAGCTCCTAATATAAAAAAGTTCAGCTTATAATCAAATTTAGCTTTCAAACCCATAAAACCCAAGCTCACTGTATGTATTGCATCAAGGAAGTTGAGCACAGATAAGTGGTTATTCTCTCATTTCTTTGGCCTTCATTGATTAATCATGGTGATTCTCTGTGGTGATTCAGGGGGTTGTGTGAAATCCAATTCCAAAGAAGAGACATAAAGGTCTGTCAGCTGGAAAGACAGTGCACCCTCAAGGCAAAAAACTAAAGGATTGAAGGTACCTTAACTGTAACCATCACTTGAGATTTGCTCCTTCGAGAGAAGCTAAATTTCTTGACATAAATTTTCAAGTGTAAAATGGATACCATCCTAAAGTTTTTAAGCATTCCCCATTGAATACTGATTTTGTGGTACCTTCAGTGCAAATCCCCTTCCCAAAGCATGCATGCAGCTTGTCAGAAGTCTGAAGGAATATTCTAGTGACTTGATGAAAATGTAATAGTCTTGCATATCTTCCTCATTTTTTCAATTTTTTATGTCACCTGTCCTTAGGTGTTTGTTTTACACATGCTCACTCCCACAGGTGCACGTGCAAGCACCCAACACAGAAAGATATGGCCAGCAAGTTATTCATTCAGATTGCTAAAGTTAATTAAGAAACTTAATCAAGGCAGAGGGGGAAAAGGCAATATTATGAGCTGAATTGTATCTCCCCACTGAAATTCATATGTTGAAGTCCTAACTCTTAGTACTTCAGAATATACCTATATTTGAAGATAAGGTCATTAATGGGGCAATTAAATTAAAATCAGTTGGTAGGGTGGGCCTTATTCAATATGATGGGTGTCCTTATAAGAAGAGAAAGTTTGGACATACAGAGAGATACCAAGGGTATACACAGAGAAGAAAAACCATGAGAACACCACAAGATGGCTGTCTCCAAACCAAGGAGCAAGGCCTCAGGAAAAATCAAACCTGCCAACACCTTGATCGTGGACTTCCAGCCTCCAGAACTATGGGAAAATACATTTCTGCTGTGTAAGCCATCCTGTATGGGAGATTTTGTTATGGCAGGCCTAGCAAACTAATACAGGTGGAAAAAAAGTAAAAAAAAAAACCCTGAGGTTTTTGTATCAAGTGTTCCAATTATTCTCTAAGTCAATGTGCTGTGCTTAGGTGATAAGAAATTACCTCGAGAGTGACACTATTGTGCAGCTCAGCAAAACTTAGTATACGGTTACAAATTTAGGGTGTTAACTAATTTATTTATTTATTCAATCATAATAATTGTACATCATCTATTAGCATATATATGTCTAAGCCATGTTACCTGCTCTGAAGGAGTTTATAATATAATTCTAAGGCTAAACATAACTAAATAAATGTACATAAGCTGAGGATATATGAGCAATGAAAGATAGGCAAAGTAAAAGGGTCACATAATTCCAGCAGAATATACATACAGCTAATTTATTTAATGATCAATAACATTTGTTCATCAGTTATACCATAACAGGCACTGAACTAACACCTTTATATTCACGTACTTATTTAATAGTCACAAAAATTCTTTCACCTGGGCATCAATATCTCCCTTTTTCAAATAATTTAACCTAAATATCAGAGATTAAAGAAATTGCTCAAGACCACATAGATAGTAAATGGCAAAGAGGGTGTGAAGTTAGATTGATCTGGTAAAAGAACCTGTGTTTTAAACACCGTGCTATCTAGAGATTCAGTTGTCTACTGCTTCAAATATCCATAAGAAATATTAAATATTTTTTTCAGATACTTCTCAGTGCCTTAATGTGAAAAATAAAAGGCACATTTACTAACTTGCTTATATATGTTTATTCCTAAATAGTCTGTCATCATTAAATGATGCTAAGAGCAAGAAAAGATGTTCAAGTTATTCTTGTTCAAATCTCTTATTATCAGTTGGGAAAAGTTACATGAGTTATACAATGCTATGAAGCCAGAGGGTGAAATACTGTGCTGTTCCATTTGCCAGCACATGAACAGTTTACTATTTTATGATTATATAAGCTTGCAACAGAATGTTAAAAAATAATAATTCATAGCTTCCTTCCTTGAGAGAGTTTTGCTACGGAAACAATCAGTAGTACTGTAACACTCTGCTTAGTGGCTTAATTTGTTCATGTTAGAAGCTAGAGTCTCATTTCATAATGGAGGATTAACAGCCTCAAAGAGAAGCACTTTACAGACCACATTTTAAGTATCATTTGAAGACACATGAGTGGGACCTTTAGTTCCTTAGCTTCTCTTCTTTCTCTTGCACTAGATAATGATGCAGAAAACTAATGTAGAATAAGTAGATAGAAAGCCCTTAACCTTATTAGCTATGTAAGCTATGTACGTTAAATGTTTTAAATAAAAATTTTCCATATCTACAGGGAAAAAATAACACCTACTTTATATACACTCTATCAGATAAATTAAAGATCATTTATATAAAATGTGGCACAGAGTAGGCACCTAACAAAGTAACTAATATCAATATGAGTCTATGAAGGAAAGTTTATTTTGAGCCCATATATCTCTGATTTAATTTATGACAAAGATAATTTACTGATAAACACAAAGTTTTGTCCAGAAAAGATAATGGAATCACTAAACTACTTAGTATTCCAAGAATAGTAACAGCAGTGGGACAGTATCAGAAACAATATTGGTGGGGGGCGCCTGGGTGGCGCAGTCGGTTAAGCGTCCGACTTCAGCCAGGTCACGATCTCGCAGTCCGTGAGTTCGAGCCCCGCGTCAGGCTCTGGGCTGATGGCTCGGAGCCTGGAGCCTGTTTCCGATTCTGTGTCTCCCTCTCTCTCTGCCCCTCCCCCGTTCATGCTCTGTCTCTCTCTGTCCCAAAAATAAATAAAAAACGTTGAAAAAAAAATTAAAAAAAAAAAAAAAAGAAACAATATTGGTGGGGTTGACTGTTAAAACAACCAGAACAAAGTGTATGTCCATTCTTGTCACTTATAAAAGCAGCAATAAAAAATGCTGGAATTCCCAGCATTGATTCAATAAGCTGGATTGACTAAAAAATTCTAAAAACAGAAAATATTATATATTAAAAAAAATTTCAGACAGTGGATGTCAGCACAAATTGTACTCCCTGAGAGTGGAAAAGTAAACAAGAGCCATAAATTTGCAACAGATTTTTGCCTGGAAGCAATTTCTGGACCATGATTCCATGAGAGAGCTTGTAAGTGGAAAATGACAGTCTCCATGAGTTGCAGAGACAGAGATAAGAGTTCAGAGAATATGACCTAGCTGGAATTTATAGAAAAGATCTTTAGAAAATGAGGAGTTATGCAGAAAACAACCTATACAGGAGTTTCTTGGAGCTTTGACTGTAAATCTCTATGAGGCTGGGCAAAAAATAATCAAAAAATAGTAAACCAAACAATTCTGATAGCTCAAACAGAACTTGAAAATATCTGACTTCCAACCTCCCAAAATGGACAATCCTTGTTGAATATGGAGAGGGTTTGGGAGAGAGCCTAGTAATACCATGTCTTAGTGCTGTGGCTAAGTCTAAAGTAAAGACTGGACTAGAATACCTTTAAAAACTTAAAAACAAGTTCAGAAAGGATTGAGCCAATAGGTAAGTAACTTAACTACCTGATAGAACAAAGCTCAACATTCTTTAGAACAATGCTATAAAACAATGCTGTAATGCATTGGAATGGGATGATTCTTCCTGCCATGAATAAAAAATTACTAAGCATTTCAAGCAGCAGGAAAATTTGACCCAATCCAGAAGAATAAATAGTAAATAAAAATAGATCCAGAAATGTTTGTGGTAGTGGATTTGACAGAGTAGGATATCAAAAGAGCTATAACAATATGTTCAATAATATAGAGGACATCATAAATATAAAGGTGACAGAACTGAAGGAAATTCTAGAAGTAAAAATGCAATATCTGAAATGGAAAAGTCATTGGATGAGATTAACCTCAAGTGAGAGACTGTAGAAAAAAAAATTAGTGAACCTGAAAATAGAAAAATAGTAGCTATCAAAACTGAAGTACAAAGAGAAACAAGAAAAAGATTGAAAAATATGAAGAAAACCTTAGTATCTATTGGAAAATATCAATTGGTTCAACATACCTGTAATGAAAGCCCAAGAAGAAAAATAATGTAGAACAAGTGGATGGTATATTTGAAGTTTAATGGCCAAAATGTTCCCAAATTTAATGAAAATTTTAAACTCACAGAATGGAAAACTCAATAAACCCCAAGACAGATAATCCCCAAGCATACACACATGAGTGCACATATACACACACAAACAAGCCATAGCTCAAAAAAATTACTTAAAAGCATTGATAACGACAAAATTTCAATATCTTCCAGAGAATAAAACAAATGATATTCAAGCTTTCCACAGACCTGCGGAAAATACGATTAATAATACACATACTAAAAATTTAGTATATCCCTTATACTTATCTAAGTACTTCATATGTATCAACTTATTTAACCCTCAGTATAATTTTGAGATGTAGATACTAATCTGATCACTCCTACATTTTTATAGATGAGGAAATTGATGAAAAGCGAGGTTCAGTAATGTACCGAAGTATGCATACCAAATGATTGCTATTTTTGTATTTCAAATAATTAATATATTTTTTAAAAAGCAACAAAATCAGTATTTTCAACTGTATTTCTGTATGTTTTCAGAAATTCAACTTTTTCTCTAGAGCTTTCTCAGTGTTTTCATTTAGGTGCTTTGAAATGCTAGAAACCCATTTATGCTAGCTGAAAAAACAAGAAGAAAAAATTGTAAGGCTCTATTTGTGTTTTATTTTTTCTAGTGTCAATTGATACAACTTTATCTCAGAAGGAACCAGAACTTAAAATTTTAGACAGTAAGGTCATCTGAAACTAGGCTCATCCTGGAACATCTGTTCCCACCTACTCTTTTTTTTTTTTTTTCCATTCACGAAGTAGAAAATGCTTGTGCTTATCCCCTGAGTGTGTATATTACATTTCTAGTACATTCAGAAGCTGCCTCTTAACACTATTCACTATTTCCAAGGAAAGATAATCTGATTGGTCCATTTTGGGTCAGGTAGGATCCATCCCTGACTGAAGTATGGAGGGGATGTTTGGGCTCACACAGTGAAATGTATGGAGAGGGAAGATTTCAGAGAATTTCTGGGTGGATTATAGACTCATATGACAGAAGATATCCCCTATGGGACACCTGGATGGCTCAGTCTGTTAAGTGTCTGACTTCAGCTCAGGTCTTGAGCTCATGGTTTGAGATTTCGAGCCCTGCATCAGGCTCTGTGCTGACATCTCAGAGCCTGGAGTCTGCTTCAGATTCTGTGTCTTCCTCTCTCTCTGCCCCTCCCCTATTGCATTCTATCTCTCCTTCTCAAAAATAAACATTATAAATTAAAATAAAAATAAAAGATACCGTCTAAATATAGTAATACACTTGTGAAGTTACACAAATCCTTGAAAATACCATGTTTCATGTGGATGTTAAGAGCAGAGTAGGTAAGGTACATGTCTGGAGCTTCAGAGAACTATGGGATCAGCCTTCTGGTCACTAATCTCATATGCTCCTGTTAGAATTTCATTATCTTTCATGACTTCTCCAAATAATGAAAATGAAGATTGGTAAATTACGTCCTCATGAAGTCACGTAGAATGGTCAGAACACACATCTCTGTTTAGTATTTTGAATTCATGTGTCAACATTGATTTGGGTTGCATGGAGCTGCAGTCCCACCCCCCATGACAGAAGACACACAAAAGCCATGAGCTACATAGAGAGCAGACTATTCCAAACCGTGTTTTACAAAGCATTAATCAGAGATGGATTCTGTAACAAAAATAAGTCAGGGAATATCTGTATCTGATATAACCCCTCCTGAAGAAACAAAACACATATTAGTACATAAGAAACTTCTTTCAAGCCCTACAGCTAAGGAAACTTCTTTACTTTTTCTGACTACAGTGTCTAATACAGTTCCCTTTTTTAGTAATGGATAAATAATGCAAATATAAGCAATTTTTTAAAATGGTTGGTTAAGGATTGGATAATTTATTGGTTCATGTAACTAAATTTGGGAAGAGCAATTAGCCTGAAACAATTATATCTGTTAATCTGACATCTTTGAAATCTTCCCTCTCCATACATTTCACTGTGTGAGCCCAAACATCCCCTCCATACTTCAGTCAGGGATGGATCCTACCTGACCCAAAATGGACCAATCAGATTATCTTTCCTTGGAAATAGTGAATAGTGTTAAGAGGCAGCTTCTGAATATACTAGAAATGTAATATACACACTCAGGGGATAAGCACAAGCATTTTCTACTTTGTGAATGGAAAAAAAAAAAAGAGTAGGTGGGAGCAGATGTTCCAGGATGAGCCTAGTTTCAGATGACCTTACTGTCTAAAATTTAAGTTCTGGTTCCTTCTGAGATAAAGTTGGTACTTTATGAGAATTAATACATTTGGCATGAAAAGATAGTGAAAAGTCACATTCCTGTTTTTTCTATATTTTACTGTGGTAAAAATACGTAAAACATAAAATATGCCATTTTAACCACTTTTAAATGTACAATTAAGTGAAATCAATTACATTCACAATATTGTGCAACATCACCATTATCTATTTCCAAAACTTTTTCATGACCCCAAGCAGACACTCAGTAACATTATACTGAATAATGCTTCAATGGACATTGGCATACAAGCATCTGTTTCAGTCCTGGTTTTTAATTCTTTTGGTTATATATACCTAGGATGGAATTGTTGGGTCATATTGTTGGGTCTGTGTTTAGCTTTTTATGGCACTTTCAAATGGTTTCCACAGTAGTTTTACCATTTTACATTCCTACCAGCAACGTACAGGGTTCCCATTTCTCCACATTTTCATGTTGCTCATTTTTTAATAGCTAAAACTCTTACCATGAATACCAGTCTCCTGTCATGCAAGATTCAAATTCACACTTTGGAAATATTACAAATTATATATCATTACTCATTTATGCTTCTCTGAAAGTGCTAATGTTATTTTCATTAATAGTAATGATAATGATAATAGTATCAATATACATCAAGGGTCTGCTCTAATCAGAAAGGTTGAAAAAGTACCTTAGACTGTTGAAGGAGAGTGACTCTGACAAAGCAATTCTTCTATGGGCTTTCCTGGATCGGGTCCCATAAATGCATCAAGTAACTGATCTTAATTTTTTTTAAATAGATTTTCTGCCAAGGAAAAAGATATTCATCCATTCTAAATCATTAAATGAGCTCTCTGGTAAGAACGAGTCCCTTGAGAGTTGGGCAAGGCAATGTATCTCTATTTTCTAACACGTGATTATCTAGTATACCTAAGAATCACAGATCTAAGATGAAGACAAGGGAGTGAATTCATACTCATTGAGCTCCTACTATAGGAAATTTCTCATTTAATTTTCACAGTGGCACTATGAGCTGGGAAGACAGTATAGAGTAGTGAAGCACCTGGAGTGTGGGTTCAGATTATTTGGGTTCAACTCCTAATTCACATCTGAATATTTACATGATCTTTATTTAGCTTCTTCCTTTCCTTCCTTCCTTCCTTCCTTCCTTCCTTCCTTCCTTCCTTCCTTCCTTCCTTCCTTCCTTCCTTCCTTCTTCCCTCTGTCATTCCCTCCCCTGTTCCTTCTTTTTCTTTCTTCCTATTTTTTTCTTTCAACATATATTTATCGAGCGTCAAATTATGTTTCTTGGGTGATCAAAAATGCCACAATTTCTGTCCCTTGGAAATTACACACCATTTAAAAATATAAACACATAAATGAAAATGCTATAAACAATAAAAACAAAGTATGGAAAGAGGTTAGACAGTAGCCAGTTTTATTACCTGCAAATGGATTATTAATAATGCCTACCTCAAAGAGCTGCTATGACAAGTTAGAATGTGATGAATCATATAAAGTGCTTGTCAGAATGCTTGACTCACAGGGCATGTTATGAGGTGAAGAAAAAATTAAGATCCAGATAGTTCAAGTATTTAATTCAGAATCACTTGGCTAGTAAGTGCAGCACTAGAATTGAAATACAATTTGCCTATCCAAAACATCTTTCCATCATACTGTGCTTCCATCCTGAGATTCCAAATATTAAGGGGCAGAGAGATACCAACACTGATGCATTTCTTAAGAAGTATCTTTCCTCTATTATTAGCAAAAACATATTCCTCATAAATCATATAAATACCCTAAAGCAGGAGTGGAGATGAGTCACTTCCATATTTGAAGTCCAAATCAACATATTTCTTAAACAAAGTGTTCAAGATAGGGAATTTTATAAAATTCCTTCTTTCTTGCTGTCTTTCATTATCTGGAACAATAATATCATATTATCCTTGAGTTTGAGTTCTAAGGAAAAGGTATCTATCCATGAAATTCAAATATCTCCCTAGACCAGTGTAAGTTATGACCAGAATAAGAATTTGGGGAGCTCACAAACTACTTTGCCATCAGCAAGCCCTACCCAGGATATTATATCAGAGTCTAGGGAATTGGAAGAAGTTAGAAGCCACACTCCCTGCTAAAGTTGACAATGGGTCATGTATGTACACTTGATTCCCTAGCTTCTTTGGATCTCCACATATATCAGGTGACAGTGTGTTCCAGATTGTTTGGTTCATGTGTACATTGGTTGTCCTGCCATCATTATTAATATCCCCCTTCTTTTCCTGTTAAAACCATGCCTCTTTGCCTAATAAATCACATGTTCACTCTTCACATAAGCATTCAGGCATACAGTGGGTAACACTTTGTAGTGTTAGAACTTGTCAGTGAGGAGATTTTACTTTGATTATTTCAGTTCTGGAAGGCAGTCAAAAATCCACCCTTTCAGGTACTTTCTAGTTTGATAGGATGAGATTCAGTTTGAGCTTTAACATCTACTGGCTCACAATATAACTGTTAATAGTACATGTCCATTATTTTCTATTCTCAATTCCACATACCTACATTGCAAGTAAAAATTGATTGTCTCAATAAATGTAAAAAAAACAAAACAAAACAAAAAAAAAACCAACCAAAAAACCCAGTCTCTGTAGTGGTATTTCAGATCATCAACGAAAGTTTTATAAATAAGGTTTTTATCCCTTTCTTGAATAGGATAAAAACAAAAACAAAAACAAAAACAAAGCAAATATGTGTGTTCAGTAGAAGCAATATTGATCTAAAAGGGAGGTGAGGGGGTGCCTGGGTGGCTCAGTCGGTTAAGTGGCCGACTGCGTCTCAGGTCATGATCTCGCGGTCCGTGAGTTCGAGCCCTGCATTGGGCTCTGTGCTGACAGCTCAGAGCCTGGAGCCTGTTTCAGATTCTGTGTCTCCCTCTCTCTGACCCTCCCCCGTTCATGCTCTGTCTCTCTCTGTCTCAAAAATAAATAAACATTAAAAAAAAATTAAAAAAAAAATAAAAGGGAGGTGAGGATTACGGTGCTTCCAGACTCAGCATGGCTTTAGTTGCTATGTTTTCTAACTGAAAACTGGTAAACAGACTGAAAAGACATAAAAAATAAACACAATCTCACAGCAGGTGTTTGTTGGTCATAAGAAAATATTTTAGAGAAGCTCCAACTCACATTATCTTCTTTGGTATACAGTGAAATAGCAAAATAAACAAACTCTTAAAATTTCCCTTTGGTTTTTGCATCAAGGGATGGATAATTTTCTTGAGTAAAAACACACATTTAAGCTTGTCCAAAATTGGATAGCTTTCTCAGTCAACTGAGTTTTAGAAAGTGTAACTTTGAACTTAGAGGAAAAATTAAAGCCTAAACTTCTTAACTGGCATTTGGAGTACAGACTAGTCCTGACTTACATGCTACCCTCCCTAACATCTTTACTAAAACCAAACTGAACTACCTAGGTACCAGAGAAGCTGCTCTTTTTTGTGTTAATGAATTCCTTCATACTTTTCCTTCCACCCGTGGTGGTTTGTCTTTCCATTGCAATGAGTTTGAATCCCACTTAGTTCCCACTGTGAACACTTTCAAATGAATTCATTTTTCTCCTCCTTAAAAATCTATGGAGTAGTCTCTCTGAGCTACCCTTTCAAGCTTATGTTGCAAGCATGTATGTATCCACCTGATTTTTTTGTTCTAGAGGGCAAGTTTCATATGTAATTAATCTTCTGTAAATCACTAATGCTACAATGATTTTCTCATACATGTCATGTCCAAAGCAAGTTTGTCAAAGAATAAATCAAGAAAGGAAGGAATGAAGAGAAATTAAGGAAAGGAAAATGGAAGGGGAAAAAAGAAATTATAAACACAATGTTTCTGATGTATTAAAACAGCTCTTACCGTGGTGTACTGAAAGACCATGGTGACATACTTGATCTCCCAGGATGACAAAGGCATGTACTCTTTCAAAATATGTGTTAAATGTGCTAATCTATATAAAGACTGACTGGCACATATTAACACTTTCTATGGTTATCTTGTGAGACAGTTTGCCAACATCCTACATCAAACTGACTCAAAGTGGTAATGGCTTGGTGTACTGGAATGGGCACACAATTTCACTCAGAGAATTCAAATCTCAGCTCACCCACCTAAAAGGCACACTTAGCCAAATTATTTTGACTCTTGTAATCAAAACTTCCTCATGTGTACAATGAGGATTACAGTAGAACTAATGTAATAAGGCTGTGCTAATTATTAAGGAGTCATTTAATAAATGGCAGTTGTAGTAGAGTTAAAAGACAGATTTTCTTAATCAGTTTACTATTTTTTAATTTTTACAAGGAGTACTCTAGAGTTATTAAGCTGTTAACTGTAATCTTTGCAATGATTCATAATTGTAATAGACATTGCTAGTACATCATCCATGATTCACTTGAATGCTTTGACAAATTTCCAGGGAATTACACCCCCCTCTGTTTCTTTTTTTAATAGACTTTATTTTTATAACAGTTTTAGGTTCATAGCCAAATTGAGAAAAAGTACAGAAATTTTCCATATACCCCTGCCACCACATAGGCATAGCCTCCCTCCCTCATTATTAACATCCCATTATTAACCCACCAGAGTGGTATATTTGTTACAACTGATGAACCTACACCGACACACCATTATCATTTAAAGTCCATAGTTTACATGAGGGTTCGTTCTTGTATATTCTATAGGTTTGGATGAATGTATAACATACATCCACCATTGTAGTATCCTATAAAACAGTTTCACTGCCCTAAAAAATATTCTGTGCTCAGCCTATTTGTCCTTCCCTCCACCCAACCCCTAACAACCAATGACCTCTTTACTATCTCCATAGTTTTGAAGGTCATGTAATTGGAGTGTACAGTTTATAGCTTTTTCAGACTGGCTTATTTCACTTAGTAATATGCATTTAAGTTTTCTCTGCGTGTTTTTTTTCCCCATGGTTTTACAACGCATTTATTTTTTGGCATTAAATAATAGTTGTTTACAAACAACTATATACCACAGTTCATCCATTCACCTGCTGAAAGGCATCATATTTGCTTCCAGGTTTTGGCAATTATGAATAAAGCTGTTATAAACATCCATGGGCAAATGTTTATGTGTACATAAGTTTTCAACACCTTTGGATAAAGACCAAGGAACATGATTGCTGGATCATACAGTAAGAGTATGCTTACTTTTGTAAGGAATGGTCAAACTGTCTTCCAAAGTGGCTGCACCATTTTTCATTCCCACCAGCAATAAATGACAGTTCCTGTTGTTCTACATTGTCACTAGTATTTGGTGTTCTCAGAACTCCAGATTTTGACTATTCTAATAGATGTGAAGTGGTAGTGTTTGTAATTTTTTTAATTAATTAATTTATTTCAGGGGGAGCAGAGAGAGGGGAAGAGAGAGAGAATCCCAAGAAGGCTTTGCACTGTCAGCGAGGACCTCGATGCAGGGCTCAAACTCACAGAACCGTGAGATCATGACCTGAGCTGAAACCAGGAGTTGGATGCTTAACCAACTGAGCCACCCAGGAGCCCCAGTGGCAGTGTTTTAATTTGCATTTCTCTGACGACATATGATGTGGAACATCTTTTCTTCTCCTGTGATTATTTATCATCTGTATATTTTCCTTGGTTAAGGTTAAGGTCTTTGGCCCATTTTTTTTTTAATTGGCTTGTTTATTTTCTTATTGTTGAGTTTTAAGACTTCTTTGTATATTTGGGTAGCAGTTCTTTATCACATACGTGTTTTGTAAAATTTTCTCCCAATCTGTGGCTTATCTGTTCATTCTCTTGACATTGTCTTTCACAAAGCAGAAGTTTTTAATTTTAATGAATTCCAGCTGATCAGTTATGTCTTTCATGAATCATGTCTATGATGTTGTATCTAAACAGTCATTGACAGACCCCAGATCATCTAGATTTCCTGCTATGTTATCTTCTAGCAGTTTTATTGCTTTGTGGTTTTTTTTTTTTTAGATCTTTAATCCATTTAGAGATAGGTTTGGGGAAGAATGTAAGATCTGTTTCTAGACTATATATTTTTTTCATGTGCATGACCAGTTATTTCAGCACCAATTTGTCTCCATTGTATTCCCTCTGTTCCCTTGATAAAGATAAATTGACTATGTGAGTCTATTTGTGGACTTTCTATTCTGTTTTATTGATCTATTTGTCTATGTTTTTGTCAGTCTCAAACTGTATTGATTACTATAGAATCACAGTAAGTCTTGAATTGGGTAGTATCAGTCCTTCAACTTTGTTCTTCAATATTATGTTGGCTATTCTGGATCATTGCTTTCCATACAAACTCTGGAATTGATTTTGATGATACCCACAAAATAACTTATTGGGATTTTGATTGAGATTTCATTGAATCTATAGACAGAGTTAGGAAGAACCAGCATCTTCACATTACTGAGTCTTCCTATCCATGAACATGGAATATCTATCCATATGCTTAGTTCTCCTTTGATTTCTTTCATCAGAGTTTTGTACATTTCATCCTATAGATTTTGTACATATTTTGTTAGATTTGTATCTAAGTATTGTTCTTTTGGCAAAGTGCTAATGTAAATGGTATTGTGGTTTTAATTTCAAATTCTACTTGATCTTTGCTAGTATATAAGAAAGTGATTGATTCTTATATATTAACCTTGTATCCTAAAACCTTGCTTTGTTCCTAATCTTCATGGAAAACTTTGAAGGTCTCATCAGTAAGTATGATATCAGTTGTGGAGGTTTTATAAATATTCTTTATCAAGTTGAAGAAGTTCCCCTATGTTCCTAGTTTTCTTGGAAATTTTATAATAAGTGGGTGTTGGATTTTTTTTTTAAATCATGAATGCAAGTTGGATTTTGTCAATATAACATGTGATAACATCATGTGATGTTTCTTTTTTAGCCTCCTGATGTTATGTACTACATTAACTGATTTCTAATGTTGAACTAGCCTTGCATAACTGGGATAAATCTCACTTGGTTGTAATATATAATTCTTTCTATGCATCACTAGATTTGACTTGCTAGTATTTTGCAGAGGACTTCTGCATATATGTTCATGAGAGATGTTGGTCTGTAGTTTTCTTTTCTTGTAATGTCTTTGTCTGATTTTGGTATTATGATAACACTGTCCTCATAAAATGAGTGAGGAAGTATTTCCTGTGTTTCTTTTTTTAAGGCAACTAGTATATAATCTTTTTAAAAGCTTTGTTGAGTTATAATTAATATATAAAATGCACATTTATATTATATATATATGTATATATATATATATATATATATATATATATATAGAGAGAGAGAGAGAGAGAGAGAGAGAGAGAGTGTTTGGACATATTATAGAAAATTGTTATCATTTCTTCCTTGTATATTTGACAGAATTCACCAGGGAATCCATCTGGGCCTAGTGCTTTCTATTTTGAAAGATTATTTACACAATGGAGTACTACGTGGCAATGAGAAAGAATGAAATATGGCCCTTTGTAGCAACGTGAATGGAACTGGAGAGTGTTATGCTAAGTGAAATAAGCCATACAGAGAAAGACAGATACCATATGTTTTCACTCTTATGTGGATCCTGAGAAACTTAACAGAAACCCATGGGGGAGGGGAAGGAAAAAAAAAAGAGGTTAGAGTGGGAGAGAGCCAAAGCATAAGAGACTCTTAAAAACTGAGAACAAACTGAGGGTTGATGGGGGGTGGGAGGGTGGGGAGGGTGCGTGATGGGTATTGAGGAGGGCACCTTTTGGATAAGCACTGGGTGTTGTATGGAAGCCAGTTTGACAATAAATTTCATATATTGAAAAAAAAAGAAAGATTATTTATTAGTGATTCAATTTCTTTAACAGATGTAGGCAGAAATTGATCCATTATAGTTCAGGGTTTTCTTACTTTGACATTAGTAGTCCCCACAGAAGTTTCTGCTCTGGTGAATTTTGATTCTCTGTATTCCCATTCTCTGCATTTTTGAAGGCATTAATTTGCTCTATGACCTCATGTCTCTTACAGATCCAAAAAGAGTTGCTGACTTTTACATTTGTTCAGATTTCACATTCTGTTAAGACAGAATGGTGACTTCCAAGCTTCTTACATACTCAGTTGGAAGCCAGAAGTCCATCTCCTTTTGTTGTTCTTTTAACTATTCTATTTCATGTCTCTCTTTCAAGAAATGCCATTTAATTGCTAGAGTTGCTTTTTATTTTTCTCATACTTGTAGTGATCTGGCAATGCCAGCATCATGGTGCAATTAGTCAATGACTGGCAATTGCCAAATATGAAAGCTTAAACTTCCTGTCCCAGGTAAGGAAAAACTTCAAAGTACAATTATACTCCAACTTGCCTGTGTGAAATTCAGGTACAGCTGGGATTTTGCCAGAAACTGACACATGTTTATCTTCTCTTTCTCTATTAGGGTTTTCCTTGGAATCTTGTGCACATGTTTTGTTTTGTTTTGTTTTTTGTTTTTTTTTTGGTCTTAGAGTCTACTTCTGGAAAAGCCAACCTAAGAAAATGATGTATTACAGAGGAAAGTGGAATGGAAAAGTTTGGTATACAGCATCAATCCCCACTGAGTTCAAGATTTTTCTGTAGCAATATTATTGTCTTTTCCCCAGAAATTGATTTATTTCTATTTTATTGAACTTACCATCTGTAGTGCCTACCATCTATTACTCATTTGGCATTTACTTTAATGTATTAGTTTTCTATTACTGTGTAACAAATTACCAAAAACTTAGCAGTTTAAATATCTATCTATATCTATCTATTGATATATATTGATATAGATAGATAGATAGATAGATAGATAGATAGATAAATCTTACAATTTCTGTAAGTAAAAAGTCAAGCCACAGGTTAGCTGCAACCTCTGCTCACCATTTCATCAGGCTGAAATCAAAATGTCAGCCAGGACTCTGATCTCACCTACGGCTCAGGGTCCTCTTCCAAAGTGTGTGTTTGTTGGCAGAATTTAGTTTTTTGTGTTTATTAGAATAGTCCCCATTTCTTGTTGCCTATTTGCCAGGGAATGCCCTCAGGTTCTAGAGACTGACCTTGTGTCCTTGCCATATGGCTCTCTCCATATTTATTTCACAACATGTTTGCTTACTTCTTCAATGCAAGCAGGAGCAGTCTCTGGCACTTTGGATTTATATGATCTCTTCTAAAGACTCATCTAAATAAGTCAGGCCCACCCAGGATAATCTCTTTTTATGAACCCAATGTCAATTGATTGGGAACCTAAATAACATCTGAAATATGCCTTCTGATATATAATGTAACATGGTCACATTGTGATGACTCATCATATTCACAAACCCCACCTCCCCCTCACTCACACAGGGGAGGGGTTCCTACAGGGAATATATAGCAGGAAGGTGGGAATCTTGGAGACCACTGACTTGCCTACTGCACTTCTTTTACCCCATATACTCCTTGCATACAGAACCTTTTGCTTGAGAGTGATGTTCTATGATGTAAAATCATTATGGATTTTAAGGGGTGGTTGTGATGGTGATTGTGGTCATAGCTATTACTGTCATTTTATAAAAGGAAACCATATGTCTTCATTACGTGATTTCCACAATCCAAATATCAAATCAGGAGTGCCTGGGTGGCTCAGCTGGTTAAGAGTGGGACTCTTGATATCGGCTCAGGTCATGATCTCATAGTTTGTGAGATCAAGCCCCATGTAGGGCTCTGTGCTAACAGTGCAGATCCTGCTTGGGATTGTCTCTTCCTCTCTCTCTGCCCCTCCCCTGCTTAAGCACATGCATGTGCTCATGCTCTCTTTCTCCCAAAATAAATAAATAAATAAATAAATAAATAAATAAATACTTAAAAGACACAAAAGTGGCGCCTAGGTGGCTTAGTCAGTTGAGCATCCAAATTCGGCTCAGGTCATGATCTCACAGTTCATGAGTTCAAGCCCCACATTGGGCTCGCTGCTGTCAGCGCAGAGCCTGCTTTGGATCCTCTGTCCCTCTCTCTCTCTATCCCTTCCCTGTGCATGCTCTCTCAAAAATAAGTAAAACATAAAAAATAATTTAAAAATTTAAAAAACAAAAAACAACCAAACAAAAACAAAAC
This sequence comes from Neofelis nebulosa, assembly GCF_028018385.1. NCBI lineage: Eukaryota > Metazoa > Chordata > Mammalia > Carnivora > Felidae > Neofelis > Neofelis nebulosa. The sequence goes on from NC_080791.1 coordinate 94,858,941, forward strand.
AAAAAAGCAAAATATCAAATCAGAAAACATTACCCCAAGAACTTTCAAGAAATATAGACCTAGATTCAAGTTCAATTTATATGGCAAGTGATTTGATTTCTACAATTCTTTATTTTGCTTATAAAATGGGTATAATACTACCTGTTTCACAGGGTGCTGAGAGGATTAGAAGAAATTATTAGACAAGTGGCTGACAAGTAATACATGCCTAACGAATGAGAGGGACTTTATCTTCCTATTCCTTGTATTACAGAATGTCTTAAATGAATTTTCCAGAAAGAGAAGCCATTTTTTTCAAAAATGTGGAACATGTTTGCCTGACAAGCAGCAGATGCTTTGGAAAGTAATTAACCAATGCATACAGACAAGAACATTTATCAGTCACAGGAAGCATTTAACACTAAAAGGTAGTCTCAAAGAGGTAAGGAGAATTACAAAAAGTCAATTGCAAAATGTTTTTCCCCCTGTGTAGAGCAGACGGAGGGGCTTATGACATGGAGAACTGTCAAAGAAGCCCCATATTTTGCAAGTGGTAAGATATAAGAGCCTGCAGGTGTGGAAACTTAATTGGTTTTATGACATGGGGAAAATTAGATGTTTTCTAGGGAAGTATACCTTATCTTCATTGTCTGGGGACTTTAGGGCTTCAGCTATAGAAGGACAGCACTAGGTAAGATTTTAACTAATATTAATTAATGAACTCTTTAGAATACTGGTAAACATACTGCTTTTGTATACAAATAGTTCAAAAAATATTTAAGTTTGTTAGGGGTTTTTGATCTTGAATTTTAAAGAACATTTACTAAGTGCTTCCTATGGACCAGACAGTGTGCTGCATATTTGTATTTATGGCCTATAGCAATTCATGGTGAGATATATACTTGCCTTATTATCATTTAGTCACAAAAGAGAAAACCAAGACTCAAAGAAATTAAGAAACTTTTCCAATCAGGCTAACACAAAGGATAGAAAGGGACAGAAGCAGGGCTGTAATCCAGCTGTGCATAGATCCCAAACTGCACGCCAAACCTGTCTGCCACACATATTTAAAGTAACCTGCCCTTAGCAGATTCAAGCCTGAATCTTGGTTGTCAGTTAGGAATCACCCTGCTATGATCCCTTCAGGGGACCTTTTCCATAGGGTTTCCTGATTTGCATTCACTGATGTATTTCTATTCTTTCTACTCTGTGCCCCCTGTGGGCTGGCTGGGGGAATGGAAGTCGGGGCAGGTATGAGAAATTCTAGCAGGAAGAAGCCTCTGATGAATGCTTGATTTACAGAAACAGAGGAATGTTCACTGGTGTCACCCATGCTCTCTAATGCTTTCACACATGCTAGTGTGTTAACAGCAAGGCCCATCACAAATGACTATTTCCACTTTCAAATCATCTCTTATTATCTCTGCTCAGTGACTGTGGGCAGGTTTAATCTATTCCTCGCCATTCAAACCATTTTATTCTAACTACTGAATAACATTTCCCATTTCCCATATTCAGGGAAAGGCTGAATCATTTAAATAGAGTTTTGCATGACTTACTTAAAGCTGACAGTTTGCACGTGTGGAATTCAAACTCTCTAGAAACCTGATGAATTCCCCCAGATTTTATTAGTTTGCAATTTTTTGAAAGATGCAATAACACCCTAGCTTGAAGGGATGATGGTAATACAAAACCTTTCTTAATATCAAGACAAATCTCCTGAGTCTGTGTCCTCACTGAATCTAAATGGTAATTCTCCCAAATCCAGATGTAGAATTATGAATTCTATACTCCTTTCTTATTCTAAATCACTTTTCCATGAATTTGAATTGATTTTCCCTGGGGACTTCAGGCATCTTCCATAATATCTGGGCCATATTTGTATGACAGTAAACAGATGTGATTGGAAAGAAATTACCAGAGTATACAGATGTGAGCATTGTCAGAAAACAAAACAAAACAAAACAAAACAGAAAAAAGTTTAGTGTGCTAAGCTATATATATTTTTTAAAGTTTCTTGACTAAGTCTTCACTCTGTCTTTGGGTATATGAAACATGACATGCATAGAGAATGCTCTTGTTAAATGAAAATAAATAGAAAATTAATCAGAACTAGTGGCCCATAGAGAATGGACATACTTTCACACATACAGAAGTCATACACCGTACAATAAAGTCATATGAACACTAAAGTCATACAAATTATGAACAAATTAGAACAATCCTAATTTTCACCCATTCTAATTGGGTGATATAACCAACTTAATGCTTTAAGTTTTCTTACCTATAAATGGCAATAATGACAGATATCTCACAGAGCTAATAAAGATGAAGTGATATAGAGGTATACACATAATAACCTCGTAAAAAATAGCCACTGTTTCCTTCCATTTCATTCCTAAATGTGTTTCAGCATAGCTAGCAACTTGCTTACAACCAAGCCATGAGTCTAAAACTGGGAAAAAAAATCACAAATGTACTTAAATGTCTAAAAATATTAACAGTTAATTGAACCATGAACCAAACCAGTTGAATTTGTAACATCTCTCTCTGTTCTTATTTCATTGAACTAGGTCGGAATCAGAGCATCAAAATGTTATCCTAATGGGACCTTAACCAAGTTATATTTGATTCAGTCTAATCCCATCACTGACTCACTGTTGTACCTTTTGGAGACTGCACATTCTTTGACGTCTAAGAAAGATCTCATTTCATTCTTTGTCACCCTACCTGGCTCACAGGGCATATGGTTAATTTGTGTTAAAAATAAATAAAGCCATTTAACTTCTGCCATAATGTCTCCATCTCTACTATGGTGATAACAATATATATTTTACCTCACTAACCAGATGTTTGAAAATCTAAGTCGGATAATAGACATAAAACTCTTTTGAAATTATATTATGTGCTATAAAAAATCATTATTATTTAGCATATGGCCAATATATTACCCTGTATTTTTAAAATTAGTAAAATTTAAACATTATTGCCAGTATAATTCACTAGTTTATGAATAGTACCCCAAATATAATTATGCTTGACACAATTATATTTTGAAAGATGGTTTTAAAATATGGATAGGATTCCTATGTACTCTGGAAATAAGGCAAATATCAGCCAATAACCAAGATCCCAAAGTGACTCATCAGTCTTCATGATGCAAATTATAAAGCAAAATGGAGCAAAAGACTAGCTCAAATTGACCACAACATCTTCAATTCCCTTCACTCTCAAAATTACCCTCATATTCAAGGTTTTGCTAAAGTTTGACTGTCCATACATTTGGAACCAGACCCAGCTTTAGCTCAATTCTTTTTTAAAAATGAGACAGACTTTGTAGGATTCTAAGAGACAGTGGTCACTTGGTAGTTCCTGTCATATGCATTTCTTAGTAATATGTGGATATTACAAGGGGCAGTACATCCAGGTGGTAAAGAGTCTGGACTAAAGAAGTAAACTGCTAGCATTCCTCACTGGCTTTAAATTCATGGGCAAGTTACTTGGCTTCTCCTTAACTACTTTTCCTCAGTTTCAAAATGAAAATAATAATCAAACTTTACTTGTGGGGTTTTGTGAGAATAATGATATAATGTAAATGAAATATACTTAAAGCAGTCTCTGAAATATTTATCCAGATATTTCTGAGGCTGAGAGTTGGCATTATTTGTTAGATTACCTCGTAGAAAGATGTAAGAGGAGTTTTACAAAATATCTGAAGTTCATCCCCTTCAGGGACAACCAGCTGACCATTCTAGCTACAGGGAAGGTGATTTGGGGTTATGTTCGTTTATTTTTCCTGTGCAGATGTGGGAACCAATAATGACCCAATCATGAATGTCTTTTGCTAATGGGATACAAAGGTAATATTTTTTTCTAATTTTGTATACAAAATAGAAATCCCTGTCTTTTTTCTAATATGAAAGATTATACTTCTCAGTTCCCTGTTAGTTTCGCTGGGGTTATATGACTAATTCTAGCCGATGGATTTTGACTGGAATTGGCATGTGTCACTGTCATGTTGAGGCAGTGAGAAGCCTCTGTGCAATATTCCAACACTCTCTTCCCCCTCAGAGAGAGCTTAGATCTAGCAACCTGGAAGGCTAAATTCACTGCATAAGGGAATGTGCCTACAGGGTTATTAGCAAAATTTGTGTGAGTGAGAAACAAATGTTATGTGTTATGTCACTAACATCTTGAGGGTTATTTGTGGCCTCAGCATAAGCCTACTCCATCCTTACAAGTACACATGTTTTATACACAAAGGATTTATAGTAGAATATTTACAGATATTACATGTTTTCTTATGAATCTGCCTCTAATAAGTAGCATATGATCTTAATTTATTTAAGACTAGTAGAAAACTGTCACAATTTTTTAATGCAATTATTTTCCTAATGAGAAAGAAAAACTGTGCTTGGTGATCTCAGGGTAAATCAGCCTTCACATTGGAAATAGAATCTTTTGAGAATCTGTTAACTATCTTTACAAACAGGGGCGCCTGGGTGGCTCAGTTGGTTTAAGTGTCCAGCTTCAGCTCAGGTCATGATCTCAGGGTCTGTGAGTTTGAGCCCCGCATTGGGCTCTGCGCTGAAAGCTCAGAACCTGGAGCTTGCTTTGGATTCTATGTCTCCCTCTCTCTCTGCCCTTCCCCCACTCATGATCTGTCTCTCTCCGTCTACCAAAAATAAGTACACATTAAAAAGAATTAGCATTACAAACATATTAGCTATCACAAATTGAAATAAAATGCAAAAATCTAAAAAAATAAGAACATTTATCACCATAATTCTACCACCCTGCCCACCCTCTGTCAAGAAGTCTGGAGAGCTTGAGACTTTAACCTTACTTGCAAACTAAAAAGTTAGCCTGCCACAATTTCATGGAAGGCAGCAAGACACAAAACTCCTGGATCAGACAGGAAGAACTTTAACAGCAATAGCAGCATCTAGGGTATCAGCATTTGTGCTGTTCTCAGAGCCTCAAATGTCATAGAATGATAAAAGAAAAAAAAAAAAGCTATGTGACATCTGCATATGCAGTGTGTGTTTACACCACAGGAATCCAGCCTAAAGAACCCAAATTTTTGAGAATAGGCAATGAAGCTACTTACTTTTTTGCCCAGGACAGAGATATAATCTTTATTATATGGTACAGCAAACAAACCTGCACTTTTCTCTAGAGGGAGACATTATCTCTATCTTCCAAAGCCGTTTGCTCTACAAACATCCTTGAAAAGATAGTATAGGACAAAAGGAGTCAGTGGCTCTGCTTGTAAGACATGTGGAAGTATGGAGAGCACATGGAAAATTACCTCCCCAACATATTTATATCTTATCCCTACATTGTCTTGGCTTCTATAAAGTGTTCCCGTGAATATGATAAGCCAACAGCCACTCCAATTAACCCAAAAAACTTTGGCTAGAAATAAATCGGTTCAATTGGTCTCATATAGGATTGAATAAAGGCTTCTATCAACCGAATTCCAAGCAGGAGGATGAGGTCAACCTATAATGATGACCTCAACTATGTTCCTCAGGTCCTGGACCCAACAAGTTGAACAAATCACAAAATTATCACTGCCTAACTTAGAAAGTCAGGTGATTTCTCTTTAAGAGTCTGTATTGATCTTTACATTTGGTCCATGGCATTAATCCAGGTAGAGAGATGTCTTAGTGATTGCATTAAACTGGCTTGCAAGGAGTAAGTCTGGGGTAATTTGATCATCTATAACAACCCTGGCCAGTGAGTTGAGTCTGACTTTCATGCCTTTCAGGGATACATTTTGACCAGTTTTTCTGAGTGGATGGTCTTACCATCAAGATAACTGTCTGCAGTTTACACAAAAATAACAAAACCTTGGTTTTCCCTCCAAGAAGCTCCCTTAGTAAACCAGGGTAATCTTACTTGAAAGAGATATCTGTAGTCATCTGAGAGCTACCTGACCTAACTGTGTTGTTTCCTTAAATACTTGAGGGTTTCTATGACTCCTAACAGGCAGTCACCGTATTTTCAGAAGGAAGGCAAGTTAATATCTGACTTGCACACAAAAATTGCATTTTCAAGGGCACACATGGTGCCCCTGCAAAGAGTTTTTGTTTTTTTACCATTGATGCCCTCTCCCCAAGTAGGACATATATGAGCTGGAGGTTACACCTTGGAAGGTGACTGGTGGCCATGGGGTACCTAGTTCAGTTTGAATAATTGAGTCCCATCTTTCTTTTTGAGGGAATCATTTGAGGACAGCCAGTTTAACCTATTCTGTTTGTTCACACCAATACCTGGGTGGCATTCATCTGTATCCCAGAAAGACTGCATGTCAGTTACAGTAATGGGGACAGACAGCTATCTGGATGTTTTGATAGATATTTTGTATGGAGGAGGCATACCCATTGATGGGATCATATGCACTGGATTATCCAGTTGAAGAAGACACTGTGCCTTTAATTTATTTCCTTATAGATACAAAGTTCATACTGGGTCACTTGAGAACAGAGACTACATTCAAAGTTCCTAACACAGGGACTGTTTGATGAAATTACCTTATAGCCTTTAAGACGTTTTTTCTGGGGCTGCTGATAATAATTAACAACAACAACAAGAATGATAATAATGATAATAATAGAGATAACAATAAAAATAATACTAACTAAACTTTAACATTTTTATATGCCTGGCATTTTGTCAGATATTTTTCTAAAATACTGATCTTTATTACATGCACTCCACCCTACTCCCATTCCCTCTTCATCTGTCTCCAGAGGGTGGATTAAGATTAAGAACAAGGTAATGCACTGAAGCCAGAACTCTGACATGATGAAGGATTTTGAACTTAGAATTTGCACTTTTCCTGGCCTCCCTGAGAGCCTGGGTTTCACATGTTGCCAGAATCTCTATGATAAATGAGATTTAAGCTTATCTCTCAATTAGGAATTGGCTTGGTCTGGGAAGTCTCTGGAGAAAGGGCCAATATTGAAGTTTGTGGTTTAAGCTTTAGGTCACAGGCATAATATCAATGTTTGGGTCTATGAATAATTTAGCTACATTCAGCAGGGTGAGGGTGAGTGATTTTAGAATACTAGCCTAGGTTTTCTGACTACAGAACAATTATTTTGCCATGGTCTTTTATAGCAAACCCCAGCGCTCAAATGATTTAGGATGAGCACAGTGATAACTACTGGTAACATCTAGAACCCATGTCTCCTATTTCTTAGTCCATGGATTATCATATTCTGTTGTGCTGGATTAAATAAATATTTCACATTAGCAGACATAAATTCAGTTTGTTAGATATGTAGCTCAAACTTCACTTCCCTTCCTTTCTTCTCAGATTGTTATAGGCTAAGGTCAAAGCTTTTAAATGTTGCCAGTGGAGTATAAAATATGTGTTAAACTTCGAAGACATTCCAAACATTTGCCTCTATGGTTTGTGACCAATGTATCCATTAACTTGCTCTTTGGTCATAGCTTTTGCCATGTAAGTCTTAGGTCAGGTAAACACTGATGCTTTCAATTTTTCTTTCATTCACTTAGCAAACAATCACTCCTGAAAGCCCCATGAAATGAATGCCAAGCCAATCTACAAAAGACAAGGATGATGTCAATAAATAGGAAGAATTGTTCATCTTCAGATGGGATTTGCCTGGCTCAACTTTTATCTTTCCAGAACAACCTAGTGTAATGGTAATAGTGGAAGTGAAGAGGCCTTTAATTGGATTAGGCTATTATGGATCTAAAAGCTGCTAAAGCAGACTGAAAATGCTGTGTTCTTAGTCTTGGCTAAGATAAAAATGTAGTTCAAAAGCAAAATGGAGTTGCTTGAAGTCAGTTATTAGCCCATCCAGATTCACTTTCAATGGCATGGCTCAGTGTGTTACTTGTAATACCATCACATGGTCTCCTCTCAAAGATGGTCTTTACTGGCCATTTCAAAAAGTGGCAAAGCGTCCCTTCTGTCTTCCTCCCATATTGATTTTTATGTAACCAAGGGGAATATAAAAACTTCCCAAATGCCTCTGATTAATCCTTGGTGTCTCAGTTCCTCATCTATAAGTGGAAGAAACCAATACCTCTTGGAATCACCACATTGTGTTGTTTTGAAAATTAAATGATATAATATTTGTGAGGGTGCTTTGAAAATTGGAAATTTCTCTATAAATGTATGGATTATTAGATTGCTTACCATCATTCAATCAAACTCTGGATATATCTTCAACAAAGGAAAATCTGAAACATTCCTCACTGTTTTTAAATTCCCTTTGATCCTTTTTGTCCTTTTAATTCCACCTGGGGTATGAAATTGCTCAACTATTGTCCTGATAGTTATTTAAGTTGTAATTTCAACACAGTCATTAACATAACTTATAGACAACCTTATGTGAAATACTATAACCTTGGGATTTTCATCCCATCTTATATTGAGAAAGAACTGAAATATGAAAATGTACTCTGAAAATAGCAAATTAGTTAAGAATCCCTCATTACCTATGTGACAAAATTTTTAAAGTAGTCTATTGAAGAAAAATAGATGAGTGCTCTGTCCAGTGAAGCCACATTTTGGAAGATGATGAATCCCGACATTATGCCAATGGGATCCCAACAATAGCCCATGACTGATATGTGATATATGTGTGTCTAGGAGCATGTGTGCACATATGTGCAGTAGGAGAGAGAAGGAAAAAAGAAATAAATATCTTGGGTAAGTCATTATAGCACATAAAACCAATATACATTTACTATGAACCCGAAATGTAATAGGTACAGAGAATACAAAAGTAAATAAGAAATTACCCTGGCCTCTAAGTGACAAATCAAAATTCCTTTGACATTTTCAGTTTCCTAAATGAGACAGTTGGATCACATGATATTTAAAGTTACCTCAAATGCTAACATGGTGAGAGTGTACTTAATTTTTACATTTAAATTTCCTTTATAAGAAGAAGGTTATATCTTGGCTTTAGCCGGGGAGGAAAAGTTTTCCTTGAAGGAAATGGAATATGGATCCTTTCCTTGAAAGGACCACATTAACCAAAACAAAACTTCAGCTTGTCAGGGTTGGAATCTTTTTTTTTTTTTTCATCATTAAGAGTGAATAACAAAAAAGCATCAATGGGGGGAAAAACCTGATGGATAGCATTTTTATTTTTTCTTCCTTTAGTTATCTGTTTACTGTTTATTCCAAGGCCCCAAATTAGACCCAAAACCAGGTGGACAACCCAGGACACTGGGGTAGATCAGTGATTTTGCCCAATGGCTGCCCATTAGAAAACAGCAGCACCTTTAGAACAAATATGGCTTTCCTTGCCCTACCCCAGATCTACTAGAGTAGAATCTCAAAAGGCAAGGCCCAAGAATCTATAATTTTTTAAAGCTGCCAAGTCAACTCTGATCAATCTAATTTGGCAGAAGTCTGTGGATGACCTTTGGAGAATCCCTGCATTCCAGTAGTTTGCTTATGATGTCATTTGTCCTCTTCCTCGCAAATTCAGTGGTTCCACTTTAGTTCATATATAGAATTGTTCATCTTTTCATCTAAGCTTATTTTTTTCTCCCATTTTTCCCTGGATTAATTTTATCTCTATTCCAGCCTGGGCATCTCATTTGATTTTCCTTCTTTTTCACCCTAAAATGACTCGCCAAACTCTACACTGAAATTGTTTAACAACTGCCGGATTTGACCTACGTTTTCCCCGACATGTTAGGTCAGAGTTGGTGGTCTTTCCCCCTCTTCCCAGGAGTACTTACTTTTAAATATATAACTGATTTTAAAGTGGATGAACTCTGGTTAAAGTAAGGGTATGAATCACAGAGCACTGCCACTCATTTCTACATCCTGCATTTGAGAGTTCAAAAACCAGCAAACCAGACTATTTCAATATTCTCCTAACTGCTCACATCTGATCAGGATTTCCTTTGGTTCAAACATTCTTGCTGGGTTTCTGAGAATTCAAAGTCATTTATTATATCATTCCACATTTTCCCAATTTGTTTAACATTAAATCTCAAATCTCCCCAAATCTGATGCTCCAGTCACAAGATGACTCACTCTTCCTGGAACATGCCCTATATGTCTCGACTACCAAATCACACTGGAGGGCAAAGGCAGTGTCTCCATCATTCATTTTTTTTTATATTCTATAGTGCCTAAAGCTCTCCATCTAGTCTGTTCTTACTATATGAATGTTACATTATTGCTTATCATGCATCACAGTCTGTTTTCCTAATCTATGCATTTTATTATTAAACACATGCTTATTGAACATCTATTGTATGCTAGGACTATTTCTTGGTACCCCAGACAAAGTACCTGCCTCCTAGAAATGCAAATTATTTGTTACAAGTTCAATCTAGCAAAATAATATGGACTGTCTCGTGCAATTCTATCACCTCTATCGGAAAAGCAATCTGAAGTACCCCCTATGATACCTCTAGTGATATGTAAGTGCTATTGTTTCTTTACTTAAAAGGGAAGGTTTTTTTTTCCCCTGAATGATTAAAACAGTAGCTACAATTTTTGAGCACCTCCTATGTATCAGAAACATTATATACACTGTACAGAGGTATATCTTATTCTTATTCTCATTTGTTCTCACAAAGGTGGAACAGAAAGATCCAATCTTATAATTTTGAATCTAATATTTGAACCCTACCTTGGCTGTTGCCCTTCCTGCAGGCTGCTTTTCAATACACATGCTCAGAAGTTGCCCCTTGTGAGTTCTGATTTCAGGAGAACACTCTGCTCCCCTAACACATCCTTCATGTTCCCCTTTGCCTGGCACCCTAAGGGGCCTTGAAAAAGGGTAAGAGTTTGTGGGGGCTCCTCTTTCATGTGAGAAGCCTGCTGTGAAATCTATCACAGCAGCAGAAAGATACAAGTAAATGTTTTCCAAATAAAAATCCCTCAGTAAATCAAAGAAAAAAAAAAGGTATAATTTTCCTTTGGTAAACGCAACATGCACAAGTTATTTGAAACAGCTGGTTCAAGTGGAAATGAATGACTTCCCCAGGGTCACAATCTGACAGTAAGTGCTTGCTGCTTACATGTGTGGAAGAGGGAATGGGGACAGACATTGTAACGGAGCAGAACAATTTCTCCGCCTCATCAGTTCATGAATATTTGAATGGAGAGGGTGTGATTCGGAGAGTTCCTTCATGGCTTTGCTTTTTATTTTCCCTAGAGTCTCCCTCTCATCCAGCAAGTATCCATCATATAACTACTATAATGTAGGCATATTGCTAGGCACTGTGGCCATAGAGTTCAATATGATATATTCTCTTACCTCAAGGAGCAACCTTCTTTGTATTATTTTTCAAATTATCATACAACTGTATTAGACAAAGGAGGACAGCTATCCTTGCTTATATGGAGTGAGGATGAAGAAATAAAGGCATCTCAGCCCCCACCCCCTCTACGACTGCACTCTGTGCTACAATACATGCACAAAGTGGGAACTTTTGGATAGAAACATTGAACTGTATCTCCATATACTTTTCTAAGGAACTTAACTTACTTGCTGTGTCATTCAGTTCAATACATATTTTTTGAACATCTATATGCAATGTAACACTCTCTAGTCCAGGTCTTTTTCAACCAAGTCCTTTTATATTCTTCATCACAGGCTGTCTTTTGCTAGGAACTTATGTACCTCCGCTAAGAAATGTTTACTGAAAACTACATTCAAAAGCTTTACATTGGTAATGGTGTTGGTTAGCAAGGACTCTTTACAGATAGCAAGTATGGTTGTTACTGTTCTCCTTACACCTACTTTCTAAAACATTTCTCAGAGACTGGGAATTACACGGTGAAATAGAAATCTAAGCTATTTATTCAATCCAAAGCTGCCAGGAAGTCAGAGTCATTTGTTTCAAGTTCAGTGGTTTGGAGCTGGTGACATCCTGGCTCTATTTAGCTGAGGAAGGTGGATGTGTGTATTTAAAGGAACTAAAGGTGGGGGGAGACAACAATTTGTCAATGTCCAAAAAAGAAAGAGATGAGAAGATTAATGTAGTAAGTGAAGAGGAGATTGATGTAGGAAAATCCCACTTACCAAAGTTTGTGTAAAGAGCCAACACAATCTACTAAAAGACAGGAGTCTGGAACTTTAGAACAAAATGAGCTAGAGGAGTAACAAGCAGAGACAACCACTTCTAGTATGAGGTATAAAAAAGAGAGAGGAGGTACATTCTCAGTTCAGAACTCTGAGTAATAAATTCTCATTGACATGGGTTTGGGATTCACAATAATCTTTCATATGTAGAGACTTCTTCGGTTCCATCGACGGGCTGAGAAATTTGTGATTCTAAGAGCAAAGTGTGATACCAAGAGTCAAACTAGAACTTTGTAGGAAAAATTCAAATCTACTTTCTCACAATTGTCTATTTGCCAAATATCATATTGGCTAAAAAAAAAAAGTATGCACTTTTTTGCTTTCTTTCTTCTTTTTTTTTTTTTTAATTTTTTTTTCAACATTTTTTATTTATTTTTGGGACAGAGAGAGACAGAGCATGAACGGGGGAGGGGCAGAGAGAGAGGGAGACACAGAATCGGAAACAGGCTCCAGGCTCCGAGCTGCCAGCCCAGAGCCTGACGCGGGGCTCGAACTCACGGACCGCGAGATCGTGACCTGGCTGAAGTCGGACGCTTAACCGACTGCGCCACCCAGGCGCCCCTCTTTCTTCGTTTTTAAAGGAGGTTAAAAACTTGGAGATGATTTGGAGGAAATATGCCCTGTATAGACTGGGAAAATCAGTTGATGACTAGAAAAAAAGCACTGATCATAAAGCCTTAGTCCTCATGTGGAGGCGTGGCAGATCATAGAACTCCAAATACATGAAACCAAAGAGCTGAAGATTAGTGTGAGAACAGATGGTTATTCCATTGTCTTCCTTGATTTCTGAAACAGACAACCATTCACAGTCCAGCTCCAGAAAAGGGATACATATGGTAAGGATACAGAAGAGATTTTATAATAACCAAAGCGCAAGAATTGCAGCCTACTTTGCCTCCTCAGAATGGAAACAGGAACATATAGCAATTGTAATGGTTCCTATGTATGCATTATTACCTTCTTTCCCCTAACTTCCTTGACTTACTTTTTTTTTCCCCTCCCTCAAAACTTAAGACAACCATTTCTCAACACAGCAGTGGGTAAAATAACTTGTAATTCATTCGGTTCCAAACAGCTACTCACATGTCAGTCACTGCAGAAATGTTGCATTTCAGTTGAATTTTACTTTCTTTGAAACTGAAGATTACAACAAGAGAAGTGGCAGCAGACAGATGAGCCAGTTGTCATGCCAGTAAGAGATACAGCATTGCCCATACTCTTAGATATGAATTAACACGTGGTACTTGGCAATCAATCTATAGATGGTGGGAAAAGGCAGGTGAATATGAACTTCATGTTCCTTAAAAATTGTCCTCCGAAACTCAGGAACAAATCAGTGACCAGGAAGGGAGGAAGACAATGGTGGTTAAGAGCTTGATCAAAACTGGTGCAAAAGTGAATAGGGAAGATGGCGGCGTAGGAGGACGCTGGGCTCACCGCGCGTCCTGCTGATCACTTAGATTCCACCTACACCTGCCTAAAGAACCCAGAAAACCGCCAGAGGATTAGCAGAACGGAGTCTCCGGAGCCAAGCGCAGACGAGAGGCCCACGGAAGAGGGTAGGAAGGGCGGCGAGGCGGTGCGCGCTCCACGGACTGGCGGGAGGGAGCCGGGGCGGAGGGGCGGCTCGCCGGCCAAGCAGAGCCCCCGAGTCGGGCTGGCAAAAGCGGAGGGGCCGGACGGACTGTGTTCCGACAGCAAGCGCGACTTAGCGTCTGGGAGGTCAGAAGTTAACAGCTCTGCTCAGAAAGCGGGAAGGCTGGAGGACAAAGGGAGGGAGAGCTGCTGAGCCCCCGGACGGCAGAGCTCAGCTTGGCGGGGAACAAAGGCGCTCGCCAGCGCCATCTCCCCCGCCCATCCCCCAGCCAAAATCCCAAAGAGAACCAGTTCCTGCCAGGGAACTTGCTCGCTCCGCGCAAACACCCAACTCTGTGCTTCTGCGGAGCCAAACCTCCGGCAGCGGATCTGACTCCCTCCCGCTGCCACAGGGCCCCTCCTGAAGTGGATCACCTAAGGAGAAGCGAGCTAAGCCTGCCCCTCCCGCCCCCGTGCACCTTGCCTACCCACCCCAGCTAATACGCCAGATCCCCAGCACCACAAGCCTGGCAGTGTGCAAGTAGCCCAGACGGGCCACGCCACCCCACAGTGAATCCCGCCCCTAGGAGAGGGGAAGAGAAGGCACACACCAGTCTGACTGTGGCCCCAGCAGTGGGCTGGGGGCAGACATCAGGTCGGACTGCGGCCCCGCCCACCAACTCCAGTTATACACCACAGCACGGGGGAAGTGCCCTGCGGGTCCTCACCACTCCAGGGACTGTCCAAAATGACCAAACGGAAGAATTCCCCTCAGAAGAATCTCCAGGAAATAACAACAGCTAATGAACTGATCAAAAAGGATTTAAATAATATAACAGAAAGTGAATTTAGAATAATAGTCATAAAATTAATCGCTGGGCTTGAAAACAGTATACAGGACAGCAGAGAATCTCTTGCTACAGAGATCAAGGGACTAAGGAACAGTCACGAGGAGCTGAAAAACGCTTTAAACGAAATGCAAAACAAAATGGAAACCACGACGGCTCGGATTGAAGAGTCAGAGGAGAGAATAGGTGAACTAGAAGATAAAGTTATGGAGAAAGAGGAAGCTGAAAGAAAGAGAGATAAAAAAAATCCAGGACTGGGGCGCCTGGGTGGCGCAGTCGGTTAAGCGTCCGACTTCAGCCAGGTCACGATCTCGCGGTCCGTGAGTTCGAGCCCCGCGTCAGGCTCTGGGCTGATGGCTCGGAGCCTGGAGCCTGTTTCCGATTCTGTGTCTCCCTCTCTCTCTGCCCCTCCCCCGTTCATGCTCTGTCTCTCTTTGTCCCAAAAATAAATTAAAAAAAAAAAAAAAAAATCCAGGAGTATGAGGGGAAAATTAGAGAACTAAGTGATACACTAAAAAGAAATAATATACGCATAATTGGTATCCCAGAGGAGGAAGAGAGAGGGAAAGGTGCTGAAGGGGTACTTGAAGAAATTATAGTTGAGAACTTCCCTGAACTGGGGAAGGAAAAAGGCATTGAAATCCAAGAGGCACAGAGAACTCCCTTCAGACGTAACTTGAATCGATCTTCTGCACGACATATCATAGTGAAACTGGCAAAATACAAGGATAAAGAGAAAATTCTGAAAGCAGCAAGGGATAAACGTGCCCTCACATATAAAGGGAGACCTATAAGACTCGTGACTGATCTCTCCTTTGAAACTTGGCAGGCCAGAAAGGCTTGGCACGATATCTTCAGTGTGCTAAACAGAAAAAATATGCAGCCGAGAATCCTTTATCCAGCAAGTCTGTCATTTAGAATAGAAGGAGAGATAAAGGTCTTCCCAAACAAACAAAAACTGAAGGAATTTGTCACCACGAAACCAGCCCTACAAGAGATCCTAAGGGGGATCCTGTGAGACAAAGTACCAGAGACATCACTACAAGCATAAAACATACAGACATCACAATGACTCTAAACCCGTATCTTTCTATAATAACACTGAATGTAAATGGATTAAATGCGCCAACCAAAAGACATAGGGTATCAGAATGGATAAAAAAACAAGACCCATCTATTTGCTGTCTACAAGAGACTCATTTGAGATCTGAGGACACCTTTAGATTGAGAGTGAGGGGATGGAGAACTATTTATCATGCTACTGGAAGCCAAAAGAAAGCTGGAGTAGCCATACTTATATCAGACAAACTAGACTTTAAATTAAAGGCTGTAACAAGAGATGAAGAAGGGCATTATATAATAATTACAGGGTCTATCCATCAGGAAGAGCTAACAATTATAAATGTCTATGCGCCAAATACCGGAGCCCCCAGATATATAAAACAGTTACTCATAAACATAAGCAACCTTATTGATAAGAATGTGGTCATTGCAGGGGACTTTAAAACTGGTGCAAAAGTAAGAAATATAAAATCATGACAAGTGTACCCTCACCCTCAGGGTTAAAGAGTGGGGTATGTGCTCTAAATGGTCCAGAGTAACAATATCCAGGGAATTCATAATCCCATGGGCTATATGAGTCTGTTCTTGGCCTAAGGAGATCGTGATCATATCATAACATAGGATACAGTGATCTTCTACAGAGTTTCATTCTTTATATGGGGACACCAGAAACCACTGTGCTCAGTATCTCAAATGGGCTACAGAGTCCATTTAAGTGCAGATCTGGAACCTTACCATTGCTTTCTTTACTTAGGGCATACAGTGATCCAACATCATGTAGACAAATGCTGTCCAAAGTGTTGTACCCAAACCCACAGCTTAACCATCAGTCTTGGGCTTATTAGAAATGAAATGCATAAGCCCTGCCCTAATTCCATGAATCAAAAGGGGGGGGGGTGGGCATGGGAGAGAGATAAGAATTTTTAAGTATGCTAAAGTTAGAATGCATTTGTATAAAGATGGCTTTCTTATCATTCCACCATTCATCCCAAAAGTATTTACTTTGTGCAAAGCACTTTTCTGAAAACTGGAGATTCAGATAAGCAAGACAAACATGAGTCTGCCCTTATGAAGCTGAATACATTTTAGCAGTGAAGAAAAATATTAAACAATAATTTCTCAATTAATGATTTCATTACAATTGTGGTCAATATGTTAAAAACAGAC
Organism: Neofelis nebulosa; assembly: GCF_028018385.1. Classification (NCBI taxonomy): domain Eukaryota; kingdom Metazoa; phylum Chordata; class Mammalia; order Carnivora; family Felidae; genus Neofelis; species Neofelis nebulosa. The sequence continues at coordinate 94,875,676 of NC_080791.1, forward strand.
CAAGAAATATTTTGAGGTATTTGAAAACCTATGATTGAAACCAATGATGTCTTTGGTATATCTTGGCATTGTGATGATATATATGAAAAAGTACAAACTATTAGACAAAATACACACACACACACACACACACACACACACAAATAAAACACTTCAATTGATGCTGGTGTGTAACCCAGGGAATGATGACATTCATTCATAGATGAATCATCATTGTTCATAGATGACAAATCCAAGAAGTGGAGGCCTGTGTGGAATGGTCCGACTGGCTTCCAGACATTTCCCACAGTTAGGCTTCTCTCTCTCCTTAAATAGAATTAAAGTGATTCAATAAAACCAATATCAGAATCTATTCTCAGTCTCCAAGGGATGATTTAACTCTTTACTGTGCAGTGCAATGATTCTTAATTGATCTGTCATTTACTAATCATAGCAGAAATCTCAGGATGCTAAGACCTGAAGATTAGGACAGGGCATATGCAAAGACATAATGGGATAGACGTTTGATTCCATCATTGAACAAGGTACCGTCCCTGCTTCTGTGGTCCCTATTGACTACTTCACAATTTCATCCTTTTAACTTAAAGGAACTATTTAGATGAGATAGATAAAGAATAATGAGCTGAAATAAATTGAAATGTACTTTCCAAGTACATTTTTATAGCTTTTATCCTTTTTTTCTTCCTTATGAACCTTTCAGTTTTTTTTCAAATGTGGTGTTGAAAATTCAGAATAGAATAACCTATCTTTGCAGACTGATATTTTCCTTCTTATTCTGGGGGGTCAGGGAGAGGGGTTCTGATTCCCTCAATGCTAAAACTTTCTATTCCTCTAGTTATGAAGGAGTTTTCTTTCTTCTGCTGCTCTCTTCCATTTAAGTCAACATTTCATTCTCTGATGCTATGTTCTATTTGATTCAATACTTCATGGTACCAGCATAATGTCAGTTGTGTAATACAAAGACTGATGCATATTAGTTCTTAATAAAGTTTTATTTGGTAAATGAATGAATGAATGAATGAATGTGTATTGCTTTCACCCTATTTGACAAGCCTTCTAGAAAGAGTTGGAATGGTGAAGGATCGTTTGTAAGGCTGGGTTCAAACCTGGATAATGACATGAAATTATGATGAACACAAGGGGCCTGATATATTTTATTAGCACTAGATTGTCCCTATCTCATCTCATGTCTCCTCATAGCACTTAAACTATTTTAATTTCTTTCTAACATGATGAATCTGTCTCCATTGAAATGTTGACTCCATGACAATAGGCAATTTACTTTATACTGCTTTTTCAGAAATGCAGCAACTCCTACAATGCTCTTAACTTGGAAAATGCTCAGTAAATATTAGTTGAATGATGTCTTATCTTGAACTTGACCCGGAGGCAAGGATTTAGGATAAGTATTTTATTTGGGAACTGAACAAATAATCTGCAGAGGAGTGGGGAATTGAAAAAGGGGGGAAATGCAGTTAATAGAAGATATGATATGGAGTCCCGACTAGCACCACTGGGTACCACCTCATTTTGCTTCACTGAGGCCAGATAGGGGTGGAAACTCAGCTCCCCACTCTACCCCTGTCTCAGAGGTAGGGAGTTGTGTATGACACTGCCTTGGTCATTCTCAGTGGTGCCAGGTGGGTTAGTGGAGGTTCATCTCCCCACCAGGTCCCACTGACATCAGGGTGGAGAAAAGTTGGGTACTGATTTCCTCTTACTTTAACTATCTAGTGGAGTCTCATTGCTATGGGGTGGGTGGGGGTGGGGATTCAGCTAGCCACTGGATCCTACTGACATGACATCCACAATTTGCTTCTGCTGGGTGGGGGATGGAGGACCAACTCCCAGTTCAGACCCCTTATACTACCTTGGTTGGCTAGAGAAATTGAGTACCGCCTGCTTATGTTGAGCTGGGATGGAAGAGGCACTTGTTCTCACAAGATGGGGAAATGTGCTTCCTAGGGTTGGCTTGGTGGACTAGAACATCAACAACTTAACCCTCCTGGAACCATGAGGGAGGGGATAGCAGTTTCTGTGTGGGTGTTTGGCTTGAGTAGGATGGGTATTGCCAAGAAAGTTCTTTTGCTCTTAGGCCATCACTTCCTCAGTCACTTGACTATGGATAACAGACTTTCTCAAAGTTTCTTTTGATCTCTTGACTGCACTGAACTGAAGCCTTCTATAGAGTCCTGCCTATAATATACAGGAGCCAATCAGGAAACTCAATGGCTATGTTGCTCTCAAGTTCCAAGATCTCTAGGCAACCCACCTTCTTCCTACCTTTTCACCTTCCTGTGATTGTTTGTTGGGTTATGTCCAGGGTTTTTTACTTGTAAGGTGGAGAACCAGGAGGAATGGGCTACTACATTTTGGCCAGAACCAGAAATCTCAAATTATCTTTAAAGCCCAAATGCTTATAGAAAACTTCATAAATTCTGAGTTTAACACGTTTTCTATTTATATTATTCATTTTCCTCTATAGTTAGAGAGTTAGATGAGTGGAAAAAGAAATTTCTATTTCATTTTAAGTGGTGCCACTTGTGCAAGTTATTATACATTTTTCACTTATGATGTTCCTAGCTGGCTTTTTTTTAATGTAAGGGAAGATAAACAAAAGATATTACAGCCCCACTCCATGTGCTAGGTTTTTAAACCGTTCTTAATGTTTTTTCTCTGTCACTGGATTCAGGGTACCCATAGGTGCAATGTACTCTATTTTTTCAGCCTCATTTATTTAGAAATTAATCTCACACTCAAAATCCAAAATCATTTTCTATTCCCAACTGCAGTGACCTAAAAAGTTTGCCTTAAATATGACTCCATAGATGTATTTATATTTAATCAAGCCTCTTTACTGACACTCCTGGCTACAGCTGCTGATTCTGCTGCTGACAAGGGCAGGAAGGACTTTGAGTAAAATGTTATGAGATCTAGCAAGTTCAGGGCAGGAATTTTTCCTTTGAACATTGTACATGAGTTATATGATATCATCTATTTACATCATCACAATTTCCAATAATGTGGCATACAAAACAGAGATCCAAGAATAAGGAAGGGTTAGAAACAACAACAACAACACAATGACAACAACAACACTGAAGAGAATACATCCAGATTATTTTACTCCTGATTCTCAAAAAACAGTCATGTGAGTGAAACATTCATTCAGTTCAGAGGGCACTCTGCCTAAGTTCAAATTCTCATATTCCCACTTGTTGCACATGTGAATTTTGGAAAATTATTCAATGTCTGTGACTCCATTCCCTTTTCTATAAAATGGTCATAATAATAGTACCTACTTCAGAGATTAAAATGAAGAGCAAGTGAATTCATAAATGTGATGTACAAAGAATAGTGCTTAGCAGGACATTCATACTCAACAAATGCTGGTTATTATTCAGTAATCATTATGGCAACCAGATACTAAAATTTTGCTAACTGTTAAAAAAGATTTTAAGTCCACAAACATTCACAAAGTTATCTGGGACATCAGTAACAAATAAGCATAGTCTCTAACATCAAAGAAATTAATATATGCTAGAAAAAAAGGAGGGAGAAATTATAAAGTTGATTTACAGTGTGGAATGAATACTATATAACAGTTCATAATAGTAATTATTGTCTCCATTTTGCAACAAGAGTCAGAAAAGTGGAAGAATGTGGTCAAGACCACATGGTTGAATTCAAATATCCAAAGACAGATGTATTTGAAGTCAAAGATTACAGAAAACTCTTATAACATTAAAGTAATTAATAATCAAAGAAAAAATAAGCATTACCTATAGGGTTGAAGGTAATTCGAAACACACCATGAGCTGATGTCAGTTGTACCTTGTCTATGGCCAATGACTTGCCTGAAGGATATTCTAAGACCCAGTAGAAAGAAACTCTATCAGCCCAGTCTCCTCATCTGTAAAATGAGTTGAGGAGAATAGATATCTCTAAGGCCCCGTCCTGATCTAATAATCTGTAATCCTCTGAATGTTTATGTTCTGCAACTCCATTCCTATGTTATTAGCCACAGTATTGGATGCTGTTTGATAAACTGGAACAAAATTTAGTGGAAGGGCTTACTGCCAACTGTGAAGGAGGTCAGTGCCGTTAGAGAAAGTATTTTCAAAACTTTTATAACATGAAGTAGGAAGGAGCCCAACAATTATGGAGATTAGGGGTGGAATAGGGGAACTAAAAGGGCAGGACAGGTGTGAGATTCTTGAAGGTTCCACAAGCTTCTATGCTCCTTTATTGATTTACTAAAACCTATGACTACACCCAATGGTTAAAGCATATTATCTTAGGTAATCCTTACAAAACCCCTATGGAACTGGAATATTTAATCCCCAATTTTATGTGAATGACTGAGCCTCAGAGAGGTTAAGTAATCACTGCTACAAGGTCACACAGCGAGTTTGCAGGGATGCTGAAATTAAAATTCAAGTCTACATGCAGCAATGCCCATTGTCTTTCTAATGTTTTATAAAGCCTCCCAAAGTTTTCTATGTACACAAAGCATTTTTACTCTCAAGCATTTGTGTAAATGACAGTATGGGTCATTACTGATGAAATTGTTATTTATAATAACTATTGACATTAACCTTTCTGAACCCTGAACTGAAAGTGCTATTTTCATTCACTGATGAAGCTGGTCCTATTAAACATTATAATCTCCCATTGTAATTTTCTTAGGAAGTATTTTCAGGGGATAGAAAGGCAAAGGGACTAACATTTGTGAGTACTTACTACGAGCCAAGCACTTAATATGTATTATCTTATTTAAACATTACATTTTTGGAAGGATATTATTTTCCCTTTCTAGTAGATGAAAAAATTCAGGTGCAGATAGGTTAAGAAACAAATTTCAGGTCCCTATTATTCAAAAGCCTCTGTTTTATGGTACCTCTCAGTACTTTCCATGGCCAGTTTCAAAAGCAGCCTCTAGTTTTCTTCTGTTTCTCTGAACTTTTAGCATGCATGTTCTTCAGATTTTTATTTCAGGGCATCTCTAAAAGTCCTGAAATATACATTGATATTAGTAATTAAAATATATGTTGTTCAAAAAAAGAAAATGAAATATATGTTGTTAAGAGAGTGATCAAATCATAGTCTCAAGACTCACATTATTAGTGTCTGACTTATGCTTTTAATGAACATAAAGATATATAATTTCTTTAGTTCTTGATCATTTTAGGGCCTCAATATGCATTTGGTTATTGAGTGAATTAGCAATTTGTATTGCTAAACAACAACCAGCTTTGTTGAGTACTGATGTCTGACCACAATGCTGAATCTGTTTGACAGTTGTGCTGGTTCCTTTTCCTTCCCCTAAATAAATCTTTTATTATTTTTTTTCTACGAATACTTGTATTCAGCCATTTAAAATTTCCCCAAGTCAAAGAATACACATCCCTTGATGGAGACACCTAAATCTTTGTAATTTTTAAGCAAGAACTTGATTTGCTATATGCCATAAGCTAAATGGATAGTTTGGGGCACACATTTGTCTGGAGACAAAGTCTTGCTCTAAACAACAGTTTAAAATGTTTCAGTGAGCACCTATTGAAAGTGATATATTATGCAACCAATTTCTTTGTAGTTATGTGTAGAAACAGCTCAGCTACTGAGACATAAATGAGTGGTGAAGCCAAGGTGAAGTGTTCCCCAAATTCCCATGCTGAGTTGTGTGTTCTGTCCTTTATGCTCCTACAGCACTTTTTTCTTACTTCTGAAATAGCATTCACCAGCTTGTACTTATTTGTTCACATATAAATCTTCTGCCACATCTGACCATTAATTGTTCATGGTCAAGGACAAGTCTTAATCCTCATTATCTCTTTCCTCTCTAGTACCTAGCACAGTGCCATATACATAATAAAAGCTCAATAGATATTTCTTGAGTGAATGATTGAATGAAAGAACAGAGATCTCCATTTTCTTCTAATGTATTAGGATTTGTGGGAACCAATGTTATATGCTATCTTCAATCTTTCACCCCAGCTCATGGGAATGTTGTCATCAGCCTGCCTTCAGTTATCAGTACCTTCAGGGACTGTCTCTGCTGCAAAGAGCTATTTAGCTCAAGGTCACACTCATTCTCATAGTGGGTCATGATCAATGAGGGACTATAAAGGCTTGGCCACCTAGGCCAAACAGGGAGCAGATATGGGGAGTCATTCAAACTCCAGAGTTCCCTTAGGGTTGGTGAAGACTGCAATTGGATTTACATATCAGTATAACTTTTCCCCATACCCAATCCTGTTTTATTCCCTTCTATGAGTGTTTATTCCAAGGCAACTCCTTAATAAATATATTTCAAGTTAGTCTACATCTTAGTTCCTAAAGAACTCAACCTGCAGCAAGTTTAAAGAAACACATTTAAGCAAAAGTTGTATGAATCTGCTTTAGTGTCTTACCTCCAACCTTAAAACCTCTAGTGGTCATCAATGCTGATTTATAGATCACATGCCATGAACTATATTATGTAGTTTCACCTACATGATTTTATATAATTCTCACATTAGCTTTGAAGACTAGGATTTTTGTTTTAATTCCAAATTTTATATATGTGGCTTAGAGAGCCTAACAAAAATGTCTGAGATCTTACTGCTCATTTTAAAGGTAGTAGTTAAATTTCCCTTGATCCCAAAATAATATTAAAAGGCAAGAACTAAATTTGAAGTCTGAGAGATTTTATATTATCTTCCCTACATGCCAAGAGACCATGGGCTTGCATAACATGCCTCTTTTAACAGGCATTCATTGAAATGTTCAGTAGACAAAAAAAAAAAAAAAAAAAAAAAAAAAAAAGAAAGAACAAAAGAAAGAAAGAAAAAGAAAGAAAGAAATGCTCTGCAAAATAACCTTTTCCATTTCACTGCCTTCTCTATCTTTCTTCAAAAAATAGAAGAGAAGGTGTCTAAATTTGTTTCTTGTAAATCTTCATCCTCTTTTAGGGAATCTTAGGTGGGTTCCCTAGAAGTAGAGCTTGAGATGAGAACTCTTATTCAAGTGATTTATTGGAAGAGAAAACTGAGGAGAGGGAAGTGAAGAAACCAGGTGGGGAGAGGAAAAATGCTAAGCCAGGTTATGTTCTCAGCTAAAGACTACTTGTAATCTGATTTCCACGTCTGGACAATTAATGCACCACAGAGCCAGTCCTGTGAGGCTAGGTTGCAGCCTTTTATACAACTCTGTAACCAGACATTAGCTATAGGCTATCTCCATACGGACAGGTAACCAACCAGGTAGCACCTGGTAGGCAGAGATGAATCTTCAGAGAAGGAACCACTGTATGCCATTAACAAAGAACTCAACAGCAGCCGGGGATAAGTGCACTGCTCAAAAAAGAAGACATGTGAAAGGCACCAGAATATACACTACATTAGGTATTTTTAATAGCCTATGGTCTACTTTATTCAATTAGTATTTATTGACCACTTACCAAATCTGGGCTCATCTTAGGCACTAGAAATATAGAAATAAATAAAACAAACAAAAAATCTTGCTCTATTGGAGTTTACATTCTAGTAGAGAGAGATAGGTAATAGACAAAGAGGTAATAGATCAGTAATAAATAAATTATTGATTTAATGTATCAGAAGTTAAGAAGTATGAAGGAAAATAGAGGAGGGACTACAATTTTAGATAGCATGATCAAGGAAAGCTTCATTGAGAAGATGTTGGAGCAAGGACCTAGAGGAGGTGAGTGAACAAGTCATGCAGATGTTCTGAGAAAGAACCTTCTAGTAGGAAGAAATACTGGCACACATTCCTTAAGGTGAGAGTGCTGGTCATTTTAGAAAGACAAGATGCCAGTGTGACTGGAATAGAGAGATCTGTGGGGACAGCAAAAGAGATGGGATCTGGGACAGAGCAGCAGCAAGGCCAGGTAGAATCTTATAGGTCACTGCACATACTTGATTTTGCTTTGAGTATGATAGAAAATCACTAGGAGGATTCTCAGAAGAATGACATGACCTGACTCACATCTTAAAAGAAACACTTTACCTGCAGTTTTGAAAAGAGGTGGGTGGACAGGGAAAGAACACAGACACCCATTAGAAGGCTATAACAGTATCTAGAAGAGAGCTATCTGTGGCTAGGGTCAGGATTAGAGCAGTGCAGGTGAGTGAGAATTTTTTCCAGATTCTGAATACATTTTGGAAATACAGCCAACAGAACTTGTTGACTGAATATGGGGAATGAGAGCAGGAAACAAATCGAATGTGGTTCTAAACTGCAACACTCATAACAATTGACCAACAACATTGATCTTGGTTTCAGACCCATAGTCAAACTCACTGGATATAGTGTTTCACTATGCATCATGCTTACTGAGCTTTAAGAAAGGATGTAGGAGAGGAATCCATGTAGAACTCACGCCAATGGCATAACAGAGATCTTGTGACTCACATGAGCAACTTTTAAAACCCCCAAACACTTTGCATTTGGCATGCACAAGTTCATAAGAGAAGCTGAGTGAGAGAGGTTGACATCAGCTCAGTTAAACACATCAGTTCTGTAGTCCCTTCAACTTTTATACTTTGTGCCCATTTACTGGTGCAGCTGTATCTCATAAATATTGGTTAGTCATTACTTGATAAACAATCTCAACAATGAGATACAGGTGCTTGGTCCTATACATAATAACCTTGGCCAGAATCTCACCCAGCTTGGATCTGTTATACTCCCATAAATTTCATGAGTTAGTGTAGTACAGGAAGATTTGATCAAGATTTGATTCATCAATTGTCCCTGAGAATAAGAGAGGCCACTAATCAGCCACTGGCACTTTCTTTCCATAAATATTTTGGCCACAGCAATTGGAAGGATGGAGTTGTCATCCTATGGGAGTTGTGGCTTTGGAAGGCATAGGAGGAAGAATATCAAGAATTCAACTTTTGACACATTAAATTTGAGGTATATTTTATACATCCAGTAGAGAAGATGAGTACAAAATTGGATACATGACCCTAAATTTCAGCAGAGAAGGTTTGGGATACAGATATATATATTTGAGAGTTAACAGCAAATAAATGGTATTCAAAGCCATGAGTTTAGATGGGACAAGGAGATCCAGAGAGAGTGAATATAGATAGAGAAGTATAAGAATTGAGAATTTTAGTTGTTGGAGAGATTAAAAAAAAAAAAGGGCTAGCAAAGGACACTGAGATCAAGAGGCCAGTAAAATAAGAGAGAATCAAAAGTATCTGACACTCCATATGCCAATGGAAGAAAGATTTAAAAATTAAGGACACAGAAATCAACTGCATCAAATTCTAATAACCAGATCATTAGAATGAGGACTGTTGGATTTAGTCACAAGAATGTCAATGCTGACATTTACAGAAGTGGTTTTGTGGAGTGGTATAGAAAAACTGATTAGAGATGACTCAAGAGAAAATGGGAGGAAAAGAATTAGAACAGCAGTTATTGGTAAACTTGCTGTAAGAAGAATAGGATCACAGAATTGCAACATTAGCAATAGGAGAGATGGTCTTTGCTGTTGCTGCTGCTATTGTTTAAGATGGGAGCTATTGTGGGCTTGGGAGAATGATCTGTTAGATAAATAATGAAACTAATAATGAAGCAGAGAAGGAGAATTATTGGAATAATGTTCTTAAGTGGGCAAGAAAGGATGGGACTAATGGACAAGTGGAGGTGTGGATCCAGAAGGGAGTGCAAACAGTTCTTCCATTTTAATAGGAGGGGAGGAAGAAATGCATTGGCAAAGATGCAGGTCAGTAGGTAGAAACTGGAAGATGTTCTTTCCTCAGTTTCTATTTTCTGTGAACCAGAACACAAAGCAAACATTTGAGAAGGAGGAGGGAAGAGGAAGTGCTGGATGTTAAAAAAAAAAAAAAAAGGCTGCAAACAGGTTATGTGGGAGAGTGAATGGGAAAATAGGATTATTGGATGCAAGAGTCCACCTATGAAGAGTGGCCAGGGTTTTACAGCAAGACAAAGCAGGATGGTTATACATTTTTCTCCAGCCATGTCCAATTCAGTGGTGAGGTTTAGTCAAGGCATGGGAAGAGAATTAGAGATCATCAAGGATAGATTTTTGTCAGGTGAGTATATAATGTGAGAAATGAGCAAAATATTGAAAGTATGTACATGCAAGGGAGTTATTGCAGTGATAGGCCATGAAACCCAAACTGTTCAAGAATCCAAGTGAAGACCTAGAAGGTAGGGGGAATGAAGGACATTAAAAAGGAGACAAAATTGAAAAGACTGAATGAAGGTCCTGGAAAGGTGGAATATTTGTTAGAGTCAAGTGCTACAGGGAGTAACTTGGAAAGATGGATTAAAGGTTATGGTCTAAATGTGGATTTCCTAAAATTTAGAATACAGAGGAAACGCATTTACAGGTCATAACTGTACCTAGGCTATGACTCTTGCAATGAGTAGTTAATGTAGGGTAGAGGACACAATGAATCAGAGAATGCTAAGAATTTAAAGTCCAATATAATGGAACTCTCACCTAGATTAGCACTAAAATCACCAGTAGTTATCATGGAGGTAAGGTGGGACAATGAAACTGTGAACCAAAGGTTAAAATCTTCAAGGAATTAGGGAATTATCCAAGAATACGTAAGTGAGCACATCAAGGCTGGATGGCAGGGACTTGTATGAAGATAGGAGGAAGAATAGTCAGAAAACAGCAATTGGAAACAGAGGGACAGAGAGTCCATACACTTGCAGCCCAATGGTGGGCTGCATGGTATGCAGTGTCACAGGAGAGCGTGCGTATTCTACATGTAATGGCACACAGACTAGATCATTCATAAGCAATTCCAAATTCTGGGAGAAAGAGTCTTTTTAAATTTTTTTTTAACGTTTACTTATTTTTGAGACACAGAGAGACAGAGCATGAATGGGGGAAGAGCAGAGACACACACACAGAATGCAAAGCAGGCTCCAGGCTCTGAGTTGTCCGCACAGAGCCTGACACAGGGCCACGAACTGTGAGATCTGAGTTGAAGTTGGATGCTTAACTGACTGAGCCACCCAGGCGCCCCCTGGCAGAGAGTCTTGACGTGGTTTTGGAGTGATGGTGGAGATCCGGAGCCTATGGCCAAGAAAGAATTCTTGAGACATCTTCCATACAAAAAGGTGATTTTATTAAGGCACTGGGACAGAACCCATGGGCAGGAAGAGCTGCCCTGCGATTGTGAGGAGTGACTGATTATATACAGTACTTGGCAGTTAGAGGAGATAAAGGCAAGGGGAAATTTCTAATTTTTTTTTATGTTTATTTATTTTTGAGAGAGAGAGACAGAGCATGAGTGGGGGTGGAGTGGAGAGAGAGGGAGATACAGAATCCAAAGCAGGATCCAGGCAATGAGCTATCAGCACAGAGCCCAACGAGGGGCTTGAACCTACACTGTGAGATCATGACCTGAGCCGAAGTCGGACGCTTAACTGACTGAGCCACCCAGGTGTCCCTGCAAGGGGAAATTTTCAAAGGAATTTTCATAGGCTAAAGAATACTCACAGCACACTGGAAGCCTAGCTATTGTCCAGCTAAGCTTGCCATTTTCTTCTGCCTTCGTTTCCCACATCAAGTCATATTTGTCCAACTTGGCTTTGTTGATGACATCCCTGGGAGCAGTCATGAGGGACTAAGGGCCTTCTCCTGTTACCTTGTAGATAGGGACAGAATTCTTATATATACTTCCTAACTTCTTCCTACTAAGGAAGAATTGCTTCCTAAAATAGCATTAACCTTTCTTCTATATTCTTTTTTCCCTTTTCAAAATTCTAAACCAGCCAATTCTCTGCTTATCTAGGAAAAGCTGAGTCAATGGTCAGGCAATGGTCCACATGGTTGAGTTCCAGTTGGACATCCTAACACCATTATCCATAATTACACAGCTACCCCACATACAGAAACTTCCCAGCCTGAAATGAAAAGCTCAGTAAGAAGCTGCGGCAACTTACCTGGCATTGGCACAGTTTATTGTTGTGCAAGCAATCTCGCTTGGCACAGGACATCTTGATTTGTGTTAACATTCTAATGCACTAATCTTCCTAATACCCCTTATATTTATTTATGACATAAATCAAATCTTGCTCAGAACTAAGCTGTTGCTTTTTTTTCTCTCCTACTCTCCTGCTGGGTGTATTTATGTTATGCTGTGTTGTGTTGCCACCCTTGCTGCAAATTTATCTGAGCTTCGACTTTTACTGCTGATTTAGCAAACATTTTATATTCTGCAATGAACTGTAAACATTTTTTTTTCTGACAGATCCATTATGACAAGTGTTATAAACTCTTCACTGCAGACTGTATCTCTTCTATTGAGCTGCTCTTTCTATCAATTTTACTATGCACAGAAAATGATGCTGGTAGTATTGCACCTATCTGAGCTTGGCCAGGACAATCAGTAAGTCCTGTGACATAGAGCATGTATATACTTAGCTTTATTACATCTGTTTCTGGTTTATACAGCATGTTGGTGGAAATCAAGTTTTAAGAGTAGTCAAATGAGCTGAAACTAGCCTGTGAACTCCAATTTCTTTCCATTTAAAAGTTTGTCTGTCTATAAACATACAAAATATTTTTCAGTAGCTCTTAAGGTTTCCCATCCCCCATAAGGTATAAAATGTCATGACATAGCTACATTAAAACCAGGTTATATCTGAGAATAAAAACTGATCCCAAAGAAAAGCCTTCATCCTGCCAAGCCACACCTATATCCTTTGCTAATCTTTGCTGGTGGTGGTGGGAGGGGATTCATTTACAAGAAGTTTTCAGTAAGTTAGAATATCAAAACTACTCAAAAAAAAAGTGATGGAAAAACAAAAACACACAAAAAAGAAACGCATATATTACGTGCCAAACTTTGTCCCTACCAAATTTCATATGTAGAAGTCTTAACACCCATTATCTCAGATTGCAACTCTATTTGGAGATAGAATTTTTAAAGAAGTACTTAAGTTAAAATGAGTCAGCCCTAATCCAATACGACTGGTGTCCTTATGAGAAAAAATGAGATTAGGACACAGACACACACAGAGGGAAGATTAGATGAAGACACAGGGATTAGGCACCTGTCTACAAGCCAAAGAGAGAGGACTCAGAATAAACCAACACCGCCAACACCTTGATTTTGGACTTGTATCCTCCAAATTGTGAGAAAATAAATTTTTCTTTGTTTAAGCCACCCAATCTGTGGTATTTTGTTATAGCAGCCCCAACTAATTAATTCACCATGTTTTTTATTTCTAATTTTCACTGAAACCATCACACATTATTTCATTTGTGCAATAATCCTGAGACGTGTCTACCACCTTCGTTCTTAAAGATAAAGAGACTCAGAGACATTAAGCAATTTCTCTAGGTCATCCAGCTAAATGCTAGATTGCTGTGGTTAAAATCTAGGTTTTTCTGACTCAAAATCTATGCTCCTTTTCCTTTACATGTTGCTCATCTATATGTTTACTCCTCTAGCCCAATGGCTCTATGATGTAATGGGTAGTGAAATAGGATGGAAAAGAAGGGCATGTCTATAGTTACTCCCCTATTCCTGCTAAATAAGGTGTGCATTTAGTGAGACTTTACTTCAAATACATATAAGAACAGCCCATTTAAGCCAGACATAATTTCATATTCATGGAATTGCTTCTAAGAAAGAAAAGACTAGAAACCAATATTTCATTTGAAGAAGACATTCTTTTTTTCTTTTCTTTTCTTTTCTTTTTAATTTTGGAGGGGGGGAGGGGCAGAGGGGGAGAGAGAGAGAGAGAGAGAGAGAGAGAGAGAGAGAGAGAGAGAGAGAATGAATCTTAAGCAGGTTCCACACTCAGTGCAGAGCCCGAATGCAGGGCTCAATCCCACAACCCTGAGATTATGACCTGAGCCAAAATCAAGAGTCAGATGCTTAGCAGAGACTAAGCCACCCAGGTACCCCTGAAGAAGGCATTCTGATTGAAAATATCACATAATCTGAGAATATTTCTAGAGTTTCACTTTTCATTCCTAAACTTAAAATTGAATAAATAGCTGTTGGTTACTATCTGCATTTTGGGCAAAGGATACAAAGTGGATAAAACAGATATGGTCCCTGCCCCCACAGAGATTTCCTTACGATAATCACACTGAATTTGGTGGGTTTTGTTTGTTTGCTTGTGTTTGTTTTGCCTTTGGTTTTAAACATGTCTTTCTTCCATCTAAATGAAAAACTTTGAGGTCATGGACTATGTCTTGTTTGCCTTTGTGGCTGCAATGCCTTGGCAGAGTGCCTGGCACATATTAAGAGCTCAATAAATATTTTTAAATTGAATTGGGATTCCAAATTTATAGCTGATGAAGATGAATGAATATCCAGTTACCTGACAAAAATTCAAGTGACATTCTGAAAACTGCTGATGGCAGCTCAGCCTTTGTGCATTACACATAAATACCAACCATCTGAATGGCTCATAAAGCTGCACTAATGTGCAAAGGTAATCTTAGACACCAGATAAGTAATTGTTGCTTTTTTCCTTACTTTTCCCATTCCTATTTTAGTAACATCATGTGATTTTATAACGTTTTTTACTTTGATTTAAAAACAACAATTAGAGGGAATATGAAATGCACAAAATATAAGATAGCTCATCTTTCTGTCATAACCTAGGGATAAACACTTTTACAGTTTCTGAAATTTATCCTTCTAGTCTTTTATGCCTAAAGTTATTATAAATATATTCTTTTATATGTGGGAATCATACTATGCAGAAAATTCTGTAACATGTCTCTTTCACAAAATATTTATTAAAACATTGCCCCATACCATTAAATATTCAAGTGTGAGTTAACAGATTTGAACAGACTTAATAGATTTAATGGGTAGTATCTATTTTTCATTTATTTATTCAGTGCATATCTACTGTTTACCAGACACTATGGTAGATACTAGAGCTACAAAGATGATGAAGCATAGGACCTACTCTTAAAGGTTATATTATGACCTTTGGATATTCTGTCTTCACTGTATGCAATTATCTTGCGTGAACTTATTTCTTTGTCTGGTATTAATTTCTCCAGTAAATATTATTCATTGAACATACTTTATGTGCTAACCCCATTCCTTAAACCCATCATTTTACTCAAAAACATTTACTGAGTGTAAATATTTGAAAGGCTCTGTTCTAAGCAATGACAAGATATCAGTAAAGGAGACTATTCATGTTTGGGAAGATATCAGTGAATAAGACTGTCAATGTTTTTGTCCCCATGAAGGTTATTTTTAATGGAAAGACAGAGACAATAAACAAAATAGATAATGTCACGTGTGTTTAGGGGTAAGAGGTACAGAGAAAGATAAAGCAGTGTTGAGGTGTGGGGAGAAAATACAGTATTATACAGAGTAGCTGGGGAAGACCAGACATAAGGTAGCTGTGACCTTAGCAATGTGAGAGAGCAAGTTCTTCAGATGTCTTGGGAAAGAGTTTCAGGCAGAGGAAACAGCAAGTGCAAAAGCCCTGAAGCGGGAATATACACCTGGTTAGTTGGAGAAATACTGAGGAGGCCTGTGTGAGTAATATGGCAGGGGGCAGTGGAAGGGAATGGGATGGGATAGGTCTCAGGAAATCATAGGGCATTTGAGCAGTAGGGAGATAAAACTTCTAGAAGTTCTTTTCTACATACTTTCATTTTCTTAGTTCAAAAAAAATAAAGTCATCATTTGAAAGCAGAGAGTGAAAGGAAAAGTTTTGGAGATTTAAGAAAGGGGGCAGGAATCTTTGAAGGGAGGAGGAGCCTGAATGAATGGCCAGGATGTTGTACAGGACTGCAAAAAAGCACTAAGATCTCATTCTTGGAAATGTGACTCGTGACACTATTAAATGGCTCTTCCTATTTAGTCCCATGGGACTTTGCACACCACTCTTTTATGGTATGTATCCTGTGTTATTGTAATTAGTCTCTTACATGGGTTTCTCCCTGGGCAGACTGTGAGCTCTTCAAAGGCAAGGGTAATGCTTGATTTACCAGAGTAACCAAAGCACAGCTTTTAATGTACAGTAAATACTACTAAATCTTTTTGGCATGAACATGTTTGACAAGTGGATGTTTTTCATAACCTGTTTCCATTCCAATTTTTTCCAACAGTCTCAGAAACCAAGACCAAGCATGGATATTAAGATTTGTCATGCAACCTCACTGGAAGCATTTTGGTCTTTTTTAGAGTTATTATTATTATTTTGGAATCTAGATTACATACTTTTGTCAGCAGCAGTTTTTTTATGCTTCCAAAAATGGTATGGAGATGTCAACATAGCACAAAAACCATGAATGAACCTAAGAGGTTTAAGAACATTGTCACCCATTTAGATTTAGTCCAGCACATGGAAGAAAAATAAGTTTTATGCCACATAGCAACTTCTGGTGGTTGGTAGTGGCTGCATATATAAATGGATTTTAACATCTTAGTTGGATTCAGAATGGAAGAGTAACATCATGAGTTAGGGATGTCTACCTTGGATTTGTAGTAATGGATGGTGGCATGAATGCTATGAAATGTCAAATATGGATTATGGTATTGTTAGACTTTTGCTAAATCCCAAAATATGTTTTTTTAATCTTTCAGTTACCCAGTTATTCAGTACCATTTATTAAGAACTTCTCTGATTATTGTGGTATATCCTGAAAATACACTGATGAATGAATTTGGATTCTTCATGTCTGCTTACAGTCTACGGAAATAAAGCAAATAAGTCTAATTATAATGCAATGCAAAGGGAACTTCTTAGGGAAAGTTTAGGGTGCAGTAGGAACACCTATAATGAGGTACCTAAATCAGACTTGGGGGAAACAAAGAACCAGTCACTTCCAGTTTTCCATTCTGCATATTAGGAGCTTAGAAGTTGCCACTCTGTCCTAACAAGTAAAAAGCTAAACACACTGAATAATCAACAACTCTTCTCGGATCTGTAAGAGAGAGGAGGACTCAGGGCAAATCACTGCCCTCAAGATTGGAGAGAAAGGCAAATACTGGAAGGGATGGTTTGTTGGAACAGAAACTAATGGGAACCAGTGCTGGGTGGGAAAGTAGAACGTTGGTAGCTCAGTGTGGACAATTATTAGGGTTAAAATCTCCAGAGCCACTCCCTCCCAAACAATATTGTGAGACTTAATTCCAGAGGCTTGACCAAGTTCTCACAGTAAATACCTGAGAAAATCCCCTCATAGTTGCAGCACAGGGAGGGGAGAAGGAACCATTTTGCATTATGCCAGAGCATTGTTCTTTTACAAGGCCTGTCCTAAGGGAAAACTAGTTAACCAGAACCAAACAAGCTGTGGTATTATCAACTCCTAAAATACCTCAGGGAAGGGAAATACCCAACTCCAGGCTGCTGTAGCCATCCTGTTCTACCTAAGCAGGAAGAACATGGAAAAAATCTTGTGAAATTCACAGTTCAGAGGCATAGGCTCATTGAAAGACTGGGTCCTATGCATAGGACCATAGAATACTTCCCCTCCCCCTAGGCCTCACAACCACATTACTAAAGGGCTATTTATAGCAGCTCCTTATACCGTGTATGTCATGCCTGGCTATCAAGAAAAAAAATGACAAAGTTTACCCCCCAAAAAAGGAATTTCTGAGCTAAAAAAATAAAGAATGGATGACTTAAGTAATGCAAACTGTTGTCTTTTTTTTTTTAATCTACTGACAAGTTGCTCTAGTAACCCAAAGAAGTGAAGGAGAAAGCAGCTGCCTCACTGCCCAGATATTGATTTGTTTGGATGTTTCAATGCCTCATGATACAATAAAACCATAAAAATTTTCTTAAAAAAAAAAAAGAATGGAAGTTATCCAAGAAAAAAATAAGAGCATGGTTCAAAACCAGCAAGAATACTCCAGGCGGAGAGGAAACTATATCCAAAGACCCGGAGGTAGGAAGGAACATGGTTACATTTGAGGAACTGAAAGAAGGCTAATGAGGCTAGAGTGAGAAGCAAGGGGAAGAACAGTGTGAAGTAATACTGCAGAGATAAGCAAAGTCCAGATTATAAATCTTCAAATTGGATTAATACAATTGGATGTAATTTTAAAGACACTGCAAAGACTTTGAAGAGGTGTAATAAGGAGAATGACAAAATTAATAATGCATGTTAAAATTACCATTCCACCTATGTTAGGCAGAGCAAACTGTCATTAACCAGGTTTGGTGCTGGGCAAACAACTAAGTAGTTGCTGCAAATATCAGACAACAGGTAATCATGGCCTACACTGGGATAATGTCAAGAAAGAAATGAAAATAAGTGAATGTAATTGAGTGGTATTTAGCAAATAAAATCAACAAGACTTGGTCTATGATTAAAAATTGGTAAAACAAGGGGCGCCTGGGTGGCGCAGTCGGTTAAGCGTCCGACTTCAGCCAGGTCACGATCTCGCGGTCCGTGAGTTCGAGCCCCGCGTCAGGCTCTGGGCTGATGGCTCGGAGCCTGGAGCCTGTTTCCGATTCTGTGTCTCCCTCTCTCTCTGCCCCTCCCCCGTTCATGCTCTGTCTCTCTCTGTCCCAAAAATAAATAAAAAACGTTGAAAAAAAAAATTGGTAAAACAAGAGAAAGACAAATGACCTTTAGGTTACTTGTTTGGCCAATGAGATGAATTAAAATAACATCAATTAATATGCGGGGGAAGGAGAAGCAGGTTTGAAGGAAACAGATTATGACCTCAGTTTGGCAGGTTGAAATTTTGAGGTTTATGTAATATTTAAGAGGAGATGTCCTCTACACAGTTAGATATAGGAATGTGAACTTCAAAGGCAAAAATACAGGTGGGATGAATAAGCCTGGGAGTCATAGCCATAAATAAGTATTAAAATCACATATGATGATGAAATGATCCAAGGAAAGGATCAAGGAATGACATGAAAAATTGTTGCAAATATCTGCCTGATTCCCTAAGTCTCACTGCTGTTTTTGGTTCTGGAAAAACAAACAAACAAACAAAACCATCTATTCTGAATTGCCATTAGATGCCAAGCCCGTGGCTTCTCCTCAGCCCATGACCATTGGACATCTCAGTTCTGGTCTCATTCACATGGCTATTGACTATCAAGGAGCATCAGCATCTAATGCTTCAAAGGCAGTCCCCATCCTCTTAGGGCAAACAATAACACCAGAGCTGGAATCCAGTATTTTGAATGGATGTCCCTTTTAGGTTGAGTGGCCATGGAAAATTGGAGGATACCTGCAAAAAAGAGATTTGGCCCTGAATGTTTCTAATAACTCTTAGGACTGGATCCCTATAGGAACTATTCTTATCAAGAGCAGCAAAAGCCTCTTTATTACTGAATCTTTTAGGCAGTCTTAAAAATTGTATCTCTTGACCTCTCCTGAACATTTATTAGTGTTGAGAATTCCCATCGACTTGAAACAATCTCTTCCCTTAATTTTGTGCCAACACATACTTCACAATTTATTGTGGCCTTCTCTGGATACTCATCAATCCCTTTGTAGTTTCCTCCTTTTCTACCTGAAACACAAATTTTAGTTACTCAGGGTTATTTACAAAATTCATTTTTCTTTTTTTCTACGTTATTTTCTTGAGTCATCAATTTGCACGATTTCCTGCTTTTTCATTGTTAACCCCTTTGGTCATGTTCTAAGTTGTGGTGCTTTTCCCTACTAAAATACTGATTTCCATTCACTTATCTTCATTTTTCTTGATATTATTAACCCATTCTAGCTACTACCACATCTTGTCTTATCATTTCAATACATGGGTAGGTCTGTGAGGCATAGAGAACAGGAGCTCCCAACTCCACATATGGTCAATTAAAATAGCTATGTCATTTTCTGGCTTCTTTTAAAAATGTATTATTTAATTAACAAATTAGTAAGTTAAAAAAAAAAGTAATTTTTGGACTCTCCAGCTGCTAATTTTAACCTATTTTAGATTTTCTAAGACAGATGATTTCACTAACAAGATGTATCACAAGACCAGCTCAGAAGTGCATTATGAGTAATTATATCTCAAGACAATTTATACTCTGGCATACAGTCTCTTATGGCATTAAAGCCCCTTAGGAAATGATCCTATTGTAATATTAATTCCATTTCATAAAGCTTTGGTAGATGTCAATGAGATTATAACCAACACTGTTCTTTTTAAATAATAAGTCATATCAATGTGTGTATAAAGCATGTTTTGACAAGACAGTACGATGTTATTATTATTATTTATTGTGTCCAAGGCACCTCTCAGCCTGTAGGAAATTAGCTTTAATATCACATTACTGCTCTTCTAGCTCCCGCTTTAATGGGCTTCCAGGCAAAAGCAGCCTTGTTTCCTCTCCTTCGTGATGGCTTAAAGAATCTGACTACTCCTGCTGAGCTGGTCTCTGTGAAGTGTGAAGTTTTTAATCTGATCTCTGTTCATCCTCAAGCATTTAATTTGCAGCTTAGGAATTTATAGAGGTCTGCCATGCAGATCAACAAGGGTAAAAGCTGTTAAGATTTGCCAATACATTTTGAAGAAAGCTGAGTGAGAAACAGCAAGCCAATTTCACTGGAAGAAACTATACACCAACACCTGAAGGACTGATTCTGCCTTCCATGTAGAGTTTGAACTCTTCCTGCACTGCCCTGAGACATTACTGTGCTCTCTTCGAGGAAGATCCTAAGGTGGAAAATTAGTGCAAGGATACCTTGATTTCCTGCAGCTCAGGAAAATGAAAGGTTTCAAACCAAAAGAAAGCAAATGAACAAAAAAAGGGAGATTCAAACCAAGAGAAAACAACTGAACCAAAAACAAAAACGAAACAAAAAACCAAGAGAGGTAGAAAGGAAAGAAAAGAAAAGAAAGGAAAAAAGAAAAGAAAAACCAAACACCTAATAATTACCCAAGGATTAATGTTGTTAAGTTTGTCAAAATAGAATGAATGAATATACACTTTATTACTGTCTCCAGTTCTGACCTTCTGATACCACAAGAAAGGTCTGTTGCATCCACCCTCTACCAAAGCTCCACCAACACAACATCACATTCATTTTATTAAAGGCCCTCCACCTAACATCCCTCCATCTGTCTCTCCATTATCTAAATCCTACTCACCGCCATGACTCAAACTACATATTTCCATATTCATACCTCCTTAGAAGATTTCTTGACTATGCCAAAACAATTCCACACCCAATTCTCTCTTATTTTACACATATAATACATCTAACTATATTTATATAAGTACATACAATTCAAAACAAGTGATACCATGTGTGATACTGATTATATATATATATATATATATATATATATATATATTCTGTATCACATCATTGTTTTGAATTGTCTCGTAGATATTGGTTCTTCCTCCACAGTTAGATTATAATTTCAAAAAGAGCAGGTACATTCTCTAAGGGATGGCCTGGTTCTTAGCCCTGACTCTGATATTAACCTGCTTTGAGGCTTGCTCATGGCTGCCATAAAATTATATGCATCTCTGCCTTGAAAAAATCACTTCCTATTACTTGGAACCTTCATTTTCCACCTTCACAAAGATAGTGTTGGAGTAGATGAATCTATTTTCTTTGACAGCTCAGATTTTTATATGATTTATTATTCTGTTTCTCATATTTCCAACAAAAGTTCATATAATTCTGTATGCATTGTTATTTCTTAATAAATAAGTGGATTTCATTGTAGTGGTTGGATAGCTGGACATTTAGATGAATGGATGAAATAACAAAAGGATATCTGTATAAACTAGCTATTTGGAAGTCTTTCATTTCTTCTTAGCATTTGGTAGAAGGTATAGATTGACTTACAACTGGGTTCTTGCTTTACCCAACAGTGAATGTTGAGTGGAACCCTAGACTCTTCTTTGCTGGAGACACCACAGGACAGAAACTATCTGCCTGAAAAATAAACTTGTGTGATGTATTTCTATGGAGTAATAATAATCCCCAGGGGTTTCAAAGGTAGTGCCCAAATATTAAAAGAGCCTTAGATTCTTATCTAGGGAATAGAAAAAGAAATATTACAAGCCATTTATTTTTTCAAAAGGAAAAGGCACCCACTTGTCCTGCATTCAGGTATCACATAATGAAAATGTCTCCCGGACATCATCAGAGTCCATTGAAACTCATAACCCCCAAGCTCATTTTTCACCCTGTTGCTGGCTGATCTATTTTTCATATTACCTTAGCCTTTTGACAAGTTATATAAAAGAAAGGGTGAGAGAATGTTTCTGGCGTCAAAGACTGCCTCTATCTCTGGAACACACCGTATCAGGTGGCAGGTAAGAAATGACCCTATTATCATTTCCAAGAAGTAAAATGGCCAAGGCTTTCCAAAAGAGCTGTTTTCCCTGAACAAGTGTATACCACAGATGGATAGCAGCCTATTTATGTGCAAAGCCACAAACACCACTTGGCCACATCGCCCAGTAAAAAAGAGTCAAGTAACCTTACACAGGTGCTAATTTTTAGACATTGTCTGGTTGAGGGCCCATAACTTCATTTACAAGTGATCTAAATAATTCTATATTGATGTTTCCCATATGTTCCTGCTGCACCCTTACTTTAACTTTCAACATGAAATGGAGTAGCATAAGGTAACATCAATAAGGATGATCTGGATTGTTTCTGGGCTACTTAATGTCCCTTTGCTTATTAACAATCTCATTTTCCTTTAATAGATAAGCCAAACTACCTCACAATTTCCTATTCTCTCAGTTTATCCACTGACAAGAGAAGACTGACATGGCCAAGTAGAATACTTAGCTTTAATTTAATAGAATCTGTGTTCAGGAACAGTGTTGGGTTCCCTGGTGGACGCATTCATATTTTGAGCATTAAGATGTCTGTGTTTACAGGATCCAGAGTCACAGAGCTTAAAAACTAAATTAAACTAGTAGGTAATTAGGGATAATAATACATGGAATGACCTTTGTTTCTGTCCTTTGGTTCCTAGAACCATGTATACATACTTGACTGTATTCTACACATCATATACCAGAGCATCCCAACATTATAAAGCACTATCTCAAAGCTAGAGCTTACATGAGTCTCTCTAGCCATTCTACCATTATGCAAGTCTGTTTCCTTGGGTGATATGGATATGGTGAGACCAGTGATTCCTATAGATATGATTGCTTCATTCTTTCTCTGAAAAGTGAGTTTACTTTGCATGGCCCAACATGGTAAGATACTCAGTTTCAGGTGACAGTTCAGGCAAAAAAAAAAAAAAAAAAAGAATGATAAGCTAGAGGAAGCAAGTAACAACTCAGATGTGTTTCAAGTTAGCATAAATGACTATTTCCTACCTGATGGATGGGAGTTCACCTGTGGCTTTTTTTTTTTCTTGAAAAAGTCATATTGTTTGGGGGCTGAAGTTCAATTTCTATTGTTTGCAAGCTGAAGAGTAGAAAGAGAAATCAACCCTGTGGAGGGAAGTCCATATTACTGAGCACATGCATAGTTTTCATGACTACTTAGTTCACAAGCCTAGTGAGCAATATTTGGAGAGCTGAGGAAGAAAGTTAAGTTACCTGTCTTCTCCTTAAAAACCTTCTTTATGAAAAGGGTATTTAGCAAAATTTCACTTGAGAAACCAGTATTACCTAATGCTGGGCCCATTTCAAGAAATTCACCCTTATAAGTCTCCACAGGTACCTTTGCCATGAACTCTAGCTCCTCCCAAGACTTTGACCATCCTTCAAAATCATTATCACACCATTCATAAATCACTGAGAGGATTCCCCCTTCCCCAGCTGTTTATCAATGTCTTATTGGCTAAGAATGTATTAGCAGTCATTTTCCATTGGATATCAATTTATTATGCATATATATATGCATATATATATATATATATATATATATATATATAAAACATCATTGACTTCTTTTTTTCTTCCTTAGACGACTGGTCACAGGTCACTACCCATGAGGCTATAATTACAGGTTCGAGGAGGCATGACATTGAATTTGAAGTAACCCATTGAAAATATGTGTATGCTATGTCTTTAATACCTTTTCAACTTGGATCTATCACTTTCACACGATTATTAAAGGTTGTTGGGCACGACCAATCTGAAAAATCAGTGGATCAAATAATAAACATTTTATGATAGGTAGCTTGAGCTACATGGTCAATGGTATCTCATACTAGGTATTTATTCTATCTTAGTGTGTCAAGGGAGAGAAAGTCTGCTTTGTTAAATGACGGTAACTTAAATTTATATGATGGCACAGTTTTGTCCCCAAATCATAAAGACCTTCACTGGAAATTAACCACTGGAGGGAGCATCACAGGTATGATGTAACATATCCATCTTCCCCAGACATTCCAAGCACCCCTGGGTCTCTCCATCTATAAGAACCAACTGGCAGTACTACTTGTTCATGTACTTACTGGAGTATCTTTTCATATCCTAGTTTCCTAACCCGAAACTAGAAGTGTTTCAGGTCATCTGGCAAATTGGTCAGAGTGTGGTTTATGTGGTTTATTCTGCTCTCAAAACTCAAAGATACACAGTAATCATTGGATATATTTCTTGGTATGGGAGTGGGCAATGTTGTAGGCACTGCAGGTGATATTCCAACATGTTTCAGGTTATTGAAAGCACAGAAACTCCACTGATGTGGCATATAAATATACTGAAGTTTATCTCTAACCTTATTATGTGCATATACCATGCTGAAACATCTAGGATATCTGCTACTTCCTGCTTTATAGGTTCTATCAATATAAAGTTATCACTGAAGTCAGTCTGTATAATGACCTATGGGTTGATAAGACACTCAAGGCATCAGTAAACTAAATTGTGATACAGAGCTAAAAGGATGGCATAATTCTGATATTTTATAGCAAAGGTGTATTGCCATTTGAGCCAAATAACTATAGAATAGCTAGTATTTTCAGTTTATTAGGATAAAGGAAAAATATCAGATCAATAGCTGTACAAAGACACAGTGATTAATCTGACTTTCTCAAATGAGGAGACTATATCTGGAACCAAGCCATCAGCTTCCTTCAGTCCCCTTTTGAGAAGTGTGGAAGCTTTGAGAAGTGGGATGCTCCACTTAGGTCCCTCTTCAAGGAAGGCTCTGCTGCCCAGCTGCAAGGAATGGGTGTAGCAGACAGCTTCCAGCTGGTAGCACCTTCCAAATTCCCATTTCCACTCAGCTGAGGTCATTACTGTTTTCAGAGCAGCCCTGGCCAATGGCGTAGCAAGGTGGTGGGTGGCAAAACAGCCTGGCACTTTTTGTTCAATGTGAGACTTCTCTAATGGGCCATCTTTGCCCTAGAGCTCTCCTTTGGGCTGACAGAGATTTTCTCAGATCTGCATCATGGTTTTGTGGATTCCCTTGTGCAACCCTGCTTTCTCCGACTTTCTGTTCACAGATGTTACAGACCAATAAAACTTCTGTGCTCTTAACTCCATCTCAGCCTGTTTCCTAACGAATCTAACCTGCAGCACTAAGTTTGCATTAATTTCCTGTCTTTTTTTTTTACAAACTGCCTATCCTCTGCACCCGAACTACAGTCTTGAAGGGAATTTTTTAAATGGAAACCATCCCCTCTCTACCTGTAAATTTTCTGGTGATAGCATAAACTGTCAGGTTTTTCAGAGATGAGATATTAATTCAAATGTGCTATTTTGGTGGGAAGGATTAGCACTAGTGCTCCTTCCTTTGCTTTTCCTGCCATAGTAATTGCCACTCTATGGGTTAGGACATCACTCCAGTAATGCTGCTAGGCTCCCAGTATGCACCAACTATATATTAAGGAACTTGGAAAGAGACAATAGGGTTATAATCTGCTCTGATCCCTGCACTGTTTCCTCTCATTTCTTTTTTGTTGTTGTTGTTTTTATTTGTTGTGTGTGTGTGTGTGTGTGTGTGTGTGTGTGTGTCTAATGTTACAGGATGCTCTCAAATGGTGATCTTTAGGACTCTGCTCCTATTTAAGACTGAAACAGGAAAGGTCAATGAGTAATGTTTTATGCATAGCCTGAGTTTGTCAAATGGTGGACTTCGCTATAAGATGATCTTGTTGAGCTGTTTCATAGGAAGGACATCTAGCTATTTATTTTTATAGGTACTTTTTTTTTGAGCTAGCCAGTATGCCTACAAAAGAAATATCTATCCTTCTGCCTGAATGATTTAAGCCTGGCTACCAGCATTCTGGAAGCTTAGCAGAGAAAGAGGGCAAGTAGTCTCACTTTTCACTCAACCACCCTGTGTTAATTACGACAGCCCTGCCCAGAGCTGTGTACCCTGTCACCAAGAGCAGTGCGTCTCACTCACTCCAACGAATCATCTTCCAGTTTCCTTTTTGAATATGGTGTCTATATGATTCTTCTATAGGCTTCCAACCAACCTCACGGCTTCAGCCACACATTCAGGACTTTTTCAGAGTTATTTTTATTCTTAATTCTTGATGCTTTTTATGCTTCTGTGATGGTAATCCTCTCACTCTGGAACTTCTACCATACCAGTTTAGGTTTCTTTGTTATCTGGCCTGCTAAGCCCATTGCTAATCACCATACATTACTGCTCTCATCTCCTCTCCTTTTATTTGTGTCCTTGGGAGTTACAGTTTACTGCTTTCTACCAGGTTTCAGACATAACAATTGTGTCCAGTTCACTCTGTGAGGTAGAAATGTCCCTTGCTTATTTTTGTCACTCACTCCCAAGCATCAAACTGACAGAACCTAAATATATTCTTGAGCCCTAGCTGCTAGAATTCTCAAAAAACAAATCAGGGTGGCCTTGAAACAGGCATCTCTCACCAACACCGATACAATAGAAGCTCTAAACACTGAAGATTTCAAAAGAGTTTTGTAGGGGAGGCAGTATTGCACTGTTCCAGAGCTCCAATATTCTTCACCTAAGGCCATACCATCCAAACCTGTCATCAGTGAGTAGTTTCTTCCTGAGCTGGCTCTCCACCAAGCTGCCGCTATTCAAGGTTTCAATCCTCAAGATGTTGGTCTCCATACGTCTATGTAATTAGTAATGATGATAATGATAATAACAACAACACCTACATTGGTACATTGGTACAACTTGTACCTTGGTACATGTGCTTTTTGTGAGGTTAATAAACATTAGAAAAGTGTCTCATTCTCAAACCAATTTATAAACTTGTAGTAAATAAATGTAAAAAGGCTTCTTTCTAATAGGACTCTTCAGACCCTTTTAAAATATATTAATGTATTAAAATGGAAATAAAAGAATGTAATAAGAAATGATAGAATACCAGAGCTGAAAAATGTATCAAGATCTATTTAGCCTAAAATCCTAAATTTACAATGATGTAACTCAGGTCTACTGTGGAAAATTGACTTGTTCCAGGAAATGCAGCCGAGTTTTGAAAATATCAGACAAGGTACCCAGGACTGCTAACTTCTAGTTAAAGGCTCTTTTGAATTTCTATTTCTTGCCTTCAAGGAACTTATAAATGGAATATATGTGAACTGTTGAAGGTAGATACATTGTTATAATGTGTATTTTTTCCTAATACTTAAAAATTAAGGTAGATGTATCAATTAAGAACAAGGGTTAGGATCTGGAATGAAACAATTCTAGGTTCACATTGGAGTCCCAATATTTATTTATTTGTTTATTTTGAAGCTTATTTATTTATTTATTTTGAAACACAGAGAGAGTGAGCACACATAGGGGAGGGGCAGACAGCGAGACGGAGAGAGAATCCCAAGCAGGCTTCACACTGAGGGTTCGTGAACTCACGAACCGTGAGATCATGATCTGAGCCTAAACCAAGATTCAAACACTTAACCAACTGAACCACCCAGGTGCCCCGGGTTCCGCTATTTAATATTTAACAACCTTGGACAAGTCACTTAATCACCTTAAATGCAAGTTTTCTCATATCTAAGAAGATAATGAAACTGACTTTATGAGTTTATTAAGACTACATGAAAAAATTAATAATAATTTATATAAGTCCAATACCTAGAACCTAAGGATCACTTAATAAATTATATATTTATTATTGGCATTATTTTTAATTCCATTATTATTCATGAAGTTCAAGTCAGATTCTAATGAACCATTTTATATGGAGGTACAGTTTCTATTGCCCACACCCATAATAAGTTATTAAAGGAACTCCAGGATTTCTCAATTTGTCTTATAGCTAAGCTTCTAGATAAAGAATGGACATATTGCCTACAGTTTTGTGCTTTCCACTTACTTTCAACCAGCTTAAAATAGGTCATACCCCTATCTCCACAGAAAGAATACATGTTAACGTTATCAATGACCTTTATGTTGATAAATCCAGTACATGTTTTTTTCTTGCCATCCCGATCTTTTAGCAACATTCAACACAGCTGGGCCCCGTCTGTCTTTCTGTGTGTTTCTGATTTTTTTTCCTCACCCTACCCCTAACCCCTAAGCAGTGTCTTTTAGAATGCTGTGCAGTTTAGAGGAATGGGGTTAGTAAGGAAAGCTGGGGCTTGGAATGCAATAGACTTAGGTTTATATCTGCTGACCTCTTTATTTGACAGAGTCACTAATCATGGACCATGTGCCAGACACTGTGCTAACCACCCAGAGGTTTCTCCTTAGCCTCTTTTTTTCCCATTCTACATTCTATGTGGTCTAATCTACTCTAAAGGGTACAACTCTGAAGTCTATACCTCAGCCCAGACTTTGCTTCCTGAGCTTCTAATCCATGCATCTGCTTACTGACGTCCCCATTTGGATAGTTCATAGATAATCTCAAAGTTAAAGTATTTAAAAATGAATTCATCAGGGGCGCCTGGGTGGCTCAGTCAGTTAAGCGTCTGACTTCAGCTCAGGTCATGGTCTCTCTGTCTGTGAGTTCGAGCCCCACATCGGGCTCTGTGCTGACAGCTCAGAGCCTGGAGCCTATTTCAGATTCTGTGTCTCCCTCTCTCTGACCCTCCCCCGTTCATGTTCGGTCTCTCTCTGTCTCAAAAATAAATAAATGTTAAAAAAAAATTTTTTAAAATGAATTCATGAGCTATAAAGACAACATGAATCTGCTACTCTTCTGGTGTTTCCTATATTAGGAAGTGGCATCAGCAAACTTCCAGGAACTCAATGTAAACAAACACCTGGGAGTTTTCTATGACACCACCCCCTCCCAACAGTCTCTTCCCCAGCATCAATACAATGCAGCACCAAATTCAGTTTCTTTTCTTGGAGCCCTTCAGATCTGTCAGCTGCATTCATTTATTTATTCATCTTGCATTAATTCAGTGCCTCTTTGTGCTAGAACCTGTCCTGGATTCCGGAAAAATAAAGGTAAACCTGGGTTCAAATTATGATGGCAAATGACCATTTCTTTCTTTTTTATTCCAATAAGTCACAGATAGATTCTTTGATAAAATAAAATGAAATCAATTAGTAGACAAGTAAAATGAAAATGGAGATACAAAATACAAGCCCTAGTTTTCCTTATTAGATTCAATAAACATAAATTATTCACCAAACTGCTGTAAAAGTTTGTAAACGCTTCTTTCAATTTCTGTACCTATCTCCTTACAGACTAGTAAATTTTACAAACTGATGTCATCTATGAATTGCACTTTGAGTACCACTGAGGAGAGAGCCTGACTTTTTTTTTTAACATCAAAAATATAACAATAACATTATGCCATTAATTTGTGCTTACACTGAAGAATCAAAAAGTAGAAGCGTGTAAATAGAAAAACCAGAGTCCCATTTTTCCTATTCCCTAGTCTCAGTTTTAAGAGTTTGTACATTTTTCTAGAAATTTCCATATGTTTGGAAGCATATTTATTCTATATGAAAAAAATAAGTGGATGAGGCACCTGGGTACCTCAGTCAGTTGAACGTCTGAATTTGGCTTAGGTCATGATCTCACAGTCCGTGAGTTCAAGCCCATCAGGCTCTGGGTTAACAGCTCACAGTCTGGACCCTGCTTCAGGTCCTCTGTCTTCCTCTCTTTCTGTCCCTTCCCAGCTTGTACCTTGTCTCTTTCTCTCTCAAAAATAAACATTAAAAATATTTTTAAAAATAAGTGGAGTCATAGAGTGCATTTTCTTCTAAAATTTACCTTTTTATTTAGGTAAGCAGATTTTGAGAACTTTTCTTTTGTAAAAACATAACACATCAAATTTCTTTCTTTTATACTGCTAGATATTGGGTGATGTTAGATGTTAGGTGAACCACATGGAATTGCTGATATTCAATACTTTTGATTTATAAAATGGCAATTCCAAATGGTTCAGTGTCATATTTTATTGTATGGCCATACCATAATGGAGTTGAACAATCCTCTATCTGTAAATAACATGATTGACTCCAGTATTTTATATGTAACATACTTACAAACTTTGAAAGAATACTTTTCCTGGTCCATTTGATGGGAATGATCAAGGAAACATTCTTTCTCCTAAAAGTTTACATTGTTTTTAGAAACTAAAAACACAAATAAAATGTTGTTGTTTTTTTAAGTACACCATGTCTAATTTGATTGTTGGCCTTGAAAAATCTGGATCTTTGTTACTATTGAAAAGATTGTACCAATATAAGGGAGTTCTAAAGTATATTTTAATAACATGGGGCACCTGGGTGGCTCAGTCGGCTAAGCATCTGACTCTGGCTCAGGTCATGATCTGGTGGTTCATGAGTTCAAGTCTTGTGTTGGGCTCTGTGCTGTCAGTGTGGAGCCTGCTTGGGATCCTCTCTGTCTCCCACTCTCTTTGCTCCTCCCCCACTTGTGCATGCTCTCTCTCAAAATATATAAATAAATAAACATTTAAAAATTTTTAAAAATAAAGTACATTTTAATAACAAACTAATAGTTTCACACATATAAATGCAAATAACTTCAAATGGCAGAGGGAAGTATTTATAAAATTTGTCACTGTCAGCTCATATAGAGAAAAATGCTAAAAATATCTCCGCAGGCAGCAAAATAACTGGTAAACAACTAGCAAGAAAGGTTATCTGTAGTACAAGCTTTAATATTCATTTGTTACCAATTACAGGGTCCAAAATAAATATCTGAGATAATGAAAAAAATCTGACATTCTCTTTTTAAAAGCAGCAGCTGGAAGAATATGTTTATGATAGGAACAGAATGAAATAAAATAAATTAATAAAGTATATGTCTTCCAGACTACAAAACCTGGTTCTCAAAGCCCTTTTTTTTTTTTAAATTTTATTTATTTTGAGAGAGAGAGAGAGAGAGAGAGAGAGAGAGAGAGAGAATATGTGTGCACCCAGTGGAGGGGCAGAGAAACAGGGAGAGGGTAAATCCCAAACATATTCCATGCTGTCTGTGTGGAACCTAATGCAGGACTCAAACTCACAAACTGTGAGATCATGGCCTGAGCCAAAATCAAGAGTGGGAGGCTTAACTGATTGAGCCACCTAGGCACCTCTCAAGGCACTTTAGAAATAGACGATGAGAACTTGGTTGTTATTATATTTTCCCTTTCGCTCTACTTCATTGTGGCATCTTAACACATTTTCTTCTTCATGGAACAAGACAAAAATGTGAAATTTTTAGTGAAAGAAGCTGGAAGCCTACCAGAGTGTTTGAGGTTGCTTTTATTTATTTGTTTATTTTTTGAAATTGGATAAGTACTAGAAAAATAATCTCTGGTGATAGTCTTAAGAAGAAAGGGTTATTGGATCCATTTAAAACCTGAGTAAACCTTTTGTTATAGTCAGATTTTCAGTCAAATGAAAGACATTTGCAAGAGTTCAGTTTTTCCCATTTCCCAAAAATGACAAATGAAAAGGGGCCATTTTGAAATTTCTAAGCATGTACTGATTATGTTTGGTCATTATTGTTTATAGTCTTAGCCCAGCCAGCTGCTGACTTCAGGGGTAGAGATGTTCTCACAGACTCAATTCCCCCCGTTTGCAATATTTGCATTCAAACTGTTCAGGCTATTTAAAGCTATTTTTAAAACAATACTGTAATTAAGATTATTAGTCATATTTCTAATGATCAGAAGACAGCTGATGTATGAATAACAGTTTGGTTAAATGACAAAATTGGGTACCTGAATCATTATCCTGAGTGACCAAAATTATTTCAAGAATTACAAGAGGGGCGCCTGGGTGGCTCAGTCAGTTAAGCTTCCTACTTCGGCTCATATTATGACCTGTCAGTTCATGGATTCAAGCCCCACATCGGGCTCTGTGCTGACAGCTCAGAGCCTGAAGCCTGCTTCGGATTCTGTGCCCTTTTCTCTCTGCCCTTCCCCTGTTTGCACTCTATCTATCTCAAAAATAAATAAACATAAAAAAAAAAAAGAATTACAAGAAAATCAGCTGACTGAAATAAAGGAGCCTTTAAAGTCATTCTACATTTAGAATATTATTGCTTAATCCTACATGAGGATTTTTATGGATATTGAGGGTCATGTCTTGAGCGAGTGGCTCCCTGTCCTCCTGCCTAGATTAGACTATACATGTAGACCTGACTCACTCTCTCTTTCTCATTTGTTATCTGGGAATAAGCCAGCTTCCATATTGTGAGGGAATCTCACAATAAAGAGGGCCATGTAACAAGGAACTGCAGAGAAGATTCTAAGAAACCTATGGAAGCAAGAAAGCAACATATATAGTACCAGATGGATTCATTCATACCGTCATATATTTACTATTCACTTCATATTTATTTGCTTATGTATTTGGCACATATCCGTTGAGTGCATATCATGTGTCAGACATGGAAAGTAGTGAGGAATAAAAGGCAAGCATAGTTCCAGATAGATAAAGCACAAATGAATAATTACAGGTTAGGAAAAGTGCTAGGAAAGAAGAAAAGGAATGCAATGATGGAGAAAAACATTGGAGGGGCATAAACTACAATGAAGTGGTCATAACACTTCTGTGAAGGTGAAAATCTGAAACTAGAATAATGAAAAGAAATCACCATAGAAGGCTTATGAAGGATATTGAAGAAGTTATAAAGAAACAGAAAAACATTGTGTGCTTATGGGTTGGAAGAATAAATATTGTTAAAATGTCAATACTACTCAAAGGTGTCTACACATTCAATGCAATCCCAATCAAAATTGCACCAGCATTCTTCTCTAAGCTAAAACAAGCGATCCTAAAATTTGCATGGAACCACAAAAGACCCCAAATAGCCAAAGTAATATTGAAGAAGAAAACCAAAATGGGAGGCGTCACAATCCCAGACTTTAGCCTCTACTACGAAGCTGTAATCATCAAGACAGCATGGTATTGGCACAAAAACAGACACATAGACCAATGGAATAGATAGAGACTCCAGAATTGGACCCACATAAGTATGGCCAACTAATCTTTGACAAAGCAGGAAAGAATATCCAATGGAAAAAAGACAGTCTTTTTAACAAATGATGCTGGGAGAACTGGACAGCAACATGCAGAAGAATGAAACTAGACCACTTTTTTACACCATTCACAAAAATAAACTCAAAATGGATAAAGGACCTGAATGTGAGACAGGAAACCATCAAAACCCTAGAGGAGAAAGCAGGAAAAAACCTCTCTGATCTCAGCTGCAGCAACTGCTTACTTGACATATCTCTAAAGACAAGGGAATTAAAAGCAAAAATGAACTATTGGGACCTCATCAAGATAAAAAGCTTCTGCACAGCAAAGGAAACAATCAACAAAACTAAAAGGCAACCAATGGAATGGAAAAAGATATTTGCAAATGACATATCGGACAAAGGGCTAGTATCCAAAATCTATAAAGAGCTTACCAAACTCCACACCTGAAAAACAAATAATCCAGTGAAAAAATGGGCAGAAAACATGAATAGACACTTCTCCAAAGAAGACATCCAGATGGCCAACAGGCACATGAAAAGATGCTCAATGTCACTCCTCATCAGGGAAACACAAATCAAAACCACACTGAGATACCACCTCATGCCAGTCAGAGTGGCTAAAATGAACAAATCAGGAGACTATAGATACTGGTGAGGATGTGGAGAAACGGGAACCCTCTTGCACTGTTGGTGGGAATGCAAACTGTGCAGCCACTCTGGAAAACAGTGTGGAGGTTCCTCAAAAAATTAAAAAAAGATCTACCCTATGACCCAGCAATAGCACTCCTAGGAATTTACCCAAGGGATACAGGAGTGCTGATGCATAGGGGCACTTGTACCCCAATGTTTACGGCAGCACTTTCAACAATAGCCAAATTATGGAAAGAACCTAAATGTCCATCAGCTGATGAGTGGATAAAGAAATTGTGGTTTATATACACAATGGAATACTATGTGGCAATGAGAAAGAATGAAATATGGCCCTTTGTAGCAACGTGGATGGAACTAGAGAGTGTTATGTTAAGTGAAATAAGTCATACAGAGAAATACAGATGCCATATGTTTTCACTCTTATGTGGATCCTGAGAAACTTAACAGAAGACCATGGGGCAGGGGAAGGGGAAGAAAAAAAAGTTACAGAGAGGGAAGGAGGCAAACCATAAGAGACTCTTAAAAACTGAGAATAAACTGAGGGTTGATGAGGGGTGGAGGGAGGGGAGGGTGGGTGATGGGCATTGAGCAGGGCACCTGTTGGGATGAGCACTGGGTGTTGTATGGAAACCAATTTGACAATAAATTTCATATTAAAAAATAAAAATAAAAATAAAAATAAAGAAATCACCAATAGTTAGCAGAGAAAGAGAGAGAGAGAGAGCAAGTATCGTGACATTGAGGTAGTAAAGAGCTTCGTATGTTTGAAGGACTGAAAGAGAGTCTATATATGGCCTCAGGTGAAGAAGAAAATGCAAAGTCATAACTGGAGATTATAATATCCTTCTCTAAGTAATTAGTAGAAGAACCAGACAAAGAAGTCAGTGAGTTATAGAATATTTGAAAAATACTATTAATCAGTTTGATCTAATTAAAATTTATAGAGCACCACATCCAGTAACTGAAGAGTACATATTCTTTAAGTACATATGTAATGATAACAAAGATATACTATATAATTGATAATAAAATGTTTCAATGAATTTCAAATGACTAAAATTTTATAGAGTATTTCTTATCACAACAGAATTAAATTAGAAATCAATAGCAGTATCTACAAAATCCACAAATATTTGAAAAATAAACAACACAATTGTATATAACTTATATGTCAAGAAAAAAATAAATGGGAAATTAAAACCATAATCTCAACTGAATGACAATAAGATTACAGCATATCAAAATTTATGGGATGAGCTAAAACAGTGCCTATAGAGACATGTGTAGCTTTATATCTTCATATTAGTAAAGAAGAAAAAGGCTCAAAATTAATATCTAATTTCCACCTAAAAACCTGGCAGAAGAAAAGTAAATAAACCGCATTAATTGGAAGGAGGCAAATAATGGTCAGAGTAAAAATCAGTGAAAAAAAAATTAATGAATAAAAGAGAAACAAAATATATAATGCTAAAAACTGATTACTTGAACAGATAAATAAAATTGATTGATTAGGAAAAAAGGAAGAGATATGACTAGACATCTTACACGTATTAAAAATATAGTAGGTAATATCACAAAAAGTATGCCAAAAGAGTTAACAATTTAGAAGGAATGTAACTGAAAAACAGAGTTTTTCAAAACTGATATAAGAATAAACAGATCTGAGTAAGTTTATAAACAAGAAAGAAGCAATATTCATAATCCAACACCCTTCCATAAAGAACATTCCTAACTTGATATTTATTCAGGGAGTTCCATTACAAATTTAAAGAGAATATAATCCTAAATTCTGACTCTTTCACCAACTAATGGAGGACAAATACCTCCCCGACTTACTTTAGGAAAGCAACATAATCCTACCACCAAAATCTTATAACCATACTATAAAAAAGAAACAAATCAATATCCCTTATGAACATAGACATAAACATCCCAAAGAAAACTATCAAAAAATCAAATCCAGAAATATATAAACAGAATAATATATCACCAGTGAAATTTTCAAACTAACAAATGAATTTAAGCACATTAACAAAATAAAGGAGAACATCCATAGGATCATTTCAAAATGAACAAAATTCAATACCCTTCTATGGTAAAACTGTGTGGTAAATCACAAATAGAAGTTTCTCTTTTATGCCAATTCTGAATGTTCACATTTCTTTCCTTGGCTAAAGGAATAAATAATTTCTAGACTTTTCAGATGAAGCATTTTGGTACCTTCATGTAATGAAAACAAATGGAAAACCTCTTTTTTCAAAAAACAAAACAAAACAAAACAAAACACCTTTCTTCAAATGCGAAATGAAGTTTTAAAAAAATTTTTTTTTTCAACGTTTTTTATTTATTTTTGGGACAGAGAGAGACAAAGCATGAACGGGGCAGGGGCAGAGAGAGGGAGACACAGAATCGGAAACAGGCTCCAGGCTCCGAGCCATCAGCCCAGAGCCTGACGCGGGGCTCAAACTCACGGACCGCGAGATCGTGACCTGGCTGAAGTCGGACACTTAACCGACTGCGCCACCCAGGCGCCCCAAATGCGAAATGAAGTTTTAATTCTGTGGGGTTTGCCTACTTCATGGGTGATCTTTTAAAACAGATTCTACTTAGGTAAAGTCCTAGAGATCAATTCACATCTGAGCAAAATATCCATACCTATTTTAGTCCTTCTTGAACTCAATTATATATTCATTAGACTGTAACAATGTTCCACTGGTTATTTATAATCAGTTTTTTTTAATTTTTAAATTTTTTTCTATGAACTTCTGTTTAGTTAATTCTTACTGACTTGTTTTCAAGGTCACTAATCCTTGCTTTTGTAGTATTCAATCATCTATTAAGTCTGTCTAGTGTTTATTGTTTTCTTTTTTCGTTTTTGTTTCTTTTTTCAAGTATGAACTGTTTTTACCTATAGAATTTTGACTTGCTTTTGTAGATTCCCATTCTTTGCTGAGAATTTGCATCTGCTCACTTATTCATCTTTTCCTGTAAGTCCTTGACACATTTAAAGTAACTATTGTCAAGTTCCTGCCTGCAAATTCTGACATTTATTGTATATTTCACATTTTTAATTACAAACAAGACGTTGCATGTAGAAGAACAGTGATGTTTGAAATACACTATTTTTTCTGGTTTTCCTAGAAATACTGAGCTCTTTTCCTATGTCTAGCACCTGAGTTGAAGTGCCAAGTTGATCTACAACTGAACTTCAGATTTAATAAGATTAATGCATTTGTGGTTAGCTCACCCACCAACCAGTGTGTTACTGTGGCTCCTCTTATGAGGGGCTAATCTCTTTTATTTTATTAGGTTTGATCCAAGAGGCAGTTGGCTCATGCTTTCACCTTCAAAATCAGGGGCAGGGATCACTTTTTTCCAAGCACAGTGAAAATGCTCAAGACGGCAGAAATTATACTCTGTAGCCCTGCCTTCACTGTCACTTACTTTGATAAATTGGGAGTAATTATGAATTGCCAATCTAAAATTATTACTTTTACTTTTATTGTACTTGAAACTCCAAACCTCCTTACCTTCCCTATCATTGCCAATAGCTTGACCTTGTTATTATTCTCTCCTCAACCCTGAAAATTATCTAGAAGAAATTCTTCTATCGCCCACACCCCAGACTTGGTGTTTCTCTCCAGAAAAGAGCCAGGACTCTCACCTCACTTGCAAAGGGCTCCCCTCTTCTGAAATTAGTGCTTCTGAACTTTCTTGAATTTACCATTCTTTTTTTAATGTTTATTATTTATTTTTGAGAAAGAGAGAGACAGAGCACAAGTTGGGGGGGGGCAGGGGCAGAGAGAGAGAGCGAGACAGAGAATCTGAAGCAGGCTCTAGGCTCTGAGCTGTCAGCATGGAGCCCCATGCGGGGATAGCACTCACGAACCATGAGATCATGACATGAGCCAATGTCAGACGTTTAACCAACTGAGCCACCCAGGTGCCCGTTGATTTCACCATTCTTTAACAGTCTCACATACAATTTCAATTAAACTAGACTTTTTTTTTCATGTGAAAATCCTTTTATGTCCTATCTTGAAATGGAACTTTTATCCACTCCTAGACTGTTCTCTGGAATGTTCCCATTTGTTGTTAGTTAATGGTTCAGTCTAGTCTCTAGTCTGATGCATTTACTAATAATTTAAAAGCATCTGACTAATCTCACCTCTGTTCATTTGTTTGTTTTAATCAATATGCTACAAAACCAGAGCACTGGATTTTCTTTAGTTCCTAAATTCCTAGATAAACTTTTGGGGTTGCATATCTTTGTTCTTCAATTCCTCACTGTATCATATTTGATATCCATTTAGGATAGGTTCTCTAGAAACAGAGCCTGATGTTGACGTTTGTATGCACGTGGTTTACTGTGAGAAATTTCTCTGGAGAAGCTACTAAGGCTGAGAGAAACAGGATAGGAATAAGGTGTCAGTGAAATTTAAATTCAGCATGATCCCTCAGGAATGTCTGGAGTCTGTACTCTATCAGAGGCTGTCCTTTCTAGAAGCAAGGGGAGTAGAGTGACATAACTGCCAAGCCTCTCTAGGTAAGGAAGCTTTAATCTCTCAAGGACAATCTTCAGGGAAAATATGCCAGTGGGAGCCATCAGTAAAATACTCCTCACAGCTGGGGGATGAATGCTACAACAGACTTGGTGACAGGGATATCAGGGAACTGGGTGGGACACACATAACATTCTATTAATGTTTCTAATTCTTAAATGGCACATTGCTTCTACATTTAATCCTCCTGGGAACCACCCAGGAATAATCTTCACTATAGACAGGCTGTCAAAAGATCTGGAATACTAAAAGTTAATTACCTAAGACACAGGTTGTCTCTATCTTCCTACAGAAGATACTTATATGATGGGGAAAAAAGACAAATAAACCCAGAAACATTACCACTCCATTGCAGACAGAAATCCAAACAGTGTGGTGTCTTCAAACAACAGTTGGTAAACCAAAAGAGAGGTCAAAGCATAGGTCCCATGTTTTATTGAACAACATTATCTGTTTAATAATTGGGGGTTAAAAAGAATCTGTTGGCCCATTTGGACTGACTTGGGAGAAACTAAAGTTAAGTTTCTTAGTGGATCATGACCCCCATTGCCAATTTTTTAGAGCCACTGATTCTAAAGGAAGAGACCATCTTAAAAGGCTATTCAAATATAAATCTTACTTTTCTTTAATAAATTGTATTTTACTCCCCTAAATATGTATGTATATAGTCCAATAATAATTTCTTGTTGAGCATTAATCACACTGCAGGGGCCAAAGGCAGGCCACACCAAGATGGACCAGTTTGGCATGAAGATTATTTCCAGCTGAAAGCAATTGAAACTTTGTGGGTTTGAGAGAAACTTTTGCCCCTCCCTTAACTACCTGAAGAATCTAAACTGGGGCTCTTTCCCAGTATAAGGGTTACTAGCAAAGATAAATTTTATGTGAGTGACCCATAATTACCAAACATCTCCCATTCTTATTACCCAATGAATTGCATTCCTCTCCTCTGAAGTTCCAGACACCCTCTTCTCCTTAGTTCAGGATGACATATATATTTCATTTTGCCTGTCTTTGAAATTTCCATGTCTGAGTATTTTTCCTGTATGTACAAAATTAAATTTGATTTTCTCCTGTCTCATGTCAATGTGGTTCTTAGTCCAGATAGAAGGACTTTTGAAAGGGACAGGAAATTCTTGCTCCTGACAACATAGAGACTGAAAGTTTAGAAGATAGTCTATCACATAGTTCTGTTCTTTAGAGTGTGTGGCCCCCTTTTGATGGAAGGTAAGGTTATAGAATGGGTTTTCTGTCTGGGAATATGGGCACAGTCTTTATAATTAGAACACTAAGTGAAAAACTATTCTGGTTGTACTGCATAATTCTGTTTGGGATAAAATTATAGATATATTTTTTCTTAATTTTTCCTGTATAAGTCCTTATGTAGGCTAGCTCCCTAACAGGTGGATAATTTCTTAATGCATTCTGAGGTGTTACTGTGAGACACTATGGCATGCCTCATAAGAAAAATCAATAAGATTTCATGGTCAGTTAAGTTACCATCCCTTACACCACCACATTAAAAGCACAGAAATGTTTTAGAGCAAAGAAATATGTTTACTTTTGAATATTTTAGTGTTGGTGGAATAATACTTTGGCAGTCTATATTTTTATGAGTGTTACTTTTATTTACCATTACTATTAACATTCAAAAAACTGGAATATCATTTGAGAAACAGGAATTGGAATGATCATACAGGCATTCGGTATAAATGAAATCTAGATGAAGTTAAAATTTAGAATGTTTTACTTCTTTTTTCTTTTTTTTCCCTCAATGTTCTTTTTGCTCCTACTATTTTGCTAGATGGACCATGCTCCCACAATGCACTAATGCCAATGGAAGAAAGATGGAAATAATAAATCTACATTAATTTGTTTCTTAGGTACTGGAACACATGCTCAATTTGACTTAAGAAATCTGAATTTGAATAGCAGATCTGCTGGGGTGCCTGGGTGGCTGTTGGTTGAGCATCTAACATTGGCTCAGGTCATGATCTCATGGTTCCTGACTTCGGGCCCCTCATCAGGCTCTGTGCTGACAGCTCAGAGCCTGGAGCCTGCTTCAGATTCTGTGTCCTCCTTCTCTCTCTGCCCCTCCCTCACTTGCACTCTCTCTGTCTCTGTCTGTCTCAAAAATAAACAAACATTAATATGAATATATTATGAATATAAACATGAATATGAATATATTAATGCTTGTTGATTTTTGAGAAAAAATACATATTCAAAATAGCAGATCTGCTAATGACTAGCCATGTAACTTTGGGCAAGTTAACCTTCAGATTTCTATACCATAAAAAAGAAAAAGAAATCATGCCTCCATCTGCCTCACAGAGTTAAAATGGTAAAGAATGCAAAGCTTAAGTAATAAGTGCTCATTTGTTGGTAGTGACTTTTTTTGACATTAAAATGCTATGAAAGTTTAGGATAATTGTTATATGTATATAGTTGTTATACATACATAGAATATATTATATATGTTGTTATATATCATGGCCTTGTTGCAAAAACATATGTCAGACAGTCTTAAAAATAAATTATTTTCATATATAAAAAATGAAACTAAAATCAGATGCAACAAAAGATAAGGACCAGATAGTGAAATGAAATCTGTAAGAGTTAATATACAGATGTGCACTCTGTATGGAACTGCCTGCTTAATTGATTGAATCATTACTATTTTTTTTTTAATTCCAGAATAGCTAATATATAGTGCTGTATTAGTTTCAGGTGTACAATATAGTGATTCCATAATTCTATACATTACTTAGTGCCTATCATCATGGTAAGTGTACTCTTAGTCCCCTTCACCTATTTCACCCATACCCCCACCCACCTCTTCTCTGGTAACCATCAGTTTGTTCTCTACAGTTAAGAGTCTTATTTTTTTTGTTTGTCTCTTTCTTTCTTTGTTCTTTTTGTTTGTTTCTTAAATTCCACATATAAGTGAAATCATATGGTACTGATCTTTTTCTGACTTCCTATTTCACTTAGCATTGTACCCTACAGATCCATCCATGTTGTTGCAAATAGCAAGATTTCATTCTTTTATATTGCTAATGTTCCATTATACCACTTTTTTAATCCATTTATATATCCATGAAACTTGGGTTGCTTCCACAATTTGGCTATTTGAAATAATGCTGCAATAATACGTTTGGGTGCATGTATCTTTTCAAATTAATGTTTTCATATTCTTTGGGTAAATACTGGATCATATGGGAATTCTATTTTCAATTTTTTGAGGAACCTCCATACTGTTTTCCACAGTGGCTGCACCACTTTGCATTCCCACCAAAAGTGCACGAGGGCTCCTTTTTCTCTACATCCTCACCAACACTTGTTGTTTCTTATGTTTTTGATTTTAGCTTTTCTGACAGATGTGAGGTGACATCTCACTGTGGTTTTGATCTGCATTTCCCTGATGATGAGTGATAATGAGCATTGTTTACATGTGTCTTGTTGGCCATCTGTGTCTTCTTTGGGGAAATGTCTGTTTATGTCTCCTTTCCATTTTTAATTGGATTATTTGGTTTTTGGTGTTGAATTGTATAAATTCTTTATACATTTTGGATACTACCTCTTTATCAGATATATCATTTGCAAACATCTTCTCCCATTCAGTAGGTTGTCTTTTAGTTTTGTTGATGGTTTTGTTTGCTGTGCAAAACCTTGTCATTTTGATGTAGTACTAATAGTTTAGTACTTTTGTTTCCCTTGCCTTAGGAAAATATCTAGAAAAATGTTGCTATGTCGGATGTCAAAGAAATTACTGCTTGGGCTCTGTTTGAGGATTTTTATGGTTTCAGGTCTCATATTTATGTCTTTAATCCATTTTGAGTTTATTTTTGTGTATGGTGTGAAAAGAGTGGTCCAGTTTCATTCTTCTGCATGTAATCGTCCAGTTTTCCAACATCATTTGTTGAAGAGACTTTTTCCCATTGCATATTCTTGCCTCTATGTTACAGATTAATTGACATATAATCATTGGTTTGTTTCTGGGCTCTTTATTCTGTTCTATTGATCTATGTGTCTACTTTTTTTGTGTGCCAGTACCATACTGTTTTGATTATTATAGTTTTTCAGTATAACCTGATATCTGGGATTGTGATACCTCCAGTTTTGTTTTGTTTTGTTTTGTTTTCCAAGATAGCCTTGGCTCTTTGGGTTTTTTGTGGTTCCATACAAATTTTAAGATTATCTATGCCATTCTGTGAAAAAAATTCTGCTAGTATTTTGATAGGAATTGCATTAAATATGTGAATAATTACTAGTCTTAAATGCTCTAGTCAAAAAACAATTTTATAGCAAAAGTGGGGAAAATATGGAGGAATAGTTTAATAGAAAATAAGAATGGAAAGAAATTTCTTTAGGGACAAAAAGGTCATTTAAATATGATTTCTTAAAACTCCAAAATTATCAGTAACATAAAATAAATCTATTCAAATGAAAATTATTTATCATGTAAAATTCCCCAAACGTTTTGTAAATCAGTCAGAGAAGCTGTCAAGTCCCTGGTTTGATCCAATGGCCAACATTAAAGACTTTAGTGATTAGTGTAAGAATTCATGGGGCATAAATTAGCTTTTACTTTGTTAGCTATTGAAAAGTAAACATGGAAAACATATCTGGCTTTATCACTATAAAGCCTAAAGGTATTTACCCAAGTATTTGCCTGAGATAAATGCTTTCAATCTTTAACCCAGTGTTCAAGTAAAAATCTACTTTTAAAAAATATTTTACTTCATCTGCTACTTTCATAGCTTTGCATAGTTTGGCATTATTTATTAGATTTTTAAACTTATTACTATATATCCAGTTTGTAGCCTGAACAGTCCCAGAACAAAATACCATGACTTCTTTCTTTGCCATATTTTGCCCTCCAACTATTATGCTTGGCTTCCAATAACCACATATTGAATGAATATGTGAATAAGTTACTGAAAAGCTATTCTCTAACAAATATCTGGTTAGCAGATAAGTGTG
This sequence comes from Neofelis nebulosa, assembly GCF_028018385.1. Taxonomy (NCBI): domain Eukaryota; kingdom Metazoa; phylum Chordata; class Mammalia; order Carnivora; family Felidae; genus Neofelis; species Neofelis nebulosa. Next base: position 94,919,118 of record NC_080791.1, read on the forward strand.
AATGAATTAAAACATAAACATGATATTGAGTGGAAAAAAAAACAGACTAAGACAAAATTCTACCAAATGACTCCATTTAAAATAGTTCATAAACAGGCAAACTCATGACATCAAAGTGAGGATATTGCTAATTTTTGAGAAGAATAGTTATGGAAGGGAGCACTATAGGGCTTCTGGATACTGGAAATGCTGTTTCTTTTTTTTTTTTAACGGTTTTTTTTTGTTTGTTTGTTTTTTTTTTTTTTTTTTTGGGACAGAGAGAGACAGAGCATGAACGGGGGAGGGGCAGAGAGAGAGGGAGACACAGAATCGGAAACAGGCTCCAGGCTCCGAGCCATCAGCCCAGAGCCTGACGCGGGGCTCGAACTCACGGACCGCGAAATCGTGACCTGGCTGAAGTCGGACGCTTAACCGACTGCGCCACCCAGGCGCCCCTGGAAATGCTGTTTCTTAATCTGCTGCTGGCTGCACAGGTATTTTCAAGTTTGTGTAAAATCCATTGAGATTTGACCTGTATACTTTTCTATATGTATGCTCTCCTTTATAAAAATATGTTCAAAATATACTTAATCACCTGGAGCAAAAATAGATTAGGTCATTTGACTGCCCTTTTTTTCTAGTGGGAAATATTAGGTGAATATTCTGTCAGTAGTCATAAAGATACTTCATATCCTCTCCTTAGCTTAGCCTTTATGAGACATTTGCAAGGAAAGAGGCAAACCACCAATGATCATCCAATCACAGATCTTATAGATGTGCACTTGAGCATGACAACCTTCATGGCAGACTCATTTTCTATTTCCTCAATACGTACTTCTTTCCTCACATTCTTATTGTGCTACCGACTTTAAACTGGATTTCTCCCTGTTCTCTCAGCTATATGCCATGAATTATATAATATCTTCTTTTCTACAATATCTCATGCTTCAAAGATATTCAACATATTCCCAGACACAGGAACAATGGAAATATTATACAGTAGTCAAAATGGACAGACTGCTCTATCATTCTTTCTTAAATTTTCCTCTCATGGTTGAAAACCATGTTGGTTCAGAGACTGGGTGTTGATTTTTTAAATTTCCAATCAAAACACAATCTTGGATCCTCCTCATCCCTGGAAAAACATCCATATCATTGGCATTTAAAGCAGTGCAAAAAAAAATTGTCTTTCTTAAAGACGGATGTCTTACAAAAGTGCTCTGGGATCAATCCCATGATGAAAGTTTGTTACTTCACATGGAGGGATTGAAAAATTCATAGTTTAGGTTATGTGTGTCCTGACTTAGGAATACCCATTCACAAAATCACAAAGTAAATGCCATCGTTTTGCATCTACTTGCTAGACAGAAACACTGGCATCAGTAACACAACTGTGAAGATCCAGTCTTCCTATTTTCATATGTGTATATGCAACTCTCTTTGCATTACTATATACCAGACTCATTAGATACCATTTGTTTACCCCAGCTTGTTTTACTTGTCATCTGTCCAACCCTCCCCTACCAAACCTTGAAACTGCTAAAGAGGGATAACTGGCAAGACCTGTCTGGTGGAAGGGAGAAGAGTAGTTTAAGAAGTTTATGAAGATTCAACTTATTTCCTCAGGGGTTTTAAACCAATACAAAAAAATGTATGTTGAAGAGTTAAGATTAAGATTTGCATCTGGGTTTCATTCTGATACACTTTACATGTCATGCACCCTTTGTAAATGTTAGTTTCCTATCGGTGAAGTGACATATGATCATGATAATAGCAAACGTTTATGTGGATACTGTAAGAAACAAGTACATTAGAAACAAGTACTGGAAATATATTGAAGACAGTATAAAATGTGAGTAAACATTGAATGATTTGACAAATTATAACAAAAGGGGATATGTGGCAATTCCTCAGATCTTTCTTTGATATCCTTCCAAAATAATCATAATTTTTCATTTTTTTAACTTTTTAAAAATGTTGATTTATTTTTGAGAGAGAGAGAGAGAGAGAGAGAGCGAGCACAGGGGAGAGGCAGAGAGAGGGAGACACAGAATCCAAAGCAGGCTCCAGGCTCTGAGCTGTCAGCACAGAGTCTGAGGCGCGGCTTGAATTCATGAACCGTGAGACCCCATGACCCTAGCCAAAGTTGGCTGCTTAACCAACTGAGCCACCCAGGTGCCCCTCATTTTTTTAAAGGTAGCTTTAAATTACTTTCCTCCATTTTTCATTTTTATTTAGTGCATTAACATAATTGAGAGCAGAGTTATAGAAAGATTACTAGGACTTAACAATGACAAAAAAAAGCGTTGAGTGGCATCATTTTGAGAAAAAAACCCAGTAAATTGTAAATTGCATTTGTCTTTCTTATTAACCACGTGTAAACTGTATTGTCTTTCTTATTAACTAACAGATATTTGTATAGCACAATATTCACTTCAATAAGCATTTCACCAAAGAATAGTGAGTTACTATAATCATTTATTTCTCCCTATGAAAATTTAGAAATATATTTGTTTTTAGTGATCATATATTTAATGATTATTTAAAAACATAAAAGTTATGTAAAATTGACAGGAAAAATGATCCAATGGTGAAACTTCCTCGAGTGTGACTTAGGGACAATCCTTAAAATGTGGTTGATTATATAATATATTAATGTAAATAATAAATATATATATAACACATAATAAATATATATTATTTACATATAATATATACCATAATATATAATAAATATTGTATCTTTATTTTATTTCAGGTTTTCTGAAACAGTCTTGTTACAAAATATCCAAAAAAACCCACTATATAAATAATAAAATATTTGCCAAAAGAATAAAAAGTATATAGGCTAAAAAAGTACAGACTAAGGAAGTGCTAAAATCAAAGTTTTCTGATGTTGTCTGTCATCAAATTGGGTAACCAGGTGCTTTAGTATAAAAGGTTACATACAGTGGTCAAGAGACAAAATACTAAATTCATGAAAGAAGGAGAGTAGGATAGACGACACATGCATAAATCAGAGAACCAATGAATTACAATCTCACGTAAAGTTTAAACAAGGAAGAAAAATCTTCCCACTAAAGAAAGATTGGGAAAAAATCTGATTGACTTACTCTGGGCTGCATATAAAGAGGAAAATATAGAAATAAAATTTCTTCAAATTTAATATCTGCAAAAAAGGCTAGTATTTGGGCCTAAGTTAAGGCTATCTTTGTAAATTAAAAAGGAGGCAAGCAGAACATTTGATTTTTCCCAATGGGTAGTCAATTTGAAGTAGGTAAAGCTGATATGTGCTTTGTGAATAATTAAGATTTATTTTGCTTTTCATTTCTTTCTATCTACAAGGAATACTGTCATTTACTTCATCCTTTTAATCTATACTTAACACATAAACGCCTATTTATTCTATCCATATTTAACATGTCCTATAGGTTAATAATGCACTTATCTATAGTTAATATTTCGTTTGAGTTTCATCTAACCCATTTGTTATTCTTTTCCTTAAAATCAGCAAAGACAATTCTGAAATAATGTAGCAAACACACTATACTATGGATGAAACATCTATCTGAGGCACAGGGCATATATCTGAATCACCACAGTTTGGTAGTATGCCCAGATACTGTGAACTGTAGAATTCCTACAAGTAACTTTAAATAGCAATAGCTGTTAATAAAATTCATAGAATTTATCAGAAAGTAATTGGAAACTAACAAACAAAATCCAGAATCAGATACTAGAATTACTGGGAGCATAAAATGAAAATCAATATTTATTATGTTTTAAGGAAATCTAATGTAGGAGCAAAAGGCATAAATTAAAAGATTGGCATCTATGAAAAACTATCAACTACAAGTTTTATTTTAATCAAATAAACTTCTATAAATGTAAAACATAAAATTAAAGTAAAAACTAAATAGCAATAGCAAACAAACAATCCAATTAAAAAAATGCACAGAGAAAAACTACAGTGAGATACCACCTAACACCTGTCAGAATGTCTAAAATGAAAAAAAAACAAAAACAAAAACAAAAACAAGAAAAAAGTGTTGGCCAGGGTGTGGAGAAATAGGAACCTTTGGTGGTGGGAACACAAACTGGTGCAGCCACTGTGGAAAAGAGTATGGTTCCTCAAAAAGTTAAAAATAGAACTCCCCTATGATCCAGTAATCATGCTACTGGGTATTTACCCCAAAATACAAAAACACTAGTTCAAAGGGATATGGGCACCTCTATGTTTATGATTATTTACAGTAGCCAAATTATGAAAGCAACCCAAGTGTCCATCCATAGATGAACAGATGAAGAAGAAGTGGTATATATACACAATGGAATATAATTCAGCCATAAAAAATGAATCTTGCCATTTTCAATGACATGGATGGAGTCAGAGAATATAAAGCTAAGTGAAATAAGTCAGTCAGAGAAAGAAATAACATATAATTTCACTCATATGTGAACTTAAGAAACAAAAGAAATGAGAAAAGGGAAGGGGAAAGAGAGGGAGAGAGAAACCAAGAAATGGACTCAACTATAGAGAACAACTGATGGTTATGAGAGGGGAGATGAATGTGGGCATGAGTGAAATAGAAGATGGGGATTAAGGAGGGCACTTGTAATGATGAGCTCTGGGTGATGTATGGAATTGCTGAATCAATATATTGTACACCTGAAACTAATATAACACTATATATTAACAACATTGGGATTAGAAAGAAAGAAAGAAAGAAAGAAAGAAAGAAAGAAAGAAAGAAAGAAAGAAAGAAAGAAAAGTATCTGAAAAGAGATTTTCCAAAGAAGACCTACAAATGGCTACCAGGTACATGAAAAGGTGCTCAACATCACTAACTATAAGGGAAATACAAATCAAAAAACAGTTGTTACAATGGTTATCATCAAAAAGACAGAAATAACAAGTGTTGGCAAGGATGTGGAGAAAAGGGAACTCTTGTGCACTGTTTGTGGGAATGTAAACTGGTGCAGCCACTATGGAAAACAATATGGAGTCTCCTCAAAACTTTAAAACTACAACTACCGTATGATCTGGCAATTCCACTTCCAGATATTTATCCAAAATAAAAATAAAAACACTAACTGGAAAGGATATCTGTACCCTTATGTTCACTGCATCAATATTTACAACAGCCAAGATATCGAAGCAACTTAAGTATCCTTCAACAAATGAATAGATAAAAATAATATGGTATAGATCCATGATATAGTATTATTCAGCCATGAAAAAGAAGATCTTGACATTTGACACAATATGAATGGATCTTGAAGACATTATTATGCTAAGTGAAATAGATCAGACAGAGAAAAACAAATACTGTATGATCTCACTGATACATGGAGTCTAAAAATAAAACCCAAAGAACAGAAAAACTGAGTTCATACATAACAGAGAAAAGATTGGTGGTTGCCAAAGTGGGTGCTGGAGGGTGGCCAAAATGGGTAAAGGTGGTCAAAAGGTACAACTTGCCGTTATAAAAAAAATACTACGAAAATGTAATATACAGCATAGTAACTGTGGTTAATAGCATTGTATTGTATATTGGGAAGTTGCTAGGAGAGTAAATCTTAAAAATTCTCATTGTTAGAAAAAAATTGCAACCATGTGTAGCGATGGATGTTAACTAGACTTATCATTGTGATCATTTCACAATATGTACAAATATGAAATCATTATGTTTTATACCTGAAACTAATATAATATTATAGGTCAGTTATAATTCACAAAACAAATAACACTTTAAAAAGGATATACAGATAGTAAAAAGGGCCACAGAAATGTGCTCAACATCATTTTTTATTAGGCAAATGCAATTAAAACCACAATGATATACCACTACTTACCAACTAGAATGACTTTAAATTAAATTTAAAAGAATGACTTAAGTCTCATGAGAATAAATGAATTGCTAATATTCCATTTGTATAAAAAATACTCTATCAGTAATGCAAAATAGAAAACAAATTTGAAAACATTTTGGGAGTTTCCTTAAAAGTTAAATGTAAAGTACCATATGACAATCCAGTTAATCAATTCCTTGCTTCTAACCAAGGAAAATGCAAGTAAATGTTCACGTAAAGGTGTGTATGTAAATGTTCATAGCACTTTTTTTTTTTTGCAAAAGCAGAAACAACCCAAATGTCCATCAACATTTACCCAACAATTTATAAACAAATTGTATTATATCCATAAAATAAAACCTCTTCTTAGCAATGAAAAGAATTAACTAGTGATATGCACAATATGGATGAATATCAGAATAATTATGCTGAGTGAAAGAAGCCAGACCATAGAAAAGTATAGCTTTTATGATTCAATTTCCATATAGAATTCTTGAAAATATAAACTAACTTACAGGGATAGAATGCAGAAAAATAAAACTGCCTGGAATGGAATTCAAAAGGTCACAAGGAAATTTGAGGGCATAATTATTATGTTCACTTTCTGACCATGGTGTTGGTTTCATGGGTGTGTGTGTGTGTGTGTGTGTGTGTGTGTGTGTGTGTTAAAAATCAACAAATTGTGTATTTTAAGTATATATGGACACACACACACACATATATATGTGTGTGTATCCTTAAATAAAGTTACTAAAACATTTATTAAAAATCAAAACTGTAAAATAAACTATATATATATATATTTTATAAAGTATACAGTTTAAAATAAGAACCAAAATATCTTGAAAGTAAGAGAATAAGAACATACAATGTAAATACTAATTAAAGGAATATTCACCTAGCTATATTCATATGAGGCCAAGAATATTTTAAGGTGAGAAATATTAGTAGAGATAAATAAAAGTATCCCATAATATTTTGAGCTAAAGGATCAATTAAACAGAGAAAAATAATAATCCTTAATTTATTGGTGCGATAATATGCTTTAAATTGATGTCAAGCTAACAGAGCTAAAAGTGATAACATAATGATCTACAATTATATTTGGGTATTTTAACATAGCTTTATGAGAAGTTGATAGAGAAAATTAATTTATAATTAGCAATTTAGTAGATCTATAAAGTTTCACAATAACATTCTTCTTAAATGTTATGAAACACTTACCACAACTATACATTGATCTAAAAAATAACTTCCAATAATTATCTAAGAATGAAACTATGCAGAGTATGTTCTATGAACTCTTCAATTACAATGAAACTCTATGAAGACATTATAACTTGATAAATCTTGAATGTCTGGACATGATGAAACTAACTTCCAAATATCCAATGGGCAAGAAGAAATATCAAATAAAAATTGGGAAATATTTTCCACTGAATTATAGTAATATTATGGCAAGATAAAATGTGTGAAATTCAGCAATTTCAGTGTTCAAAGGAAAATGTATGTAGTATAAAACAAGAAAGTTTAAAAATCAGGGATCTAAACTTTCTTTTCAAGAAGCTAGCAAAAAAATATCCAGTTAAATCCAAAGAGAGTAAAAGAAGAATGTAATTAACAATAGAAAACATAGGGATGCCTGGGTGGCTCAGTCAGTTAAGCATCCCACTCCTGGTTTCATCCTAGGTTATGATCTTCTAGCTAAACTAATTAGAAATAAAAATTAAAGACAAATAGAAATATCAGGGATAAAAATGTTAACATTATTTCATATTGTACATAAATTACAACAGTAACAAAAGTACATAATTAGCAAGTCTACACTATAAATTTGATAATTTGAAAACCAAGTAATCAAAGTTGATATGAAAAAAGAAAATTTGAATACCTATATTTTTACTAATAAATATGTACATTAAAATCTTCCCAGTGAGAAAACTACAGGAGAGGATGGTTTCACCAGTAAATTTTTCAAATGTTTAAGGAAGAAACACACACGTTGTCAGAGAATAGAAAAAGTGAAGACACATCAAAACTCATTTTATGAGCTAGTATAACTTTGGTATTTAAAACCTGACAAGAATCATATGCAAGAGAAAATTTATAGGCCAATATCTCCCAAGGACAAATACACCAAAAAAATCCAAGCATTATTTAAGCTATTGTAATCCAGTGTTAAATAAAAATGATTTTTCATCTTTACAAATGGGGTTTATTCCAGGTACATAAAACTGGAATTATAATCTGAAAACCCATCAGTGGAGTGCACCACATAAACAGAATAAAATGAAATAACATATCACTATCTCAATAAATGTAGAAAAATCACTTGATAAATTTTAATATCTATTCATTAAATAGGAACAAAGATACTCCCAGGAAACCAGATATAGAAGAGCTATTGTTTAGCCTACTAAAAGCTATCTACAGACAAGGAAACAATAGACAAACAGAAAACAAAAACTGTCAGAAAAATGCAGTGGAATATTGAGCATTTTCCTTTGGAGGCTAGAAACAAGTCAAGAATGTCCATTACTTCCAATTCTATTAAACATTATACAGTGACAAGGCAGTCAAGGTTAGTGCGATAGGCGAGAAAATAAAACAGTTGCCACAAAAATCAGAAAAAAAGAGATTAAAACTCTCATCATTTACAGATGATAATCATGCAATTAAAAAATCAAAATGATTCTGAAAAAAGATGTCAGAAATAACAAAAGAATTTATCAAGGATTCTAAATAAAATTTCAACATAGGTAGAAATCAATTATATTTCTAGAGATTAGTAGAAGACAACTGTAAATAAATTTTACAGGTATTATTTACAATAATATTTAATTTTTTTTACAATTATTTATTTTTGACAGAGAGAGAGAGAGACAGAGCACAAGTTGGGGAGGGGCAGAGACACAGAAGGAGACAGAGAATCCAAAGCAGACTCCAGGCTCTGAGCTGTCAGAACAGAGTCTGATGCAGGGATGGAACTCAAAAACGGTGAGATCATGACCTGAGCCGAAGTTGGACGCTTAACCAACTGAGCCACCCAGGTGCCCCCACAATAATATTCAAAGCATCAAAAACCTCAGGATAAACCTAATGAAAGATGTGTACAACATATACATAGAAAACTACAAGAATTTTTAGAAACATCACAGAATACAATACAGAATGCAAATAAATGAAGGAACACACTGTGTCCATGATTTAAGAGTTAACTATTATGAAGAATAAATTTTCCCCAATTTTATTTAAAAATGTAATGCAATCCCAGTCAAATCAATAAGGATCTTTAGAAAAAATTTGTAAGCTCATTTTAAAAATTAAATGGCAATGAATATTACCTATAATAGTCAACATAATCTTGTAAAAAAAAAGAGTAAAGTTAAATGACTTATAGTACTAAACATCAAGAAATACTGTGAAGCTAATGTATTAAGACAGTGTGATATCCATGCAAGAATAGGCAAAGAATCCAATAGAACAGAATACACAGCCCAGAAACAGACATGCATACACAAATAAGTTTTCAACCAAATTGCCACTGAAATTCAGCATAAAAGATAGTCCTTTAATGAGTGCTGCTTGCCTAATTTGATATCATATTACAAAAGGAGCTTTGACCCTTACTTCACAAGACAAACAAAAATTCATCCCATATGGAATAGAGTATAAATTAGGGGATGCAATATGCCATGAAATAGGCTGGAAGCTTTTTAAAAGAGTAATAAAATAGAAAAATACTTGGAAAAATTCAAAGAAATATGTTAATTCTTGTTTTTTCCAAACATCCATAACCACTAAGAAAATGCGAGTATTCACATTCAATTTAAATTTCTCATAATCCACACTTACTACATATAACTTTTAAGTATAACATGGAAAATGGTACCTTGACTAAATGGTCCAAGATTGAAACTCAGAAAATAGGAATTAAAAGATATCTAGCAACACCAAAGACACAATCCATGAAAGAAATAATTGATAAGACAGACTTCATTAAAATTTAAAACTTCTGCAAAAGACAATGTCAAAAGAATGACAGAAGAAGTCACAGACTGGAAGAAAATATTTGCAAAAGACACATCTGATAAAGGATTTGGATAACATTCGTTATCCAAAACACACAAAGAACTCTTAAAACCCAACAGTAAGAAAGCAAACAACTTGATTAAAAGACGGCCAAAGACCTCAACAGATACCTCACCAAAGAAGATATACAGATGGTAAATAAGCATATAAAAAGATGTTCCATACCATATGTTTTCAGGAAAATGCAAATTAAAACAATGGTAAGATACCAATAAACACCTATTAGAATGGCCAAAATCTGGAAAACTCACAACATCAAATGCTGATGAGAATGTGGAACAGGAGGAAGTCTCATTCACTGTCAGGGATACAAAATGATATAGCCTGTTTGGAAGACAGTTTGATGGTTTCTTACAAAACTGAACATATTTTACCATGTAATGCAGCAATCATGCTCCTTGGCATTGCCCAACAGTGTTGAAACTTATGTCCACACAAAAACTGCACATGGTTATTTGTAGCATCTTTATTCATAATTGGCGAAAGTTGGAAGCAATGGAGATCTTCTTCAGGAGGTAAATGGATAAATAAACTGTAGTACATCCAGACAATGGAAGAATATCCAGTCCTAAAAAGAAATGGGCTAAGCCATGGAAAAATATAGAAGGACTTTACATGAATATTACTAAGTGAAATAAGCCAATCTCAAAAGACTACATCCTGTATGACTCCGACTACATGGCGTTCTGGAAAAGGCAAAACTGTAGGGACAGTAAAAAGATCAGTCATTGCTAGGGTTGGAACTGAATGGGAGAGATGAATAGGCAGACCATAGAGGATTTTTAGGGCAGCGAAACTACTCTTTATGATACTGTAATAATGAATACATGTCATTATATATTTGTCCAAACTCATAGAATGTACAACACCATGCATGAAACCCAATTTAAACTATGGACTCTGGGTGATAATGATGTGTCAATATAGGTTTACCAATTGTAACAAATGTTCCACTCTGGTGGGGCATGGGGATAATTGGGGAGACTCTGCATGTATAGGAGCAGGGGGTATATGGGATAACTCTTCACCTTCTTTTCAACATTGCTGTGAACATAAAACTGCCCTTAAAAAAAAAGACTTGTTTTCAACATATTAACATTTGTATGATTTTTAACAATAAAATAATGTGTATATCCCTGAACAATATCTTTAAACTTAGAATGGTTAGTATTATTAAGATATTAAAATTTCAGAAGAAAGAGCATATAGTTTTTGTGTTGTACCTCCTAGGTTTAATTGCTTTGTAGTTGAAGGGGAACAGAATTTGCCACCCCAAAATATATCCCTATGACATAAGGATTATCTTGAACTGGTTATTTTGAAGAAGAAACAGAACACAGAAGCTCTGAAAATCCAGTAGAGGTTACTTTTTGTCCAAGAAATTTATATTTATAAGGGAAATATTCATTTGTAAGTATGTCTTCCTTTCTGTACCAGGAAAAGAAGAATGACCAAATCTCCAGAAAATTTTATCAATGGAGAAGGCAAAGGCTTAGATTTGCAGGACAATCTACTGTTGTTACTTGTTACTGCTTTTCCTGGTAACCTTCCATTAACAGGCCACCCCCCTTTCCCTAACCCATGCCCACAAAACCTTTCTTTTGTCAGTAGCTGAAGATGACATTTAAAGTGATGGCTTGGGCCATTTTGGGGATCTTCTCAATTTTATGGTCATCTTCCATGTATACACAGGACATATACATGTTATTAAACTTCTGTTTGTTTTTCTCCCGTTAATCTGTTTTTTACTACAGAGGAGTCTCAGCCAAGAACCTAGAACGGTAGAGGGAAAATTATTTTCCTCCCCTACAAAGTCTTGAAAAAGAAAGGAGAGAAAGAGGTGGGGATGTGAGGGAGGTAGGGATGAAAGAGGACTTAAACTACCTCCATTTTGACCTTAGTCTATACTTCCTAATTAAGCCCTTCTTTCTAGTTTGTCTCTTTACTCAGGCAAAAGACCTAGCAGGCAAAGCATCTCATGATGGGTACCAAAACTATCCCCTTAAACAATAAGGACCGCCCTGCACCAGCAAGACCCTATGACTGACCCCAAGACAATGATCAACCTGGCTTTTACTGCCCACCTGCATGTACCCACTGACCTTTGTCCCACATTTTCCTTATATAAACCTAGAAGCATTTTCAGCACTTTGGAGGTAGTCTTTGAGACATTAGTTCACTGTCTTCCTGGTGTTGGCTTCACTGAAATAAATTTTTTTCTTGTTTCACCTCCACTTTCTCTGCTTTCTGATTTTGTTAGCGGTGAGTGACCAAACATGGTTTGTTTGGGCTCCTGGAGCCAGGTGCTCTTGCACCCCTGCAACCTGGTGATGAGGGGAGGGGGAAGAGAGGGGAAAAGAGGAGGAGAGGGGAGGGGAAGGAGACAGAGGGAGAGAGGAAGGTAAAAAAAGACAGAAGGAAGAAGGAAGGGGGTTGGCAGGAGAAAATTTGTCAACAGCAGACTTCTTCTCAGGGAAAAAATGGTACATATTTAGGAACCCGCTGTAACGGGTAGGTTTATTCATTCAGATGAAGCCCCCTGTGGTATTATTTTTCAGATAGGACTAGAAAAGACTTAGTTACACTGAAAGAACTTAAAGACTGATGATGAAGCAGAATCAAATCGGAAGCATAACCGAGGCACTACAAAGAAGGCTGAAGGGTGAGCAGGAATTCTGTGAAGTTCCTAGTGGCATCTCAGCCACACGGAATTCGAAAGTCGGGCAACCTTATTTTCAGTTTTAAATTGTTTGCTGTGTTGCAACACAGGTTGCACGGGGTCTTCAGTAAAATTTCATATACTCGCAAATGTCCTTTACAAATAAGAGCTGGAGAAAATCAAGAGACCAGGGCAGAATATGGTGAGCCAGAGAGAAGAGAAAGAAACCCTGGATTTTATTTATTTATTTATTTATTTATTTATTTATTTATTTATTTATTTATTTATTTTTTAATATATGAAATTTACTGTCAAATTGGTTTCCATACAACACCCAGTGCTCATCCCAAAAGGTGCCCTCCTCAATACCCATCACCCACCCTGCCCTCCCTCCCACCCCCCATCAACCCTCAGTTTGTTCTCAGTTTTTAACAGTCTCTTATGCTTTGGCTCTCTCCCACTCTAACCTCTTTTTTTTTTTTTTTCCCTTCCCCTCCCCCATGGGTTTCTGTTACGTTTCTCAGGATCCACATAAGAGTGAAACCATATGGTATCTGTCTTTCTCTGTATGGCTTATTTCACTTAGCATCACACTCTCCAGTTCCATCCACGTTGCTACAAAAGGCCATATTTCATTCTTTCTCATTGCCACGTAGTATTCCATTGTGTATATAAACCACAATTTCTTTATCCATTCATCAGTTGACGGATTTTAGGCTCTTTCCATAATTTGGCGATTGTTGAGAGTGCTGCTATAAACATTGGGGTACAAGTGCCCCTATGCATCAGTACTCCTGTATCCCTTGGATAAATTCCTAGCAGTGCTATTGCTGGGTCATAGGGTAGGTCTATTTTTAATTTTCTGAGGAACCTCCACACTGCTTTCCAGAGCGGCTGCACCAATTTGCATTCCCACCAACACTGGATTTAAGTGTCATTGAAAAGAGAGGCAATGGGTGAAAATAAGCATGTGAAAAATTTGCAAAAGTCTTTGTGGAGAGTGCTCCTTTCACTGAACGAGGGGTAAAGCAGTTCAAACCAATTTTCTTTAAATATCAAAGGCCTGCATGACCTTTGATACCCGAGTTGCAGTATAACTAGAGGGTAGAATAAAGAGTAGGAGTAAATGACCTTTTAGGCCTCATCCAACTCCGAAATGCTTTGATTCTAAGAGGAGCATATGACTGTTTAGCAATATATCAAAGACTTGCCACTGTCACTGTGGTTTGGGCCAATTACTACATTTATTTATGGTTTAGGAACTTCATTTAGGGCTTGAGGTACAAGACTAAAATAACTCAAGTTCAAAGAAATAACAGTGACATTGACATTTCACACTGATCAGCAAGTCTTTCAGGGAGTTACAGAATGGCAACATTTATAAGCCACAGTTGCTGCTACTCAAGTAGAGTATGAGATTAGTAGAGAAAACTGTCCCTAAAGCCTCATTACAGAGTAAATCAAACCTAACCCGCTGGCCCAATGTTGCTGTCACATCAGGAGAGACCAAACCACTAAAAATGGCAAATGCAGTCAAGCCCTTATTGCTTCTTTGGGGTAAACCAGAGGAAAAAAAGGCTGAACTAAGCCTTTCCGAAAGCTCATCTTAAAATGTGGGAGGCCCTGGATACTGGCAGCTTTTCAATTGGATTACCCAGGACAGTTTGCAGTTAACAAAGAGAAAAATCAATGTCTCCTTATTAACTCTGGACAAAGAAGTTTTAAGTGTTTGCCATAACACTCAGACTCTAGTTACCTTACACACAAAAGCTCAATGATTAGCAAACATGGGCCACTGTCATACGTAACTCTTTACACGCTGACATTTTCAGACAGCACAGAGAGAAACCATTTTGACCTAATGGTAATTTGAAGAATACAGGGACTTCTGAGTTCTAATACTTTCATGTATAGATAGTATCACGACAAACACCACCACTCTAGGATCACGAAAGAAATGGCTAGGTTAGGCCAGACTATACGAAGCTTCTGAAAAAAAAGCTGACTCCACATTTGTCAGTAAAATTATGTCTTGAACTCCAGAGAGGTGAGTGACAAAGACTGAAAACCAATAGGTATCAAACACTGTGCTAGACATATTTCATTGTGGAAAAAGTAAGCACCTTGCCTACAGATGCAGTAACAAAGCTATGCAGCTAGAATTGAAGCCCGTCTCTCCTTTGTTTGCATTCTAAACTATATAATATGACATAGTACAATGAAATGCAGGAAGGCTAAGATTTAGGAAGCTGAAGCTCTAATTCTTGCTCTGCCACTAATAAGCTGGGTGACACTGAGCATGTCATTTCACCTCTCTGGCGCCACATTTTCCTCACCTGTAAAATGAAGGAAATGGACTTTGTGACCTCTCTTCCAGATGATAAAGTTTAGGATTCATTTGCTACCTTTTCATTACCTCTACCTATGGTATAGAATTCTAATCTGAGTAATCAGAGGAGACCCTTTCTGGGGTCTAGAGACTTAAGGTTCATGCAATCAGTTACCTATGTCTTGCAGAAACATTCCTGTCTCTCTTTTTCCAACTTTAAATGCCCCACTGGACTCATTTAATTTGAAGGAGTGTTCCCGCTGAGCTCTGTGTGAAAAGAAACTGCCATCATATGAATATTTACCCATCCACATTAAACTAGACATGAAAATATTCCAAGTACTCCACTTCATTCTATTAATATTTCAGTCTAATAGATATGGAAGAGGCACTGACTCGTGATCACTTTCCCAGCTGGTCTCTGCAGAAAGAAGTGGAACAGTGTGTACATACATACATTTCACTTACTAATTGCATAACTGGATGTTTCAAGTTCACTCTGACCCTCTGCAGAGCAAGATACTCTACAGTAAAATATTTCTGTGTGGCAGAGACTACCGTAATCTTTCAAGATCCAAAGGATTTATAGTTAGGATCTTCTTAATTGCAAGAGACAAAATACTGATTTCCAATTGCCTCAAAAACAAAACAAAACAAAAAACAAAGTGGAGATGCATAAATGTTTTAGCTCATATATATGAAGAGTTACATGATATGTAATTTGACTTTGTGTAAATCATTCTCTTTGTGCCCCACTTCCCATGCATCACCCACAGTTCTTCAGCCTTTTCTATGCCGCTAGAGGCTGATTTTTGTTAACTGCTTCATTGACTTTCTTGCTAGCTCTCTTTCAATTGGGTGATGACAAGGGAGTTACTAGGAAGAGACTGGAGGGCTAGCTGAGAAAAATACCACAGCATTTCAGTTCTACTCACTCCATCCTTCAGGGGTGAGTTTCCTTCCCTTTACTACTAATATCCCCACAACGCACTTCAATATTCCAGCTTTTACTGAGCTGGAATAACACTGGGTCTTCCCCTTGCCTCCTCAGTTCCAGAGATGGTAACAATTTTCCACTTTTCCTAGATGTTGAGTGCCTCATCCTTCCTCATTTATTCTTTTAATTTTGCCTACTGCTCTGTAAATGGTTGTTTCATTAAAATATTTTCATATCAACCATCTGGAGTGAATTCTGCTCCCTCTAGGACCTTACTGACACAAGCGAAGGGCTGTTTGATCTAGAACTCAAACTGTGTTATTAAGACCTACTCTATTTCTCTGCTTTATGCTCCTTCACCTTGGTACATTTTTAGGTTTCATGTGGTAGCATGATGGTTACTAATAACTCTGGACTTACAGCTTTCCATGTCGCGGTCCTTAAAAAAGAGTTTTCTTTAAGGATGCCTGGATGGCTCAGTATGGCTCTCGGTTTTGACTCAGGTCATGATCTCGCGATCATGGGAGCAAGCCCTGGGTGGGACTCTGCACCCATGGGATTCTTTCTCTCGTCCTCTCTCTCTGCCCCTCCCCCGCACGCATGCGCTTTTTCTCTCTCTCAAAATAAATAAATAAATTGTTAAAAAGTTTTCTTTCTGAGATATTTGAACAGAAAATCTTGAAGTAGCACTCATTAGCCCACAGGGTGGAGTCAACAACAGTCAAAGTTCTTCCACTGAAACTGATGGTTCCCAAGAGTATTTTTTGTGTACTAATTACAGTGGAAGGAAAAGAGGATACTGGTGAGTATAAATCATGAATGCACTAATAAAATGAATTTACTTAGTTGACATGAAGGCTGAGCCTAGAAACAGGTTGTATGTTCCTCTCTTGTAGCTCACTCTATCCTCTTTACCCAGGCCCAAGACCCACCTTTCATTTTCCTTTTATCTCGGGGTCTCTGTACAACCAGCATGCCATAATTAGATCACTACTTCCACTTGGAAAACATTTTGTGTTTGGAAATGGTGTTAGGAAAATTCTCTCAATTTTCACTTAAGTGTGCTTGTATTTAATTATTATTAAAAAGAATACACTCTCAGAATAAAGCCCAAAGATCTTAGCATGGAAACCCAACTAAATTTGGTTCCTTCCTCCATGATTTCATTTCATGCAAGGATATCCTTTTCTCTCTACACCACAGCTTCATTGATATACTTAAGTTTCTGAAACATATTAAACTTGTTTTCTCCTCAGGGATATTACAAGTAGCTGCTAACCTTTACTTGAAATCCTCTTTCCCCCATCTTCACAGGCTGTTTCCTTGTTCATTCAGGTCTCAGCCTAAATGTCACCTTTTAGCTGAGACCATCTTATGCCCCTCACTTTTTTTTAATTCCATTTTATGGTCCTTTTATAGGATTATCTTTATTGAAAATTATCTTGTTATTTTTTTCTCTCCTACCAGATTATCTGGTAAGAGAGAGAATATTCATTTATTCATATTGTTCCTGTCACAGTAAATATTCATTGAATGAATAACCATGGTAATGAAGTAACTGAAAGTAATTAGCCCCTTCTTACTCAAAAGGAATGATAGATTTAAAATTTTAGAGGGAAGGACATTTGGGGATCTCTTGATGCCCTACAAATCTACATATTTATAAATATATTATTGTAAATAAAATTTGTAAATAAAATTGTAAATAAAATTTTAGAAATGAAAACAGATAGAAGTATATTTAATGATGTATAAAACAGGTTTGTCAAGTTTTTTGTTTTGTTTTCTGATCAAGTATGGAAAGTGAACAATGGAAGTCAACAGGATAGAAACATAATTATTTATGCTAACATTGGAAACTACTGTTGTTCTTAACAGACATATTAAGCAGTTCAGGAATGGCCACAAAATGACTATTGCTAACCTATCTCCAGATTCCCATATTTCTAGTGCAAACGAGCCCTCCACCCCACTGCACCACACATGCAGGACTGAGGAAGAGTACAGTCAAACATCTAACAGAAATTGACAATTGCTATGGAATGACTGGTGGTATACATGAGAATAGAAAGTTGGGTTGATATGGCATTTTGGTAAATGATATTGTAGTGTATCAACAATATGTGGTAACGCACAATTGAAAAATCTCAGATCAGCATAACACTGTGATTAGGCTGTATAAAATTCTGGACCCTTCACTTTCTGCTTGAGAAATTGGGAAAATTTCTTTGTCTTTCTGAGTCTCAGTTTTCTCATGGTGAGAATGGTAATGATATTGTTCCTATAGCAGTATGATATCAAGCATAAAACATACATTTTGGTATGAGAACTAATGTTATAACCCATGGAAAGGACTTATAACCTATGTCTGATACAGACAGTAAGCTCTCAATAAATTGTGGTTTCTATGAATATTATCGTCATTACTGCATGCATTACTCTAGGAATTCTAGTTATCAATACCTATTTTCAGTGTCTAATAGAAACCAAGTCAAAATGAGGATTTATTCCTACATACATTATTCCTACCCAAAAGAAACATGATTAAAAATAAAGATTTAATAATAAGTAAAAATATTGCTAGCATTTACATTTGTGTGAGTTATGAAGAGTTTATCTCTTTGAAACTTAGTTTCATTATTTGCAAATTAGAGACACCAATCTATGGGGGTAATTAATATGATTGAACGATATAACAAATATAAAAGAAACTTAGCAGGGAGGAGATGTGGCAAACACAGTAAATGGGCATTAATGTTGCCATTATTATATGTTAGGCTTAACTTTTATTAATTTTTATTTTAAACATTAAGATTAACTTTTTGGTAGTTTTAGCAAATTTTATTAGCACTATCATATGTATCAGGATCCTGACACTCAGAGAAACTAAACTTTCACTTAGGTAGAAGCTAGAAAATAGGATCTTGACCTCAGGTTTTCTCATGTCAATAGCCTTACTCTTTCCATCACACTGTGTCACTTCTGATTTGGGGTTTTATTTAAAGTCTCTGGCATGGTGAAGAAGATGAATCTATTATCTGTCTCTGGCCTTACTAGAGGATAAAAGTAAAGGAGTCCTTCTATAAGCAGCACCAATACAACTCAGATATGTTCCCTCAGTTACAACCATGGTAAGTCTACATTTACTCAGCAAAGGAAGAAATTCTGTAATGGCCAAGAGCAAAAGAGACTTCTAAGCAGTATCCTTGGTCCACTTCTCATTTCTGAAGGAAGATGGTCCGGGTCTCAAGAGTGGTAAAGCACAATTTCTCTGTTGTAGGGATATGCCAGGTCTCTGAATTCCTCAAAGAATGGTGGAACCAGCTCTGGAAGCCCTTGTCATAAGGTTATATTTGTATTAGCTGGAGCTGATCTTTACAAGCTGAGGAAGCTGCCATTTTCATTAGTTCTCTGCAACACAAGACATTCTCCTTCACCGTGTATGGTGACCTCTTCCTTTTGCCCTTTTAAGGTAGATTGCTTTTACATCGTGTTCCTGCGTCTTCTGTAAGCCACTTTTCAACACTTACCATCCTGTTTCACAGTCCTATATGCATTTGCATACATCGCCTGTGCCTGGAAGGTTTCATTCTCCCAATCCTAGTCCCTGTTTCCTATTCCACACCTTCCCACACAGCATCTCTTCACCCATCAGAATACTGACTCTTCCTGCAAAAAGTCTCTCCGTGAAGACTCCCCCAAGGCCTTCTCACTCTTTTACAACAGAGTTTACCAGAGTATGATGCATTGAATATTGTCCCATTTGTAGTAAACTATCCGATATTATTTTTAATATGCTTACCAAAATTTGTACAGTTGTCTGTCTCAGGACTTATTCCAGACTCTTACACAGTGAACAAATCAAATGCAGTCCCTGCTCTTGTGGTTTTGCCAAAATAGTTTCTTTTTATAAACTGTTTATCTCACCTTAATATATCATGCATACCATGAAAGCAGAGTATGTATGATTCATCATCAAATCTACAATGTCTAGCACAATGCCGGGCACATATTAGTTACTGATTAAATATTTGCTGTTTCATAATGGTTAATGAATTTTATTCTGTGTTATTATAAGAATTTGTGCTTCAGAGTTATACAATTAAATCTAAGATGTGACTTTAGCTTCTTCTCTGAAGATTCCCAAAGGACTGGCTTCTTACATTAGAGGCAACTGAATCTGCCCTTCAGCACAATTTGTTGACTTTGACAAGTTATTCCCTCAAGTACAACACCAAGTTTTGCTTAACGAGATGCCAGAGGTGCTGGGATCATTGTAGACAGTATTTAGTAGCATGATCACAGCCTTTGTAGCTAGGGAAAGCTGGAAGGACATATGAGGAACATTATAGACAAGGGCAGCCTGGTTTTTATTACGAAAGAAGCAGGAATAAAGTCTCTTTTTCAGAAAGTGTTTTGGCACAAGCTTTCCATTTATAAAAAGCAATTGGAAATAAGCAGGGAAATCTTTTAATTTCCTGATTATCCTCAGAATTGCATTAGGACATCTTCTTATGGTGGTATCTGAAACTCTTCTAATCCTGTCCTCTCTATCTCTTACTATGAACATATCTTTGAACACAAATGCTGTATAACTTAACAAATACAAATAGTCCTTAAATATATTCACTCAACCAATATTTACCTACAAGATGCCAAAGAATCTACTAGATGTCAGAGCCTATGATAGACATAGAGATTACATAGATAAGTAAGATAGTCACAAATTCACTAATATTCTCTGTTCTTTGGGGGAAGCAGACTCCAGAGCAGAAAAATGTAGTGTCAATTCACCAATGTCATATTGAAGGTAGGACTACATGCTGAGAAACCCCAAAGGAAGCAGCAATTAAGTTTTGCCCATGACTGCAGGGAAACATCCAGAGGTAGATGTTTAACATTTAGCTGAGAATTGAAAGAGAAGAAGAGTGGTACATGGACTCAATGTTTGTGCCCCCTTTCCCATATTCATTTGTTGAAGTCTAATCACCAATGTGATGGTATTAAGAGATGGGGTCCTTGGGGCTCCTGGGTGGCTTAGTTGGTTGACTCTACAACTTTGGCTCAGGTAATGATCTCATGGTTCACAGGTTTGAGCCCTGTGTCCAGCTCTGGGCTGACAGCTCAGAGCCTGGAGCCTGCTTCAGATTCTGTGACTCCCTCCCTCTCTGCCCCTCCTCTGCTTGTGCTCTGTCTATCTAAAACAAATAAACATTAGAAATGATTTTTTTAAGAGATAGGGCCTTTGGAAGGGAAGTACATTTAGATAAGGTCATGAAACTGGAGGCTCCAGAAAGGAATTAGAGTCCTACAACAAGAGACAAGAGAAATCCTCCTTCATGTGAACATACAGCAAGAAGGTGACTGTTTGTAAATCAGGAGGAGGATCATCACAAGACATCAAATCTTCTGGCATTCATGATGCCTGCCTCCATAAGTTTGAGTAATAAATGTTTGTTGTTTGAGCCACTCAGTCTATGGCATGTGTTACTGAGCAGACTAGGACATAATGGGAGTAGACTAAAACAGAAGTTGATCCCAAGAAATGGGGTGCTGCTATAAGAAATATCTAAAAATGTGGAAGTGGCTTTGGAGCTTGGCAATGGGTAGAGGTGAAGAACTTCGAGGTGCATGCTAGAAAGAGCCTAGATTGCCCTGAACAGAATTTTAAAGGTGATTCTGGTGAGAGCTTACAAAGAAGAGACGAGAGCCTCAGAAAAACTTTCTATCTTAGAGAATACAGACATAATCGTGAATAGGCTGTTGATAGAAATATGGATGGTAAAGGCCATTTAGGTGAGGTCTCGGAGATAAATGGGAAACACGGTATTGGACAATGGAAGAAAGGTGATCTTCATCAGATGGCAAAGAACTTGGCTGAATTGTGTTTGTGTTCTAGTGTTTTGTGGAAGACAGAACTTTCAAGCAACGAAACTGGATATTCAACTGAGATAATTTCTAAGCAAAGTGTTGAAGTCATGCTTCGTTCCTCCTGGCTGCTTGTTGTAAAATGTGAGAACAGAGAAATAAATCAAACAAAAAATTGTTAATCAAAAGACAAGTGGAACTTAAAGATTTAGATAATTCTCAACCTTCCATATTGCCAAAAGAGAGAGAGAGAGAGAGAGAGAGAGAGAGAGAGAGAGAGAGAGAGAGACTTGTTCAGAAGAGAACACTAAGAGAATGGGGAACCAACCATTTGATAAGGAGGTTAGTGTAGGTGTGAACCATAGGTGTGAACCTAATCAGCCAGCTCAGTGGGAACACTGTCAGTTTGGACTGAAGGGAATGGAGACAGAATGAAATGAAGAAAAGCTCTCAGACTTCTTGAATTTTACAGGACTGGACCGTTGAGCTCTTTGGCTGTGAACATGTAAAATTCTTTAAGAATTCACACAAAGGACTAATGACCTTGAACCAGACACAGAAATTATTACCTCCTCAGTTCCAAAAGCTTGGGGCAGGGCATTGCCTCAGTGTCAAGACCGTATAGCTTCTTCTGTAAGCCTTGGGAGAGGGACTACCTAGAGCCTATTCCTTGGACAAGCTAATCTCAGTTTTGTCTTGGTACCTTTACACATGCTACCTCTTCCTGTCTGAATGTCTCAGCCACCCCTACCCTATTTACATGGTTAACTTTTTGTTTGGTTTGGTTTTGTTTTTGCCATTTAAGTCTCACTATAAGAACTCTGCCCAAAAAGGCCCCCTTTAAATGTCCAAACTAAAGATTACTCTTCCCCAACATATCACTCTTTATCCTGATTGTTTCACTCTTAAATAAAAATTTGAGCACCAGGAAATAATTGGTTGCTGGATTCAATCTGTCTTGGACGTGAACCAACTCACAGAGCAGTCCCAGTACACAGTAGGTTCTCTTTAATCTTCCTTTCATGATTGATTTCTCATCTCTCATCCCTTATATGTTGATTTTTTTTTTGGCAATGACTCTCCAGTTTTTATTTATTATAAAGTTTAGTTATTGTTTTTCTTATTGATGATGACATTTTTTCAAGGTTAAATTTTTATTTTTTTTAATTAAAAAAAATTTTTTTTTAATATATGAAGTTTATTGTCAAATTGGTTTCCATAAAACACCCAGTGCTCATCCCAAAAGGTTCCCTCCTCAATATATATGTTGATTTTTTAATGCAACTCTCTCAAGTATACTTTATTGCCCATATTTTTGGAGCTCTTGGGAGACTCCAAACTTCTTTTGAGTTTGCTATGGCTGCCATGAGAAAGTGCCACAGGTTAATTGGCTCAAATAACAGAAATTTATTTTCTCACAATTCTAAAGGATAGAGGTCTAAGATCAAGGTGTCGGCAGTATTGGTTTCTTCCAAGGCTTCTCTCCTTGGCTTGGAGATGGCTGTCTTCTCCATCTGTCATCATAAGGTCTTCCCTCTGCACTTGTGTGTGTTTCTGTGTCCTAATATCTTCTTCTTATAGGAGTACCAGTCACAATAGATTAGATCCTAATGACTCTATTTAACTTTAATTATCTCTTTAAAGGTCCTATCTCCAAATATAGTTGTATTCTGAAGTAAATACCTCCACATATGAATTTTGGAGGGACACAATTCAGCCCATAGTACCACGTAATACATCCCCAAAATCTTATAGGAAACTAGAGGTTACCATATAAAGCAATTTTTAATTCTTAAAACTTTCTTGATTCAGACAACAGATGTTGATTTTTTTTATTTCAGTAAACACTGATGAAATCGGATATATGCTAAGCTCATGTAACAAAGACGCCTCTAAATACAGTAACTTAAGCAGAATAAATGTTTAGTTCTGTCTCAGCCCAGAATTATATGGAGAATTCAGTAGGTCAGCAGTTCTGCTCCAGGAGTTTGTTCAGAAATCCAGTTCCCTTCCATCTTGTCACTCTGCTATTCCACTACGGTGGTTTTCTCATGTCTGCATAGTTGAACCTACCTTCCTAGCACAACTTTCTCTTTTAGCACAACAAAGAAAGAGGCAGAGAAGAAATGTGGAAAACGCAATTTTCTATTATGGATGTGGCATTGGAATTAAGCCCTCCACTTCTGTTTTCATTCCATGGAATTAACTTGCTGACATGGTCGTATCATATGCAAGAGGAGCTTAGAAATGTGTCTATTCAGGGATCATGTCCCCTGCCATGTGAACAACCCCATGAGTGGTGGACTTCTATTACTAAAAGGAAGAAAGAGGGGTTGTACTCCCTGTTACAGTGGTTTACAGCAGTATTTTAGACAGAGAATAGTATAAGACACAGTCCCTGTCACTTGTGCAATATCCTGATTTAAAAGTTTAAGATTAGATCAATTTGTTATAATTATCACTGGAAACTGGGATTACTTTTTCCCCAAGTTTGACATAAATTCCATTTACTTTGGTCATATTTCCTGATCATGCTAGGGTTATCTAGGATACAAATTTAGGCCAAAATATTTTGCACAAATGCATGGCATTTTATATAAATTAGAAGCATAAGAGGAAGCCAGACAAAGAGGCAGCATGATATACTTTAAAGGACACTGTTTTGGAAGTGACACGGAGTGTGCAAGCATTAATTACCAGAACAATAACTGCAGGCAAGGTCTCTCATGTCTCTGAATCTCAGTTTCCACAAGTCTATGCTGATTATAATGTTTACCTTGAGGGCTGTCCTAAAGGCTTAGACTAATGTCTGAAAATCATCCTGGGAAAACTCAGTAAGCCCTCATACAGTTTGGCAGTTTCCTTCACGTAACAATATGGTCTGTAGGTGGGATTGCTTGTTAGGCATTTAACATTTGTGACATCAGGTTCTCTTAATCTCTTTAAGTCCCATTTTCTCCAATACAAAATGAAGGTAACAATAGGACTAAGTTTTTAGTGATGGGAAGTTTGAGTAAAACAATGTAGTAAACTGCCTACTGCTTGGTATATCCTAAGGGTTCAGTAAATATTCCTGACGTGATTTTTTCTCAGCTGAGTATTATGGCCCATGTCATTAGACAGGGTCTTCTTCCAGCCTCATCTGATGCCCTAGATATCTATAAACTGGCTGTACTCCTGGAGAAAAAGTGAAGATGCACAGCACATCTGTTTCCCATTTAGGAGGCCTTCAGGCTGGGCATCTTAAAAATTAAACTGCATTATTGTCATTATCCATGTGAAGTCTTCTTTTCATGGTGAAGCTGTTCATACTTAGAGTGGAAAATTACAACTTCCAAAATTGTCTCCCCAGGGGAAATCTAATGGGTATGTTTTTTATTTGGTGTCTCTCGTAAATGATCCCTACCAAATGAAGAAATCTGATTAAAGTAATGGAAACTTTTCAACAGACAGTGACTGGAAAACTGTGGAACATGCCCTTAGCCACATTCATGGTCTCATCCTCCACTCTTGATCTATTAATTCAACAAGACTACTTAGTTCCCTTTTTCATGGAAATGAAAGGACAAAAAAAGTTAGAAAATTTCTGACTACAAGTAATTGCCCATTTGGGGAAAATAAGGTCAGGTCACAAAAATAACTGCCAAGAGACATCGTTTAGATCTATGAACATTCAGAATTGACATAATCCATTCTCGTAAGACTTATTATTTTCTATAGCAGATGTGCCTTTGGGATACATCCCGATAACACACTCCTGCAGATCCCTGAGACATATCAATTTTTCTTGAGTAATGCTACCTGGGCACTGGTGATTCCCATGTCAATTCCAAAATTCACATTGGAACCCATTAAAATAATTATTTAAGAAAAAAATAAAGCAACCTAATTTGCCACCTTATGGCATTCTGTGCACTTTATCAACTGAATAGACAGAGAGGTGACTTTCACAGCCTCAGGAAGGAAAAAGCATCTAGGATTAAAGCTAATGTCAAAGTCATAGGTACCCTTGAAGCTTGGTTTAAAATTGTTAAATCACAAGCATTTGTTGTGGGTGGAATGAATCATAATAGGAAGTGTTCTTCTTGACATAGGGGTACTTAAAACTAGGAAATCAGATCTTGTCACATTCTGGAATTTGTGTTTCCTCATCATTAGAGTCCAGTTAAACAGTCATGGTGGGAATACGATATAGAGATGATTACTCCTTTTTGCATCATGTGAGGAGACATAGATGGTAAGATCTTTCTACTATTAATGACATCAAGATTGATAACCTGGTTAATATGATTAGTGAATCATCCCATATAAAAGCACATTTATTCTTTGAAGTATTAGGTAAACCATAGAAAGATACTTTGAAATTCAAATGAGATTGATATAAAGAAATACATAGTTCCAGAATCTGAGTAACATCTTTCTATTCTTGAATGGCCAGATAGGGAGAGGAGAGGGGCCTTTTATGCCCATGTCAGAGATATTCTCAAATCATATTAAAGAACTGATATCCAGCTTCAGTGAATGTTTTACACTTAAACAAGGAAGAGAGTAATATTAGAAACTAAAAATCCCTGCAGAAACATACATTACACTGATATCTAGTCAATGGGACTGGTGCTGGCATTTGTTAGCTTTATACATAAACCAAGTCCTGGCTTTATGATTTGTTTAGAAACATATCATCTCAAGAAGCAGAAATGCTATTTCCTTTCAACAGATTGTACGGAAAGGAATAGTACAGCAAAACTATTTTAAAATGTAATTCAGTATTTATATTCTCCCTTAATTACTCAGTGTTTTGTTTGAAAAGAATAAAAAAAGCAAGACAGTTACTCATCTATCGGTCTGTAAATCTTTTCTCAAAATCATTTGCCATTTTTCTTCCGGCAAAGTGCATTCAGTGCCAAGAAAATGGTTCCACATTAACGTGCCATTTCTGTTTGATGTTAAGCCAAATTGTCTCACACTCCAAGAATGATTTTTGTGAGGCACTGGAGTGGAGCTTTCCAATTGTGATGCTTTAAAATAGCACCACAAGTTCCTGGGGAGTTGGTTGAGAGAATCTATTACCAATTGGCCAGCCATTATTGTTCTCTAATCCATAAGTCTGGTCTATTGACCGAATGATTCAATGGTTTACAAGAAAATGTCAATGGACCAAACATTTTGACCACCCTGACTGGCTTGCATCTCTAGCTTGTAATCAAGGCATTGATCCATTCAGTTTAGAACACCGTCTATAACAATGAGATATTGAACCCCTGCCAGGTGTCACTATGCTGAGCTGAACTGCTGGGGTAAAATGTGGAAGGCACCACAGATCATGGCTACCACCTCACCCATCTGACGGGTAATCCTGAATGCCTCTTGCAAGGCACCCCAAACCTTGTCACAAAGCTTACACAGTCTCTCCCTAATTACTCTATAAAAGAACTGCAAACACTTTGCTTTCCACAAAATGCTACTGGATCCAAAATGCTGGTAAATGAAGGCACTGAAATGTGTGCCTACTTCAAAGAACGTAATATTTTTCAAAAATTATTTACCTAAGAGTTGCTCGACAACAGAATGGAGGAAATAAAAATAATATGAAGGTACATGTTGGCACTTGTTTACTCTTAGTACTACAACTCTCTGCCCTCATGTCCCCGAGAAGTGTACAGCTCTCAGAAGAGGGAAATAATAATAATGGGGAAACATAAAACTATTCTAAATATTCCTTTAAATTAAAAAAAAGTGCATGCTAACAAGATGTGGTAGGAAAGCTAGGAGATAGGATTCAAAAAACTTACCATCACTGTTGAACTCTTGGCGAGTTAATTTCTCAATACTCATACCCTCATCTGTAAAACTACATTAATAGCCTCACCTTGCATACGTGTGTGATGATTGAGCAAATAAAATAGATAAGACATCCAGCACAGAGTCAAATCTAATCATTACATTGGTAAATTGATACAAAACAACATTTGAAATCTATTAATCTATCAAAGCCTCCCTCAGCAACCACCAGGTTCCTAATTACTACTCATTCCTTCTTCCATTAACACATACTGAGTACCTGTAATGTGTCAAGCATTGTGCTAAGACAAGATAAAGACATTCTTAGTTCTCCAGAAAATTCAACCCGTGATGGGTGGCACAGACAAGTACAAAGATGACTGCCATTTTGTAGAGCAGTGTATAATGGAAGCACTATTTAAAGACTTGACGTTGGCTTTTTAGATCAACTCCACAGCTATATTATAAATTGCCTTCACACAAAACACTTAAAGAAAAAATGGTTTCACTTAAATTATAAGTCAAATAGGCCCCAAATCCAAGTCCCATTCTTCCAGTGCTCTCCACTCATTAAACTGTATGACCTTGAAATAGTTATGTAACATCTTTTTACATCATTTCTTCATCCGTAATATGAGGTAATAACATAGTTATTTTATTGGTTCATTGTGAGAATTTAAGAAAACAGCACCTAGAACAGTGTGAAGCATGTTTAAATCCTCAATAAATGGTAGCTGTTATCATAAATTCAGTGATACATGTTTTTAATAAATAGTTATGGAGTGTCTTTTGTGTTGGAATTCATTACGTTATTTTCACTATAATGGCACAAATATAGTCATAGGTCCTAAACTCATGGGACCTTCGTTCTTGGGGGAAAAAAATAACAGAACTTTAATGGATCATTTAGTCCAATCATTTTATTTTATAGATAGTAAAACAGAGTCCCAGACAGACATAGATAATAGAAAAAGCTAATAGTTACCGAAATGTTGTTATGCATATGCCTGGCACTTTTATAAGTGCTTTAGATGTTTTAACTCATTATATTTACAAAAAAAAAAAAAAGACTACAGCATATTTACTAGTAGTATCTCCATGTTACCAATAGTGTAACTGAGGGATAGAGATTTTAAGTCAATGGCCTAAGGTCACACAGCTAATAAGCCACAGAGATATAATGTGAATTAGGCAGTCTGGCTCCAAGATTCATGCTTTTACCCACTAGGCGATATTGTCTTTCAATGTAGATTACTTATCTAAGGACACCCATCCAGAAAGTAGTGACAAACGAAGGACTGGAAGCAAGTGGGCCAGATGCAGAGCAGTGGTGGTCACCACATACCACCCACCCCACTATGTATTTAAGTGCCTGTTAACGAGGAAGTAACTTCAATTCCAACCTTTCCTAGGTTGCCGGGGTTTTTTGTTTATTTACCTACTTTTCACCATTCAGAAAGGCCAACAAAGACAATGCTTCAACAACTAAGCACAAAGTGAAAAGTAAATTAATTCCTTTAAATCTGAAGTACTTGGTCTTTTTTCAACAAGAGACAAGTGGAACTGAATTTTAACTGTTCTAATCTATTCAAAATACCTGAACTCTTTATCAGGTCTTAAAATTATATTGTCTGTCTTAGGTTTCTAGAGTTCACAGAACAAGAACTATTTCATTTTTATTGTTTTTGACATAAATTATTGCCTTTTATGTTAGTCACCAAGGAGTTATTGTCCACAAAGGCCTTTTAAGAGAAGAAATGATTAAAATGGTTCTTGTTCTGGAACTCAGCATTAACTATTACTTAAGTGTATTAGTCAGTATAAATTAAGTAATGCTGCAGTGATAAACATTCCGAAATGTCATTGGCTTACACCTTACAAATATATTTATTTCTCACATAATATCTACCCAGGTTGTTTAGGGTTCTGTCCTACCTAGGATCTGAGCTGAGGGAGGCTCCATTATCTTGTAGTTATTCTATCTGGAAAAGGGCCTTCGTGATGACTGTAGCAAGGACAGGGAATTGTTGGTTTACCTGCTGGCTCTTTTGCAATTTGCCTAGATGTGAAACACATAGATTCTGTGCATAATTTCTTGGCAAAAAGTAACACTTTGCCCTACCTAATTGCAAGAAGTTGGGGATATGTACTACTACTCCAGGAGCACAGGAGGAGAAGGAACAAGATCTGGGTAAGTGCTAGAAGTCTCCACCACGATGAATCTGTACAGACATCCTGTTGTACCGATAATGATATAAGATAACTAGGTACTACTAGGTGTTCCAGTGCAATGCAACTACCCCTACTACTATTTCCACTATTGCTATATTACTATTATATCATATAGAGAGCATGTACTATGTGCCAAGAATATGTGAGCAACTTTTATATATCTAACTCCATAAAAATAACTCTGTGAAGTCAGTATTGTTCCCAGTCCATAAATAAGAAACCTGAAGTTCAGAAAGTTTAGCATCTTTTCAAGGTCCACAGATAAGAAGTGATGGATTCTTTGTGTACCTTCAAAGCATTTGCTTTTTTCACCATGAAATATTGCCTTTCTCTAAACCTAGAAAACCAGCTGGAAATATAAAGCAAAGTAAATTAGATAAAACTTCCATGTGGTAAGCAGAAGCATGAAGCATCTCTCTCTCTCTCTTTTTTTAAAATACATTTTTTTAATTTTTTTTAATGTTTATTTATTTTTGAGACAGAGAGACAGAGCATGAACAGGGGAGGGGCAGAGAGAGAGGGAGACACAGAATTGGAAGCAGGCTCCAAGCTCCGAGCTATCAGCCCAGAGCCCGACGCGGGGCTCGAACTCACGGACCGCGAGATCGTGACCTGAGCTGAAGTCAGACGCTTAACCGACTGAGCCACCCAGGTGCCCCAATCTCTCTCTCTCTTAAAGAACTTACTATTTTATTAGATAATCAACCTATATGCAAAACACAAATATATTTTCTTAGGTCTCTGTATTTAAAAATAAAGCATGAGTAACATCATCTTCCTCACATGGTATGAATTCCTTCCCTTTGCACTTCTGTACTTCCTTTCCTTCCATTTTCTTTGCATGTTTTCATTGACGATAACCACACTGATATTGTATTTAGTGCATATACTCCAGCCAAAGTGTGAGGGCCAGTATACCATCTTAACGTTTACCTAAACCCTGAAAAGTTCTTCTTTTTTGCCTTCATGTTATAGATGAGGAAACTGAGACTTAAAGAATTCAAGTAACTTGAACTAGGATACAAATTATAAATGGAAGATCTGGGATTTGGAAAGTAATCTTTTGGGCACAGGACTCCTCTGTTTTGAACTACATTAGACCACTTTAATCTACTAAACTTCTCAATATCCTGGGCTCAGCTAAAGGATTATCTGTCGTGTGAAGCATTGTAGACATCCTTAGTTAGAAGTAGGTGTGTTCTCTATTCTCAAAGACCACTGAGTAAAAGCCAGTTAGCACATTCTATTGTAGCTGTGTAACTGTAACATGACTGTTTCATAGACAGACTGCAGATCCTTTGAAGTAAGCCTAGGCAAATGGAGTGGCTCTGATCAGCCTTTGAAGGCTAGGATTTGCACAGAGTTGCCCTTGCCCCCGGCCAGACACAAAGGATATTAGCCTCAGAGTAAATGGACCATCCCAGATTTCGGCAGCAAGTCAGTGTCAGGCTGCTTACACAAGTGCCTGCCTTTGTGAATAGGCTCAGGGTATGAGCACAACTGGCAGTGACAGACTTTAAGAGTGAGACATGACAAGGACACAAAAATGTTCAATTACGGCATGCATATTTGTATGTCTATTACATGCATGAGCTGTGCTAGGAACTAGGGATGCAACAAAAAATAAGATAGGCATGGCTTATGACTTTATAGAGTTTATACCATAGTGAAAAGAGAGATAAAAAACTAAGAAGCAAACTATCATAACAAACAAATGTGACTTTGAAGTAATTCTTTGAAGAGAAGTCAACACCAATCACAAAAGCAACACAATAAAA
Source organism: Neofelis nebulosa (assembly GCF_028018385.1). Taxonomy (NCBI): domain Eukaryota; kingdom Metazoa; phylum Chordata; class Mammalia; order Carnivora; family Felidae; genus Neofelis; species Neofelis nebulosa. Next base: position 94,950,626 of record NC_080791.1, read on the forward strand.
TCATAGATAGACAGACAGACCTATTAGGCAGAGTATGTGAGAGACAGAAGTATCTACTTTTGATGTGTAGTCAGAAGAGACATTTAAACTAAGACCTGAAGGATGGAAAACAGCTGAATCGATAAAACCAGAAGGAGAACATTCCAGGCAGTGGGAAGTACCTTAAGGTGGCAAGGTCAAATATATTCTGACAAGTCCCAAATATAATTACAGCTCTCAATTCCCCCCAAATTCCAAAAGGCATATTGACATTAGCACTTGGATGTCTAATATAAATTTTAACTTTAATAAATTATTTTTTAAAGTTTATCTATTTATTTTGAGGGGGTGCAGTACAGACAGAGGTGAGAGAGAAACCCAAGCAGGCTTTGCAGTGTCAGCACAGAGGCTGACACGAGCTCACAAACCGTGAAATCATGTGCTGAGCTGAGTCAAGAGTCAGGGACACTCAAATGACTGAGCCACCCAGACACCCCTCAACTTCAATAAATTCTTGATTTTCCCCGAAAACATGTTTCTTCCCCACTATTGGCAAACAAGACTACAGTTACATACTTGCTGTAGCTAAAAAGTTTGAATCATTCTTTTTAATGTACAGAAAAAAACTTATTAGCTTTACCTTCAAAATATGTTCCAAATCTTTTTTTTTAATTTTTTTTAACGTTTTATTTATTTTTGAGACAGAGACACACACAGCATGAACGGGGGAGGGGCAGAGAGACAGGGAGACACAGAATCGGAAGTAAGCTCCAGGCTCTGAGCCATCAGCCCAGAGCCTGACGCGGGGCTCGAACTCGCGGACCGCAAGATTGTGACCTGGGCCGAAGTCGGACGCTCAACCGACTGAGCCACCCAGGTGCCCCAAAATATGTTCCAAATCTAACTACTTGTTATTATCTTCATCTCTCCCAAACCACACTATCATCATCTCCTGATGATGAACAACATTAAATTTGGTCTATTCTTGCATTGCTACATTTTATTCTTTGCACAGCAGCCAGTGAGTTTGCATCTATTTTCTGTCCAAAATACCCTTTGCCTCCCTACTTCACTTAGAATAAAATCCAGTCTTTACCATTGGCAACCCCTTACTCCCTTTATACCTGCTGTCTTACCAACCGCTTTCTTACTTTGCTCTACTGACCCTGACTTCTTTTTGTTCTCTAAACATGCTAAAACTGTTCTGTCCTTTGCACTATAATGTAAAATAAATAAAGACAGCATGTGCTATTTTCTCCACTCTGCAATCTTTAGCATCTCTGTCTGGAACATAAAAGTTCAAATATTTGTTGAAGGAAGGAGATGAGGAAGGAAAATGGAAGGAATACAGAAGAAGGAAGGGAAGGAGGGAGAGAGGTAGGAGGAAAGGGAGGAAGGAATGAAAAGAAGAGGCAGAGAAGGAAGGAAGGAATACAGGTAGGCAGTCAAGAAGGCTCCCTGTGTATTCTAGAAGGTCATGAGTTTGGAGTACAAGAGAAAGAAAGGATAATATGAGGGGCTAAGAATGGAGTTGAGTAGAGAAGCCAGGCTTTATGGGCATCAGAAAGAGTTTCAGGTTTTATTCTAAGTATAGTGGGAAGTCCAGAAAGCCTTTTATTGTAAACATAAGTACACTCAGGCTATAGCTACACTTATAAATGATTTTAACTTTCTTCCTTAACCACCCCCGCCCCCCAACTACTGGCAAAGTCTTGGTTTTCCTGGCTACTTGAATTTCATTTTAACAGTCAAACTGATTATGTTTACCACCTTCCCCAACAGAAATAACTGATACAGGGCACACACACATTTCCCATCTAAACCGCACCAAAGTACACATTAGTCAAAATGATTCACTGTACAAACATAGACTTCATACACTTGGATCCCTGAATTAGAGAGAGCCATGGATTTAAGGATTAGAAAAACTGGAGTTCAAAGTCATGCCCCCCTCAAGCTGGGTGACATTAGTCACATAATCTACTTTTTCTAAACTTCAGTGTCCTTAGCTCTAAAATAGCAGTCATTATACCTAAATTTCAACTTTCTATGACTATTAAGTGAAAAATGGATACAGAAAGGACCTGGAACACAGTAGGTCTCTATGTTTCTACAGCAAGTGGAGGATAAGAAAGAGGGACCTTGATCACTGAGTACTTGCTTAAAGGACAAACATGACCTAGTAACATGTTTCTGTTTTGTGAACTTCCACCATCTCCTACTGGCAAATCATAAATAGAGAGAGATGCCACTTCATTATAACCAATGGGGGGGGGTATGATATAAGAAGGCAAAGCAAAGAACTATAAATTTCACCACATTTGATCCTGAAATCAGACCTTCTGCCCATCTAGAGAGGTTAATAGGAACATACTACATAAAGACACTGAGTGGGTTGTTTTTGAGGACCAAGAGAACCCACATACTAGTCTGTCAGATTCCTAGAATTATGAATTATGGTGTTAAGATAACACACCCATCATGTTTTCAGTGGCTAAAGGCTTCTTTACATGGAACCAAGTGGCTAGTGTTTCTTTGGGTGTACAAGGGAGTAGCCTTAAGAGCTGCAGTGGCCACATTTTCAAAGGGAAGCTGCACAATAGTGTCCTACTGCTTTAAGAAGAGCTTACACAAGGCCATTTAAGGCAGTTTTGTGTAACATTTCCAGTGCTTTCAAATTCATTTTCTTAACAAGCATTAAACGTAAATGTAAAATCTGGTCACGACTACTTCAGAAGTAATGAAAAATGGTTCCATTGGACAGATACAAATATTTATTGGACTGAACTAAATGTCTTTCAAGATTATCAGGTGTTGCTAGTGTTTATACCCAGAGAAGATGTAATCATTCTGTTTTCATCACCTGTTGCTTTTTAATTTCCTTTCTCATTGAGAATCCTACTGCTGTACAGACAATAACATCACTGTCTATATGTATATATACCAACTGTATGGGAGCTTTGGTGCTGGGACAAGATATGCCAAAATAATAAAGCAAAACAGATTATGCCTTCCAAAGAGCTGTTTGCAAATACTGAAGATGTGCTATCAGTGGCCATGTTTACACAATGGAAATCATAAGAAAAAAAAAGAATCATACATTTTCTGAAATTTATTTGAGTATCTCTCAAGGATAAATTAAATTTGTCTAATAAAATTCTCATTACTGTTTAGCTTTGCATAGATTACTTTAAATAAATATGTGACTGCAGAGGGGTACAGATTTAAAGAAACCCAGGTTTTAGATCCAAGATGTTAAACACAAATTTGCTATGTGACATTGAACTCCATGATGATTTTCCACAAACTCCAGTCTCCTCATTTGGAAATGGGGTAGCAAGTACTTGGTCCTAGGTTTGCTATGAATATAACATGAAATCGCTTAGGTAAAAGCTTTGGGTACACTTTAAATTAGAGTATAAAATACTATGGTATATTATACAATTTTGTATGTATATATATAAAATAACAATAATAATATTTTTACAGAAAACTAGTACATATTGAGTCCCTCCACTGCTTGAACATTAATTTTTCCGTAATTGTTTCCTAGAACTCACGCCAATAAGTTTTAGTCCTGTCAGGGACATACGGATCTTCAGCTTACCCTAAAATAGTCTGGGAAAAGGCCAGGCTCAAGATTTATATAGGAAATCCAACTGCATATTACCCCTTTAGAGATCAAAGATCTGAACAGAATGAAAATAAAAGTCACAACTGTTTCACCTCCCGCAAGGAAAATTGAATATGGAATGGAATAATTTAACCTCTCATCCCTTCCAGAGCATTCTGGTGTTGGAAAGGCAATGAAAATAAAGACTTTGAGACTATAGCTGTGTCTTTGGGGTCTCCTCTAGAGAAAAACATAATGCAGGACCTGTGATTCAACCCTGATTTTAATAGGGTAATTTTGTGTAGGGATAAAAGATTCAGTGAGGAAAACACATATTATTGGAGCTGATTTTCTAACCCTTTGGTGAAGGCAGAATATCAAGTACCATGCCCACAGAATGTTTTTTGTATTCCTGTCTACCAAGTAACAGGTCCCTTGTCTTCAAAAAAACAAATTGTCAAGAAAGCTTTTCCTGACCTCCCCCATCTCCAACCTACCCTGGTTTAGGTATTTTTTTCTATTAATCTGCCTCTCATCCCCACTAGACTACTAGCTCATTGGGGGCACAGGGCACAGGAGAATCCATTCAATTCCCATTGTTATCACAATGCCTATTATCCTGCAGGGCAAATATAAAGCATTCAATAAAACGCTGGAAGAATTAATAGTGGATAGGAATCTGTTAGAAAGAAGTACCAGTCTTTAAGTCCTTAGACATGTGATTTTACTATGTTATAGATCAGAGCAGAATAGGATGCTGTTAGATAGATACATACTCCTATCAAAAACAATCCCAAACAAGAAAACAAGTTACTAGTACCATCGTAAAAAGGGAATCAGATAACATAGATCAGATTTTCAAATGTCAAACTTCAGTCAGATATTTTGAGCAGTTACTGCCTCTACTTTCTTGTGTTTGTTATACCATTTTCCTAAAGTGATCACAAATAATATCCCTCTAAATGAGAAATCTGTAGGCCAGTGCTTGTGTTTTGTTTACAAATACGTTTACCAACGTAGGTGTTTACAATATCATCAGTGTCAAAGTAGAAGGAAAAAAGACAACATTTATTATACAAAAAAATGGGTGAATGGGTAGTGGCAAGATGGATAAATAAACCAGTGAGAATATGCTGGCAGCACAGAGAAAAAAAAACCCTACAATAAATAGATGACACACACATTAATTTATATGTATGTACACACGCACGTATACATGAATACATGCATGGATGCATACACAATGTATAATATTTTATATAAAATTTATATAGAGAATAATATATAATATTGAAATATAAATAATAATATAAGGAAAATATTATGTTTTAATATTACATGTAAGTTTTATATGTAAAATATACATATATGCACACATACATCCGTGCACACAAGAAAGGAGAAACACAGGTCAATATTTGGACCTAAGTGAGACATCCTAATATTTAATGTGAAAGCTTAACACTTAACTGTTGGAAATGAATGCTTTTTTCAGTAGTATTAAGACAGTATTTGTGCTCAGGGGAACAAAAGATGTTTACGTTTATTATATGCAATATAGTATAAATTCTTTCTGTCCCCAAAATAGGAATATACAGGGACAAAGGCAAACGAAACACTTTGTCATTAGCTACATTGTTCAATATAGAGCAGAGGGGTTCTGTTTTCCCCTCTATGCACATTCACAGATCTCAGTAGATTAGAACAATCATGGTGAATGGAAGTCAGGAAAGAGAAAGAAAGCTGGCCAGACTTATTTCAAACTTTGAGTAATGCAGAGTGTCATCTACATGAGACTGGAATGAAGAGAAAAATGACTAGGTCAGGTTCATGTTCTTTTTTACTACTTTTGTAGCTTTGGTGAAAAATGTACCATAGAGAACACCAGATGTACTACAAGTTGGGCACGTGCAAGGAAAGACAAATATCTCCATACCTGTAGGGTGGCTATACACTCTGCTATGCAAGAGATAATCCCAGTATAAACTGTTGGCCCAGTATAATTTTTAATAATGCTTCTTTCCTTTTTATTTTATTTTTTAAGTTTTTTAAAATTTATTTTATGAGAGAGAACAAGTGGGGGAATGACAGAGACAGAGGGAGAGAGAGAATCCTAAGCAGGCTCCACACTGTCAGAACAGAGCCTGATACAGGGCTCAAACTCACAAGCTGTGAAATCATGACTTGAGCCAAAATCAAGAGTCAGACGCTTAACCAACTGAGTCACCCCAATGCTTCTTTTCTTTTTAAAGGTCTCCTGGTTTAGATGGTAACTATATAGATACTCTATAGATCATCTTAATACTCGACACGTGTATGGAAGAGTAGAAAGAGCACAGAAGATTTTAACACAGACAACCACCCATCTGGCTAATAATGTATCTAAGATTTAACTAGATTATAAATTCTTCTTCTTGGGATGGGTGCAAAGGGGAGAGTGGAATGCTTAAGAACCTCCATCCCCTTTGCCTTCTGATACACACCTACAATTTTTAAATTCCATTAAAAATTTGCTCACTTCAGATACAGTACTTCCTTCTACTTTATCCCTCATTTCTATCCTTTTTTAGTGTATGAATTAGCAATTGTTTTTCATCCAACCTTGTCATAGTGGAAATGCTAACAGAAATACTAATGGCAATATTTATTAATTTCCCACTATGTGCCAAAGATAAATTGCATACATCATCTCCTTGATTTTTCTCAGTAAGAAGGAGGCAAAAGGATCAAAGGAGAAAGTGGAAGTGACAACGGAAGCAAGAAGTGGGAATGATCTGAAGAAGGGATCATGAGCCAAAGAATGCAGGTGGCCTGCAGAAACTAGAAGAGGCAAGGAAACAGATTTTCCCATAGAGACTACAGGAAGGAATCAACCCTGTCGACACTTCAGCCCAGTGAAACTGATTTTGGGCTTCTAGCCTCTAGAATTTTAGGGAAATAATCTGTATAACTGAAACACTTATAGGATTATAAAGACGTGATTACAGTGGGCCCACTTGGCTGATCCAGAATAATTTCTCCATCTCAAAATCTTTGAAATAATCACACGTGCAAGTCCCTTGTGCCATATAAGGCAATATTCACAGGTCCTGGGGAACAGGATGAGGACATCTTTTGATGTGAATAAATTGAATATTTTTTTTAGTCCCTCTATGAATGTCTTGTTCAAATACCTTGTACTTTTCTGTTGGGCTGTTTGTCATTATTTATTTGCATTGCATATTCTAGCTGCTAATGCTTTGTCTGCTTCTGCTAAAGGATTGTAAATGTGTCTTTAAAAATCGAGTATTCAAATTTGTCAATCCTTTCTTTCATGTTTCGTGCTTTTTGTGCATAATTTTATAAATACTTCTATATTGAGGTCAAACAGATGTTCTGTTCTAAATCTTTCTGCAAGTTTTAAGGTTCTGGCTTTTTTTTTTGTTTGGTTCACTTTCCATGCTTTAGTTTTTAATCCATCTGGAATGTATATTTGGCTTGTATGTAAAATAAGTACCAATTTACTTATTTTTCTTAAATGGAAAGTCAAATTTTCCAGTATTTAAATCTACCTGTTCACCACTGATTTGCTGTATCACTTCAAATTTCCATGTATGCATGGTTCTCTCCTCTGCTCCAATAGATTTCTATTACTGTATCAATCCTATGTTGACTTAAATCACATATATTAGCAATTCTTTTTGGTTGGAGGCACATTCTCCATGTCATGTCAAATTATTATTTATGTATTTAAAATCATATGTATGTTTAATAATATAGTTTTCTGCTTAACGAGGTTTCCAAAAAGTGTTTATTTAATCCCTCCTCATATCTGTCAATTTACCCTTATATATCCATTACTTGTTTCTTCATATTTATCTTATCTTATACTGTTAAGGTTATACATATACATAGATTTTCATGGTGGAGTATTCATTATTTTTATCAGTGTAAAATACTGTTCCTTGTACATAATAAATTTCCCTTAAATTTTTACTTATGATTTTATCTGTTATTAATATTGCTATAGTATTGGTTTCGGTTATAAGTTTCCTGGCACATTTTTCTCTAAATCTTTATTTTTTTAATATATGAAATTTATTGTCAAATTGGTTTCCATACAACACCCAGTGCTCATCCCAAAAGGTGCCCTCCTCAATACCCATCACCCACCCACCTTTCCCTCCCACCCCCCATCAACCCTCACTTTGTTCTCAGTTTTTAAGTGTCTCTTATGCTTTGGCTCTCTCTCCCACTCTAACATCTTTTTTTTTTTCCTTCCCTCTCCCATGGGTTTCTGTTAAGTTTCTCAGGATCCACATAAGAGCGAAAGCATATGGTATCTGTCTTTCTCTGTATGGCTTATTTCACTTAGCATAACACTCTCCAGTTCCATCCATGTTGCTACAACGGGCCATAATTCATTCTTTCTCATTGCCATATAGTATTCCATTGTGTATATAAACCACAATTTCTTTATCCATTCATCAGTTGATGGACATTTAGGCTTTTTCCACATTTGGCTATTGTTGAGAGTGCTGCTATAAACATTGGGGTACAAGTGCCTCTATGCATCAGTGTTCCTGTATCCCTTGGGTAAATTCCTAGCAGTGCTATTGCTGGGTCATAGGGTAGGTCTATTTTTAATTTTTTGAGGAACCTCCACACTGTTTTCCAGAGTGGCTGCACCAATTTGCATTCCCACCAACAATGCAAGAGGGTTCCCGTTTCTCCACAACCTCGCCAGCATCTATAGTCTCCTGATTTGTTCATTTTGGCCACTCTGACTGGCGTGAGGTGATATCTGAGTGTGGTTTTGCTAAATCTTTATTTTTAACACATTTGGGTTATGTTGTTTCCAATGTGTTCTACCAAATTACTCTTGTACTATTTCATAGAATTTATTCTATGCAACTTGTATTATTTCACATTGCCTGGTACATATTGAACATTTGAACTATGCATGATGAGAGAGGAAATACATAATAATCATGTTAATCATGTTAATACACAGAAAGAACCAAGTTTTGGTTTGAGACATATCAGGATACACACCTTTTTACCATGTTGAGGCATTAGGTCACTTCAGCAGATATGAGTTGTTAGGATGATGCCTTCCTTCTTCACCTCTCAATGGTTTCCCTCCCAATTCTCAACAGAGGAAGAAGTGGGTTTTCCTGAGTGTGGTAGCAGGTATATATATGTCAGTGTAATCACTTCCTAGTTTTATAATTATGCATAAGGTGCTTAAATAATCCTGTCCCTCAATTTTATCATTTTTCAAATGAATTACTCCCACTATATCATGATAATTCTACAGTTACATGGAATACGCATGTTCAAGACACTTTCTAAGGCACAAGGAAAGGAACTGATGTTCCCTGTAACACCTTTTTGTATGGTGGATACTAATTAAATGCATGTGAAATGATGTTGAGCTGCTTAGGCTGAAAAGCTATTTCCACATTTCTAAAGACCCATGACATTTATCTAGTATTAATTACATGAATGTCATAGACCTTCATTCTACTCTAAAATTCATCCCTGGTGAATAGGTTGAATAAGCATAAATGTTGTCACTCAGATCAAAGATATAATAAAAAAATTACAAAGATTTGTTTTTCTTCTCGAGGGACAGGACAAATCTCATAAAGGTATCATTTATCATAAAAAATGATGCTTCACTGGTTTAAGATCTGTCTGGCCCATCACCCACAAATCTCATTTACAATAACCTGCCTTGTTTTCTGTGTCATTTATAGGAATGTTCCTCAGGGAAAACAGAACAATAGATATAAAATATTATTATATCAAGAAGATCACAGATTTTCTTCTCTCCTTCTCTTTCTTTTCTTACTCTTCCACTTACATTCATACATGCCAGGATTCCTTATTAAAACGAGTGTAGAAAAATTGTTAAATTTCAGCTCAAACACAGTGGTGTTAAAATTTATAGACAATGGAAAGAATGTGGTCTTCAAATGTTTCTTAGATTATTTATTGGGGCCAACAACTGGCAAAACCACACACTCAGTATCATATAGTTTCAACACTCTAACACCTACCTCTCTTCTGGGAACTAGCTTCCTACCATCTGATACATTCCCAACCATATCCACGATTCTTATATGCACATACAAGTCCTGAAGTCAAGAGAATTAGATTGGAAACCTGTCACCATTACATACTAATAAAAATCTTGCACCAGGCAATTCAACTCATTAAGTCTTACTTTCACATCTGTAAAATAAGTTAGGTATTGCTAATTTGGTCATCTCACATCAAGGACTGTCAAAGTATAATTTTCAAAAAATGAGAAACATGCCTCTTATACTAACATACAGTGAGCACATGTCAAAGTTTGTTTAACTCATTAATGAAAGAAACAGTGGGATGGTAAATCTAGTTCAAAGAAGAATTAGAGAAACTGAGTTAAAACAGGCACTGAAAGAAAGAATGTTGGATCACTACAGGGCAGGCAATAAATCCATAAGCTTTATAGATATCTTTTCTACCAGAAAAAAACATCTCGAAATGTGTAATTTTACAGATTCATGGTTCTAATAAATACTAAACAGCAAGTCAGTCAAATGTGCATTCACTTAGGAAAAGTAAATGATTCTTAGGTGGACCTGTTAGATAATACTCTGGTATAATTTTGAAAAGACATAGAATCATCCTTTTCTACATCTTTCCCATATTTTGGGTGATATTTCTTAATAGTACAAAATATTTGTCCAAGTTCTTTAATGTGCTATCCTTTTTCAAATATTCATGATTACTGTAATTGCTACTACTACCAACACAATCATTATTTATTTTGAAGGCGCTCATATGCCTAGAAGTCTTTGTAAATTCATAATTTCTTCTATTTATGCTTTTCCATTTATTGTCCTAAGTGATGCAGATATAGAAATGAGGAGGGAAATTGTCACAGCTTTAAGAACATTTAATCCTAGGATGGAAAAATGTAAGAAAAGATTGAGTATGAGTTATGTACATTACAAGGGTATGAAGGAGCTGGCAAATTTGTCTAATTCTTCCCAGGGGAGGCAAGAGACTCCATGGATAAACTCTTGTTTCAGATGTGCAGCCAATGGCCAGGAGATAGGACTCTACCCGAAGAATTATACAGAGACAATGAAGACTGAATTAACTCATCATCCACACCAGGAGAACTGAAAATAAGTTATTGTGGCTATAGCACAGAAGGTGAGGATATAGTAATGAGAGAGGACAATGGCAAGGGGATATACAGTCAACTTTCAAAATCCTCTCTTTCCAGTTCACAAAAGTTACAAACAAATGTCAATGTTTCCATTATAGGGAAAGAGGACTGAATTAGAGGCCCAGATACCTGGATTCTAGAAACCATTCAGCCAATGACAAACAGTGGTTCTTTAATAAATTTCTTTTCTGGGTCTCAATTTTCTATTTGTAAAATGAGGGTTGCTGTATAGCATGATGAGCTAATCCTAGATAAGTGATGATGTCTATAGTAGGCTGAAATCCCTGGGAAGTGGATTTTGAGACAGTTATTAGGTACTGCCTTCAACATCAAAACCTTTGGAGTGAAGGTGAAGGGAGCAAGAGTAGGCAGAAAGAGTTGTTGAACTGTGATTCAGGGCCAAGGAAAGTACTAGCCACTTCATGGGGTGCTATGGGGCTAGAGTGGCCTTACAAAGTAGTCCCAAGTTGGGTGGACATGGTCAGATTTTTATCCTCTCCCTCACATAATGAGTAACCATTATGCATGGGCCCAAGAAAGGTTATGATTTTGGGCAATCTCTGAATGGCAAAGTGTTGCTGCCCTAACAATGAAGGCTATTGGTCAATAGCACTCCCAATAGACAAGAAAAGAAATGCTTGGAGGGAGGTGTGGGTGGGCATCACAATGTCCACCAAAATGTAGGATGAGATCAGTCATATAACCTGTCCATCTCATTTATGTACTACCTTTCCTACCCTATCCTAACTCTGCTCCAACTATATGAAATTATTTACAGATTCTCAAACTTTCCCTGGAAGCATATTCTCTATCCCTAGCACCACTACCCTAATCTACTCACCCCTGTGTTCTCAACTTAGCCATCATTTCTTTCCAAATGCATTCCATTGCATTCTGAATTTAGGCAGAGTCCCTTACTTGTGTTCACTATTGGGACATTAGTCATGCATCTGACTTGCCTTCTAACTGTAAGCAATTGGAAGCTGTTTAATGGGACTTCTAATATCTAGCACATAGGGAGTATGTATAGTAGGTACTGAATGTATATTTGTTGGAGAAAAAGATAAATAAGTAAATATGTTAATTTCAGAGACACTAAATTAGAGTCAGAGTGTGAGTATTTCAACCCAAAGGATTGGGTAAATTGTCTCAAAAAATTAGAACATAAAAAGTACCATGAGGGAGGGAGCCAAGATGGCATGGAAGGTTTTTGTGTGTCTCACATCCATGAAATACAGCCAGACCAACACTAAACCATCCTGCACACCTAGAAAACTGATCTGAGGATTAACACAACAATCTGAACAACCTGAATCACAGAATTCAGCAGGTACAGGGCACAGAGAGGTGAACTTGGGGAGAGAGAAGCCACAGAGGGCAGGGAGGTGCTTTTACAATCAGAGAGAGGATAGAGATGTTGGGGAGAATACAGGAAAAGCACCCCTCCCCAAAAGCAGCTGGAGAGAAAGTGGAAAATTGGAAACAGCCACAGGGACTGAACTACAAAGGGAGAAAGGAGAAAGGAGAGGGTTTAAATTCCATTAAGACTGTAAACAAGGGAAGCGCAAAGCCAGCAACTCTGCATCTCGATACCTGGCGGTGCTCTGGTGGGAAGGGTGAATCTCTAGGAGTAGAGTAGGGCCCAGGAGGATCTTGGGCCACATGGAGAAAAGAGGTTCCACTGCTGGAATGACATTTGGTAGAGGCTGTGAGGCAACCTGGGCCAGCAGACTGCATAAAATGGCCACATTCAGTGGCGCTGGAACAAGGTCGTTAAGGGTGAAGCCTGGTGCCGGATGCGTGTTGTGATTTTCCATAATCCCTGAAATGCTGCTGCTACACTATCTCGTGAACTTTTTCTGGGGCAGGCTGGCACCTAGCCACAGTCTCTGGGCATTGGCAGCAGCACGGTCCAGCGAACTTTCCTGGGTGCAGCCGGCATTCAGCCATTGCTTGGTGAGACCCTCTGCAGAGGGGTGGAATGGGTCAAAGCCACAGTCCCTCAGAAATAAGGGGCTGGGGAAAATAGCCACATCTTAGATGGAACTCAGAAGAGAGGTACTACCTGGGACTTGGTCACGGACAGTGTAAAAGCGGGGAGTGGACCAAAGCTGAAGACAAAGGATGGGTGCACGATTACTGACCAGGGAAAACAGAGTTCGGATACTAGAGACTGTGTAGCTGGGTGATGCCATATTCACCGCTCCCATGCATGTGCATACACACCTACAAGCACCATCACAATCCACCCCAGTAGGCTAGCAGCGCCATCTAGTGGAGAACAGAGCTGTTACACTAAGCCCCGCCCAACTGGGCCAACCTTGCTCTTCAAGAACAGAAGTCTCACCGCCTGCTTAGTCTATGGACTATGAGGCACTTCATAGTCTGACTTCTAGGGGAAAACGAAGTAATTTCAGTTGTATTTCAGTCTGTTAGCAGGTCCATCTATTCACTTTTCTTTCTTTTTCTTTCTTTTTTTTCTTTTTTTTATCTTTCTTTTTCTTGAATACAGAAAGAGAAAACATTCATTTTTATTTTTATTTTTTATTAAAAATATTTTCCTTAATTTTTTTCTACTATATTTTTTACTTTTGTGTCAATATTTTTTCAAATTCTAGTTTACTTCCAACATTTCATTTTAGTCTACTTCAGTGTATTAATATTTTCAAATTTTCAAACGATTTCCATTTTTTTCTTCTTTCCCCTTTTTTCTCTAATCTATCAAGCCCCTTTCAACACTGAGACCAAAACACACCTAGGATCTAGCATCATTTATTTGATTTTGTGTGTGTGTTTTTAATTTTTTAATTTTAATATTTTTTAATTTTAATTTTTTCTACCTCATTAATACCCTTCAAAATAAAAAAGTGGAGGAATTCACCCCAAAAGAAAGAGCAGGAAGAAACGACAGCCAGGGATTTAACCAATACAGACACAAGCAAGATGTATGAACCAGAATTTGGAATCACGATAATAAGAATACTAGCTGGAGTCGAAAATACATTAGAATCCCCCTCTGTGGAGATACAAGAAGTAAAAACTAGTCAGAATGAAATAAAGAATGCTATAACTGAGCTGCAATCACGAATGGATGCCATGGCAGCAATGATGGATGAGGCAGAACAGAGAATCAGCGATATAGAGGACAAACGTATGGAGAATAACGAAGCAGAAAAAAAGAGGGAGATTAAGTCAAAAGAGCACAATTTAAGAATTAGAAAAATAAGTGACTCATAAAAAGGAACAACATCAAAATCATAGGGGTCCCAGAAGAGGAGAGAGAAATAGGGTAGAAGGGTTATGTGAGCAAATCATAGTGGAAAACTTTCCTAACCTGGGGAAAGACACAGACATCAAGATCCAGGAAGCACATTGGACTCCCATTAGATTCAACAAAAACTGACCATTAACAAGGCATATCATAGTCAAATTCACAAAATACTCGGGCAAGGAGAGAATCATGAAAGCAGCAAGGGAAAAAAGTCCTTAGCCTACAAGGGAAGACATATCAGGTTCGCAGCAGACCTATCCACAGAAACTTGGCAGGCCAGAAAGGAGTGGCAGGATATATTCAATGTGCTGAATCAGAAAAATATGCAGCCAAGAATTTTTTATCCAGCAAGGCTGCCCTTCAGAATAGAAGGAGAGATAAAAAGTTTCCCAGACAAACAAAAATTAAAGGAGTTCATGACCACTAAACCAGCCTTGTGAGAAGTTTTAAGGGGGACTCTCTGAAGGGAGAAAATATGAAAATATCAATCAATCAATCAATCAATCAATTAATAAAGACCAAAAGCAGCAAAGATTAGAAAGGACCAGAGAACACCACCAGAAACTCCATCTCTACAAACAACATAATGGCAATAAATTCATATCTTTCAGTACTCACTCTGAATGTCAATGTACTCAATGCTCCAATTAAAAGACATAGGGTAACAGAATGGATAAGAAAACAAGAACCATCTATATGCTGTTTACCAGAGACCCACTTTAGACCTAAAAACACTTTCAGATTGAAAATAAGGGGATGGAGAACCATCTACCATGCTAATGGTCAACAAAAGAAAGCTAGAGTAGCCATACTTATATCAGACAATCTAGATTTTAAAATAAAGATTGTATCAAGAGATGAAGAAGGCACTATATCATAATTAAGGGGTCTATCCACCAAGAAGACCTAACGATTGTAAACACTTATGCACAAAATGTGAGAGCACCCAAATATATAAACCATTTAATCACAAACAAAAAGAAACTCACTGATAGTAATACCATAATAGTAGGAGACTTCAACACTCCACTTACAACAATGGACTGATCATCTAATCAAAAAATCAACAAGGAAACAATGGCTTTGAATGACACACTGGACCAGATGTACTTAGCAGATATATTCAGAACAATTCATCCTAAAGCAGCAGAATATACGTTCTTCTCCAGTGCACATGGAACATTCTCCAGAATAGACCACATACTAGGACACAAATTATCCCTCAGCAAGTACAAAAATATTGAGATTATACCCTGCATATTTTCAGACCACAATGTTATGAAACTCGAAATCAACCACAAGAAAATTTGGAAAGGTAACAAATACTTGGAGACTGAAGAACATCCTACTAAAGAATGAACGGGCTAACCAAAAAGTTAAAGAGTAAATTAAAAAGTACATGGAAGCCAATGAAAATGATAATACCACAACCCAAAACCTCTAGGATGCAGCAAAGGCGGTCATAAGAGGAAAGTATATAGCAATCCAGGCCTTCCTGAAGTAGGAAGAAAGATCTCAGAATCATGATCTATCCTTACGCCTTAAAAAGCTGGGAAAAAAACAGCAAATAAAATCCAAAACCATCAGAAGATGGGAAATAATAAAGATTAGAGCAGAAATTAATGCTACTGAAACCAAAACAAAACAAAACAAAACAGTAGAACAGATCAATGAAACCAGAAGCTTGTTCTATGAAAGAATTAACAAAATTGATAAACCACTAGCCAGATTGATCAAAAATAAAAAGGAAAGGACCCAAATAAATAAAATCAAGAATGAAAGGGAAAGATCACAATCAACACAGCAGAAATAAAAACAATAATAAGAGAATATTCTGAGCAATTATATGCCAATAAAATGGGCAATCTGGAAGAAATGGTCAAATTCCTAGAAACATATAAACTACCAAAACTGAAACAGGAAGAAATAGAAAATTTGAACAGACCCATAACCAGTAAGGAAATCAAATTAGTAATCAAAAAAGTCCCAAAAAGCAAGAGTCCAGGGCCAGACGGTTTTCCAGGGGAATTCTACCAAATATTTAAGGAAGAGTTAACACCTACTCTCTTGAAGCTGTACCAAAAAATAGAAATGGAAGGAAAACTTCCAAACTCTTTTTATGAAGCAAGCAGTACCTTGATTCCAAAACCAGACAGAAACCCCACTAAAAAGAAGAACTATAGACCAATTTCCCTGATGAACATGGATGCAAAAATACTCAACAAGATATTAGCCAACTGGCTCCAACAATACATTAAAAAAATTATTCACCACAACCAAGTGGGATTTATACCTGGGATGCAGGGCTGGTTCAATATCCACAAAACAATTAACGTGATTCATCACATCAATAAAAGAAAGGACAAGAACCATATGATCCTCTCAATAGATGCAGAGAAAGCATTTGACAAAATACAGCAGGCTTGCTTCATAAAAACCGTCAAGAAAGTAGGGATAGAAGGATCATACCTCGGGTTCATAAAAGCCATATATGAATGACCCAATGCTAATATCATCCTCAATGGGGAAAAACTGAGAGCTTTCCCCCTAAGGTCAGGAACAAGACAGGGATGTCCACTCTCACCACTGTTATTCAACATAGTATTGGAAGTCCTAGCCTCTTCAATCAGACAACACAAAGAAATAAAAGGCATCCAAATCAGCCAGGAGGAGGTCAAACTTTCACTCTTCGCAGATGACATGATACTCTATATGGAAAACCCAAAAGATTCCACCCCAAAACTGCTAGAATTGATTCATGAATTCAGTAAAGTTTCAGGATATAAAATCAATGCACAAACAACGGTTGCATTCCTATACACCAACAAGGAAGCAACGGAAAGAGAAATCAAGGAATCGATCCCATTTACAGTTGCACAAAAAACCATAAAATACTTAGGAATAAATGTAACCAAAGAGGTGAAAAATCTATACACTGAAAACTATAGAAAGCTTTGAAGAAACTGAAGAAGACACACACAAAAAAGGAAAAAGGTTCCATGCTCCTGGATAGGAAGAACAAATATTGTTAAAATGTCGATACTACCCAAAACAACCTACATATTCAATGCGATCCCTATCAAAATAACACCAGCATTCTTTGCAGAGCTAGAACAAATAATCCCAAAATTTGTATGGAACCAGAAAAGACCCTGAATAGCCAAAACAATCTTGAAAAAGAAAACCAAAGCAGGAGGCATCACAATCCCAGACTTCAAGCTATACTACAAAGCTGTAATCATCAAGACAGTATGGTACTGGCACAAGAACAGACACTCAGATCAATGGAACAGAATAGAGAACCTAGAAATGGACCCACAAACATATGGCCAACTAATCTTTGACAAAGCAGGAAAGAATATCCAATGGAATAAAGACAGTCTCTTCAGCAAGTGGTGCTGGGAAAACTGGACAGCGAAATGCAGAACAATGAACCTGGACCACTTTCTTACACCATACACAAAAATAAACTCAAAATGGATGAAAGACCTTAATGTAAGACAGGAAGCCATCAAAATCTTCAAGGAGAAAGCAGGCAAAAACCTTTTTGATCTTGGCCGCAGCAACTTCTAACCCAATACGTCTCTGGGGGCAAGGAAAACAAAAGCAAAAATGAACTACTGGGACCTCATCAAAATAAAAAACTTCTGCACAGGAAGGAAACAATCAGCAAAACTAAAAGGCAACTGACAGAATGGGAGATTTTGGCAAAAGACATATCAGATAAAGTGTTAGTATCCAAAATCTACAGAGAACTTATCAAATTCAACATCCAAAAAAATAATAATCCAGTGAAGAAATGGGCAAAAGACATGAATAGACACTTCTCCAAGGAAGACATCCAGATGGCCAACCGACACATGAAAAACTGCTCCACATCACTCATCATCAGGGAAATACAAATCAAAATCACAAGGAGATATCACCTTACACCTGTCAGAATGGCTTACATTACCAACTCAGGCAACAACAGATGTCGGCGAGGATGTGGAGAAAGAGGATCTCTTTTGCATTGCTGGTGGGAATGCAAGCTGGCGCAGTCACTCTGGAAAACAGTATGGAGGTTCCTCAAAAAGCTAAAAATAGAACTATCCCACGACCCAGCAATTTCACTACTAGGTATTTATCCAAGGGATACAGGTGTGCTGTTTTGAAGGGACACATGCACCCCCATGTTTATAGCAGCACTATCGACAATAGCCAAAGTATAGAAAGGCCGAAATGTCCATCAATGGATGAATGGATAAAGATGTGGTATATATATGTATACACAATGGAGTATTACTTGGCAATCAAAAAGAATGAAATCTTGCCATTTGCAACTATGTGGATGGAACTGGAGGGTATTATGCTAAGTGAAATTAGTCAGTCAGAGAAAGACAAATATCATATGACTTCACTCATATGAGGACTTTAAGAGACAAAACAGATGAACATAAGGGAAGGGAAGCAAAAATAATATAAAAACAGGGAGGGGGACAAAGCATAAAAGACTCATAAATATGGAGAACAAACAGAAGGTTACTAGAGGGGTTGTGGGAGGGGAGATGGGCTAAATGGGTAAGAAGCATTAAGGAATCTACTCCTGAAATCATTGTTGCACTATATGCTAACTAGTTTGGATGTGAATTTAAAAAAATAAAAGTAAAAAAATAAAAAAAAATAAAAAAAAATAAAATGAACATTAAAAAAGTACCATGAGGAGCTAGTATGAGAAAATACCAGTTTGACACAGGAGTATTTCTTCATCATGAAATTCTCTGCCATAAAGTGAAGGAGTACTGCTACCATCACAGATTGCTGGAGGCGGGGTGGGTAGGGGGGAAAAGAGAGGGAATAAGCTATCTATGACTCATGATTGTTTTCATAACTCTGTTTCTTAGTGTAATCTTCTACTGTGAGATGTGATTTCTTCAACCCTGTTGATGGTTGCTCACTTTTGCCTTCAGAAGTCAAAGAAATGGGGAAAAAATGTCTTCTTCCATGTATATACTGGGTCCTGAATTAGCAGTAATAGTTTTTAAATCAATACTCTCTGAAAAGCTGTGAAAAATGTTTCTATTTCTGGCCCTTTAGATATTCTGACTACTAAGGCATATTTGTGAGATAATGTCTATTGATATTTGGTAGCACTTATGTTTCAGTCAAATGCTTTCACATTTTAAATCTCTTTTATCATTTAAACAACACAGTGTGGGATACACATACTTACCAGAAAGGACAAAAGTCTCAGAGAGGCCAAAAAGTTGCTTACCATCACACATCAGGGTAAAACCTGGTTCTAAACCCACTTAATTGAAATCCAAGTCAAGTATTCTTCCTATTTTACCATAGCTGGGATGTGAGCCTTAATAGGCTGTCTCCAATCACATCATCAGTTATATACTTATTTGATACTTAAAGGCTTTTGGTGCTCCATGTATTAAAAGATAAATATCTCTAGGAGGGAATATGTATCTAAAGCCTTAGATAAACACAGAAAAGGAAAGAGCAATTACTGTAGCACAATGCATAATGATTTTAAATTGCCATCTCCTATACTTTAAAAAAATATAAAATACCCATCATTATCTCTATTTTAATGATGAGAAAACCAAAACTCAGAGGCATTGGACTACTTGCTTGAGGCCCTCAACAATTATGGAAAAACTGTAATTTGAACTCAGTTCTTTTTGGCTCCATAGCCTCCCACATTAATGTTATACCTTCTTTTATATTTGTATAACCTCCGTATTTCAGACTTCCACCCTCCTTCACACTTAGAAATAGCATCAACAAGTTTAAATCTGTCCAAATTGGTCTGTTCCCTTGTGGGAGCCAAAGCACAAGTCCCCACCTGCCATCCTGAGTGAGATTGCTGGATCCAGAGCTATGCATCATTTAAGATCATTAGTGTAAAATCAATAGCTGCAGGAAATAATTGTAGCTATCCCTGCGACCTTGCCCCCTGTGGTACTTCATCCTTGAAGGTTATTTAATTAAAGTCCAAGCAAGATGGGTTAGCTCTGGAGTGGTGTATAAGTGGAAGTGACATGACACCAGAGGGAAACAGCCTTCGCTCCCAGCAATGCAATGTGTGGCTTGGGCAGAGATCTCATGATTCTTGGAGCCAAAACACAAGGTTGTGTGAAAGGCACTGTCTTACAGGTGGTTAGATCTTCTCTGACTTTAGGAGAAAGGAGTGGGCAGTTACCATTTAGCAAATATTTATTAGGGTGTCTATTGGAAAGCTACTATATGCTACATGCTCAACCTGTAACAGCGCTGAATATGACATTATCCATGATTAACTTCCAGGGGTTAATTTGAATGGAAGTAAACAGCCCAATAGCTATGTAAGCCAAATGTCTCCTGGTTTGATGCCTGCAGAGGCAATATAGCTAGACCTATCTTCTAATTATCTAGATTCTATAAA
Source organism: Neofelis nebulosa (assembly GCF_028018385.1). NCBI lineage: Eukaryota > Metazoa > Chordata > Mammalia > Carnivora > Felidae > Neofelis > Neofelis nebulosa. Next base: position 94,971,111 of record NC_080791.1, read on the forward strand.
ATCTGGTAAACTTGTGGGAGGGAGGTAAGTTTGAGTTTTTGTCTCATGTCACCTCCCTTCTGAATTCAGGTCACAGCCTATAATTCTACTCCAGCACCGCTATTTCCAGGATTACCATGGCCCCCGCTTTCCCTGGCAGTGAATGATTTGTTTCCAGTGTTTCCAGACCATTATCCACCTTCAAATTTATACTGTTGCTATTTTGTAGTAAGAGCATACTTACCTACTTTGTACCAAGTATGCATTCAGAGCCTCACTTTATTTTTGTTCGCAAAGAGTGAAAACATTTACTCATTATTCATTCATTATTTCAACAAATATTCATTGAGAGTTTAGTTATGAAATCAACTACACGATCAGCTGTAGTTCTTATTCATACCTAATTATTTGAAAATTATATTAAAATAAAAGTTTTATTTTATTGCCAGGATAAATTCTGCTCTAATTTAATTCATGTAACAGACATTCACAATATTCCCACTAAGTACCATTTACTATTAAAAATGCTAGGGATACAACAATAAATGAAACAGAGAAAGTTATTTGCTTTGAGAAACTTATATTCCTGTTGGGGAAACATACAACAAACTAAAGAAATTTAAAGAGCAAATAAATAAATAATTGTACCTACCAAAAGTTACTATGAAAAAAAATCTAATTAAATTAGATGTATTGGGTTAGACAGTATGCAATTGGGTACTGAGGTTACTATTGATTGGGTAGTCTTAGAAGACCACTGCAAAGAAGTGCAAGTTGAGATGCACGCTTTAATAAAACACTTACTGAACACAAGCAAAACCAACTTGAACCAGAAACTAGCTATGGCTCACCTCAAGTCTGTAGTCCCAGACCAGTTCAAAGCCTGCACTTCTGCAGTAGAGACTTGTGCTTATATTTTACACTGTTGGCATGGTTAATCCAGGAATATTATATCCTAAAATCCCCTTCCCTATGTGATTCTGAGATACCGTTGGCTAAAAGAAACTTGTTTGAGGCTTCAATGGCAGCAGTAAAGCAGCTACCATTACAATACTGAAGGTCGTCTACAAAGTATAATGGACAAATGTGGAAGGCGTCCTCTCTGCCTCTTCTCCTGTCCAAGTCCTGCTGTTCTCCTGATTGCTGGCCTTGTGTACCAACAGCATCCCAGGCTACCACCACAGAGATAAGCAGTGATTCCCATGGACACCTCCACTAACTTCCCCTTGGTGAGCTCACCTGGTTATTGGATGTACTTGATGTCTTAGACTCCCCTGCAAACTCTGATACATTCAACTGTGCCTATGTTATACTTAGGGGACATTTTTGTGATCTTTCCACTCATTTCTAGACCTTCATTTTCCTATTTCTTCCCGTAATTGTATAATTTCTAATTCCTTTAAAAATATTTTATCTCATAACACTTATAGTGCCTCTGTTTCTCTGTTAGATACTCATATTGATCCTACAAGTGGAGCCAGAGGACAAAATCTTAAGGATGGGACCCATAATTGGTTCTCTGATGGGTTAAATTTTAAAGGCACTAATAACATGGGTGCTAGCAGTAAATGGAGTGCTGGTAGTTTAAATTTTTTTTAATGTTTATTTATTTTTGAGAGAGAGACTGATAGAGCACAAGCAGGGGAGGGGCAGAGAGAGGGAGGGAGACACAGAATCTAAAGCAAGCTCCAGAGCCTGACGCAGGGCTCGAACTCATTACCTCAGCTGAAGTCAGATGATCAACCAACTGAGGCACCCAGGTGCCCCTAGAGTGCTGGTAGTTTATAGCAAGTGGTGGCAAAATTGAATTATTCACCTGTAGTTATCTGGAATCAAATGTCTAAGAAAGATAAGACTTTGAGAGAACTTAATTCAGTAGAAATAAAAAGTAAAAACTCTATGAAGCTATTTGGTTACTTGCAAGGTTCCTAGAGCAAGTTTAAGTCCCAGATCCAGGTTTTGCTTGTTTTCAGAACCCAGAAAGCTTTTACTGCTAGAGGGAGGGACTTTGGGAATGACAGAATGAGGACCCCTGTGCATTTGTTCCTCCATAGAGGCAACAAAACTGTGGGCAAAATTGTCCAAGTCAACTTTTTCATAACTCAGGAAATGAACCAAAGGATTCTAACAGTATAAAGATCATTTACCTAAGAAAACCCGCTGAACCTCCATCAAGAACAGTGGATGCTTGGGACATTTAACTTGGCTTCCTTTCATCCACCTCTCCCCAGCTCCATGGTAGTCTTGGAAACCCAGTAGTCCTAATTTTGCAACCACAGAAGGGGCAGACTGGGTTTGGCTCTCCTCAAAAAGCTCTATCTCCAGGGTACTATTATAATTTGACATATCCCATAGCTTCCTGGTAGAGCCCCATGCATAGGGCACTGTCATTATTTGACCTGATGTGAAGCTCACTCTGTGGGAAAAAATCCTACCCCCTGCCATGCTGCAGAATGTAGAGCAAAGTCAGTTCCTAATGGGAATAGAAAGATATAGCTTGTTTTTTATTTATTTGATCTGAGCTGGGTGGTTGGCAGCTGGCTTAACACATATAAAGTAAATTTAAGGAGAACTTACCAAGATGGAAATTCAAATGGGCAAGAGGTCCCAGAAAAGAGAGAAGAAATATATAGAAACATTTTAGGTAAAGATAAGAACACACTTTTGACTCATATTTTTATGAGGTATGAGTATTAGAGTTTGTGACTTAAGATTGCAGGCTGAGAGTAACAGCATCTTTTTTTATGTTTATTTTTTATTTATTTTTGAGAGAGAGAGAGGGTGAGAATGGGGAGGGGGTGAGGGAGTGGGAGAAAAAGAATCCCAAACAGGCTCTGAGCTGTCAGTGCAGAGCTCCAAGTGGGGCTTGATCTTACAAATGGTGAGATCCTGACTTGAGCCTAAATCAAGCACTAGACACTTAACCGACTAAGCCATCCAGGCATCCAGAGAATAATGGCATCTTAAAGAACTGGGGTTTGAACTCAGGGAACATGAAGTAAAAGGGAAGGAATGCCAGTTTCCTAGGTACAAAGAAAAGAGGATGGTAGGGAGGTTTTTGGGGGGCTTGCTCTGTGAAGTGAGAAAGACAATTTTTAATCCTCTCTTGCAAAGAGGAAAAGTGAAGTGTACATTCTCCAGGAGGGAATTCAGTGTTTCTAGGTTGGAGATATTCATGGGAAAGGAGGATGAGCAGGTATCACAGTAGTTAGCAGGAGTCTGGGCATTCTGTACAAATGACTAGGATTGAGATAGAATAGGACTAAGACAGAAGATTATGATATGATAAAAAAAACTGGTGAATGTTATTCATCAGATGGTAGAGAATATGTGGGTTCAACAGAGCAAATTGGTAAAATAGTGTTTTGATGCTTACTGATTGAGACTTTTTTTGAAAGGTGTCGTTGTTGTCGTTGTTGTTGTTGTTGCTGTTGTTGTTTGAGGTCTGCTATCATTGAGACAAAATCCGTTAGTCAGTCAGTATGGTCTGTGTAGCTAACTAGCTACTACCACTTTGGATTTTTTACATTTCTGATATGTTTTTCATAAGAGCTAAGCTATTGATTTGCAATCACCTTGGACCCATTTCAGGTTAGATCATTAGATGTTGCCAAGGACTTTCCTTTGTGATTTCATGTGACAACAAAATTTACTGTCCCTTCCAATGCTACTGAAACTCAGCTGTATCTATAGAGTATCTGTTAGCCATGCTCAAAATCCAGGTTTAGGAAAATCTGTGATATAGTGAAAATATTTCTAGTTTTGTTTATGTCTTAGTTTTTTTCCCATTATTAAAAACTCTACCTGTTTTATAGAAAGCATAGAAATTCAAAGGAAAGAGTATCAAAACCTCACAATCAGAAATATGGAAAAAGTATGTTCCATAATTTCAAGGTTTTTCTTATTCTCTTTATTATAGTCTCAATATCTATTTGTTATAGCATAAAGGCCCTTTGTAAATATCATGTAAGTAAGCACAGAAGTAAATAATTTTATGAATGAATTATAGATGAATGAGTTAATATTTTGGTGAATTTTGTTCCATACTATGTTTTCTGGATAATAGTGATTTTCTTGTTAATTTTTTTTACATAGTTTCAATTATACTATGTATATACTATTGCTTCATTCACTTACTATTAAGTGAAAAATTAATATGTCATTATATATTCTTACAAAATAAGAGTTTAAATAGTTATACAATATTCCATGGAGAGATTGATTATTTAGCTCACCAGTATTCTCTCTTTGGTCTTTGAAGATGCTTTCTATTATTGCTTATTATAAATAGCATTACCAGGAATATATTTATTCATAACCACAAATATCATAGTTAATATGTAGTATAATAATATGGAGGACTTTTTTCTCCTCTCAAATACATGCATCACACCCTACCTACAAAGACCTTGTCTTAAAATTCTCAGTTTTCTTTTGGTGGAAAATATTGAAGGCTTAGATTTTGCCCAAAGGAACATTTTATTTTGTTTATTTGTGTGTGTGTGTGTGTGTGTGTGTGTGTGTGTGTGTGTGTTTGTGTTTGTGTTTGGAGGAAAATATTCTACTGTTTTTGCATGCTTAACACATTACACATTGTATTACATTACAGTGTTTTGAGGCCATTTGCATGATCTGGATGCTGCCATAAGGTTGAAATTTGGAAAAATAGCCCATATGCCTGGCTGCCTTTTGGAGAGAAAATTACTTGACCAGGTGAGAGAAAAGGTAGAAGGTAGGCATTATTCTAGTTGGCATATTTTATATGTGCAACAGTGTGTTAATTTGCTAAGCAAGGAATAAAGCTTGGACATCACCCCAGTTCAACTAATGTTTCAAAACATTCAATTTCTCCAAAGGATATTTGAAAGAGTTATTCTAACTTAATCCCAGATCTTTACTGTACACAATAACCACTGTCCAGTATAGAAAGACCTCCTTACTTTGTGAGCTGATCATGGAACAGCACCTGATTCAAATTGCAGCACCTGTTACTATGACTATTTGATCTTAACCAAATATTGGCTTAATATCTGAACCCCAAATCAAAGGCACAAAGCAGCTGCATTTAAATATGTTGGATTAGTTAAAAGCTAATTTGTCTGTTACTTGGTGAAATTACAAATACATATATTGTTAACCAATTTTACTATTTTAATATAAATTGACTGGTAGGCAGAAGAAAAGTTATAAGAAATGGAGTAAAGATTATGTTACAAATCTAAGGCAACAGGCTAGTAAGTCACATGAAAGGGTAGGATGCAAACTGAGAAAACTTGGTAGAGCAGATGATATTTCGGGTGCCAACATCAGTTTGGTGGAAAATTTAGATGTGACCATGAGATGATCAAGCAAAGAGTCATGCTGGTAAATTTTCTTAAAAAACAAAAAACCAAAAAAACAATGGAACCCTTTTTACTTTCTTACTTTCAAAAATGAAACAGAAAATCAACTATAGCAACATATATTAATTACAATATTGAGTACAAAATTAAACAGCAAGAAAATCATGAAGTACAAAAAAATAATAAGATTTCCCTATCATTATTAACCCATCCACGTTAAGCAAATGTTGGATTTTAATTAGTAGTCAAGCTCTAGAATGCATTCTTTAATTAAATGAAAAACCTCCTTTAATACAAAGTTACATTTCCAAATTTAAGGCACCAAAGTTTAAGAAAAAATCCAAAACTAATCTCGCAGGAGCATGAAGTACATAATAAACAACAAGAAAATAACATCTTATACTAGATTTGCACGATGTGAGCAAATATTGTTGCAAGCAGCTTACTGTCTGTATACACTTAACAACTTTGTTGCTCTCATTTGCAAGATTAGGTCCCTTCCAAGGCTAATGTTTCTTTATAAAGATTTTTTTTTTCTTTTTTTCAGAGGTGGTGGTAGATGAGATGGGATTTGGGGGTGGTTGTACTTTATTGGAGGTGGAGTTTGAAAATCTTATTCTTAAACTGGACCTCTTTAAAAAGTGCCTGCCTCAGTTCTGTATTGCAGCACAGCCAAATCATTCACCTGCCTCCCAATTTCCAAAGGAAGAATGCTTGCTGATCCCACCTCTGTTTGTGGCAAATGTGCTGGTTCCTTGTATTTCACAGCCCCCTTTCTTCCTCACCATCTTTTTATTTCTCTATCTTAGAACTTACTCTTGGAACTTGGCCTTTGAACCCAAACAATCCCCAACTTCGAAGATCTCACTTTGGGCATGAATCTGAATCTCCTCTAGGACTTTCTGACCCTTCAAAAGATGGGCACCAAAGATAAACTAGCCAAATTTATATAAATAAATTTATATAAAAGTGGTCACTCTTTTTATTTTTCTTTTAAATCTCATCTAATTTTACACCAAGTCCCAAAGTCCCAGAAGTTCAGCACGCAAATCTGTGAACGCTTATCTATTTTTCATTTTTATGTTTCCACCAATAATCATTAACAGAAATTAGGACATCTGAAATCAAATTAAGGTTTGTAAACTAATACCAAACACCATTAGAAATAGATGTTAGCCCTCTTTTGCGTTTTTTGACAGGTGTGTGGATATTCAACAATGAATTGGGTTCCCCCTTGCTAGGATGCTTAATAAATACTAACAGCAATTATATAAAATTAAGATTTTATATAGGCTCCATTCAATCCCAGGAATGGATATAGGAATGGATATAGAAATAAAGACTGGGGTGCCTGAGTGGCTCAGTTGATTAAGCATAAGGCTTCCGCTCAGGTCATGATCTTGCAGTTAGTGAATTTGAGCCCCGCGTCATGCTCTGTACTGACAGTTCAGAGCCTGGAGCCTGCTTCGGATTCTGTATTTCTCTCTCTCTCTGCTTGTTTTCTGCTCATGCGCACACACACACTCTCTCTCTCTCTCTCTCAAAAGTAAATAAGCATTGAAAAAAAATAGTAATAAATCCCTTGCAATTACTCCAGGAGAGGATGCCTTCAGAATGTGGTCTTTCTCTAACAAAACCACTACCTAGTCACATGCCATTACATTGCTGTTGGAGAATAGCATCACCTAGCATTGCCTTTATTCTAATTATTTCTTCTGGTTAGTCAAGGGTTCCGGGGCAGTCAGGTGGGATTCTTACCTTAGCAAAGTTAATTTAGTTATCACAAACCAGAATGTTCAGAATGCAAAATTTTGATGAAGGCTGCTGTTGCCAAAAGCATGAGGGGCTTAGTAGGGGTAGGGGAACACTAAATCTTGCTTTACCATTTACAAGGTGGACAATCTTAGACAAGTCAATTTACCTCTTATGATCTTAGATTCCTCATCTCTAAAATGGAGAGAATAATGGTTTCTATTTCATATATTTAAGTTTCAATGTGCAACTTAAATGAATGTATATAATATGGCTGACATAACAGATGACACATAGTAGGTCTTTAAAGTGGTAAAATAACTATTATTGTCACTGTTATTAACTTATGGTGTTGGCTCTGCAACTAAGCTGTTTTGCAACTAAAAAAAAGAAAGACAGGGCTTTTGATCCTCAAGATGGCGGCTTAGGAGGACACTGGGCTCACTGCGTCCTGCTGATCACTTGGATTCCACCGACACCTGCCTAAATAACCCAGAAAACCACCAGAAGACTAGCAGAATGGATTCTCCAGAGCCAAGCATAGACGAGAGGCCCACGGAAGAGGGTAGGAAGGGCGGCGAGGCATGCTGCATGGACTGGTGGGAAGGAGCTGGGGCAGAGGGGCGGCCCACCAACCAAGCAGAGCCCCTGAGTCTGGCTGTCAAAAGCGGAGGGGCCCGAAGGAGTGTGTTTGGACAGCAAGCGGGACTTAACATCTGGAAGGTTACAAGCTAACAGCTCTGCTCAGAGAGTGGGAGGGCTGGAGGACAACGGGAGGGAGAGTTGTTGAGCCCTTGATGATAGAGCTCAGCTTGGTGGGGAACAAAGGCGCTCACCAGCGCCATCTGCCTCGCCAATCCCCTAGCCAAAATCCCAAAGGGAACCAGTTCCTGCCAGGGAACTTGCTTGCACCTTGAAAACACCCAACACCGTGCTTCTGCAGATCCATCCCTCTGGTGGCAGTCCAACTCCCTCCCGGTGCCACAGGGTCCCTCCCGAAGCGGATCTCCGAAGGAAAAGCGAGCTGAGCCTGCCCCTCCCGCCCCTGTGCACCTTGCCTATCCACCCCAGCTAATACGCCAGATCCCCAGCACCACAAGCCTGGCGTGTGCAGGTAGCCCAGACGGGCCACACCATCCCACAGTGATTCCTGCCCCTAGGAGAGGGGAAGAGAAGGTACACACCAGTCTGTCTGTGGCCCCAGCAGTGGGCTGGGGTCAGACATCAGGTCTGACTGCAGCCCCACCCACCAACCAAGTTATTCAAGACAGCACAGGGGAAGTGCCCTGCAGTTCTTTCCAAAATGATGAAACGGAAGAATTCCCTTCAAAAGAATCTCCAGGAAATAGCAACAGCTAATGAACTGATCAAAAAGGATTTAAACAATATAACAGAAAGCAAATTTAGAATAATAGTCATAAAATTAATCACTGGGCTTGATAACAGTATAGAGGACAGCAGAGAATCTATTGCTACACTATTGCTACAGAGATCAAGGGACTAAGGAACAGTCAGGAGGAGCTAAAAAATGCTATAAATGAGCTGCAAAATAAAATGGAAACGACCATGGCTCAGATTGAAGAGGCAGAGGAGAGAATAGGTGAACTAGAAGATAAAATTATGGAAAAAGAGGAAGCTGAGAAAAAGAGAGATAAAAAAAAAATCCAGGAGTATGAGGGGAAAATTAGAGAACTAAGTGATGCACTAAAGAGAAATAATCTACACATAATTGGTATTCCAGAGGAGGAAGAGCCAATGGAAAAAAGACAGTCTCTTCAACAAATGGTGCTGGGAGAACTGGACAGCAACATGTAGAAGGTTGAAGCTAGACCACATTCTCACACCATTCACAAAAATAAACTCAAAATGGACAAAGGACCTGAATGTGAGACCGGGAACCATCAAAACCCTAGAGGAGAAATCGGGAAAAGACCTCTCTGACCTCAGTCGTAGCAATTTCTTACTTGACACATCCCCAAAGGCAAGGGAATTAAAAGCAAAAATGAACAATTGGGACCTCATGAAGATAAAAAGCTTCAGCACAGCAAAGGAAACAACCAACAAAACATAAAGGCAACCAACGGAATGGGAAAAGATATTTGCAAATGACAATTCGGACAAAGGGCTAGTATCCAAAATCTATAAAGAGCTCACCAAACTCCACACCCAAAAAACAAATAACCCAGTGAAGAAATGGGCAGAAAACATGAATAGACACTTCTCTAAAGAAGACATCCAGATGGCCAACAGGCACATGAAAAGATGCTCAACGTCGCTCTTCATCAGGGAAACACAAATCAAAACCACACTCAGATATCACCTCATGCCAGTCAGAGTGGCCAAGATGAACAAATCAGGAGACTATAGATGCTGGAGAGGATGTGGAGAAACGGGAACCCTCCTGCACTGTTGGTGGGATGCAAACTGGTGCAGCCACTCTGGAAAACAGGGTGGGGGTTCCTTAAAAAATTAAAAATAGACCTACCGTATGACCCAGCAGCAGCACTGCTAGGAATTTACCCAAGGGATACAGGAGTACTGATGCATAGGGGCACTTGTACCCCAATGTTTATAGCAGCACTCTCAACAATAGCCAAATTATGGAAAGAGCCTAAATGTCCATCAACTGATGAATGGAGAAAGAAATTGTGTTTTATATACACAATGGAGTACTACGTGGCAATGAGAAAGAATGAAATATGGCCCTTTGTAGCAAAGTGGATGGAACTGGAGAGTGTGATGCTAAGTGAAATAAGCCATACAGAGAAAGACAGATACCATATGGTTTCACTCTTATGTGGATCCTGAGAAACTTATCAGAAACCTATGGGGGAGGGGAAGAAAAAAAAAAAGAGGTTAGAGTGGGAGAGAACCAAAGCATAAGAGACTGTTAAAAACTGAGAACAAACTGAGGGTTGATGGGGGGTGGGTGATGGGCATTGAGGAGGGCACCTTTTGCGATGAGCACTGGGTGTTGCATGGAAACCAATTTGACCATAAATTTCATATATTAAAAAAAAGACAAAATAAATAAAATAAATAAAAAAATAAAAACTGGTCGCCAAATCCAAAAAATAAAAAATAAAAAAAATAAAAAAAGAAAGACAACATTTATTTATGTTTCATGTTTAAAATATAAGTAAAAATATTTTCTACATTTTAACCTTCTTATCCCTGATTATTTTGTTTATTTTCCTGAAACATTAAGTGCCTGCTATCTCAAGCACATATCAAGTGTGTATTAGAATATGGTAACAAAATATATAAATGAACAAGGCAAAGAAATCATAATCCAATCAATTTCTTCTCTTAACCATCCACATTAGTGGGTGTTTTAATCTTATTAATTTAATTACCCTTTTTGCTAGAAAAAGCAAAAAAGCAGTGATGAAAGGTATAGGGTCTTGAGCCAAACTGCCTTGATTTTCTATTAGCTTTATGACTTTATGACCTTGGACAAGTCACCTAATCGTTGTCTTGGGTTCCTCATAGTTAAAGATTATTGTAGTATTTCTAGGAGTTTTTAATAATTTATTAGTCAATATTCTTGAAGAACGTACAACAGAGCCTAGTCATAAATAACCAAGCACAACAAATGAATACAATGGAATTAATATCCTAGAAGATAATTAGGATTTTCTGTGCTGCGTTGCCCAAGTGAAATTGAGACCTTTAAGCAGGAAATGTTGGGAAGAAAGGAGGGATTAGAGGCTACAGCCTTCAGTCGTATCAATCCTATGTCATTTCAACAAGTACACCAAGTTCTAATAAGAACGTATCATCTGGGTATGAACATGTGAAGTGTATTCAATCAACCCAAATGCAGATCTAGAGACCAGAAGTCACAATAATTTGAAACACTCTCAAATCAACTGATGGGTTTTACTCCATCTTTCCAATTAAAGCTATTTATCCCAATTATAGTTTCTGTCAAGAACTCTATTACACAAGCAGCCTCCTTATGGGCTGATGCTGGGTGTCTACCAGGGCCAGAGGCATTTACACCCTGCACAGGCCTACAGAAGAAGAAAGAGGTAATTCTGAGCAAGATATCTCAACTGTAGTACTATTGACACTTGGGCCAGATAATCCTTTGTTTTGGGGGTTTGTCCTGTGCATTGTGAGATATTTAGCAGCATCTCTGGTCTCTACCCTCTCGATTTCAGTATTGTCAAATGTCACTTGGGAGGCACACTCTCACCTGGTTGAGAACCACTGCTCTAATGATGTAGGAAATGGCCCAGTGAGCAATAAAAAGAAACCATAAGTAACTGTATTGGCTATAATTGATCTCATTATCTCCATATGAAAACCTTAGATAAAATATCACCAAATAGAATACACTAAGGCATTAAAACACAACAAAACCCAACACAACTAGAGAGGGCACTAAAAATGAAAAACAGTTTAATATGAAGAAATCTGTTTACATAAGACAAGTGTTTGGTAGATCACATAAAAATAAAAGGACTTAATAATATCTCCATTCCTTCCAGAAAGGCATTTAAGCTCAAAAATTATTCCTAATGAAAAGACACATATATATATATAAAAATAAAACATACTAAGATATATTTGAAATAGGTTAAAATGATCTATTTTGATACATGCATTAATTTAATAAATGTTGAGTGACCAGACTATCTTACCAAGGGGCTTTCATTCTAGATGTGTATTTGGAATGAGGAAAATAAAGGAATATACAAGATGATTAAAAATGTGAGGTTAAGGAAAGCTACCATAGAGTGGTCAAGAATGAGTCTTGAGGCAGGGTACCATTTTAGGTAAGATCTGAGGGCTAAAAAAGCACTAGCCACAAAAAGGCTGAAAAATTCAAGTTGAAAAGAACATAGAACAACAACAAAAGAAATCAGGGTGATAAGTGTGTCAGCAAAGGAAAGATGAAACACAAAGAGATTAGAGGAACAAACAGAAACCAGGGCTTGGTGAGAAGTTTGGATTTTATTCTAAGTGCAGTGGCAAGGTTTCAAGCAGGAGGATCGTGGACTAGGATTTCCATTTTGAAAAGATGCCTCTGCTGCAAAGCAAATGGAATAGAACAGAGGTTAAGGGTAGAAACAGAGAAATCAGTATTTAGAAGGCTAGTATAGCAGTTTATACATAACATGTTTGTGCCTTGGACAGGGGACTGGTGATGGAATCAGGGGCAAGTGGTCAGATTTGAGACATTTTGAAGGCAGAACTGATAGAATTTGCACATCATCCAGATGAGGCTACTAGGGAAAGAAAAAAAAAATCAGGGCCATCTTTTACATATTTGGCTTAAGCAATTGGAGAAATAGTCATATTATATCATTTGTGGACATGAAGAAGACTGGGGAGGACTGCGTGTGTTTTCTGGGAGAAGTCAGAGTCAGAGATCAAGGTTTCAATGATGGCAGGGAGACAGTTGGATATATGAACACGGATCTGTCCTATGAGCTCCAAGAGAAGTCATTAATTGAGAAAATGCATTTGCACATCACCAACAAATGAGTGGTATTTAGAACCCTGGGAGAAGATCTGAATTCTTAGATAGTATAAAGAAAGAGAAGGGGAAGATCCCAAATTCAGCCCTGGTGTACTCAAACATTTAAGATACTGAGTAGATGGTTTGGAGAAGGCAGGAAAATAAAGTAAGAGTTGCAAGAAAAGGGTTAATAAAACCAAACTCGAGATTCTTTCCAGAAAAAGTCCACTATGCGGAATATGCTGATGGATTAAGTAAGTGTAGGTCTGACCAGTGTTCCTTGGTTTTGATAACATCGAAGTCACTGGTGACCATGACATGAAAAATGTCAATAGAATGAATGGATGGGGGCCAGAACAGAATGGGCTGAGTGAATGAGAGGGAAAGGAGTGGGTACAACTTACAGAGTAGGCAACTATTCCAAGATGTTTTACTGTGAAAGGCAGAAAAAAAGGCAATGATTAGAGAAATATAAGTTTTCAAAGAATGTTTTGCTTTGTTTTTAAGATGAGTGATTCTACATCATGTTCTTTTGCTGATAGTAGACAGGAAGAGGAAGGCAAAGAGAAGAAAGTACAAGACAATATGAATAAACACATTTGCCACAGAGACAAAAACTGAAGCAAAGAAAACACATTGGGATTCAGTGAATTAAAGGCAGCATCAACCTTCAATACAAACAGAGGTGTATTTTATTTTATTTTTTTAAATTTTTTTTAACGTTTATTTATTTTTGAGACAGAGAGAGACAGAGCATGAACGGGGGAGGGGCAGAGAGAGAGGGAGACACAGAACCGGAAGCAGGCTCCAGGCTCTGGGCCATCAGCCCAGAGCCCAACGGGGCTCGAACTCACGGACCGCGAGATCGTGACCTGAGCCGAAGTCGGGCGCTTAACTGACTGAGCCACCCAGGCGCCCCAACAGAGGTGTATTTTAATGAGAAGACATGGACACAGATGTAGGTGCATTTATAGATTTGGTGGAGGTAAAATCAGGGAATACCAGTAAGATGGTCTGTATTGTCTTGAAGTACGAAAAGAGATCATCAGGGAATAAAGAAGAAGGGTGTCTGTGGGAAGCTTAAGGAAGAAGAAAACATTATGAACTAAGATCTAAAAATCACACTGAGTTGTGAAACTATAGGGATTTTGAATCCCATAGAAGAATGACCACAATTTAAGGCAGTTGGAAAGAAATAAATGGATAAAATTATATTTTCAGATGAAATGGCTGTACATCCAAATCTGAGAAACTTCCAATTAATAGCAATTCACTAAAGTGGCTGGATAGAGGCTACACGTATAAACCTCAGTGGCATTTGCAGATACAACCAATTATTCCTTGAAGATAAAATAGACAATTACCACCTTCTTAATATCTGCATTTAGTGTCATGGCTGAGCTATGCTTTGAAATATTGGTTCTTTGCAACTTTCTGCCTCCTGATTTTTCAGTGGTTATTTGAGGGCCCCTTTTCTTCTCCACGTATATCAGCCAAGAAAAAGACCCAAGAGACCACAGAGGCAAAAGGTAGGCGGAAAGATTCAGATGACTAGAAACAAAATGAGTTGTGAACTGCTCATAACTCCTAACCTGTGAACAATTGTGAGACTGGATAATTGTGAGACTCCCTGAATGGAAGGATGAGAAACTTGTACATCTTAGAGTAGGGAACAAGGGAGAAAATAGAGAATATTATTCCCTGATCACGATGGATCTGACTTTAACTAAGTGGAAATTTCCCTACAATCTGCAAAAGGGCAAAACCACCACTGCTTATCTCCTTGTTTATTTTCATTTCAACTATTCTCTAAACAGAAGAGTTAATAGATTGTATTCAAATTGTATGCATTAATCTTGCAAGGCATATCCTTTGCACATATCTTTGATTTACTGTATATTTTTTCTGTTCATCTTCAAAAAAATAGCCTTATTCATTTATACTGCAACCAACAAAAATGCAAATAACTCCCAAATTGGTGGAATTTTGGGCTATTTTCTTTCATAAATTTCCAATGACTGGTAAATCACCCTTATCTTGCAATGTATTTACATTTGCTCCTATATTTGGCCTTTATTGATGCCCAGTTAGTTCAAGAAAAGGAGTACTGAACATGTATTAAGATACGGAGTTTAACTGCTATTGCAAATATCAACCTAAATCTATCCTGAAGTTGGTTAGAACTCTCACGTTAGAGACATTTAAGCATCCTCCCTTTGCTGGCTTTGTTTTGAGTGTCCAGGGATTTACCTCAGGCTGGACACTCTTCCTCTTCAGAGAAACTCACTTTAAGAACAATCCACTACAGAGCCTTTCATTCTGCTTAGAAAGCTAGTCTCTCATTTTAAACTTGAGGTTAAGTGCCACCATAGTTCTCAAGGAGTTATTTAGAAAAAAAGCTTCTTTTCTCTCTCCATAGATGAGATCAGATGTGGCTTCTTTAATGCTTTCTCCATTAGCCTGGTTCCTTCTGCTTTCTGTTCTGGACATTCTTCAAATGGTCTGACCTATAATTTATAATTTCCTAGTGCACTTCAGTTGTGCTCATTCTGCTGCCTATTTAGTATTTTTCTTTTTTTTTTTTAACGTTGACAACTTTATTTTCTTGTTTGTTTTTAATGGCCTTTATTTTTTAGAGAAGCAAAATTGAGAGGAAGATACAGAAATTTCCCATATATCACCTACCCCCCATATCCATATAGCCTCTCCCATGTTGCACATTCCTCCCAGGGAGTGGGACATTTGTTACAATTGATGAACCTACACTGACATACTATAATCACTCATAAGAATCCATACTTTACATTAGGGTTCACTCTTGGTGTTGTACATTCTATAGGCTTGGACAAATTTATAAGGACATGTATGCACTATTATAGTGTCATATAGAGCAGCTTCACTGCCCTAAAAATCCTGCATGCTCTGCTTATTCATTCTTTCCCCCATCCCACTTCCCAACTCCTGGAAATTACTTTTGTAAAGTAAAAAGTATGATCTCTTTACTATCTCCACAGTTTTGCCTTTTCCAGAATGTCATATAGTTGGAATCACACAGTATGTAGCCTTTTCAGATTGTCTTCTTTCGTTTAGTAATACGTGTGTAAGATTATTCCATATCTTTTCATGGCTTGATAGCTCATTTCTTTTTAGCACTAAATAATATTTCATTATCTGGATATACCACAGTTTATCCATTCACCCTCTGAAGGACATCTTGGTTACTTTCAACTTTGGGCAACTATGAATGAAGACAGGATAAACATCCATGTACAGGTCTTTGTATGGAGATAACTTTTCAACTCTTCTTGGTAAATACTAAGGAGCATGATTACTAAGTCATATGGTAAGAATATGTTTAGCTTCATAGGAAATTGCCAGACTATCTTCCAAAGTGGCTGTATCATTTTTCATTCCCACCAGCAATGAACGAGACTTCCTGTTGCTTCACATCCTTGCCAGAATTTGGTGTATCACTACTCTGGATTTTGGTCACTCTTTTCTTTTTTGAAGTTTATTTATGTAGTTTCGGAGAGAGAGAGAGAGCACGCACAAGTTGGGGAGGGGCAGAGAACAAGGGAGAGAGAGAATCCCAAGCAGGCTCCATGCTGTCAGCACAAAGCCCAACATGAGGCTCTATCCCATGAACTGCAAGATTGTGACCCCAGCCAAAATCAAGAGTCAGACACTTAACTTACTGAGCCATCCAGGCGCCCCTAGGTTTTGATCATTCTAATAGGCGTTTAGTGGCATCCCAATGTTGTTTTAATTTGCATTTTCCTGATAACATATAATGTAGAGCATCTTTCCTGATGCTTATTTGCCACGTGGGCATCTTCTTTGGTGATGTGTCTGTTAATACTTTTGACTCATAATTTATTGTTGCATTTTAAGAGCTCATTGTATATTTTTATAAACTGTTCTTAATCAGATATAACAATCATATTTTTAATTTATAATATTTCTACTATTTCTTATTCATAGAAGTCTGCTCTTGTTTCATATGCCCTTGAATATAGGATGAACATGTAAAGTTTTCCATTGTTTACTCTCTTAACTGTTTCACTGAACACTATTTTTTCTGATTGTTGTGTGTCTTTTCTTCTTTGGACTTGGTCTTCCTCACACATAAGCAAGTTTTGGATGTCTATTTATTTCTGTTATTGAAATGAAGGAAAATATTTGTTTACCTGCTGAGACTATGTATTCTAGGTATTAAGAAGCTGTCAGTAAATTAGAGTGGGCATAAGGAGAAACTCACCTCAGTGAATATCGCTCCTGGGCTCACTGGGGAGTAGATGTGTTTGCAAATTTAACCAGAAGCCAAAAGGCTGCATCAGCTTCCCCATGGCCTTTTCCTCCCTCTGCTATGTATGTGGCAGTTTGGTGATTCTGATTCTTTCTGCATCCCAGCAGTCATGCTGGGAGTCCTCCCCAGGCAGATGCATTACCGTTTTCCAGACCATTTGATCAAACTCACAGAAGGGAGAGAGAGGAAGCAAAGGAAATATACCAGGGGTAAGGGGAGTGAGCAACTTTTCTTAATCATTCACTATGTTCCATACTATATGCTACAATCTTTTTAGTCATCTCATTTAATGCTCCTAGCAGATCTCCAAGATAAGTATGATCAAGTCCATTTTGCAGATAAAGAAAACGAGATATATAGGTCAAATAAGTCAAAGGGAGATCAAATTAAAACATTTTACTTTTTATTTTGAGCCCAGTGTATGGCCTCAGAATAAACAGTAATATGGTTTACCCTAGCTATTCTTAGGTACACTCCCTGATACCTCATAACCATCCTATTTATTCTAGGCTTACGCAACCTCTGTTAAATTTTTTCAAGGGTTTCCAGCTCAGAAAGTTGTAGTTCAGGAAGATATATCATAATAGGTCACCCTTTTAAAAGGGCAACGGAAAGACATTCATTTTGTAAACTGGAAAGTATTTTACAACCTGGTTCCATATATTTTAATTAAGTCTCCTCACCACAAGCAGAAGATAAGTGACATGTTTTTGATATTGGTCATGCCAGTGCTTGTCACAGTTTATTCTTCTGGTCATACTGGTGAGGCTGTGTCCTTTTTCTCTCTCACCCCAACATATGTGTCTCTTTAGACTCATTCTCTGTACACAATGGAGAAAACATTCTTTAATTAAGGGTACAACCTCAATGACTTCAAGTTACCAAGGAGAGGAGAGGAGTGGATAAGAGGGCAGATGACAACATTTAAGATAATATCCTGAAGAGATGGTCTGGTCAGATAAAAAGGGTACAAATTCTCTTGACAGGTCTAGGACCCAGGTGGATAGAAGGCATCATCGTCTCCACCAATAGTTACTGACAAATATCCATAACACATTATTATGGGCAGAAAAGGAGGATCTTAGAGAGGCAGCATAAGATGACAGGAATGAGGCCCCAGACTTTTCTGCTATTAACTAAATCATTATTCTTCAAGCCACTTATTATCCTTTGTGTAAAAAGAGGGAATTGCACTGATTTCTAGGGTTCCTTTCCAACTCTAAGAAGAATACTGTGTGCTGCCTCTTCTAAAATGTATGAGAAAAGAGTTTCAGAAGTCCTTTGGAAACTGGGGAGTTCTATATAAATGTGAGATCTGATTTCTTTTACAAAAATTCCAATTTTTGTAAACAAACAATACAAACAATACAAACAAAACAATAGGAGCTAGGATCTCCTAGCTCATTCCAGCCCCTATTACAGGCACCAAGAATGCTAAAGTGCTTTGCTTAACAATGTAGGAGGCAGGCTTCATTGTGGGCAGGGGATATTTCTACAGACCATGTGATTAAATAAAGCCTTTTTCCCCACTACATGGTAGGGTCAACACAGAGTCTTTCAGGTGTTTTGACTTGGAGTGAGAGTTTAAAGAACAAGCTGTAGGAGAGTCTTATCATTGGGATCATGAGCTGGCTCCTACAATCCAGCAGCAGGCTGAGGGCTGAGGTTGTATAAGGTCGTATAGGGTACAAAAAAATGATAGTCCCTGCCTTTCATAATATCCTATTCTATTTCCATAATCAGCCAGATTATAAATGAGTTATTTTGAAAGATAACCAACCAAAATGTGAAGGCTTCGGAGTGTGTGAAAACCTTGGGCCTCCTTTATACACTTTTAGTATTCCAATGCACCAGAGAGTTTCCATCAGTGAATTGAAACTGGGCAGCTGGGCGGTCAATCCGAAGAAGTAGTTTTAAGCTGGGTCAGGAAGGGTGAGGTGTCCACCTCAGAGTTGGGAGAAGAAACTAGCAGGCCTAAAGAGTAACACGGATGGAAGAAGCCAGGGCATGAGAGAATTTGACACACCGGAGGTGTCTCCACCTCCAGAATCCCCTTTAACCAACTTGGGAAATGCCAGGTACTACTAAGGAAGCCATAATAAATTTTTTTCAACCATCTCTTAATTTAGAAAGCTTTTGTGTAGCCATGAGCTTATTATTCAGAGAAAGAAGGAAAGAAGCAAAGAAGGAAAGAAGGAAAGAAAGAAAGATACCTGCTATAGCAAATCTATGAAGGAAACATAACAGTAATGGTGGCCCAATGTTCACTATGGCTCAAACTGCTTTATCTGCAAACTCACACAGAAATTTCCCAAATACTTATGTTCAAAGTTACATTTGCTTGGTTAACAAAAAGTCCAGTCTCTCTTTAGATTTTCCTTGCCAAATGCTACCAAGAATTAGGAGGTGTATACCAGCTTGGCCATCAGAGGTAAGGTTCCTTTTTTTCTTAGAGTCCCCTGGATGGACAGCTGCCTTCTGCTTCAGTGTCTACTATACTTCTGATCCTTCTTTCTGGTGTTTTGTTCTGTTTTAGTTTCCTGTGGCTTCTGTAACAAATTATAAACTTGGTAGCCTAAAACAAAAGAAATTTCTTTTCTCACAGTTCTGGAGGCCAGAAGTCCAAAGTCAGTTTTTATGGGACAAATCAAGGTACAAAAGTGCCCTGAGTCCTTAGTCTCCAAAGGAGAATTGGTTCTTTGCCTCTTCCAGCTTCTAGTGCTGCTGTCATTCCTTGACTGTGGTTACATCACTCCAGTCTCTGCCTTGTGGTCAAGTTGCCTTCTCTTCTTTGTCACATCTCCCTCTGCCTCTCTAACTATACTTGTGACTCCATTTTAGGGCCACTCAGATATCCAGGATAATATCCCCATCTGAAAATCCTGAATTTAATCACATCTGCAAAGACCACTTCTATAAATAAGGTAGCATTTTCCGTTTCCAGTAGTTACACCTGATATCTTTGGGGGGGGGGCATTTTTCTGTGTACCTTTTCCCACATCGATCTATTGCTCTACAGTTCAGAGATACAAGTTCGTAATTATATATTGCAACAATCTCTAGGCCTCTGACCTTGCAAGGCCTCTGGAGCTCTTCTCATCCCCCATTAGTAGGGAAATGATTTTGCTTCTCATTTCCATCTTTCTTACAAGGGGTTCCCAGGGAAGAGATGCTGGTCTTTTAATTAGAAGGCTTTTTCCTTTATTCCAGAGTCCTATCCATACACTCAGTTGCAGAATTACCATGGGATTCAAGCTGTTCCAAAATCATTAATCCCATTCAGGTCCTACTTCTTAGTCATGGCCCATTCTGCTATAATCTTTATTCACACATAATGATTTTCTAACAGGTATGTTATGATGGTTAATATTATATGTCATTTGGGCTAAGAGATGTCCAGATAGCTGGTAAAACGTTATTTCTGAGTGTGTCTATAAGGAGTTTCTAGAAGAAGTTAGTGTTTGATTCAGTAGACTGGATAAAGAGATTTGCCCTCATTAATGTGAGTGGGCATCATCCATTCCATTGGAGACTCACACAGAACAAAAGGGTAAAGGAAGGGCAAATTTCCTTTCTGTCTTCTTCAGTTGGGACATTCATCTTCTCTCACCCCTGGATATCAGAGGTTCTGGTTCTCAAGCCTTCGGGCTATGAGTCTTATACCAGTAGCTCCCAGTTCTCAGGCCTTTGGACTCCCATAAACTCTCCTTATTCACCAGCTTGCAGACAGCAGATCATGGGCCTATTTGGCCTCCATAATTGCTTGAGCCAATTCCTATTATAAATCTCTTCATATATATCTTATCAGTTCTGTTCCTCTGAAGAACCCTAATACATGTGTGTTTGTCCTTCCCACTTTCAGGCTTTGCTCACTGTACTAATTCATCAGAAATACATGAAAGTAGAGAAATCGTATTTGTCCATAGGATTATTTACCATCTCATATTAGAGAGATATCACCCCCCTCTTCCAAAGTGGGGTGATATTACAAAGAAAAAATGACTCCCGAACGGCAAACCTCACCTCAAAACTCCACACAGTGGATCCTCTGGAGGAACCACAGTGCTAGATATGTTATGTTCAGCTATATGCTCGCACATATTTTTTCTGGAGTTAATAAATGGTTTTGTTTGCAAAAACCTGAGAGTTATTCAAGATACTCAAACAATGGATATTTATTGAATGGCAAAAAATACTTTACAGCAAAATTATTGCAGGCATCCAGCAAAATAATTAAGATAGAACCTCAGCTGTACCTCCAGGCCCCATAAAAACTGAGGACAACCACACAGCTTATAAGCTTACAGGATTACAAGAAAAGATGCATAATAAAAAGAATAAAATTATAGGGGGAGCTTGGGTGGCTCAGTTGGTTGAGTGGCTGACTCTTGATTTCAGCTTAGGTCATGATCTCATGGCTCGTGAGTTCAAGCCCTGCACTGGGATCTGTGCTGGCAGGGCAAAGCCTGGTTGGGATTCTCTCTCTCCCTCTCTCTCTGCCCCTCCCCTGCTCACGTGCTCTCTCTCTCTTAAAATAAATAAAACGTTAAAAAAACTGTAAAAGATAGGAAAAGCTAGATAGTCACACCTTACAGAGATGAAAACCTAGTTGAGCGACTGAAAGGTTGGTCCATAATTAATTTGTATCTTCTGACCTCATTGAGTCTTCCATATCTCCATAGCAAGAATGTGTTGATCTCCATCTGGTTTTCTGTCATTATCATCCACTGCATATCTTGTCATGTCCACTTTTGGTTCTTGTGCCAATCTTCCCATTAGCTTTATAATTCCTCTGGGAAGGTCTGATCAATCCAGTATGTCTCCAATGGACCTGGCCTGCAGAATTCTTAATTACAGTTCACCCCCTAGACTTGCAGATTGACTTCTTTTGGGACAAATGTCCACTAATGAGCCAGTCAGCTATGGATGTTGGGTTCACATATAACTAACTGGACATCATATGTGGTTGAAAACTATTAGTAAGGAGTTGGAGGTGGGCAGATGGTTAAGTCTTGCCCTATCCAGGGCACCTACTTGCTCAGAGACCATGGAAATCAGCCCCATATCGCTGCACTTTGAGCTCAGTACAAAGCTTTCCTCCCCTCTTAGAATGACAGCAGAAGCTCAGTTGTGTACCAGAATATATGTGGAGACTGGTGACCATGGACACACAGTCTGCTACAGCTCAGAATGAGATACCAAAGAGAGAGCTAAGTAATGTGTTAAACCTGTAACATAAGCTGAGTGCTGTGTCAGCACTGAACTAGCCACTCTCTTTGGTGCTGTTAGATACACATGGCAAGACTTCATTCCCATCATGTTTATCGCTCCAGCATTGCCTAAGGGGGTTATAAAAACTAGTAGTAGCCTGTGTAATTTTTCTGGCATGGCGAAGAGAATAGCCTTGAACTTGGAGACTGATCTCTGGGTGTAAAATGGTAATGGGCTATCATTCACATCACTCCTTCCCGGCTGCATTAAATAACACTTGGGTATTTAGCCATAATTCACAATCTGCAGGGGCTGTGTCAGAGGGAAGGAGGACATTCACTCAGTTTGACTGCAATTTCAAACACAAATGCAGTGAAGAATAGCATTACTGAGCCTACAGAAATTATTATTCTGGACACAGCTCTTTTAATTTGTGTAAATGTTGGATCCTGTACTTACAGAAGAAAAGAAAAAAGTGACTGTGCTAGGGGTCGGGTGTGGCACAGAGTGGTGGCAGAAGGCATGATTTTTATTTAGTGAGATGTGCTTTCTGCCAGAGTCTTGGACTCTGAAAAAAGAAAACTGTTTGAAAAAATAAAAGGAATGCAAATGCAATGTCCTGAGTGAGGTGTTAAAACATAGTCATTGCACTTCAGGGAGACATATATATGAATTCACAATCCCCAAATGGTGGCAAAGTCTCTGGGGTGGGAGAGGCTGCTGTCCTTGTAGTGTCCATCCTATCCCTGGACCCTCCCTGCCCCCATATCCAGGAGCCCTAGATGCTTTTATGCCTGGCAGAGAATACATGTTTCTCTGTGTGTTTCCAGAACAGGGCCATTCTAATGGGCCACATGAAGTAAAGGAAGAGAAATCAGATATAATGTAAGATTGGTAAACAGAGAATTTTCATTCCTTGGTCCCTAGAAGCTAATGTTGAAAACAAGTGCAAACCATTGATGTCTTCTATGAACAGGGCAGTGTGTTATAGGTACATAATAATAACAATGATGATGATGATGATGATGTATGTTGCAATCAAACAGACTTTGATTTAAATCTCAGTCCCTCACTTCCCAGCTAAAAGACCTCAGACTAGTCACATCAGCTGCCTGAATTTTGGTTCCTTCAACTGCCAAAGGATGATATTAATGGGTACAAGGTGTTAAGACAATTAAACTGGGTAGTATGTGTAATGCACTTGGCACTGTGACTCAAAAATGAACATGACCTAGCCCAGCATGAGCTGACTCACCTTTCCTGCCAGCCTCATTTTGGACCAGTTTGATAGTCCACCTCTACCCCTATGGCACCCTGGCCTGATTTTATTTATTTACTTTGAGAGACAGACTGAACAGGGGAGGGGCAGAGAAAGAGGGAGACAGACAGAATCCCATGCAGGCCCTGCACTGCCAGTGCAGAGCCTGATGTGGGGCTCAAACCCACAACCCATGAGATCATAATCTGAGCCGAAATCAAGAGTCAGACACTTAACTGACTGAGCCACCCAGGCACCCCTCACCCTGGCCTTATTTTTATCTCTCAGACCCCCCAGTCTTTTTCCTATCACTGAGGTCTTTGTGATGTTTCCACTGCCTAGAAGGTTCTCCCTGTTTCCAGCTCTTCTTTTGCCTGGGTAATGTTTTCCAATGTCAAGCTTTCACCTTTTAAACGGGATTTGTCAAACAAGGACATTAGTCTGCCTTATCCACAAAACAGGTGAGATTTCATATGTACATTTTGTTTTGTTTTTCTTAGCACCTTGCAGTTATCTGCCACTCTACTTAACTACAGCTGTGATTAAATGTATATTTTATAAACTATCTTATTAATTTTTTTAATGTTTATTTTTGAGAGAGGGAGAGAGACAGAGCGTGAGTGGGGTAGGGGTAGAGACAGAGAGGGAGACGCAGAATCTGAAGCAGGCTCCAGGCTCTGAGCTGTCAGCACAGAGCCCGACACAGGGCTCAAACTCACAAACCGTGAGATCATGACCTGAGCCGAAGTCAGTCGCTCAACTGACTGAGCCACCCAGGCACCCCTATAAACTATATTTTTAAATGTTAGTCTCTCACAAAGAACTGAAAGCTTTATTGAAGAAAAAAAAACAAACATAAAACTTCCTGTCTTATTCACCAATTACCTCCAGCCCTGGCCACAGTAACTGTACCCAGGAGTTATTCTTTGTAGATTATAGTTGTATTCCCTGTGGTAGGTCATGGGAAGAAAACCAGTGAACATTACCCAGTTCGAAGTATGATGTCTGTAAAGCAAATGGGAAATATTATTTGGGTCCACACAAGTGGTCATGGTCCCCCTAAAAAGGCAGCAACTTGTTCACTGTCCTTTTCCCTTCTCCTGCATTCCTGAAATGTATCCAAAGCATGAGAGTGTCCAGAGGGGTGTAAAGATGATATATGGGTACTTTAGGGATAGGCCAGTTTTCCAATAGAACACTTGTGTTTTCTCAGCTCAAATTTTGACTGGGCTCGTTGATTTGGTAAGAACATGTCAAAAGCAACTCCAGGATGATTCAATGTGCTTGATAATATGGATATAAACTAGAGTGGATATTTGAATTTCAAGCTGTATTTAAAAGTGACTCTTAGCTTGCCCAATGCAAAAAGGTACTACACAGAACATGACAAAGTCAACCCTGAAGAGTCATACCCATGCTGCATAAACTTTCCACTATTATATGAATCCCTGAAAGAAGGCCTATGTTCTACTGTTTCTGAAAGAATACCCAGTACATGGTGGTATTTTATACATTTTTTGAATGGATGAATGGATGGATGGATCACTCAAACATAAGCTGGTAACCTATTTTGCAATTATATATGGGAAACAGATTTTTTGAGTGTTCCAATATTTTATCGCATACCTTAATTCATGTAACAATCTTGTTGAGAAGTATCCTCTATTTACAGATAATAGCACTCAGAAAATCTACCTTTTACTAAGCACGGCACAGAGCTTGTACAGAACTTTGCAGTGCTGACTCGGGAGTGTAAGAAAGACCAAAATGTTTATTTTTGAGAGAATCAGAAAGAGCATGAGCAGGGAAGGGGCAGAGAGAGGGGGAGACACACAATCCCAAGCAGGCTCCAGGGTCTGAGCTCTCAGCACAGAGCCCAACGTGGGCTCAAACCCACGAACCATGAGATCGTGACCTGAGCCAAAGTCAGATGCTCAACTGACTGAGCCACCCAGGAGCCTCTGCATAGGTAAGTTCTAATGTAGAATTTGTGTCTAGAAATTCCAGATAGAAGGTGATAGAGGAGCACATGAAATGATACGTAAAATCTTCAGATAAGGGAAATTCTCAGAAAATGCATGACTTTATTCTGATACTGAAGGAATGAGAAATAGAGACCCAGACATTGAGCAATGGATGACATTTCCAGAAAAAAGAAATAGCTAATATGAAGCCTTGTTGTAAACGTGTACTTAGCATACCTGCAGAAACCCCCGGATACAGGTGGCTGCAAGGTAGGCTTAGGTAGAGGATCTGTGAGAAACGAGACAGGGGGAATGGAGGCCAGACCTGAGGCCCAGGGGAACCATCACACACCTTCAGGTCACTGGAGATGTAAAGATTTTTTTTTTTTTTACTTTTCACAGAATTTAGTTACAGTCTAGAAAATGGCTTGAGGCAGGGCACAGCTGAAAGAAAGGGCGAGAGGGCCAGGTAGTAAGGGATGACAGTGGCCTGTGCTAAAGACGGTGCATGAGGCTCAGGATGGGGGATATGATACGTTATGAGACATTCAGGAGAGAATCAGCATCTCGTGTGGTAGGTACCATTGTGTCTAATTTACAGAGGAAGGATCCTGAGGTTAATAGAGGAAAAATAATTTGTCCAAGAGCAGAGCAGGAGCTCAAAACCAGATGTGCCCCACAGCCTTACTCTGTTCACATGACATCATCTCCCCAAAGCATGATGTCCCAGACATTTGAAGCTGTGGTCTCGAAGAGAGACAGCCCATATCCCCAGCAACTCAAGTCCTCTTTGTATGGCTTTCATACTACCTTCTGTTTCTTCCCCCAAGTACCAGCTGTTGTGCAAAACACTTCAAATTATCAAATGCAAATTCTCTTTGAAAATCAATTTCAGGATGCTTAGCCAGAAATGTTGTTAAGCAGCTATTGATTGAAAGCAGAAAAGTTAACGTGCAAATCAAATCTAGATTACCTGTGTCTCTAACACACATAACATCATCTTTCACTGACATAGATAAGATGCTGCTGTTAAAAACAAAAACAAAACCAAAACCAAAACCAAAAAAAAGCCTCCTTGTTGGCATCTCAGAAACAAGCACCCCTTTGCTTAATTTGCTTCTTTCTTTGACAAGAATAAACAAATCTTTTAAAAATATAATGAGTCAGGCCATTCTCTCTGTGGTGTGTAAGTGGCTCCAAGGGACTCCAGAAGGTCCCTGTTGAGGGTCATTACCTCTTTCAGGCCCTCTGGGAAGCATTCGGCAAATAATTGCTTCCCCACATTACATAGATACCCTGGTGTTCCAAACACGGGCTGGGGGCAGGGAGTAACTTCTGAACTGGGAAAATTTGGCTGATTAACTTTCCATTAAATGCCTCCCGACTCCATGCTGAAACTTCGGGGATCAAGCTGAGAGCTGAGAAAAAAGAAACAATCTGTAAGCTTGGCTGGTAATTAACATCACCAGGTGACAAATCAATACTACCTGGCTGTTCCCATAAACAATGATAACAGGGAGAACCGAGCCTTCTAGCCCAAAGCTTCCTGGTTATTTTTCTGTGGCTCCTGTTGCTTTAAAGATAGAAAGGTGAAAGACAGGTGGATGGTTTTCTTGAACTGTAGGTGGTAGGGAAGGCTGAAGATGCAAACAGATCTTCCAAGGCAAAGAGGTTTGGGCAAAAAATAATGAAATAAGTTACAATCTGAGAGGTTGGACCAGAAAAACGTGAATTTGGGTAGGTATATAAAAATTAACAAGAGAACTCATTAGAAATGCAAGTTCCAGAAATTCTTTTTTTTTTAATTTATTTTTGAGAGAGAGAGAGAGAAAGAGAGAGAGAGAGAGAGAGAGAGAATGCACGTGAGCCGGGAAAGGGCAGAGAGAGAAGGGGACAGAAGATCTCAAGCAGGCTCTGCACTGAAGCAGTGAGCCCTACATGCGGCTCTAAGATCATGACCTGAGCCTAAGTCAGACGCTCAACCGACTGAGTCACCCAGGTGCCCCAGAAATGCAGATTCCAGAAATTCTGTTTCGGGAGTATTCATTACAAGTTTCCCCAGATCATGCTGGTGCAGGTGGGTCACAAATCATACTTGAAGAATCATTGTTAAATACCTAACAGTTCCATTTGTTAGGTAACTAGAGCCAAGCAATTTAAGAAGTATTTATGTCCTGACAACTTAGTAGTTCTTTGAAAAAGTGATGCATATAAATTGAAAGAAAAATTAACTTTCTCCCTTCTTAAATTACCACAAGTGAGGTGCTGCTAATGGGATGTGCACACCTGTTGGGCACTGCACAACTTCTCAAAGCTTGGAATCAGATCAGACACTGCCACTCTTACTTCCTGTTCACACTGATTTTCATATGGGGCTTGCTTTGTATCATAGCAACTGCTGAAAACCCAGCTTCCCAAAGATGTGGCACCACTGACAGGAATATAAAGTGATTGTGGAAAACGTGAACTACTTGGAGCCAATAATTCCTACAGCCTCTCACAAAAGTCAAATTATCACTCTGTTGTCCTATCAATTAAAGACATCTCAGTGTGCCCCTATGAGTTTGGGGTGGCACCCTTTGGGAATCAAGGGCATGAACAGCAGTGAAACAGAAAAGATCAGATAGCATTAGACCCCCAGAGTCTCTTCATGGCAGAGAATGGACAATTAGACAGATGTTTGGGAGTAAGGAATTGCCTATCCTTTGGAGATGGAAGCACTTTTCTCTTTCAGGATAGATGGACTGTAGCACTCCAGCTTTAGGCTTCTCAGTGAACCTAATTGGAATAATTTGTTGTTAGTAAGTGGTGTGGTTTAATTAAGCCTCAAGTACTTTAAATTTAGAAATGTCTTGGTTTTGTTTCTTGGTTTTTGTTTGTTTTTGTTTTTTGCTTTGTTTTGTTTTGTGCAAACCCACTATGTTCCAGAAAAATAGAAAAGCACATTCACCAGTTCATTTAATCTTCCTCACAAAACTAGAAGGTATTGTTATCCCCATTTACCAGTTGGGGAAGCCAGGGATCAAACTGGCTAAGATACTTACACAATATTCTACAGACAGTTAGTGTTGTTAGGCCTGGGACCCAGGTTTAATTGGCTCTAAAATCCAAGCTTTTTGTTCTGTAAGCCAGAGCCTCTTTCTGAGAAATAGCCCCCTTAGGTGGCCGCCACGTGAGTCTAGAAGGTTCAGCTTGAGATGCTTAGTGTATCCTTGTTCCCAATTCAGTAGTTATGTGACCTTCAGTGGGTAACTTACCCCCAACAGGCTCATCATCAAAAGAAAGTAAGTAAGGGGCACCTGGGTGGCTCAGTCTGTTAAGCATCTGACTTCGGCTCAGGCCATGATCTCACAGTTCGTGAGTTTGAACCCCATGTCAGGCCCTGTGCTGACAGCTCAGAGCCTGGAGTCTGCTTCAGAATCTGACTCCCTCTCTCTCTCTGCCCTTCTCCTGATCATGCTCTGTCTCTCTCTGTCTCTCCAAAAATAAATAAACATTAAAAAAATTAAAAATAAATAAAAATTTAAAAAAGAAAGTAAATAATAGTAACTACCTTGTAGTTATTGAGAACAAACTGACATAAAGCCTCTTGCACATAAGAAACATTTCATCAGTGATAGCTATTATTATAGCCATATATAGCGGTACCATGGGCAGGTATATGTTCCCTATGATTTATGTCAAATTTTTAGAAGAGATTATATCAAAATATTATGCCTGTGTTTATTTTATACTATATAGAATACACAATCATTCAGAAAGGTGACAATGGTTTGGAAGTAAGCCCTCTTATATAACCTCATTTCAATCTATAGGTGTATATATTTATCACCCCTTTAAAGTTCACTAGACTTTTGAAGGCAAATGGAGATTTTTTATTAGCCATTATTTTATTATTTAAAAACCAAATATAAATAAGTGAAAGGTATCTCAAGGTAAAAAGTGGAGAGAGATTATGGCTATCTCCTCCCTTCCAATAAATTTCAAGTAAAGATAACACTACCCTCACATCTAGTTTCCCACCCCCATCCATGCTGTGTCATTTTGGGAAATTATTTAATTGCCTAATCTCTTTGGGACTTAGTTCCCTTTTCTATTTATATTTATATTAAATAATATCTGTGTTAACTACTATGAACCCAGTTCACCTAAAATCAACAGATTTTTAACTGACCTTGAATTCGTGTTAAGCCCTAAACTATGTGAGACAAATATGTGGATAAGAAATACTCTACCTGTCAGAAGCTTAAAATTGAATATGTGTGTATGTGCATGCATGTGTGTGTCCACGTTTATGTGGGGGTATGACAGAGACAGAGAGAAAGTGAGAGAGGGACTGAGAGACACAGTTTCACTGTACTGGAACCAAAAGAAAGGGATATTTTCTGCCCTATTTTGGGACTTATATTAAAAGTGGCAGCCCTCCTCATACCTTCTGTGCTTCAGTTGGTCCAAGCTGAATAATTTTCTTGAGACCCATTAAAAACAAAATATAGCAATTAACTTCCTTTCCCCCATACTGTAAAAATTTTGGTTTCAGACCATTAATTACATGTCAGTGGTTGAAGGAGAGGTGAAAATTAAAGCTCTAACTTAAGTCAAGGTTAAAGAATCAAGGAAAACCTTACTTTTTAATAATGCTATTCCACTTACACACAAAAATACTGATTTGCATAGATTTTCAGGGCTCAAAATTGTCCCTACTATTATTCAATATTAGGTAAATGTATTAGGTATTATTATCAGTAGACTATTTTGACCTCTAACTTGAAATGTGGATAGAGATGCTCCAGATACAAATAACATAGATAGAGCCATAGATACACACACAGATCTAGGTATCTACCCATAAGGTATCAGGTCTCCTATTCATACCCTGGGATTTCTCCAATGTCTTAATTATATTAATGTGCCCATTTCTAAGGCAGGGGAAAGGCAAAGCAAGTAGTGCTTTTTCTCCCCCTTTAGTTTCCTAATCTCAATTACTAACGTTGGGTATTACCATGAATTAATTAATTAGTTAATTAAATTTTAAATTTAGGGGTGGTTTATAGGGAGTGGGAAAGTAGAGGAAGAAGAGAGGCATTGATTTTGTTTTGGTGATTTTCATTTCAATTCCCTTTGACTCTTTAGTGGTAAATGCTCACACTGAGCTGAGAAAATGAGTGACAGGATTCTCATTAGTGCTACAGGGGTTCCCAGTTTAATATTTACTTGGCTGTATTTATAGCTTTATGGATGAATGGGTGCATGGTTAACAGAGTGCATATAGGATTGAAAAAAAATGGGACGGCACATTAAAACGAGACAAGAGGGAAGCACTTAATTACTGCTGCTGTTTTGATAGCTGAGAGTACAATATTCTCTCTACATGTAATGATCATGCTAATAAAAGTTAGTGTTTTCTGCCCCTAATATGTGCCTGGCTTGGTGTTTGGGGTGGGGGGTGAGAGGTGGTGATTAACAAGAAAGATTTATTCAACCTGTTAGAATTTACAGCTTTAGTTTCATGTGGTCCTCACAGCAGCTGCTTTGGGTATGTCTTATAAATTTTATAAATTTTATGAATGTGCAAACCAAGTTTCAGAAGTCACTTGCCTACAGATAGAAGTGTCAGAGCCAGACTCTAAAGGCAAAAGTCTCTTTTGACTCCAAAATCCAGTTATCTCCACTACACTGGGCTGCCTCCCACACCGGATATATTGATAATACAGAACTAATCAATTCACTAGTTGCACCTCATTTTTTTTCAGCATAGACTGGTTTCATAGATACATTTATACTCTCTGGAAAATTGATGATGATTCTAATTTTGAATATATTATAACATACATATGGTTATGGTAATCACTCATTAAACCCAAGAGTGAGTGGAATTTTCACGAACCACAGGACTCCATCTAAATTTTCAGAACAATACTGAGACATATCACCATTAGGCTGACAAAAGTAATTATAAGGAAAGAACATGTTCCATTTACACCCCGATTTCACATGATAAATGGCCCAGAACTGTCCTTTCCAAATTTCAGTACTCTGGTTCACGACCTCACCATCACCTGGGAGGCTTATTAAAAAAACATAGATTCCACACTCAATTGACTCAGCATCTCTAGAAGGGGGAAAAAAAACACTTGGGGAATCTGTATTTTAAACCATTTGCCTAGGTCATTTCCGTCTATAATGAGTGTAGGATCTACTTCTGTAGGTATGAACTACTCCAATCTAGTTGGAGGAGCATAATCTCACATCTTACATCTTTTATTGTTAATATTGGAATTATTAAAAGATCAAAGCCTCATCTAGAATAGTAGCAAGTCCAGTACCTTCTGTAAGAGGGGAATGGACTCCCCATACCCATTGTTGAACAAATAAACAAAGGCTTATGCAAACAATTGATTCTACTATAAGACTAACCAGGGCAAGTTCTAGACTATAATTGGGTCATCCATTCCATTGCTCTGTTTCTCTCCGTAACACACTGTTGCATTGAAAGTGGGTGTTTTGACATAAGGTATCCTGAACCTTATGCCCAGGAAAGGTGACTTCAATCATCTGACACTGAGCTCACAGAACACTACTCCGAGCTCCGACTCTCATTTGAATTCTAATTCAGCACTCCCCTAAGGCTTCCCAGGAGTTTATTAGAGTTGTCTCCAGGTTCTCCCCTCAATTCCAAAGTGAAAGAGTACCTCTACTCCTTTTCTCAGGGAAGACAGCTTGACTACTTCCAGTGGGTCAGAAAACCTTGGACCAAGAAAGACGTATTTGTGAGAAGTTTCCAGCCACTCTACTCTGTGCTGTTTCTGGAAACTTTTCACTCTTTATCCTTACCACACAAGGCTGATTATACTCCCTCCCTTGCCAATAGAGCTTGATTGGCCTTTTTTTTTTTTTAAGCAAAAACAAAAAGATCCCTGAGGGAAGCAGTCATTCAGGGTCTCAAATGCAATTCACTCTTCCTAGGACCACCAAATGGATCTGAGTCTTATTAAAAACAACAAAACTGAAACAAAAATTAATGCTGAAGCTTTATAACCTTGTTATAAATACAGATGACCCTTGAATAACAGGGGTTAGGGGCACCCCCCAACACACACACACAGTTGAAAATCCATGAAAAACTTTTGACTACACCAAAACTTAATTACTAATAATTGGACATCTTACCAATAACATAAACAGTTGATTCACACATATTCTGTGTGTTATACGTATTATATGCTACATACACATATATAGTATATATTACTGTATTCTGACCATAATAACTTTTTCTTATTTTTTTGGTATTTCTTTTTTAAAATAAAATTTTTAATGTTTATTCATTTTTGAGAGAGAGAGAGGGGGAAGGGGAAAGAGAGGGAGACAGAGAATCTGAAGCAGGCTCCAGGCTCCAAGCTGTCAGCACAGAGCCCAATGCAGGATTCAAAATCACAAACCCTGAGATCATGACCTGAGCCAAAGTCGAATGCTCAGCCAACTGAGCCACGCAGGCACACCTTATTATTATTATTATTATTATTATTATTATTGGTATTTTTTAGCTAGAGTTTATCTGTGAGTTTTTTTTAGAAATGTCACAAATCCCCCCAAAAATTTCCAATATATTTACTGAAAAAAAAAAAATCCATGTACAAGTGGATCCATGCAGTTCAAACCCATATTGTCCAAGGGTCAGCTGCATACATTCTTTTTTTAATTTAAGTTTTATTTTATTTTGAGAGAGAGAGAGGAAGGGAGGGAGAAAGTGGGAGAGAGAGAATCTCAAGCAGGCTCCAGGCTGTCAGTGCAGAGCCTGACATGGTGCTTGAACTCATGAAATGTGAGAAACCAAGAGTTGGACACTCAGCTGACTGAGCCACTCAGGCACCCCTACACATTATTATTGACATCATTACCATTATTTTTTCCCAATTACCATGCTCCCTATGTCACAGTGAAATATAGTTATTTTTAGAAAAAGTTATTTTCTAAGAATGTATACCAATTCCTTCCTAGATCATTGCCCTACAATATCAAGGGAAACTATAGCTCTCTGCACTACAAATGTGTGAAGTGATATGCCCACATCACTTTCCAGTTCCTATTACCTAAACCAGTTTCTATAAACCCGTTTATCTCTACTTCATACAACACAAATTCCAGTGATGTTTTACACATGCCAAATAGTTTCTATAATCAAATGTTTCAGAAAATTACCAGTGTAATAAAATAATTTACTACAAGTTCTACAAAGAAACTGTGAATCTTCCAAAGAAGATAGAGTATTAGAGTTTTTCTCAAGCTAAAATCATGGAGCCATTTTTCCACAGAATATCTTAAATGATTGGCATTCTACAAAACTCACCACAGAAAATGTTGGTTCAAGCCAACTTCTGTTATTGATCATTCTATCAACAAATATCATTGAATTTCAGCACTGTTCTTTGCGCTCTTTTTTTTAATGTTTTTTGACAGTATTTATTTTTGAGACAGAAAGAGACAGAGCTTGAACAGGGGGGGGGTCAGAGAGAGAGAGAGACACAGAATCTGAAACAGGCCCCAGGCTCTGAGCTGTCAGCACAGAGCCCGACAGAGGGCTCGAACTCATGGACTGAGAGATCATGACCTGAGCTAAAGCCAGATACTTAACCGACTGAGCCACCCAGGCACCCCTGTTCTTTGCACTCTTCAAGGAAATAGGGTAGGAATGGAGAAACATCTAGGAATTAAAGGCGAAAAAAGCAAATAACATTTTCTTACTTGTCACACACAATGATATAGTAACTTTAATAACTGTTTTAACTACCTCATGTGATTTCTCATTTAATCCCTTTAAATGCTTTTAACATTTTATTTTCTTTTTTGAGAGACAGAGAGAGAGAGAGCGTGAACAGGGGAGGGGTAGAGAGAGAGGGAGACACAGAATCTGAAGCAGGCTTCAGGCTCTGAGCTGTCAGCACACAGCCCAACATGGGGCTCAAAGCCACGAACTGTGAGATCATGACCTGAGCCGAAGTCGGACGCTCAACCAACAGAGCCACACAGGCACCCCTCTTATTGCTGAGTTTTAAGCATTCTTTGTATATTTTGGACAATAGTGCTTTATCAGATGTCTTTCCCAAGTATTTTCTCCCGGTGTGTGGCTTGTCTTACTATTCTCTTGATATTGTGTTTCACAGACCACAGGCTTTTAATTTTGATAAAATCCTGCTGATCAATTATTTATTTCATGGATTGTGCCTTTGATGTTGTATCTAAAAAGGCATCACCATATCCAAGGTCATCTGGGACTTTTTCTTCTGTGATACTTTCTAGGAGTTTTGTAGTTTTGTGTTTTACAATTAGGTCTATGATCCATTTTGAGTTAATTTTTGTGAAGGGTGTTAAGGTTGGTGTCTAGGTTTTTTTTTTTTTTTCTTGGTTGGATATCCAGTTATTCCTGTACAATTTGTTGAAAAGACTGTCTTTTCTTCATTGTATTGCTTTTGCTCCTTTGTCAAACATCAATTGACTATATTTATTTGAGTCTTTTTTTAGGTTCTTTCTTCTGTTCTATTGATCTTGTTACTATTTTTCCAATACAGTGTCTTGATTACTGCAGCTTTATAGCAAGTCTTGAATTCGGGTAGTGTCAGTCCTACAACTTTGTTCTTCAATATCGTGTCAGGTGACTGTTTTTAGTACAGTATTCTTTTTCCCATTTCTGATGTTATTTCCTTTCCCCCTTACCCACATCATGTGCTTGCTCCCACAAGATGCTTCATGTTGAGCTAAGAGCCTAATATGTTTTCTACCATAGCTTCTTCCAACATCACGTAATTACTTACACAGGCAGATTCAGATTGAATCCATTCTAAATTGTATATTTGTCATAGTTTAATGTCTTTGGAATTAAGATACAATAATAATTGCTGTGAAACACCCAAGTGGTGACTTAGTTGCTATTCTCTATTGCAGGCATGTCAGTATCTAAAGAATGGGAATTCAGGGCCTGGGAAAAAAAGTCTGTAGACAATGCTGGAATTCTCACTTTATAAATGTTAATGATCTTGATTGCAGAGGAAGACATTCTGCTGAAACCCAAAATATCTATGACCTCAATTTGAAAAGGATATGAAGAGGATTTAATAAAACCTTGAACAGTTTATTTTGCTTACATGTTCCTTTTCCATATGAAAAAACTTATATAAGGCAACCACTGATATGCAGTTACATCTAAAAGAGTTCTTCAAATGAAAGTTAATTTTTTAATGATAAAAAAGCCTTCTGCCATAGTTTAATCTCAGCAGTTTTTCCTTTATATGAAATAATGTTTTACAATCAGTGTGTTTTACAATCAGTGGTATTTTAGGTTCAATAAAGCATAATACTTAAATGCATACATACTTATAAAGTTTTTCATTTTTTTGTGAAAACAGAATCATATTTTATATAGTTTGTCTCATTCAGTGATATCTTATGGAAATCCTTCCAAATCCAAGAAATACATTTCAAATCATTTATCTTATTGGCTAAATAATATCACACTGTGAATTCATGCCTTTATTCTTCTACTGATAGGCATTCATTTTATTATTGCTTTGTTTTAATGCTATAATAAATATCCTTATAAATATGTATTCACATACTAATAGATATACTTATTTGGGATAAAGTTCCAGGAGTGGAATTTTATTTAATTTTATTTATTTAATTTTATTTATTTAATATTATTTATATCGTGCATAAAATTTAATAGATATTGCTAGTTTACTTTCCTAAAGGGATGAAACGAATCTAACATAGCAATGTACAAGAATACTCTTTCTCATGCAATCATGCAAAAAATATATTATTCTTCTTTATGGGAGTCAGCCATATCTTAACATGTTAATCATTATTACTTAGCATTTCCCAAAATATCAGTGATTTTTGATACCTTTCCATATGTTCATAAGTAATTAGGATTTATTTAGAATTTCTCTATTCATTCTGCCCATTTTTCTGTTTTGTTACCTTTTTTGTCTTTTTCTTAAAGAGTTATTTGCATACAATAGATACAACATTTTTGTCATCAAGGACACATATTTTCCATATATTTGCTGACTTTATATATGATAATTTTTTCTCACAATTATCTTAATTTTTACCTTTTTTTTAAAAAAATTTAATGTTTATTTTTGATAGAGTGTGAGCAGGAGAGGGGCAGAATGAAGGAGACACAGAATCTGAAGCAGGATCCAGGCTCTGAGCTGTTAACACAGGACCTGACGTGGGGCTCAAACCCACAGACCACAAGATCATGAACTGAGCCGAAGTTGGACACTTAACCAACTGAGCCACCCAGGTGCCCCATCTTAATTTTTTACCTTTATCATGTATCTTATGGCTCCAGGATATCCAAATTTGGTTAAATTCTGTTAGATTTTGTTGCAGGACCTTTCTCCATTTGAAATTTGTTTTGCGTGTATTGCAATAGAAGTTACATTTTACTTTTACCCAGTTGTGTCATCACCATTCATTAAATATTACATCCTTTCCTGCTTATTTAACCGAAATCTCAACTTTACATACACAGCCTTCTTATACACACAGAGCTATGCTCTGAATTATCTTGCCAGTTTCCGTTATCTGTCGGTCTATTGCCAACAGCAAAAAGACTTGACATCTTATCTAGAGGACAAGTACCCCTCGCTGATCATTCATTTTATAACATAGGAGTGGCTCATAAATGTCAGAGGGAACATTTGATCCCAGCCTATCTGACTGAAAAACCCTTGGCACCGCCTCACCCTGACTCCGCACAGACCTCCTCCATAGCCTGGCAGCTAGAATTTTCAATTCCTACAAGTGAGGAAGTGAGACTAGGGGAAGGGGAGCTAATGTGACCAAGACTACGAATGTCATTTTCAGGAACATTCCTTTATATTTATACAATATAAACTTTCATGAATAACATATGCTTTCTTTTTTAAATTTCCTTAGTGTTTATTTTTGAGAGAGAGAGCACAGTGGGGGAGGAGCAGACACAGACAAGACGGAGACACAGAATCCAAAGCAGGCCCTGGGCTCTGAGCTGTCAG
The DNA here is from genome assembly GCF_028018385.1 of Neofelis nebulosa. Classification (NCBI taxonomy): domain Eukaryota; kingdom Metazoa; phylum Chordata; class Mammalia; order Carnivora; family Felidae; genus Neofelis; species Neofelis nebulosa. The sequence continues at coordinate 95,008,440 of NC_080791.1, forward strand.
CACAGAGCCTGACATGAGGCTTGAACCCACAAACAACGAGATCATGACCTGAGCTGAAATCGGATGCTCAACCTATTGAGCTACCTGGCGGCCGCGACATATACTTTTAAAGGCCCCTCATCCCCAAAGCAGTACATGCCTTTTATTGACTGTACTGGTATTTTACTTTTCCCCCACCCCTTGGACATAAGAGTAGGCAAGCTGGATGTGAATGTCTCGGGAGGAGTAAAGGAACATCTGTATTCAATACCCAACACTACCCCAGGGGGCCCTTGATGCCAGTCACCAGCAGCCTGGACCCTACACCTACTTTTGACTAGTGGCAAACCCTACAGACCAGCACACACTCCTGACAACGAAGCTAGAACCAAAGGTCTTTCACACCAAAGCCTAGGATGCGAGTGTTAAAACCTAACCAATGCTGCCTCTATGTGGGAGTCACACATTTAGGACTACCGGCTTCTGTAAAATCCTATCAACGGAGTTCAGGCCAGTGCACTTGTTCATATCCTCATAACCAGGGGATCACATGTCCTGGTTTTCCTAGAACAGTGCAAGTTCACGTCTGTTGCCCCAGTGTAATTCATAATAAAGTCCCCTTTCCCTCTCAAAACTGTGTCACTGCAGTAAATTACACGGTCATGCTCTTTAGAAAGAGACAATGCAAGCATGGCAAGTCATTGTAGTAGTACAGAGTTGATAGACCTTCTCACCCGGTGAGGCTGATGGAATTATCAGTGGAGTGCCAGAGGGGAAGGACTCTAGGACAAAACAAGATAAAACCTATTTTATGTCATTGTCATCTAATAGAACTGTTTTCTCTGGAAAAATAACAGGTTGCCGTGTTTAGGAACTTTTCCAGTCAAAATGACCTACCTGCTGCAGTGGAAGGGAGAGATAACTTGGGAATAAGTATACAATTCCTATCCTCTGAAAACAAAAATCCAGGTTGGTAGGTCTGATGTTCTTCTGAGATTCTATATCTCAGGGACATTGTGGTACCCACACTCCTTTCAGCCAACCATCAATAAGAGGACCCCAAAAGATCTCAAATAAAAGCTTAAAAAGATTCAAGTCTGCTTCGATTCCACCTCCTTTGTTCTTTCTACCACATTAGCACATTCAGAAAGCTGACAAACTGATTTGAGTTCATAAAGCAAATATACTACTACTTGGAGTCACATAACTATCGCAATTGTTTTTTGTTTTGATAGTGAGGTGAAATTCAAGTAACATAAAACTAACCATTGTAAAGTGTGCCATTCAGTGTACATTCAAAGTGCTGTGCCAACTGTAACTTCTATGTAATTCTGAAATATTTGTATCACCCATAAAGGAGACCTGTACCCATTAATCAGTCACTCCTTATTCCCCCACCATCACCCCTGGCAATTACTAATCTGTTTTCTGTTTCTATGGATTTTCCTATTTTTGATTTTCCATATAAATGGAAACAAATACGATCGTTTATGTCTGACTTATATCTCTTTCCTTATAGTACTTCATTCCTATTTTGAATAACATTCCATTTATGTACCTAACATGTTTTATTTACCCATTCATCCACTGGTAGACATTTGAATTTTTCCACCTTGGGGGCACCTGGGTGGCTCAGTCGGTTGGGAGACCGACTTCAGCTCAGGTCACAATCTTACAGTCCGTGAGTTCGAGCCCCACGTCGGGCTCTGTGCTGACAGCTCAGAGCCTGGAGCCTGCTTCAGATTCTGTGTGTGTGTCTCTCTCTCTGCCCCTCCCCCACTCATGCTCTGTCTCTCAAAAAAAAAATGAATAAATGTTAAAAAAAAATATATATATATATGAATTGTTTCCATCTCGTGGCTATTGTGAATAATGCTGCTATGAACATTCATGTACAAGTATTTGTTTGAATATGTGTTTTAGTTTGACTTGAATCACTGGATCAGAGATACTGCCAAACTATGTTCCACAATTAGCAATGTATGAGAGTCATCCCACTAGCAATGTATGAGAGTTACAATTTCTCCCTATTCTCACCAATAGTTATTTTCAATTTTTTTTATTACAGTCACCCTAGTGCATGTGAAACAGTATCTCAATATAGATTTTCTATATATGGGATTATGTCATCAAGGAATAGATATAAATTTTATTTCTTCCTTTTTAATTTAGATGCTATTTATTTAAATTATTTATCTGTCAGCACCTAGTTTCTCTGCCTAAAACTTCCAGGACGATATTGAATAGAAGTGATAAAGTCGATATTCTTTTCTTATTCCTGATCTTGAGGGAAACCTTTTGGTCTTTCACAGTTGAGTATGATGGTACTTTGGGTTTTCATAAATGCTGTTTATCAGGTTGAAGAAATTCCCCAGTTTTTTGAGTGATTTCATCATGAAAATGTGTTGGTTTTTGTCAAGTGATTTTTCTCATAAATAAGATTGTGAGTAGAAAAGAAGGGTAGATTAAAAGAGTTATGAAGAATGAGAGACAGTAAAAGTAACTTATGGCTAGGTTGACCAGGAAGACTAAAAGTAAAAGATGGATGGATTTACATTTTGAAAGGTAAAAGAAAAATGGGTATGCACACTAAATGTACAAGAAGCAACCCTCACAGGCATGAATTAAGAATGAGTAGGTAATTTTCATCTAGTTTTTACTAACTCCTTACATTATATATAAAAGCAATTCTCTATAGGCATTTCAGCAAGGGTCCTCAGGTCTCAGCTGACACCCAGCATCAACTAACTGCTAAGTGTGTGAGTGAAGTTTTCATGGTGATTCCAGTCCCTCACCTAAATGGTAACTGCATAAAACTGATAAAGAACCATCTGAGTGAACTCAGTCTATCCTAAGAATCATGAGAAATAAAGAAAGAAAGAACCATTATTATTTTAAGCCATTGGGTTTTGGGGTGCTCTGTTATACAGTAGTAGTAGATACATGAAAAAACAAACACATAAGCACAGACTAGAAGAAAGGCTGCATAATGGCACCAGGCCAGACCAGGATACAGTTGTTTATATATTTGAGTAATCCACTCACTAAGCATTTCATCCAATGGGCACAAGGCCAGGTCACAGACACTAGAGATAAACATGAGTATAAAGTAGTTCCTGCTCCAGAGGAAGTCACAATTTAAGAAAGAGAGACACTGTCTATATACAGCAAGCAGTAATAAAATGGTGCGTGCCATTGACTCAAAATTATGGGAGCAAGGAGGGAGTGATAGAGACAAGGAAAGAAAGAGATTTTCAAAACACAAGGGTTGCGTGTTTTTTGAAAGGTGGAAAATAAGGAGGGAAACTTTCACATAAAAAAAAGAACAACATGTATAAAAGTACAGAAGTGTTCAATTATGTCTTATTCAGAGGCTGAATGAAGTCAGATGTGGTTTGAGTATCAAAGACAAGAGGGGTGATGAGAAATAATGAAGGATGAGGTGAATGACATTTTAAAGAAGTGTGGGCTAATTTGTAGGCTGAAAGAAGACAGTCACTAAAATGAATAGTAGCATAACACTTAACCAAAGATCAAGAAGACAATCCTGATGGCTTCAGATTTTTGCAGAAAAATGGGAAAAGTATTTACTCAATCAGCATCACTACAGGTTATACTGCCTTCCTTAGCAAGTAATAATGGAGAGAGACGCAGTCACTGTGGAGTTCTTTGGAAAGGGATCATTCAAATTGATGTGATACACACCTGATGTTTATTAGATGAAAACAGCCCTATGTTACGTGCCAAATAGTATCCTTTCTAATTTTCCTTTCCTGTCTCTACTCTTTTCTTTAGTACTACACGCATAACCTCTAATTGAAGAAAATTATTGTTTATATGTCTTTATATAATGGAACAAATTGCATTTCAAAGTTGAATGGAATGATTATCACAAATGAAAGTGAAATTGCTAACAAGTGAAGACTGTGATCCAATCATCACACTGAGACTTTGGAGACACAGTTTCAAGGATTCCCAAATTATCTTATGTCTCTGATTGTGATTGCACTCTTGATCATCTTTTTCTACAGCTTTCTTTCACTGGAAGTCAAAAGTTATCATAATCCTTTTGGATTGCACTGCTCACCTCTTTCACCATCAGCTAAGATCTCTCACTGAAGCCCATGGACCACTAGCAAAGAATAGACACACAGCTTCCAAATAAATAACTGATTTGTTTGGATAGTAACCAAAAAGGTGATAACCAACCCCCCTTGATGCATTGTAATTAAAATACCTTGGATCTACGTAAAATATTACCTCTAACATACTTTATATGCACACTTACTGTTATTATTATTATTATTATTATTATTAATAGCTAACTCTCATTAAGGACTATATGTCAAATAATTATGTTAGCATTTTATATTGATTAATTTAATTTTCACAGTGGTACTATGAGGAACTTTGCTTTCATTTGGGATGATCTTACTCAGAACCCAGCTACTATGTTGTGAGAAAACCCAGGTCATGTGACTATTTCAGCCAACAACCCCAACTAAGCCCACAGCAAGCAACCAGCATCCACTGTCAGGCATGTGTACAAATAGGCCTTCAGCTACTACTGGCCTCTCAGGCCTTAAGTCTTCAGCTGAGGTCCTAGAAACAATGGAGCAAAAACAAGCACACCTGCTGCTCTTTATCCTAATTCCTTATGCAGAAATAGATAAATAATAGAGTAATGAAATGGGCAACTAATATTCCCACATTGCAGATGAGCAAACCCTGTTGTTAACTATTTCTTGAAATGTCTGTTTCCTCCACTAATCTCTCTTAAGCCAAATGCTATGTCTTGTTTGTCATTGCCTTTCCTGCTCTAAGCACTGGTCCGGGCATTAATATATGGGAATGAATGTTTGCTTAATGAAGAGATTACGAGAACCATAGATGGAGAGCAGAGAGAGAGACATTCTTCTAAGTGCATTTCTCCTGTCTTTATCCAGTTCCCCCTGAGAACAGTCAGTGTTCACATAGGCAAGCAGACCTAAATTGTTCATTTATTACAAAGAATGAGGTCTGTGGAAATTACACGAAGAAGGTGAATTACAATCTGGAACTGATTTAAAGAGTTATTTTTGCAGGAAGATTGTTGAGCCGAGTACCTGTTTTACCCACTACTGAGACAAAAGAATATTCTTCTTTCCTGATGTTATATTTATCAGTGGTAGTCTCCGAGACCAATAGATGGCAATGCCATGTAGTGATGAAAGAGCCCAGAGCCTAGAATCCTTCCTATTCCTAAACTTTCATTTACTGTTGCACTCATGCCTCTCAGATACTGTGACCAACTCCCTGATTCTAGATACTGACAGCAGAGAAACACATGCAAGCCTACAAGGATGACCTCAGTTACCGTCACTGTCCACGGACCTCCCTTCCCTGGCTTGTACGTGCTTTGAGCCTGCTGGCCTGTGCTATCATCCTCTGCAACAGAAATCTGCCTTTGCACTACTGAGCCATTTGCAGAATGTGGCTTGGAGATTATGTCTCCCTTGGATGACCCGTAGCTCATGACCGATGGGTACAGGCTTATGAAAGCATAGCTCCCTCTCTTGGAATTGGGACAGATTAAGTGTAATTTACATTTAATTACAGAGTTGCCCTTCACAATCCACCTGATCCAAGACTTCAGATCTTCTGCTTTCCTGCCCAATTTCTCACACTATATTAAAGCATTTTCCTGGGTGCATGTCTTTAATAAATCAACTATCCAAAAGTCCTCACTCAGGATCTGCTTCTCAAGAACTAACTTGAAGGCAAAGGGTATCAATAGCTTTGTTGAGAAAGAGAAGTGTCCTATTAACAGATAATCATAAGACAGAGCACTGCTTTAACCTCCCAATCTATCATTTAACTTCCTAGCTACATTCAAATTTCCCCAGGGTGCTGACACAATGCAGAGAAGAGATCCATCAGGTACAAAAACTGTGAGAAGTAATAGTGACTTTATAATGTTCACAGTCATCTTAGGTGCAAGCTATATGAGAGCTCAAGCATTCAGATGAGCCAAATTATATATGTGTACAAATTATATATATTTATATATATATAATATATATTATTGCAATATAGAAAAATCTTATCAGGGTTAAGAATAAGTATCAATTCTATTACAAGCCATACACTTAGCTAATAATATTGATCCTGTGCTCAAGGGACTAAATAGAAATCATGGGTAAGGGCCAAGAAAGATCAAACATGACCACTGGGGCCGATACCATCCAGCAGGTGGAAGCACATGATAAAATTGAAGTCATATATTGTAATCTTCAGGATACACATGACATAAAATCCCATCCCATCCCAATAGGGAACTATTATTCAGAAGAGTTTGGTTTAAGTAGAATCAGGATGTTCTATAGAGTGCCATAGTGGGACTTTAAGCAGCAATTTTTGGCATTGAATAAGAATCAAAATTTTCAAATGATAACGATTAGTGTAAGAGTGACTATAACAAGGCTCTGAGTATCTGGAAAGGAAGCTAGCATGAATCAAGGAAGGGGGTTCAGATTCAGAACTAGCTTCCAGATTGTGAAATCTAAATAAGGCAGCAGACACTCATGGATTGTTGACTAATTTGGCACACAGTAAAGTTAGTCAACAGACTGAAGTTATAATATTTCATTTTAGGGGTTGGTATAGTGAACTCCTCTCTGTTTTCATCCAGGTAAGAGGTGTTAGGGGTAGAGAGTTTTGATAGTATTTACAGATCCTACTGCTCATGAAGTGGGGGTGGTAGTGCCCAGCTGTACATCATTCTAATGGGTAGGATCATCATCATTAACGGTTGCTTCTCATTCCTCCTCCTCCTCTTCCTCCTTTTCTTCATCTCCTTCTCCTTCTTCTCCTCTTCTTCCTTATTTTCTCTTCTTCCCCCTTCTCTTCCTTCTCCTTCATTCTGATTAACAGCAGCAGCAAGAACATATATTGAGATCTTACCATGTGCCTGAAACTGTTGTAAACAATTAAAATGTAATATCTCACTTAATTTTCACAGTAGCCATATGAAAAACATATTATACAGGACATATTTTACAGAAGAGGAAGTGAAGTACAGGGGACTTATATAATTTGCCCACATTTCTGGAAAATTAATATCAAAGCCTGGAGTTGAACCCAGGCAAGGTACCAGAGCCCTTGGAAAATACATTCCAGTACTGAGTGATTACTATATAAAAAAAGCGTAGTGCTGTGGCTGGCTGTGTCTTATATCCAAAGGAATTACTTTGAATTGGAAGAAGGGGATTCATTTCTCTTTTTCAAATTCCATTTTAAACTATCATTTCCAAAATCCTGTCAGACCCATATAATCCACAGGTACTTCTTCATCTTCTGAAATCCTTTATTGCTTAGTTGCAACTCAATATTTATACTGAATAACCAGTTCCCACTTCATTTATTTGCCTTCTCATCACAACTGCACTAAATTATCTCTGCAAGGAGACATTGCATCTTACCGATGTTGCATTTATAGAGCCTGGAATACAGTAAACACTTAACAAAATCCTGTTGACAGATTAACTGCAGATTGATAAAATGGGGATTTTCCAACAATGTAATATGGTGCCAAGAGGATCAAATCTGCTTTCAAAGAGATGTTTATAAATAGGATTTAACCTCAACCAGTTCAGGTGAGTTACTGTGGTCCTACTTAAAATGAAAGGAATGACCTCCAAAGATCCCTTCTAAGCCTACGACATGATGCCTCTGGGATCTGTTTTCTTAAACTTCCATTTCCCTTCCTTTCAAGGTATTTGTGGCATAAGAAGACTGGAAATCTTGACCTTATGCATAATGTAATATTTTGTAAAAATACCTGTAAACTTTGGGGACAGATTGGGATATTAACTTAAGCTCTATAATATATAGCTCAGTAATCTTGATCAATTTTAACCTCTCTGAGCTTCAGTTTCTTCATGTGAAAATTGGTTCTGATGACAGTAATTTTATAGGTTTATTCTAAGAAAATGTAGATATGTGTAGGTGAATGCAGCATCTGAAGAACCATAAACACTCAACAAATATTAGTCCCCTTTCTTCTAACTTAACTTAATAAAATTAGATCTTTCTACAAGTATTTCAGTAGAAAATAGCCATTTAACTTGTATGAATTTATGAATATGCATAAATATATGTATGAAAGTACTATCCCACAAAGCTCAGTAAGGTAATTCCAAGAAAAGTAAATTCCAGATGTCAACTCTAGGGTTGGCAATGATCTGATAATCCATAGCTTATAAGAATACTAAAATTGGTAATAAAAATTTTACTACCATTTACATCAGAAACTGGTTTTAGTAGGGGGCCAACATGGTGGAGAAATAGGGGGATCTGAAGTTCCCTCATCTCACAAACAAAGCAGTGTTGAAGCTAAAGGACTTTGAACTTCGAGAGTCCGGGAAGAAAAGAGACAGTTGAACTTCCAGGGACCCACTGGGACAACCTGACGGGACATAGGGCTACTTCAATGAACAAATCAAAGCACATCTAGTGGAGGGGTCAAAACATCACTACGAGTAGGGAGATAAAGTAACCAAACTCACAACACAGAGCAAGTAACACTCTCCAAAAATCACCTCCTGAAGGACCAGGCCCTGGACAGTATATGACTCCCCTTTAATATAGCAGTGCTCACAGGTGCAGGACACATAACAAGCTTTTAAAACACATAAGGGACAGAAAACTAGCCAAAATGATGAAATTGAAGAATTCCCCTCAAAAGAAATTCCAGGAAGAAATGACAGCTAAAGAATTTCTCAAAACAGATATAAACAATATAACTGAACAAGAATTAGAATAATAGTCATAAGATTAATTGCTGCACTTGAAAAAAGCATAGAAGACAGCAGAGAATCTATTGCTGCAGAGACCAAGGAACTAAAAAATAGTCATGATGAATTAAAAAATGTTGTAAATGAGGTACAGAATTAACTAGAGGCAGTGACAGCCAGAATTGAACAGGCAGAGGGGAATAGGTGAAATAGAAGATAAAATTATGGGAAAAAATGAAGCTGAGAAAAAGAGAGATAAAAAAAATTCTCAGTCATGAGGGGAGAATTAGAGAACTAAGTGATTCAATGAAGCATAATAATATCCATACCATGGGAGTTCCAAAAGAAGAGAGAGAGAAAGGGGCTGAAGGTGTGCTTGAACAAATCACAGCTGAGAACTTCCCCAATCTGGGGAAAGAAACAGACATTGAAATCCAGGAGGCACGGAGAACTCCCTTCAGACGTAACTTGAATCAATTTTCTACACTACATATCATAGTGAAACTGGGAAAATACAAAGATAACGAGAGAATTCTGAAAGCAGCCAGGGATAAATGGGCCTTAACCTACAAGGGTAGACACATAAGGGTAGTAGCAGACTTATCTACTGAAACATGGCAGGCCAGAAAGGAATGGCAGGAAATTTTCAATGTGATGAATAGGAAATATATGCAGCCAAGAATCCTTCACCCAGCAAGTATGTCATTCAGAATAGAAAGAGATAAAGGTTTTCCCAAACAAACAAAAACTGAAGGAATTCATCACCACTAAACCAGTCCTATAAGAGATCCTAAGGGGGACTCTGTGAGTATTATAAAGACCACAAAGGACCAGAGACACCACTACAAGCATGAAACCTACAGATAACACAATGACTCTAAACCCATATCTTTCGGAGGAGGAGCCAAGATGGTGGAACAGCATGGAATTTTTTTTTGCACATCGTGTCCATGAAATACAGCCAGATCGACACTAAACCATCCTGCACACCTAGAAAACTGATGTGAAGATTAACACAACAATCTGCACAACCTGAACCACAGAACTCAGCAGGTACGCACATGTGGAGAGGTGAACTGGGGGAGAGAGATGCTGCTGAGGGAAGGGAGCTGTTTTTGCTTGCAGAGAGAGGACGGAACAGGGGGAGAGTTTGGGAAAAGCACTCCCCAAAAAGCAGCTGCAGAGAAAGTGGAAAATTGGAAGCAGCCACTGGGACTGAACTAAAAAGGGAGAAAGGAGAGAGGGTTTAAATTCATTAAGACTCTATAAACAGGGGAGAGGAGAGTCTGAAACTCCACAGCTCAATACCTGGCGGTGCTCTGGTGGGAAAAGTGAATCCCCAGGAGCAGAGTGGGGTCTGGGAAGTTCTCAGGCCACATGAGGAGAAGCAGTTCCACTGCTGGAAGGACATTTGGTGGAGGCTGTGTGGCCACCCGATCCCAGCAGACCCCAGAGAACAACAATCATTGGTGTTGGAATAAGGTCATTAAGGGTGAAGCCTGGTGCCAGATGTGTGTTGTGATTTTCAATAATCCCTGAAACGCTGCTGCTATATGATCACGTGAACTTTTTCTGGGGGTGGGCTGGTGCCCAGCCACAGTCTCTGGGCATTGGCAGCAGCACAGGCCTGTGAACATTCCTGGGTGTGACCAGCACTGAGCCATTGCTCGGTGAGACCCTCCCTCAGAGGATCTGAGTGGGTCAAAGCCTCAGACTCTCAGAAGTGAGGGGTCAGGAAACACAGCCACATCTGAGATAAAACTCAGGAAGGAGGTGCTGCCTGGCAGCCTGACGGTTTGGTCGCAGTGTAGAAGTGGGGAGTGGACAGAGCCGGAGATAACGGATGCGTGTGCAATTGCTAGTAGGGGAGAACAGATTTCCGATACTGGAGTCTGGGTGGCTGGGTGATGTCATTTTAACCCCTCCTGTACATGCGCATACACACCTACAAGTGCCACAACAATCCACCCCAGTAAGCTAAGCAGCTCCATGTAGTAGAGAATGGCGCCATTACACTAAGCCCCACACAACCGGGCCAACTTCGCTCTTCAGGAACACCACAAATCTCTCTGCCTGCCTAGTTTATGGACTACAAAGTGCTTCATAGTTTGACTTCTAGGGGAAACCGATGTAATCTCAATCGTATTTCAGTCTGTTTGCTGGTCTGTCTATTCAATTTTCTTCTTTCTTTTTCGTTTTTTTTTTCTTGAAAACAGAAAGAAAAATTTATTTTTATTAAAAATATTATTTTTCTACTATTTTTTACTTTTTTGTAAATTTTTCAAATTCTATTTTATTTCCATCATTTCATTTTATTCTATTTCATTGTATTCATTTTCTCAAATTTTCAAACGTTTTCCTTTTTTTCCTCCCTTTTTCTCTAATCTATCAAGCTCCTTTCAATAACCAGACCAAAAAACACCTAGAATATAGCATTATTTATTTGATTTTTTTGTATGTGTGCTGTTTTTAATTTTTTAATTTTAATTTTTTTACCTTATCAATTCCTTTCTTCCTTCAAAGTTAGAAACAAAGGAATTCACCCTAAACCATATCATTCAATAATAACACTGAATGTAAATGGACTAAATGCTCTAATCAAAAGCTATAGGGTATCAGAATGGATAAAAAAAGAAGACCCATCTATTTTCTGTCTACAAGAGACCCATTTTAGGGCTGAGGTCACCTTCAGATTAAAAATGAGGGGATGAAGAAACATCTATCATGCTATTAAAGTCAAAAGAAGGCTGAAGTAGCATTATTTATATCAGACAAACTAGATTTTAATCTAAATACTGTAACAGGAGATGAAGAAGGGCATATGTAATAATTATTGGGTCTATCCATCAAGAAGAGCTAACAATTATAAATGTTTATGTTCTGAATTTGGAAGCACCCAAATATATAAAACAATTAATGCAATCTTATTGGTAAGAATGTGGTAATTTCAGGGGACTTTAATATTCCACTTACAACAATGGACAGATCATCTAGACAGAAAATCAATAAAGAAACAGTGGCCCTGAATGATACACTGGACCAGATAGATTTGACAGATATATTTAGAACTTTTCATCCAAAAGCAGCAGGATATACATTCTTCTCAAGTACACATGGAACATTCTCCAAGATAGATCACATACTGTGTCATAAAATAGACCTCAATAAATACAAAACAATTGAGATCATACCATGCACACTTTCATGGTGTGCAAGATCACAATGCTATGAACCTTGAAATCAACCACAGGAAAAAGTTTGGAAAATCTCCAAATGCATGAAGGTTAAAGAACATCATATTAATGAATGAATAGGTCAACCAAACAATTAAAGAAGAAATGGAAAAACATACAGAAACAAATGAAAATGAAAATACAACAATTCAAACACTTTGGGATGCAGCAAAGGCAGTCATAAGAGGAAAATACATTGCAATCCAGGCCTACATCAAGAAACAAGAAAAATCCCAAACACAAAATATAATAGCACACCTAAAGGAAATAGAAGCAGAACAACAAAGAAATCCCAAACCCAGCAGAAGAGAAATAATAAAGGACATAGCAGAAATAAACAATATAGAATCCAAAAAAACCCCCCAAAAAACAAACAAAAAATCAGTAGACTAGATCAATGAAACTAAGAGTTGTTTTTTTGAAAAAATAAACAAAACTGATAACCCCCTAGCCAGACTTCTAAACAGAAAAGAGAGAGGACCCAAACAGATAAAATCACAAATGAAAATGGATTTATCACAACCAATCCCTCAGATATACAAGCAATTATCAGAGAATACTACGAAAAATTTTATGCCAACAAACAGGACAACCTGGAAGAAATGGACAAATTTCTAGACACCAACACACTACCAAAACTCAAATGGGGAGAAATGGAAAGCTTGAACAGACCCATAACCTGTGAAGAAATTGAATTAGTTATCAAAAATCTCCCAACAAATAAGAGTCCAGGACCAGATGGCTTCCCTGGGGAATTCTACAAGACACTTAAAGCAGAGTTAATACCTATCCTTCTCAAGCTGTTCCAAAAAATAGAAATGCAAGGAAAACTTCCAGACTCATTCTATGAGGCCAGCATTACCTTGATTCCTAAACTAGACAGAGACCCCCCAAAAAAGGATAACTACAGACCAATATCTCTGATGAACGTGGATGCAAAAATTCTCAACAAGATACAAGCAAATCGAATTCAACATCATATAAAAAGAATTATTCACCAGGATCAAGTGGGATTCATTCCTGGGTTGCAGGACTGGTTCAATATTCTCAAATCAATCAATGTGATACATAACATTAAGAAAAGAAAGGATAAGAACCACATGATCCTGTCAATAGATGCAGAAAAAGCATCTGACAAAATACAGCATCCTTTCTTAATAAAAACCATCAAGAAAGTTGGGATAGAAGGAACATACTTAAACATCATAAAAATCATATATGAAAAGCCCACAGCTAATATCATCCTCAATGGGGAAAAAATGAGAGCTTTCCCCTTGCAATCAGGAACATGACAGGGATGTCGATTCTCACCACTGTTGTTAAATTAGTTTTGGAAGGCCTAGCATCAGCAATCAGACAACAAAAGGAAATCAAAGTCACCAAAATTGGCAAAGAAGAAGTGAAACTTTCACTTTTTGCAGACCACATGATACTCTAAATGGAAACCCCAAAAGACTAAACCCAAAGACTCCTAGAACTGATACATGAATTCAGTCAAGCTGCAGGGTACAAAATCATTGTACAGAAATTGGTTGCATTTTTATACACAAAAAAATTAAGCAACAGAAAGAGAAATAAAGCAAATGATCCCATTTATAATTGCACCAAGAACCATAAAATACCTAGGAATAAACGTAACCAAAGATGTAAAAGACCTGTATGCTGAAAACTATAGAAAGCTTATGAAGGAAATTAAATAAGACACAAAGAAATAGAAAAACATTCCATGTTCATAGATTGGAAGAATAGACATTGTTGAAAAATCAATACTACCCCAAACAATCTACACATTCAATGCAATCTCAATCAAAATTGCACTGGAATTCTTCTCAAAGCTAGAAAAAACAATCCTAAAATTTGTATGGAACCACAAAAGACCCCAAATAGGCAAAATAATATTGAAGAATAAAACCAAAGCGGGAGGCATCACAATCTCAGACTTTAGCCTCTAGTACAAAGCTGTAATCACCAAGACAGTATGGTATTGGCACAAAAACAGCAACACAGACCAGTGGAATAGAATAGAGAACCCAGAATTGGACCCACAAATATATGGCCAACTAATCTTTGACAAACTAGGAAAGAGCATCCAATGGAAACAAAGGCAGTTTCTTTGGCAAATCGTGCTGGGAGAACTGGACAGCAACATGCAGAAGAATGAAACTAGACCACTTTTTATACCATTCACAAAAATAAACTAAAAATTGATGAAAGACCTAAATGTGAGGCAGGAAACCATCAAAACCCTAGAGGAGAAAGCAGGCAACAACCTCTTTGACCTCAGCCACAGCAATTTGTTACTCAACACATCTCCAAAGGCAAGGGAATTAAAAGCAAAAACGAAATATTGGGACCTCATCAAGATTAAAAGCTTCTGCACTGCAAAGGAAACAATCAACAAAAGTAAAAGGCAACCAATGGAATGGAAAAAAATATTTGCAAATGACATATCGGATAAAGGGCTAGTATCCAAAATCTATAAAGAACTCACCAAACTCCACACCTGAAAAACAAATAGTCCAGTGAAGACATGGGCAGAAGACATGAATAGACGCTTTTCCAAAGAAGACATCCAGATGACCAACAGACACATGAAAAGATGCTCAACATCACTCATCATGAGGGAAATACAAATCAAAAACACACTGAGATACAATCTCACACTGGTCAGAATGGCTATAATGTACAAATCAGGAAACTACAGATGCTGGTGAGGATGTGGAGAAACGGGGACCCTCTTGCATTGTTGGTGGGAATGCAAACTGGAGCAGCCACTCTGTAAAACAGTGTGAAGTTCCTCAAAAAATGAAAAGTAGAGCTACCCTACAACCAAGTAATAGCAATACTAGGAATTTACCCAACGTATACAGGAATGCTAATACATAGGGGTACGGGTACCCCAATGTTTATAGCAGCACTTTCAACAATAGCCAAATTATGGAAAGAGCTTAAATGTCCATCAACTGAGGAATGGATAAAGAAGATGTGGTTATATATACAATGGAATACTACTTGGCAATGAGAAAGAATGAAATCATGCCATTTACAGCAATGTGGATGGAACTGGAAGGTATTAATTATGCTGAGTGAAATAAATCAGTCAGAGAAGGACAGATATCATATGTTTTCACTCTTTTGTGGATATTGCAAAACTGAACAGAAGACCATGGGGGAAGGGAAGGAGGGAAAAAATAGATACAAACAGAGAGGGAGGGAGGCAAACCACAAGAGACTATTAAATACAGAGAACAAACTAACGGTGAATGGGGGGGGTGGTGGGGGAGAGGGAAAATGGGTGATGGGCATTGAGGAGGGCATTTGTTGGGGAGAGCACTGGGTGTTGTATGTAAGCCAATTTGACAATAAATTATATTCATAAAAAAAAAGAAACTGGTTTTAGAAAGTACGTGGCTACAATGTGATGGCCAATTACTGCAGTGGCTCAGAGAAACAAAGAATCCCTACCCTAAGCAGTAGCAAAAGCTACTAGAAAGTAAATATTAACAACTGGAGGAATTTTTAACAGTTACATGAATCAGTATAATAACAAATAAGGATGGAAACAGTAAACTAACTAATAACAATGTAGGTAATGGCTTCTGTACCAAAATGTATTAACTTTGAAAGAGCCTAGGTAGACACAAAGAATAATGGGAAATTAAAGTTTTAACACTGATATAAACAAGTGGCTATCTGGAACTGTGAAGGAATGCCAAGAGGGATCAAAAGATGTTCGAGAACCAGGACAGTTTAAAAGAATGAGAAATTAGGACTAGGTCAAACTCATAATCATAAACCATTCCAGGCTAAGAGGTTCACCACATTACCTTAACAAAAAGATTTTGACAGTAGCAGAAAAAGCACAAGTGGCTTCTGTCTGAATATTAGTGTCAGTTTGTTGAGAAAATAATAATATACTTGCAACTAAACTATTTCATGGATTTTTTATTCTATATATTTAAATTAGATTCTTCTCAGCAAATATATATATATTACTCTTTCAAGAGAGTCAAAAATTTAAAAAAAAGTCCTTTTAGTTTGTTAAGGATAGAAAATCCAGCAAAATATACTAAATCTTGGTTTCAAGACTTGTTCCAAAGTTAAGAAACAGCCTTTGTTAATGTATCCTGAAACTGTATCTTCTATAGTGAAAAAGGATCATACCAGCATAAAATATAAACTAAATATATACAACCATTTGTGTGAGTGTGCACATATAGACATTCAGAATTTAGTTTTAATATATTATCTTATGGGGGATGCCTGGGTGGCTCAATCCGTTGAACAATTCTGACTCATGATTTCTACTCAGGTCATGATCCCAGGGTCATGGGATTGAGCCCCACATTAGGCTGCATGCTGAATGTGTAGCCTGTTTAAGATTCTCTTTCTCCCTCTGTCTCTCTACCCTACTCACATGCATGTTCTCTCTCTGTGTCTCAAAAACAAAAACAAAAACTACAGTATCTTATTGGAGAAAAATTCACTTTAACATTACAGAAATCACAAAACAAGTCAATTCAGGATTCACTGCTTTTTCAGTTCACTTTTATGCTGAAATAATAAAAGTTTCAGGGACCTGATATCATCAATCACCAAAAATAAATTTGAATGATCTTCACATATAAAGATCACAAATGCTAGAAATATTTGTACATATTTAACATATGTGAGAATTTTATTAGGGACTATGGAAATGAAATTCATTTAAAATTTTGAATTCATGATATTTCTTGAATTGGTATCTATTAGCAATTATAAATTTAACTTTGTGTACACAGGAAAATTATGCAATCTAAATTTAAATTAATTTTCATTAATAAAAACAACATAATGCACTGAGAACATCCAACTGCATTCAACTGCATTTGATTTAGCCACTAGAATTATCCAAAATAAGCAGTAATTTAATAGCTACAATACTAATTCTAAATTCAAATATATACTAATTAAAGACTTCAGACAGCTAATTACTTTAGTGTGCAATACAGAATTGCTTTCATTTTTTCAAACCCTTGTTTAACTTTGAGCATTACACATTTTATACTTGGATATTTTTTCATTTGAGTAATGACTCTCTATGATTTTATGGACCAAAGACAAATGAATTAACATATGATTTCTTCATCCATAAGTGCATGATGTCATTCATGGAAGATGTTTACACAAACAGGACATCTACACCCATGTCACGTCTACACCTGCAAAATTCGAGGTTCTCTGAAGTACTGAAGGAACTCTGATTATCTTCCAACTTTTGACATCCAAGATTTAGTATGTTCTTTCCTTAGAACTGCTAATTTCTGGCAACCAATTGCTGATAATCAAAAGATATCATTACCATTATTATTTTCAGTTTCATCTAAAGAATATATACACTTTAAATGACAGTCTTTTATTGCTATGAGAATTTATCTTGTAAGCCATCCTTCTCACAGAATAAATAATCCAGAAATAAAGTGCTATGGGAAGAAACATAGCTAGCTCTTAATGAGTAATTGCTGCGTGATAAGGATTATATGTTTTACATTTGTTCCTTATCATTTAATTTCATAGAACACAGTATGGCACATACTATGATTCTCCCCATTTTCAAATTAAGAACTTGAGACCTAAATGGATAAGTAGACTGTCTAAAATGACGTTTACTACTGGATTAACTCAGACTTTTTTACTCCAAAGCCGGTGGACCTGTTAGCTATAATCTCTCCTTTCTTCAACCCTCAAAAAAAGGAGACACATATGTACATGTACATCTGACTATAAAATATGATAATAAGATAAGAACAGGAGTAAATTTAAGAAACTCATTTACACAAAAATAAAAAATTTGGATCATCAGATTTAAGAAGTAAACAGATAAATTCCATTTTGAATAGCCTACCATGTAAAAATATACTGCTTATTGCAAATTTAAGAAGAGGGCTGTAATTTTATTTTCTAAAGTAACAATTATAAATTACATGATATACAGACACTCATTATGTTGTATAAAGAAGTTTGACAAGTACAATCTATAGATTTAGGCTACTAAGTTCTACCCTTACAGGCTATGTGTCTCTGACAAGTAACTAAATGTCTTCATGACACAATTTCTACATCTGACAAATGGGAATAATCCATGCAACCATTCTTTTGGGTCATTAGCAATAGTAAAAGAGATAATACATTTAAGCACTGTATTAATGAGTGGAAGCATCTCGAATCATTCCCATCAAAATTCCTTAGTTCAAAACAACATAAAACTTTGGAAAATTTTCCAATAATGCACACATGCAATTGCTCAATTTCATTCATTCCTGAAGAATTTTTAGAAACAAACTAAAGAGGTTTCCAAACAAAGAAACCGTAATGGGAGAGGAGAAGGTGAGGGGGCAGGAGGAGGGTAGAGGAAAGGTGATAAAGGTCAATGGAGGAAGAAGAGAATAGGAAGAAAGACCTATGCCTACTATCAATTATTTTGTTTTTGGTTCATAAAGCAGAGTTTCCCAACCTCTTAACTTTTCTGATAACCTTCAAAAGCTCTCCAATAGTCCACTTTTCAGTGGTTTCCAACTTGCTTCTTAGTTCCTTGGAGAGGATGTAATTAGAAGCTGTATTTTAATTGAATTAACAATGAGACTAATGCACTTAAAGTTTCTGACTTTGTTGCCAAGGTAAAATAGTAATTGAAAACAAAATGGTTAGGAGCGGGCAAAATAGGTTGAAGGTTGAGCTGACAGCAAGTTGTCCTCAGTAAATAATCAGAAGAGCCACAACAAAGTTATTCCTGACTCTATTATCTACCTCTTGGTTTCTCGTACTCCATAACCTGAAGGAGATTTGGTGTATTTAGTGTAGGTCACCATATTTACCAAGCATAGACAATGTATGGGCAAGAATGATAGCAGAACAGAAGAGACAAGAGAGATTGTGTCTGTGTGTGTGTGTGTGTGTGTGTGAGAGAGAGAGAGAGAGAGAGAGAGACAGAGACAGAGACAGACAGAGACAGAGAGGAGTGAAAAGGAGGGAAAGACAGAGGCAGACACACACACACACACACACTCTCACACACACACACACACACACTCTCTCTCACACACACACACACACACACACACACACACACACACACACACACTGGCGGGGGGCGTGGAGGACTAAGAAAAGTACAAGACGATGGAGTGAAAACCAGAGTCGCAGAAAGATGCAGACATGGGGGCATATGGCATACTGGCAAGGTCATCACTTTAAAATAAAAAAATAATCTAAGTTCTAATCTTCATTCAATTAATTTTTATCTCTTTGATTTGAGAAAGTTATTTAATTCTTCAAACCCTCAGTTTTCTCATCTATATACTGAGAATAAATATGCTAACATTATAGGTTTTATTTGGAAATAAAAGATATCTGTTTCAATCACTCAAAACAAATTAGATGTTTTATATATGGTAACTCGTATTGTTTAACTATACTTCCTAGAATTATTTAACTTCATACCTCTGCTTTTAATATTCCACAGACCATGTTACCTCCTAAAGGAAATAGGTTGTGTCAGTCTGCTTGGGCTGCCTTAACAAAATCCCACACGCTGAACTGATTGGCTTAAACAACAGAAATTTGCTTTCTTATGATTCTGAAGGCTAAAAGTCCACGATAAAGACACCGGCCGTTTCTGAGGCTTCCCTCCTTGGCTTGCAGATAGACACCTTTTGCTTTATCCTCACATGGCCTTTTCTCTGTGTGCACACATCCCTACTGTCTCTTTTTCTTACAAAGACACCAGCCATATTGGATTAAGGCTCCAACCTCATTTAACCTTAACTACCTCTTCAAATTCCCTATCTCCAAATATACAGTTACGCTGCAGGGTTAGGGTTTCAATGTATAGATTTGGAGTGAACACAATTTAGTCCATAACACATGTCATTGGAAATGATCAAATCGATGCAGGTGGTTCAGCTTCGACTTTTAGAGACTTTCTACATATTCCTGAAGAACATCTCATCTTGAGACAGAGCTTATTTCCAGTTCTACTGTATTATTCGAACCCTATTTCCAGGAGTCTCTTTGTTAGCATGCCTTCAGTCTGTGTACCCTTACAAAAATGTTAGATGACTGATTGGAACCACTGGATTAAAAACTATTCCCCAAGCCAAAGGCAGTAAAGTACCATTTGGATGCTATTATTGATACTGTCCTCTTTAACAAATGTACAGGTTATTTTTACTTTTTCAGGGAATTTTTGATGAACATGAAATATTCATAGAGGACAGATAATATTTAAATGACATTGTTAAATAATTAAAAATGTGAAGATCTCCACTGGGAATTACAACATTAAGACTGCAAATACATTCTCATTATCTGCTCTCAATTTCTGAGATATTGTGGAATAAAAGGAACTTCTGAGTAATTTCTCTATGCTATTATTAAGAGAGTGGAAATATACCTTTGGAGAGCCAAACTTCACATTGGATTTTTCAGCAGAATGATTATTAAAATATTCTTGAATAAATTTCAGGACCTAAAACTCAAGTGCAATATGTAATAAGTAAAGAATATACCAACATGCTAGCACTTCCAAATATCAATGACTGAAGGTATAAGAAAAAGCCTTTGAGAATCCAAAGGATTGAGTTTAATTTCAGCTATTATATTTGCCAAGTACATATTCTATTTGTTTTGCCCATATTCACTTTAAATCAATTAGAAATTGGTTTATTTCTATCTGCCTGTATGTGGCATGGCAATGGAAAGGTAAGATTTTGTGTACTTGATTGTCTAATTGTCTCAATATGTCTATGGAGAGAACTCTTTAAGAAGAGAAGAAAGTGAAGCTAGAAATGTTGAGTAAATTGACAAAGATCATAAATGATAAATGGCACTGGAAGTAATCTAAACCCCAACCTAATCATAAACGTTACTACTTTTTCTCAAAATAATACCCTCATACCCTGTTCTTCATAGGGTTGCTATAAAATTCATTGAAACAATGAAAGTTAAGGTGGTCTGGCAATTATTCAAGGATTCACATGTGAATTTTGTATTATTGCATACTATTTCCAAACTATAGTAACATTTTTGTCTGTTTACTAGCTAGAGGTGTCAACTTGTTATTTGTATATGTATTAAATAGAATTTATCCATTATTTTGCAATAGAAGACTGTCATGGATTTCAAGAAAAAGGAAAATGGGATATAGAATCATTAATATGACAAGTGAAATGGTATTTATCAAAAGTTTATTGTGCATTAAGGATTATGCTTAAGGCTATGAAAGATTACAACTACTATCTGAACAATATACAATATTCATTTCCTCACTTTTAAAAAAATGTTTATTTTGTATTAACAAAATTTTTTAATGTTTATTTATTTTTGAGAGAGACACACAGAGTGTGAGCGGGAGAGTGTCAGGGAGAGGAGACATAGAATCCAAAGCAGGCCTCAGGCTCCCGAGCTGTCAGCATGGTGCCTGATGCAAGGCTCAAACTCACAAACGGTGAGATTAGACCTGAGCAAAGGTGGAATGTTCGACTGAGCCACTCAGGCACCCCACAAATGTTTATTTTTGAAAGAGAGACAGAGCATGAGTGGAGGAGAGGCAGAGAGAGATGGAGACACAGAATCTGAAGCAGGCTCCAGGCTCTGAGCTGTCAGCACAGAGCCCAACACGGGGCTTGAACTCATGAACCTCAACATCATGACCTGAGCCAAAATCAGAGCTGAGCCAAATTGAGACACCCAGGTGCCCCTACATTTCCTCACTTTTAAGCTGAAACTAGGAGAAAGACATTTTGAAATAGTAATTATTAAATAAAGAACAGCAACAACACTTATTGTGTGCTGAGAAATACTTGAAGCATAACATATATGACCTTACACATTAACACACAATCCTGAGGTTAATAAGAAACTCCTTTACTAATGCCTCAATTTCCAACTATTCTTATTTACTAACATCTTGGGATCTATTTGATTTATTCCCATCATTCAAGAGATCTTTCAAAATTTGTCACTATCTTACAAATAAACAAATCTAACAGCTTGCTCTCAATTACTCTCTGAAATATTTATTATTGAGAACCTCATTTTGGAAATGCTGGCTTCCCTTGGATGCCATGACACTGCCTCATGAGTTCTCCTCCATCTCTTTGATACTATCTCTGTCTATTTTATCACTGTTTCTTCCTCATTTAACCCAAAGTATAGTATATATGCCAAGAATCTGTTTTAACATAACAATCTCAGCCACTTCCATGACTTCAATTAGCATCTCCCCAGGTACAGCAAAGTATTTAAAAGGCAAATGCAGATAGTGCAATGATGCACTGGTTTATCAAATATTTATTGACCATCTTCTCTTTAATAGGTGCTTCTCTAGGTGATGGAAATACTGCAGCAGCAAAAAAAAAAAAGAGGACAGAAATTCATATCTTCATAGAACCCCCTTTCTCATGATAAGGGGGAAATGACCCTCTTAATCTGTAAATTTTTATTAAAAAACAGAACAAAACAAAAGAATGGTAAAGAATACTTTCTTTATGGCAAATGAAGTCCATTATTAGAATCGTGCTTCTAAAAGCCCCAAAAATATCCATTTCAGTTTACACTTTTCACAACCATGTTCAGAACAGAAAAATGTTGGACTTTATATAGTATGGTGTAAAGATGCAACTAAAAGGAAACTTAATGAAAAGTGACTTTGTTCAAAGCAGTGGTGATTTCATCTTATGTAAAAGAAAGAAAGAAAGAAAGAAAGAAAGAAAGAAAGAAAGAAAGAAAGAAAGAAAGAAAGAAAGAAAGAAAGAAAGAAAGAAAGAAAGAAAGAAAGAAAGAAAAGGAAGGAAGGAAGGAAGGAAGGAAGGAAGGAAGGAAGGAAGGAAGGAAGGAAGGAAGGAAGGAAGGAAGGAAGAAAGAGAAAGAAAAAGAAGTTATAAGGTACACAAATGAAAGCAACTCCAGCTGGCTCTCCAGCAGTATCGGGGACTGAGATACTGTATACATTTTCATTTGTGCATTCTTATCATACCAAAGGTACATTCTATCAACATGTTTTATGACTGTTGATGTTGACTTTGATTAGCTGGCTGAAGTAGTGTTTGTCAGATTTCAGCGCCACAAAATTATTCTAGTTTCTCCCTTTTCCATGTTATACTCTTTGGAAGGAAGTTGCTATGCACACTCCACATTTAAAGAGTGAGGATTTAGGGGCGCCTGGGTCACTCAGTCGGTTGAGCATCTGACTTCAGCTCAGGTCATGATCTCACAGCTTGTGAGTTTGAGCCCCGCATTGGTCTCTGTGCTGAGAGCTCAGAGCCTGGACTCTGCTTCAGATTCGGTTTCTCCCTCTCTCTCTCTGCCCCTCTCTCACTTGCTCTGTCTCTCTCTCTAAAAAATAAATAAAAACATTAAAAAAATTTTTAAAAAAAGAGTGAGGATTTATAATCCCTCTTTGAGAACAGAGAATCTGCATAATTTATTTAGATTTGTCTCTTCTCTCCTATTTATTAATTTAGTTGAGATTTATATCAGCATGGATTCACAGATATTCATTTTGTACTCTGGGTTATAATCTAATATTATTTCATGTATTTTTTTCCTCAAAATGTTCCAGCTTTGGCCATTGGAAGCTCTTTCAGTTGGGTTCTGTGCCCCTTTGACATAATCAATGTGGTTTTCTTTGTTTGAGCACTTGTATATTTTCTGATACTGTAAGATTCTTCAGGTTCATCTCATATATTGCCTAGAATCAGTCATTTCTCCAGGGAGGGCTGGTTCTTTTTACTAGTACGTGGTATTAGAAACCAAGATCTGGGTCTTGAGTGTGCTCATTGCTACCGTGGTATTACTTCTTTTAGGTCCTCTCAGCAGACAGCAAAAAAGAAATAAATCTGTGTATTATTTCCACATGTAACCACATATACATCTATTTTAAGTTAAACATGAGATCTTACCAATATCTCCAGCTTTAAGCCACCGCCACTTGAATTATTCTACCCTCCTATTCTTATTTTTCTGCAAATTCCCACTCCAACAGTGAGAAACCTGGCTCCCACCATCCACCATGCATTTACTTAGCTGTTCAATTCCAGTATACATGCATAGAAGTATCAGAATTGTTACTCTTTCCCTCAAGGAACTTTAGCAACCAAAATACAATGAGCAGGCACAGTTCCTTTGGCTTTCAGTATTGCAAAATCCACTAATTTCTGGTTACTTAGGTCAGCATTCCTCACCCACCACCACCTTCTTCATTGAGATTTTTTCATACATTTACAATACAGATAGATATTCTTGACACACTGTATAGTTTTGCCTGTGATACCCTAAGCTTCTAAATGATTTTTTATATTTGCATACATTAAGGTAAACTATTTGTGCAGTAAAATTCTGCATTTTTCAAAATACATAGTGTCATGTATGATACATTAGAGTATCACAAAGAATAGTTTTGCCGACATAAAAATCCCCTGTACTTCACCTATTTAACTCTCCCCTGAATCCTGAAACCCTGGAAACCACTGGGTTTTTTTTTAATTTTTTTTTTTTTTTTTTTTACTGTTTCCATAGTTTTGCCTTTTTCTAGAATGACATTTAATTGGAATTATATAATATGTAGCCTTTTCAGACTGGGTTCTTTCATGTACAAATGTGTACTCAATATTCCTAAACATGTTTTTTTGGCTTGATAGCTCATTTCTTTTAATTGTTGAAAAATATTCCATTCTATGCATACACCACAGCTTGTACATTAATTCACCGATTGAAGGACACCTTAGTTGTGCCCAGTTTGGGGCAATTATGTAAAAACCTACTATAAATATTCACACGCACATTTTTTGCTGGCTATAAGTTTTCAACTCAAGTACATCAGTACCTAAGAGCACAAATGATAACCCATATGATAACAGTATGTTCAGCTTTGTAACACACTGTCAAAGGGTCTTTCAAAGTGGATGTGCCATTTTGTATTTCCACCAACAAGAAATGAGAGTTCCTGTTGCTCCACATCCTCATCAGCATTTGGTATTTTCAGTGTTTCAGTTTTTAGCTATTCTAATAGATGTATAGTGATATCTCGTTATTGCTTAAATTTGTAATGGCCTAATGACATGTCATATTGAATATCTTTTCTTATGTATGTGTGACACTTCACCTTTTGTGATGTGTCTGTTCTGATCTTTGGCCCATATTTAGTTGGGTTGTTTTCTTATTGTTGAGTTTTAAGACTTCTTTGTATATTTTGGATATGAGTCTTGTATCAGATATATGTTTTGAAAATATTTTCTCCACATCTGTGGCTTGCCTTTTCATTCTCTTAACACCATCTTTTTCAGAAGTTTTTAATTTTAATAAATTCTAAATTATCAACTTTTCTTTCACAACTATGAAAGAAAACATGTCTTCCTGGAAAATGTCATGTAGGCGATTTAACAGCATAACACAGAAATGTTTCATGTCTGAGATAGCCGTCTTCTGAGTAAGTGATGCAAACAAACAATACATATTGTTTAAGAGTCTCATGTTAAACTGCGTTATTGTGCCTCTGAAGGGACAAACAGGGGTCTGGGAAACTATGGCCCTAGAAATTTTCTGGTTTTTCTTGTGTAATATAATTACTTTTGTCCTTAAAGTTATTACTAGAGCTTTACATTGTATAAGATTCCTGATTTATATGAATCTGGTTTGAGTAATTCTTTGTATTATTTTACTTGCTAATTAGAACTTAAATTACTGTTGTGGTCTTAAATATCTTTGTATTCTCTATGGCAAATTTGATCAGATTTGAACAAATGTCTGCAATTACCTTATATGTATGAGAAATTTCACATATTCATTTAATTTTCCATAAGCCTATGAGATATGTATTATTATCACTATTTTACTGGTGATTTAATTAAGGCTCAGAGGTTAAAAAACTTTTCCAAGCTTATGTAAGTATCAGGGACCAAATAACCCAGATATGTTACTTTGAAGCCATGCTATTTTATCATTCTACTCATAACTTCTTTGGATTTGGGTCTGGGCAACTGGTGAGGTTCTCAATACCTAAATTTAGTGTGTTTATACTGACTACCAATTGGAAACATATGAACCTGTTATTTAATAAATTTAGTAAGTAAAATGATTGGATAGCTTCAGAGACATGTATTTACCACTGATATCTCAGCTCCCTTAGAAAACTTGTGAATTGGTGAAAGAATGTGGCATCCCAATTTATGTCTCCTTAGCATATTCATTATTTTAGCTGATTTTTTTTTAGTTTTTAATAAACTAAAGACATCAGAGAAGTTCTGAAAACTGCATAAAAATTACCCTTTTGTAAGACACACATTTAAATTGGAAATCTCCATTTCTAAGTGTGTCTCCTTCTCTGTACCAGGAAGAAGAGGATAACCAAATCTAGAAAATTTTATCAATGAAGAAAGCACAGACATAAATCTGCTTAACAACCATACCCTTGTTTACCATGCCTTTTTGATAGCCTTATGTAATAACTGGTTCTACCAACCCCCACCGTCTTCTTTTGTTTTTAGCTGGAGATGTTATTTAAGACGGTGGCTTGGGCATTTGGGGGAGTTACTCAATTTTCCCGGGTATCTCCCATGTACACTGGAGGTATACCTGTTATTAAACTTCTGTTTGTTTTCCTTCTGTTAATTTGTCTTTTATTACAGAGGGTGTCCTTGGCCAAGAACCCAGAAGGATGGTGGAAAAATTATTTTCCTTCCTAATATTAGCACTTATAATTGGATAAATGGTGGGCTATAGAGATCACTGCCAGAAGAGTTAAAGTTTATTGAGTACTCTGTATTTTTTTTTTTGTCTTTTTGTTTCTTCTTCTATCTTGTTTCCTGTTTTCATTTGCCTTGTCCTCTACTTGGAAAAATAAAGGGTAGTAATCATGACCCTGATGTTTGAATCATGAGAACTGGCAATTAATATGGAAAAAATATTACCTATTTGTGTTGAAAATATGCAGACTGCTTTTCCCCCTCCCGCAAGAATTTAATTAATCCTCTCCCTCACAAGAAGTTATAACTCACATTCCAAGCTAATTAAATCTGGAGAACATAATGCCTTGTTACAATACAACTTATCATTTATATATAACTTACCCTAAGCTGGAACTATGATATTATTCCTTTTACCAATTATATTGTATTTCTTAGAATGGGACCACCCAGAGCAATCTGATTGGTCCTCACAAACATGAAAGGGTAGTCAGGAATTGGTGGTGAGGTGTGTGTTAACAACAGGGTACATGCATCTTACATAATTCTGAAAGAGTTCTAACTCTCTAGCTCATGTCTCAAATTGTGAAATTGACTGCCAATATGTCTTGTAGCTATCAGAGATGTTGACTCCAAAGAGCAAAAATCTATTCCTATCACAGTAAAGGCATTAAAATTAGGAACAGAAAGCCAAGAATATAGGGCTATAGGGACATTTGTGGCTTTGTGGTTATCTAGCATTTTATTCTACCTCTTTGGGGGAGGACTCTTCTTCCCATAAGACACAGTCAGGTGGGTCTATTAATCAAGCTGCCAAGCACATTTCTGTTGAAAAAGTAGACACATTGCCCAAACAAGACCAACCAGACCCTCCTTCTTAGAATTTGAATCTTGGCAGACAAAGCAGACTTAAAATATTAAGAAATAATTTACACTAGCAATGCTCTTGAGATGAGTGAAGTGGTCATGAAACTGAGTCTATGTTATTTTATGAACTTGATTCTTCAACTTTTCTGATTTCTGTGACACCTCCAAGTCTGTCTGACAAATTCATTTTTGCCTTTAGGTGGGTTTGTTTTGCTCTCTACAAAAAAACCCCAAACAAAACAAAAACAAAAAACAAAAACAAAAACAAAACCCTAATTGCTACAAGACCTAGTTGTATGTTACTAACTGTGAAATTCAGCAAGTCACTTAGAATCTATAAACTTCAGCCTTTCACCTGACAAACGTGAATATATGTGTCCTTTAAGTCTCACAGAATCCGGACAGTAAAGGAGATTGTAAGTTGTCTGTGTTTTGCAAATAATATTCTACACGAAATTAAAAGATATAAGAATAATACGTTCTATGTGTTCTGCTTTTGCAAAGTAAAAACATGAAGAAAATAACATTTGTGTATAAACCATATTGCACATCACATACATATATGTATTTCTATCTATCTATCTAGTCATCTATCCATCTATCTTTATTAGTTAGGATAAAGAGAAAAATACGTGGAAGCCCAAAGGCAAAGCAATGAGACTGCCAGTGATGGTTAAGGGAATGTCAAAGGGATGAATGGAAGATATGAGGATATTTCCTAACACCAAAATTGTGTCTTCATTGCTATCGTTCTAATTCATCTGGATGAATGTGGAAATTGGAATACAGTCCCATGATATTTACTCCGGTTGATATGTTGTAATACAAAGAGATTGTAAGGGTAAATATTTAAAAATAAAATAGGACAAGACTGCAATAATGCCCCTAATAAGGGATTAGATTATGACCAGTGTTTACTGTAGATATTTTTGTCATCAGATTATCAAATGCATGCTATTACCACTCATGTTGTGGGTTTGGCATTTAAGAGAATAATAGACTTCTGTTTAGAAATCATGTTTGTCATTAAAATCCTAACAAGTGACAGCTGTAATAATCTATAGCCTATACATTCCAAACACAAGGTAAGTCAAGAATTTTGCCACCAGAGCAATGATCTAATTAGGACCTGTGTTCCTGGGCTGCCAGTAAATTTATGTTACTCTATTAGGGGATTTACCTTGAATATTCTTGGAAGAGAATACTGCTGTTACCCAGATGACTGGTGAACTTTCTAATAGTGATGAGGAAACTAACATTTGTGTCACCTCTTCTGGGTGTTGGAGAGTTTGCACTTTGTATTTACAAGCTTTACCCGACTGCCCCCTCACAATACCCCTGTGAAGTCCATATAATTAAAACTATTTTTCTGCAAAAACTGCACTATAACACCATGTAGGAGCCTCTCTATCACAAGCATAGAACTGCAAACTGCATCTCAGCACTAACTTTTGATAGATGTTGATCTGCAGTGTGACAAAACACACATTCTCTGAAGCGAGGCCAGTTACGCTTCTCCTTCTCAGACCTTCTCCCAACATGGTCATTGTGAAATATATCTGACTGATACTAGGGCCAAGATAAATGGGAAAAGTTTGCGCATTAGCTATAGGAAAGTATGAGATGACAATAATGATTCCATTTTAATATATAGGGACAAATACATTCTTCATAAGTATAGAAATGTAACTGTTCCATCATATCTCTATGGTATTAATTACAAACCTGTTGAGACAGTGAGGATATTGATAATGGAACTTAGAAATTATAAAGTACAATGCATATAAAATTTATAAAACTTAAAAAAACATATTTATCATGTCCTGGGAGCTGTGAAGGGACTGTAGATACGATGATTAACAAGACACATTCCCTATGCTCAAAAAACTTGTATAGTATCATTGTAGTTGCTATTGTTGTGTGTACTATTAGTTATATTTCCAATACTTTCGCTTTAATCCTCTATGTTATTAGATATAAAGTCAAGATTATACAGCATAGTGTTTATTTTCTTTTCTTCACTTTGGCCTTTGACTACTTCAATCACATTTATGCAGATGCGACCCAAATTCAAATCTCACCCTCTCTCGTGAGCTCAAGTCCTGTGTTTACAAAGTACATGCTCAACCTCTAAATAACCTGCTGATTCCTCAAACACAATCTACCTCAAATGGAGTCATATAATTCCCTTCCCTCCAAATGACAGTCACTCAACCATGAAAATATACATTCAATTTGGGTCCTTGTCGTCACCTAAATCAATCGTCAAGTCTAATGAGTTGGTATTCTTTCCGTATGTCCTTTCTGGCCTCCCTCATCCAGGATTCCATCACATCAACCTATTGTATATTTCGCAGTGTCCTTATATTCTTTCCAGCTATGGTTCTAATCATATCAACTATGCTTAAAAATATTGGCACTCCACAAAACATACTCAAATTCCTCAGTCTACTGTTGAATGCTTTCTGTCATCCAGCACCAACTTCTCATCTGGTTTATCTTCCACAATTCTTAATGTCCAGACCTCACAGGAAACTTATTTGTAGAATATTCCAGCACATTTCTTCTTAATCTGCTTAGGTCCTTCTTATGCCACTTAGGTCCTTCCACTCTCCACACACTTGGCAGCCCCTACTCACCCATCCAGGATAATCTCAAAATGTGTTCATTACTTCCTTTAAGCATTTCTGATTCTTTGCAGGTCAAAGAGCAGTTCTTTCTCATCTTTATTTCTAGGACCTTTTGCTATATTGTACTTATGGGTTATAAAATTAAAGGTATGTGTTTACATACCACATCTCTCCTAGCAGATGTAAACTCAAAGAAAAAATATGTCTGATTTATATATATATATATATATATATATATATATATATATATATATGTGTGTGTGTGTGTACATATACATATATATGTACATATACATATATATATACATATTTCAATATCATAGATAAGGAAAAGTATATAAATCACAAGTGTACACATGGATAAGTAAATATTCACAAAGCTAGCACACCCATGTAGCTAACATCAAGATCAAGAAATAAATTAGTAGAATACCAGAAGTCACCTCATATTCCCATTCAGTCTCTACCCTTAGCCTCAAGGAAATCTAAAATCCTGATTTATATCAATATAGCCTAATTTTAAACTTCGTATCAACAGGATCAAATGAATGTACTATTTTGTATCTGTTTTTTTTTGGGGGGGGGTGAGGAGCTCAAGTTTATATTTATGAGATTCATCCATGTTATTTCATGTCCTTGTAATTTATACAGTCTCATTACTGTATTGTTTCATTGCATAAATGTATCCCACCTTGTTTATCCATCTTTCTGTAGATGTACAATTGGCAAGTTTCCAGTTGTGGGATATTACAAATAGTGGTCCCTTCTTGGGTCAGTCTTCAGTTGCACATATATAGTGCACATATATAGTGCATTTCTATTGGCTAGATAGTGTCTGATGTATTTTTGTATTCTTCACAGCATCTAATTCAGTGCTCTGCTTGGAAAAAATGAACAAATGAATAAATATATATGCTATGTCCTTTCTCTTAAAATGATTTTAAATTGCCCATGGCCCATGCATTTTTGCATCCTGATGCATCAATGCTGTGTTCAGAATACACATATAACAAAAATTGGAGATATAGATAGATAGATAGATAGATAGATAGATAAATTTAATACTTGAAGGTGTATGTCATGAGGTAAGATCTTTTATTACCTAGAATTTGTCAAATTCTAAAGGAATATGTTTCTAAATTGTACCTGTACCCAAGAGAGAGCTAAGTATGAATGAGGTTTTTAGGGAGTGGCAGAACCTGGCTTATCACATTTTATGAGAGTGCACAAGAGAGGGATTGGGTATGAAGTTAGTTCTTATTAAGGTTCTGAAAAAGAGTATGAATAAAAACAATGAAATCAGCATTCATAATCAGATAAGCCTTTAGAGTTATATATTAATTAATAAAATAGAGAAACCTCTTATATAGGCATTTATTTACTATCTTAAATGTCTAAACAGGTGAGTCAAATTGTTTTAGTTTTATTCCTTCATTAACAGAGAAAATTACATACTTACAGCTATAAAAACACCTTGCTTAAAGAGTGAGGATCCTTCAAGTAGCAGAGTGAACATATATTATTATTTTTTTATTTTTTAATGTTTATTTTTGAGAGAGAGGGAGAGAGAGAGAGAGAGAGAGAGAGAGAGAGAGAGAGAGAGAGAGAGAGAGAGAGAGAGCATGAGCAGGGGAAGGTCAGAGAGAGGGGGAGACACAGAAGCCAAAGCAGGTTCCAGGCTCTGAGCTGTCAGCACAGAGCCCAATGTGGGCCTCACACTCATGAACTGTGAGATCATGACCTGAGCTGAAGTAAGACACTTAACCAACTGAACCACCCAGGCACCCCATATATCATTAATATAATGTGTTTTCTCTATGTTTCTCCCTCTGTCTCCCTTCCTCCCTTCTCCTTCCTCTCCTATGTCTCTCTCTATTTCTTTCCCTCTTTCCCTTCCTTTCTTCTTTTCTCCCTCTTTCCCTCTTCCTCTTTTTCCTCTGTTAGTTGGGTCTCCCTAGAAGTAGCTCTGACACATGAATGGCATGCAAGGATGTCTCTGAGAATTAAAAGGAAGAATGATAGCAGAATGGAGAAGAGACACATGGAAGAAAAAGCAGCTCAATAACACAATGAGTGACCAGAGCTCAATCCAGTGGGCAAATTGGGAAATGATGCAAAACAACTCATATATAACCCAACCAAGGGGTGAGGGAGGTGGGGTATTTATATACTAACCTGAGAGACACTGATAAACATTTTCACAGGGAAAGCTAATTCTCTGGCACTTCTAGCCTTCCACACACATATGCATCATGGACTTTAGCAGTTCCAGAAAATGGCCTCAGCACAGATACAGATACTAGCAGCTGGAAGTCAGCCGAGCCCCACTAAATAGCAGGTCTGAAGGAATATAAACAAAATGCTGACAGTAATTATTCTTTCATTCTTACTCTAGTCCTTATTTTCTTTGCCTCATTCCCTTATGTCTCTTTCATTTTTTCTGATACCACAGCCACCATAAAAGTCTTCACCTAAATATATCCAGGAGCATTTAAAAAATAAAGTGAAACTGAAGAAATCAAGACAATTGGAAAAATAAAAGTTAAAAAAAAAAGCAGATGGACCCAAGGTGGTATTATTACTCAAAATACTTTCCATTCAAGGGATAAGCCACAGATTCACAGGAACACTAGCCACCAATACCATCGGTAAACATGATAATCTAGAGCAGAATTAAACAATCCAGTTTTCCAGGAAAAGCACTTTTTATTAATACCAAGATCATGGAAAATTTCTACATCAAGCCCTCGATAAAGGGAGCACTATGCAATGCGGTAAACAATGTCATTTTCAAACTCCCTAGAGAAATACAAGGTTCAAAAAGCTAGAAGGAAATCGAACTTGAGGCCTTCAGAGAAAAACAAGCCTGAAAGGAATCATGTCCCTTTTGAAAAGTATTCTCCAGCTTCAAATTATGAAAAACAATACCTTCAGGAAACAGTTGTCACAACCAGGGATTTCTAATGGCATCACGGCAAAGTTGATAATTGACCTGAAGATGCTTCAAGAAACCACTGACCATCTCAATGACACATTGACCTTTGAATAGCCTCTAGAGAAGGGTTAGGGCAGTCAGTCCAAGAATTGAGGGAAACAAAATACAGGAATCAAAATCATTGCTGCTGTCATCATGTTGTCCAAGCATGACAGCTTCAGGGCCTGCCACCACTCTGGGCTTCAGGGACACCAAGAAAAAAAGGGCTGGCAGCAGTCCACCCCAAATGGAGTCACACAATGTCTCCAGCAATTAAGCCTGGTAGTCACAGTTTGATTAGACCAACAGTATACACTGGGCCTATCCGTTCATCACCATTGTATAGGCACTGTCACCCATCTCTGTCACCCTGGCCCTGCAATCTTTAGAGCTGCTACCATCAAGATGTTCTATATTTCCATGAATCTAACCGGCTGCACTCTATGCTTACCTTTCTAAACTTTTCACTCTCTTATCTTAAAACATGACTCTATAAGATATAAACTCATTTTCATCTTTAAACTCTTCCTTATCTCTTTCCTTACTTCCTTGCTTTAATGAAAGCTTTGCTTTTTCCTACAGATAGAATTTCCCATGATGACTATGTATTATAAATTTGAGGAGACAGTTTTCCTGTCCATTAAGCCATGATATTCACAGAGTGTTACTCCCCTGTATCAGTCAGGATAGGCTATAATAAGCCACAGTAACAAAGAAATTCTGAAATGGCATAGTGTGACACACTCATTCCTCACTCAAAACACAGTCTGATGAGAAGGTCAAAGTACTTCCCTCAAATCATCTGTTTCTTTGTGTTGTTCCACCCTTTTCTGACATTAAGATCATCTTGGCATCATTCAGCCAACAAATAGAGATAAAGCTGAGGGAATACATGCTATATATTTACTCATCCCAGTCAGAAAGCGACATGTTATTTCTGCTTACATTCCAATAGCCATACTCAGGAATATGGCACCAACCTAAATGAAAAAGCGGCTCTCAAATATAGACTCCTAGAGTTCCCGAGAAGAGAAAATAATACTGGTCAGTATCTGTGACAACTCAATATTCTGGTCAACAAATATCTATTTTTATCCTTTTTCCAATACATAGAATACACTCTTTATTCCTAAAACAGACTGGCTAAATTACCATCTTGCCACTGTTTCCACCTCAAAATCAGATTCTCCAGGTGATTTCCACTCCTCTACATCAAGTCCACATGTGGCTCCTTTCCATAAAGATAAAATATATGTCTCACTTCAATATACAATGATGATATGCACATCAGACACTTCCATATAAAAAGAAAGAGGTAAGGAGGAGACGCAGCTGGCATTGTCTTCTTTACATGACTCTTACAGCTGTTTCTCACTAGGCACAACAGCAACTCTTAAGGAAAAACTGATTGTGTCAGTCACAGAAGAAGAGTCAACCGTCCCAAACAATAAGAGTACTGTAGTGGGTGTTGGACAAGTTGGCAGGGCATGTGCCATCAGCATTCTGGGAAAGTCCCTGGCTGGATGATTTGGAAGTGAACTTACCCTGGTGGATGTTTTGGAAGATAAACACAAAGGAGAAATGATGGATCTGCAACATAGGAGCTTAATTCTTTAGACATCTAAAATTGATAATTTTGTGACAGATAAAGATTACTCCATGACTGCCAATTCTAAGATTCTGGTGGTAACTGCAGGAGTCTGCCAGCAGGAGGGAGACAGTGGCTCAACCTGGTGCAGAGGAATGTTAATGTCTTCAAATGCATTATTCCTCAGATAGTCAAGTGCAGTCCTGATTATATCATAATGGTGGTTTCCAACCCAGTGGATATTCTCACATACATTACATGGAAGCTAAGTGGACTACCCAAGCTAAGTGATTGGAAGTGGGTGTAATATGAATTTTGCTATATTTCACTATGTTATGGCTGAAAAACTTGGCATTCATCCCAGCAGCTGCCATGGATGCATTTTGAGAGAACAAGGCAACTCAAGTGTGGCTACGTGGAGCAGAGTGAATGTGGCAGGTGTTTCTCTCCAGGAACTGAACCCAGAAATGGGAACAGACAATGACAGTGAAAATCAGAAGGAAGTACATAAGATGGTGTTTGAAAGTGCATATGAAGTCATCAAACTAAAAGGATATACCAACTGGACTACTGGATTAAGTATGGCTGATCTCGTTGAATGTTGAAAAATCAATCCAGGATTCATCCAGTGTCAATGATGGTGAAGGGAATGTATGGCACTGAGAATGAAATATTCCTGAGCCTTCCATGTATCCTAAAAGTTCAGGGGTTAGCCAGTGTTATCAACCAGAAGCTGAAGGATGATGAGGTCACTCAGCTCAAGAAAAGTGCGGATATCTTGTGGGACATCCAGAAAGACCTAAAAGACCTGTGACTTCTGGCTTCTTGGCTGTAGAAATTTAAAACTACAATGTGATTAACCATGAGCCTTTCTTCAGTTTTTCATCCATATACTTTGATCAGTTTGCTTATATCTTCCTAAATATGTGAATCTGGGCTCACAGAATTGAAGTCCATGCTTAGTGCTTACAAATGAGCACTGAACAAATAAAATTAACTATCATAGTGTGCTTCTGAAAGAAAGGGAAAGAAAGAAAGAAAGAAAGAAAGAAAGAAAGAAAGAAAGAAAGAAAGAAAGAAAGAAAGAAAGAAAGAAAGAAAGAAAGAAAGAAAGAAAGAAGGAAGGAAGGAAGGAAGGAAGGAAGGAAGGAAGGAAGGAAGGAAGGAAGGAAGGAAGGAAGAGGTAGGGAGACAAGGGGAAACCCATAGCAGTCATGGGTCCATAGTAATTTTGAAATTTAGGAGAGCAGACAATGGAAATTGTCCTTGTTTGAGAGGTAGTGGAGATTCCATGAACTGGGTCTATTTTTTAGAAAGATCTATTTTGGTCATAGCTCTTCATGACTTCAAGCTCTTCTCTTGGGAAGTATTCTCCTTCCCATTACCATACTTGGCCACATCTTACATAGGGATTAATGTGACCTCCTTGAGGCAATGCAGACTTAAAGGCTGCCTCTTGATTATGAGAAATTAGGAGACTAGAAGTTGTTTTAATAGCTTGAACAGCATTAGAGATTTTCAGTCTGGTCTTGAGGTTTCTCTGGCAATATATTTCCAAAAAAAAACTTGTTAGGCTTGGGTTTTGTCCTTTTCTAGTCCATCCATGGTCCAACAGCCATATCCAAAGTTCTTTCTAGATAAAATACTTGAGCCGTGAATTTCCCTATGTTTAATTACTATTACCTTGGTCTCTTGAAATAAATATAAATACAGATCATATAACCTGTCTCATCCTCACCCTGAAACATTCTGATATAATGACAAGCTGAATTAGGTGTTGACACTCAATAAAAAAATCCCGTTTCTTACTATTTGGAGTCAGAAAGAAGTTTTTTTGACCCTACCAGTTCTCCAGTTTTTTTACTCCATCTATTCCATTTCATTTTTTCAAAAAACTAGCCAAATTTTCATTATGTCCTCCTTTTTTTAATAATACTTTGCCAAATGTCATCCATAACAGCCCACTCACATGAATTACATGATTTTTTTCAAATTTCATCCACTAGACTTAGCAGGTCAGTTAGGTGAATGATCCGCCTCCGAAATGTTACCAAAAGTGACAATCTTCCAAATGTTTTCTCCCAGCATAACATGAGGTACCTTCTTCCAATATCATGTCTTCCCTGTTTGCTTTCTACCACTAAGCCAGGGCCATACATTTGTGAAGACTTTTTTGTGGTATCGATTCACTTCTGCTTAAGATCAAAGATACCAGCTGCTGAACAAGTATTCACACTCTCAGTGACTTAATATAAGTTTAGTTCTCTCTTCTGCCATATTCAATGGCGAGAGTTAGGATTTCCTGGCAGCTTCACTGCCAGGATTTCCTGGCAGCTTCACTTAGTTCACTGAGTCACTAAGTGGTGACTCAGATCCTATTGTCTTCTATTACAGAATCCTGTTTCCATCCACAAAACTGGGAAGAGAGATGAAGGGTCAAAGAGTTTTCAGTGTTTTGAGAATTCAGACCTAGGAAGAGTCTATATAATATCTGCTCACATTCACTTGATCACAACTAATCTTATGACTCCTAACTAAAGGCAAAGAAAATTGGGAAATCTAGTTTCTCCATGCCTAGGAAAAGGACATAAAATTGATGACAGATTCAGCCAGTGTCTGTTACAATCCAACCTTCTGGTCAATAAATATCTGTCTCAATATTCCTTTCACACATAAGAAATTCTCACTCAAGTACCCAGTCTCCATTCAGCCATTGCCTCTGGCTAAATGGAATCACGGAATCTGGCTTTCTGGAATCAGTGCATGAGGTCCAGCCATCTCTGTCATCTTCAGATGTGGTTTATGATGATCCTATAAACTTTGGACTAAAAGGATAAGTTATCTTCTCCCCACCCACATACACACCACATCTGGAAGTGAAACAGGGATAGGATGTCAGCAAAAAATACTCCCATTTACAAAGGTGAAGAATGAAAAAGTCACCACTCTTACCACTCTTACAATTCTGCATTGTTGCTGGGCATACATAGTAAAAATCTCTACCCTAGGGTTTATGATTCTTGCTCTTGGGACACACTTCTTGCCCACTGGTCTCCATGGGCTTCAGGCTCCTCCCTTTGGGAGTCTTTTTATTCTTTTTTTAGAAAAAATTTAATGTTTATTTACTTTTCAGAGAGAGACAGAGACAGAGACAGAGACAGAGACAGAGAGTGTGAGCAGGGGAGGGACGGGGAGGGACGGGGAGGGGGGGGGACACAGAATCAGAAGCAGGCTCCATGATATGAGCTGTAAGAACAGAACCCAATGTGGGGCTCAAACCAAGAACCATGAGATCATGAGCTGATCTGAAGTTGGACGCTTAATCTACTTAGCCACCCAGGTGCCCCAGGAGGCTTTTTATTCTTAATCACACCACTGCCCTGTCCAACAAATCAGTTTGAACATTTATTTTCTGAAAAGTGACTCGAAAATCAGTCTGTTTCTATCTTTTGGTCTTTATGTTTTAGAGTTTAAGTTAATTCTGAAAACGTTCAACTGACCTATGGAGAAAAGAAATCAAAGGGAAGATACACTGGCTACTTAATCATCTCATTAAAAGACTGAAAACATCATTTCTTTTTGTCTACCGATGGGCAGAACTCAGTCACATGGTCCCATCTAACTGTAAGAGAGGATGAGGACTGGGGTCACTCTAAGTGATCAAGAAGGAGAAATGGGATTGGTTAGTCAGTCTCTGAAACTTTTCCCCAGTGTCTTTTTTTTTAATGTATGTTTTATTTAGTTTTGGGAGAGGGAGAAAGTGTAAGTGGAGGAGGGGCAGAGAGAGAGGGAGATAGAGGATCCAAAGTGGGCTCAATGCTGACAGCAGGGAGCCCATGTGGGGCTTGAACTCACAAACCATGAGATCATGACCTAACCAAAGTCAGAAGCTCAACCAACTGAGCCACCCAGGTGCCCCCATGGTGTCTTATAAAACATCTTCTCCTTGACAGTGATAGCTATTTCGCTTGAACATTTCCTCTCTCCTAGTATCATCATTCTCAGTAGCCCTCCTCTTGCCTCTCCTAAAACAGATACTTTACCATTTTGAAAATTCTTCCTTATTACTTTATTGTCCATTCACGTGGTCAACCCACTCAGACCACTGGCCTCAACATTCTTGAGCTCCTCAACTCTGATGATCTTCTCCAACATGATACCTCAACCACCCAATCTCAAAGTCACATACTAGAGCTTACCATCACCTGAAACAGCTTCATTTCCAAAATCATTAATCTCACTTCTTTCTATCTTCCCCACCCCACCCAACACTATGGCTCAAATAACATCAACTTTATATTTCTAACTACAAAATTTCCTTCCTAATTCATCATTTAGAATCCACTCTTAACCCTTTACTCCAGTCCCTCTGCTCACAGCTCCCTATTCCAGCTTGTTTACTCAACTGACCTCTTTATACCTAGACTAATAATAACTCCCTTTACTTTTTCCCAATCCAATAATCTTGCCTTTTTACGAATGCTCTCATTATCCAGTTTAGGTTCTTTGGTTCACCATTTCAAAAATAGTCTTGCTAAACACTTTTTCCTCTCTATTATAAACCCACTTTGAAGAATATCAGCCCTAAATGAAACTAAGCATTCCCTTCCCTTCTGCTTTCACCCAAGCAAGTGAACAAAGCTTAAGAAAACTACACAGAAGAACAAGTTGATGCTACAGTTTTTCCATGATCTTCAAATCGCAAAAGGCCCTAATGTGTGCTTGAAATAAGTCGCTTCTCTAGACAACAAATATTTTCTACTTTCCACAACAATTATGTTAAAATTTTGTGCTTCCCACAAAACTCTCTGTAGGTCCTCACCTCACTCTCACTGCCTGATACGAAGAGAAGTGTCTGACATAAGATAGGAAGCCTTCATAGCTCACTACCAGTTCATATGACTACCTTCTTCTTGCCCTGAGCCCCTTTACCTCTCTCTTACTATAACGAAGCTGTGTGCTTCTCTTGTAGATGGCTCACCTATGCTTCAGTCTCCATTCTTATCGAACTTCATAGGAAATAACCTATTCCTCCCCATATATTATTTATCTCACCATTAATACTGCTCTTTTCTCAATTACATTTCATTCCTCTTATCTGTCTTATCTGAAAATACAGTAAATAAATTAAAACATTCTCATTTATAGCCACAGCTTCAATCTGATGACTGCTAATCCTTCTCAGGGCTTCGATCCACATTATCTCCATCTACCCTCTTGACAATTTACAAACATGTTGAACTGAACACATCCAAAACTGGAATCACTAGCTATTTTATACTCTAAAATCTTTTTCTGTTTCTTCCTCTCTCAATGAATGGTTCTATGTTTATCCTTTTCTGCATATCAAGTGCCTAGGAGTCATATTTGATGGCTCCCTCTCCTTTTCCACTTGCATTAACAAATTCTGAATGCTACATCTAAACATACCTTGAATACTTCTATTTCCATTACCACCACCCTGGCCCAAATAACCTCACATCTTTCTGGACTATAAAACACTCCCCTTCCTCCTTCATGGTTTTGAACTCCCCACTCTCTGTTTCTCTCTTTACATAAAATGGTGATCCAAAAATCTGTTTCCAGTCCTGGCTTTGCCACAGTATGACATTCTGTACATTGTTTAAAGTTTCTGAAACTCAGTTTTGTACCATTTAACATATGAAGGTGAATTTATAAATTGTCTTTCACATCTAGACTTCTAAGACTCTTAAATAAATGTCTTTGTTATGTGCCAATAACAATCATAATGAGCAATTCTGAATTCATATGGAAAAATCTAATCACATTTCAGGGTCAAATATAAAATCCTAAACAGTGAGAAAACATACATGCACACACAAATAGAAATCAAATAAATAAAACATCAAACCCTTCTCTGGTTTCTTGTTGTTAGCTCACTTAGTTCTCCTATTGCTTGATATTCTAAAGAGACATACTTTATCCAAATTTTATGTTCCTGTAAAAAAATTAATATGAATATACTATCAATTTTCCCATTGGATTTTCAATTATTTCCTACAATGTTTGGCATGCATTTGAGTGGCATGCATGAAAATAAAACTTGTCCTGATTTGTTTTCCCTTTGGTGGATCTGGATGTTATCCCAGAACATGAAGCACAAAAGGTTAAGAGAGGTAGTAAATGAAATATAGATGAAAGATAGAAATTGTTCATACAGCTTAGAAAGAGTTTATCTCTAAAAATAGCTGCCTATATTAAAAAGAGATATTCCTAAATCAGTAGCTGCTAATAGAGCTAGATCATTAGAAAGAAATACTTTTGGTGTATCATAAAACTTGGAATAATAATGCAGCACTTGGTTAAACTAATAAAGGTACATTAGGGTATGTGAAATGGGAGAGTTACTAAAGAGAGCAACTGCTATTTTATGACCAAAAAGAGAAGGAAGCAGAGAGCAGGAATCTTCCTGTAGCAGAAGCCAACATTTTAAAGTGTCAACTCACCTCAAGGCAAGAACAATCTTCATTCTCCAGGGGTGGTTAATAAGAAAGTCTTCACCAGTTAGGTTCTGATGAATAAGTATAACCCCCTGGGAATGGGAGCTGAGGAAATGATCAGAAAATGTCCCAAAATCAGGCCTTCAGGAGACAAGATAGTTTCTGGGGCATCATCCTGTTGGGAGTTATACAAATGAAAACTATGGTACTTATGGACTTGTCTGGGCTAACATTTCTTTTAAATGTATATCATGTAGGTCATTTCCCAGGTCCTAAACAATTTCTCTAAATGGTGGGCCAGTTCCTATTAGTGGCAGAGCAGGGGAAGCTTTTTCACTCAAAGAGCTTTTGCTTGGAATGTTGAGTTTGGATTTCCACTGCCAAAATCATGGTGGAGAAGTCCAATGCAGAGCTCTTTCTCTCTCAGGGCACCTGGATGGCTCAGTTGGTTGAGTGTCTGACTCTTGGTTTTGGCTCAGGTCATGATCCCACAGTTCAGTTCATTGGATCAAGCCCTGCATTTGGCTCTGCATTGATAGCATGGAGCCTGCTTGGGATGGTCTCTCTCTCCCTCTCTCTCTGCCTCTCTCCTCTTCACATGCACACATTCTCTCTCTCTCTCTCTCACAATAAATAACATTAAAAATAAATAAATAAATAAATAAAATATAGATCAGACAATTAGAACAGTGCCTAGCTTATAGTAAGCAATTAATAAATATCAGTCATAATTAATCTTTATATTCAGGGTTTTCTAAGTATGGTTAACATAGTAAAGTATCTAATAATACAGTTGATCTTCATTTATTTTTAGATTCCATATTTGAAAAGTCATCTTTATGCTAAAATATATTAGTAACTTCCAAATCAATACTTGGGGTGTTATTCAAGGACATATACAGAGTAGGCAAAAAGACAAAGAATAGAATGAATGTACACATTTCCAGCTGAGGTCTAAAAAGGTAATGCTCTACCCTCTTGTTTCAGCTCTCATACTGTAACCAGTGTCTTTTTTGTGGTCTACTAAATTCCACATTTTTCACATTTTTGTGCTTTTTGTTAGTGATTTTTCTGTTTAAAATGTTCCCCTAAATGTAGTGCTGAAATGCTTCTAGTGTTCCTAAATGCAATAAGGCTATGCTATGCCTCATGAAGAAAATATGCATGTTAGATAAGCTTCATTTAGATATGAGTTACAGTGCTATTGGCTCTGAGCCCAATGTTAATGAATCAATAGTATTATGAAATGAGGTATCTTTCAGCAGAGACAGACATAAAGCAAGGTTATGTATTGATTGACTGACAACAATATTACAAGCAAAGGCTCACAGGACTCTAAATCTGTATTTCCGCCAGAAACAATCGTTCAGTATTTGCTAATTTAGTGTTAACGGTAACTTTATATAACATAATTATCAAAAATAAGAATCAATTATAATAATAATAAAATCATGACAATAAAATAATAACAAAACAATAATGTACTATTTCTTGAGCCTAGGTATTTCACATTTATTCTCATGGGACAGAGTGGCTGTCCCATCTCAAATACTCTCAAACCACTGCCGCATTTGCCTGAAGTGGTGGCAGGTAGTTTTTAGTATGCTGATAGCTTTCTGCCTGAAGAAAATGAACTTCTCTGATTCTGTCTATGAGGTCTCTCCATTACACGTGAGTGCACCTTACAAATATGAGCAAGTACAAGTCCTGTGCTCAGCTAACCAATGAGGAATAGGAGATTATAGGTACATACTCCAGCATCCCAGCAATCCTGTGGGACAATTTTGAGGTATATTACATCTCATAATTTCTCCATGGAATTTAGGAAAACTTTCCTGTAGAAACAGTCAACCATGGTGGCCAGCTTCCAAGATGGCCCCCAATGGTCTTTTCTTCCAGGTTAACCTGTCCTCTATATTCCCTTTCCATATGGATGAAGGCTAATCTGTATAATCAGTAGGATATTAAGGAAGTTACATTTCCTGACTTCTGAGGATATGTCATACTGAGACTTTAGCTTTGGCCTCCTTTGGTTTACTTACTCTGGGGGGAAGACAGCTGCCATGTATTAAAAATATTCAAGCAGCCCTCTACAGAGGTACATGTTATGAGGAACTGAGACCTCCTTCTAATAGCCAGCAGTAACATACTAGCCATGTGGGTAAACCATCATGGAAGCAAACCCACCAGCCCCAGTCAATCCTTCAAAATGACTGCACCCCTAACAATCATCTTGATTCAAGCTCATGAGAGCCTCTGAAGCAGAATTACCCAACTAAGCTATTCAAATTTCTGACCAACAGAAACTTATATGACGTGATAAACATTTATTGCTATTTTAATTCACTTACTGTTGGGGTAATTTGTTACATGTCAATAGGTAACTAATGTATCCAAACACTAATACAGATTTCATTGGCTTTATTCCTATCTGTCTCACTTTTTTTACTCTCACATGTATACTTCATAGAATCATCTCAAAAGTAAACTATATATATGTCTGTATCCTTATTTCAGGGTCTGCTTTTAGGGGAATTTAAACTTTAACTCTTGGTACTGAAAAGGCTCCTGAAAGAAAACTCTTAGGATGAGATCCTGGGATTGATCACTCAATGGTCAATGGATCCCATTTCTACTGCTAAGTGGTGTGATGGTATCTGGAAAGCTGTGATACCATTATTACTAAAACTCTCACTTTGGGTTGATTAAGGGTTATATACAAGTAGAAAGGGATATATTGGCTATGTAATACCTCTAATTCTTGAACATACCAAGAAAATGTTATATATATACTATACACACACACACACACACACACACACACACACACACACGCATAC
The DNA here is from genome assembly GCF_028018385.1 of Neofelis nebulosa. Taxonomy (NCBI): domain Eukaryota; kingdom Metazoa; phylum Chordata; class Mammalia; order Carnivora; family Felidae; genus Neofelis; species Neofelis nebulosa. Next base: position 95,052,506 of record NC_080791.1, read on the forward strand.
CATAGTGGAGTCAACTGGCTTTCATTAACTGTCCTAGAAGACTTGAAAAGAAATAATGGCAAGAATAACTCAATCAGTTATTCACTCTAAGTATTTTCTGAAAATCAGGAGCCATGCCCATCAGATTTTAAAGAAAATCCCATTTCCTGCAGCAGGAGTGTCAAATCAAGTACTTGATCATAAAGGTAGTAGAGCTATAAAGACTTACAACAGTGGAAGCTTTCCTATCTGAAGTGAAAGCCTTATTAAGGACATGTAATAGCCTCATATGAGGTGTATGTCTCACAAAGTGATGCTTGACTTCCTCAGTATCTACTTCTATTTCTCCTCATTGCCTCTAGACTAACAACTAGAATCAGATCTCAGAATAACACAGAGAAGCACAGTCTTACTTTGGTAGAAAATTTATTTAGCCAAGAATTACAGAACTAGTTACTATGTACCAACAATGACTAGTGAGACGGTACTGGATTGCCTAGGAAGTATGGAATATGAGACTGCATGGAGGAATTTATTGACATAGCAGCTCTCTCCCGACCAGAATTTAATATCCTGGCAAGGATGCTTGGACATGGTCCAAACATTAAAATGGTATGGCTCCCACAGTTTGAACAGGACAGTAACCTACAATAAATGAGGTTTTTTGCCTGTAATGCCTTGGTATAAAAAAGGTAATAAGGAATCACGAAGTGAGCATTAGAATAGATTTATTATGTGAAACCAGTGAACCCAACAGCTGATTACTCCCTAGGACAGTCCAGAATTAACTACGTTTATGCAAACAAGAAGGCTACACCAGTAAGGGAGAGGGACAATGGCTTATTTGAAAAGTATAGTGGTGTCTGTCCTCTATAGATCAAGATTAATATAATAAACGATGCTGCCATGGATCTGGGTTCCTTAGTATCAGCGAGAATGGTAGAACTCCAGAGAACAAAGGCAAGATGGTGGCACTTAACCTTCTGAAGTAAGGTGGATAGATCACTGTAACAGGCAATAAACCTGGAATGGAAACAAGAGGGCCTTGACACTCAGGGAATTGTTGCAATAGCTGATAAGCCATGGTATTTTTGGAGATGAAACAGATGGACAGGCAACAAAGAACTACTTATTTTGAAAGCTGGTGAATTCAGTCACAGCAATGGAAAACCATGATCTCTCACCTGTCTTCCAGATTTGTGCCATTTTGAAACCCAGAACCAACCTATCAAAGATCTTTTCTTGAAGAAGGGTCTTACAGTGCATAAGCATATATATATATATATATATATATATATATATATATATATATATATATATATATATATATTCTCCAAAACCTTCCCCCAAAGGTTCTACAGCCATTCTTAGTATGGAGGTACACTGGGTAAAGGAAATACTTTTCACCATTTTAGAATTGTCAGAAAAGGGGTTGATAAGATAACCAGGAGACCTGAAATGCTAGGATGACTCCCTGTTGGTGCAGTGAATGTATGCAGATTCCAGGTGACAAATAAAATACTGAGTCAGGTCTATATCACATAGAACTATCCTGTGTCTCATTTTTTTTGTCTTCTACCTGGATTTATAAGTTGGTGGGAAGGGCTAAATGAAAGCATCTAAAAATGATCCACTGGCCAAATAAATATATCAGAAGCAATATACATCCCCAGGTGGATTTGAATTGCTACCTTAAAATGTTTGGATAGGGATTAGTGTACTCAGCATATCCCCATTTGATTCATTGGAATGGCCACTTCAAGAAACAGATGAATCATGGCAGATTAAGGCTACCAGCATTTAAACATGACTAAATGATATTCCCAATCACAACTACTCTACTGAATATATCTTTAAAAGAACAGATCAACATAGGCTTGGAAGTACGTATGGGGTCATGGATCTGACAAATGTGTTCTCTTCCATCTCCAACAGCAAAGAGAATCAAAGCAGCTTTCATTCACTTGGAAAAGATAGCATTTCAAATTTACTTACTTTCATAATGGCTATGTTAAAATTCCAGCTCTCACTTACAGTAATATCCAAGGGACTAAGACTTCCCTGATAGTCTCAAGAATATCATAACTCTGGGTCCTCTATATTGTAAAGAATGACCCAAATCTCCATTGATGAGTGAAAGACATCTAGCTCCTGGGAGTGCTGCCAAGAAAGAGCCCTCAGCTCTTAGTCCCCTTGGGAATTGTCCCTGCTAGAGAGAGCCACCTTCACCTGGTCCATTGCTCTCTTCCTGGAGTGGCCTAACTCCTATGACTGATCAGCGTGGGAGTATGAAGGCCTGACTGACTCATGCCACCTGGGGAAAAGTCTAAAGAAAAAAATTTATTGTAGCCTAAGAGTTTCTATTAAAACTGCATCATAGCCTATCACTTTCTGACCAATCAGCCTTCTTCATTTACCTTCTATGGTGTCTATTCTAAAAGTCCTCCCTAACAAACCTCCTGCACACTAATTTAAGTCTCAGAATTTCCTTCCTTAGAAATTCAATTTGAAACATCAAAGTATTTGTTGAGCCTAGAAAAGAAAAAGATGGCAAATACTTTAGATGTCCTGTCAAAACACATGGATGTGAGAGTGTAGAATATAAACCTTATAGGGATTCAAAGAACTACCACATTCTAAGATATGCTGGAACACTGTTCTGAAGTAATACAAAAATTACTATATTTTGTATCTTCATCATTAAGGAAGATGCATAGTGTTTGGTGGGCCAATTTGGATTTTGGAGGCAGAGAGTGATTTTTAAAGCAAAAAAAAAAAAAAAAAGGATTCTGCATTAGATATTGGCTTTAGTAAAACTTGCCCTTCAGCTCAGGCCACTATAGACCCATTGATGCTAAAGGATCTATGGTAGATAAGGATGGCATGTGGAATCTCTAGTAAATATAATAGAAAAATTACAATAAAGATCCCTAGTGTTCCAGGGCAAAGCCATGTCTTCTGCACTACTCACCATTTGAAAATCTGCTACTGGGCCTTGGTAGAGACAAAATACTACACCATGGGAAATAAAATAGCTATAAAAATGTAGCTGCCTACAATGTGCTAGGTATTCAAAGACTCAACAGTTAGAAGGGTGCAGAAGCAATCTATCATATGATTAACAGCAAATCTGGTATTCAAGCTGAGCATGTCTAAAAGGCAAAAGGAAGTTACGTGTCAGATATTGTACATGCCAATGTCACATACCTATGCTATACCATCACTTCCCCCTCAGCTCACAATATGGACTTCTGGTAGTCTCCTAAGACCCTGGACATATAAGGATGAAAATCAGGCTTGGTTCATGGATGGAATAGCTCAAAACACTGATGTGAGCAAAAAGGGACTGCAGGAGCTCTGATGAAAGGAAAACCCTCCCCATAGGGAGAACATTGAGAGGTGTAGAATCCTTCTATAGAATAGAGATCAACAAATAATGGCTCATGGGCCAAATATAGTCAACTGCCTGATCTTACAAATGAAGTTTTATTGAAACATAGCCATATCCATTTTTTCCATATTGTCTATATCTACTTTCACACTGCAATGACAGAATTGAAACAGAGTTGCAACAAAGACTATGGGGCCTACAAAGTCAGACACTTAAATGTTTATTATCTAGCCTAACCCCTGATATACCAGAAGTGATCTAAGATATGTGCATACATACAGTATTGGGTAGTGGGAAATGGCTCAGATGGCAAGGAGGATTCTGAAAGAGCAAGATCTGATGATTGGAGACAAGAATATTTTAAACAAGAAGTATATAGATAGACTTAAGTACAGATTGTTCAGGTCATGCTATCTCACTTTACAGCCATTAGGAAGCATGTACCTTGGATGGAGAACTGAATAAGAGATGGATAAATCTATCCAGAGGTGGTTAACCAAACTCTTTCTGTGAATACTCTAATGCTTGCACAAAGGGCTCCAAAACAAAGTAGACATGGTAGCAGAGACAGGCCATTTTTAGATCCAATAGTATGAATTCCCCCCCAGTGAGGCTGATCTAGCAAATGCTGCTGCTGGCATGTCAGTAGCAAAAACATACTGATCTCTAATACGTAGGATCCGTTACCAAGACTAAACCATTCACTTGGCAAACTTGTTCACTTTTGAGTCCCATCAATTCTGGAGGTTCAGCCATTCCTCCCCACAGGGATTATTATTTATTTGGGGTATGACCTTCTCTTCCTTGTCCACGTTTCCTAGGCTATCACCACCATCCAAAGACTCAGAGAATATTTGAATGGCTGACATAAAGTACCACCTACAATTGCCTCAGACCAAGGCAACCATTTTATGATTAAGAAGGTAGGGGCACCCGGGTGGGTCAGTCAGTTAAGTGCCCGTCTCTTGGTTTCAGCTCATGTCATAAACTTATAGTTGGTGGGTTTGAGCCCCACATCACGTTCCACACTAACAGTGAAGGGCCTGCTTGGGATTCTCTCTCTTCCCCTCTCTCTGCCCCTGCCCAGCTCGTATTCTCTCTGCTTCTCAAAATAAATAAATAAACTTAAAAAAAATACACATGACTATGGAATTTACAGATCCTACCACATACACCATCACTCAAATACTACTATCCTGACTGAATTTTTAAAAGGCCTTTTAAAGATTCAGCTGAGGAACCATCTTGAAGACAATAACCCAAACAGTTGCAACACTGTCCTCTAGAAGTGGCATGTACTTTGACCCGACTACATTAGATAGAAGTATCATTGGCTTCTTTCATTGTCACTCCCAGTGACTAACTTGGAAAAATTATACCTTCTTTACTCACTATTATTGGTTGAATTGTATCCACCAAAAAGGTATGTTGACGTCTTAATCTCCAGTCCCTGTAAATGTGACTTCATCTGGAAATAGAGTCTTTGTAGATGTAATCCAGTTAAGAGAGGTCATTGGGATGGAGTCTAATCCAATATGACTAGTATCCTTAGGAGGAGAAGATAGTCACATAAAAGAAGAATACCATGTGACAGGGAGGCAGAAATTGGAGTTATATAGCTCTAAGTAAAAAAAAAAAAAAAAATGTTGACCACCAGTGATACCAGAAACTGAGAGAAAGGAATGTAACAGATTCTCCTCTAGATCCTACAAGACAGCATAGACCTGCCAACCCCTTGGCTACAAATTTTAGTCTGTGAGAGGCTAAATTTAGTCTCAATAACTGTAAGAGAATAAATTTATTTTATCTAAAGTCATCCAATTTGTGGTACCTTGTCATGGCAGCTCTAGAACATTAAGACACCCACAGTGGTAGTCTTTGCTGGATTAGAAATAGTTAACTCAGGCCAGGGATATTTCCATTGGGAGATACAGTAAGGGTCTACTGAGCCAAAACTTACTACTGCCTCTTGGTTGTTTTGGACTACTCACGTAATAGAGCAGAAAAGAAAGGAGTTAACATATTTGCAAGAGATAACCAAACTTCATTATCATGAATAATTCAAATATCTGATACATAGTGAGGGCATGGAAGAATAAGATTGGAATTAAGAGCATTCTCTGCAGTGCTTCTTGATTATCCAGGTCCAGTGACAGCTGCAAATGGGAAGGTAGCAACCATAGCCTGAGAAAAACACTGTCAGCAGGAATTCAGGTATTCAAAGGTGAATGTATAAGCCACCCCACCAGAAAAAGCAAGTCAAACTAGTATAAACACTGGCCAAAGGTGAGGGGAATCTAGAATAGGGAGTAATAGAGAGAGTTGATGAACATAAACAATGGCCTTGGGACCAGGTGCAGAGGTGAGAAGTGTAGCTTTTATGACAGCTATCCATATTTAAAATCTTTTTTAGATTTTGTGTCTGGCCACCACACTGAAGCTTCAGTGAAAGAGCGGACTTAATATGGGGCATAAGAATATCTGAGAGAGACGTATCTGTATCAGATACTATTGATGTACTACCTTACTTCTGGGTTTATTTACCTTTGCAATACATTATTTCTAGAATGTTGACAGTCCTATCTCAAGTGCATGCATCTGTATGCATCTTTTGCCTGAGTGTTTAATGGCATCATGAGGAGCGTGCTCAGATGTAGGAAAGTACAAAGTCAAAGTGAGGGGGAGTTTAAGTGTCTGGGGAGGAGGAAAATGTACAAAAGGGCCCCAATCTCCATTCCCTATGGGGACCTTTCTGAGGTAGGTTTCACGCAGGTTCTTCAAGAGGCCCTGAGCAACTGTACTCCATTGGCCAATTGTTTTTAGCTCTCCAGGTCACTTTTAACATCTCCTTACTTTTATTTCCAATGATCACACTCAAGTCCTTGTCCTGTCGTCTGTATTTGAAGAAAAAATTTTTTTTTTAATTTTTTTAACATTTATTTTTGAGACAGAGAGAGACAGAGCATGAACAGGGGAGGGGCAGAGAGAGAGGGAGACACAGAATCTGAAACAGGCTCCAGGCTCTCAGCTGTCAGCACAGAGCCCGACGCGGGGCTTGAACTCACGGACCGCAAGATCATGACCTGAGCCGAAGTCGGACACCCAACCGACTGAGCCACCCAGGCGCCCCAGTATTTGAAGAAAATTTAATCAATATACTTCTCTTTAAAAGCTATCACAAGTAAACATTTAAAAAAATATATTTTAAAAAAAGGGGGGTGTGCCTGGGTACCTCAGTTGATTAAGTGACCGACTTCAGCTCAGGTCATGATCTCACAATTCGTGAGTTTGAGCCCTGTGTTGGGCTCTGTGCTGACAGCTCAGAGCCTGAAACTGCTTCATATTCTGTCTCTGAGCATATTCTGTCCCCTGCTCATACTGTCTCTCTCTCTCTCCCTCTTTCTCTCTGAAAAATAAACATTAAAAAAATTACTAAAAGCTATCAGCAGCTGAGTGCAATTACATTTTATGGACAGGTAAATAAGACTCAAAAAAGTTAAAGAACCTGACCAAGATCACACAGTAGTTAATGGAAGACCATTCTAATGGCTACAAATCTTTAGTTCTTCACATAATATCTTCATAAGATTGCCTCCTTCACATGCCATTTAGGTTATTTTATCCAATTCAAATAAATATATACACAATAAAGGAAAAACCCCATACCCATGCTATAAACAGAGAAGGACCATAAAAGTTTATATAAGAAAATTGATCTCTGATACATCTAAAGGCTAATAACCTCTACATTCTAATGATATGAGGTAATTCTAAAAGACTTTTCTTCTTGCTTCAGGCATTAGCTGCTCCCATTCCTCCAACTGCCATTTTGCTTCAGCTGAGCTGCTCAAAACTGAGTACAACTTTCATTCACATTCTCATCCCCACCATGGAGCATGCCATTAAAATCATGGCTACCACAGTTCTGAAAACTGTAACATATTATAAAGACATAGTCTGTGAAATCTCTCCATTGAATTGTTTCCTTCTAAAACATTTGTTAGTTTTCAATGCCTAACTTGATAAGAATGCACTTATCTCTAGATATAACATTTGTCAGCCAATAACCTAGGAAAAATTTATGTATACATTCCCAGTTTTAAATTTTTTTTTCAACGTTTTTTATTTATTTTTGGGACAGAGAGAGACAGAGCATGAACGGGGGAGGGGCAGAGAGAGAGAGGGAGACACAGAATCGGAAACAGGCTCCAGGCTCCGAGCCATCGGCCCAGAGCCTGATGCGGGGCTCGAACTCACGGACTGCGAGATCTTGACCTGGCTGAAGTCGGACGCTTAACCGACTGCACCACCCAGGCGCCCCTACATTCCCAGTTTTAAATGCAACATTTACAATGCGCAGTGAAAAGACAATGCGCGGTAACAGCTATGAGTTACACCGCAGATACAATTGATGGAAAATCAGAATCACAGTGGGCCTTTTGAAAAGCATTCTGAGCATCAACAAAGGGGATGTGGGTCTCAAAATTGCTGGTGCTGAGAGGCATCACAGTGTCATTCACACCCAGTGTGAGCCATTTTCTGCCATCCTGAGCTTGTCCTGAGTAGATTTCCACAGAATCTTTTATGCTTAGCACTTGTTTTGACAAAAACTGTTCAGTGACTCCCCACCCACACACAATGACTATTTTGCTAAAGAAAAATTAGCAGAAAAATTAAAGAAAGAAAGTGAAGGAGAAAAATAGAAGAGGTGTTATTCCATAAAAAAGCAACTTTCAACATAATTAATACACTGGTGATCAGAAAGTGATGTTTTAATTTTTTTTTAACGTTTATTTTTGAGAGACAGAGATAGAGGATGAGTGGGGGAGGGGCAGAGAGACAGGGAGACAGAATCCGAAGTGGGCTCCATTGAGTTGTCAGCACAGAGCCCAACGCGGGGCTTGGGCTCATGAACCATGAGATCATGACCTGAGCCGAAGTCAGACACTTGACCGACAGCCACCCAGGAGCCCCTGGAAAGTGATGTTTTAAGCATCTTCTATTCAAACAACACAGTTTGAGCCTTAAAAAGGTCGTTTGTTTTAGTTACATTTTAAGAAGTTTGTAATAGATTTTGGATTGATCCCATTATAATTCATCCTATTTAAAATATGGGGAAATTGGGGCTCCTGGGTGGCTCATTTGGTTAAGCGTCCGAATCTTGATTTTGGCTCAGGTCATGATCTTATAGTTTGAGACTGAGCCCCATATTGGGCTCTGTGCTGACAGCATGGAGTCTGCTTGGGATTCTCTCTCTTCTCTCTCTGTCCCTTCCCCACTCACATGCAAACTCTCTGTCTCAAAACAAATAAATAAACTTTAAAATAAAATAAAATGAAATGAAACAAAATATTATCGTAAAATAAAGGGAAACTGACTCTCAGGAGCTGTTTGCATGCTGAATGTCTAATTTCCTGGAATGAATTACTGATGACAGTAATAAAGTATCTATCTACCTATCCTTCTCATCTTAACAAAAATAACCTGAGGTGGCTCATAACACAGAAAACATAAGATACCATAAAATTAAAATTATAACATAAAAATGAAAATCCTAGAAATATCAAGAAGATAAGCATGCCGAACATGAAGGCCAAGGTAGGATCATCACCTATATTTCACTTTCCTAATATGAAAAATAATGAAGTATAATTTTGGAACAGAAAAAGAACATTCCAAATACAAATTTTAAATGTTATATTTCATATGATCTTTTATATAGGAGCTGATTTACAAAAAAATATGGACACGATATGGATATGACTTTTAATGGTAAAGACCCACATAAATAGCCAAGAATATGCTGCTAAAGCACAGTTTCCTGATGACAATTTAGTGAATGGTTAATATGATATGGACTCATTTGAAAAATGACAAAACATAAATGTAAGTGATACTGTAAAGTCTATTCCTTTATTCCTTTAGACTCCTTCTTTTCTGTCTCTCCCTCTCCCTCTCTTTGTAAGTACCATTTCTCAGGACTAAAGTTTGAATACAGTACAAGTGGGATACAGGGATGTACCTACTCTGATGAAAAGAAAAATCCTAGTATTCCATGTTGGTGGCTAGGACAAAAAGCTGCTGAGACATTATTGGCACTTAAACTGAGACTAAATCATAATCCCAACCATGTTTTCCTATACAATCTTCAAAGGAAGATCTCCTCCTGCATACTTCTTGAATGACCTTGCACAGTCTCAACATCTGATTGACAATCAATAAATATCTTTTAATTGATTCCATCCCAGATGAGGAATGGCATTCTTAGCCATTCAAGTCATTACCTTGAGCCAACATTCAGCTGATACTACTGTATCAAGAAGAGACTGAAGTCTTCTTGATGAATAGGTTCCTCTGCTAGCTAAGTTAACCAAAGAGAGAATAAAAATCATAATGAAGGAATTGGTGCAAAACCTGGATTATCTACTAATTACCATTGCACAGATATACGTACATCATGTACACTTAGAGTTGAAATATTTATAAGGGCTACCTTTGCTTTGACTGTGGAGACAATCTATACATAATTGATCTCCCTCCTATTGGCATCAATTTTTTGCTATGTTCTAAATAAATGTCTATGAGTTATTGAGGGATTTACATATATACTTATTACATAGATATACAATATATACATATATATGTATTTATTATATACGCTTATATATTATATATGTATAGCATATATTTTAGTGTGTGTGTGTGTATATATATATACATATATATGTATATATACATATATATACACATACATACATACACTAAGTCTCTGGCCTACTTAGCGGGTATGATTGAACAAGTAGCTGTTGTTTTTGTTCTTTTGTTATCCCTGTATAATCCATTCACTGAAGAAACAGAAAACATCTTGCTGAGGCCAAGATCTATGAAGTCTTAAGCAAAATAGCCAGAAGGTCAATTTGTTGAAACTGTACTACAGTAATATCCCAAGCAAGTATATTGCAGTTGCGTTATTTTTTTTCTCACGAAAGTGATGGTTATGTGCTTTGAACTATTTTCCCAAATAAGATAAATAAACATAGAACCATCCATAAGAAAATAGGTCATCATAGTTTCATAGATTGAATGTGCCTCATTTGTACTGCCTAAGTGGAGTCAGAATTGTGTCAGGCCATTGAATTTGCTTTGATCTGAGGTTGGCATCCACAGAACCAGAGAAAAAGTCAGGAATCTACTATGAAACTGCACAGGAAGCTGAGGGTGGGAGGCTGAGATAATCCAATGTTCCTATAGGGAATCCAGCCTCCAAACACCAAGAAACCACATGCCCACATACCTATGTGTAAACACACAGATGTATAGATATACATACACCTATCGATCACTCTATATATCTATATCCACATAATTGCCAAGTATTTAGAACTAGGATGGATAGGATATAAGTGGGGGTGGGGGGGGGCATAAGTAATCAGCAAGTAAGTGAAGTGTATTCCAGGACTATAAATTAGTGTTACAACTTATTTCACGGGGTTGTTTGAAGCATATGTACTAAGTTTAGACAGCTCATTTGGCTAGAATAAAAGCAAAATAAAAAATATTCCCTTAATATATCTGACATCAAACCCCTAGAGAAAAAAATCTTTCTCCTTTCTCCAGTGATGAGATTGGGGGCAGCTTACCTCTATCCATTTATCTGAACAGTATAAGAAGCATAAGAGAAAGTGGACGAGGAAAATAAAGTCCTTTATTTCCCCCCCCCCCACAATGGATCTTTGAGATGTCTAATTGTGCAGTCTCCATCACAGTGGCTGGCCCTACTCTAGCACTTGTCCCTACTCCTTCCTATATGGCTTCCCTTCTTCCTGCAAACATGGAGCTGTGTATACACATCCATCTGGATTCAGGCCAGAAGAATGATGAATCACTGCCTAACCTGCCTATTGCTTTCTTCTCTATTTTCTCTAACCTGATCTCTTATCCCATCACCAGAATAGAAAGAGGAGACAGAGGCCACTCGCGAATTTTGTCTTTCATAAATCTTGTAAACCAGGCCAGGCTTCAATTGTCCCCTCTGATTTTTCAAGAACTCTATGAATCAAACATCACTTGCTCAGGGTTGGATCCCTGAGGGCTACGCATGGCTAAGTCCTTTGCTTTCTAGGACAGCAAGCACAAAAGAAGGCCACATGGGGTCAAGGCCCTTTGTAGCCTTTTCCTACGAAGCACAGCTTTCAAAGACAGAGTTCAGGAGGGAGGCCATCAAGGGTAACTGAATTTGTTCAAAGAAACACAACCACACATTTGCTTTTTCCCAGGGGGTTGCAAAATATTTGCATTTGTTGAGAATACCTTACAAACACAGAATTCTGTAATTCTTCAGTGTGCTATGGAGAAAAATGTCACTCTGTTATTGTACCCTACCCTCTGACATAGACAGATCAGGTATAATTTTGGTATTTTGATAGATGAGAAAATCGAATCATTGACAGTATAAATAATTGAATCACCATGTTACAACTTTCAATAGGGAGGCTAGGTCTAGAATCCCAAATCCAGAGGTCTTTTCACTACACTACGCCGTATGACCAAGGTCTTTTTTTAGCTGAAACCCATTCTTCGTTTACTTTCATTTTATGAAATGAAACTAACAATCCAGAAGGAAGTATACAGTGTCAGAATTACCTCTCTCCCTTTGTTTTTCTCTGCAACCTTATAGTTACTATTTTTCCATCTTTTCATGAGACTCAAAATAGGATCAGGTTATAAAGGACAATATTCTCCAACCATAAGAAATAATCTTCCTAAGGGTACCAGGAGTGCAAATACCATAAAATATGTGTATATGAATAGGATGGCTTCCTTTTCTTGACAGGTATCCTCCACCCTTCTGCCCCACTCTGGGAGTAATTAAATTGCTAATGTGCAAGGAATCACCTCTGTGCCATGTAGGCAAGTTTTAGGCAATTATTCCTATAAAATGTTTATGAAAGAGATGTTGGAGACCAGTTCTCATATTCTAGGAATCTGATGTCTCAACTCAAACAGTAAAATGCAAGCTGCATAGAGTCCTGGATATCATCAGATTGGGATTCCTGATAGACAATGGTCTTAGGCACCATGCTGCATATCCGCCATTTACTTGCCTCTCCAAATATACTTTCCATACTTCTCCCCACTCTGTGCCTGGGAGGCTGCCTATATGGATTGATCAACAGGTTCTTCAGACCTCTGCTTCTGTTTAGGTTTATCCAGTGAAAGGCATCAGCAAGAAACCAGAGGATCGGAGGACAGTGAGATTATAGCATTATTTTGCATCTTCCTTCCCATCGTGATCATTCTACCAAAACTTTTAGTTCCTGTCAAGCGGCCATTTACTGGTGGCCACTCTTTTTCTGGGTTCCAGCAATTGCTCTTTCTTCTCTGCCTTTCAGGCCTGGGGTAGTAACAATGAGATTCCATGTTACAACTCTCAGATAATTGGAACTCCTGATTCGTGTCTTTGTAAATAGTCCCTAAACTAAATTCTTCTCAATTTAATTCCGGTGTGTGTGTTATGTTTCCTATTGACATTTTGACTAAAACAGACCAGTTACTTTATCTCTCTGAACTTCTTTTTTCTCACTTACAAAATGGGTAAATAATGTTTACCTTGTATGATTCTTGTAAGAATCAAAATTTATTGTCGATAATAGATTAACAAGGGCTATTTATGTGTCGGGAAATTAGCTAGGCTCTAGAAATCCAGCAGTGAATAATATAGATAAAGCATATCATTTATATATTGCTATGTAACAAACCATCCTCAAAATTCCACAGCTTGAAATAACCATTTTACTTACTCATGAACTTGTGGGCCAACAATTTGGGCTTGATACACCTGGATGATTTTCAACTGACTCCACCTGTAAATACTCACTGTGATGGCAGTCAGCTGGTAGCTGGACTGAGGCTGCATAGTCTAAGATGGTCTCATCTACATGCTGGATATTGCTGCTGACCTCTTCCCCATATGGTAATTCAACCCCAAGGAAGCTAACTTGGCTTCTTCACATGGTGGCCTTAGTTTCAAGAGAGTGACAGCAGAAACTATAAGGTCCTGAGCCCTACACTCAGAACTTTTAAAATGTTATGTCTACTACATTCCATCTGTCAAGGGAAGTGAGAAGTCCAGCTGAGATCCAAGGAGACGAAGACACACACTCCACCTTTTCCTGGAAAGAGCAAGGAAATCATATTTCAAATGGGAGCACATCCTGGGTTGGAGGAACCTGAAGCCAGTTTTTGCAATCTACTATAAAAAAAAATTCTGTAGTTCATAGAACGTACATCCTGCTGTGCAAAAATCCTGTATAATATAAGGTACAGAATTCATTCATTCATTTAACACCGATGTACTGAGTACGGGCATTGAATGCTTGGGATACAATAAGCCATAGTAGTTAATCACAATACAAAATACATAGAAATATGCATTCATTACAGACCTGCTGCTTTATCTCTAGTTGTAGTCAGACATCATCAGTCAGAAAGTAAACTCCTTGTAACCAAGATATAAAAACCCACACGTCAACTATGGGAAGATTATATATATATATATACATATATATATGTATATATATGTATATATATCTATATATATGATAATGGTAGTAATCATATCTCCTTCCTTTCCTGCTATTAACACTATTGCCAACCCATAAATTAAAAAACAATGTCTTGACCCCACACTTTTGGGTATCTGCCAAAATTGGTGTTGGGACCATGCTTTTGTGCCCTCCTTCTCCTATTCCAACTGCACAGGTTTATATGGGCAATCTGCCACTATCAGCAAAAGGGCATCATATTTCCCCACGTTCATTCTCCTTATGAGGAATTTATAGAGTGCCAAGTTTGTCTAAGAAGTCTTTGTGCCATTGCTCCCCTAGATATCTTATTAGTAAGTAGAAACTTTTTAGAATGACTCCTAATCATTATTTTGTTTATAAAAGAGCAAGCAAAATAGGAAGCAATGGGGTTCCTTTCCAAATACTGGAATGAGTGTTAATTGGATTCTATTAAGACCTCTACCACCCATGACCTCTATTCTTCCCCAAATCTGAATTCATGACAATATCTGCCAATTTTGCCCTCTGGCTGTCCTGCAAAATACATTGGTTCAGAAGAGTTGTGGGGAATGTATATGAACTACACATAATCCTCACCCCCACTAAATGGTCCCATTTGTCTCATACATCTCATGCTTAAACCATTCTAGACTTCCTACCTTTACCAAAATGCAATTGCATTTTCAAGCCTTTCCATCCTGCTATTTTTTCTGTCTAGAAATGTTTTGGGTGTGCCTGGCCAACTCCTTCTTTCCCTTAAAATCTCAGCACAAATATCTTCTCTAAATCTGTGCTGTATTCACCTGGTTCAAGAGGACTCATTCAACACTTGGAATATAACAGTATATGTTGTACACATTAGTCACTGTCACAACGTGTCAATTTTATTTTCATAAATGTTTCTTTTCCTCATTGGGAAGCCATCTCTTAAGGAAAGAGATTTTTGTTTCATGTTTTTTTCTGCATCAGTGCCTGGCCAAACATGAGTGTACCTTCTATATTGAATGGGATTAGAATTCATTTTAAGTTTGCTTTTAGCTTGATACCTAATTTACCAAGGTCTCTATTCCAATATGTCCATAATGACTCTTGGGCTAGAGATACTCAGTTCTCCACTTGCACTCGATCAGCTCATTCCATTAAACACAAAACCAATCTGGAAAGCTGCTCTAAGAAATTAAACTCTACCTCTTTTCATTAAAAAAAAAAAAGCAAAAAGAAAGAAATCCTAAAAAAAAATTTAGAAACTCTCTAGTCTTCAGGGACACTATTCACATATATTTATACTTTTTACGAAGAAAAAATAAATGTTTTTTTTTTTTTTACAATTAGTCTCATAAAACTGAGTCTGTCACTGCTAAATGCATAGCTGTACTGCCTCAGTACTTGAATAAAAGGAAAGAGAACTCAGAGTTCTTAATTCACCTTCTTCATAAGGGTGAAGGTTACATTTTTTTAAGGAAACTCCTGGGAGTATTTCAGATAGAACATTTACTATTTAGCGTTCCAACTGCTTCCCCTGAAGTCATTCTGATTTGAAGGCAGATGCAGTCTATGAAAAAGTCCGTTGCTGGACATTTGAAATCCTTAACATATTTCTCTGTCAAATCTCCCCTTTGTAAAATATAGTTAATTATAAACAAAGGGGAAAATAGGTCTTAAATGGAGCAATAAAGACCCAGATTTTTATTATCCATCCAGGAATTCATTCAATCAACAGGTTTCTTGGAATAATCTACTAAAGAAAAACATTAAAGAGAAAATTTACTTTAATATATAGAATAAAATTAATTTTATCTTGCAATTACCATATGGGTCTATTGAACTCTTTTGTTTATAAAATAACCTGAAATTATGAAGAATGAAAAGGATACAGTGGACCCAAATAGTAAATAGGGATGGATATTTTTTCCTAGAATAACAAAGTTTAAAGTTCCTTTTGCTCATTGTCTTTGGGTTTTTTGTTTGTTTGTTTGTTTGTTTGCAATTATTTTTTTCCTGTAGGGATGGATAGACAAACAACTGTGTTTTTAATTTACTATGAAAAGTTCTACCACTAGATAGAAATTTAAGCTAATTTGCTCTTACTTTTGATTTTTAGGATTACATTTAAAATTTTTATTTTGATGTATAATTATGTATATTTACATGATTCCAAATTCAAATCAATAAACAACTCTATACATTTCCCCTTCATTTTATTCTTTCTTTCCCTATAAACATTTCAAATATATTGTTTATCTTGTTTTAAATTTAAACATACATATTAAGCATAATATACCCTATTATAAGTATACATATAATGCCCCTCATTCTTAAATAACCAGACCCATAGATTGTATACCAGTTATCTATTACTGTATAACAAACCACTCCAAATACAGTGGCTTTAAATAGTAATCATGCTTTGTTCATGTCAGTTGTCAGCTTGACCTCTCTTTCCATGTGATGTCTCATCCTCAAAGAGGTTAACCCAGGCTTTTATACACAGCAGTCTCATGATAGCAAGCAAGATTAGAAGCTATAATGCCTTTTGAGACTTAGGCTGAAAAGGCTTACAATATCTACCGCAGTTTTTTGGTTTAAGCAACTTCCAAGACAACTCTAGATTCACAAGGTACAGAAAAAATTTTACCTCTTGACAGGAGGAGTGGCAAAGATACACTGTATGGAACATGCCTACAAAGATAGGCATGAGAGTTATCTGTTCTCAAGACCTGACTTGTCCTTCTGTCTGAAAAGGGTACAATAAAGCAACTCATCAGCAAATGCAAGTGGGCACTAGTCAATCATACTAGCAACTAGTCTGCCTTTTGGAGGAGGAAACACAGAAGACATATGGAAAAGGGGGCAGAGGTTCCCTATGAAAGTGGATTTATTTGCTGCCTAAGCCTCAAACTCAACTGTTTTCTTCCACAGTGCTCCAATTTTATGCAAATGACCCCCTGTCCCCATGAGAATCAGGGAAATGACCTCACCTCTAGTTATTCTGAGTTAATCAGTGAATGGCCTTCTTATGGTAACTCTTATCTAGTCCTGGTTTGAGACATAAATTGGCCCAATCACACTAAAGGAAAGTGCATACTACGTAAAATTCTTCTTGGCAGGAGGTCTCTCTCTCTTTTGCCCCTGCTGGACAGGAAAAAGAATTCCTTTGGTCATGATTTCATCTGCAAAGTATTTTAACATCATAAAAGAAACCAGCTTTAGAGGAAGCCAATACTGAGGACAGAAGATTGGAAAGACAATAAGAACCCAGGCCCTTTGATGACATTCTAAAGCCTCTATTCCATTCAACACCTGGAGCTTACCCAGCTGGACTTGCATTTATGCAAGATTTAAATGTTCTTGTTACTTAACACAGATCAAGGTTCTTTTTTTACCATTTCACTTTGGATTTCTGTAATCACTTCTACGAGGATTTGAATTTAGAAAACTGTTTTCACACTTATAACATACAACATTGATGCCCCTACACCAGTGAGAAAGGTACTAAGGTTCTGGATGCTGTTTTAGAGATAAAGAAACTGAGGCTTAGGGAATATTTTTTTTGTTTGTTTGTTTGTTTTTTAAATTTTTTTTAATGTTTTATTTTATTTTTGAGAAGAGAGAGACAGAGCATGAGCGGGGGAGGGTTAGAAAGAGAGGGAGACACAGAATCAGAAGCAGGCTCCAGGCTCTGAGCTGTCAAAACAGAGCCTGACACGGGGCTCGAACTCACAGATGGTGAGATCGTGACCTGAGCCGAAGTCGGAAGCTCAACCGACTAAGCCACCCAGGTGTCCCTGCTTAGGGAATGTTAATAAAGCAAAATGAGATAACAAATGGAAGTGTGTTGGACCAGATCCAGAGCTTAGAGGAGAGGTATGATAAATATTAGTCTCAGGAAGATATCACCATTTCCCAAGGATTTTACTACAACATTCCCAGCCCAAAACTTTACTACCAAAATTTGTAGAGTCATGGCTCAAATTCAAGTTCTAAATCTTTCTGACCAGGCCATAGTGGCTTTCTACTTGGTATTCATCCCAGAGATTCTTTGGTGAGATCAAGCTTTTGAAGGAAACAGTGTTTTGAGACACAGAAAAGAAGTATTTTTTGCGCACTGGAAGGGGCAGATCTAGAAAAAGATGCTTCCATGGACAGCATAAGGGTAATATGTGTGCAGGTATAAAGAAGACAATCAGAGTAACCTAAAAAGAAAAAGAAAGGATGACAAGTTTAGAGCAATGAAAAATCCTGAAAAGAACACTTTTGGCATCAAGCAACCAGGTTTGGAGTCCAAAATATCTCTTATAAATTCTCTTTCCAAGATAATGTCCTTGTGTTTAACATAGGGTAACAGCATTTACCCAGAGATATTAAATATATATATAATATATATATTGATATATAATAATATATAATTAATATATATAATATAATTTATATATATATTATATATACATACATATATACATATATATATTGATATATAATAATATATAATTAATATATATAATATAATTTATATATATATTATATATACATATAAATAATGTGGCACCTTAGCACAGGCTACATTTCTTGTCTGGTGCTCCATAAATGTTACTGTAAAGACCTGTCCTGGTGAGACTGGGTCCGAGATTTATAAATTCTTGCTAGAAGCGTGTGTGTGTGTGTGCGTGTGTGTGTGTTTGGGTGTGTTTAGGGATGGACTTCCATTTTATAGCTAGACATATTTCTCCTGCTTTTTTACAAGATCCTGATTTCAACTTTTGCACAATACTTCCTTTATCTTTTATAAAAAATATTTTGTGTATTCAATAATAAAGCAAAGCAAAAAGGAAAGGAAAAGACAGAATTTTGAGATAATGGCCAGCTAAACTACACTGCACAGTGTATTTCTTTTTTTCATGAAAGAAAGAAAATGCACCTTTCCTAAATAAGGGTAAACCTGCACTCTCTCCATGAATACATGTAATTTCTTGAGAGATCTGCATGACCTAGCTATTGTTACCTGCTGACAGAGGAAGTGCTGAGAGGTACATCCTTACCTCATGATGTAAAAAAAAATCTGGTAGGGAAGACTGAAGTCCTGTCTATATCGTCTACTGAAGTCTTCCATGAGTTATTCTTCTGGACTGAATGACTCAGACTTTGGGAAATGTCTCACACTGGGAATATGATGTTCTACTGCCCTGGCCAAAGACATTTGAGGGGGGCAGAAGGAGTTGTTTTGATGAAGACAGTGAACATTTTGGCAACCATTGTGGACAAGGGAAACATTTTGGTAGATTCAAAAGCAGAATCTTCTACACCAGATGGGTTCAAGAGCATTTCCATTTATGCACACTTTTGTCCATTCAATAAACACTTACTGAGTAGCAACATGTACCAACAACTATTCAGGTATTTGGAATATAGCAGTGAACAAGACCCCTCTTTAGGAGCTTTACCTCTGGTTGGAGATATAAGTAGTAAACAAGTAAAACCAACAAATAAGCAAATTAAATGCAGGTAATGATCACTACTATGTAAATAATATTTTCTGTGACCAAGGGAGGCCCCTCTGAGAACAACATCAGAGCTGATGTCTGAATAACAGGAAGAGGCAGAATAATGGCCCTAACAAAGATGTCCACACCATTGTGCTCAGAATCTGTGTATAATGTGACCTTACATGGCAAAAGAGAATTTGCAGATGTGATTAGAGTTAAGGACTTTGATGTGGATAGATGATACTGGATGATACATGTGGACCCAATGTAGTCACAAAGTTTAAACACAGAAGAGGAAGGCAGAAGAGTGGGTGAGATGGATGTGAAGGGAGGACTGGACCTGCTGTTGACAGTTTTGAAGATGGAGGAAAGAGGCCATAAGCCAAGGAATTTTAACAGCTTCTAGGAGCTGGGAAGGGCCTCAGCTGACCACCAGGAGGAAAGCAGGGACCTGAGCCCTATAGTCACAAGGAACTGGACTGCCACCAACCCTAATGAACAGGAAGTGGATTCTCCCCTAGAGCCTCCAGAAAAGAATGAGGCCCTGCAGACAGCTTGATTCTAGTTTGGTCAGATTTGTACTTGACTTCTGACCTACAGAACTATAATAAACATGTGCTGTTTTATGCCATGAACCCGGGGTACTTTGTTCTAGCAACAACAGAAAACTAATCTACGTGCAAAGACAAGAGGCACACACATTCGACTGTGGAGACAGAAACACACAAGCCCTATGGTGGCTGAGCTGACAATCAGAAGAGTGACAATCAGGACAGAGTTTTGCAATATTTAGACACTCTCCCAAATTCTCAGACATGGTAAATATATTTTATGCCTCACAATCAGTTGAGATACAGGTGTACACCATTATGAATTGGAGAAAAAATAATTACCATGCAGACTTGCAAAATCTGGATATATGGGTTTTATTAGTAACCTTTTATACTTGGAATTCACAGTGAGCCTCTGAGACAAGAGTTTGTCATGTGGTAAGCACTGGAGTTCCAGAACGGAGATCTTAGGCATAAGGAACTAGACCGAAGAGTCCATTTGTAAAAGCATTTGATAAAAGAAAACAGATGAAGGCATCGCTCCATCAGTGTAGCACATAGCTATATGATCCCTGGTTGGGGAAGGGGGACATCTGACAATAAATGAAGAATGCATGGAGTGGGGGCGTGACCCTGGGCAGAAGAGGGTTGTTTATGGTCCTGAAAGAGCTTTTCTTATTGCAAGAGAGGGAAGAGCCTTTTTCAGGGAAGATGCCATTAGCTTTTTCAGAGGGGACACTGACCCAGGCAATTTAACCACCTTTCAGAAGCAATCTCTCTGCTTTTCTATTTTACTGTTTCATTTCAACTTTTCTCTTTTTCTCTAAATTGTGTAGCCAATTGCAAACATGTTTCAAGGAAAGGGGAGAATGGATGGCAGCCTGTTCTCTAGCTTCCACCCATGAGCTGCCCCTTTGCTGCTTTTACAAACTACAAGCTTCACATCGACCAGCTGGGAAATGGCCAAAGTGAAAAGCTATTTGCAAGCAGGAAGCATCCTAGCTGTCATTATTAACTGGAGGCAAAGGCAGATGGGACTTATGCAAGGGTATGGGGAGGGAAATAGACAAGCGAACACAATAAGGAGCAGGTGTGGACACTGCTTGCTGAGAAGGGAGCTGAGATGAATAGAAAGAAATGCAGGCAGCAGTGCTTTGGACACATCTGGCACAGAATCAGGATAAAGGCTGAGAGGACTACCTGGGATGGTGCAGCATCGTGGTTAAGACTCCTGGCATTGTGAAGCCTGGGAGTGAACACGTGCACTGCCACTTTTTAGCTATGTGACCTCAGCGATTAATTAACCTGTTGCATCTTGGCTTTAATCTTCCACACCTTATTGGAATATTGTGATGATTACATGATGTTGCATATAAAGTGCCAGGCACCTAGGTGCACTTGGTAAATATTACTAGGTGCTATTACTATTCCTGATTGATATTTGTTAAGGGTGGGTAAGTCCTAAATGACTTTTCATTACTTTGCTACAACCAGGAAGTGAGTAGAACCACATACCTCTCCCCAGAGGAGCCACATCAGAGAATTAACAGATGTTACCGCTGAAAGGTACTCTGGAGATCGTTGTACACAATCCTTTTAATTGACAGGTGGGGAAACTGAGGCTGAAATGTTTTTGTTCAAAGTTACAAAGGTAGTAAGGGACCAGGCAGGCACTTGAAGGCTATGCTGTCTCTCATTCCATGACTGTCTAGTCAAACAGTGTTTGTTGGTTTGTTCACCTGATTTGAAATCATTGTCTTATGAGACCAAGACAATGGAAATTTCATACAAGTCCCCTCATCCACCAGCCCACACTGCACATATCCCCATCTGGATTACACTTGTGTGGAGTAGATTCTGTCTCCTACTTCTCCATATTTTCCATGTCTCCAGGTCAAAACTGCTGTGCATCTCCTGAATCACCAACCCCAGTGGAATCACTCAATACCAACAGTTACAATATTTTTTTGGGAAAAAATGTTATTTAGAGGTTAGAAAATATTGTAACCAACCCACAGATGGTTTTGTTTTTCCCACACACAATGCTGTAAACCTTTGAATTCAATGATCTACTCTAATCTTTTATATGCTACACCATTCTTATTCTTAGGCTCAGCTTTATTCACACAAGTATGTGTCAGGCTGGCCACTGTCGATTGTATTTAGTGACTCCTAGTATGTATCTCCCTTTGCTAATAGAAAAACTTTGTACTTGCAATAAAGTCTTCTATTTAGGCATTTCTATTACATTAATAGGAAGCTCATATAATTTCTAAGAGTTTAAACTTCTGGATTTAAGCAAAGAGCATTTCCTTCCCCTAGTTTAATATGGCCAGAGTTATAAACAGTAATCTGGGTGTTGCTGTAAAAGCATGTTAACCACATCTACAATCAGTTGACTTAAAGTAAAGGAGGTTATCTTAATTGCATGGGAAGGCCTCATCCAATCAGTGGAAAGGGATTAACAGCAAAACTGAGGTTTTCATGAAGAAGAAAAGAAGAAGGAGGGGGGGGGTAGGAGGAGGAGAAGGAGAAATTCTGCCTCGAGACTAAAGCATCATCTCCTGCCTGAGTCTCCAGATTTCAGGGCTTAAGTCTTTCCAGCTCTCACAATTACATAAGCCAAGTCCTTGAAATAAATCTCTTTTGAAGGGTCTGTTTCTCTGGGAAACCCTGACTGATAGAGGAGTCAAGCAAAACATTAGCCAATGGTTCATGAGAGACATTACCAAATGTTTTAAGTCAGGTAATGCTAGCTGCTAAAACAGGTATTTGGTGAATCTCTGCAGCTTAACTCACTGGAAGATTATTTCTCACTTACATAATGAGAACCAGTAGGTAGGGCTAAAGGAGACAGATCCAGGATAGAAGGGCTTGAAGCCTGTGTCACCTCCATAGTCACTTGGACATCAACATCCAGCCAGGAGACCAGAGAAGAAAGAAAGTGGAGGATCCTGTGAAAGATTTGATGAACTAGGATCACTTCTACACACATTCCATTGGCCAGGACTTGGTCATATGGCCATTCCTACATGTAAGGAAACATGAGCTACTTGTTTCCCAGAAGAAACTGAAAATGTGCTTGACAAACAGCCACTCTTTGTCACACAAAATTATTGTTCGAGAAGCTTCTTGGAAAACATCATGTATTCTTGGTAGGACCAGCCTCTTTGATAGAAGTTTTGTGACTAACTTGTTAAGTATTGTGGTGTCAATATAGGAACAAAAATAGAAAATGGAAAAAAAATTTAAAAAGAAAACAGAATGAGATGGCAAGAAAGCAAAGTGTGAGGCAGGAGACAATTTAAAACAGCAATTAGAGTCTAATTAAACCCGAAGTTTGGTATCATTATCAGAAGTGAGGACATAGCTAATTATGCTGAAAGCAAGTTTCAGTTCAGGCTATAGTCATTCAATAAGGGAATCTTTTCTTCCCAGTAGAAAACACTAATTTTGAAAAACACTTAAAAGATTCTCAATAATGGATGGCATGTATGTGTGTGCATTTTAATCTCTTTATCCATATTGTCCATGTGGTATTTAGTCTTTGTACTTAAATCCACAGTAATTGTTTGCGGTAGCATGAGAAATTTTTGCCTCATTGATTTTCCATAGCACTGAAGTGTCACATTAGCTCGAGGTGAAAAGCTAATAGGATGTGAATAATGATAATAATAATCAGAATGATAATAGAAAGAATCATACACCTGAATGTACATTAAAATCCTCTATTGCATCTCAGGACTCTGGTGACATTTCAAACCCAGGAGAAGAGAGAGAAAATAGTTTATTAACACTGTGCTCTCTGGAATCTCACTGCAACTTTGGCTGCACATTTTGGCATGGATGACAATTTGCAGAATGAATGAATGAGGACCAAGCACAACCTACTATGTGTTCTCCCTCAATTTTACTCCATTTCCAATTATAGTTTATTAATGTTCAATCTTCCACATTCCTGTCTAGGACACACACCTACACTTATAAATAGGCATTTGGAATTTGTCATATGCATAGGGTCACTAAGTAAATGCACTCAAGTTAGATATAGCTTGGAATCCCAGGGAGGCCAATTATCACCCAGCCATCTCAGAACATTCACTGAGTCTCAAACATTTGCTCAAGGACACTGGCTTATGGTACTAATATTAAAAAATGAAAATGAACGGAAGATTCTCAGATCCTCTGAGCCCATAGTAAGTAACACAGTACGTAACAATATCTCACCTCACTTTTTAGGTATTCTAACCCCCTGCTGGTAATTGCAGATTCATAATTATAAGTAAATGAATCTATTATTCTATTATTCCAGAAAGTCACTTCAGAACCCAGACACCCTCTCCCTCTGTGGCCCAGACTCTGTTTAATTCCACTGTGATAGCCTGCCATGGAATTCTAAACTTTTATTTTGTAGCACTTTGCCACTGATGACTCTTTAACAGATTTTTTTAAATAGTTGCTTAATGTCTGCCTCCTCCTCTACACTGTATAGCAGGAAGCTTCCTTATGACATTTAGTTCTGTGTCCCCAGGAAACAGAAGAGGGCTAAAATACAGAGTGGTTCTCAATCAGTGAATGTTCATTCCATGACTGACCTCAGAGTGCCTCATTCCTCCCTATGAAGGACCTATAACACTTTTACTTTGCAGATTGAATTTTACCTTACTATTACCTTTTAGAACCTGCAACTGCCTACCTCCAATGTATCTTTCCCCAGCATCCATCCAAGTGATCTCATAACTCTTGACTATATTTTAATGTGTTCAGACCTCACTGGTCTTCTTAAACTCTTTACTCTCATGGTTCGTTATTACCTATAAGTCCTCATTTATGCCATCAAGCTTCTTAGGGACTTACATTATAATGGTTATATTCTCAACTTTTCCATCTACCTCTGTTGATTCCAACTGTTCCTAAAGATTTCTGGGTGTTGCAGTGAGAAAAAATGAGATGTTACTAAAGTATTTTTTAAGGGAAAGGAAGTATAACTTCTCAGAGGGAAACTATAAAATCAACCCAAGGTGCATCACAGTAGTAATACCCAATTACCTTAAATGGAAAGAAAATTTCCCAGACCAAATCAAGACTTGACACTAACCAAACCAAAGGTGTTGAGTATATATAAAATGTCCCACATTTAAAAATAAATTCTTATCCATGTTTTACAAATATGGACTCAAATTCTGATCAAAAGGAAGGGTTCTAAAGTAATATCCTATTCCTCAGGGACAGTATATCACAATAATAACATTAAATTATCCAGTCTTATGACTAATTTTTATTCTGAATCTATACTCATCAAGCTAGCCTCTTATTATTACTTTACAACAAGGTGACCATGTCTTATTTATCCAAAAAATTAACGAATCAACTTCATTTTGGTATACATTCTTGAGTCTATTGTGAACTTATTTAGCATGATCTAGTCTTCCTAGATTAACCCAACTCAGCTCTACTGAGTTCAAGTTCAAGTTTCTGGATGTGCAAAGCTGAGGAACCTTGGCATATTAGTGCCTTATCCAGGGTTTCCAGAGAAACAGAACCAGTAGAAGATATAGATAGATAATCTCCTATCTAATTCCTTAGATCTATGCATCTCTATCTATCTATCTATCTATCTATCATCTATCTATCTATCTATCTATCTATCTATCTATCTATCTAACATATCTTGAAAGACATTTATTATAAGGTATTGGCTCACATGATTACAGAGTCTGAGAAGTCCCATGATCTGCTATCATCTGCAAAGCTGGAGACCCAGGAAAGCTGATGGTGTAGTTCAAAGGCCTGAGAGTTGATGAGCCAATTGTATGGATTCCAGTCAGAATCTGAAATCCTGGGAACCACGGTCCCTGAAGAAAGAAGACTGATGTTTTAGCTCAAGGAGACAGGCAAATGCAACTTCAACCTTCCTCTGCCTTTGTGTTCTGTTGAGGCCCTCAATGGGTTGGATAATGCTCACCCACACTGGTGAGGACAATCTGCTCTACCCAGCCCACCAATTCAAATGCTAATCTCTTCTAGAAACACCCACACAGACATACCCAGAAATAATGTTTAACCAGATATCTGGGCATACCATGGGCCAGTCATGTTGCCACATAAATTAATCATTCACACTTGCAGAAGCTTCTCCTATTCCATAAGACTTCTACTTCTAAGGTACTACCTGCCTATAAGATTGCTTGAAGACCAATCAAGCAACTTCCCCTGGAAATATTCCAACACCTCAATCACTACATTATCCTATCAGAAGTATTTAAGATTCATCACTCCTCCTGAAGTTCTTTGTTACCGACCCTAGTCCATCCCATAGTACCTTATTTTGTGGCTCATCACCATTTGGGACATTGTTTGTCCCAAACATTGTTTGTATACACCAGCAAAAAAAGTATGAATTGTTTCCATGTAATGATGATCATTTTTAGGATTATGTAATAGCAACACAGCATACATATTCATTAAGCATAAACTCTAATTATTTTCTATTACCATGCACTATAATCACCATGATTTATAATCTCCCTGGAAATTACCAAAATGGAATGTGCTCTCTCTTCAAGTATTTCACAGGTCACAGATGATTCGCAAATCCTGAAATCAACTCTCTTATATGATGAGCCCTTTGTGAGTTAAAGGAGACCCAGACCACAGGCATAGCTCTTTGGGGACCAGTGGACCCTACTGACACATTTGGTAATGGCAATAAGCAGAAAAGCAAAGCAAACAGGCAAACTAATTCCTAATGTCAGAAAGCAATTAGATATGCTAATTACCAAATAATGTATGTACAAGCTCAAATGTATGTGAGTGTGATGATTATCTATCACATACTCAAAATCACTTCCTGTCTACAGAATTCTCTTCTTCCCAGGGTATTTCCAGCAGTTTCATGGAGCCCACACCTACCACTTACCAGATAGAGGATCACCAATTACCAAATAATGTATGTACAAGCTCAAATGTATGTGAGTGTGATGATTATCTATCACATACTCAAAATCACTTCCTGTCTACAGAATTCTCTTCTTCCCAGGGTATTTCCAGCAGTTTCATGGAGCCCACACCTACCACTTACCAGATAGAGGATCACCTTTTTTTTTTCAATATATGAAATTTATTGTCAAATTGTTTTCCATACAACACCCAGTGCTCATCCCAAAAGGTGCCCTCCTCAATACCCATCACTCACCCTCCCCCATCAACTCTCAGTTTGTTCTCAGTTTTTAAGAGTCTCTTATGCTTTGGCTCTCTCCCACTCTAATCTTTTTTTCTTTTTCTTTTTCTTTTTTAGAGGATCATCTCAAATTGACCTCAAAATCCTAGCCAGGGCCAGAAATCACTGGCCATTTGAGTGCTATGTACTTCAGTGCAACAATCAGTTGGGTGTCATGTATTACAAAATCCCTGGTCAAAGACTAGATACTCTTAATTGAATAGTTTTGATCAAGCAGTAAATAGTAATACTTGAGGTGAAAAGGAGTTGAATTCTGATTTATCTTTAAGGGTCCTTCTCTTCTCACTTGTCTTTTCCTTGAACCAGCTGTGAAACTTCAGCCAGCAGTGTATCCTGTCCAATTTCCTTGAGCTTCCGTATCCTTATCTATAAAATGGGAATGAATCCATCTACTTTCTGCATCTTAAAACAAATTATTGATAGTTCTACTGAAGAGTGAATGTAATGAGTGTTCTAAAACATATATAGTGAAGCATGTAAAGACATAACAATGAAGTCGTACTCGAATTTAAATTCTTAACAATTTATACTTCCTCTATAAACATAGAACTTGGAACCCTAAAAACTGATGAAAAAAGATCTTGCTCAATTGAGATCTGAATTAATTTTTGTTTTCATTTTTTTCCTTCTCTAGATCTGAAAAGAGATGAAAATACAGTATGATGAAATGAAATAAAAAGCAGAGATGAGAAAAAGAGAACATTATAATCTAAAGAAAATGAATTTAGACTATGAGTTAGAACTACTTCTGGTTCCAATTCCCCTGTGTGACACTTTGGCCTCATTTTTCTCCACTTTCAAATACATATTTCTTACTTCTCTGATGAAGATACTATGTGAGAAACTTAGGTTATCTACTTAAACTCTAGAGTATTGACAGGGTATGAGAGATCAAGGGAAGTTTCATTTTTCAAGGAGAAATGAAGAGATGATACAGAGAATAGAAGACAAATTAGTTATCAGATGAACCATCCATTTATAAAAGTCTTTGGAATTTATATAGAGCATCTTATATAACCTTCATAAACACCTGGGAAGTGGGTAGAATTCTCTTTCCTTAAGGAAAAGGAAATTGTAGCTTAGAAAGTTTATACAAAACCAAGGACACACAGAGCTAGTAAATGGTGGCCTTGCATGGACTAATTCTACTTTACAGTGCTCCCAGATGGATCACAATCAGAGTCTTTTAGTTGTGTAATTAAAAAATTTTTTTTTTACATTTTTATTTATTTTTGAGAGACAGAGACAGACAGAGCACAAGTGGGGAAGGGGCAGAGAGAGAATGAGACACAGAATCTGAAGCAGGCTCCAGGCTCTCAGCTGTCAGCACAGAGCCCGATGTGGGGCTCAAACTCACAAACCATGAGATCATGACCTGAGCCGAAGTTGGATGCTTAACCGACTGAGCCACCCATGCACCCCTAGTTGTGTAATTTCTAAAGATAAAATAAACCCAGGGTTAAAACACACATAATTCACTAAGCACAGAAGGATTAAAGCAACAAAAGACCTAGTCATTTCTAAAATCAAAAGAACTTGGTAATGCTTAAGTGAGTGAGTGAGTATGTATGTGGGTAAACAGGTAAGCAAGAACAAAAACAAATTTTCATTTTAGAGGCAATTGGATTATCACCTAAATATGATGGTTTGCAAATGCCTCTCGCAGAAACAGGAAAGTGGACCCCCAAAATTAGCAGTTTAAGTCAGTAATTGAGCATTGCCTGGAGTCAGACTTCTTGACTTTAAATCTTACATGTACTACTTATTAGCTGTGACAAACAAGTTTCAAAAGAGAGATCAGTCACGAGTCTTATAGGTCTCCCTTTATATGTGAGGGCACGTTTATCCCTTGCTGCTTTCAGAATTTTCTCTTTATCCTTGTATTTTGCCAGTTTCACTATGATATGTCATGCAGAAGGTCGATTCAAGTTACGTCTGAAGGAAGTTCTCTGTGCCTCTTGGATTTCAATGCCTTTTTCCTTCCCCAGTTCAGGGAAGTTCTCAGCTATAATTTCTTCAAGTACCCCTTCAGCACCTTTCCCTCTCTCTTCCTCCTCTGGGATACCAATTATGCGTATATTATTTCTTTTTAGTGTATCACGTAGTTCTCTAATTTTCCCCTCATACTCCTGGATTTTTTATCTCTCTTTCTCTCAGCTTCCTCTTTTTCCATAACTTTATCTTCTAGTTCACCTATTCTCTCCTCTGCCTCTTCAATCCGAGCTGTCGTCGTTTCCATTTTGTTTTGCATTTCGTTTAAAGCACTTTTCAGCTCCTCGTGACTGTTCCTTAGTCCCTTGATCTCTGTAGCAAGAGATTCTCTGCTGTCCTGTATACTGTTTTCAAGCCCAGCGATTAATTTTATGACTATTATTCTAAATTCACTTTATGTTATATTATTTAAATCTTTTTTGATCAGTTCATTAGCTGGACAAACAAGTTATTTAATCCCTCTGTGCCTCAGTTTCTTTTCCCTAAAGTTAAAAAAAATTGTACCCACTCACTGTAGGTATTAAAATAATATGACACACAAGAAATTCTTAAAATAGTGCCTAGCACACACTAATTATTCAAAAAAAACCCAAAAATTTAGTGCAAAGAAGTTTAAGGACCCCTCAAATATACCCAACATAGGTAGGCAAACTGGTTTCAGGAAGGATCATAGCTATAGGGATCAGATAATAAAGGATTTGTTTCTTGTTGGATTAAAATGGAAAGATACCAGTTTGTTGTTTTGTTTTTCCAACGGCCGTAGGGTTTCTTTGTTACTCGTGTCACATATATGCTTTGAAATGTTCTTCAACCTATAATCCAGTCTTAATCAAATTTATTTTTTCTCCTCATCCTCTGGCTCTAAGACCTCCACATTAGTTCCACATTTGTCAGAGGGGTTAGAAACCAAGTAGCTAAAACAGAAAGGAAAATGTCTTGTAGAAATCTATATAAGACATCTCTTAACACAGACATCAGGGTTTAGTTGATAATTACACACTATAATTTATTTCCATTATTATTATTTGATAGTGATACCGGTGTTTTACAGCTTACGATGGTAATCACATCAATTGTCTTCATCCTTCTCAACAAACATGGGAGGGTACACAGGACAGACTTTAGTCAATTTTATGATCTAAAGGAAATGAATCTTCAGTGGCAGGATTTTAGGTTTAATAACAAGGAACTTT
The DNA here is from genome assembly GCF_028018385.1 of Neofelis nebulosa. Lineage (NCBI taxonomy): Eukaryota > Metazoa > Chordata > Mammalia > Carnivora > Felidae > Neofelis > Neofelis nebulosa. Next base: position 95,082,897 of record NC_080791.1, read on the forward strand.
ATTCATCTATTAATAATAGGTATTAACTCCTTTTTTTGCCTCTGTTGTCTACAAACTACACGGGGAGAGAGTGGGAAAGAAAAGCACTGACTGGACATTGGTCTCTTCAGATTATTATCAATTCCAACTCTTCCCTTCTTGTTTAAAATGGTTTTATTTTGGGTAGTCAACCTTGGATATCCTTGTTACCTTTTATACTCCAATTGTCTACTACCAGAACTTTCCAAAGACTTACCTGCAGAAGTGTGTGTCTGTGTGCATGCACGTGTGCATGTGTGCCTCTGTGTGTGTGTGTGTGTGTGTGTGTGTGTGTGCATGTTACAGAGATGGCAAATGGAGAGATGGGCCCTGAACTCTTTCCCTTGTCCTGTGGAAACAATGTCTGCTCTTGAGATTAACAACCCAGACAAGTTGACAAATTTATTGTTTGGTTCTCCATCCTCCCCACCCAAATTCCTCATCTACCATTAGCTGCCTTCTGACTCCCTAAGCTGATGGCAAAAAAAAAAATGCTGGAATCTTTGGGAACACATATTTGGACTATTTAGGGGTTCATGGAAGCTTCTCTTAGAGTAGATCCCTAACTTTGGTGACCAACAAAGAAATTATTCCTCTTTCTCTCCATGCCACAGAGGGTCTGCTCCATTTTTTGCCTAAATTCTCCTGTTCTGGTATGGGTGCTCATTTAGGGGACTCACAAGGTGCCTTCGGCTCTGCTGCCTTTCACAGTGTCCTTTCCATTCAGGGAAAATTCCTGTGTCTTTGACAAGTAGTGGAAATGCAGACTGTCCCAGTCCCTTTTGCCTTATTTTTTTTTAATTTTTTAATGTTTATTTATTTTTGAGAGAGAGACAGACAGACAGACAGAGTGAGAGTAAGGGAGGGGCAGAAAGAGGGAGACACAGAATCCAAAGCAGGCTCCAGGCTCTGAGCTGTCAACAGAGAGCCCAATGCGGGGCTCAAACCCAGGAACTGTGAGATCATGACCTGAGCTGAAGTCCGGTGCTTAACCAACTGAGCCACCCAGGCACCCCCCCCCCCTTTTGCCTTAGTTATACTTCTCTTTCCCTCTCTCTGGCTCTCCCCACCCACCCCTGATGCACTTATCGCCAATCACCAGCAATGCCAGGGAAGTCTACCAATTTAGTTGCCCAGAAACTTTTAGACAAGGTATGAATGTCCTCCAGAGCTAGGGCACAGGTCAGATCTAAGACCTTTACACTCTTACTTACTACATACCACCCATAGAGGGACAAATGCTCTAAAATGTTTTTCTTTCCCTAAGAAAATAACTTCTTTCTTAGACTTTCTGCTAATTGTTTTCCTTTTGTTGGAAATAGTCGCCAATCATATTTGGCTTGCCTGTAACATGCAGACAGAGAGACACCATGAATCAGTTTCTCTTTGACAGGAAATTTTCTCCTCTTTAAACCCCCTACTCTATGGTTAATAGACGGGACCAATTAATCTTTCACAAAGCAGGAAAAGTTCTCCACCATCCCTCTGCCTCTAATATATATATTCACAATGTATGTCTATCTATCCAAATGCTTCTCTTTACCCATCCATTCACCTATCTATTTTTTCTTATCTCAAATATTTCACTTTTCCATCTGTTGTACTGCAATATGGAGCTCACAGCCTCAGTCTTTGAAAGCTCAGGATATTACCTTCTCACAGAGCTGTATCCAGGACAAATCATTTCTGAAGTTTTGAGATTTCTACTTTTAATTCAAAACTAGTGGTTTGAAGACAATAGGAACTGCCAGATTTCAAATCTTCCCAACAACCTCCTGTAAAACTCATAACAGCAATGAAAATAACATGCATTTACCAGAACCAGAAGATAAAAAGTAGCACCACCTTTAAATTAAGTGTAAGTAGATTTAAAACTTCCAGATGAGCTTCTCCCCTTTAATGTAAGCCTGTAGATGTAGAGAACAGGATACAAGAGGCTTTAGGGATTTAATGAAGAAAATAAGAGGGTGAAGGACACACAAAAAGCACAAAATCACCTGAGAAAGTGAAAGTTCAATATGAAATGCCAATATCGTGAACACAAGTTAGAACTTGGGGGTTCACAGCACTGGCTACAGTGAAGGAACCTAGCAGGTAGTGGTGACCATGTAGAAGTACTGCTTTGGGGTGATGTTCCGATATATAGAAGATGAGTACTCTTGTTTAGCAATGAGGTAGTGAGAGGAAATAAGGAACAAAGTGGAGGGGGTGGAATTAAGGATTGTACAAACAAAAGAAAACGAAAGCTGATCAACCCCTCCTTCCCACTACCACACCAGCCCCATTCATAGAAGTAGCAGAGGAGAGGACAAAAGAGAAGACACAGAATTCCCAAACTACGAACAACGTTTAAAAAATAAATAGAAACAGCAAAATAATCTGACCATATCCACATAAAGCTACAGAAATAGAAACAGGAAAGATGAATCAAAGCATTCCAGCTGGTGAAATGTCTCCCTTCCTCCCCAAAAAGACCACTTGATGCTGAGAAAACTATATTATACTCAGAAAATGCAATAAAGATCGTCATACAAACATTTGGAAATTGGAGGGCAGAACTTTAATTTGGAAATACACTAGCACCAAGTGCTGGTAAAGGATGTGGGGCAGCAGGAACTTTCATCCATTGCTGGTTGGAATGCAAAATGCTACAGCCACTTGGGGAGAAAGTCTGGCAGTTTCTTCCAAAGCTGAACATACAAAGCTAGACTTACTATACAATTCAACCATCACAGTCAGGTATTTACCCAAAGGAGTGAAAAGCTTATGTCCTCACAAAAACCTTAGTAAGAATATTTACAGCAGTTTTATTCAAAATTGCCAATTTCTGTAAGAATTCAAGATGCCCCTCAATTGGTGTCCATAAAATGAAATATTTTTCAGCAGTAAAAACAAATGAGCTATCAAGTCACAAAAGTACACGGAGGAGAGCCTTAAACACATACTCCTAAGTGAAAGAGCCAATCTGCCTTTGTAGCAACATGGATGGAAGTGGAAAGTGTTATGCTAAGTAAAATAAGCCATACAGAGAAAGACAGATACCATATGTGTTCACTCTTATGTGGATCCTGAGAAACTTAACAGGAACCCACGGGGGAGGGGAAGAAAAAAAAAAAGAGGTTAGAGAGGGAGAGAGCCAAAGCGTAAGAGACTCTTAAAAACTGAGAACAAACTGAGGGCTGATGGGGGGTGGGAGGGAGGGGAGGGTGGGTGATGGGTATTGAGGAGGGCACCTGTTGGGATGAGCACTGGGTGTTGTATGGAAACCAACTTGACAATAAATTTCATATATTTAAAAATAAAATAAAATTTAAAAAATAATAAGTAAATAAATAGATAAATTCAGCTATTCCCTCAAAAAAAAAAAAAAAAAAAAAAGAAAGGAGCCAATCTGAAAAGGCCATATAATGTATGATTCCAACAACATGAAATTCTGGAAGATGCAAAACTATGTAAAAATATATTTGTAAAATACATAAAACTATGTAAAATATGCAAAACAGTAAAAATATAAGTGGTTACTTGTTTTTCAGGGAGCAGAGAGAAAGAATTATAGGTGGATATTTAGGAATATTTATAGTAATGAAACCATTCTACATGTTATAATGGTAGATACATGACATCATGCATTTATCAAAACTCACAGAACTGTATAACACAGAAAGAACTCTAATATAATCTATGGACTGTAGTCAATAATAATGTATCAGTATTGGTTCATCAGTTGAAATCATTGTTCCACAATAATGCAACATGTTAAAAATAGGAGAAACTGGTGGGAAGGATAAGGCATCTATAGGAACCCTCCACACTTTCTGCCTAATTTTTCTATAGACCTAAAATTACTCTAAAATTGAAGTTTATTAAAAACATAGGCAATTATCTGAACAGATGTCTCACCAAAGGAGATACACAGGTAGCAAATAGGTACATCAAAAGATGCTCAACCTCATTTGTCATTAGAGAATTGCAAATTAAAATAATATTTTCATACCATTAAACACCTATTAAAGTGGCTAAAATTCAGACAACTGACAATACCAACTCTGGAAAAGATAAGGAGCAATAGAAACTCATTCATTGTTGGTGGGAATACAAAATGGCACAGCTAGTTCGTTTGGCTACTTATTACAAAGCTAAATAGAGTCTTACCATATCGTCCAGCAATCTTACTCTAGGTTATTTACCCAACTTTTAAAACTTATGTTTATACAAAAACCTGCATGTAAATATTTGTAATAACTATTCATAGTTGCCTAAGCTGGAAGCAACCAAGATATCTTTCAATAAGGGAATGAATTAATAAACTGGTACATCCATATAATGTAATATTATTTATTGATAAAAAGAAATGAGCTATCAAGCTATAAAAGACATTGATGAACTTAAATAGACATTTCTAAGGAAGTCCGTCTGAAAAGGCTACCTATTTTCTAATTCCAATTATATGATATTCTGAGAAATGCCAAACTATGAAAACAGTAAAAAAGATCACTTGTTGCTATCTCCCCAGCTGCCTGCTAGAATCTTAAAAGTTTAAACAGAGACCTCAGCTGGGTTCAGGCACATATTCAGTCCATCTGGTCTCAACACCTTACTCTCTCAAGGCTACATCTTTCTAACAGCTCCAGCTGTGGGATTGGTAGGTGGAACACACATTCCAAGGACAGGGGAGAGGGTGAGTTCGTGGTTCAACTGGGGGTCATGACCTCTTGATGACCTCCTCTAACAGTTGCCCAAAGGCCAAGAGAAGGAAGGAAGATTTAATAGGTCAAACACACTGTATATTTATATGATGGAGAAACTATTCTGTGTGATATTGTAATAGATATGTAACATTATGCATTTGTCAAAACCCATAGAACTTTGCAGCACAAAGATGGAAACTTAAAACATATAAATTAATTAAAAAAAAATTAGGACACCTGGGGATCACTGGATAAAATGCAGCATGGTACAAAATAATTTAACCATATCACAAATATATGAAACAACCTCAGTGTTGGGAGTGGATGGGGAAGTTGATGATCTAAGTAACTCTGGAAGTGAGGGGAGGCTGTAACTGAACATAAGCACTATGTTCTAATTGGCAATGTTGTTTCCCATGGGCGTATGGATTAGCAATATTCATAGTGCTGTGCATGTATACTTGAATTGAACAATTAAGTAAATGGATGGCAGATGGCAAAACCCAGATTTCTTGAATATAAGAGTTGGAATAAGAGTTTACTTATATGCCAGGGGAGCCTGCTGGAATGATAGACATGTAATTGATGAGAGCAGGAAACATCAGTAAGAACTCACATGTAGCTTAACATAGTGAAGATAGAAGGTTACAGATAATATGTGTGTAGATACAAATATATATTCCCTTTGTCAGCTGAGATGGCCTAGAATCAATGACACTCCAGTAACAACAAGGATACCTAGCACCCTGATGTTGGCTTCTAATATTGTTCTCCAATAAAAGGGACCAGAGCTACTTGGAGAAATGATTGATCCAAGGACTGGGGTAAAAATACATAAGATGAGTCTGGAGCATGTTGTGTTGTCCATATTAAGTGCTTAAAAAAATCCCCCCCAATTTAATGGTGTATGTCAAAGGCACACAGAAGCCAACTGAAAGAGCTCCCAATGGCGAAAGCTAAAAAAATCTGAGCAACAACATAAAAAATCAAGAAGCACTGGACTATAAAATAAAGATATATGGGCCCATACTGATATAGATAAATACTGGAATAATTAAATAAACGGAAGAGATAAATGTGTGTATTAGAATTCCAAATAATTTGTGGACTTACTGTATCCTCCAGGACTGGAATCAAATCCCAAACTTCAGTGTGGGAAGCACAGTGACTTCCTTTCAGAGACTACAGTAAGAATGGGGGGGGGGGGCGCCTGGGTGGCGCAGTCGGTTAAGCATCCGACTTCAGCCAGGTCACGATCTCGCGGTCCGTGAGTTCGAGCCCCGCGTCAGGCTCTGGGCTGATGGCTCGGAGCCTGGAGCCTGTTTCCGATTCTGTGTCTCCCTCTCTCTCTGCCCCTTCCCCGTTCATGCTCTGTCTCTCTCTGTCCCAAAAATAAATAAAAAAAAACGTTGAAAAAATTAAAAAAAAAAAAAAAAGAATGGGGGCGGGGGGGAAGAATAGCTTCATGGTAGAGAAATCTGACAAACATTATCTCAGTGCTCAAGGTTAAAATCAACTGAGATAAAACATGTTGATTATACATAGCCTTAAAATGATTTCAAAAAATGGCGTTTTTGCATCTATGGTCTTCCTCCCCCAAACTGACAAACCCAGCCACCCATGAAAAAAAACACCAGACCAATTCCAATAGAGTGTCATTCTACAAAACACCTGACCCATACCCCTCAAAAGTACCATTATCAAAAACAATAAAAATATGAGAAAGTCTCATAGCCCAGAGATGCCTAGGAGACATGACAACTAAATGTAATATATTTTTCTTGTTTAAGGTCCCGGAACAGAAAAAAGATATAAGGCATAAACTAAGGAAATCTGAATGAAGTATGAATATTAGTTAATAATAATGTGTCTGTTATTACTGGTTCATTAATTATACAATAATATAATAATTATATAATATATAATGATTATATAATAAATATATACTAATGTAAGATATTAATAATGGGGAAAACTGGATTGAACTATAAGGGATTTCTGTACAATGTTTTCCATTTCTCTGCAAACTAAATGTTTTCCCTTTCTCTGTAAACTAAAACTTGTGGAAAAAAGTAGAGTTGATTTAAATAATGACAAATATTTAATTAAAGGGGCGCCTGCATGGCTCAGTCAGTTGAGCATCTGATTTCAGCTCAGGTCATGATCTCGTGATCCATGGGTTCGAGCCCCACATCAGGCTCTGTGCTGACAGCTCAGAGCCTGAAGCCTGCTTCAGGTTCTGTGTCTCCCTCTTCTGACCCTCCCCTGCTCATGCTCTTTCTCTCTCTCTCTCAAAAATAAACATTAAAAATTTTTTAAAAATGTATTTAATTAAGAAATTTTAAGCAAAACAGACAACCGACCAAGAATAAAAATTAGATGAAGATATAAAAATAGAGAGAAAGTGGATGAAATAAAAGACAAAGGAAGTCAAAATACATATGATTGATGACATAAGGACAAAAATAAAAACATGAAACAAAATCAATATTTAAAACTATAGCCCAAGGAAACTTTCCAAAAATAAAACAAGACCTGTATCTTTTCATTAAAAAGTATTTACCCAGATGCTGGGTAAAAATGACTCAGAATGATCAATTCTGAAACATAACCCACTAAAACTGTTAGATTTTAAAGGTAGAAAAAAAAAGTCCTTATTATGAAGAAGGAGGAAGAGGAGGAGGAGGAGAAACAGGCAATAGAATTAGACTGATACTGATTTAAAATAAAATGTATAAAGCAAGACAATCTGCAATTAAAAAAAAGTGAAAATCGAAGATATATCATGCTAATTAATCTGTTCTTGACTCTCATAGCTACAGGAAATAATTTTGAAGATGAAGTCAAAGCTAAAGAAAGAATCTCCTTCAAATCTGAAGTCACTGATCAGGAGTATGGCTTTAATTTTATGAAAAATCTGGTCATTCAATAAATATTTCCATTCTAAAACTAGCATTGAACTTACTGGAATTCTCTACAAAACTAACTGTACAATTAATTTAAAATTCAACCTTGTCGATGGGAGACAGAAACTCGTTCTTTGCCCTGAGGGGAAAATTATCAATACACCAAATAAAGGCTAATTGGCACTGACCTAAGTCTGCTTGGGAGAGAAAGTTCTGTAGGCTGGTAAAGAGGATGGGCCTTGGGGTAAAAACAACAACAACACAAATTCTTCTGTGTTAGTGTTTTGTTCTGATTCTTATTAATTGTGTGATCTCAAAAAAGTTACTTAATGGTTCTGTATCTCATTTTCCTCATCTGTATAAAGAGGATGATTAAGTCTGCCTTACATGTGGTCATTAGGAGCTCCTTCAGGTAGGTTCATATGTTCTTTCAATAAGCCCCAACCTTTTCTGAACACTTCCTATTCAGACTTATCTCATATTTCTGTCTTAGCCTTTTTATCTACTACTTCTCCAAAGATTCTGAATTCCTTCTATTGGGAAATAGTGGTGAGAAACCAAGAACTAGGAGCTAGATGCATACACTTTGGTTCTGGCATTACCTTCTTTCTAGGCCCTCTCAATGTAAATACTTAGGAAATACATGTGTATTTACTAAATCACATATGCACATGCATTGATATCAAAGCAGGAATGGTTTGAACAACAACATAAATAATGACAATATTGAATTATAGCTCCGACATTAAAAATATCGATTCCTGGCACGCTTGGGTGGCTCTGTTGGTTAGGCATCTGGGTTCGCCTCAGGTCATGACCTGGTTCTTCTTGAGTTCAAGCCCCTCATCGGGCTCTGTGCTGACAGCTCAGAGCCTGGAGCCTGCTTCAGATTCTGTGTCCCCCTCTCTCTCTGCCCCTCCCCTGTTTGCACTCTCTCTGTCTTTCTCTCTCTCAAAAATAAATAAATGTTTAAAAATTTTTTAAAATATATTAATTCCTGAACCTATCCTGACTTAATAAATAATTAAATAAATGGGGAAGAAAGGCAGCACTTCCTTACAGTTGAATTCCAGTTAATAAATGTAAAAGGAAAGAGGGAGATAGAAAATAACCATTACACTACAGCAACAATTGCTGCAGACAAGGTCCATGATGGATGCCAACATTTGTAGGTGCAAGTTAGAAGAGAAACCGGATTAGCATAGCCTCAAAGTATCCCCCTCATGATATTTCTTGCCATAAAGAGAAAAGATACTACCTTACAATGGAGAAAACTGCCAAAACAACTTTCATGAAGTGACTCAGCACAGTATCTCAGCGATAACATATAATATCACGAATCCTATGACAGCCTGCACTGAGAAGGATATGGAAGCATTTCAGTACAATACTTTGCCAAAAATGCACATCTGCAGCTTGTCCAATCAGGAGAAAACAACAGACAAACCCGGACTGAAAGACATTTGACAAAGTAACTGATCAATATTCCTCAAAAGTGTTTAGACTGTAAAAACCAAGGAAAGACTGACGAATATTATAGACTACAAGATGCTATGAAGAAATAAAAATTTAATGCAATTTGGGATCCTAGATAAGACTCTGGAATAGAAAAAGGCCACCAGTGGAAACACTGGCAAAATATAAATAAATTTTATAATTTAGTTAATAGTGTTATATAGGATTGAATTCTAGATCTTGATAATTGTATTAAAATCACATAACACTAATATTAGGGGAAGTGAGGTGAAGGATAGATACAAAAATTCTATATTTTTGTAAATTGCTTGTAAAATTAACATTAGTTTAAAATTAAGAATTAAGAAAATTAAAAAAGAGGGGCGCCTGGGTGGCTCAGTCAGTTAAGCAACTGACTTCGGCTCAGGTCATGATCTCACAGTTCATGAGCTTTGGCCCTACATCGGGCTCTGTTCTGACAGCTCAAAGCCTGGAGCCTGCTTTGGATTCTGTGTCTCCCTCTCTCTTTGGCCCTCACCTGCTCATACTGTATCTCTCTGTCTCTCTCTCAAAAATAAATAAAAACATTAAATTTTTTAAATTAAATATGAGTGTTTATGGCAGTACCTGGCATAACTGTGCACAACAAAAATTTGTGACCATCATTGTTATCATCATTATTAATATTATTCATATAATAAAATGATACTAGATACTACATATAATTTTTTTGTTGTTTACCTGAGCTGACAACAAAAGCCCAGAGGTGAGGATAAAGGTGATTAAGTTTAAAACATTCTAGGTTCAGACCTGCTACCTCTCTGGCAAACCACTTCACCTCCTGCCTTGCAGAGGAGCAACATTTCAAAAGACCTAGTTATCCCCTCCCCTTACCTCAAGATGGTTTTTAAAAGACTGGAAGGTCAACTGACGAATGGATAAAGAAATTGTGGTTTATATACACAATGGAATACTATGTGGCAATGAGAAAGAATGAAATATGGCCCTTTGTAGCAACGTGGATGGAACTGGAGAGTGTTATGTTAAGTGAAATAAGTCATACAGAGAAAGACAGATACCATATGTTTTCACTCTTATGTGGATCCTGAGAAACTTAACAGAAGTCCATGGGGGAGGGGAAGAAAAAAAAAAAGAGGTTAGAGAGAGAGAGAGCCAAAGCATAAGAGATTCTTAAAAACTGAGAACAAACTGAGGGTTGGTGGGGGGTGGGAGGGAGGGGAGGGTGCGTGATGGGTATTGAGGAGGGCACCTTTTGGGATGAGCACTGGGTGTTGCATGGAAACCAATTTGACAATAAATTTCATATTTAAAAAAATAAAAAATTTAAAAAATTAAAAAAAATAAAAGACTGGAAGGGGACACAAGCTTATTGTTTTGAATACGGCAATATTTATGAAGAAATCCTACCTCTTTTCTTTACATTCCAGTTGGGGCAGAAAGAGATCATATGACTAGTTCTGACTCTTAATGCCAAGGGAATCATTTGTCAAATTTGGGAGTGTCTAGGAAGAAGGGTATTATGGGTTTAATCATGTCCCCAAAAAGATATTTTGAATTCCTGACCCTGAGTACCTCAGAATGTGAACTTATTTGGAGATAAAAGTTATAGATGTGATTAGTTAACTGTGATAAGATTATACTGAAGTAGACTGGGCCAAAATCCAATAAGTCCTTATAAAGAAGACTTTAATGAGATGAGGAGAATGCCACATGACAATGGAGGCAGAGATTGGAGTGATGCAAGACAAAAAGTGCCAGAGAACAATGGCCACCATGAGAAGTTAGGATAAAGCAGAGAAGCGTTCTATTCAGTCTCAAAGGGATGGCTACCAGTTGGACTAACCTGCCCAATGCTTCCAGGTCAGGGCAAAGAGCTTTGGGGAGAAATGGCACTGTGGGATGGACAGGTGTGGATGATGGATCCTAGTAGTGTCCGCACATATCACAGGTGATGCCATATTCGGTAGATGAAATTAGTACCCAGTCTTCTAGAAGAAGTGGGACAAGGAAATTGCACAGCCTAGGAGGACAGCACGACACCATCAGCATGACTCAAGGGCGAGCCTCGCAAAGGACCCTCAGTGTCCAGTGGGGCTGCTTGGACTTGAGCCTCCATCAGTATGAGGGCTCTTAAAACCACCAGCAGTCCCCCTCAAGCTCAGAATCAATAAGGCAAGAAAGTAGTCCCAAGCTGTCCAGGAAAAAAAAAACTTACATATTTCCGCCACCCTTTGCTCTCACCCCAATGCCCCAGAAGTCCCCATAGTGAAGGGAGGGAAATGTAAATGAGAACAGACCCCTATACCTCAACCCCACCAGCTTACTAGTGTTGTATAGGTACCACAGCATGTTGGGGAGCTGGTACAGAGCAGGAAAGGAATAGGAGAGTTTTCTCTCAGACATGGATTTGAAGTATTATAATTAAAAGTTCTGAAACTTAAGAACTAAAAAGAAATTACTTTAATAACCTAAAGAGACAAAAATGTTACAGAATTAGATACCACAAAAGGCACCTGCTCCCCTGTGGGCAAGAAAGGGCTCAATTAAGCCTTACTGGGAATTCTTATTAGCAAGGATAAAACTGGGGCACCTGAGTGGCTCAGTCAGTTAAGTGTCCGACTCTCGATTTTGGCTCAGGTCATGATCTCACGATTCATGAGTTCGAGCCCCACATTCGGCTCTGCACTGACAGTGTGGATCCTGCTTGAGATTCTCTCTCTCCCTCCCTCTCTCTCTCTCTGCCTCTACCCTGCTCATGCTCTCTCTCCCTCTCTCAAAATAAATAAATAAACTTAAAAAAAATGGAAATGATAAAACTATTTTATGTGTACACCCTAATGATCCAACACTCTTAACTAAACTGTAATTAGAATACTTTAATAATAATAATAAAAAAATAATATAATAATAAAGTGTAATATAATAATCACATCTTTTCACCTCATCAGCAAAATGTTCCTTATCTGTAAAAGAAGATTTCCTTTCCTATTTATCTGAGGGCAAAGCTGCTTTTGATCATAACTTAGAACAAAGAGTTATTGATAAGCAAAGGATTTGGAGGACTCTGAATGTGGCAAGGCTTATAGGTTTCTAAATGATGAACATTTTAGTAAGTGAATGGTGGAGGCAGGGAGGTCTCCAGAGAGTCTTGTGCCCTGAAATATAATGAGTTTCTTTGGGGAGTAATTCATTAGGAAATGAGAAAGCAAAGGCTCTGTCAAGAGGAAGCTTTCAAAACTATTACTCTGTTTTAATCAGCAGGCTTGATTTTCCATTAAGAAACAAGAAAAAATGTTTTCCCTGGCCAGGCAACTCTTTCAACAGGAGGCTTTGTTGGTTTTTAATAAGGCAAAGTATTTAGGGGCCCAGAGATTGGTCCACCTCAAGAGGTTTATAGAATTTCAGAGTCAGGAAAATATGAAACATTTTTAATTATTATAGAAGACAAAGTTGCTAACCTTCAGCAAGCAGCATCATCTTACATTTTAGAGCTAGGTGTGTGCCTTTGGAAAAACATCTTTACCTCTCTGAGCTTCAATTTTCTCATCTACAGATGGAAATAACAACACTTCTCAACCTCTCACTTAGAGGTATTTTTGAGTTTAAAACAACGTACGTAATGTACTTAGCAAAAAAGTGCTAGTAAATAGTAGAGCCAGGATTTCAACCCCAGTTGGTCTGACTACAAAACTCATGTTCTTAATCATTACCCTCTATTGCCCCTACTTCATAGAGAATTGTCATGAAGATCACATATGAATGCAAGAATAAACTTATGAAGGGAAATATAAATATAAAGTGTAGAGTCTGCCAAGATAGATCCAGGACTTTATAGTCAAAACTAAAGGCTTTTGGTAGTGATTTAAAGAAGAAAAGAAAGTGCTCCATTAGAGAACAAAAGATATTTCTTTTGTTCACTGCTCTATCCTGGGTTCCATAATGCATAATGCTGTTTTATTATGTGTATTGGTTGAAAGGATGCTACATAACCCAACACCTATCAAAGGACAGAATACCTGGAGACAATACCTATTTTAAGCCCTGTAAATGTGGTGACATCATTATCCTTAAAAGCTTAGCACACATAAAAAATACCTACACTTTAATGAAACTTCTTTATAGATGTTGATTATTTTGAACTTAGCATAGTATGTGAGTAATAGAAAAAAATCATTTTAGAAGATGTTATGACTTGATGTACAAAAGTAATATATACTTTTAGAAAGAAGTTATTCAGTTTTTCCTTATCTAATCACATATATGAATTGAAAATAAATTACAATTAGATCTGACAAAGGTATCTCCTTTTCCGGAATCTAGGCAGGTTTCTCCAAGCCCTCTAAGCCTGGACCGTGATATTCATTGTAGCAAGAGTCTTGCTAAGACTTAGTTCATCGAGAATTCCCCACTCCATCTCCACCCCCATATCTGATCAAATTCCTCATCCTTCATCATCCCTCAGCTGAAATTTGATCACCTGGACTGCCTTAAGCAAGAATCCTGTCAGATCTGTTTAGCAACAATTCCCCCCACCCTTGCCCTTGATGTTTTCCCTTAGTGATTTTCCATCCACTGGACTCTAGGGCACCACTTGTACCTTATTCCTTGCTCCAGTTCTATTAATCAGACGTACCATCCTCCTTCTCATGTCAGGGCTTTATGTGTGTGGCTCCCCTCAATTCATCATTTCCTGTTTAGTATCCTTCAGATTTCAGCTCAGAGGTCACCTCCTTGAAGAATCGTCTTTCTAAGACATCAGATTAAATCAGGTGATCTTGCTATAAGTTCTCAATGTACACTAGACACTAAAAGCATGCATCACGGTAATGGAGATTTACATTCCTCCTCTTTGGTGGGGGGTCGACCCACTAAAACTTGAAGCTCCATGATGTAAATGATATACACGTATGCCACGTATGATATACGTATGATATACACGTATTCCAAATAAAGGAATTTGGCAAATTCCTTTATTCATGTGAAAATACAAAAAACAAATACTCTTAAGATCTGACCCAAAGCCTTGGTCTATACTGCCCACATTTCTCCTCTTCCTGTATCTCCACCCCTCTCCATATCCTGTCTGCCATTTTTTAAGTGTCTACAACATATCAGGGAACTAGCAATATGCTACACATACTATCCCTTAACTCTTAGAATAATAAATGAAGCTAGGAAATGACTACCTTCTGATTTTAGCAAACTAAATCCTAGAAGTCCAAACACTTAAACCACACAGCCCAGGAAGCAGGTACTGTAAGTCCAACTGGGAATACAGGTCTGCAGAGCATCCAGTCCATGATATTATCTCTCCAGCCTTCACACACTGGGTATTGTCTCATCTATTGTCAAGACAACCTCGGAACACTACTCTTGTATGCCCCGCTTTTTTGGGTGCATGCATCATCACTTGCCTGTTATGTTTGTGGGAGGGTCACAAGATTAAAAAATCTGGCACAACAGGGGATATATCTTACATTTCTTTCATACTTTGCTCCTAAGCCAGGAGGGCCTTGTGCCAGAAGTACATTCTTGATGCATATGTTACTAAAGAATCACAAAATGTGACAGCCGGAAGAAAACTTGGTAATTTGGTCCCGTCTCTCATTTCAGAAATAAGAAATGTAGTCTCAGATATGCTATCCATCTAGCCCAGGGACACTGCTAAATAGTTGTCAGAGAACTTAGAAGTTAAAACACTGAAGTTTAAATTTTCAGTTGTACTATGTTGCAATCCACTCCCTGATTGGTGAGTGAATGATAAGATAAATGAACTTATTGTTTTTAAATAAATGATGTCACTTCTGAGACCTTCTAACCTTTAGGGAATGCCTAGTGCTGAGTAGGTGTCCTGTTTCTGATTAATGTCAAAGAAGGTTTTTTTTTTTTTTTTAAAGAAGGTTTTAACCAGGAAGGAAAAAAGGTAGAATGAGGGCCACATGCTCTCATTACTTTTCACCCAATGTCATGGCATTTTATTGCCCATTTGCAGGTCAAAGAGCCTCTGAAATATGGCCCAACATGATTATGCTTACCAAGCATTAAGTGAGAACAATTTTTGTCTGTCTTGGTGCAAGCCCTTTACCCTCTCTGGAGTCATCCAAATGCACTTCTATGGCTGAAACACTTCAAACAAGTAGACAGACTCTCTTGTTTTTACTTCAAGGATAAGTTTTATAGTTTTAAGTCCTTTCTATAGCCACAGTTCCATGAAAATTTATGAGACCAAAAATTGCCTACAACTAAGTAGTGGGTCTCTAGATGGCAGCTGCCACAAATGACACTCAGAACTTATTTTTCATGTTGTGTGCTGGGCTAAAAGTCTGCACTAAAATCTTGGGCTTGATCCAAGTGCCTTCTCTCAGAGTCCCAAACATGGCACAGAGTGCAGGCACCATTGGTTCTCAAAACCTTGGATCTGTCACCCCTTGGCCACATCCTTCATACCCAGCAGGGTCACCAGCCTACAAATGATAGGATTCTTATGACAATCCCTTAATTAGACTGGAGTGACTATTTCATTGACATACTGGAAGCTTACGAGTCAAGTAAAGGTAATATGGATTATCTCATTAAAATAAATAAAGTTTGGGGCACCTGGGTGGCTCAGTCTATTGAGCATCCAACTTCGGTTCAGGCAGTGATCTCGCATTCAGCGGGTTTGAGCCCCGCATCAGGCCCTGTGTTGACAGCTCAGAGAGCCTAGAGCCTGCTTGGGATTCTGTGTCTCCCTTTCTTTGCCCATCTGCCACTTGTGCTCCGTGTCTCTCTCTCTCTCTCTCTCTTTCAAAAATAAAAATAAACATAAAAAATGTTTAAAAATAAATAAATAAAATAAATTTCTCAGTAGTACATGATAAAAACACTAGACCTTTTGATAACCTCTCAGAGAAAAGAATCATTTGATATGTTATATGTCCTGCAATGGGTTTATCAAAGTAAAGTGAAAAATGCATACATATTTATATATCTACAGATATATATAATATATATTTACTTAGATTAAGATATATGCATATATTCTTTGCAAATATGAGAAATGAGAAAATAATGTATTTATGCAATAGTACTCATTTGAATGATAAAAAGAGAAAATTAGCATTCTCAAGGAATATGTGGGGGAATGTTCTATCTTACAAATAATCAAGTTAATGTAAGTTAAAATAATGAGGCTATATTTCATGGCTATTGCACAGATGAACTTTTAAAATAAATCACAACTGCCAAAGATAGTAAAGATGTGGTAAAATGTGTAAGATCAAGCAATTTGGGACACAACTGCAATGTGAGTCTACCATTTTGAAAAGCAATATATCAAACGCATACCAATGGAAATAAAGGTAACTAGGAGAGGGAGCCAAGATGGCGGAACAGCATGGAAGTTTTTGTGTCTCGCATTCATGAAATTTAGCCAGACCAACACTAAATCATCCTACACCTAGAAAACTGACAGGAGGATCTGCACAACCTGAACCACAGATCAGCAGGAATTCACCCCAAAAGAAAGAGCACAAAGAAACGACAGCCAGGTATTTAACCAACACAGATACAAGCAAGATGTCTGAACCAGAATTTAGAATCATGATAATAAGAATACTAGCTGGAGTCGAAAATAGATTAGAATCCCTTTATGCAGAGATAAAAGAAGTAAAAACATAGCCAGAAAGATTAAAAATGCTATATGTATATACATATATATATATATATATATATATATATATATCAAAGCAACAAAGATTAGAAAGGACCAGAGAACACCACCAGAAACTCCAATGCTACAAGCAACATAATGGCAATAAATTCATATCTTTCAGTACTCACTCTGAACGTCAATGTACTCAATGCACCAATCAAAAGACATAGGGTAACAGAATGGATAAGAAAACAAGATCCATCTATATGCTGTTTACAAGAGACCCACTTTAGACCTAAAGATACCTTCAGATTGAAAATAAGGGGATGGAGAACCATCTATCATGCTAATGGTTAACAAAAGAAAGCCAGAGTAGTCATACTTATATCAGACAATCTAGACTTTAAAATGAAGAGTGTATCAAGAGATGCAGAAGGGTATTATATCATAATCAAGGGGTCTATCCACTAAGAAGACATGACAATTGTAAACATTTACGCACCAAATGTTGAAAGCACCCAAATATATAAATAAATTAACCACAAACATAAAAAAACTCACTGATAGTAATACTATCATAGTAAGAGACTTCAACACCCCACTCACAGCAATGGACAGATCATCTAATCAAAAAATCAACAAGGAAACAATGGCTTTGAATGACACACTGGAACAGATGGACTTAACAGATATATTCAGAACATTTCATCCTAAAGCAGCAGAATACACATTCTTCTCCGGTGCACATGGAACATTCTCCAGAATAGACCATGTACTGGGACACAAATCAGCCCTAAGTAAGTACAAAAAAGACTGAGATTATACCGTGCATATTTTCAGACTACAACACTATGAAACTCGAAATCAGCCACAAGGAAAAATTTGGAAAGGTAACAAATACTTAGAGACCGAAGAACATCCTACTAAAGAATGAATGGGCTAACCAAGCAGTTAAAGAGGAAATTAAAAAGTATATGGAAGTCAAATAAAATGATAACACCACAACCCAAAACCTCTGGGACACAGCAAACACGGTCATAAGAGGAAAGTATATAGCAATCCAGGCCTTCCTAAAGAAGGGAGAAAGATCTCAGATACACCTAACCTTACGCCTTAAGGAGCCAGAAAAAGAACAGCAAATAAAACCCAAAACCAGCAGAAGACAGGAAATAATAAAGATTAGAGCAGAATTTAATGCTACTGAAACCAAAAAAACAGAACAGATCAATGAAACCAAAAGTTGGTTCTTTGACAGAATTAACAAAATTGATAAACCACTAGTCAGTTAGATCAAAAAGAAAAAGGAAAGGACCCAAATAAATAAAATCCAGAATGAAAAAGGAGAGATCACAAAGAACACAGCAGAAATAAAAACAATAATAAGAGAATATTCTGAGCAATTATATGCCAGTAAAATGGGCAATCTGGAAGAAATGGACAAATTCCTAGAAACATATAAACTACCAAAACCGAAATAGGAGGAAAAAAAATTTGAACAGACCCATAACCAGTAAGGAAATCAAATTAGTAATCAAAAATCTCCAAAAAAACAAGAGTCCAGGGCCAGATGGCTTTCCAGGGGAATTCTACCAAACATTTAAGGAAGAGTTAACACCTATTCTCTTGAAGCTGTACCAAAAAATAGAAATGGAAGGAAAACTTCCAAACTCTTTCTATGAAGCCAGCTTTACCTTGATTCCAAAACCAGACAGAGGCTCCACTAAAAAGAACTATAGACCAATTTCCCTGATGAACATGGATGAAAATCCTCAACAAGATATTAGCCAACCAGATCCAACAATACATTAAAAAAATTATTCACCATAACCAAGTGGTGTCAGGTATAAATCCCTGGGATTCAGGGCTGGTTCAATATCTGCAAAACAATTAACGTGATTCATCACATCAATAAAAGAAAGGACAATAACCATATGATCCTCTCAATAGATGCAGAGAAAGCATTTGACAAAATACAGCAGCGTTTCTTGATAAAAACCCCCAAGAAAGTAGGAATAGAAGGAGCATACCTTGAGATCATAAAAGCCATATATGAACGACCCAACGCTAATATCATTCTCAATGGGGAAAAACTGAGAGCTTCACCCTAAGGTCAGGAATGAAACAGGGATGTCCACTTTCACCACTGCTATTCAACATAGTATTGGAAGTCTTAGCCTCTGCAACACAAAGAAATAAAAGGCATCCAAAATGGCCAGGAGGAGGTCAAACTTTCACTCTTCACAGATGACATGATACTCTATATAGAAAACCCAAAAGATTCTACCAAAAAACTGCTAGAATTGATCCATGAATTCAGCAAAGTGGCAGGATATAAAACCAATGCAAAGAAATCGGTTGCATTCCTACAACCAACAATGAAGGGACAGAAAGAGAAATCAAGGAATTGATCCCATTTACAGTTGCACAAAAAACCATAAAATACTTAGGAATAAATCTAACCAAAGAGGTGAAAAATCTATACACTGAAAACTATAGAAATCTTGTGAAGAAATTGTAGAAGACACAAAAAAATGGAAAAAGATTCCATGCTCCTGGATAGGAAGAACAAATGTTGTTAAAATGTCAATACTACCCAAAGCAATCTGCATATTCAATGCAATCCCTATCAAAATAACACCATCATTCTTCACAGAGCTAGAACAAATAATCCTAAAATTTGTATGGAACCAGAAAAGACCCCAAATCGCTGAAGTGATCTTAAAAAAGAAAACCAAAGCAGGAGGCATCACAATACCAGACTTCAAGCTATACTGCAAAGCTGTAATCATCAAGACAGTATGGTACTGGCACAAGAACAAACACTCAGATCAATGGAACAGACTAGAGAACCCAGAAATGGACCCATAAACATATGGCCAACTAATCTTTGACAAAGCAGGAAAGAATACCCAATGCAATAAAGACAGTCTCTTCAGCAAGTGGTACTGGGAAAACTGGACAGCGAAATGCAGAACAATGAACCTGGACCACTTTCTTACACCATACACAAAAATAAACTCAAAATGGATGAAAGACGTCAGTGTAAGACAGGAAGCTATCAAAATCCTCAAGGAGAAAGCAGGCAAAATCTCTTTGATCTGGGCCACAGCAACTTCTTATTCAACACGTCTCTGGAGGCAAGGGAAACAAAAGCAAAAATGAACTACTGGGACCTCATCAAAATAAAAAACTTCTGCACAGGAAGGAAACAATCAGCAAAACTAAAAGGCAACCAACAGAATGGGAGAAGATGTTTGCAAATGACATATCAGATAAAGTGTTAGTATCCAAAATCTACAGAGAACTTATCAAATTCAACATCCAAAAAAATAATAATCCAGTGAAGAAATGGGCAAAAGATATGAATAGACACTTCTCCAAGGAAGACATCCAGATGGCCAACTGACACATGAATAAATGCTCAACGGCACTCGTCATCAGGGAAATACAAATCAAAACCACAAGGAGATATCACCTTACACTTGTCAGAATGGCTTACATTAACAACTCAGGCAACAACAGATGTTGGCAAGGATGCGGAGAAAGAGGATCTCTTTTGCATTGTTGGTGGCAATGAAAGCTGGTGCAGCCACTCTGTAAACAGTATGTAGGTTCCTCAAAAAACTATGACCCTCCAATCGCACTACTAGGCATTTATCCATGGGATACAGGGGTGTTGTTTTGAAGGTACACATGCACATGTTTTAACAACACTATCAACAATAGCCTAAGTATGGAAAGAGCCCAAATGTCCATTGATGGATGAATGGATAAAGGATATGTGGTGGATATATATACAATGGAGTATTACTCGGCAACCGAAAAGAATGAAATCTTGCCATTTGCAACTACGTGGATGGAACTGGAGGGTATTATGCTAAGTGAAATTAGTCAGTCAGAGAAAGACAAAAATCATATGACTTCACTCATATGAGGACTTTAAGAGACAAAACAGATGAACATAAGGGAAGGGAAACAAAAATAATATAAAAACAGGGAGGGGGAAAAACAGAAGAGACTCATAAATATGGAGAACAAACTGAGGGTTATGGGAGGGGGGGTGGGATAAATGGTAAGGGGCACTAAGGAATCTACTCCTGAAATCATTGTTGCACTCTATGCTAACTAATTTGGTTGTAAATTATAAAAAATAAAAAAATAAAATTAAAAATAATGGAAATAAAGGTATCTCAGTAATCCCATTCTCAGAAATTATTCTGGAAAAACCATTCATTTAGCTTTTTTCCCTTTCAATTAAGATGCTGACTACAATATTAACCATAATACCTAAAGATGAGAAATAACCAAAATGTCCAACATTATGGTGTGTCTACTCATTGAAATGTTACACAAATATTTTTAAATATTTTTTGAATTGTCAACATCATGTCAAATGTGTATGACATAAAATTAAAAAAGGAAACTACAAAATTCTACATTCATAGTGATTACAATCATGCAAAAATATATTTGACTAAATTTTTATGTAAACATAGTGTCCTTTAATTATTTTAAGCAACTGGCATGAGGAATGTCTTTTAATTTTTATTATTATGTGATTTTCCTCATTAAAATGGGAACAAATAAACTGAGTTTATTCTATGGGCTGGAAATAAAATTATTTTTTTCATTGTAGAGGGTGTGTACATAGACACTGAAGACAATAGGCTTAGAAGTCAGTAGAACAGCTGAGTTTGTGGATTCCCTTCCTTTGGAAGCTGTGAGATTTTGGAAAAATAATTTACACTCCCTGAGTGCCAGTTTCTTCTTATGCAAGATGAAGATCATTGTTTCTCATAGCTATGAAGATTCGCTGAAATAAAGCCTTTATCATCTAACAAGGTTTCCAACCTATCCTAAGTGTTCAAGAAACAACAGTTTTGCTTTGGTTTAGGTTTTCATATTTTGGCAGCAATCATTTTTAGGTCACAAAAAAATTATCCAGTAAGTATTTTAATGTCAGAATGTCTAAATAAACAAAGAAACAACAACAAAAAAAACCTATCAGGAATATATCTCATAAAACTATATCATTTTGGACCTTACCATCACAACATTTTTTTAATGAAATTTTCCCCCATTTTCTTTCAGGTACTTAGAATTTTGAAGTACACAAGTTTATTGGAAAATAAATGCTTTTACAAATTAAACTATGTCCATATCTACATTCGAAGGGAAGCACTCAGAAATTACATCAAGTGTATCACTTTTTTATAGAAATAAAATATCTGAATAGCTGACATAAACAACTCTTCTTCTCTTCCCCATCTCATATCTCATACCTACCTCTGTGTCTATACTCAACCTCCTGAAAGAGTTAATCTTCCCCCTCCCCATTCCCACCCAGTACCACCAAATGAATGAGCAGTTTACTCTTTTTTTGATTCCCAGTGGGGTCTGGCCTATTTCATGTGGGCACAATGAATGTAGGTTCCAAAGGATCCTACTGATCCACATATTATAGAGAGCTTCTAATATAAAAGTCCACAGAGATAGCTTTTAGATTTTCAATGTCCAGTTTTAACTTGAAAGCTGTGCACATTTGCTCTAGGAAGACATAACAATGGCTTCCCAACATTGTTCCTCTTTTCAATGTAACCACACTTAAAAGGAATTCCGTTTCTTTAGCAACAAAAGTATCCCAAGGACTCAAGGTCCTCAGTGTTCACATCTCGGAAAGACTCCATGTGAGCCAAGCCACTGTAGTTTCTTTTGAACATTTTATTGTTGCCTCTCAGCCCGTTGGGTGGAGGACAATCTTTCTGACTTGAAACCGGGGGTGAAACAGGAAAAATCTATGAGATTTATCACCTTCCCTTCATGATGTACCTTGGCAGCAAAGTGACCCAGGCAGTGAAGAAGCATTATTGTGTGCATAACACTTTAATGAGATCTTGGTGACTTTGGTCTCCAGTGAGCATTTCATTAGGAAATTTCTTTATTAAGTGGCTTTTATGGGTACATCTTTCCCTGAATCCCCATGAAAGCTTGCAACAATTTTGAGAAGTGGATGTGAACTCAAATCAGAATTTCCTCCAGTTGAGAACTATGGGTTAGTAAGTAGAAAACTTTTTTCCATAAAGGGAATTCCAAATATTCCCATTCTGAGTTACCTACCTTCAATGAACAATTCATTTAAGAAGCATGCACAGCCCTATATAAACCAATTACTACCTCCATTTCAAAAGATGCCTAAAAGAGATTCATGGAGTGGTTATCTTCTTCACATTTCATTCATTCATTCATTCATTCATTCATTCAGCATATATTTACTGAGTGTCTACTCTGTGCCAGGTATTAATGAATCAAAAATATTTTTATTTTCTTTTATTTAAGAAAATTTTCTTAATGTTTGTTTATTTTTGAGAGAGAGAAACAGAGTGTGAACAGGGAGAGAGGTAGAGAGAGGGAGACACAGAATCCAAAGCAGGCTCCAGGCTCCAAGCTGTCAGCACAGAGACCAACGCAGGGCTAAAACTCATGAACTGTGAAATCATGACTTGAGCTAAAGTTGGAGGCTTAACCAACTGAGCCCCCCCAGGTGCTCCAAAAACGTTTTTAAACAAAACTGGCAAAAAATGATCCCTGCCTTTATGAAGCCTTCACTCCAGAAGAAGGAAACAGAAAATAATGAAAAAACATAAAAACCCATAAATAATATAATATGTTAGGAATGCAGGTGTTCAGTAGAATAGCTGAGCCAAGAGGACAACCAGTGCAAAGGCCTAAAGAGGAAAGCATGCTTGATGCAAGAACAAAGAAAACACCAGCTAGCATGTCTGAGGCACACATGGATGAGGAGGAAAGTGATGGGACAGGAGGTGAGACAGGTCAGTAGTGCCATGAGGTCACTGTTAGGGTTCTGGTTTTCACTCTAAGCAGGTGGGGAGCCACCAAAGAGTCTGGGCAGAGGAGCCACATTATCTGACTTCTATGTTAAAAGGATCACTCTGGGTGCAGGATGGGATAGTATCAAGTCCTGTATCTTCTAGAAGCCGTGCCTGGTACTGCCATCTCAAAGGAGCTGTCTCACCATGGCACTTCTAACACATTCATGTATTTTACCACCTTTACTGAATATCAGCCTTCTCGTAAGAGACAGAAATACAAAATGAGCAGTATCTTGTCATATTTTGCCTCCCCAGCATTCAGAATTATCTCCTATTTGGGAAAACCTCCTTTATATGAGCGTTTCAGTGTGACAGAGTATCTCATCTTTCCTCCTGTAAAGTTCAGCCAAACATGCCATGTGTAAGCAATGGTATAGAGGGTGACATTTATATTCTATGCTCATGTGTAAAAAAAAATAAGCCTCATTGGCTCCTAACTGGAACTCTGACCAAATTCAACCATCTGCTTAGAGAAGACAAATTACCCCACCCCCCTTCAACTTAAGTTATTTAAGTCAAGCTTAAGTGACCTTAAGCTTACTGTTTATTTTTTTTTTCACCAAGCTCAAGCATCATTATTTCATTTGCTATCTGATCATTTCGTATACTCTGGTTTTCAGTATTTCTTTCTCCTCCTCCTCTTTCTCATCTCTCTGTACAACGGATCAAGGATGAACTGCAAGAAAGAGATTTATGTTCCCAGATAGTTCTCATATTGTCTTGATTTGAGAAAATTATTTCTTGGGTATAGGTTCTCTGTCTGACTGTCATCCTTGGACATAGTTGGTCTGCCTGGTCAACGGGCATTCTGCAATGGTATTTACTGAAGTGTGGCAAGATCTGTCTGGTCTTTTGGACATGATGCTAACCCGTGATGATGGGGATGATGATGGCTGCTCTGATCTCCTTAGTGTTCCAAGCACTTCTCTATCCCCAGAGGCAACAAGGAAATCTTGACTAAGATTTGACTAAATCTTGACTAAAACTGGCTGCAAGATGTGGAACAATATGAGGCTAACCTCAAGTCCCTCCACTTAAGGACTTCCCTTGGACACTCTGTTTTCTCATGGTGCCATTTGCAGTGTGTCTGAGTCTTCCAATCTACTGTCTATGCTCAGAGATGGAGTGCTTACCCCAGGTGTTCAGAATTCCCAGAATCATTCTCTCATTCTGTTTGGCTTTCTTTGCTCTCTTCTATTTTTTTTCTCTTTCCCTTTCCCCTCTCTCCCTCCCTCCTTCACCTTCTCTGTCTTTATGGCCTCCTTTTCGTAACATCTTTATGCCCTGTTGTTGTTTTTTTTTTAGCCTTGATGATTATCCTGTAAACCCAACTGTGGGCATTCACAGAAAAATCCCTTTCTTTCTCTCTCACTAAACCCAGTTTTTATTTTTGTTTTATCCACATCGAAAGCACTTGCTCAGTCTCCTTGTGAACTTAGAAACTAGAATCCAAAGTTCAGGGCTGGGTTCTGGTCTGTGTCGTCCCCTCCCAAAATAATCAACATCTTCACTGCAGTTGCTGGAAAACCAGCCACCGGCAACCAGGGAAACTAAGATTTAAAAAAAAAATGTTATTATCCGCATACTAATAAGACTAACAAGTCCCTCCTATCAATACTGACTTTAATAAAAATAAGAAAGAGAATCTATTTGTTGAATGTATTATTAGTTAGTAAATTTTCATTGACTTTGTTATAATCTGCATACCAAAGCATGCAATGCTGTGAATATGAAAAATAGAGAAAGATTTAAAAAACAAAAACAAAAAACCTGAGGCTAAGAAGCCCTAAATTTGCCCACAGTCACACAGCTAAGGAGTGTTGGGAGGTGGCATGATGCTTGAGCAGTGCCTGTATCCTTTTGGAGAGCCGTAGTGCACAGGCTTATTAAAAATCAAAGGCTCTGAGTGGTCAAGTCAGAGGCAGAGTTTCCTGTTTAAATGTATTTAATAGTATTCCCCATGTCTTTTACTTTAGAATGGGGATATTAAGTTTAAAGACTGTAGGGGCAGGGTGGGGGGCAAGTTTCTCCTGCTGCTCATGGCTGCATGGGGGCTAGAAAACAAACAAAGTAATGGTGGGACAGTGCTGGACCAACGCAACAGTATAGTAGGAGATCCATTCACTCAGCAAATGTTTGCAGAGCGCATACAGCATCAGTCATTCTACTAAGTGCCAGAAACCTAAAGAGAGAGGCAAGATGCCCTCTGTGTCTGCAAGAAACTTAGTCAAGTGCTTTCTACTTCTGTTGGAGAAATTGGTTCTCAAACTTAAACAGGGGCTTCTAAAAACACAGATTGCTGAGTCCCACCTCCAGAATTCTGATTCTGTAGATGGGGGGGGGGGGGCGGGAAAGGGAGGTGTTGGGGGGGGTACCAAAGAATTTGCATCACCAGCAAGCCCCCAGGTGATGCTGGTGCTACAGGTCCCAGAAGCACACTTCAAAAATGACTCTGTTAGAGTAGTCAAGTACTAGCTGTTTCAGGATCCTGGAGAAATACTTTGTTAATTCCCACGATTTCCAGAAAAGAAGAAGTTCAAAATTGTAATCTTGACCTGTTGGCACCGTTATGTCCATGGTAAGATAAGAAAAGCCACAGTTCTTTGTCTTTATGGCCACAAACGTGCTGGCAAATTACATTTATCACTGTCTCTTCACCCTCACAACAAATCAATAATAGATTTGTTGATCAGTAATTGGTGCTCAATTCGAGAGCCTCAGACAGGTCAGGAGTTGACACAGCGCGCATAAATACAAGATGCAAAGCTGGGATTCAAACCTGCCCCTGTTATTCCAGAGATGCGGTACTTTTCATTCTGCCTTACTGCTGAGACCAGTTCATTTGATGGTGGTGGTGGGAGGTGGCGGCATGGGAGACAAGTGGCTTGTTAAGCATCACGAAGCCCCGATAAATAATTGATTGAACTCCTTCCCTCCCCCCCCCCCCCACCTCTTTTCTTCCTGCTCGTGAGGAAAGCGTCTCATCTGTTAAAAGACTGAAGCTCAGACAGTGCTGACAGGAGAGAAAAGGTGGCTCTCTATTCCCTGGAGCCTGGGAACATCTTCAACAGCCGCACAGCTTCTGGAACTCGGCTTTCAGCCCCGCCCCCACCTCTCCCTTGGCCCCAGAAATGGAGGTGAAAGGCCACGAAGACCGCGTCACCCTGGCTGTGGGAAGGACTGTGTGTCGGCAGCACCACCAGCAGGAGAGCAGGAACACAGACCTCCTTCTGTGCTGCCTGCCTAATCCCCCTCTGGAGCTGGTTGTCATGGTGACAAGGGCAAAGCTTGCAGGTGCCTTATTGTGACTGAGACACGTGTGACTCAAATGACGGGAAGAATTAAAGAGGATCTGCAGCCGGCCCGGCAGCTCCAGCAGGAGGGCTCTGAGTCCCGTGGTGCTTTAAGCCGCCGGCTGAGAATTGAGAAGGCTGAGGAAGTCCAGGACTGAGAGAGGGCCCTGACCCAAGTCAGGCCTGAGAGAGGGCCCCGGCCCCGCCCCCACCCCACGTGGCTTTGGCTGGATGGAAGCTGCAGGTGCAGGCCCCAGATTTGTAGGGTCCATTAGAAGAGGGGCCTTCCCAACCTCAGGAGAAGCACCTATGTTGTTCTACTCACTCCCTTCCTCTCCGACCAACCCTTCCCTTTGCAGCAGAAGCTTAGGAATGAGCTAGAAGACAGAACCAAATTAACTCAGTCTTGCTCTATGAAATCAAAGTGATTTGGCAAAAAAATAGGAAAAGGGCTTGAAAACAGCAAGCATGTTTTCGAGTGTGTGTGTGTGTGTGTGTGTGTGTGTGTGTGTGCTGGGTTTCTCCTCTGAAAAACAGGTTCGAGTTTTCCAACTTTAAGGAGTTCTCATTTCAGTTGGGTTTCAGGGTGGTTTGCAGGGTGGTTAAATGGCATCCCACTTTTGCATCCCACAGCTCATGGCTTCTCTGCAGCCCTCCTGTGCGCTGAGCTGCCAATCCGTTTGCCCCTCACAGTTCCGACTCTACCCTCCTCTCTCCAGCTCTATCAATGGCAGCAACATTAATATTAATGAGAGGAATTAATACACATTTCCCGGAAAAGGTCAAGGAAAACAGAACCACAAAAGACTGAGCACAATTAGTGTGCTCGGTGTTTGGTAAACATTTTTTCATTAAATCCAGACGATGTAGCACTCAGAGGTAAGCACAACCATATCTCCACTTAACAGATATCGCACTTCAAAAAGCTTAAAGCAGTATGGTCTAAATAAGAAACAGAACATAGATTCATATTTAGGTCTTTATTGTCACCCAACTTCAGGGCTGTTTTTTTCCTACTACAATGCCACATTGCAATGTCCCTCAAAAAGAAGAAAAAACAACTCTCTCCTTTCCTCTGGTAATTTTAACATTTAACTGGTAAGAGTTAGAGATCGTATGGCTTTTTTGATGCCATGTGTCAGGGCTCTTGTCCCAGTCTTTATTATTAATAACCAATATTTGCTGACTAATTTTTACTGTGTCCATTTCACACCCCTATTGCATAGGATATATGTTAAGGATTTATTGATGGTGTGCAAATTTGGACTTAAGGAGATTATCTGCTTAAGGTCCCACAGCAGCTATAGATAGGTCTAGCCAGGACGTGAACCCAGGAGCAGAACACTTACTCTCTGTGCTGTGCTATGCTATGAGGCAAAGGTCTTACAAGCTTTCCTAGGTATGAAGACAAAAAAGGAAAGAGATGTTGTGTATCTTTCCCTAGTTGGTTCCCATGAAAATAAAGCTAAACCAGGTGGGGTTAGGACTTAAACAAGGGCATTTCAAGAAGCGTAAGAGCCCTTCTTGTGCCACCTTCTATGGATTGTTTTGTTTTGTTTTGTTTGAATTCTGGAATGTTCCCAGTGCCTATTGTTTGGGGTTAGATACTTAGATACGGGCAACCTAAGTCTGCAACTGAAATGACTTTCACAAAAGCTTTCCTTCCAGGATGTGTTTGATAGAGATCAATGCACTTAATATTCATTTCAGGCTAATTAGCTAAAGCAAGGGTCCCATGAGCAACCACGAGCCAGGAGAAGGGACAATTCTGGACATCTTTGTCTAATTCCTCTTTAAATGCTAATAGCTTTGAGATTATTCTATTAACAGGCAGAATCAGAAAAGGAATAAAAGGGCCTGTTTCATTTAATAAAGGGATCACCAAATGGATCGGAATGTTTGTAACAGCCTGAGTAATTATCTATTCATTTAGGTCAAACTACTGTGGGCATCAGGAAAACATAACTAAGAGCAATCCAATTTATGCACAGCCTGCGGTGGGGCCTCAT
This sequence comes from Neofelis nebulosa, assembly GCF_028018385.1. Taxonomy (NCBI): domain Eukaryota; kingdom Metazoa; phylum Chordata; class Mammalia; order Carnivora; family Felidae; genus Neofelis; species Neofelis nebulosa. The sequence continues at coordinate 95,111,810 of NC_080791.1, forward strand.
TACAACACAACCCCTGATCCCTATACTTCTGAATGCCTGATAGAAGATCAGCTTTACAACAGAGAATGAAGACCTTTTTCCTTGGAGTCCCAGAACTCCAAGTCAAACATTTACAATATGACAAATAAAAGCTATGTTCTAATGCAATACATGTTACATAAACAATGTGTTTGGGCAAAGAAGGAAAGGAGGCTGGGCCTAGACACCAAGTGTCATCTAGAAAACCAGAAAGACTTGTGTTTGAACCCTGGTTTCTCTTTAGTAACCCAAAAACACCCTCCCCCAGGCTGCAAGTTTTGTAGTACTATGACCCTCTCACTATTTGCCTGAACATTAATCAGGTAAATTAAACTCACTGTTTTATGTCTTTGTTTTTGTTTTTTAACTTACAGAATAAGCATAACCATAGTGTCAAGCTTGCAAAAGTTGCTTTAAGGATTAAATGAGATACTATATGTGCAAAGAGACTAGATCAGAGACAATGTTCAAAAGATGGTTAATAACTGTTACCTGGCTTTGTTATAGAGACTGGCTCTGTCAGAGACACCTGAAAGATCCAAGGGTAAAGTGATTAGCTTAAGAATTTAGGCACTGGTTGTTCAAGAAAGATCCATCCAACAAGTAGGTTCTTCCCAAGGATATGGATTATATTCTAGTTAGGTGAGTGATGACATCAGTCTATTTTTAGAGTTTTAATTTTGGCTTTCGCAGAGATTTTCCAGTCACTTTGTGGGGGGAGGAGTTGGTGAGAGCAGCTACGTGCATATTTGTGGTCTAGTTGAACAGGTAGAGGTTAGCAAAGGTCTTCTGTTGTACAGGCTGTTGTTGTCATGTGCTCTGCCTTGGCCAGCTGTGGCTGCTGATCACAAGAAGAGCATCTCAAAAATGCAGATTCTGGGTCCTAATCCAGAGCTGCTGAATCAGAATCTCCAAGAGATAATACCAAGGAATATGCCTTTTCTAAAATTTCCTCAGGACACCGGGACATATTCTCTGGGCTAGAGTTTGGAAACCTATGCGCTAAGCAAGTGCATGAAACTGAGCCCACTGCAATATCACATTTGTGATGAGGACCTTTCTGAATACATTCTACAAGCCACCTTGCACTCATGTCTCAAGAGGGATATATCTGAGGCCCATTAACATTCACTTCATAAAACACCAAGTGCCTATGTGCCCGATTTCTGCTTTCCTCCACTAATAAGCTATAAGAAAATGGGAAATAAAAGATGGTTCTTAATGGAGACTTTTTTTCTATCCCATCAGGCCTCCGCCTTGACCCATTTCTTGCCTACAGGTGGGAAAACAGAATATAGCAGGAGCTTTTAAGCAGATATATAAAACACCGAGTTATCATGACCAGCAACTTAGGTATGACTGACTTCCGCTGCAAATGGCCTCTGCAGCCTATTAATAAAGCAAGAATCAGATTGAAATTTATTCCAGAAGTTTCAAAGCGACTTCATATGGTGAAAAATAAATATATCCAGGGTACAATTACTAGCTCATATATCCTGGTTATATATATATATGTGTGTGTGTGTGTGTGTGTGTGTGTGTGTGTGTGTGTGTGTATATATATATAACACATATATATGTATATATATATGTATACACACACATATATGTATATGTGTGTACATATATATATATATACACACACACCCTAGTAATCCTACTATATATCCTAGTACAATTACTTGGTTATAAGTCAGGTATATATGTTTAGCTCAAACAAATATTGCCCAAACTTTCCCAAAGTAATTCAACCAATTTATACTCCCCCCAGCATACATGAGTGTTCCAATTCTTCCATATCTTCATCAAAATATGGCCTTTCAGTTTTTTTAAATTTAGCCATTCCAGTGAGTGTTTAATGGGATCTTGTTGTGGTTTTAATGTGCATTTCGTAAGGCATAATCATTTCACATGAAGTATCTATTATAGTGGTTTTACTTGTAACTCATCAATTTCACTCCTAAGCCTAGGCCCAAGAGTGCATATGTGCACCAAAAGGCATATGTATGCAGCTTTATGTATAGCTAGAAATAACCTAAATCTCCATCAACAAGAAACAGATAAATAAATTGAGAGTATATATACAATGGAATATATAGAGAAGAAAAATAAAAACTACTAAAATATGCAACATCATGGGTAAATCTCACAGATACTACATTGAGGGATTTAAAAAAAAAAAACAGGCACAAATGAGTATCCACAGTATAATTCCATTTATATTAAGTTCCCAACCATAACGAGTAGAGACAGAAGTTGGAATAGTAGTTAACTCTGGTGGTGGGGAATGTAATCAGGGCAGGCTTCATGGATGCCTGTCTTATAAGGTTCCACACTTAGGAAGGTCCTGTGCTTGGTTTAATGCTCCATTATCACTATTTTTTAATTCATAATATTTTTTGAACAAGGGACTCCACTTTTTTTTAAATTTTTTTTAACGTTTATTTATTTTTGAGACAGAGAGAGACAGAGCATGAATGGGGGAGGGTCAGAGAGAGGGAGACACAGAATCCGAAACAGGCTCCAGGCTCTGAGCCATCAGCACAGAGCCCAACGCGGGGCTCGAACTCATGGACTGCGAGATCGTGACCTGAGCCGAAGTCGGCCGCTTAACCGACTGAGCCACCCAGGCACCCCTGGGCCCCACTTTTTCATTCTGGACTTTGAGCTGTGTGTTTATGCACCTGGTCCTTGGTTCATTTGCCTAGAAAAGGGCATAAGGGAGCCTCCTGGGTGCTGGAACAGGGTTGTAGTTACACAGGTATACACACATGTCTATTGAGCTATAGACATAAGATTTGTGCATTTTACTGCATGTAAGTTATAACTTAGATTAAACTTTAACAAAAATGTGAAAGAATAAATAGAACATATAGCAGCATGAAGAACAAATTCACCAGAATTGCCAGAGGCTCTGGTGCATAACTCTGGGGAGGATTCCAACCATAAGTGACTCTAGCTGTAAGAAGGAGCAGGGGAGTGATGACTGTTAACATACACTAAGCATCTACTGTGTGTCAGGCATTGTGGAAATCACTTTACATGTGCTAAATCATTAAATCTGCACAGTAGGGAAGCCTAGGTGGCTCAGTCGGTTGAGCATCCACCTTCGGCTCAGGTCATGATCTCACAGCTCCAGAGTTTGAGCCTCACGATGGGCTCTGTGCTGACAGCTCAGAGCCTGGGGTCTGCTTAGGATTCTGTGACTCCACCTCTCTCTGCCCCTCCTTGCTCACACTCTGTCACTCTCTCAAAAATAAATAAACATTATTTAAAAAAATCTGTACAGCAATCTTGTTAGATAGCATTAGCCTCAATTTATAGGAGGAAAAGCGTTCCAGAAAAGTTAAGTAACTTGTCTAATAATAGACGGTATGTGAATGGCCAAATGGAGTCTCAAACCCAGATCCATCTGTTTTATAGACACATCCTTTCAAAACTATTTTGCCACCTCTACTTGCAAAATTCTCCTGATCATGTACTGAGGGAGACAAAAAAGCGGACCATATTCCAAAAATATTTAAATATGACATAACTATTCAGAGGCTGCATGCAATATGGAGAAACCCTTTTCCTGCCCCTGGCAGCACGCTGTGCCCTCCCAGGGCATGAGATCTGATTTTACCTCGTAAACATAAATGCAGGTATTAGTCCTGGAAATACAATTACCCATCTCAAGTATTTGACTCAAGGACTTGGTTCATCCTCTGATTCTATAGCTTGCTGATGGGCCATAAGAAATAAGCATTGTTATGTGACCTTCAAAACATGACATACGAGTAGCAAAATAAATGATTCATTTAATGGGTTTAGATATAGAGGGCCTTCCCCTGCTTCAGCACTGAGGTCTTATTTATGGCCTGGTCTTAACTGAGTTTCTTTGTGTGTAAGCTTTGAAAAACCATTATGGTCAAAGCCTTTCACAGGATTTATTAGAATGCTTTGAAAATTTCTGTGTAGAGAACAGAAGCAGTCAAACTATTATGTCTGTTGCATAAATGCAAAAAAAAAATCCCCTTAAACTTCTGAATGTTTGACACTGTGGAAATAATAAGAATGTAAAATAATCTCTACTTAATCTGGTTTAAAAATATGCTTATCTAGGGTTTTATGAGTCCTGTACATACTTTTTATCCAATGGATTACTCAATAAACATGTACTGAGCATCTTTATATACAATGTCACTATGCTCAGGATTTTTAAACATATGAGATACACATTTGATCTTCCCAAAGGCAAGTGTAAAGATTATTATATAACATGTGTCCTACCTGCCCCTAGTACAAAAGATGATGTAATAAATTAAAGAACTGTAGCATCAAGAGAAGGGATAATGGGAGAAGCAAGACCCATATCTCCTTATCGTCCTCAGGAAAAATTAGTGATTGCCAGAAACATAATGGAATTGCCAAATATAAAATTAACTATATAGTCAGGTGCTTCCTATTATTGTTGTGTTGTTGTTGCTGCTGTTGTTTTCTTCCAGGTAGTTTTAGAGACTCCCCATGTCGGTATTTTATCCATGTCTCCCTCTCATCTGTATCTCTAGCTCATTGTGTTTCACTCTCCTCTTTCCTCACCTGGATCAGAAATTAAAGAGATTAAAGAGAAACCCAGAGGGGCGCCTGGGTGGCTCAGTCGGTTAGGCGCCGACTTCGGCTCAGGTCACGATCTCGCGGTATGTGAGTTCGAGCCCCGCGTCAGGCTCTGTGCTGACTGCTCAGAGCCTGGAGCCCGTTTCAGATTCTGTGTCTCCCTCTCTCTCTCTGACCCTCCCCCGTTCGTGCTCTGGCTCTGTCTCTCTCTGTCTCAAAAATAAATAAACGTTAAAAAAAAAAAAAAAAAAAAGAGAAACCCAGAAGGGTGTGAAATACCAGTGTTCCAGCTTGAGACCAAAGACAATGGCACATATGCCTCTTCCAAATATTTTAGTCTCCCTTTGGGTAATAGGGGCATGAAAATTCACAAAATATCAGGTAGAAATGTTTTGGGAATCTGAGACAAAATCATAGCACTGACCAAACTAGTTGGATGTTGGTTTAAATTCTGATCCCACAGAAGATAAGCTTCTTTCCTGCAAAGCCTTCAAAAATTCCCACCAGCTTTTCACCAATAAGAAGAAAAGACACACTAGGCTCAGGCAAAGGAAGGAAAGAAGAGAGGAAGGAAGGAAGGAAGGAAGGAAGGAAGGAAGGAAGGAAGGAAGGAAGGAAGGAAGGAAGGAAGGAAAGAAGGAAAGAAGGAAGGAAGAAAAGAAGGAAGGAAGGAGTGGAGGGAGGGGAAGGGGGACAGGGAGGAAGAGAGAGAGGGAGAAAGGTAGCATTGCATGTTTCTTCTCATAGTTAAAAAGGAAATATTGAACCATCTTGGTTTTAAAACTAGGCTTTCAAGGGGCACCTGGGTGGCTCAGTTGGTTGAGCGTCTGACTTCAGCTGAGGTCGTAATCTCACACTCCGTGAGTTTGAGCCCTGTTTCAGGCTCTGTGCTGACAGCTCAGAGCCTGGAGCCCACTGCAGATTCTGTGTCTCCCCCTCTCTCTGCCCCTCCCCTCCTCATGCTCTGTCTCTCTCTGTCTCAAAAATAAATAGAAACATCAAATTTTTTTTAAAATAGGCTTTCAAGTTAGAAATGGACATAGTATGGTAACAGAATGGATACAGAAATGGAGATGGTAATAACTAACATTTATTAAGCACTTATGATGTATCAGGAACCATTCCAAGCTCTTCATTTTTTAACTCATTAACTCCTCATGACAATCCTGAAAGGTGATACTATAATCGTGGCCACTTTAAACATGAGGGAAATGAGGCAAAGATTGCCTAAGTAAAATGTCTAGTCACATCATATGCTTATAAGTAATGAAAGTGAAATTCAAACCCAGGCAGACTGTCTCCAGACCCCTCACTCTGAACCACCATGCTGTTTTATACAAGGCAATGAAACTATGGAAAGTTTTGGAAATAAAACAACAAAACTATAGAAAAACGTATCTAAGATGAAAAATAAGCATCCCAAATGTAGCTGTCTTTACCACGTTACCTGGCTACTTCAATTATTGAGGGGTGCCATGACTACTGAGTTTGGAATGAGGTGAGAATCGTGTCAATGGAAATGGTCTAATTATAGATAGGAAAAGTGAGGCTGAAGAAATCAGGTGATTCCTCCAAATCTGTATAGGTAGGATTAGAACCTGGATACTTTAAACTCTTGGACCTATATGCTTTCTATATTGCCACACTAACTTACACAGCTGATTTTAAGGCCTCCTCCTCTGCTCCATTCTCCTACCATCTCCCAGCCACATGGCCTGTCATCACACATCAACACGCTCACCACAAGGCAAAGACAGAATCTTAGAACCTCAGAGGAGTAATGTCCTTAGATATGACCCAGAAAATCCTTTGTTATCCAGACTTGTTTCAAATAGATGACAGGACCAAGGCCTAGGAAAACAAAACATTTGTCACAAACTCATTATTTATATGGTAGCTAATTGGGAGCTAACTTCTTCCACTTCCTACCACAGTTTCTTTCCAATATAATACATCATCCTGGATATTCACTTTTACATGTATTAAACCATTCATCACCAATGACATGTGTTGGATCATATGTGGATAATCCCCCACCTTAAATTTTCACATTGAATGCCCAAAAAGACTCATGAGAAACACATTATGCTTATTTTTTTCTAATTTAGGATCATTAGAATCCCAGATCTAATCACTCCAAACTCAGTGCTATCTCTAACCTGCCATGGCTGTCTCTCCACTCTTTAGCACTACAAGTATTCTCGATCAGATTTACTGGCTCCAGATTTAAGACCATTCAATATTTGTTAGCTACCAACCACACAGCAGTGACATGTACCTCAGGATTTATACCACATTTTCTAAACATGCATTGAGTACCTGCTGTGTAGCTGGGATACTATATATATGTACACATGCACGTGTATATATACTTATACATACATATATACATGTATGTATATGGACATGAACATATAGAAAGAGATGTATACCTATATAATAATTTAAAAATACAAATATATATATCTTTATATGCCCATATCATGTCATATGGTCCCTTAATTTAAAACAGCTACACAAAATTAATATGTAAAAAGCCTTAATCTGAAATAGCTGACATAAAATATTTATGACAATGAGAATTGAAGGATTTGTCCAACTCAATCATCTTTTATATACCCCAAAGTTTTGCTTACTTGAACTACAATTACTACAATCAATTTCTTATCTTGCTTTTATTTATTATTCAAGACCAAAAGACAATGAAATTCAATTGGTTTCCCTATGAGCTTTAAAAAGCAAGAAAAGGCCAGAAAGTACAGCAGCAAGTTGCTGCAGACCTCAAAACTAGAAGGAGAGAAGGCTGAAAACTTCACCAAAAGACGCCACTGCAGAAGAGATTGAAGCGGGGTATAAGGCAGGCAGGAGAGCCCAGAAGGAACCTCCCTGAATTTCAAGGAAACTAATTAAGAAACTAATATTCCAGAAAAAGATAATCAGCTACCAATAAAGAAAGCAAACAAACCCAAACCAACCAAAGACGTGTCAAGCATGGGCCTATTTCAGCATCATTTGGCTCTATCCTTGAAATAATAAAAGTTGATTGTTTTACACATAAGAGAGTTGGACATACTCCTGGCTGTAAATACACGCTTGATAAGCATCCTTCTCTGTGTTCCTTGAATGGTGCTTGGGAAAAAAAAAAAAAAGGTCATTTTCTTTCACCTCTATGACCAAAATGTCTATGGTATTCTGTGCTACTCTTATTATTGTACACAAGCATTACAGAGCCCTTAATATAAACCCAGTATCATGCCAGCTGGTTTGTAAGCATTATCACATTCAATCCTGACAGAAGTTCTGTGGGGGGCGTCCTATTAGGATCTCGATTTTAGAAATAAGAGGAATAGAGTTTAAACAACTTTCTTCACCACTTTCACAACTGACTAGTGTCAAATGAGGTCATAAACCAAGGTCTATTTCATACTAAGAGCAGTCCCTTTAACCACCAGACACAATGCCTAAAGAAATCTGTATCCAAAAAAGAAGCTTACAAATGCAGATTTCAATTAAACATGCAAAATAAAGAGAGCTGCCATAAAAGACAACTTTTAGCATTTTTGAAGATACTCTATGTTCTGCCTCTGCTCAGAGTTTCAAGGAAGACAGAAGGCCTTCATCCCTTCTCAGCCACTAGACTATTTATTGACTTTGCCCTTAAACTTGGTAGTTGTACCTACTACTCAAAGCACCAAGTTTGACCCTTGGAGGATTATAAAAGAAAAACTGACCAAAAATAATCTCCACTCTGGCAGCATTTAAAGGGACCCAATTTAAGTGGATTGAGATGTCAAAATTCATCATTACAATTTACCTCAGAAAAGGCCTTAAATGTCAATTTACCTTTGCAGTGAGAGTACCTTGGAGCAAAAACTGAGAACATATCCCAGTATAATAACCTCCCTTAGCCAAGAGCACCTCTGAACCACTGCTAACGTCTTCTCATTTCACAGACACTAAAAAGCAGAATTAATTCTGCAGTCAGTGAGCACGCTGTCCCCCTTTCTTAAGATACTCATCCTGTATCGGTTTGCTAGGGCACCATAACAAAGTGCTACAGACTGGGGTGGCTCCAGCAATGCAAGTTTATTTTCTCATGATCCTGGAGGCAAGAAGTCTGATAGCAAGGTGTTGGCAAGGTTAGTTTCTTCTAAGGCCTTTTTTCTTTGGCTTGTTGATGATCGTCTCCCCGCTGTGTCCTTATATGGTCTTTCTTCTGAGTGTGTTTGTAACCTAATCTCCTTTTTAAAATGAGGTCATATATAATTAGGGTCCATCTGTATGATTTCATTTCACTTTAATCATCTCCTCAAAGGTTCTATCTCCAAATGCCATCCTATTCTCAAGTGCTAGGGTTAAGACTTCAACACATGAGTCTTGTGAAGGATGCGACTCAGCCCGCAACACAGCCCAACTGAAATGATCCCCATTTGGTATTGCTCTATCCCTGTGCCTCCAAAAATTTCAGTTCTTATTCAACAGTCCATTCTTGCCATTCACCAGTCCTTATTCCTAAATTCTAAATCCAATCTCTCCCCAGAATATAGCAATGAAGCCCAGTGCTGTCTTTTATTCCCAGGCTACAGGGGTTGATCCAATGACTAGCACATGCCCCAAGCAATAAAATAAAATGCAATATAATTTTCCCTCGTAGAACAAAGCCTCTTTCTCTTGGCTCTTGAAGATAAATCTAGAATGATGTAACCCAGGGGGCTAGTAGAAATCATTCTGCAACCAAGAGGGACGGCTCTGAGCATAAGTCAAATAAAGTTAGACAACAGAGTGGACCTGAAAGACTGAGAAAAGATGGTGTTGGTGACATTTTTGAGGTTCTGGATCAAACTCTGTCTGAAGTTAAAATTATACCCAATCTTTCCCATCACAATAATTTCCATTTTGCTTTAGCCTTTTGGAGTCTGGCTACCTTTAATTCTATCTGAAACAACAGTTTCATATAGATGAAAGGGAGTAGTAGAGCTCAGGAGCAGGATGTGAGAATAAATTAGGAAAGTTTCCTTTTGCTTTCGTCTGTTCACCCTGTGTAGATATGGTGTTTGTGTTAAGTTTCTAAAAGTCAAGATCACTTACTTCATTAGTTCAACAAATGTCTATAAAATGCCTAATAGAATCAGGTATTGTATCATAGCATACATTCTCAACAGGGGTGTTATTGCCTCAAAAGGGACAAAAATTGCTTCTTCTAGGGGTGAAGAAAATCTTAGTCTTTTTTTAGAGTGTAAAACACAGATATACATACAGTGTATAAACAGAGTATATTGGTGTTATTATAATTTCACAGGGGATGGGACGATTAGGAGGGAAATCTGTCCCAAAAGGCTCTAACAAAGGCAATAATTAAAAAAGAAAAAAGAAAAAGGTTGAGAAACACTTTGCTAAAGGAAATCTGGAGTGCAGATATAAATGTGAATGCAGCAGGCACTGTGATAAAGATATAGACAAGGTACAATAAGGACTGAAAGGGAAAGCATTTTCAATCCTACTGGGATGGGACTGAATGAAGAGTCAAAATAGTAATGTAGAAAATGATACTTTATCTTATTCTGAAAGCTAAGAAATCAAGAAGAAAAAGCACATCCTAGTCTGAGAGGCCAATGTAAGCAAAAGCATGAAAGTACAAAAGGGTGTAGCTCAGTACCACTGAAGTTCAGGCAATAAAAGAAAAAAAAGGCAATGAAGGAGGCTTGGCATATCAGGTAGGAATATTTTATCAATAGTGGATTAAATGCATAAAGTATTTTGCTTCTCTCCTAAAAAAAATTCTAGAGGCAGGAAGCTTTCAGCTTCAGTTCAGTAGCTCAAAGCTGTCACAGTTGGCATTTCTGAAACGCTATTTGCCTTTTCCTCTGTGTTTGTCATTTCATCCACTCTAGGCAACTGGGGCAATTCCAGACACTCATGTTTAAGATAGGAAAATGGAGAAATTGCATTTATTGTATACATCAATCAACTTTTATCAGGAAAGGAAAAGCTTTCCCAGAATTACATCTCCATCCCTGCCCATTTGCTCATTGGACTGATTTGGGTCACTCAGCCATCGCCAGTCACAAAGGAGACTAACAAAACAGAATGGTCATAACTTGTTCAGATGAAGTATTCCAACACCTCGAGACAGGCATGTTGCTGCTGCAAATTTAATCTCAGTACTGTTGGAAAGAAATACGTGGGGAATAGTTTTAGGCTAAGAAAGAAGTGATCAAAGATCAAATTGTTATTTAGTTCTCTGTAGCTAAGACTAGACATAGAATAAAATTTCAATGTTCTTCAGAAATTATTATTAGAGAGGTGATAAAATTATTGGTGATTTTTATATTCATCTTCATATTTCCAAATTATCAATAGTGAATACACATGAGTCATATAATCAAGAAAAAACCCAAACATTATAATATTTTGAAAGAAACTATTCCCAATAAAAATATTGCCTGGGTAAGAGAAGTAGATCATTTTAGGAGCTAAGCTGGTAGAAAAATTAAGTATAGTATATAACACATAGAAAATATGGAAGAAAATTAGTGAGGTCCAAGAGGAGAAAAATATTAAGTGGTTTTCTGAAGCCAACACATACCAGTATTTGAGAGCTGATTGCTAATTTTTTGTTTTGGAACTTTGCAAAGTTGTGTGTAAAGCACAGCGATTATTAAAAATTAAATTATATAAACTTACAGTTAAAGGCAACAAATATTCAAAATAATTACTTCCTAATTATCTTACTGTAATGGACTATCATCTATGCTCTTGAGGTTGTCTATTGCATTTGTATGTTGAAAACACTACATAAATGTATGCTAATAAGTATCTCTTCCCAATTCCATGCTTGGGGAGATCAAATCACAGCTTGATATAGTTACAGCAGGAGGATCTACGTCATGAAGATTGGCAAATGCTACAAATCAGAGTTTGATTTATTATTTATTGTTTTGTTAATTATCTATATTTAAATGATGGAAAATATTATTAATAAAAATTAAACTTGAATTTTGTCTTATCTATAAACTATATATTATAAGTAGCACAAAAATCTAAGGAGGTATTTTTCCATCAGCATTATCACAATAACCACCATCTAACCTCTTAAAACCTCCTCCCATATCTTCTCTTTAAAAGAAAATATCAAGATTTCTGGATTCCTAAGAAACTGAACTTGCAACTATCATACGACCCAGCAAATGTACTCCTGAATATTTATCCCAGAAAGGATAAAACAACAACAACAACAACAACAACAACTTATGTTCACATAAAAACCTATACATGATAGTTTATAACAGCTTTATTTGTAACAGCCCCATAGCAGAAACAACCCTGGCACCCTTCAATGGGTGACGGGTTGAACAAACTGTAATACATCCGTACTAGGGAATATTATTTAGCAATAAAGTTGAAGCAATTATTGATACATGCAACAATCTGGATGAATCTCCAGAGAATTATGCTGAGTATAAAAAGCCAATACCAAGAGATACTGGTACCAATGGGATACTGTATAATCCCATTTACATAAATGTCTTGAAATGTCAACAGATTAGTGGTTGCCAGGGGTTAAGAAGTGGGCAGGGATGGCAGAAAGTGGGTATGACTATAAAAAAACAATATTAAGTTTCTTTACACTGATGGAAGTGTTCTATATCAATACCCATACCCTGCTTATGACACTGTACTATAGATTATAAGATATTATTATTGACAGAAACTGGATAAAAGATACATGGCATCTCCATATCATTACTTATGACAGCATGTGAATCTACAATTATTCCAACACACAAAGTTTAACTAAAAAATAGAAAAAAGGTCCCAATAGTCTATCTATTTCACAATAACAAATAAAGTTATTGCAAGTTGAAAAAAATTAAGCTTTCTTAATTCTCCCTCCTTTCTTTCTGTCTACTCTTCTCACTTCTCTCTTCTTTTCTCATTGTACATTTTCCTCTTTGATTACATCATCTGTTCTCACATATTCAATTACCATTTACCTAATAAAGTTCCCCAAACATGTTCTCTCTTTTCTCTTGAAAATGTAAACTCAACTACTGACTGGCCATACCCCTTGAATATCATATAGGCATTACAAAGTAAGCATTTCTAAAATTTAATGCAAAAGCAATTCAATGGAAAAAGGCTAATCTTTGCCAAAAACTGTGCTTAAGCAACTGGATATTCACATACAAGAAAAAGGAGAAGGAAGGGAAGAAGGCAAGGGAAGGGAAGGGAATCTCCAAGCCTCTTACTTCATGCAAAAATTAACTCAAATGAATTTGAGTTAAACATAGTATCTAAAACTGCAAAGATTCTAGATAAGAACATAAGCAAATATCTTTGTTGCTTTGTATTAAACAAAGATTTCTAAGATAACACATGGTCCAAAAAGAAAAAATGACCAAGTGGTATTCATCAAAATTAAAAGCTCCTACTGTACAAAACACACTGGTAAGAGAATAAAATAATAAGTGCTGGAAGCCAAGCTACCCAGCCTGAGTGGCAGGGCCCGGGCTGTGGATGGACTGGTGACTGCAGGGCGGCCCGCCGACAGTGAAGCTTCTTGTCCTCCCGCTTTTAGGTAATTTAGCCTTAAAAGTACCTGGGGTGTTGTCTGTTGGGGAATTGCCCTCGGCAGGCCCCCTGGGAAAAGAACCATTAGGGAAGAATCTAAGGTTCCGCAAGCCCTTGCCATTCCCCTTGGAGACTCCTCTACTTACAGGAAGGATAGCCTCATACATTTGCCAGCAAAGAGGGCCTGTAAAGGAGAGACATATGGATTTTGAAAGCCTCACTCCGGCAACTAAGGAGTGTATCTCTGGGCACAGGTAACTTCAACCCCTAGACCCACCTGGCCCCCTGGAGGCATTCCAGATGATGACTGAGCCTAGTCAGTTAAGCTACAGAATGGTTCATTGGTTCCTAGGTGCATTGTCTCTCTCAGAATGTATGGGGCATGGGTTTCTAGGGCCTTTTCAGCCCCTTTCTGGCACCTCGGACCGAGGCAAACACATTGTTCTTCTGGCCTCATGTGGTTAGAAGGTCATGTCCCTGTAACTGTTCCACTTGAGGTGTTGAGAAATGGAGGGCCTTTCACGAGAACAGCAAAACAAATTGCTTTGTAGATTATAGATAAACGCAGATGCATAATGGAATAATGTAAGAAATTAATCTATAATCAAAGGGTATGTGGGAAAGTTAGGGGAAAATCACCATGTTACTTCTTAAAGGTCGTTTATACATAGGAACATTTTCAAAATTAGGTAATGTTAGAAAAACATAGATGATGTATGCTACAAGGAAATCACTAGCATATCTAATGCCACATTTACTGCAATAAATCAGCCAGTTCAACACACTGCTGTTGTCTGTGTCCATTTTTATTTTATTTTTTTATTTTAGCTTTTTATTTTAGTTTTTTTGTTTTTATTTTTATTTTTGTTTTGTTTTATTTTCACTTTTTCACCAACGCCGTTCATCCTTTGGGAACCCCTGGACCTGCTGGAGCTGGACTCTGGCAAATAAGGTATATATTGGGAGAAAATATTTGCAAATATATATATATATATATATATATATATATATATATATATATATATATAAATATATAAAATCTCAAAACTCAGTAAGAAATCAAACAACCCAATAAAAGGTGGTAAAAATATTTGAACAAAAACTTCATCCAAGAAGATACATGGATGACAAATAAGTTCAAGAAAAGATGCTCAACATCATTAATCATTAGAAAAATAAAAATAAAAATTACAAGAAAAATCAATATTGAAAACATTACCATACCAAGTGTTAACAAAGATGTAGACATAAGAACTCTCACTTATTATTAGTGAGAATATAAAATTGTTCAACTATTTTGGGAAACAGTTTGGTAGTTTCTTTAAAAATTAAACATATCCCTATTAATATAATCTAGCCATTCGAACCCTAGGTATTTTCCCAAAAGGGGAAAAAAAAACATAATTACATAAAAACTTATACACAATTGTTCCTAGCAACATCAGTGAATCTCCAATTAATGATGCTCAGTGAAAGAAGTCAACTAAGAAGAGTTAAAACTGTGTGTTTCAATTTACATAAAATTCAATAAAATGTAAACTAATCTATAGTGATAGAAAACACATTAATGGTCACCTGGGGGTATCAACACAGAGGAGATGTGTAATCCTGGAAAAGGAGGAAAGGAGAGAGGACAAAGGGGTTCAAGGAAAGGATTGCGGGTGATAGAGTTGCTCTCTACCTTGACTGTGGTAAAGACTTCACAGGTCAAAACATCAAACTGTACTCTTTAAATGTTCAATTTAATATGTCAATTAAACTTAATTTTTTAATGGAGAAAAAAATTATAAGAAAAATGTGATATGGGTAAGGGGAATTAGACAAGACTAGATTTACATTAAAGAGGACATTTTTCCCCCCTGGTATCACAGGCAGAAAAGAGATTATAGCAAACACAAGCTTTTGGGGGTTTTTTAGTACATAACTAATAGAGTTTTCTTCTTGTGTTTTAAATTTTCTCAGTAAAGTGTGAGGTCTAAGAGAGATCATGGAAATTATAGGAATAAGGTTGTGAGATAAACCCTATGGACAATGGATACAATGGTGGTGTTTCTTCAGGGGAATCTTCCCTGATTTCCATGCAGATGACAAGTCCCTTTTCTACAAGTTATTATGTCATCTTCTACCATGCCTTCATAACATACATCACTCGATATATACTTTACATGGATCTGTGTGATTATTTGTTTTACAGCTTTCTCACTCACTAGACTAGATGACACTCTCTAGGGAAGGAAAGATTATTCTATTTTTGTGAACTTCTGTGCTCCCCCTAGCATTCTAGCAGAGGGCATGTGAGAGAGTAGGCCCTCAGAAAACACTACTGAGGGAATGATTCAGGAAATCTAGAAGGATCACTTGGCAACATGGATGGTACAGAAGAGACCAGATGCCATAATTTCCCAATGGTATCTATCTGCATGATTTTATTTTTCCAAATAGTGCTTGGTCAGAGGTATACAGGCACTGAAATGATAAACCACTGCATTGGATTACTGTTTCCCCATGGTAGTGCAGTGGGAGACTATCAGGCAAAGACACCGACATGAGATAGATGACAGATATGTTTTAACAAAGAAATCAAATTGAAGATTGAACTTTAACAACTATAATTTTATAAATACTTGAAGGAATTCAATAAAACAAGCCATTGAAAATCAGTTCCTTACAAGTGAATAATTGAATATTGAATAATTGATTTCTTCTCTTAAGGCAGTTATGTTATGAAAAAATTAGAATTGAGTCCATCTTAAACATTTAGTTTTTCTCACTCCTCATTTGCATGTAACTGTGGTAAAATTATTAATGCAATTATGCTCTTTTTAAAAGTAAAGACTTTATTTTTTAGAGCAGTTTTAGGTTCACAATAAACTTCAGAGGAAGATGCAGAAATTTTCCCAGACACCGTCTGCCCCAAAATATGTATAGCCTTTCCTATTATCAACATCATTCACCAGAATGGTAAATTTTTTACTAAGGATGTTCTCACACTGACACATCATAATCACCCAAAGTCCATCCTTCAGTTTTCACCCTTAGTATTGTATGTTCTCTGTGTTTAGAAAATGTATAATGACACGTATTTATCATTACACTATTATACAGAGTATTTTCACTACCCTAAAAATCCTGTGTACTCTGCCTATTCATCTCTCCCATCCTACTCCCAACCCCAATCCCGACAACCACTGATTTAAAAAACTTTTTCTTAACCTTTATTTATTTTTGAGAGAGAGAGAGACAGAGACAGAGTGCAAGCGGGGGAGGAACAGAGAGAGAGGGAGACACAGAATCCAAAGCAGGCTCCAGGCTCCGAGCTGTCAGCACAAAGCCTGTCGTGGGGCTTGAACTCACAAACTGTGAGATCATGACCCGAGCTGAAGCCAGACGCTTAACCGACTGAGCCACCCAGACACCCCAACAACCACTGATTTTTTACTGTCTCCATAATTTTGCCTCTTTCAGTACTTCCTATCATTGAAATCATACAGTACATAACATTTCAGATCAGCCTCTTCACTTTTTTAATATACATGTAAGTTTCCTTCATGTTTCTCATGGCTTGATAGCTCATTTCTATTTAGCTCTAAATTATATTGCATTGTCTGGATGTACCACTATTTATTTATCCATTAATCTACTAAAGACATCTTGGTTGCTTTCAAGGATTGCCTATCATGAATAAACCTGCTACAAACATCTGTGTGTGGGTTTTTATGTGGACGTAAGTTTTCAGCTACTGTGGGTAAATACCAAGGAGCATGACTGCTATATCAAATGTTAAGAGCATGTTCAGTTTTATAAAAGATCTCCAAACCGTCTACCAACGTGGCTGTGTCATTTTGCATTTCTCTCAGCATGGTATGAGTTCCTGTTGCTCCAGATCCTCAACAGCATTTAGTATTCTCATGGATCGTATTATGGATTTGGGTCATTCTAATAGGTGTACTTGTACTTTATTGTTGTTCTAATTTGTATTTCCCTGATGACATATGATGTGGAACATCTTTCCTTTTTTTTTTTAATGTTTATTTATTTTTGAGAGAAAGAGAGAGCACAAGCAGGGGAGGAGGAGAGAGAGAGGGAGACAGAATCTGAAGTAGGCTCCAGGCTCTGAGCTGTCAGCACAGAGTCTGATGCAGGGCTCAAACTTGAACTCATGAACTGTGAGATCATGACCCGAGCCAAAGTAGGACACTTAACCAACTGAGCCACCTAGGCACCTCTGGAACATCTTTTCATATGACTTTTGTGATCCGTTTGTCTTCTTTGGTGAGGTGTCTGTTAAGGTCTTTGGCCCATTTTTGAATCAGGTTGTTTTCTTAATGTTGAGTTTTAAGACTTTTTTATATATTTTGGATAACAGTCATTTATCAGATGTGTCTTCTGCAAATATTTTCTCCCAGTCTGTAGCTTGCTTTCTTGGTCTCTTGATATTATCTTTTGCAGATAAGAAGTTTTTTTTTTATATATTTTTAAAAGTTTATTTATTTTGGGAGAGACAGAGACAGTATGATTAGGGGAGGGGCAGAGAGAGAATCCCAAGCAGGATCTGTGCTGCCAGCAAAGAGCCCAATGTTGGGCTCAAACTCACAAAACTGCAAGATCATGACCTGAGCTGAAACCAAGAGTCAGACGCTTAACTGACTGAGCCACCCAGGCACCCATAGATCAGAAGTTTTTAATTAAATCAACCTTATCAATTATTTCTTTCATGCATCGTACCTTTGGCTTTATATCCAAAAAGTCAGATCCATATCCAAGGTTATTTAGGTTTTCTCCTATATTTCAGAAGTTTTAGAGTTTTGCATTTTATACTTAGGTCTGTGGCACTTTTTAGTTAATTTTTGTGAAGGGTGTAAAATCTGTGTCTAGACTGATTTTTTGTGTGTAGATATCCTCTCGTTCCAGCATCATTTGTGGAAAAAGACATTCTTTGTTTCCGTGTATTGTCTTTGTTCTTCTGTCAGTTCCATAGTATCCATCCTCCAACTTTGTTCTTTTCTTTCAATATTGTGTTGACTATTCTGAATATTTTGCTTCTCCATCTAAACTTTAGAATCAGCTTTTTGATATCCATAAAATAATTTCCTATGATTCTGATTGGGATTGCATTGAATTTATAAATCAAGTTGGGAAGAACTGGTATCTTTACAATATTGAGTCTTCCTATTCATGAACATGGATTATCTCTCCATTTATTTACTTCTTGTTTGACTTTATTCACCAGAGATTTGTAGCTTTCCTCATATAGATCTACATATCTGTTAGATTTATACCTAAGCATTTCCTCTTTTGACATGGTGTTCCATACATTTAACTCAAATTCAATATACTCATTGCTGGTATGCAGGAAACCCATTGACTTTTGTATATTAACCTTGTATCCTGCCATATTGCTCTAATCACTTAGTAGCTCCAGGAGTTTTTTGTCAACTCTTTTGGGTTTTCTACATGGGTGATCATGTTATCTGTAAACAAAGATAGTTTTATTCCTCCCTTCCCCATATGTATACTTTTTCATTTTCTTGTCTTATCACATAAGCTAGAACTTCTAGTACAATATTGTAAAGGAGTGGTAAGAGGGGATACCCTTGTCTTGTACCTGATCTTAGTAGGATAACTTTAAGTTTCTCACCACTAAGTATTATAATAGCTATAGATTTTTTGTAAATATTCTTTATCAATTTGAGGAAGTTCCCCTCTATAGACTGCAAGTTTTTGATCATGAATGGTATTAGATTTTGTAAAATTGCTTTTTTCTGTGATCTTTTCTTTTTTATCCTATTAATGTGATGGACGCATATCTGAAATGAATCCCACTAAGTTGTGGTGTATAATTCTTTTTATACACTGTTGGATTCAATTTACTACAATTTTCTTGAGTATTTTTGCATCCATGTTCATGAGACAAATCAGTCTTTCATTTTTTCTTTTTTGTTTTGTCCGGTTTTGATATTATGGTAAGGCTGACTTCAGAGAATGAGTTAGGAAATATCCCTTCTGCTTTTATCTTCTGAAAGAGATTGTAGAGAATTGGTAAAAATTTTCCCTTAAATTTTTGGTATAATTCATTAGTGAACCTACCTAAACCTGGTGCTTTCTGTTTGGGAAGGTTATTAATTATTACTCAATTTCTTTAAAAGATATAAGCCTCTTTGAATTCTCTATTTCTTCTTGTATGAATTTTCGAAGCTCATGTCTTTCAAGGAATGGGTCCATTTCCTCTAAGTTATTAAATTTGTTGATGTAAAGATATTCATAGTATGCTTTTATTATCATTTTAATGACAATAGGATTTATAATGATGTCCCCTCTTTTTTTTCAGATGCTAATAATTTGCATCTTCTCTCTTTTTTTCTTAGTATGGTTAGAGGCTTATCAATTTTATCTGGTGATCTTTTCAGTAAGCTAGCTATTGGTTTCATTGATTTTCTCTATTGATTTTCTGTTTTCAATTTCATTGTTGTCTCTTATTTTTACTTTTCTTCTGCTTACTTCAATTTAATTTGCTCTTTTTTTTCCCAGTTTCCTAAAGTGGAAATTTAGATTTTTGATTTTAGATCCTTCCTCTTTTCTCTTTTCCTAAAGTTTATGTATTTTGAGGGGGGGCAGGGTAGAGAGAGACTCCCAAGCAGGCTCCAACTCAGTACAGAGTCCAACGCCAGGCTTGATCTCACAACTGCGAGGTCATGATGTGACCCAAAATCAAGAGTCAGCCACTCAACCAAGTGAGCCACCTAGGTGCCCCAGATCTTTCCTCTTCTCTAGTATATGCATTCAATGCTATAAATTTCCCTCTAAGACATGTTTTTTGCTGCATCCCACATATTTTTATAAGGTGTGTTTTCATTTTCATTTCATTCAATTTTTTTCTTAATTTCTCTTGGGATTTCTTCTTTGACCCAAGTGTTATTTAGAAGTGTGTTGTTTAATCTTTGCATATGTTGAGATTCTAGTTATCTTTCTGCTATTAATTTCTAGCTTAATTCCTTTGTGGTCTGAGAGCAGATATCATATGATTTCTATTCTTGAGAATGTGTTAAGGTGAATTTTATGGCTCAAAATATATTCTGTCTCCCTAACTTGAGAAAGATATGTATTCTGCTATTGTTGAATGAAGTACTCAATAGATGTCAGTTATATCCAGTTGACTGATGGTATGGAGTTCAAATATGTCCTTGCTGATTTTCTGCCTGTTAAATCCTTCCACTTCTCATAGAGGGGTGTTGAAGTTCCCAACTATGATAGTAAATTCTTCTATTTCCCCTTGTAGTTCTTTCAGTTTTTGCCCCACGCAGTTTGACGCTCTGTTGTTAAATGCATACACGTTAAAAATTATTATGTATGTCAGTCGGTTGACTGTGTGACTCTCAATGTTGGCTCAGGTCATGATCTCATAGCTCACGAATTCAAGCCCTGCATTGGGCTCCACGCTGACAATGTGGAGCCTGCTTGGGATTCTTTCTCTCTTTCCCTTTCCATTTGCCCCTCCCCTGCTCGCACCTTCTCTCTTCAAATAAATAAATAAACTTTAAAAAAATTAGTTTAAAAATAAATAAACTCAAAAAAAGAACTGTTATATCTTCTTGAAGAAGTAACTAACCCCTTCATCATTATGTAATTCCCTTCTTTTTCCTTGATATCTTTCCTTACTTTGAAGTCTGCTGTTTCTGAAATTAATATAGCTACACCTGTTTTCTTTTGATCAATGTTAGTATGATACATTTTCCTTCATCTATTTACTTTTAATCCATATGTGTCTTAATATTTATCGTGGGTTTTGTGTAGGCAGCATATAGTTAGGTCATGTTTTTTGATCCACTCTGATAATCTGTCTTTTAATTCATGCATTTAGACCAATGACATTGAAAGTAATTATTGATATAGTTGAATTAATATCTACCATATTCATTACTGTTTTATATTTGCCACCCTTCTGCTTCGTTTCTATTTTTGTCTTTCACTAATTTTCTGCCACCTTTCAGGATTTTTTTAGCTTTGATTTTCTGTAGTTTGAAAATGATATACCTAGGCCTGTTGTTCTCTTTGACATTTATCCTGCTTTGTATTCTCTGAGTTTCCCAGATCTATTGTTTGGTGTCTGACATTTATTTGGGGTAAATTCTCAGGCATTATTGTGTCAAATACCTCTTCTGTTTCATTTTCTTTCTTCTGATATTCCCGTTTTGTGTATGTTACACCTTTTGTAGTCGTTCCATAGTCATTGAATATTCTGTTCTGGGATGTTCTTTCATTTTTACAGTCTTTTTTTTTTCTCTTTACTTTTTGGTGGTTGAGGATTCTATTGATACATCTCTAGTTCAGAGTTTCTCCAACCATCTCTAGTCTCCTAATAAGCCCATCAAAGACATTCGTTTTTTTCAGTTCTGTTACATTCATTTTTTTTTTAATCTCTATAAATTCTTTTCAGTTCTTTCTTAGGATTTCTCTCTGCTTGCACTGCCCATCTGTTTTTCACACTGTCTAACTTTATTTATTAGAATGCTTAACTATAAACATAGTGGTTTTAAATTATGTGCCTGATAATTCCAACATCCCTACCATGTTCAGTTCTGATGCCTGCTCTCTTCAAATTGTGTTTTTCGCTTTTGGTATGCCATATAATTTTTTTTTTCTTGATAGCCAAACATGATGTACTGAGTAAAAGGAATTGCAGTAAATCGGCCTTCAGTAATGTGGTGGTGAGGTATAAGGAAAAAGAAGTGTCCTATGTCCTATGAGTAGGTCTTCTAGTAGCCCTGTCCCTGTCTGTGAACTTCATAAGTGTTTCTCAGATATTTTTCTCCCTTCTTAAGTGGGACAAGATGGCTAGAGTGAGTTGAGTTGGGTATTTCCCTTCCCTAGATTAGTTAGAATCTGGTTAAATAGTTTCCCTGAAGGCAAGCCTTGTTAAGAAGAACAGAGAGTTCTGGCTTATTTCAAAATGGTTCCTTTCCCCCTCCTTTGGCCAAAAGCACCAGGGAATTTTTCTCAGATATCTAAGATAGGATTCTGGTTGAGCTCTCAGAGGTAAATCACATAATATTGTGGGGGCCTTTCTATGACTGTGTCCTCCTGGAGTTTTTAACTCTCAAAGATGTCCACACTGAGCCTCCAGCAGTTCACCAATTACTGGTCTGGTTTCCCTGTCATGGCACTGGATCCCATGGTTATTTCTACAGCACTTTCCGCCTGTGAGTCTATGTTGTGATAAGCAGCAACTCCCTGTATTCACATGTCTCTCCAATCTTGGCCTGCCCTGTGTCCTCCCTTCTCTTAAGGATCCAAAAGGAGATACTGACTTTCAAGTCTGTTCTGCTTCTTCTTTCTTGTTAGGAAAGAAGGGTGACTTACATGCAGAAACCAGAATTTCCTCCAACAATACACTTTTAATAAAAAAATACATAATGTTTATTTGAAGAAACCATCATGAAGAAAACACATGGGGAAGGCATTCCTTTTGGAGAATGTGTGGTAATTCTCTACATTTCAGTGTATCCTTACCCTTTCAATAAGACCTTGAAGCGCCTCTCATAAAAAATGTTGGTTGCATTTCTTTGTCTCTTAATCTGGGTTGGGTTTATTGCTTGCTTTAGCCATTGATATGACAAAATGAAGATGTGATAGTGCAAGAGTAGACTTCAAGAGGACTTGCACAGCACCTTCTGGGTTCCACCTGTGCCAAAGCTAGCTGGCTGGAAGCTGGCCAAAACATAGAGTACAGGAAAGTTAACTCAGCCAAACCATCCTGGACCAGTCATTTCCTCTCCCAATGGTCTTTTCAGAAGGACAAGACTGGAACAGATTTTGTAGCTACAGATAATAACAGTAGGGTGTAAGGATGCCAGGGTGAAGGCACTAGGAAAAGAGGGGTGAGAGGGAGAGCCCTAGTGCCACAGTGGCTGAGTTTTGCCCTATTAACATCCCATTCTCAAATGGAGAAGTGAAAGGGCACCTAACTCAGGAGAAGACTATTTCAAAGATGTACTCTTTTGCCATAATTTTTACAATAAAGTTATGTGATGTTCTGTATTCCTAAATAATTATCCTGACATTATGACATTTTTATAAGATATCTGACTAAAGACCTGTAAATGTGTTTTTAAATATTAGCTATAATTACCATATATATTTACATCATATTTTGCTTTTACCATATGTTAAGAACACCTGTTGCTTTTACTGATTCAGCATTCATCCCGTTTTCTGTTCTCTCTACTTCCAGTGGGAAATTCATTCTCTAGTGTTGGAATAGAGATGAACCCTGTAGGAGTGAGCACAAAACCGAGGCTTGGCTAATCAGAATGTCCCATACCCCTAATTGGTTCGGGAGTAGATCTAGGATCCAACTTATGCAAAGCTAGTCCTCTCTAGGAGCTCTCTGCAGTATTCACTGAAAACAACTGTCCTTTCCCATTGGGTTACTAATCTGGTAAGATGTGAGTCTGAGGAATCTAGAGCCATCTTGCCCTTTACTTGTGAGAGAGCTTGTTGAGGGAAAGAAGAGTGCCCTGATCATATCATTTAAGTCCCTGGACCCAATCCTGGCTGAAGCTTATGTGCCAGTGGACTTTCTAGCTATGTGAGCCAATAAATCCCCTTTAATGCCTAATGCAGTTTCAATTGTGTTTCCATCTCTTGCAACAAATGATTTCTAACAAATATATCATGGCTTTGGGATATTGGTAACCACCTCATCTATCCTGCACGCATTAACCTGCTTGATCAAGAACTGACTGTATTATTTCCTGAAATGACACACTCAAGACACATCTCAAGAGAAAGCACTCCCAGCCAAGCCTCTGAAATTGCTACCCAGGAAACTATGAGAGCCTATACGTGCAAGAAACGTCTCAGAAAAAAAGTACAGAAATGGATGGAAAGTACATAAGAAAGATACAAGAAAAATAATATCTAACAACAACAACAACACTGGCGCAAAGAATAAGAAATGATTAATTCAAACAAGAAGTAAGTGAATCCATTTGTGTCATATGTATGTTCATGGGTAACAGTGAAAGTTTGTGGAGAGCTAGTTAATCAGGATTGTACAAAGTCTGACAATTCTAGAAATTGAGAGGAAAGTGAGAAAGGGGAGAGGAACCTGCTTCCCATAAAACAACGCTACATGCAAGTTTTCCCCATTTTCCTTCAGCATTTCTCTTACTGGATGACACTGTGTACTGGATGGCTTGGATGTCCACTGTCAGCACTGCTGTGCCCAGGAGCTGTTCTTATTGTTTTAATCATGATTACGTAAAGAAAAAAAGAAAGAATCCCAGCACATCCCTTACCAGTCTGTATCTTAAAACTCTCCCAGAGGCAATTTATGGAAATCACCTGCCTTCAGTCATGTCCCATTGCTTCGGTGGAAGGCCAGTGGCAAGTGAACAAAATCTCTCTTGGTCACTGACATTTCATCTGAGGCACTTCTTTGGGGAAAGGAGAGCGGCACCAAGTTATAGACGAGGCCCCCTTATTATAAAAGTTTCTGGGCAATGCAGCTATTTCCATATCCCTGCAGAATGGCTCAGAGAATCAGTTCTCTCAACAGAGTCCCTAGAGTGGAAAAGTGTTCAAGCAGTAATCAATTCTTAAAAGGGAAGCACCTGATTATTCACTGTTTATGTAAAAATAAGAAGGAAGGAATCCTTTAAAAAAAAAAAGTCTTACAATCACCTTGTATTTTAGTATTAAAAGTTCAGGGATCTTCAGAGACATTAAATATGAAAAGAGCCCTGAGATGTAGATAAGAAGAAAGATATTGTATCTATTTTATGGCTGTGGAATCTGAAATACAGGGAGGTATGCCTTACTTACTCAAGCCATAAAGTAACCAAGTAACAGAGCCAGGATTTAAGCTAACATCTCCAGAAGGTACTCAAGTGTTCATTTATTTAATAAACCGCAACTGAGGGGTGCCTGGGTGGCTCAGTCAGCTGAGCGTCCGACTCTATATTTTGACTCAGCACATGATCTCAGGGTCATGGGATTGAGCCCCGTGTCTGGCTCCATGCTGAGCATGGAGCCTGCCTAAGATATTCTCTCTCTCTCTCTCTCTCTCTCTCTCTAATAAAAAATTAAATAAGCAAACAAACGCCACAACTGACCACCTATTAAATTTTTGCTACCACTTCAGTACTGGAGATACAAGCTTATATCTAAAATTACATTGCTTTTACCAATTTATATTCTGGTGTAATTTCTTGAGTGGAAGAAAGGGTAGCATTAAAATCAACATGTTGAGAATTGCTTAAGACAGCATGTTGTAATATAGCATGTGTACAACAGAATGAAAGAATACTTTAAGCAATGGACACATGAACAAGTACAGAGAACAGCAGAAACCCTAAGCAAGGAATGGTCAATTCAAGAAGTTGGAGAATTAAAAATAAAAAAGCCTTCCTAGCATAGATGTGATATAAGAGACAGGTGTTGAAATATGAGTAGATTGGGGTAGCAAGTGAATGATGGGCCCTAATAGCAAGAGCAAAGAGTGTGAGGAGAGGCATGGAGA
This sequence comes from Neofelis nebulosa, assembly GCF_028018385.1. Taxonomy (NCBI): domain Eukaryota; kingdom Metazoa; phylum Chordata; class Mammalia; order Carnivora; family Felidae; genus Neofelis; species Neofelis nebulosa. The sequence goes on from NC_080791.1 coordinate 95,137,515, forward strand.
TCATATATGAAATCATCAGACATTCATGGAGGATCTATAATGACACATGAAGAATAAAAGACAAGCAATTCTTTTCAAGGACATGTTAGCACTTTTCCTTAGTCCTATGATACCACCCCACACTTCAGAGAACTTGTCTTTGGTCCTTAAATATCTATTCCCACCATACCTCTTCCATTAATTGTCATTTTTCTTCATTTCTCTCTGGCTTACAGAAGATGAAAACTACAACCAAGAAATCCTACCTAACTCCTAAACTAGGAGTTAAAACTAAGTATAACAGTATTTCAATAATTCCAGGAGACTGGAGAAGAAAAATAAATTGTCCTGAAGGTGTATATTTGTGTATAGTTGTACATAAATACGAATATTTTTTTCCTTAAAAATTATCAAGAAACTAAAGTCAAGATAAACGCTTGCCTTTATTGTAACTATAAGAAGATCATGATACACACTTTATTTTTGACGACTGAGCTTTGTCTGAATCAGCTCTTATTTACAAAGACAGGAGGCTCTGATACCCTTGTGGTAAATTTACAAAGCCTCCCATCATCGTGCTTCATGTACTTTCTCATATTAACCCAATATTGTAGCTTTCTAAATTATATCTTTTATAGTATTCATGAAGTTATTTTTTTCATTCAAGACATACATCTCCAGATCACTTTTATTTAAGGTATGAATTTAGGCACTGCCTCTGGTACAGTTTCATGTACCAAAACTGCACTCAGTATCTCCAATTCATCTTTTGGGCATTAAGACAGGGTACAAACAAATATATTCATTTAGTCACTACCATGTAATTCTTTGCTTCTGCAAGAACCCACTTTGGCTAGAGACATGCCCTGAATTAATCAAACACCCTTGACTGGCTCTTAGTGATGGAAGATTAAATATTAACTTTTCTTTCAGCTGTTAGTAAAGTTCCTCCATCAAATTAGATATTTCTCATGGTCTCTTGTGTCAGGGTAGTAATTTTTATTGTCTATAGTTCTCAAACTTTTGGCCTCAAGATTCTGTTGTATTCCTAAAAATTACTGAGGAATCCCAAAAGGCTTTCATTTGTGTGAATTGTACCTATCTATATATAAAATTGTATAAAATACCTATTTATATAAAAAAATATATATCTATACATAAAAACTAAAGTTAGGACATTTAAAAAATATTTATATATAAATCCACTTAATATTTATATATAAATCCACTATAAACCAATAACAAATTCATTATATGTCAATATGAAAAACATATTTGTGAAAAATAACTACATTTTCCAAAATAAAAGCAATTAGTAAAATAAAGTGGTATTTTTGTTTTTATTTAGTTTTGCGTATCCCTTTAGTTTCTAGAATACAAGTCAAATAGATAGAAGTCAATTTGATAACTCTTCTCTGCTTCTTCATTCAATGAAAAATAATTGTTAAAAATAATTAATAATTAATGTATTTACCCAATAAGTAACAATTCAATATGTCCACCTTTCTAGTACTGTTTGCAGCTGGGAATTCAGTGGTTAAAATTTAGAAATAACTCATACACTCATTGAACTTATGTCCTCACTGGGGAAACAGACAAGACACGAGTAAATAGACAAAATCAATTATGATAAGCATGATGAAGCATATACACAGGGGCTGAGATAAAGCCTAGCCAGGGGTACCCGCATTAGACAGAGTGATGAGGAGAGCCATCTCTGATGAATGTAACTTGAAACTGAGACATAAAGTCAAGAAGGATCTATGGGACAAAGAATTCTGAGCAAAGGAAACCATATAGGCAAATTCCTTGAGTCTAGGGAAAAGACTCAGGGGGATGAAAGAAGATTGCAATGTAGTGAATAGGAGAGATAGTAACATAAAATAAATTTGGAGATACAGTCAAGGACACAAGCATTCAGAGTTTTTGTGGGCTGTCTGCTAAAGATATCATGAGAGTTAACTGAGAAAATATATGTGAAACCACATCAAGGAGGGGGCTAGTGCATGAGGAGTGCTCAATACATATAAATTATTAAGGTCACAACCACCTCTTCACCAATAATCCCAAGAAGACAGCAAATAGATAACAAGAGATGAGAACTGGAACAATCCTCTGAAGAGGTGGTTGGTCTCTATTTGGAGCGAATCTTGGCTTGTTAAGGGCTCTAGAGAATTTTTACCAAAATAATTAGTGACCTTTCTAGTTAAAGGTTATCATTTTCAGAAAGGAAAAAAAATCCTGAGAGAGGGATTATAATGCTCAAGTTAACATCTCACAACCCTGCACCTCCTCGCTTTCTCCCACATACATGCAAATGCATGTGTGTGCGCCCTCACGCACACACACATACACACACACACACACATAGCATGCACACACATGCAGGTTAGGGTTTTTTTTTTTTTCCACTTTGTTTCATCTTATAATAAGGATGAACTGCTTTCTCCCTATTCCCAACCTCCAAGGTCTGGGTTGCAAGTGCCTTCTCTACAAGTGTACTGTTTTAAAAATGGTCCCATTAAATATGCATTTGCTGTTGAGTTTCTGAGATTGCTTAGGGACTATTTCTTTTCAGAATAAATCACTTTCAACAGCATATTTAATATGAGATGCGGGTATCTGTCCTACTCATCAGAGTAATATTTTTTTTTAAGTCTAGAATTATCCTGGGGGTATTCTCAGCTACATTTTTCTCTTGTTGGGTATTTTACCAAGCTAGTGAGTTTTTTATTGGGATGTTAGTTTTGATCTCCTGATATTCTGTCTAGTTGATTTGACAATGATTAGGTGACAGGTGTACATTCTTTGCATTATAATTGCCTTTACTTCTGGCTTCCACTCTTTCCTCTCTTTCCAGTCTTGGACAATAAATCAGCCAGGATAGGCAAAGTTATGCTGTAGTAACAAATAACCCCAAAATATAAGTAGCTTACACTGACAGCTTATTTCCCACTCACTTCCCATTATTTTCACTCTGGGATCCAAGTTGACTAAGCAGCTTTCATCTGGAATATTCCTGGTCTTACATCAGAGGGAAAAAGAGCACAGAGACCTATGACTTGACTCTGACCTCTGTGTTACTCAGAGTAACACATGTCACTCTCACTCACATTAATTGGCCAAAAGAAATTACATGGGCGGGACTGACACCGATGGGGCAGGGAAGTATAATCCTTTTACAAGGAGGGATAGTAAACATCTGTGAGAAATAGAAGAGTATAGTGCAGGCCAGTTTCACCAAGGAGCAATCTACGCATTCTGGAGGGAGAAGTTGAAAAAACATATGGGCTCCGGAATCAGTAAGACCTAGTTTTTGATTCTGGCTTTACTACATAATAACTACATTATGTCAGACTAATTATTTCTAATTTTTAGCCTTGTGCTTCCTTATCAGAAATAGAGTGATAATAATAGTCTCAAAGAACCACTGTGTAAATCAGAGACAATATATGTAAAGCAGTGTCTAATCCACAGAATTGTTTAATCTATTTTAGGTTTTACCTTGAATTGCTTGATCTATTTCTCTATTCCAATTCTGTATAATATACATTGCAATGCGACTTTTCCCTATCATTCTACTGCTCTGTTTAAGCTCATAGACTACTTACTTGCCAAAAGGACATTACTTAGAACTTAGCCTACTTGATGTCACATTCACCACCACTGATCATTTCCATGCCGAAAGTCTTTCCTCTTCCTCCAAGGCTTATGCTGTGCCTTTAAACTTTACCAACTGCTTCCTTTCCAGCTCCTCCTTTCTTTTTTTTTAAATAATTTTTTTATGTTTTATTTTATATTTAAGAGACAGAGAGACAGTGTGTGCGCAGAAGAGGGGCAGAGAGATGGAGACAAAACCTGAAGCAGGCTCCAAGCTCCACCTGTCAGCACAGAGCCCAATGCAGGGCTTGAACTCACGAGCAGTGAGATCATGACCTGAGCCAAAGTCGGAACCTTAACCTTAACCTTAACCTTAACCTTAACATTAACATTAACCAACTGAGCCACCTAGGCACCCTCAGCTCCTCCTCTTTCTTCTTCTCCTGTACTTAGTGCTGACTTTGCCAAGATCTAGCCTGGACTGTCTTCTAAAACTATATCTCTCCCTTGTGAGACAGATGCAGAGGTAATAGCAGATATTTCATAGCCAGGGAGTTCTGGATCTTGATCTGACTTCTGCTACTTACTCCTGTACAGCCTAATTCACCATTTCTTCATTAGCAAATCAGGATTCAAAGATTTACTGGAAATATTAAATGATAAAATCTATATGCAGTAACTAACACTATGCTTACACACATCAAGTGTGTAACACATTTTACTTCCCTCCTCTGTCCATACCTGCCTTAAAATCTTCTGCAAATTATACCACTTAACGTGGAAGGTATTCAAAATCATAGTGGCCGCCTTTTCTACTTGATTATTTCAAGAGGAATAGGTCTCAATAAGTAATGTGTTTACAGAAAATTTCATTTTCTTAAGACTGTGTTTTGAAAGAAGACTTATACATACACAAGAGAACATACATAACACAAAAGAATCTATTTCTAACTGTATTTACCTCAGATCTTAGTATAGTATAATTGCCATAGACAATGAACAGGTAAGAGTTTGAGATTTAGTGTTAAACTACCTTGGTTCAATTATTGGCTCCAACATCCTATTTCTGTAACCCCAAGCAAGTCATTTAACTCCTCTTTAAATTTACTTATCTGTAAAATGGGTATAACAATGCTAATAATCTCACTGGAATGTTGAGAGGATTCAATTTGTTTATATAAGAAAAGTACTTAAAGAATTAGCTGGCATGTAATAAGCACTCAGTAAGTATTAGCTAGCATCATCATCCATAGAAATTATATTGCTGGGAAGAGAGCTTTTGCATTGCCTATCAAGACATATCACTGCTCAATTAGGAGTCACCCTCCTCATTCCTCACTGAAGACTGCTGTATGTTCTAGTTCTCTGCTTTACCATTTTCTCTCCTTCCATTCCAGAATAGCAAAGTATTTGCTTCTGGCCTCAAAGGGATGTCAGGAGGATTCATGAGATAATATCCATAAGGCACTTTGAGCCCTTGGAAGCAAGGTGTTTGATAAATAAAAGGTTATTACCATTGCTAGTGATATCTTATATTACTCTAGCCCTTCTCAGCCCAGAGGGATCCTGAAATGGTTTGCAAAACTTGAAGCGCAAATAAGAATCATTCAGTAACATCTGAGATGAAGCAGTCACTACACATATAACCATTGATGCTTTAGAGCCTCTAGTGATCAAAACCCAATGGTTCTACCAGGGGCATAAAAAGCACTGAAATTGATTCAAAAGGTGCTTTGAGATATCAAGTACTGTAGGGGTCAGTTCATTGAGCAGAACAGGGCCAGACACTGGCTCAGACACTCAAAATTATGTGGAAAATCACAAGTCAATAAGAGAAACCAGCAGGTCAAATTCTAGACTAAACGAGGATGAGGTATGGCTCAATATGAAATTCCCTTAGGGTTTCCTGGCCATATATTGAAAGTCTACCCTCCATATAACAAGTTGTGCCTTTAAGACAATCCAAACTAAACAAACAAAAGCCTGAAAATATGCACACATGTCCCCAGTCCTTCAAAGCAAATCCCTCCAAAGCACTCTGTTAGAGCAAAAACCAATTTAAAGTACCTCAGCCTTGAACCCAAGCTGCCCTATATGGACTGTTCACCTAGTTTTAGTTGAACTCTTGAGAGTCCACTAATTCTGTCTTATCTATTACAAAGAATCTCTTAACCAAACCTTGGCCATACTTCCCTCTTCATTTCAGCCTAAAGCCATGACTCTGGAATTTGACTCTCCATCATGTGACTCTTTGGGACTGCTCACTGATATTCATTTACTGTATGAAGGTTCAGGCTAGGCACTGAGGGGACCTGCAGTCAGGGCTTCTAGTTATCAACCATCGTACAGAAATAGCACTGCATCATATACATCCTATCAAGTGGGAGTAAGACAAATGTTTGCAGCCAGATGTATCCTATCTGGTACAGCCAAAGAAAAATAGTAAAGTTTTAACTCTGCCTCACTAAGCCTGCCTTCCCATACTTACACCACAAAGAAATTTCAAAAATACACTTGAAATGTTGAACAACAGGCATAATGGATTAGTAGTATCTCTACCAGTTTTAAAAACAAATCTACTAACATATAGTAATTTTTAAAGTTTTGGAAAATGAAATAAAAAAAACAAATGGGGTTACTGTATATTACATTTGGGCATGACAATATTTGAGGAAAAAACTAGATATTTACCTTATAGTCTACAGCAAAGATAAATCCACAGAGATGTAAGATTTAAATTTTTAATGTTTTATTTATTCTTGAGAGAGAGAGAGAGAATAAATAATGTTTTATTTTATTTATTCTTGTCAGCACAGAGCCCGACCTGGGGCTCAAACTCGCAAGTCGTGAGATCATGACCTGAGCCAAAGTCAGACCCTCAACCAACTGAGCCACCCAGGTACCCCAACAGAGATGTAAGATTTAAAAGGGTGGGAAAAAAGCTTTAAAAATCCTGGAAGAAAATATCAGAGAATTATTGTGTGATCTCAGGGTGGGTGTTGTTAATTTTAGTGTGATATTAAATCTAGGGATGATATATAAATTTTTTTAATATTATTACATAACATAATAAAACCATAGACCATCAAAATGTGAAGGTAAAATAAGTAACAAAAGAGAAAATGTTTGTAATTTAAATGAAAAACAAAAGGTTATCATCATTAAAGGTAAAACATGCCTATAAGATAATAGGGAACATTATAGAAACCTAAGGGAAAAAAATGGACAAAGGAGAGGTAGAAGATGAAGTATAACAAAAACACAAGATCCTTCACATCATTAATAAACAACTCTCTAGACATTAAAACAGGCATCAGTTTTGAAGCGTGTTAATGGAAATACAGAGCAAAAGGCATTCACATAAAGTTGGTAGGGACACAAACTGGTACAATGTTTTTCCAGGTAGTTTTCCAATATCAAAGTTTACATGGGTCTGTAGTTTCATATAGCATCTTCAATTCTAGTAATCTATTCCAAAGATATATCAGCACAAGTATATTTGAATAGGAGAAAAGTTACTTATTAGAGCAATGTTAATAGTAAAGAAAAACTGGAAATCTCTTTAATGTTTATTATTATCAATTAGAAATGATGCAGAGATATATGTACATAAACTACTTGAAAATTTAAAATAAGGTTGAATCGCATTTTTGAAAAAACAAATACACACACCTGTGTGTGTGTGTGTGTGTGTGTGTGTGGTATGTTGTGTGTGTGCGTGTATATATATATATACACGCACACACACATATTTGAAAAGATGCAAACCAAAATGTTACTAGTGGTCACCTTTGGGGCACAGGATGGCAGCACTCTTTGTGTATTTTAGGGTTATTTTTGTTCAATTTTTTTATTAGAAACATGTATGTTTTTTAAAATCAATAAAAGATACAAATAAAGTCAAAGTAAGAACATGTGAGCAGGTTATGGAACAGAATTTATAACAACGTAATATTTGAAATAACATTAAATATCCAAAATTAATACTCTGAAAATCTCTATGGAGATCTATTATCAGTAGTTAACTCTGAAAGTGGAATTATGGTGGGATTTTACCATAATTTTTAAGTATAGTTATACACTCTTTACAGCATCTTATTTTATTTTTATTTTACTGTATCATTCAACACCAGAAAATATAAAAATGTGACCATAAATATTGTCCTAAAGCTGAATCTCTGCACTGTGCTGGCCACCATGACTGAAGAGTTTTGGGTGATCCAGGGGTATCTTCTTATCTCTCTAGACCCAAGCTTCCTTTTTCAAGATCATAGTGATAACATTAGCCTCTCACTACATTTGTGCAGTTTAAGGGTGAATTGGAAACAATGCCTTGACTTGTCCTAAAAGCCAGTACTACAAAAACATTAAAGCACTTGGAACTGAGCCGAAAACTCAGTAAATATACCCAAGTTTCTAATTATTCAGGATTGAATGTTGACTAATATAAATAATTATGACTTATTTGAGTGCATCATTAACTTTCATTCAGTCACCAAGACTTAGATGCATTATCTCTACCTCTAGGGAGTATTTCTGATTTTCCTCCAACCCACCCATCTATCTCACTCCAAGCTGGATGAGATGCCACTTAATATGTACTTTCCAAACTCTGTATAGGTCTTTCCATTCATTTTTTCATTTCATTAGGCAGACTTTCATTCCTTCAACATACTTTCACCACGCACTCTTAAAGAGGTTCTTGAGATACAATGGTAAGTAATACAAGAGGCCCAGGCCTTCTAGAAGCTCACAGTTCAGTAGTGGAAGCCAACACTAATCAAATTTAAAAATATACACTTATAAAGGTTTTTTTTTTAATGTTTATTATTTTGGGAAGAGAGAGAGAGAGCAGGGGAGGGGGAGAGAGAGAAGAGACACAGAATCTGAAGCAGGTCTGAGCTGTCAGCACAGAGCCCAACATAGGGCTTGAATTCATGAGCTATGAGATCATGACCTGAGACAAAGTTGGACGCTTAACCAACTGAGTCACCCAGGCACCCCAAAAAATATACACTTAAAAACAGTGATGAATATTATGAAAGAAAACTATGCAGGGCAACAAAATTGCAAAATGAAGGGGTTAACCAGCTTATTTTGCAATATTGTAAATAGTTCTTCCACTAAACTGTAAGGCTCCAGAAAACAGAGACTTTTTGTCTTATCTGTCTTATTTTTTGTCGTGTTTTTTTCAGCTTTGTAGTTTTTGTACTTGTTTTTTTTCCTTTGTCTTGTTTTTTCAGCTTTGTACCACATCCAATAGACAATAAACACTCAGCTTCTGTCTAACTGAATTGAACTGATTGGAATTTTTTTTTGTATATTCCACAGTGGCCCATTAATCAGAAAAGTGATTGAGCCACAAGATAATCACTGTTTCAGCCACGCAGCCTTGATATTCATTTACAGTAAGAACCGTTGATGCTTCAGACTGAGCCCCTTTCCTTATTCAGACTGATTATTGTTATTATCAAGTTTATTGTCCATGGCCACTGGATTGTAGGTGGGCAGCATGGGGGAAAATGAGGAGAAACAGTAGGAAAAAGAGCAGATATCTTGGTAAACAGAATGTCAATAGCACAATCTAGTTGACAAGAAAAAATTAGTATCCAAATCTTCTTCTGCAGTTACATAAATAAATGTAGTCAATTAAAATAGCATATATGCTCTGAGTTACTTAACTTCTCAAACTGCATTTCCTTATTTCCAACACAGTGGCAATAATACCTATTTTTCACTTAAGCATTAAAAAGTTTAAGGTAAGTGAAGTGCTTAGAGCAGTAACTGACACAAAGTAGGCACCCAAAATATCAGTAACATTAATAATGTTTTTTCCTTTGTCCAAGTGGTTCTCTACCAGGGGCAATTTTGTCCCCCAGGGGATTCTAGATAATGTCTGGACACATGCCTGGTTATGACAATTGGTGGAGGATATAATGCTGGCATCTAGTGGGTAGAGGTCAGGGATGCCTCTAAATATCCACAATGCATAGGACAGTCCTCACAACAAGGACTTATCAGATGGCCCAAAATGTCAACAGTGCCAACACTGAAAAATCCTGCTGGATTCTTTCATTCCCTAAATCCAGTATCTCATGTCCTGAGACAGTTCATTGGAACTTACAGGACACATTCTGACAGCACATAAAGACACAATCTAAGAATTCCTTAGAAATCTTCCCATCCTCTCCTCAACCACTACAAGCCTCAATTTTCATGCTCTGTGCTCACCATTCAAATTCTATCACTCCTTTGCCACAGCACCCCCAAGCCCTTTTCCTTGTGTATCCAGAGTGCTCATGTTCCTCGCTGTTGCAATGACTATATTCCTTTGCTCCCCAAGGCCCCAGTCTGTCTCCTTATGGTCCTTAAAATCCAATTTAACTGGGTTAAATTGCCTTTATACTCCTCCATTCCTCTATAACTGCAGGTCCCTCTAATTCTCTCACTCTGACTCTGTCCCTTCCCTCATTTCTACTGTTCACTAATTGAAGTCAATATATTAGCCTTAATTTATTTTGGGAATCTAAACAACACACCATAGAAGTTAGCATCTATAGAATATATTCACTTTTTGCTATGCTGTTACAACAGTGAAGTTAATAAAACTGACATCTAATTACAACTAACAAGTGTGGTCTTATTAAACTAAAACCATAAAGAAAGCAGTGGAGATTACATTACCCATCCTACACACTCATAAGAATGACTAGCTTCTACCCAGGCCATTGTTCGGTGCCCCTGCCTGAGGATCCTTATCTGAATGGATGGGCAGAACCAGCCACACTGGTTTGTTCACAGCTGGGTTCCAAGGGCCAGGAAAGACACCTGGAACTTCATAGAATGGTTAAAACCAAGCGACAATCCTAAAATATGCCGTCAGTATCAAAAAAGGGAGGAGCCCTGTGAAAGAGGTGGCACTGGAGAACAAGAAGGACAGAAAGGCAAGAGCCAGGCAGAAATTGTGGGGCAAGCTTGGAGAAGTGGGTGAGAAGAACAAGGACTTCGACTGTGCGCAGGTCTGTGCTGCTGAGGCCTCTTTCTCATAGTCTAAGTGTTGAATGGATGTCTTGGTTTGTGTTTCAAGTGTAAGATCAGAGCTGAGAAACAGAGACCTGAAGTGTGGGAGGGAATCAGAAAAGAACCACCTCTTCTGTGTACATCTTGGAGGGCATGTTGCTAAAGCCATCTCTGGTACAATATAAAACAAAATGAAACAAAATAAAAAAAAACAAACAAACAGAAACTAAAAGAAATGGTGAGACCCTGGATTTTCATCAAGACAGTTTATTCATCAGAAGAGTGGGAATAGCATTGCTTCAGATTAAAAGCTGCATTTCAAAGATCCAAGTTCTATTTGCAGGTAGATCAAATGCCAGGTTCTCTAATAGGAGTGATTAAGGATAGCTACCTCCTTAGATAAACTTCAGAGAGCTCTCACATGCATTGTCTCCTATGATCCTTACTAAAACCCAGACATCAGGAGGTCAAGCAATCACCCTTCCCAATTCAACGAATTCAGAAATGAAAACTCAGAGTATAGTGACTCTAGATCACATGCTAAGGGCATGGGTAAAACTATAACTCAATCTATTACTTTTAAAAGCCATTCCTGTTTCTCCTGGAAAAACAATATAATCTACACATTAAGGGCACAGACTCTGGAGCCACATCACCTGGGTTCAAATCCCAGCATATCCAATTGCTAGGTATGAGACAAGTAACTTTTCTTTGTGTCTCAGTTTGCTCATCTGTAACATGGATTTAATAATAGCACTTACCTCCTAGAACTGTGGTGAGGATTAGGAATTAACATGCAAAATGCTTTAAAGCATTTCTAATGTGTTCCTTATGAACACTCAAAAAACCTGAAGTTTTCTGGTTTTTAAGCTTTACTGATATAAAGTAAAAAAAAAAATCAACATATCCATATAAGTTTATTGTTTATAAGGAAGTGAGTGGAATTATCCTTATTTATTTATTTATTTATTTATTTATTTATTTATTTATTTAGAGAATGAGCACAAGCCATGGAGAGGCAAAGAGAGAGGGAGAGAGAGAATCTTAACAAAGCTCTACATTCAGTGCAGAGGCCAACATGGAGCTCTATCTCACAGCCCTGGGATCATGACCTGGGCCAAAATCAAGAGTTGGATGCTTAACCCACTGAGCCACCCAGGCGCCCACATCCTTATTTTATGTATGAGGAAACTGAGATGTCAAGTTACCATTTCTGCATTAACCAACCTCAAAAAGTACTAGCATATACATAATAAATGCCATTTGATAATACCCACAGATTGTTTGGATAAGGATTTGGGACAAAGGACAGCCGAGAAGTCTCTTTTCTCAACATGGTCTACAGCCTCAACCAGGGAGACTCCAAGGGTGGAGAATGGGATCTGGCAGCACCTTCATTCACATATCTGGGGACTGATGTTGGCTACCGCCTGGGACCTAAGATGGGCTGAGGGCTAGCACACCTATATGTGTTCTCTCTCTATGTAGCCTGGGCTTCCTCTGCAGCAGGGCAGTCTCAGGATACTGGGACTTCTCATACAGCAGCTCAGAGTACCACAGATCCGAGTAGAAGCTGTATCACCTTTTGTGATCTATTCTTGAAAGTCATACAGATACATTCTACCAGTTGCAGCAAATCACAAGACTGCCCGATTCAATGAGAAGGAAATTAGACCTCACCTCTCAGTGGAGAAGTAGAGGCTTTTGGAAAAACATGGGGGATGGCAAATATTGTTGCAATCATCTTTGGAAGATGCAAGGTACTACACATAGGAAGACAGGATTTGCCAAAACCTTTAGAAAAAGTAAATATACTAGAAGAGAAATGCACAGCTTTTGATTTGTAAACTTCTGTTCTTTCATTGGCCTCCCAGACCTCTGTCATTTGTAAATAATGTCAATTAATCTTGCACATGCACTGGCATGTACATCTGAAGGTCTGGCCCTACAGAGATACAACTGAGGGCAAGCAGATCGACTGCACTAGGAAAGCATCTAAATAAACTCTACAAACTTGTAATGGGAATTTACTATGTTAATCTTCTCCCCCCATGACTTCCATATTATCTCCTCTTTTAATTGACCCTCAGGGAAAAATACTAATCAAAATGGGTCAGATTCCAGAGCATTGATTGGACATCTTTGATGAGTACATAAATATGTGTAGCTCCAGCTCAGTGCTTTGTCTTTCAGCCCATGAAGCTAACCTCTCTTTCTTTTCTTCTGTCTGGTCTTTCCTTCGTGACCACTTCTCTTCATGTCCTCTTCTATCAGACTGGTTCAAGCCACCACTGTCTCTCTCCTGGATTACACAATAGCCCCTAATTTATCTCCGTGCTTTGCTCTCATATCCCTCAGCCTTTTCTCAACCTACCAGGCAGAGTAAACCTTTTGACATCTAGGTCAGATGATGTCATCACTCCTCTACCTTCTAATCCATTTCATTCATCATAAAAGTCAAAGTCCTGACAATGTCTGATGTAGTCTGGGCATCTCTTTGATCTCATCTCCTTTAAGTCTTCCCCTAGCTCACTCTACCCATGCTAACTTCTCTTTTAAATATACCATGCAAGAGGGGCGCTTGGGTGGCTTGGTCGGTTAAGCGTCTGACTTCGGCTCAGATCATGATCTCACGGTCCGTTAGTTCGAGCCCCACGTCGGGCTCTGTGCTGACAGCTCAGAGCCTGGAGCCTGTTTCAGATTCTGTGTCTCCCTCTCTCTCTGCCCCTCCCCTGTTCATGCTCTGTCTCTCTCTGTCTCAAAAATAAATAAATGTTAAAAAAAAATTTAAAAAAAAATATACCATGCAAGAGCCATTATAAGAGCATTTATATTTTCTCTCTGCTGGACTGTTCTTGCCCTAGTTATCCATATGACCAACTTCTACACTTCCTTATTGTCTTTGCTCATAAGTCAGGTTCTTGAGGACATGTTTCCTTGAACACAGCATTAAAAATGGTAAATGCCCTCTCTCTGCAGTTTCTATCCCCATTCTTGCTTCATTTATCACCAGACAACAAATTTTGTATTTACATTCTCTATTCATACACTGTGTATCTCCTGCCATCCCTACGTACACACTAGAAAGTAGCTTTTGAGAACAGGATTTATTTGTTGGTCTGTTTTACTCAATGTGACATCTCTAGAATCTAGAACAGTGCCTGACACATCACAGGTATTTAATGAGTATTTGTAGTGGGAATGAATGAATACATGAGTGTGGTAATATTGGCTGCACACTTAGGCATAGGTCAGGTGGTAACTGAATAAATAGGAACACTTTTATCTAAAACTATTTTAGACTAACAAAGAAAAAAGGGATGTTTCCCCATGGCTCAGCCCACTTTACCACAGCACACAGCACTGGTTGTTGAGACTCAAGTCCACCTATAAAAATCATTGTTGGGATGCCTGGGTGTCTCAGTCAGTTAAGTGGCCAACTTTGTCTCAGGTCATGATCTCACAGTTGATGAGTTCAAGTCCTCCATTCCCAGACTGGGCTCTCTGCTGTCAGCTAGGAGCCCACTTGGGATCCTTTGTCCCCTCTCTCTCTAATTAAAAAAAAATTAAAGAATGTGCCACATCTTCAGAGAACTATGAGACAGAAAGGCATACTTTTAATTTTTTTAAATGTTTATTTATTTTTGAGAGAGAGACATTGCATGAGTGAAGGAGGGGCAGAGAGAGAAAGAGACACACAGAATCTGAAGCAAGTTCCAGACTCTGAGCTGTCAGCACAAAGCCCCATGTGGGGCTCGAACTCCCAAGCTGTGAGATCATGACCTGAGCCAAAGTTGGATGCTTAACCAACAGAGCCACCCAGGTGCCCCTAGAAAGGCATAGATTTTATCTGGTCAGGATCCAAGAATTCCCACTTTTCCTAGCCTCCATGCTATCCAATAGTCTTCATATTCTACTGTGGTAGACAGAACAATAGTCCCCTAACAGGGCCACATCTTGAAACCTGTGAATATGTTGTGATATATGGCAAGGAGAAATTCAGGTTGCAGATGGAATTAAGATTCCTAATTAACTTGAGATGTGAGAGACTGCCCTGGATTTGAATCCAGGTGGAGTCAATGGTATTACAAGAGTCCTTACAAGTGAAAGAGGAAAGGAGGAGCATTGGAGGTAGAGAAAGAGACATAATAATGGAAGGGTCAGAATCAGAGAAAGTGATAAAGCTATGCCAACAGAGATCAGAGTAATGCACATGCTGGCTTTGAAGAAAGAAAGAGGCCATGGACCAAGGACTGCCAGTGGCCTTTACAGACCTGAGAAGAAAAGAAATCCGATTCTCCTCTAGAGTCTCCAGAAGGAACACAGCCCTGCTCATCTCTTGACTTTAGCCCAGTGAGACCCATTCCAGACTTCTGAACCCCAGATGTGTAAGATAATAAATCTGTGTTGTTTCACACCACCAATTTGATGGTAATTTGTGAGAGTGGCAATCGGAAACCATTACACTTACTGATTTCTTTTTTTTTTTTTTTAATTTATTTATTTATTTTTTAATATATGAAATTTACTGTCAAATTGGTTTCCATACAACACCCAGTGCTCATCCCAAAAGGTGCCCTCCTCAATACCCATACACTTACTGATTTCTAACAAACACCTCCATCATTAGCACCACCATCAAAGGACAAAAGAAAATCCAGCCTGAAAGTGCACAGTCCTGCTACAACATCTGATAGAGAAAAAGGCAATCATTCTTGGCCCTGCCATTCAACTTACATCTGCCCCGAAGGGAGAAGTTCGAGTGCTTCTCTTTCATCAAGTACATACAGCAAACGTTATCACCAGTCGTAAAGTCCTGGTGAGAAACTTAATTTTCTATATTCCAACTGCCATCCAAATAACAACTCTGACTAAAGCTTTTTTTTTTTCTTTAAAGACATATTCTGAGCATGTGGCTGAACTAGACCAGTAAAAGAATAATAAGTACTTCTTTCCTTTTAGCAACTGACAAAACATGCTTTCAATCCAAAGCAAAAAATAAAGATTAAAATGCATCTTCCATGAATTATAAGTTGAATTTTTAAATTTAGCCCAATTCAAGTAAATTCCTACCTATTGCTTATACCATGTTCCTCTTTTTTTTTTTTTTTTGTAGTGAAGACTAGAGATCAAGAAATAAAGAGCACTAGAAGTTGATTTTTTAAAAAAGGAATGTGTTTTCTCAATTCAAAATGGAAAAGGATTTCAATAGCAGGTCTGTAGATTTTTGAAAATCCTAATTAGACTGAATTAAATGACTAAAATGCTACTAATTACTTTTTAATTTCAAGAGAGATGTTTACAAAGCACAGTATAATGAGTAATACAGCACTTCAAATGATTACTAATGTTGCCATTTTGTCTGACTTAATCTCAATTAGTATAAATCACATTGTCATCATTGTTAATTGCCATTTCTTTCAAGCAAAATGCTAATTTCTCTTTACAATCTTACAATTGCTGTTTGTTTTCCTCAAAATATTCCATTTGAAAGGCCTAATAAAGAGAACATTTATAGCCCCTGTATTTTCTGCAGTTTGAAGCAAATGCATTTGTTTGTTATCCTTTTTGGAGAATAGTGGTAATTCCTACTTACTTCTTAATAAAATGGAACTGTTAACTTTTAGCTCTGCTGTCTCACTGAATGGAAATGCATGGGTAGTTATAGTTCCAAGGAAGAGTCTGAAAGGCAGGTAGAACCTTCATTAATGAGTGCTAAGAGGCATCATTTGTTTTACCTCTGTGAAGAAATTCATCATAAAGAGGGAGGAAACAGCCTTTAATCAAGAGAATATAGAATCGTTCTGGTTTTTTTCCTCCAGCTTCTTTTCATTGTTCTTCTACTCATGTGGAAGTAAAACTCTCCCTTGAGGGAATTATCTCATCAGCCATAGGCTATTGGTTTTCCAGTCCACTGTGTCATTGGATATCCTTGGGAAATTTACCCCCATTTTTTGCTCAGTCATAAACACAAGGAACCTGAAGAATCATGAAGATTTAATAATTCTCCAATGAGAGTCTAACATTACACTACTGTTTTAAGAGCTCTTCTAGATTAACCTCATTTTTCTTAAAAAAAAAAAAAGGTTAGGAATTGAATATTAACAATGTTAAGGGTTTGTTTGTTTTTTTCCACACACATATTTCTCCTAAGTTTTTGGTTCCTGCTTTATTTATTTATTGTCACATAAGAGACTACTCCAAAATTGATTTGTTTCAAAAATAAAACATCGTTTTCACTAGTGATTTGGTGAGTAAGAATTTTGGGGACAGCTTGACTGGGGCATGGGTGAGGCGTGTGCCAATAGTGGGGGCAGCCAGAAAGGTAAGGATATGCTTCCGTAAGGGTCTCTTGATGCACATTTATGTCAACTTAAGGCTATTCACCTTGTCTTACTTCACACAGTGACTTGTCCTTCAGAGTCTGTTCATCTAGTTTGGGCTTTTCAGAGCGTGATGGCCTCTGTGTAGATAAACTTCTTTCATAGAAACTCCAGGAGCAGGTATTCCAAAAGACTGGTAGAAGGTGCATCTTAGAAGTTCCAAGATGTCCTTCTCCCAAATTCCATTGTTCAAACAAGCTATTAAGGTCAGCCAGCTTCAAGGACAGGGGAATGATACTTTCTTTTTTTTTTTTAATTTTTTTTTAACGTTTTATTTATTTTTGAGACAGAGAGAGACAGAGCATGAACAGGGGAGGGGCAGAGAGAGAGGGAGACACAGAATCAGAAGCAGGCTCCAGGCTCTGAGCCATCAGCCCAGAGCCCGACGCGGGGCTCGAACTCACGGACCGCGAGATCGTGACCTGGCTGAAGTCGGCCGCTTAACCGACTGAGCCACCCAGGCGCCCCAAGGGAATGATACTTTCTTACAAGGAAGGAGAAGCTATGAATTTTGCTTCCATCTTTATTCTACTGCAGTACTTACAGTTTATATGCAAGCTAACAATGAAATAAAATGACTTAACATGCAAAGACATTCATGGAAAATCTTAATAATGCCCTTGTTTAGTACTGTTGCCTGTTGTTTTTCCCTTCAAAAGCTAAAAAGCATGTGTTATGCACCCCCAAAACTCATATAATGAAGCTCTAACTCCCAATGTGACTGTATTTAGAAATAGGATCTTTAGGAGGTAATGTTTAAATGAGGTCATTAAGGGTGGGGTCCTAATCCCATAGGACTCATCTTTATAAGAAGAAGAAAGAGGGATGCCTGGGTGGCTCAGTCAGTAAAGTGTCTGACTCTTCATTTTGGCTCAAGTCATGATCTCATGATTTGTGAGTTGGAGCCCTTCATCAGGCTCTCTGCTGTCAGCATGGAGCCTGGTTCAGATCCTCTGTCCCCCCTTCTCTCTGCCCCTCCCCAGCTTGTGCACTCCCTCTCTCTCTAAAATAAACATTAAAAGAAGAAGAAGAAGAAGAGAGATTGTTGTCTCTACACACAGAGAGGAAAGACCATATGAGGACAGGCAGCCTTCTACAAGCCAGAAGAGAGCCCTTACTATAAGCCAAATCGGCTGGCACTTTGATCTTGGACTCTAGAATTGTGAGAAAACATATTTCTATTTTTTAATCCTTCCAGTCTTGGGTGTTTTCTTATAGCAGCCTAAGCTAATACATCACTTTTGGGATTTTATATGATTATATATAACATCATAATTTTTGGCAGGTAAATCATGTTTCATAGTTGAGGAGTTCTGGTGATTTGGGTCTCTTCAGTATCCATTTCTCCTTCAGTTAATAGCAAACTGATTTTTCTTTAGGAACTCATCCTTCTCCCTTTGTATGCAGTATTCTGGGACTGCCAACCAAAGACCTCTTTGCTATTTTTGGCCAAGAGGTGGATATTTTACTTGATCTAGACCAATGAAATGTTTTCCCCCAGAATTTAAATCATGAGAAGAGTGACGCAGGGATGAGAATTATTTGGTCTTCATCCCTCCTGAGGTTGGTACCCTGCAACATCAACAGTTACATCTTCTCAAGCACCTTTATTTTAAGCTTTCACAAACATTGTCCTTTACGGCTTTCCTTTGATTCTGTGAGTCACCTTCAAGTTTTCTATTTTTGTTGTTGTTGTTGTTGTTGTTGTTGTTGTTGTTATTGCAGCTTAAAATAGCCAGTTTTCTATTTTCTCAAAATAAAACCAAAAACCCTAACACATACAGAGATTGGTACCATCATGGAGTTACCCATAAATATTACAGTAAAATGTCAATAACTACAAGGATACAAAAATCAGGAATCATTAGGCATGAAGGATATAACTTCAAAATACATTAAGCAAACACCAATGGAAATTCAAGAAGGAAATAACAAATCCATAGACATAGTTGGAGACCTAGAACTCAGCAATAATCAATAGATAGAGAAAAGAATAAGTTGGCAGGGAGGCTTGTTAAATTAATATCTAGTAATGTAATATCCAACCTTATATTTGTTTAGCCTTTTAGCTTTCAAAGCATTTTTACATGTGCTCATTCATATCCTCTCCTTACTTCTCTAAAGTAAACCAGTCAAGCAAGGAAAAATGTGATTTGTGGAATTGTTAGAACTGTTTAGAATTTGAGTCTCTCATTTTTAAATTGTATTCTTTTCCCTCTATATAGCTTATTCTCTTGGTTATACCAGCCAGCTCACTTCTCCCTGCTCATGACTGAGATTTAGAAGCCATAGACATATGCTCCTAAATGGTGATTTACTAGATAAACTCACAGAGACACCAATCTAATAATGTATGGAAGGTGTTTGGCCTGGCACCTGGCCTACAGTGAGTATTCAATAAATGGCAGTTATTACTATGCTGAATACCACAAGGAACTCTCTATTATTTCTTTTAAGTTGATTTTTCCTCTGTCTTGTGTTGCAAGATGGTCATTTGTAGTATTCAAAGCAAGCATTCAATGGTCTCAAAATACTCTCCTAGATGAGATCTTGACCCCATAACCTTTCTATATGACAGTAAGCCTTGACGGACCCATTCATTAAATGGTAAAAAGCATGGATCTAGGGTCAAAACAGAGAAGGCAAATCTTCAACAGCAGGGAAGTTGCTGTGTCTCTGAATTTCTCTTTTAAATGCCCTAAGGTTACCTTTCCCTCTCAATTCTGCTGATGAAGTGTGAAAGAAAACTCCTTCAGACAGCACCACAGCCTTTCAATTCCATCAGAGCAGCTGAGTTTCTTTTGCAGACACTACTAGCTGGTACTTCACAAAGTCTTGTCTTTGAGGCTGATTCTAGAACCAGGTTGTAACAAGAGCTGGAGTCCAATAAAACCAGTGATATTTACTCCTTAATGCAGTCTCTTTTTCCAGAGTGTGCTTCCTCTGAAGATTGATCACAGTTTTTATTGTGTGAGCTTGTAAAATGCAAAATGACTAAAGGTACATCTATTTTTTTTAATCCCATCTCTGTCATTCCTGTAGTCAACAGCAGCAGAGTCCTGGCAGTTTCACATATGCTTACATGAAAGGTCAGGTTTAGCCATCAGCGTTGAAAAAAATCTTAAAGGGCAAGAATGCTGCATTGTAATGAGTTTGGGGAGCACCTTAAGACTGACTATAAGCAGAAGGACTTGTGATCTTGCAGAAAGTTCCCCATTTCATTTCTCTTCTCCAGCGTGAGCCTAACTAAACAGATCCATTTCCATATTGGCATAGAGCATGAAAAAAAAAATCCTCTCAAGATCCAGTCTGAAGTCATTCTGTTAAAGTCCTTCCCATCTTCTTGGGCCACACTGCCTGCTTCTTTGACATTCCAAGACACTTCTTGGTTTTGACTTCCACCTGGATGGATTCACACTCTCTGCTGGCTGGCAAGGTCTCTCGCCCTTCTTTTGTGAACTCAATTCTGCTCGTTTCCTCTGTGTCCCATACAGAGCTTCCCAAATGCACTTTTCATTTAGGAATTTTAATGTGACAGGAAAAAGACCTCAACAAAACTGTTGTGGATGGAGAGTGATTGAAGTGAAATTGTGAAACGAGTGCTCTACATGGCTTCTACCATAACTTCAGGACCACGGTAACTGTTTTACCTCTTCCTACATGGCCTCAAGTAACCAAAGAACACACACACACATGTTCCATGTCTCCCCTGCCACGCCTGTCCTAGAGGATAGACAGTTACTTACTATCCAGGCTGTTGTTATAATAAGAAGCAAGCCTGGGCTATAGCATAACTTTTGTCATGGTGAGAATAGGGTTGAGGCATAGAATCCAAGATCATTAAAGAGTATATAAAGCCAAGCCTCAAATCTTAGCCATAAGAATGGAGTCACACATATGATACGGAACCCAAAGTTGCAAGCTGGGTGAATCAAGTGTGTGAGACAGGTACTTGGGGGAGGGAGGAGTTCATACGTTGGGAGTTCAAATCTCAGCACAGCTACTAACTATTGGACTTCATGTAATTTTCCTAACTGTGATAAACCTCTACTTCTTCATCATTTAACTGGGTTCAGTGTTACCTTCCTCTAATGTCGTGATGAGCATTAAGTAAAATAATGGGTCCTTATTGGGGAGAATATTGCTTAAAATATTAAACTCCTGTAGAAATAAATGAAGATCAACCAAATGACAACAAGTTATTTATTGTCATAGCTTGCTCTATCAAGGGAGTCAGCTACCATCACCTGCATTTGGAAGAGACTGAACGACTGTCAGAGGGGTGGGAAAGGTTTATGGAAAAAAAGGGAAGGCTTCAGGTGTGCTATGATTGGAGGCTCTTGGCATGGGGAAGTTATAGGCAGGCTAGCTAGAAGCAGGGTATCCTATATGAATAGTTAGGGATATATATCTGGTTATTTCTAGTTGTTCCTAAGTTGGAAGCAGGGACAAAAGTTAGGGAAGCTGTCAGTTGTTAATCTAGTCCTGGCCATTTTAGGCCAGTTGTCACAGGGATTATTGTTTGGTTCCCTGGGCTTGTTGCTAGAGATAGTTTGATTTCCTACAAGTCTGACGCATAGCAGGCTGGCTTCCTAGGCTGGTTACGATAGATAATGCATAAATTTCCTAGGCTAGCTGCTGACAGTGAGTCAGAGTTCTGTTTTTATATATGGTCTGGCCATTGTCTGTTTGCATATTCTGTCTACAATTTTCTACAGTTTTCATTTTTCTTTAAAGGATTACCTGGACCTCCTGCACCAAATCTCACAGCCTATTTCAATGTTTTAGGGAGACAGTGGATATAGGCTGGAATAATGAGGCCAATGCTCAACTTTCCTTTTTAAATCATTTTTTTCTTTTAAGTTCATTGAGAGACAATAGTCTCTAGATTCTAGCTTCCATAAAGAGAGAAAAAAGATATCTATGTTCTAAAAGACCTCTTCACATCAAGTTGTGATCCTAAATTACTTAGAACAAGGAAATCCTCATATCTGAGGATGAAAAGTCTTTTTGCAGTTTTCTCCAAGGGGAGGAAAGGAGAAGAAGGAAGAGAAGGAGAAAAAGGAGAAGGTGGTGGTGGTGGCAGGGAGACAGCTTTGTGCCAGGATGATTCAATGAGCTCCTCCAATTTTCATGGGCATCCTAGGCCATGAACATATTTGCTGAATTAAAATCATATGATATTCAGTAGCATCTTGAGGAATCTCAGTTTCTAGTACTGTTCCTGAAATCTACTGTTAATGAATCATCCTGTAATAGGATGCATTGCTTCTTCACATCCTCTTTTTTAAATGTCAGCACTTTATTGTGTTCAGTCCTTACCATTTAGTAGGGTTAGGAGACATTTACACCATAGGTAAGAGGTCAATCATGGTACTGAGGAGAGTCAAATCTATGCCATATTAGAATGGAATAAAAGCTTCTTAACCTCGGTACCATTGCCATTTTGGACTGGATAATTCTTTTTTTTTTTTAATTTTTTTTTAATATTTTTTTTAACGTTTATTTATTTTCAAGACAGAGAGAGACAAAGCATGAATGGGGGAGGGTCAGGGAGAGGGAGACACAGAATCTGAAGCAGGCTCCCGGCTCTGAGCTGTCAGCACAGAGCCCGACGCGGGGCTCGAACTCACGGACCGCGAGATCATGACCTGAGCCAAAGTCGGCCGCTTAACCGGCTGAGCCACTCAGGCGCCCCTAGACTGGATAATTCTTTACTGTGCATTTCTTAATGTGCAGTAGCAGCATCCCTGGCTTCTACTCACTAGATACCAGTAGTACAGTCCACCGGTTGTAATAACCAAAAACGTCTCCAGATACTGTCAAATGTCCCCTGGAATGCAAAACTGCCCCCAGTTGAAAACCCCTGGAAAGCAAGATTCCTATATTCACAGGATCACCTGAAGAACATGTTTGACTCCAGTGATCCACTGTGATGATTCTGATTCAATAAGAACAGAAAGCTGTATTATTTTAAAAGTTCCTTACAGGTCTGATGCTCACCCAGTTCTTGGTTACTAGTTCATGGACAAGAAATGACTCCAAGGACAATACAGCCATCTTCAAATACATAAATACATTATAACCATCTTGAAATACACAAAAGTTTACCTGTAGAAATGAGATTCAACTTTTTCTGAGTAGCTGAAAAGGGAGCTCTGACGAAATTACAAAACAGAAAAGAATAAAAATATTTCTAACAGAACAGTAGATTTTTTAATCACTGAAAGCATTTAAAGAAAAGTTTAAAGATCACTTGTCAGGGAAGTTGTAAAAACAAATCATAAATCAAGAAGAACTCTAAATCAGTGACCTTTAAGTCATATTCTAATTCTGAAATTATATGATGCTATTTAAATAAATTATCCCTTAGAGTGAAATACAACATTAGATCTTTTTTTAGCCTACATGGGAATAAAGTAAAAGGAGTTAATATTATTTACATCCAATACACAGTTTACCAACCCTGAGTCAAAAAACAGAACCACTTATAGAACTTACAGGAAATACTTAGGCTCATGGGAGATAAGAATCATTGCTTTACTCTGTGCCAGGTTCTCCTTGGCTCAACTCCTAGTCATAGGTGTATTATTGTGCACTTACAGATGAAAACACTGAACAAAAATTTACACCATTTGCTCAAGGTCATATGATTTCTGAGTGGTAAGACTATGTAGGAGCAAAAGACAGGCAGCCTGATAATGGGCCACTCTGACATGAATATTCTTTTCAGTTGGGTGTTTCAGTTGTTTAAGTGTCCAACTCTTGATTTTGGCTCAGGTCATGACCTCACAGTTTGTGAGATGGAGCCCTGCATTGGGTTCTGTGCTGATGGCATAGAGCCTGCTTAGGATTCTCTCTTTCCCTCTCTCTGTCCCTCCCTTCTCTCCCCCTCTCCCTCCCTCCCTCCCTCCCTCTCTCTCTCTCTCTCTCAAAATAAATAAAAAAAAATTTTAAAAAGTTTTTTAAAACAAAAAGGCAAACAAAATTTAGCAGATTCAGAAAAAGCTATTTAGCTCCCCCTCAACTGCCAGTGGTAGCAGGAAAAGACCTATTAACAGAGATCCCTCTTTACCTAAGAAACTTATCTGCATAAGAGGGCAACTTTTATTTTACAAATATCTCCTCTCACTTTCCTGCTAATGGTCTTTCTCCTTTTTGTTTCCTCAGACCCCCACCCTTCTCCTTAGGGCATATAAGCCTAATGTTGTTTCACTGTCTTTGGAATTTCCATGTCTGTATGAATTCCCTTACACATGCTATGAAATTTGATTTTCTCCAGGTAGTCTGTTTCATATCAATTTGATTCTTAGTCCAGTTAGAAGGACCTTGAAGGGCAGAGGAACTTCTTCCTCCCCAACAACTAGAAGCCAGTTCTCTCTGACTTCAAACCCTCATGAGCCCCACAGTGCCTCACCAAAAGAAAGCAAGAGGGCAGATATTTTTGAATGACTGCTGTCTTTTAGGCCTTTTGTGAACCACCTTGGAAAAAATGTTAAGGTGACTTTTGTCTTTCTGACAGTTTTATCTTATGTTAACCAAAGGGCATAAGTAAAATAATGACAGCCAGAAAAGACAGTTGCCATTGAAAAGGAATAAAAGAATTTAACAAAAATGTTTGCCTTAATTTCTCAGAGAACAACATGTCTAGAGAAATGAAGGAGGTATATCATGCAATTTGGTGATGAGGAGTCTGTTATCTTGGCATGGTTTATACAAATCCCTTCTACTGTTAAAGCCATAATCCACATTTCACAGATGTAGGTCACACTTCCAGCCCCAAAATATGAATCTTAATCAGAGTGAGGAATTAGCTAGGATTTCTATCATATCCTAAAATATGCTGATTAGACCCTCAGTACTGAAATATCTCTCATAATGGATAAGGATACAGTTTCCATTTGCTATGATTAGATATGATACGGTAGTAGAGGGGAATGGGAGGGGAGAAGGGGGGATATCAAGTTTATAATTTAGTATAAACTTGGAAAAAAACAGAAGTCAGGAAGAACAGTAATCAATAATATGTATTAAATGCCAGAAAACGGGCTAAACACTTTATACATTTAACACAGCTAATAGTTTCCAAACATGCTATCATATTATAATTCCCATGTTATACCTAAAGTAATAGGGTCAAAGAAAATTAAGTAATTGCCCAAGGTCACACAGAATGTGCACGGGATGCAACCAAATCATCTGACCTCAGCATATGCACTCCTGCTCTACCCACCCACCCTCCACTTTGTTCCCACATAGATCTCTTCCTGCTTCAAGCTCCAGGAAATGACCGACTAGATGTCAGGCAGGAATCCAGGTGGTTTTATTCCATTCTCCTTCCACCCACTCTTGTAGGTTTTCTTATTGGAGTTTATCATTAAAAACTAATTTGGATGCCCCAGTGGCTTATAGAAACTTCTAATGAACATAACAAAAGTGAGGAATCCCATTTGCATTCCAGGATGCTCTCAGCTCTCACATTCCAGCTGATTTGGGAGGACAGGTTCAGCTCCTGAATCAGATTCAAAGGTCTTTAGCTTGAATACAACTGAGCAGATGGGCTAGCTCTCTGAGATCCTGAGTTTGCTTTAGCAAAAGTAAGAGCTGAGAGTAGGAATAGTTCTAACTAGACCCAGAGGTATTTCAATTTTCTGCCCAAACATCCAGGTACACTCAGTGTTTACTCAGAACTTCAGGAAGTCCCTGCAAAGCAAAGAGCTGGCGCCCACGGGCAGGGTGGACAACCCAGGGCTGAGATTTTAGGAGTGGAGAGAAGACCGTCCCTAGTGACATGAGCTTCCTGTTGCTGAAGTGAAATCCTCACACTTTATCGCTTTATCTTGAGGTTTGTTTTCTCTTAAAATTCAAATGTCCCCTTTTTAAGCTGCTGTCAGGAACAGTAAAGCCAAGCAAAATCCATTTACAGCCACACTAAGTATAATCCTTCCATCCTGGCACCACACACCACGCAATGAAAAGGGGATGCAGCTCCCATAGCGGTTACCTTCACCCTTCACTCCCTACAACTCTGGTAGGACCACCTGACATCCTGTTGCAAATCCTCCTGCTTCCTTAGCTCCCCTACTCCCTGCCTCTCTAGTCTTCCTGAATAGCACATCTTCAATGCTACCTCTTGACCTCAACTGAAGCCCCCCTTCCCATGTTTCTGACTCAAACTGCTCCAAATAAAACATATTCTCCATTTTCTTGTCTCCAGCCATCCCTGCTTGCCCACCTTCTGCCTCCAGATGATAAGACAGTGAGACAACAAGAACCAGTAGGTGGATACTCCAGAGTATAGTGTGAAGCTTGGAGGCTAAGACACCAGAAAACCAAAGCAGATTGTTAGCTCTGTATTAGTGAATACCACAGACAGATTAAGGTTAAAAACAAACCAGCAAAACCCAAGATGTTACTTTGGGTAATGATGGTGTAGATAACTATATAATCTGTGTAGCTGCCTATGTATTGAACCTAATAATAGTAATGATAGCTAAGACAAAATATGCATTTTTCTTTATGTTACACAAACCACTTTCATCTATGTCATCTTATTCAATGTCTTGTGCAGCCCTCCCAAATATACTGCCATGTAGGGATTTTTATGCCTATTTTAAAGATGATACAGTTGAGGCCCAGGGAAATTAAATAGTGAATGCAAACTTAGATGGTAATGCAGTCACAGTGGGAGTCCAAGGCCTGCCTGTCTCTAAATAGCATGCTTGTTCAGATCATCCCCTGGCCCTGGAGTTTGATTTTTCCCTCAGACAGAGTCTGAATGATGATGATGGCCCCTCTCTGATGGGCAGGACCAGAGAAGCAGGAGTGTGTAGGAGTAAGAAAAGAGCCCAGTTGCCTGGCTGTGGATCCCAGTCCCCTCACTTTTAATGGCTACATGAATTTGTTTAAGTGGCCTAATTATTTTCAACCTTTATTTCATATACTCAAGTTAATAATGGCACCAACCTCACAAGATTCTTGCATTAAACAAGAAAATGAGAGAGAACACGGCACATGGCCCTCACTAAATAAATGTTTACTGCCATAATCATTCATGCTGTGGTTGCTGTTATTATTCATATAATGGCGATAATGAAACTCCTATTGAGATCCTGCAGGACTTGGGCTCTGTAAAGAAAAGATGCCTTCAATGCAGAGCAAGAGTGGTTTTTGAGGCCTGAAAGTAATTTTAGGCTTTAAACTGAGACTTCTTTTAAAACACTGGCTCACAAGAATAATTTCTTAATATCTCCATTGTCTTGAACACTCCTCAATGACAGCGCTATCTCCAGAAAGAAATGTAGATACCTGAGATGTACCAAAGTCAAAATTGTGGAAAAGGACAGCAGCACCCCCCTCCATCTCAATCTTTTTGTTTCTCCAATGTTTGATGTCCTTACATGTTACGCCTCTGCTGTCCATTATGGTAGCCACTGGGAATTAGTGCCTATTTGAATTTAAATTAACTAAAAATAAATAAAATTCAAAATTTATCTTTTCAGTTATCACTCACCACATTTGAAATGATCAATAGCCACATGTCACTAATGGCTATTGAATATTAGACAAAGCAGAAGAATATTCCCATTACCATAGAAAGTTCTCTTGGATAGAGCTAGTCTAGACATATTAAAACCTGCTTCCATAAAAATGAAAATGCCAGTAATGTTCTGAGATTTACCCCTCAAGAAGATAAGTGCTTTTTAGGACAAGCCCCCCCCTTTTTTTAATTTTTTAACTTTTTATTTATTTTTGAGAGACAGAATGCGAGCGGGGGGGGGGGGTGGGGGGCAGAGAGAAAGGGAGACACAGAATCAGAAGCAGGCTCCAGGCTCTGAGTCATCAGCACAGAGCCCAACACGGGGCTCGAACTCACAAACCATGAAATCACGAACTGAGCCAAAGTTGGCTGCTCAACTGACTGAGCCATCCAGGTGCTCTGAAGATAAGTGCTTTTTAACAGGTACCAATGCCTGTTAAACTCAGGCATTTATTGGTATGCCAGGCACCAATAAAATTCAGTGAAATTCCAAAGCATTTGAGTAAAATATTTTATGGACTTTCCAGGATCCCATAAACAGCACTATCTTGGCATTGTTTAATCAAACTAAGGAAAATCACCAGTTATCATTAGAGAGGAGCTAAGAATAGCACTCTAAACCATATGTTGCCCATTGATATCTGTAATAGGAAGATCTTTTTTAAAAATTTTTTAAATGTTTATTTATTTTTGAGAGAGACAGAGATAGAGTACAGGAGGGGGAGGAGCAGAGAGAGAGGGAGACAGAGAATCCAAAGCAGGCTCCAGGCTCTGAGATGTCAGTAAAGAGCCTGATGCAGGGCTCAAACTCATGAACCATGAGATCATGACCTGAGCCAAAGTCGGATGCTTGGCTGACTGAGCCACCCAGGCACCCCAAAAGGAAGCTCTTAATCGATATGCATAAGTGGAAACATCCAAAATGCATGGCAAATAAAGAATGGTGTATTTAACTGTGGTAAATCACATAATGGTGGGTAACCATTAAAACCTATTTTTAAAAAATAATTCTGGAACTTACACTTCCAACATAATAGAAAATATGTAGTTTTCCCAACTCCTCCTACTATTTACAACTAAAATGCATGGACATATATCTATATAAGAGGAGGATACAGACAGGATGCTATGGTTGGTAAAGGAAATGTATTGCTCCGTTTGTATAGCAACCTACAATGGAGTAAACATTTTTTCATATAATGGATAGATAAAGGGCTATGAAGATTAAGGGAAAGTAACCCCCATCCAAGCCATCCGTAACATTGCTACTTTGGAAAGCAGAGCTGATCATTTTATATCAAAGTGCTTTGAATCATTAATATGAAGAAATAAGATGAATTTTCCAAAGAGTCCAAAGTATGCATTTCTTACTTTCATCATTAAAAAATAAGAGTCTCTTTTTTTTAACATCTATGTGAAACATGCATACCTTAAGTTAATCCCAAGTATAGCCTCATTTATTTTCATGGATGCTTTTAAAATCAAACATCCTCTTAATACCATTAAACTCTATAGAATAAGTCCTCTACCATTTTGGTCAATAGTTTCTCAAGATTAGCAAAGTGATTTCTATCCTACACAAGAATATAATTGTGGAGGATTCCATACTGGTGTTAGTATATAGAGTCACCATACAAAGCAGCAATTCTCCTTCTGGGTATATACCCAACAGACTTAAAGCAGTGTCTCAAAGAGATATTTGTACAGCCATGTTAACAGCAACATTATTCACAATGTGCCGGTTTCAAACTTGGGGTTCAAGAAGACATGCCTGTTTCTTTTTGCTTTTCTACATTTCTGCCATCACCATGAGAATATCCCCAGGCTAGTCTGTTGTTGGAGGATGAGAGACACATGGAACAGAACACTGTCACTCAAGTCATTCCAGCAGAAACCAGCCCAAATCAACAGGGACATGTATTCCATCCAGACTGAGAACATATACATGTGCAATGCACACTTTGTTACACATCACTGAGCTTATGTGGCTGCTCATTATACATCAAAAGCCAACTGATAATCACACCCTTTTAAACTCCCTCTACAATATTCTTCAAGTTTTTCTTTATGACAAAGCAGTAACAAGAAAACTGCGTAACAGGAAGTTTCCCCAGTTTATGCGAAATGTTATGATGAGCTTTTTTCTACCCTATAGATAGATACCTGATGAGTCAACTCTAACTCTCATGTTCCTGGCTCCTTTGTCATTTATGATATAGTTGACATTCTTCTCTATTGGCTCATGCATGATCAGCTACTACTGGATGGTTTAAGGGGACTAAACAACCTTTATGTATCAAGGGAACTAAATTCGTTTCCACCTATTATACCACGGAAGCATATTTGAATATAACACAACAGGTATAATAACAAGAAAATAAAGTGATTTTCCTATTCAGCCTGAGATTCCCTATAATCAAGCTGCTTACAACACATGCAATACCCATTTCAGCAAAACCTTTTATATTTGCATATTTGCAGGTGCTTCCTACTGGCTGTCTAGATGTTCAGCTGAGTTCTGTGCTGCACTAATAAAAAAACAATAAAGAATGCTTTTATATTTTTAAACAATATGCCCTCTTCTAAATTGTTTCAAAAGTGTATCAGCTAGGATTCTTGTCTACAAGCAAGAGAAACTTCCCTTTACTAAATTAACCCAAAACAAAGGTTTGGGAAGGAATATTAGGGGGCCAGATGACTTAATTTATAGAAAGAAAATGTGATACAGGATGAGTTTTATCTGAACACCAGACACCATGGCTGCTGCCACTGCAGCACTTGGACCCTGGATATCCCTGCTGTGGCTAGAATGAATTCTCCACTGACTTTCTTGCATCACTGAATACAGAGTCAAACTCTAAGGTGGCAGTATAAGGTTTGCCAAGCATAGGAAACATGCACTGAAATCCCACAACTCTGAGAAAACCTTACTCCCAATCAAACCAAAATCAAACTATCACCCCACCTAAAGGAGATGGAAAAATAAACATCTGATTCTTTTGCATAAGAGCAGTAAGTAGGTCTTTGTATACCTCTGCAATACGTAAATCAAAGATTTCCCCAAGTACAGCAAGAGCATTTTAAAAAATGACAAACATGTACAACACGGATAATATTTCATTTAATTCTCAGGAAAAATAAACATGAGATTTCCAGGGCGGGCATTGTCATAACTATCTGATGCATAAGGAACTAGGAATCATTTATTAACTCACTTCACAAACAATTTTTGAATGTGCCCAGGCTCCCGTCAGTCACTTGGGATGCTTGTGAAAAAGACAAAATTCGGGAGTGCCTATTGCTGCCAGAGTGCTTTCAATAAATGAATTTATTATATCAGATAGTACCTGTGAAGAAAACATAAGTGAGGTAAGGAAAGAGTGATTAGGTGGAGAAATGAAAAGGTATCTCATTCTTAAAATGGCAGTCGTGGAAGTACTGTCTGAAGATGTGACAACACACAAATCTTGAAGTGAGGAAACAAGTATCATAAACACACTGAACAAGAGCATTCTAGGCAGGGGAGAAGCACAAATAAAGACCCGTTATCTGAAGCAAGGCTGGCGTGTTTTTAAAACAGCAAAAAGACAAATGTTCCTGAAACAGATGAAGCAAAGGCAAATGAATATGGGATTTGAATACAAAGGCACAGGTATAAACCAGATCATGAAAGTTCTTATGGGACATGGCAGACCTACTTTATACACAAACTCAGAATGCTCAAAAAGAAGCATTTGAAAATATGAAGTTGAACTGCAGTTAAATTAAGCTGCTTGTCAAAACAAACTCCCACAATCTATAAGGGAAGCCAAAAATATCCAAATCCCAACACCTATGCACCATGTCAAGTATTCAATTAAAAAAAAAAAGTGATGTGGGACATCTGGGTGGCTCAGTCAGTTAATCATTTGACTCGGTTTTGGCTCAGGTCCCCATCCTGTGGTTTTGTGAGTTCAAACCCCACATTGCACCGTTTCTGTCTCTCTCAAAATTAAATAAGCATAAAAAATTAAAAAAAAATAAGGTGAAAAGAATCCAAAAAAAATATGAACAATAAACAAAGAGCAATCTGTCAGAAATAGGCCCCCAAATGCCAGAAACGATGGAGGTAGCAGACAAGAATGTTAAAACAGCTATTGTAAATATGTGCAAAGATGTAAAGTAAAAACATGATAGGTTTCATATTTTCTGTCTGTTTAGGTTAACTGAAAACTCATCAGATGGGCTTAATGGCAGAACAGGCTCTGCAGAAGAAAGATCAGTAACCTAAAAAATTAGGAGTCTCGATGACCTGTATAAAGTAGTCTGAAATATGAAAGTCCAAGAAGTAGAGGAGACAAAAGAGAGGCATGGGCGAATAATATTTGATACTAATATACTAAGACGTATAACCTTTGATACAACCTTCAGAGCTCCTGTTACAAAAAGCTCAACACACTCTAATTTGGATAAATACTAAGAAGACAATAAGGCACACCATGATGAAAATGCAACAAAATACAGGCATACCTTGTTTTACTGCATTTCACTTTGAGCTTCACAGATACAGAGTTTTGGAGTCCAGAGATTTTTTTTTTTAACAAACCGAAGATTTGTAGCAATCTTGCATCAAGCAAGATTTTTCCAATAGCATTTGTTCACTTTGTGTCTCTGAGTCCTATTTTTGTAAGTTTTGCAATATTTCAAACTTTTTATTACTATGGCCAGCATTTTTTAGCAAAAAAGTATTTTTTAAATAAAGTATTTACATTTTGTAGACATAATGGTATTGCACACTTAACAGACCATAGTATAGCGTAAACATAATTTTTATATGCATGGGGAAACCAAAAAATTTATGTGACTCACGTCATTAAAGTCTTTGCTTTACTTCAGGTGGTCTGGATCCAAATCCTTAATATCTTTGAACTATGCCTATGTAGTGATAAAACCACAGATGTAAGATGTATTGTGTACCAGAAAGAGTATAAATACATATCAAAAGACATTTAGACATATTTTAAGAGAAAATCTTAAAAGCAATCAAGTGTGGGGGTTAGGAATAGAAATATTACTTCAGAATTTCAGAAAATTCCAAGCAAAATAAGTAACATGCATGCATATGTGTGTGTGCATGTGCACATGCAAACGCACACACACACACATCACTGTCATGCTGCAAGATTTTTTATTTTTTATTTTTTATTTATTTTTTTTTAAATTTTTTTTTCAACGTTTTTTATTTATTTTTGGGACAGAGAGTGACAGAGCATGAACGGGGGAGGGGCAGAGAGAGAGGGAGACACAGA
The DNA here is from genome assembly GCF_028018385.1 of Neofelis nebulosa. Taxonomy (NCBI): domain Eukaryota; kingdom Metazoa; phylum Chordata; class Mammalia; order Carnivora; family Felidae; genus Neofelis; species Neofelis nebulosa. Next base: position 95,170,325 of record NC_080791.1, read on the forward strand.
ATCGGAAGCAGGCTCCAGGCTCCGAGCCATCAGCCCAGAGCCTGACGCGGGGCTCGAACTCACGGACCGCGAGATCGTGACCTGGCTGAAGTCGGACGCTTAACCGACTGCGCCACCCAGCCGCCCCTACAAGATTTTTTAAACTTGAAAACACCCAGAAAAAAAAAAAGAAATATTAACTACAGAAGGAGAATGATAAGAATTATAGTAGATTTCTCATTAGAAACTATGCAAGACAAAGGGGTGACGTGTTTGGAGTACAGAGAGAAAAAACATTATCAGCCCAGAATTCTGCATCCAGTGAAAAGATATTTAAGAAAACAAAAAACAAAAACAAAAACAAACAAACAAAAAGCTAAAACAAAGTAGGACTTTTCAGATAAATAGAAACTGAGAAAGTTCATTGTTAGAAGACCTGGTATGCAGCAAAGGGTTAATTCAGCAGGTCTGGGGTGGGTGTTCGCTGTGCAACAACAGTTAATTCAGTGGGCTTGGGTGATCAAATCCTGCACATGTCAAAGAAAGGACTGTCTCCCAGAAGACAACATCTAAGTCCTTACAATACTCTATCTAACTAGGGTGTCTTTGTATACCCAGGATCTTAAGCCACACCAGAGGGTTTATTGTAACAATGTGATTTATGGTGGGGGCGTTGGGCCACATTGTATTAGTTTGATCTCTGGCAGGGCTGGAGATTGAGCATCAGAAGCCAGTCCCGCGAGTACTCCCATGCCTAGTGACTCATCTCCAATAAAACCCCTAGACCACTAGGGATTGGGTGAGCTTCCTTGGTTGGCAATATTCTGTAGATATTGGCCCATATCATTGCTGGGAGAATTAATCACTGTCAGTATGACTTTGCTGGGTGAGAACAACTGGAACTCTGAACCTGGTCTCTCTTAGACTTTGTGCTGGATGCCTTTCACCTTTGTTGATTTTAATTTATATCTCTTCAGTGTAACAAACTGTAACCATAAGTATTTTCTAACAGTTTTTCTGAGTTCTGCGAGTTTTTCTAGCACATCATTGAAATTGTATATGGTCTTAATGACCCCCAATGCACCTGTGTTACAAAATATACACAGAGAGAAGAGATTTCTCCAGGCAAGTAGGATGTGGTACCAGAAGGAAACTAAGCACTTATCTAAGGACCTAAATGAGGAAATCACGTACATAAGGATCCATGTTTCCATGAATTTCAAGTTTAAAAACAGGTAACACTAAACTTTGGGAGGGTAATGACTATGAGAGATGCTGGTAACTTTCCACATATTGATGTGAATGTTACTTACATGTATGTATTGAGTTTATAAAATTTTACTGAGCTGCCGATATAATGTATTTGATGTGCATTATGACAAATGATACATGATAGGTAGGTAGGTAAGTAGGTAGGTAAGTAGGTTGACAGGTATTACTTCAAAAAATATTTAAATATGTGATAGACATACAATCTGGGGGTGCCTAGGAAAAAAAAGACTTCCCTAACAGAGCAAGATTATTATGTTGATGCAAAAAGTTTCAGTTCCCAGAATATACAGTGTCAGAGAAAGATTATAAGTTTGTAAGTCAAAAGGAATGGTCTATTTTTTACTGCCTACCTAGCCATCTGTTCTTAGGTAATTCCTTAATCTCTCTCAGAATCAGCTTCCTCAGCAGGGAAATGGAGAAAATCATATTTACCTGTCTGTGTTCAGTGAAGAATTAGTGAAATCATACCTACAGAGGGACTCAACAAAGATTAGGACAAGTCAATGATTACACAAGCAATCCTTTTCACATTGTCATTAAGATGATTGAGAGGAAGAGGAAGAAAAGAAGGATGAGATGCTGAGGATATTTCAGTTCATCTAAATATGTAATCAGGTAAACTCTATTACTAAAGAAACCCTTATCTGTACCCACACCCTCTGAAACTCCTTTTCATGTTTTCATTAATTTTGGTCCAAGTTGGAAACACAGAATAATGCAGGTGACAAATGCAATGCCCATGAATGTAATTGTGCATTATAATTGTGCAAAAATAAGGTTCAAGAAACTGGAACTGAGATCGTGACGTTGACATTTAAAAAAAAAATCTCACCTCAGCACACCCAAACCTTATGACCATTGCCGAACTTCATCTCCTTAGACTTACAAAACATCACAAGATGCTAATCTCTTTTCCTAAATCACAGAAGAAGGTGCTGCTGAATCTGAAGCTCCAGAGAAATAAACATACTCCTAGAACATGGCAAGTCCAGTTGGGGAATCAGTGTAAGTGGTCAAATTATCCTTTGATAGATGTCATATGCCATCTTTTGAGCTTTTGCAAATGTAGTCTCTTCATTGGAAAAATACGGAATAGAAAGCGTGCTTCACAAGAGCAGTTCTCATTTTATTTATTTATTTTTTTATGTTTTTTTATATATATTTTTTAATATATGAAATTTATTGTCAAATTGGTTTCCATACAACACCCAGTGCTCATCCCAAAAGGTGCCCTCCTCAATAGAGCAGTTCTCATTTTAAACATCCTATCCTGTGGCTTCCAATAAATACAATCCCACACTCTATGTTGTGTATACTACTTTGGGGTTAATATAATATGATCAGCACTCTGATGGAATTCTTTGGCAAATTACAATAAAGAGCAGAGTCTAAATATTAAGCAAAAATAAAATTTAATTTTAAAAGTATTGTGGTGCAGCAGGTACTGATAATTTATGTCAGGATGATCTTGGAGAATTACTATATCCTGTTGTGGGTTAATCAGTTTCTCCTTTTGGCATTTCAATCATTTTATTTCTCAGTTGCAAGATACATCAGAAATCATTGTTTTCATCATCCATTCCCTTCATCAAATGAGAAAACAGATTCAGAGAAGGAAACTAACTTGCCTGGACTCACATAGTTTGTTAGTACCAAACCTGGGACTAAAGCTACTTTTCCTGACTCCAGGCCAACACATTCTCAAGAACTATAACACAGAATCAAAAATTAAAGCACAGACTTCCTAGTCAGGTGAACTGGATTTGAATCTTCTGGTAGCCATTTTCCAGTAGATATAACCTTGGACTAGTCATTTAACTTTTTTAACCCTCAGTTATTTTGTTAGAAAATGGCACCTATTTTAAGGACCATAACTAATAACAACTAGAAATAAAGACCTTAACGCACTACCTGGAACAATGTAGGACTCAGTAATTGTTAGATATTAGAATATTCATTAACAACTTCATATTCAAGAATGAAATCTTAATGATGATGCCACTGACTACCGTGAATCTGTAAGGAACAAGGATTGTCATGTGCATTTCTTATTATGAGTAATGAATCAGGAAAAGTTATTTCAAAATAAATCATTAATCTCATCCTTCCAGCTGTAGATACTACATACATCATGCTTCTAAATATGCTTTCTGTTATAAATATGAATTCTACTTGGGTCAGAAGAATCAAAGATGTCTAGTGAAGGAGTTCTTGAAAACTTTACCTCTACTCTTATACTAGGAAATCTACTTAATTGTCTTCCAAACTTTTCCAATAAGCTATTTCTGCCATTTAGGAAATATAGCTAATTGCTGTATGTGCGTTCATTTTTATGTGGCACTGTACATCAGAACATATAGATCTTGCGGCACCTGAGTGGCTCAGTCGGTTAAACGTTCAACTTCAGCTCAGGTCATGATCTCATGGTTCCTGAGTTTAAGCCCTACGTTGGGCTCTGGGCTAACAGCTCAGAGCCTGGAGATTGCCTCTTATTCTGTGTCTCCCTCTTTCTCTGCCCCTCCCCACTCACACTCTGTCTCTTTCTCTCTCTCAAAAATAAACATTAAAAAAAAAGAACATACACATGGATGGAACTGGAGAGGGTTATGCTAAGTGAAATAAGTCATACAGAGAAAGACAGATACCATATGTTTTCACTCTTATGTGGATCCTGAGAAACTTAACAGAAGACCATGGGGGAGGGGAAGGAAAAAAAAAGTTAGAGAGTGAGAGAGCCAAACCATAAGAGACTTTTAAAAACTGAGAATAAACTGAGGGTTGATGGGGGGAGGGGGGTGGGTGACGTGCACTGAGGAGGGCACCTGTTAGGATGAGCACTGGGTGTTGTATGGAAACCAATTTGACAATAAATTTCATACTAAAAAAAAAAGAACATATAGATCTTTTGCTTAGATCATCCCTTAATGAAGGGACATGGCAGAGTAAAAAGAGAATTGTTTTAGGTTGAATTCTAACTCTTCTGCCAGTTAGCTGTCCAGATGAATCACTTAACTTCTTGGAATCTCATGTTTGTCAGCTCAAAAAATGGACATAATCCCACCCACCTCACAGGTTGTGAAAAGCAGTAGAAAAGACCTACAATCTGTCTCTTAATTCCCTTCTTTCTCACTTCTTGGAAAGGAATGAAACACTATTCACTGATCAAAGGACATGGGGAACCAATCTAAAAAGATGACCAGTAAATGAGATGTTTCTTAATCTAACTTAATCTAAGGGTTATTTACTTTAGGGAAAAAAAAATAACCCTGATGCGACCCTGACTGCAGATAAAAACACTAAAGAAAAAGCTTCATGTTCTTGGAAGCAAATGAAGTGGCCATAACTAAAAAGAGCTGCTAATGCAATAATAATGGCCAATGGAATATTCAGGAGTAGAGTTTAAATAAAAATAATTTGTTATCAGTCCTTACTTAGCAAAGACCAGTCTATCATATGGTATGTTGTTCTCTCCCTTTAGCATAAAATACCAGTTTTTGGAACGGTGACTTGAATTAATGTATAAACACAAACTTAGATATGTAAGGTAGAAGGGAAAGAAAAACAAATGGAGTAAAATAATTGGTTAAAATATGCAGCCTAGATCTTAAATAATACATATGTTATGTCCCACATACATTATTTTTTAGAAACATTTACTGAACTTGGAGTCAGACATTGAACTAAATGCCAGAAATACAGAGATTAATGACATTGTCCAGACCCTTGGGGAACTCATAGTCTAGTGGGGCAAAGAGGTAATGAAGAAGACAATTCTACTATAGCAAGCTGGTGCTATAGAAACAGACTTGAGGTTAAGGGAAAATTCCTAGCACAGATACCCCCTAACTGGTTCTTACAACACACGAAGGAAGTTAGACAACAGCATAAAGGTAATAGATGAAGATATGGGACAGCACAGCATTCTGGAAAATAGCAAGTAGTTTAGTGTGGCTGTAGAATTAGGGTAAAAAAGGAAGTCTGGAAATTGAAGAGGCTAAAGGAGTTAGTAGGAAGAAGTCATAAAAGTACTCTTAGGCTAAGTAGTTTGAATTTACTATTTTTTATGAAGTTGATTAGAAGGTATATAAAAAACATCTATTTTTTAGAAGTGAATTATGTGATCAGGTTGACTTTTTAGTAGAACATGCCTTAGTGTCAATGCAACTGTCCACCTGGGTCTGAGTCAGGGTACTAGAATGAAAATGAGGAGCAGACATAAGGTAAGAAGATAAAAACTCAGAACTGGGTGACCAATGAAGCAAGAGAAATAAAGCAAAGTACCTGATCACAGAAATTCCTCAGCTAATCTCCTCTTTTGATTAGTTCAACACACCCTTATGTCATGCCACAGAATACAGTTTATACTCTTATTTTGTCATATGAAGATTTTACTGTATAATTAAGCTATGGTTTTTGCTATTCCTTAAACATACCAAAACACCTTCTGACCTCAGGCTCATTGCATTTTGTAGAGGGGTCATTTTTTCCTCAAATAATTACTAATCCAATAATTTAATTCAAGTCTCCAGGGCTATCTCCTCAGACAGAACTTTCCTAATTATCTAAAACAAACTCTCCTGCCATCACTTTCTTTCTCTCTTTGACCTGTTTTAATTTTTCACAACATTTATTAATACCTAAAATTAAGTCATATAATTATTTGTTTCCCACCAGAATGTAAGCTTTCTAGAGCCAGATTTATTTCCCTTCCACTGTGACTACATTCCCAACACTAAAAGCAAAACCTACCACAAAGTAGTAGACACTCAACACATAATTATTAAACATATGAGATGTTCATATTTTTTGTGCCTTTCCAATTAGGTAGCAAATTCAAGCTGCCACTGGAATAAATCTAAATAAACCATCTTATTTTCAAGAAAAGGAGATAAAATCCTAGAAAGTTTTTATTATTCCTTCAAAATCCAAAGCTTGTTAATGGTAAAATCAAAGATTTCTGATTCTTAATGCCACTGTGGTTACAAAGCATATCTTCTATTTTGTCTATTTTTTTCTCCTCCACAGTACCTATAACCATAGTATGTAAACTGAAGTGTTTACTTCTTATTGGACAAAAATCAAAATATTCAATGTCTCTCCTCGATAATAAAACTGGTTCACCAACTTCAATTCTACCTGAAATTTTGACATTTTTCCTCTTAATAATAATGTTTGCAGTTTCAATTATAGGAATAGTATTACCTTTTCTAGAGCACAGATAATGTCAGAACTATCCCTACTGGCTTTCTATGGCTTTGGGGAAATATTACTCGTAGGAAAATCAAGTTGTAGTCCTTCGTGAGTAGAGAACACTTTGGAATGGAATGAATTTATGCTATCAGTCTATTTAGCGTGACTAATTTATTTAATAAATTTACTATTTATTAAGCTAGTATGAATACAACCAGTAGAATATAATCTATGAAGTTCCAGTGTCCTGAACATTGTTTAAAAAATACTTTGATAGCTACTATTTGACACCTCAACAAACAGGTGCATACAGCTCCCCAAATGTCAATGGTCACAGTCATTTTGCAATGACTGAAGAGTTGCACCTCTTCAATTTCAGTTTAAAATATTGCCCCAAGGTTTAGTATATTGCCCCCCTCCAATACATAAAAGAGTATTGTGATTATCATATCCATGCCAGAGAGTAATATGAAAAGATATGAAAAGTAATATGAAAATGAGTAATATGAAAAAAAAGCCAGGTTTAAAAGACAGGTAGAAATAATAGTATCTCACAGTTTCACCATTATATGGTACCAGTTCCCCTACCAACACCTTCTAAATTAAACTTGTGACCTCCATGTTTCTAGGCTTACCAGTGGATAGTACTTTTCAAATAAGTTGCATTTTGAAAAACAACAACAAATAGCACAATTCTGAAATAAGGATCCTCACTTTAGCTTCTTCAAACTACTTATGAGAGTTGAGATTATTCAGAGACTATTCACTTCCCTGCTCCACTGTGGATACAGCATACTTCTCCAGCTCACCGATGCAGAGCTGGACCAAGTATCTTCCTTTAACCAATGGAATGTTAGTAGATAAGATGCAAGCAGAGACTTTAAATGTGCTTGCAAGGGATGGGTGATGCTTTCTGACATTTCAAAGATCCACCATGAAAAAAGCTTACTCTGGATAGCTTCTGCTACTCTCATTTGGGCTCAAGAATGCAACAGATGGAACAGACTTGAACTTCACCACCAGCCTGAACCAGAGCTGCCCCAGCTGACCAACAGACCATGAACGATAAAAATAAATATTTATATCGAAGGCCACTGAGATATAGTGGTTGTTTGTTAAATAGTAAAATCAATTAATAGCGACACATCCCCTGTCTCCTGCTGACATTCAAAACCACTCAGATGATGCTAGTTATGATGTCCATAGCTGGGTGACAGGAATCGAAAAACCAAGTCAAATAGTCTTAAATTTAGTTCCTGGCTTGGTCACATAGAAATTCTATAGAATCAGGCAAGTCACTTTATGTTACTACACTGCAGCTCCTTACCTACAATGTGGGAATAATTACATTTTCTTCCAGGGGTTATGATGAGTATTAGATCAGTTCCACAAATCAACTAGCCAAGGACTTCTCAGGATAGTGTTGGATGTGGGGACAGATTAACTATATCCAAATCCATCTTATTGAAATATATAAATTTTTGACTGTCTACATGCATTCTCTCTCTCTCTACCCCTTCCTCTGTGAACAGTCCTTTTTTGGTAGGCAGTATATTCCATGTAGTTCATGTGAAGGTGATTCTTCCCCAGGCTTGTACTTCAGAGTTGTGTGTATAAATATGACCTACTAAATCAAAGTCCTACCCTACTTGTACCACAGTGATTGGATCATGGATGGGCACATGACCTAAGCCTGGCCAATCAGAGTTATCCCCAAGGCCTTTACTGAAGCTGTAGAGATTGAGGCACTCTGTCTTTTCTCATGAGTACATGCTGAAATAGTGCAATACAAACTTATAGCGAAACTGGCCATTACTGACAACTTATTGAGGGAGTCTGTGCTAAAACAAGCCAACACAGAGGAAATCAGATCAAGATAGAGAAGGAAAGTACATCCTGATTACACTATTTATGCCTCTGAGTTCCTCTTGGGCTGTAGATAGGACCACCAATAGATATTTCAGTAATGTGAGCCAATACACTCCCATAGTTTAGGCTTGTTTGAGATGGGCATCACCACTTGCAAATAAGAAAGTGTGATCTTGGGGGCACGTGGGTGGCTCAGTCAGTTAAGCGTCCAACTCCAGCTCAGGCCATGATCTCACAGTTTGTGAGTTCAAGCCCAGCATCAGGCTCTGTGCTGACAGCTCAGAGCCTGGAGCCTACTTCAAATTTTGTGTCTCCCTCTCTCTCTCTGCCCTTCTCCCCCCCCTCAAAATATAAATAAATGTTTAAAAAACTTTTAAAAAAAGTGTGATCTTGGAAAATTTGGCTACTTTCTTTGAACCAAATTAGTTCCCTAATCTGTAAAAATGGAAATAATAGTATTACAAGAATAGTATTTAAAGTGTGTTGCTGTTGTATTAAATGAGGATGTGCCTCACACATCATATGAAGCCACAAGAATGATCCGTTATCATCATGATAATCATCATATCCTTGTATTTTACATCTGCTTTGAAAAATGTTGCAGACTGATAAACCAATAAACATTTTTTTTTTCACTCCTGTCTCTATCAGTCACAGACAAACACGGGGGTGGGGTGGAATTCTATAGCAATATTCAAAAGTATGGTAAGAAAATGGGAACAGAGGGGTCTGATGTGCCCCCAAACCTTTAGAAGTTAGGCCAACCTCAAAATGTGCTAGAATACAAAGAAGGGATTAAAAGAACCAATAATTCCTAAGATGAGGGAGTAAACCCACAGAGTTAACAACAAGAGCCCACATGGGGGAGAAAGGCAAAAAGTATACAAAGAGAAGCCTACTTCTATCTGGTTCCATTCCTCATCCTCTCAGCCTGTGAAAAATACAAAATGCTACCTACTGAAGGCAATGGGCTTGGAGACCTGTGAAGCCCTCAATCCTGAAGACCCTTGCCAGCCCTAATGATAGATGTGGAGGTTCTTCAGCCCCAAGGAGGCAGCAATAACTGATTGTCATCCCCTGCACTAGAGGAAATTGGTAGCTCCTTCTGAGTAAGCTTTTCTGTAGACCACTTACTAAGACAAAGGCCAAAACCCAAACTCTTTCTAAAAGACCCTTGTACCTTTGGTAGACAGGTCCCCATCTGCACACACAGCTCTGGTAGAAAGCTTTCATTTTCTGCAGTCTCAGAATCTCTCACCCCCTTATCTTTTAATACAACAGTCCACCTGCATATCCCCTTCGTGCTTCCTCCCCTCAACCAAACACTTCCCATGTAACACCCCTTCCTCAGCTTCACCTCCTCAACCACGTGATGCTGAAAAAATAGAGGCTAACAGAGTTAAACACCTTCAACTCTCCTTCTCTCCCCACTCTACTTTTTTTTTTTCACTTTTGCTCTAAGTAAAAGTGTCAGTGGAAGTGTTTCAAGTATACTGTTCAGCTTTGAGAAGACTTCCTCTCCCAAAATTCCAGTATCAACTCGGATCACCTCTGCAGTGTTCTTTCTTATTTTCTTGTTTTCTCTTATTTCTTTGCCCTGGCTCTATTCCAGGGCTATTTCTCTTCAGATTTCAAACAGATTCACAAATCTCCTACTCCACAACCAGAATAAAAAAGGAAGAAAAAGTCAAAACAATTGCTACCAGTAACAGAAAAACTTTGGAGCTTATTATTCTTTTTGACTACTATTTCCTCTCTCTTCTTCTGATAACCACCAATAGTCTTAAAGAGCAGTCTGTTCTCTGTTACATCTCTTTGTACCCACTCTCACTGCTCACTTTCTTAAGATCTGAATTGTGTTACCTAGTTCAGACTGTACAATGAAAGACGTTAGTAAAAGGAGAAATTAGGGGGATGGTAGGAGAAGTATATTAAAAATATCCATACTTAATGCTCAATTTTTCTGTAAACCTAAAGTGCTAAAAAATAGCCTATTAATTTAAAGAAAAGGTAATGCCATTGTGTATAATGTTGCATTAAAATCAGCTGAGATTCTGAGCCATTAAACACACACACACACACGTACACTTGAAAGTCACCAACGATCTTCTAAGCACCCACTCTAATGGCCTTTCCTTATGTACCTTCTTCCTTTTTTTCTGTACTGTTAGACACTACTAGCCTATTTTCAAACAGCCTAAAATATAACACTTGGATATATGATGGCTTTTTTTTCAATCTCACCTTTATAACAAAATTAATAGTAAAATTCTTTTTTTAAAGTAGGCTTATGCCCAGCCCAGAGCCCAACATGGGCTTGAACTCATGACCCTGATAACAAGAGTCAGACATTTAACCAAGTGAGCCCCCCAAGCACCTCTAATAGTAAAATTCTTATATAAAACTTGAGAAAACATTGGTTCAAATACATCATAGTGCTAATAAGTGGTAAAGTACTAAGGAAGCATGAAAATTCAAGTATTCTTTCCCAATCGAGTTCTCTTTCCTCCTCTACCACTCTTAAACCTTGAATTCATTCCTCCTCTTGACAGCCCTATATCTATTAAAGGCACAGCTATTCTCCTACTCATCCAATGGCAAAACCTCAAGCATCTTCATTAATGTCAGAATTTAAAGTCCCTTCCTATATAACACCATGGGCCCATGGAGGTTACAGATCACTACTACTCTTGACTAACTTCCTTCTGTTTAGATAAGGAAGCTGAAATTGGGGTAAAGGAGATGGTGGGAAAGAATGACTGCCTATGATGTTATTGTTTGTAACTACGGATTTGGGATTAGAACTTTAGGACTCCTAAATAATCTGGCCTAACCTTATTAGGCTATAACTCAGAGGGAGATAAAAGACAGACTATATTGTGGGTAGCACCCTCCTGGGGCAGGTGAATCATTCTATCAGGGAACTTACTTACTGTCCTAGAAACTCTGCTTATTTCTAAATACTTGGCTCTCATCAGTTTCAAGTAATTGGTCTCCTGGTACTTCCTACTTCCTACATTTATAATGATTAAATTTCCCCAGGGTTCAGCTAAATTTTGTACAATTAGGCAGATTATCCTTAGGTCAACTTGTGGATATTAGTTTTGGTGCTCATTTTTTTTTAAATAATGCCCAAGAATGCCCTCCATCCCATAGGTATCATGAGGCCAAAATATATGTGAACCTTTTGGCTGAAGTCATCAGTATAGCTTGAGTCTGAACAAAGTTAATTTCTGATGAAAAGTGGGACAATGTAGTTAAGTCATAAGGGACACTCACTTGAAAAATAAGAGCATCAGCAGAGAAAATTTAGTTAATTTTCTAGTTATGTTCAAATGGCTACATGTCCCATACTGTGCTTTCCATAAAAACCATGTCTCAAATATTTATTCACTTACTTTTAAAGACTGGAGGGATCATAAATTTTATGCAGTCCCTTCATTTTATAAATAAGAAAAGAGAGCTTCTTATTTCATACAAGCCAATCCCAAGGTCAAACCAATGCAGAGAGGAAGCACTAGGTATTCTAGCTCATGATGGCCAGACCTGGCTTTCCTTTCCCCCATGAAGCTTTACACATTGAAACTTAAATAGTATAATAAAACAGATGCACACAGAAACACACACACATATATATGCACATAAATACAGCACAGTTTTGAATTACTTAGAACTTGTTCTGGGGTGATTTTGTTCTCTTCATTTTATCTACCCAGAGAGCTGAACCCCATTTGCCCCTGTGGTGCCATTCCTCTCTCTTTCCTGTAGTTTGCAACATTCCCAATTTAGTAACACCTGAAAGCATAATTAAAGTGCCATTTATTCGCTTTTACATAACATGAAAAAAGTGGAAAAGTTGATAAAAGTGGAAAAGTTGAAAACTCCTAAACATAATTGGTTTTGTCTTCAGGTTCCCACTTTGGTACCATGGAGAATACAGCTCTAGTGTCCTACGTGGTCCTGATATTCTTTTGAAAAAGATGATAATACAAATCCAAAGTAAGGGAGTGTCCCACAAAATAGAAATCTTATTTTGACTGAGCTGAGAAAAATGTTGGAGATGGAGCACTAGAAGCTGGCAAAGAAAGGGATAGTCAAAAGTAAGCATGGAGTCCAGGGCATGTGTGGAAATTAGGAAATAAGAGACATCAGCCTAGCTCCCTTTGAATTCAAATTACACCTATGAGGGGAATGGACATGGTCAAAATCATAATGCAGGGGAAGAAATAATGTCTCTAAGATAAAAATCAAGTCAAGATTCACAAGAGAGAAGAGCTATGGGCTAGTTTTTGCATGGAATATATGTTTTTACCCTTCCCTCAATCTGACTTCCAGGTATTTCATCCTTGAGAACATTAATTCAGCATGCAGCTGTGATCACTGTATTTTACAAACCTCTTTTGATAATTTTACAAATTAGGGAATCAGGCATAAAAACCTGTTATGTCCTCTCACAATTCTTCCTGCAATGAGATTAAAGTAGAATGACCTTTAGGGGTTGTACTGCTGATGGTCACTCCCGTAATGGGCAAGGCTATCCCAAGAGATAACTTACATCAGAAAGTCATCCTCAGGGTAAAATATTACCCATTTCTCTAATGAAACTTAAATGAGATGATAAACTATAGTCATGGGGCACTCCTATAATGGTTAAGAATGTCAGGAGAGACAAAGCTGACACAATATAATCACTCTGGGTTCTATGGTAATCCCTGAGATGAATTTATATGTCAAGGAAGATGATTCGACTAAAGGAGGAATTCCTAGGAGTGGAAATCACCCATTATCCTTTTCACAAAATTAAAACTGTAGTTAACATAAGATTATCAGATAACATTCCCTAACATTATGTGGAGGTCTGTGCATGCATTACTCCGAGAAGTCAAGATTTCAAAGGAAAAAAATTAAAGCAACAGTCCTACCCAGGATCTTGACAAAATAGGGAAGTGCTGTCATATTGGAATAATGGTGATGGTCTGATGTCAGGAAAGACTCTCAGGGCAATGCTACTCAAGATGGAATGTTAGGCATCCAATGGCTCCTTCTGTGATAAGTGTGGATTTCAAAGATCAATACCAGACAAAAGGTAAGATTTTCACTTGAGATTCAACCATTACTTTTTTTTTTCAGTTTCAATACAGATGAAAGGCTATCAAGATAATTGTGGGGAGATAAGTAAAATATAAAACTGGAATATCTATGGTTTTCGCAAATGGCAGATGAGACTATCCAAAAACAACAACAACAACAATAACAAGTCTGTTTCCAGGAGTTTCAATGGGGATGTGAGACATGTCCCATTCCTGAAACAAACACAGGAAGCCAATTCCTCAATTCCATCTAGGAGGAGCTTTGATCTACTCTATTCTCTTTAACTTCATGTCAAGAGGTATAGGGTTGTTGGGTGGCTTGTGGGCATTCCTAGGATGGGCCAAACATTTGAGAAGACGTTACCTAAGTCAGGAAGTCCTACACTCCCACCCCCTTTTATTTAGATGGATACCGCCAAGAATAGGTTAAGAACCTCAGAAATGACCAATCTAAAACAAAAGACCTATTTAGGAATTTAATTTGAACTTTAAAAAAAATTTTTTTTTACACTTATTTATTTTTGAGAGACAGAGCGTGAACAGGGCAGGGGTAGAGAGAGAAGGAGACAGAATCTGAAGCAGGCTCCAGGCTCCAAGCAAGCATTCAGCACAGAGCCTGACACTGGGCTCAAACCCACGAATTGTGAGATCATTACCTGAGCCGAAGTCAGACACTTGACCAACTGAGTCACACAGGTGCCCCTATTTTGAACTATTTTTATAGTCAAGTTTCAAACAGTGAGCTTCACTGATGGCTGGTGCGAGTTGGCACTTCTGGTAAACTTTAGGTTGTTAGAGGAAATCAAGAAAAGACAGACTGGCCCTATCTTAATAACCCATGTCATTCTTTCTGATTTTCAAGTGGACAGATTTGATATTAGGTATTATTTAATATATACAATTATATCAGAGGTGAATTTTAATAGGAGGAGCAATGAGAAATAGATCATTAATTAATTTCTCCAAAATTTTATAGAGGATCCAGGTTAATGGTTTTACACATGTATGTAAATGTATACATGTATATTTGTTTAATTATTTATATTTAATTTTGTTTGATTTTAGCATTGTACTTTTTCCTTCAGTATCCAAGGCTACAGTGGATACTACAGTCTGGAAGGGCAAAAGTTTTGAGAAGCCCAGGCATTATTTACATCATTCTAGCTTTGATGGTAAGTGCTACATAGCATAACTACCTTTACTCATAAATTGTGATTATTACTTTCCTTATGTGATTGTGTGTGTGTGTGTGTGTGTGTGTGTGTGGAGTAGCTGCCCTTCTAGACTTAATGTCTTTGGCTCTTAGTCTAATGCCTTCCCAAACTTATGATTAATGTGTGCCCATTTCCTCTTGCTCCTGAGATTTAGATCTTAATCTGAATGCTGGGATTTCTTGAATTAGCATCTAACAGATTTACCTAACCCAGAAAGAGAAATATTTCTACACAGCAAATTCATCAAATTTGGTATATAACTACTAAATTCCTCACCATCATTAGCTAAACTAATCATAATGTAAATTTCTAGAACGTAGAATAAATAAAATCAAAAACACATATTAAAAACATAACATAAACTAAAAACAAATATGTCCTTCAGACAAAGCAGTGGTCTTTGCTTCCTTATCACCCCTTGTACCTCTCCTGAGTTTTGCTGGGTCACATTTTTCCTCTGGACTCTCATAATGTACATGTTGAATCATGGCCTATATTTGCAATAACATTTCTACAACAATAAAAAAGAGAGGTATGCTGCTATTTTTCTCATTTTATCTGTTGCTGCAAGCTGACACATAAACTAAAACTCTTAATTTCTGGGAAAAAAAAAAAGAAAAATTAAGTTCTCAGCTCCTTGATGTTTAAGGTAAAATGTCTACAATCAAAAAATGAGAGGGCACCTGGGCGGCTCAGTCAGTTGCGAGTCTGACTCTTGATTTTAGCTCAGGTCATGATCCCAGGGTCATGGGACAGAGCCCCAAGTCAGGCTCTATGCTGAGTGTGGAGTCAGTATGCTTAATATTCTCTGTCTGTCTGTCTGTCTCTCTCTCTCTCTCAAATAAACAAACAAAAATGAGAAGTGTAAACTTCTCTATTGTGTACAGAAGTGTAAACACTGTATTGTTCAGGTAAATAGCCATTAAAATTAGCTCTTAGAAATAAACTCTGGGTAAGTTTAAGGCTGATGAAGGACTATGAGTTCCAAAGTGTACAATGAGAAGCATTTAAGAACTGGAGACAGCAGGAAGAGAGAGGATGAATAAAAGGCATCTTCTTGTAAAACATTTTTCTAAGATTTTCACATTCTTAATGACCTGTAGTTTTCTTTTAGTTTATTTTTTTTACCAATTTAAGAAATAGAACTTGGGAGTGACCAAAATAGACTGATCTGTGAATATAACAATACATTATATCTACTTCCTGGCCTCTCTACCTCATAACTGATAGAAGAAATAGATCTGTATATATATGAATACAAAGCATGATAACAAGTACCACTAGGGGTGAGGAAAAGAGAACATTTTTGGTTGAAGAGCCTCTTTGTTACAGGACCAAAACTCTATCCTACAGTGAATCAATTCATGCAAATTACTTGGCATAGTGCCTGACCCATAGAGTACTCAATAAATGCTAACTAGTGAAATTTGTGGTTAATAATTGTAGCAGATACAATGAACTTTTATTGAAACTTCATGATAGTGCTAGACAGAATAGTAAGTACTTTACATATACTAATTTAATCTTCATAAAAATTCTTTGACATAGGTACCTTACAGAGAAGTTAAACAATGTGCCTAAGGTTACAAAATTAGGAAGGATGGAGTAGAATTCAAATCCCAGCACTCAAAGTCCAGAGCCTGGGCTCCAAAATATAACACTTGTAGCAGCAAGGCCAAAATAGACTCAGTCAAGGAAAATCAGAGAATTTCTTGTATCAGATAGACATTCCTATAAGAGATGAAAATTACTGTAAAGCTTTATCAACATATATATATTCATATATAATTGTATAAACCCTTCCTATGTTGCAGGGACTGATTTCAGCAGTGTCGTTCAGTGTGTGGTTTGAAGACCTCTCACAACTGACTTCAATGCTTAATTCCTGGCTCTACCCCAGATCTCTGAAATCTTCAAACTGGTCCCTAGGAGTCTGTGTGTAGCAAGCTCTACAAATCATTTCTATGCATATTAAAATTTAAGAACCACTGGCATAAAGAGTGTTATTCTAATGGAGAAGGCAAAAAAAGAGGGGGCATATAAGAAATGTGTGTTAGTTCAGATCCTCTAAGCAGCAGACAGTGAGAAAGGATTCAGTGTAGAAAAGGTTTTACTCAGTGAAAGCCTATCAGCCAAAATGGAGAAGCCAAATGATGATGTTGTACTTTACCTGAGCTCTGTGCTTCTGGAAAGTATGGTGGTCAAGAAACCCACCCCAATTTTGTGTTCCAAGAAACGGCTTACTATAAAGAACCACCCTTCTCCCTTGACTCAGACAAAACTAGTGGATGAAACCCTTGCTTATGACAAAGCCAGACACAGACTACATGCTCCCATTTTTGTCTCATAAATTAGTATCACCACTCTCCAACTGGGTAATTGTCCATTAACTTCACCAAATGTGAGTCAGGCTTCACTACCTACCCCAAAGCCCCTGAACTTTGGCCCACCCTTGAGACTTGCAGCACACAACAATCCCTTCTTAAAAGTACCCCCCTCCAAGAATCAGCTAACCTCAGAGGACAACATTCCCTGATTAATTGTCAGATCATACCACTCATTCATCCCACTTGACTGCACCTGGTTTTTTTTCTAGCTTTACTCTTCCCCGTAAAAGAAAAGCCTTTTTCTGCCTGACCTTGCAACCCTCATGGTCAGAGAACTCTCTTTAATCCAATAGTCTTCCCCCCTCGTTGCACTTGATCTTGGCCAAAAGGCTGAGAAGTGATTCCCCTCATTGCAATAGTCTTTTTGAATAAAGTCTCTCCTTACCTAAATCTGAATTTATTTCTTATTTGACACAGCAAGACTGTGAGAACCATCACACCTGGATGGAAGTCTGTCCCAATGTGAAGAAGAAAGGGAGGGGAGGAAGAATGGGTGGGAGCATCCCACACCTTCCTACAGTCTAAGGAAAGTCTGCCATCAGGCTCTGTGTCCCAGGGACAATCTTCTTTGCTTTGGAACCATGCTGTGCTCTATCACTGGCTGGGAGTAGCCCAAGGAAAGCATATTCAGACACATTAATGGATTTCAGCATGCACAACGGGGACCCTTATGAGTCAATTATGCTCCCTGAAGTTGAAGTCTACAAAGCACATGCTTACAACACTGCAGCATGTTTCAAACTAGAGCTCCCTAGCCTTTCAGGACTCCTCCATCTACCACATCCAGCACAGCAGCAGCAACAAACCACTACTAGAGATTGGTGTGCTCTCAAATGTACAGGGTTGACAAAAAGTAGAAGGGGCCTAGGTGTGGAGACTTGCTTACGTGAGTCTGTGAATATGCAATGACTAGAATGCAGAATGAGCGATAAATTGCGAGTTTCTAATGGGAGAATATCAAATAGCTGCTTCTAGTAATTTTAACTTTTGAGGCTGGGAATACCAATGGGGAAAGAGATGTTTGTTTGAACCTCTGCTGTCTCTATTCAATGTGCTCACACTGAGAAAAGCATAAATGAGCAAACAAGGTAATAGAGACAGGTAGTGACATTGTTGGAATCCAGCTTTTGTAAACCTGGACAGCTCATTTTGCCTCCCTGAGTTTCTTCATCCTGAAAAATGGTACATTTTTATCTCTATACCTCACAGGGATGTTGGAAACATGACATGCCTATGAAACATTTCAATATTCTTAGGAAAAAGACACAGTCTAGATGCAGATTTGAAGTCAGTTTGGCATTTTGCAGAGATAAAGGAGAGACATTGTTTTGTATGGTTTTGGGGCATGGTTTCGCAGTTCACAGAAACTGTGAGCCCTTTTTGAGTTATTCTGTGAAGTAGAAGTTTTAAATGTACTATCTAGAGATGGAAAAAAAATGGGAAGAGGAAAGGAACGGGTGCTGAAAGGAGATCATTAAATTCGTTAATCTCTTACTCTGTGCAGAATACACTTAACCACACATGATGACTGTTCAATGAAAGAGTAAGTATCATCTTGAAAAGTCATACTGCTTTTTGGACATTGACTATCTTGCCTTCAGCATGATGACTTTTTTCTTCTTAAAACACATTAAATAAATACAGTATAGAAGGTAATATTTCAACATTATGGTTTCAGGCAATGACACATTCACCAATTTACTTGACACCAAAGTTTCCAGTTAGAAAATATCATAAAGAATAAATTTGAATGAGTTACATTTTGAATGAATTTAAATGAGTTTGCTTTGCATCTAGATGCCAAGCAAGTGTGATGACAGGGCAACACTATCTAAGACTCTCCAGTTCACTTTGCATGTATTTTGTTTCCATGTGTTTCAGAGTACCATTTTTGTAGTTTTTATTTTGGTATAAGAATTTTTTCTGTGATATAAAATTATTAAGCATAGTTAGAGGGTAATATCACCAACAGCACCCAAAGGCTGAAGGTTTGTTGAAGAAAACAGTTTAAAAATAATGTATTTGGAAAGGGGAGCCTTGGTGGCTCAGTTGATTAAGCATCTGACTCTTAATTTCAGCTCAGGTCATGATCTCACAGTTCGTGAGTTCGAGCCCTGTATCAGGCTCTGTGGTGACCGTGCAGGGCCTACCTGGGATTCTCTGTCTCTCTCTGTTTCTGCCTCTCTCTCTCTCTCGAAAATAATAAATAAACTTAAAAAAATGCACTTGGGTATATAGGTCTATCCAAAAGAAATGAAAATAGGATTAGAAGAGATATCTGGACGCCCGTGTTCACCGCATTATTCACAGTGGCCAAGATATGGAAACAACCTAAGTGTGCATCAATGATGAATGGATAAAGAAGATGAGAGATTTCATAAACATGCATGTGCACACACACATATACATATATCAGAACTCACAAATTATATATATACATATATGTATATATAGGAGAACAAGGAAATCCTGACATTTGCAACAACATAGATGGATACTTGAGAGCATTAATTAAGTGACACAAGCCAGACAAAGACATATACTACATGGTATAACTTATCTGTGAATCTTTTTTTTTAAAGTCATATTCGTAGACTGGGGGGTGGGGGATATAGGGAGAGGTCTAGTAAAAGGGTATATATAACCTTTCAGCTACAAGATGAAGAAGGTCAGAGGATGTCATGCATAACAGGATGACTATAGTTGACAACACTGTACTATAGAATTGAAATTTGATAAGAGAGTACAAGTTAAACGTGCTTGCCAAACAACAACAACAACAACAAATATGTGAGGTAGTGGATGTATTAATTAACTAGATGGGAGACTCCTTTCACAATGTACATGTATATCAAATCATAATGTACACTTTGAATATCTTATAATATTGTATGCCAATCATACCTCAGTAAAGTTGAAAAATAAACAAATAAATAAAACACACTTCTAAAGAACACCTCTTTGCACCCTCTTTTACAACTCTCCATTATTCATCTATCCTTTACTCCTTCGGTGAGTAAGCAGGCCTTTGCTACATCAATTTTACATACCAATCATATTAATTTATTTTCAAATAGTTGCCCATTACTTATATGAACTTTTTTCATCATGTAATTGATATATTTTTTTCTGTCTTATTCGAAAATTTGAAAATCCATGCCTCAAATTGGAATAAAAGCATCATAATTTTCCCATTAAAATTAATAGAACTATATTTATATTTAATAGTTTTTAGCTAGAGGCAGGGTTATCAGAAATGAATTTAGGTTATTAAGAAAATGACCTGTCATGAACACTCTTTCATTTAAACCTCATAGTAACCCTGTGGGCATGCATCACTATTATTATTATCATTATTGCTATTATTATCATCATCACCATAATTATTTTAGTTTTTATCCCAATTCCCAGACAAGAAAACTGAAGCATAAAGCAGTTCTGGGACTTGTCTAAGATCACACAGCTAAATTACAGAGACATGATTCCATCTCTAATCTATTTGACTCAAAGATCAATAGTGAGAGCATTCCAATCAAGGTGAGCAAAACTTGACAGGGGGTCAGACAAGACCTTTAGTTTCTAACTCTCTCATAAGAAACTGCATGACATAATTCATACTTTAGAAATTCACTAACAAAACATTGAAATCACCACAACAGATAATGCAGAAAATAACTTATTATAAAGGAGATAAAATTTGGGTGGCTATCTGTGCTGTGGAGTAAGTGAGAAAGAGTTTCAGCAGGAACAATCTAAGGTCACAGACAAATTTGATCATGGCAGTTTTTGTCCAAGTGTGTTTTATATATTGGGATTTGTGCATGACACTTTGAGAAAATGGTTGCATTGTGTGCAATATTTTTTTTCTTTTTTTTACACAAAACTGATTTGGAAATTATCTGTTGTAAGTAAACTCTCAAAACCAAATCTCAAAGTCTGTACTTCTCTGATTCTACACATGTAGTTCAGTAGAGCAGTAAATCTCAATTTTGGTAGTTCCCACCACTGGCTAACAGTTTTAAAGTCTTTTATTAGGATTAGTAAAGCATCCTATGAGTAAAATACTTACAATTTATTCAAACTTATCTCATTCATCATGGGAACTACCACTTGAATTTTGATACATTTTATTAAGTGGAAGAAAAACAAGGAAGAGTAACAGCTCTTAATTTTATATGGGTGACAACCCTTTGAGAATCTAATAGAGGCTATGAATCTTCTCACCAAAAAAAAAGCACAAATTCCCACACATAACTTGGGTGTGTATATATTCAAGCATATGCAGTTAACGCCTCAGGAATATCCACAGGAGCAGGTCATATTTGCAAATGCCACTGCTGACTGCTGTTGGAATAAAAGTTTATTTTTGCACATGTATTTGAGGGTGGAAGTGAAAGTTATTGTTGGCAAATGGCTAATCTCACCCTAATTTATGGAACAACTTTTCTACCTTTGAAGATTTCATTCACCCTCTTCCATCTGGCTTCTATTTGGGGCCAGCAAAGTGAAATCAGTTTAGAAGCTTCTAATTTCCCCCAAGCCTTTCAAGAGTTGTGACTTCAGACTCCACCATCTATACAGAACCGAGTGTCATTCTTCTGAGGACAGGGAGCCACATTGTGCCTAGTGAGACATAAAGCAGATTTTTTTGTCAGCTCATTGTTACCCTTGAAAAATATCTCATTAGTGTTGTTCCTCATTCCTGAGAAGAAAACCAGGTAGGAATTTTTTGTTGTTGTCTCTTTCTTATTTGGTGTGAATGTGGTATTTCACTGATCAATAAGTTTGCCAGTGAGAGAGAACATGGCATAAATCAGTATGCAAAAATACATGTAGTGAGGAATTCCACTAGGAATAAGCACTGAGGTCGGCTTGTAGAGATGAGCCAAGACATTGGAAAGAGGACATGTGGTTCTTCAACCAGGAGGAAAGGAGAAATACTGAAATTAACATGCTAACCATATGGTATTAATTGATGTTATCAAAATCCAAAACCTACCTTTTTAGTTGCATCTGTTATTTATACTTGTAATGGGAAATATACCATTATGCTTTTACTCTTTCTACATATATTTCTCACATCCTAAGACAAAAAAGCAATTACTTCTTTCCATTATTTCAGGTACGATCCTTATTTTTAGGTTTGCCATGTTCCATAAACCTCCTACAACCGCATAGGACAAACTCCATTACTCCTCTCAACTCTTAGACCCTCATTTCCATACCACCAAAATAAGCACTAGGTCACATCTGTCAGGCATATATCAAACACATCCATCCCTGTTTTTCTTATTTGAATTTTACAACATCAACATGACATGTATTATTATTTCTCCTAATATTTCTCCTAAGAGAAAATAGAAGTTAAGTGATTTGCCAAGGTATCAGAGCCACTGCTTGCTATACTAGTCTTTTTGAAAATTATAAACTAGACTTTTAAATTCAAGATTTTGGAAGACATTTAACTTCCATCTTTTGGGAAATTTCCCTAATACTTATTTTTTTTTCTAGAATAAGACACAACTGCCACCAGGCCATAGAAAAATTTTGACAGAGTATTATGACCTCTGTATTCAATCTAAACTCCAAACATTTTTCCCATTAAGTTCACTAACTCAGTGTTTAATGTCCTTGAAGCAAGAATCTGTTTTGCCAAGTTTAGGTCCTTTTCTCATTCCCTGGATAGAATATGTAAAATACACAGCAGAAAGATTAAGCTTCCCACCATTTCCACAGAGTGAGTCATCAGGAGGAGGCAGTGACTAGAATGTCCTTTCCCAATAAGAAAGCACATGAAGAGAAAGTCTTCCAGAAAGGAGATCAGGTAGCTAAGACCAAAGGTTAGTTACTGAATAGTCAGAAAACCAAAAACATCAACAGTCCCTCATAAGGACTACGGTAGTTGACATTTTTTAACATACACATTTTATTTTACCTTCACATTTTATTTCATCCCTTTGTGATGAACATGATTAGGAGGCAACTGAGTTGCAAAGAACGTATTTGTCCAAGGTTACAAGGACATCCTTTGATCAACTCATGATGTGAATCCAGGTAAGACTAACTCCAAAACCTATAATTTTCCCAAAATTGCACAAAATGAGGTGTGTTTCTTAAGTTTCATATATATGACTCATATTTCCTTTTAGAATTTTCATTTCTTGGAAGCACAAAAAAACTACTTTGTAAGTTTTTTCCTGATTATCTAAAGTTCAGGGTATATACTATTTGATTGCTCAATGTCATGCATTCTTTAAGTGATCTCTTCAGGTATAAAATAAATGTGTAAATCTAACCCAAAAGCAAAAGTAGAGAATTATTTTTCACTCTATGCAATGCCATTTTTTGTTCTAGGATATCCTGGGATATGATGAAAGAGGTTACTAAGTATACAAGGAAAATGACTCTATAACCTGAATCCATTAGAGACTAAAAGGAAGACAAAAGGTCTAGAAAAGCAGCAAAAGCAAAGAGACAACATGGTTGGAAAGGCTGAAGAAGGAATCAAAACATAAAAAGGTAAAGAAGTCCCTGCCACCCCACAAAAGGAAAGGTTACTAAGATAAAAGCTGTTTCTAAACTGTTTTCTTATAAGAAAACAACAATAGTAAAGATAGTTTAGAATAATAAACCTTGAAATTCAGTGCCAGCACTGAAGACTAGGCTTGTATATGTCAAGACTAAACTCTATAGAATTTAGAAGCCACTTGGTTTGGAGGACATGATCCTGGGTCTTTTTTAAAAAAAAATTAATGTTTATTTTTGTGAGAGAGAGAGTGTGCGTGAGCATGAGTGGGGGAGGGGCAGAGAGAGAGGGAGACACAGAATCCAAAGAAGGCTCCAGGATCTGAGCTGTCAGCACAAAGCCAGACACAGGGTTCAAACTCACGAACCTTAAGATCATAACCTGAACTGAAGTCAGATGCTTAACTGACTGAACCATCAGGTGCTCCCGTTGAGTCTTTAAGAACTTAATTAATGTACTTAGCAAAACACTAGCAATTAATTATAAAAAGGTATTTTGATACATAGCAAAGGGGGAAATGGGATATAAGAACATCTACATAGTTGAGGGATATAGTTCTAGGACTATTCATAAGAATATGATAGACCATTAAAAGTACAGCAATAGGATATAAGAAACATTAGACTGAGGAACATCATATTTCATAATCATACATACCTACAGATTTTTCCTAGGAGGAATGATGCATTCTCTAACTATAAAATATTATGGATCCTTATGTCACAGCCATTACTTTTATGTATCACTAAATTAGGCTTAGATCTCTCTGCTCTACAGACATGCTGAGATAAATAGATGTGATTCCATGTCAAATGCATGCCCAAATGGCCTCATCTAAACCATCCCATGAAAAATTATGAGTTTACAATTTACCTTACGATTTTTTGCTCTTTTGCCCCTACCTGACCCACTCAGTGTTTTTTATAATTCCTTAAAAGAGTTTGACACTTGTTTCCCACATCAGTGGGGAAGACAGTTCTTTACGATGGTCTTTAGAGTTAGATCTTGGATGGAATCTCAACTCAGTCACTTTATATCTCTGGGATCTTGAGCAAGCTACTTCCCAGATGTATGGTTGTCTTATTGGACAATAGGAATGATTAAGACTTACATCACAGAACTGGTCAGGGATTTCATAATGTACTACATGTAAAATCTTGGCCACAGAAATTTTCTGGAGTTAAGGACAGATCTCTAGACTAAGAGTCAGAAGATCTGGTTTCAAGCCTTGGTTATGCTTTATCCAAGTTACTTAGTTTCATGATAGAACATCAGTTAGCCTCAGTGTACTCTTCTTTAAAATGCAACTGACAGCATCAACTTTGTTCAGTAGACAATGGTTTTGATACTATATTTAAATGATGAATGTGGAAGCACTTTTTAACCTTTAAGTGTTAACCATAAATTCAAAGTAACTTATTCAAGCAAAGCCCAGTGACCATTCAGCTGACACACATCTCAATGTCTATGTTCTCATCAGAATTTCAATGATTACATCTGTATACTTACTATACTTACACTGACATTTTTTATATTCTTAGGAGGAATGATGGTTCTCTGCTCCTTATCACATCATTGCCAAATCAATAAGACAAACGCCAGAGCAATGAATTCCATAGAACTAATAGGATATTGGAGTTGGAAAGAATGTAGAATATGACTTCTGTATTGTGATTTTTCTTTACTATATGAAGGGACTGAGTCCCAGAGACCCACTTACTCACTAGGGCAAGGTAAAGACAAGACCTGAATCAGAAATCCTAGTTTTATGTGACTTCCACTACCATACTATCCAAAAATCTGTTTTTTTTCCCCATGGGGCTCTTGTTGTACAAAATATACCTTGAAATAATAGGACATCAGTCAGAGCTTAAAAAGTAATTTTTGGAAATGGGGGAAAAAATCCTGCAAGATTAATGTATTAGATAATAGGACTTGACCTGTGCTCAGGTGGATTTAATTTTCTCTCTCAGGGTGACTTACTTTCCTCCCTCCAGTTAGCTTGCCTTTTAAGTTAATTTTGTAGCATCTAAGGTTACCGATTTTCATTTTCCAATTTGTAAGCCCCTTTCCATTTTCCAGATCATTACCATTTAAGATGTTCTGATCATTCTTCTTGAGAGTTCCTGAAGTAATTAAAAGAAATCCTCTGAATGGGTCCCTGACCTTTGGCAGTACTCGTCAAATGCTGCAACTGTTGCAAGGCCCAAAGCCCTTAGTAACACCCTTCACTGCAGGGTCTCATCAAGCACCTCTCACTTTTTTCATTTGACAGAGATTTATTAAAGTCCAACACTGCCACTCCCTGTGTTCATTATTGGGTTAAGTTCCTACTTAAGGAGAAAAACAACAATTACTCTATGTTGTGATAAATGCTGTGATAACGGTATTCAAGGGACTTTCTGTGAGTCCAACGTGATAGAGCTAGGCAAGAAAGGATTCTCAGCAGAGGAGTATGACATTTACAGGGCACATCAACTATAAATCATAGAGCAGTGTTCAGGAACTGTATGATGTTCCATACAACCAGGAAAGGGTGCTTGCCCACCCTCAGTCAAAAAAAACAAAAAAAACAAAAAAACCCAGTAAATCCTCTTTAGTCTACTTCCTAAATATACTCAAAACCTATCTACTTCTCTTCTCTAACACCTACCACTGTTGTCTGAGCCTCCATCTACTCTCACCTAAATTATTTTCTTCTGCATGTTAATTGTTCCCTGTGTTTACCTTCTTGCTTAGTGCAATTCATTCTCCTCCTAGCAGCCTGGATTATTGGTTAAAAAGCAAATCAGATCATGCTTAAACACTTCATTTGCTTTTCACTGAACTTGGAATAAAATTCACATTCCTTGACAAAACCTACTAGATCCTATGATCTAGCCCTTGCCCAGCTCTCCAGTCCTTCCTTACCTCTTGCTTATAATATTCAAGTCACACATCATCTTCTCAATGAATCCTTCTCTAACAATCCAGTCTCATCCTGTCTGCCATGGATGTCACATTATGTCATGTCATCCAGTTCTTTTTCTTGTATCTTTTTTGGTATCACCATACAAGTTCATTTATTAGTTTGTTACCTACCATTTCACTGAGGTAGAATACAAGATCTTATTTATGTTGTTTCCCACCATTTCCCAAATGCCTAGAAAGTACATGGCCTATAGTAGGTCTTCCATAAGTATTTGCTGGCTGAACAAGAATGCAGAAGTTGGCAAGCACTGGAGAGAAAAGCCTGGTATACATTGTAGCTATGTTGATAAATAGAATGGACCCCTCATTAAAATATGGTTGAGGGGTGCCTGGGTGGCTCAGTCAGTTAAGCACCAACTCTGGCTCAGGTCATGATCTCGCGGTTCTTGAGTTCGAGCCCCGTGTCGGGCCCTGTGCTGACAACTCAGAGCCTGGAGCCTGCTTCTGCTTCTGTGTCTCCCTCTCTCTCTGCCCCTCCGCCACTTGCACTCTGTTTCTGTCTCTCAAAAATAAATAAACGTGAAAAAATTAAAAAAATAATAAAATAAAATAAAATAAAATAAAATAAAATAAAATAAAATAAAATATGGTTGAGATGACAAGACTGATGATGCCACATACACACCAAGTGGGTATGAAAATGTTTATTAATTATATAATAAGACTTTTGGGGAAGAACAGGGAAGGCTTCCCAAACTGGCCCAAAAACTGTCTTGAGAGGCTAAGGTAAAGAGATGAACTTGAGGGTTTTATTGTGGTTAGGATACGGGGCTGGGGTAAGGATTCTTTCACATGGAAAGGGGCTTACATGGATTGAATCTCACGTTGCTGAAAGAAGTAGTTTATAGGCTTTCTTATAAGCTTGCCCAGATATGGACAAAAGGGGAAGAGGGAAAGATGAGGCTAAAAGTTGTTAGTAGTCCAACATCAAAAAATGAAATCAGAGTCTATTAAAGAATGATACCCCAAAGTGTATAAACTATATAAAAAGGTGTTCATGGAAGATTCTTGAAGTATTTTAAGAATGATGAGATTTATATTTCAGAACTATTAATATGGCTGCACTCTGGAGAAAATAACATTGGGATGAGACAGGAGATGAGGAGGACATTTTGGCTACTGCAATGACCTGAGGGAGATTAGAAGCCCCAGAATACAAATTCTTGGAGGCTCTGAAGGGACAGTGTAGAGATATAGGGACAAACTTGAGAGACAGATCACCTCTGTAGGAAAAAAAATATTATTAGATTACATTGTCTCAACATCATAACCGATTTGGATTCTGGCAAAACAATCACAGCAAGTTCAATAAGTAGCTTAAGATGAAATGGCTTCTCAACATGCAAAATACTGAACCCTGTGGACCACTTTTAAAAATGGAGTCTCTGAGGGGCACCTGGGTGGCTCAGTCGGTGGAGCGTCTGACTTCAGCCCAGGTCATGATCTTGCAGTCTGTGAGTTTGAGCCCTGCGTAGGGCTCTGTGCTGACAGCTCAGAGCCTGGAGCCTGCTTCGGATTCTGTGTCTCCCTCTCTCGCTACCCCTGCCCCGCTCATGCTCTGTCTCTCTCTCTCTCTCTGTCAAAAATAAACATTTAAAAAAATGGAATCTCTGAAGATTATATGAATACATCAAGTAGATCATGTCAAGGAAGGGATGTGTTATAGAAAAGTAATTCATAATTCAGATATAATTCTGAGCAGGCTCTAGATTCTTCTGAGTTGGTCATCAGGGTTTAACTAATATTTGAGATTCTTAGATCCTATTTCAAGCTCTGCTCCCTATTGATCTCAAAACTTAAGACTTCCTCTGGAACATGCAGAGTTGTCCCGACATGTGCAACTGATAGATGCGGAACTCACAGAAGCTTGATTCAAAATTCAGGATGCTGGCATGGGAATAGGCCCTGTTGATTTTTTTCATAGTGATATGCCTTGTCAAACATGACAGGAGCAATAAAGTTTCAAAAATATTCTGTTTATTAGTACTGTTATGCTGTTAACACATGACTTTTATAGCTAAGAACCATGATCCTTAAGGAACAGGATTTGTAGGTGGTCCTTCTCAACTTCTACCATTCATAAGTTGTCTTCCCTTTTTCTGGACCATCCTGTTACCAGAAATCTTGCATGTATTTTCAAGTTAGCTCATCAGTTCACTTTATGCAGTCTTTCTCTTTATTGTAATGCCATTGTCTTATAATGGGACTGTATCGTTCTGGTGATAACAGTACATAGTGTAGATTAAGAGAAATCTTATCAGTTCTTAAGGTTGGCCATATCTGGTTAGGGTAATTTCACCCCCAAGTATTCCCTTAAAAACCTGAAAAGGATTAACTCTCCCCCGCTACTACTTTGTTGGGCTAGTTCTTTTCTACAATGTTGGAGTTAGTGAGAAGCACGTAGCAAGACTGAAGTCAGTGGGAAAAACTATGTAGCCAATTTCATCTTGCCCTCATTAAGTGTATTTTCAGATAACATTTTACTTCACAGATTCATTAAATTTTCTCATCTTCAACAGCAGAGGCAGATATAAGCCATTTCACTATAGTATCTTTTTTGTTTCTACCATAAAATGAGTCACTTATATTAGACCAGAATCCTCTCAACACTTTCCAGACAAGGTTGACTTTTGTTGAAGTCACCATAATCTCCATATTTAAAAGATGAAAATTGCTAAGAAAATTCTATTTTATTACACAATTATCTCACTTTACCATTTTTATTCATCAAAATTGTACTCTCAAAATGAGAACATCTAATAAGATACATGGAGTTCTTCTCTTGCTAAATTTTTCAAAATGTAAAAACTCAAATATTATAAAGGAAAAGTGTATGTGTGTGTGTGTGTGTGTGTGTATCAACAAAATAACTGTGTGTACAGAAAAATAACAAAAAGTCATATCCACATACACATGACCAGAGAAAATTAGCAACATATATAACAAAGAGATAATTATTCCATAAAATACAAATAGCTCTTCCAAATTGACCAGAAAAAAAGACAAATTAATTAACAGATGAGAAAAGAATATGAATTTGAAATTCATGAAAGCAAACTTTCAGATGGCAATAAACATATTAGCATATATTCAACTTCAATAGTCATCAGAACAAACTATGTCAATAATGAAATTACATTCTGACACTTAAAACAATACTACATCTTTAGGAATGTGGAGAAGTGGTTATTCATATATATACTGCTGGTATGAAAATCAATTCCTGCAAATTCTTTGTAAAGTATCTAGTAATATCCATTAAAATTTCAAACAGATAGAACCTTTGATTGAGAAGTAACAGTTTTAGGACTCTATCTTATTAAAATAAAACTACACATTGCCAAACCAAAGCATTAAGGGAAGTGTTATTGGATAATTGTTTGAAAAGGTGAAAAAAGGTAAAGAATCTGAACATCAATAAATGAATGATTAAATAAAGTGTGGTATTTCACTGCTGTGAAAAATTATGCAGCTACTTGAAATAATTCTTTAGAGTTACAATTACTAACTTGAAAGGATAGTCATACCTATTATTAAGGAATGAAATCAAGTTTCAAAGTAATATGTAAAATATGATACTGTTCTGTGAAAAGAAAGAATTCCCATGAGTCTCTACATATTTACATATCTTTCTATGATCAAGGAAAGCAATGAAAATGAGGTGAGGGGGGAAGGTTATGAATTTTGTTTATTTACAGAGTAAAACTACAGTTTCACTTAAATAGAGGTTTGTTGTTGATGTTGTTTTGTACTGTGGAAGAGAAATTTAATAAAAAAGAAATCTGTTTAAAAAGAAAAAAGAAAGAAAATAGTTCATAGAAAACTCTCTCTCTGTTTCAGGATTCTGAAGGGCCCAGACACTCTAATATGGGAATCACTGAAGTAATCCTGTGTCCCTTTCTCTTTCTAAAATTCAACTTTACATGAGACTAGTTTAATGTTAACTTCTCAAAATTCTTCAAATTGATGCCATCAGCCAATAGGTTCTCCATTCTTTCAGCAACCCTTCATTGCAGTTTGATTGATTATAAACTTTCCTCTAAATGCATACTTCTCTCAATTATCGTTCAGTCTTTCTCTGCAAACACAAAGTCTGTGGTTATAGGTTTCAGGTAGAAGATACACTGATTCATCTAAACAGCACTGCTTTTAGGTGAAATGCAGGCTCGCAGCCACTGGCTTCCATGGAAGCAGCAATTTCGTACAATATCATCCTACCACATTTTTCACAGAGGTAAGCAGCAGATCCTGACTAGGATGATGAGACCCTTCCTCCAGGTATACAGCATTTGGGCAGGAGAGAATATCAGAGTAGTCCCCATTCAGTGATCAAACCCCAAAACATAAAATTTGTGAGTTGTCAAAAACTAGGTTTCCTGCCATGTGAAAAGCATACAATTGCAGAGGAAGAGAATAACACAAAATTCCCAAAAAAGGTAAAAGTAAAAAAGGGGCCGAGGACCCTAATGGAACTTGAGTCCCTTGCTTAAGATATTTCCCAGTCCCAGCACTGCCTTATACAATCAACAGATTATTCAACCTTCCTTTGGGTGTGATGATCAACACAAATTGGGTTACAACCATTTGCAGTTAAGAGAGCCCTAACAAATATGGATCACATGTTTAATTTCCTTTGGAATGTCTCCCAGAACCTAAGATAGACGTAGATACACACAAGGTATCTAAACCATAAGTATCTGATTTATTACCCTATTGTTCTGTGATAGGCAGGGAGAAAAGCAGAGTCCAGAAGACCTAATACTATCAGAGGAAGGAACTCCAACAGGGCACAGATAAGTTTCAATATGAAACTTAACAGAACAGGAGAACTTTAAAAAAGCCATAAGATGAAGAGCATCTATAACACAAAGAAGAAAATTACAAGGAAACATGATATTCCATACAAAAATAAGAAAAGAATCATGTTAAAAAGATAATTGAGACTAAACTTCTCACTAAGGTGGCCTAATTTAATAAAGCATAAAGCAGGCAAATATTTTGGAGAGTTCAGTTACGCTAGGTCTGATACAGTCTATCCTGAGGTTTACCTGGCTAGTTTTATGGAGGCTATTTCTTGTCTGTTAAAAAAAAAAAAAGTCCAATTTTCCTTCTTTTTTAACCATAATGTGTTGGAATCAGAGTTTAGTCGGATGTTCTCGAAGGGATAAAAAACATTTCATTGCACTCTCCAATAAATAATAATATTTGAACATAGAATTATTTATATATCCACTCAAAAATATTAAGCACGTGCTCTGTGCCAGGTACTGTTCTTTTTGTTACTTGGGATACATTGGAGAACAAACCACACCTCACAAAAATTTCTTCCCTAAGAGAACTTATCATCTAGCAGAGAGAGATGGAAAACAAGCAATAAAGGTAGTATATGACTGGAGTAAATAGCATATTCAATGATTATGAGCATACTGGACAAAAAAAGAAAATAATTGAAAAAAGTAAAGAGAATCAAGAGTCAGATGTGTGGAGCCAAGAAACGTCCAATTTTTTTTTAATTTTTTTACACATTTATTTATTTTTAAGAGACAGAGAGAGGCAGAGTATGAGCAGGGGAGGGGCAGAGAGAGAGGGACACACAGAATTCGAATCAGGCTGCAGGCTCCGAGCTGTCAGCACGGAGCCCAACACGGGGCCCGAACTCACAAACCGCAAGATCATGACCTGAGCTGAAGTGGAATGCTTAACCGACTGAGCCACCCGGATGCCCCGAAACGTCCAATTTTAAATAAGATGCTTATTTAAGATGCTTAAATAAGATAGACCTCACTGAGAATGCGGCCTTTGAGGAAGGCCCTGAAGACAGGATATAAATGAGCCATGCAGATATCTAAGGGAAGATAGTTCTAGGCAGTACGTGTCATGGGACAGGGTCGCACTTCGAGATTTTACATAGAGGGTAATGACCAAGGGGAAGAGTAACAGGTGAAGTCAGAAAGGTAATAAATGAGTAGAAAGCCATTACAAGCACTTTAGCCTTTGCTTCAGTTGAAATGGAGAGTCAATGCAGGACTTTGAACAGAGGAATGACAAGTTTTCACTTAGGTTTTTAAAAGATCTCTTTGTCTGTGATGGGAATAGATTGCAGGTGACACCGCAAAGATGTAATGATACTAGTATGCAACACAGAGATCATCTCAGAGCATGCTGAAAGCAGAGGAGACTGACAGACAAAGAGGGGGACAGAGAGATACACACATCTAGACTTTGGAAGCGAGTTCTTAGGTAACTATATACATTTAGGAGTCATGAGTATAGAATTGTTGCTACAAGTCTAGATGAAATCATTAGAGAGAGAAGAGGGAAAGTGAAGAAGGAAGAAAAGGCAAGAAGTGAGAAACAATGTTTTATTCAAAGCAAGAAGATGAAGAAAATGCTCAAAGAAGAGATTTTAAAACTCAAGGCTTTTGCTGGTGACAGACAACAATTTTAGAAGACAGAGGGGAAAGGTTCAGCAGTTAGGGCAGGAGGAGAGAAAGGAGAACAGAGGATTTGCAGAACCTTATGGTGTAAAAAAACAGGTAAGGAGTAATTAGGTTGTCTATGGCTTCTTTTTATTACTGACATAACAAGGGATAAGGTGTATAATGAGATCAGTGCTGGTCAAATGAAAGCAGATGATGGTGTTAGGGTGGGGGTACTGTGAAAGCAAAGCTGTGGGTGTCTAGGTGGGCTTTTCTCTCAATCTTTTCAGTGAGGAAGAGGAGGGAGGCAGCAGACTGACCATGAAGGAAGGGGCATAAATCTAGGAAAGAGATAATCTAGGAGTATATATTTAGAGGTGCTAAAGTACTAAGGTGAAACAATATGAACATAACTAGCAAAGCAGCCTCCAAATTGGAATCAGGGTCATTTGACATTTCCTAAAACTCTGCTCCATTAAGAGATAATACCAACATTTTATTAAGTTCCTTACACAGAGAGACTCTGAGCACACACTGACTTCACCTCTCTGTGTAGCAGTGTCCCCATTAGGAGAATGTTAGTTAAAACAGCACCTACCACAAAGGCTGGATGGATTATGAATGGATTATGGAACATTACAGAGAATGTACCACATTAAAGAAATAAAAGAAATAAACCAAGGTTAGTGTTGTTTATATTATATATGCCACTAAAATAGTTTTCATATCTGCTAGTTTTCCAATTCTATCAACTTCTATGCTCCCACCCTAATCCTGGCCACCACTATCACTCACCTGAACTGCTGTAATGGTCTCTAAATTGGCTCTCTGTACATACGCTCTTGCCTTTCCAAACATGTCCATGAAGCATATAAAGTAGTATTTGTTTGTTTGTAATGTTTATTTTTGAGAGAGACAGAGACAGAATGAGAGTGGGTTAGGGGTAGAGACAGAGGGAGATACAGAATCCGAAGTGGGCTCCAGACTCCGAGCTGTCAGCACAGAGCCCGATGCGGGGTTTGAACTCACTAGATATGAGATCATGACTTAAGCCGAAGTTGGACACTCAACCGACTAGCCACCCAGGCACCCCTAAAGTAGTATTTTTGAAATATAATCCAAATAACATAAAATCCACTGTTTTAAATTGTACGATTCAGTATATATTGTACTAAATTAGTACATCTTAGTACTAATTAAATTAGTGTATATTAGTATATATTATACTAAATATATATATTTAGTACATTCATGGAGCTGTGCAACTATCACTATTGTATAATTTTAGAGCATTTTCATCATTCCCAAAAAGAAACCCTATTCCAGTTGGTAGTCATTCCCATTGTCCCTCCATGCAGCCCCTGGCAACTATTAACCCACTTTTTATCTCTATAGATTTGCTTATTCCGGACTGAATGGAATCGTACAATATGTGTTCTTTTTTAACTGGCTTCCTTACTTAAAATATTGCTTTCAAGATTCATCCATATTTTAGTATGTATCAATACTTTAGTCCTTTTTATTGTTGGAATAACATTCTCTTATACAGATAAATCATGTTTGTTTATTAATCAGTTGACAGATATTTGAGTTGTTTCCACTTTTTTGGCTAGTAGATATAATGATGCTATGACATTCATCTACAAGTTTTTATGCAAGCATATGGTTTTATTTATCTTAGGTATATAGTTAAAAGTAGAATTTCACAGTGATAGAATTCGGTTTAACATTTTGAGGTACTGTCAAACTGGTTTCCAATGTGGCACCGCCATTTTCCAATCCCATCAAAAATGTATGAGGGTTCTAATTTTCCTACATTTTTGTCAACACTTCTAATTACTAACTTCTTTAATTTAGCCATCTCAGTGAATGTGAAGTGATATTTCATTGTGGATTTGAGTTCTAGTTCCTTAATAACTAATGCTATCAACCATCTTTTTATGAATTTATTGGCCATTCATCTATCTTCTTTAGAGAAATGTCTATTCAAATCATTGCCCATTTTTTGTAATTTGGTTAGTTGTCTTTATTGTTATTTGTAAATATTCTATATATATTCTAGGTCAATGTACCTTATCAGATATATTATTTGTAAGCATTTTCTACCATTCTGTGGGTTATGTTTTCACTTTCTCAATGGTATCTGGAAATTTGGGTATTGATTGGGATCATTTTTTAATATCATTTACAGGTATAGATTCTCCTCTAAGAACTACTTTAGTTGCATCCTGTAAATTTTGGTATGTTGTATCTTCATTTTCATTAATCTCAGGGTTCTAATTTTCCTTGTGATTTCTCCTCTGATAATTTAGGAGTCTATTTTAAAATTTTCACATACTTTGAATTTTCCAAGTTTCTGTTTGTATTTTATTTCATTCCTTTGTGGTTTTAGAACATACTTTGTATACTCTCAGTCCTTTTAAATTTACTAATACTTGTGTTATGTTCCAATATACAGTGTATCCTGGAGAATTTCACTCATGCACTTGAGAAGAATGTGTATTCTACTGTTCTTGGGTGGAATGCTCTGTAATCTAGTAGGTATATTCAGGTTACAGGGTTTTACAAGTCTTCTATTTCCTTGTTGATCTTTTGCCTATTTATTATATCCATTATCAAAAGTGTGGTGTTTGGGGTGCCTGGGTGGCTTAGTCAGTTAAGCTTCCACATCTTGATTTCAGCTCAGGTCATGATCTCACTGTCCTGGACTCAGGCCCCTTAAGATTCTCTCCCTCCGTCTCTCTCTCTCTGCCACTCCCCCACCTGCATGCATCTGCACTCTTTCTCAAAAAAAAAAAAAATGTGGTATTTGAGTCTTCAATTATTATTTCCTCATTTTTCCCTGGTCAGTTTAGCTACAATTTTGTCAAATTTATTGGTCTTTTATAAAAACTAACTTTTGGGGGCACCTAGATGACTCAGTTGGTTAAGCATCCAACTATTGATTTCAGCTCAGGTCATAATCTCACAGCTTGTGAGTTTGAGCCCCACAGTGGTGGTGCACTGACAGCATTGAGCCTCCTTGGGATTCTGTCTTCCTCTCTCTCTTCCCCTTCCCCACTTGCTCTCTCCCTCTCTCAAAGATAAACATTTTTTTTAAATACTTTAAAAAATAAAAACCAACATTTGGGGCATGTGGGTGGCTCAGTCGGTTAAGCATCTGACTCTTGATTTTGGCTCAGGTCATGATCTTGCAGCTCATGAGGTCAAGCCCTATGCTGGGCCCTGGGCTGAGAGCATGGCACCTGCTTGGGTTTCTCTCTCTCTCTCTCTGCCCCTCCCCAACTCGTTCTCTCTCTCTCTCTCTCTCTCTCAATAAACAAATTTTTTTTAATTAAAAAAAAAAACTTTTGTCTTTCAATTCTGTCCACTTTGCTTCAGGTGGACATTTGAACATTTGTCAACATTTGTCTATTTTGTCTAATATTATTGCACTTAGCTCTCTTTGTCACTGTAATAACATCTTTTACCACCATGTTACATTCAACCTATTTGTGTCTTCAAATTTAAAATGTCTCTTGTAGAAACCATACAGCTGGATCATTTCTTTAATCTACCTTTCAATCTCTGCCTTTTGGTTGGAGTATCTATGTATTTTCATTAATGTAATTTCTGATGATTTAAAACTTAAAAATGTCTAACATTTTCTTAATTATCTTCTATATGTCTTATGTATTTTTTTTATTCCTCAAATCCTTCACTGCATTTTGTGTTTAATGTATATTGCTAGAGCATCAATTATTGCTTTATGACATTATAACTCATATTAAATATGAAAAGAAAATATTTTAAAAAAACATACATTCACTGTCATGTATACTTACTACTATTATCAGTGTATTATACATTTATTTACATGGATTTGAATTATTGCCTAATATCTATCTATCTATCTATCTATCTATCTATCTATTTATTAACGTTATTTATTTTTGAGAGGCAGAGAGAGACAGAGCACAAGTGGAACAGGGGAAGAGAGCAAATGAGACACAGAATCTGAAGCAGGCTCCAGGCTCTGAGATGTCAGCACAGAGCCCGACACAGAGCTCAAACCAATGAACCACAAGATCATGACCTGAGCTGAAATGGGATGTTTAACCTACTGGGCCACCCAGGCGCCCCTAATATCTTTTTACTTTAACCTGAAGGACTTTCTTTTGTATTTGTTCTAGGGCAGATCTACTGACATCAAATTCACTTTTTATTTATCTGGGCCTGTCTTCACCTTTCACTTCACTTTCATTTTGAAGCATAGTTTTCCTAGATGTGGAAATTTGTCATGGACTCTAAGTCTAAAGTTCTCTCTTGTCTAGCATAAAGCAGGATGCACGATTGAAAGCAACTAATGTCTGGGAAAAGACAAGAGCCCCAAATAAGGGTCCTTGCCCCATTTTTATTGGGATCAGAAGGCTTACAAACATGGCAATGGACATGCACAAAGGGACAATGAATCTGGGATCATTAACTTGTGGACATGAGGGAAAGGGGGTGTTGAAGATACTTGTGGTTAGGTGTTTGGGTTAATACAAAACAAAATCCGGGCACTGGGCAGTGGGGAGGAAGGTTGTTTACAGCAGATAGAAGGCAGCACCTCTGTTTATCTCAGCCAGCCTAGGGGATGAGACAGGGGGAATAACCTCAGGGTTGACAAGGCACCTTTTCTTTTGTTAACCATCTCCTGGCTGCTTTGCCTGCAGCACAGAGGTCCACAGTCCAATTCACTAATTTACCTAACCTGGCCCTATTTTCCTGTGAAAGCAGCTTTTCTGCTATAGTACAAAATTGGGGGTGCTTCCACCATGAATATCTAATCTTCTTTATTTCATGTACCTATGTATTGGGCACCTTTGTGCCATTTCTATTTTAAGCCTTTGCCTCTCCCTCTCTATTTTGGGGGCTCTAAACCTTCCTATTCCTGGCACCTTTGTGCCTCACTATTCTCGGGCTGCCTTTGCACCCCCCTATTCTTGGGGTGCAATCTGGTTTATCCAAACTTGGGTGTGAGAATTTTATGGCTTTGTATTTCTTTATGCCTTGTTAACCCATTGGTGTAAGCCCGGGGGATTCCTAAGCTTATCCCCCACAGCATTTCGGTTGACAATGTTTTTCTTTCAGCACTTTGAATATGTCATTCTACTGCTTTTTGGCCTTCAGTTTCTAATGAGAAGCCCCCTATTAATGTTGTTGAGGATCCTTTTTTAAGTGATGAGTTATTTTTCTGTTTTGCTGCTTCAAGATTCTCTCCTTGTCTTTGGCTTTTAGCAATTTGAATATGATGTGCCTAGGGCACAACTCTTTGAGCATACCCTACTTGGAGCATTGAATTTCTTGGATGTCTAAATTAAGTTTTTCATCAAATTGAGGAAGTTTTTGTCAATTATTTCTTTAATTAGCCTTTGTACCGACCCCTTTGTCTCTCTTCTCTTGTTCAACTACTATTATGCATGTTTCTTTGTTGGACTGTGTCTCACACATCTCTGGGATTCTTTCTCCATTCTCTTTTCTCTTTGATATTCAGAATGCATAATCTCAATTAACCTTGAATTGACTCTTTTATCTTATTTTATTATTATTTTAATGTTTGTGTATTTTTGAGAGAGAGACAGAGCATGAACAGAGGAGGGGCAGAGAGAGGGGGAAGATGCAGAATCCAAAGCAGGCTTCAGGCTCTGAGCTGTCAGCACAGAGCCTGACATGGGGCTTGAACTCACAAACTGTGAGATCATGACCTGAGCTGGAGTTGGACGCTTAACTGACTGAGCCACCCAGGTGTCCCGATTCTTTATTTTTAAAAACTACATCATTTTGCAATTTTATTTTTTTAAGTTTGTTTATTTATTTTGAGAGAGAGAGAGCAAGAGCAGAAGAGGTGCAGAGAGAGAAAGAGAGAGAGAGAATCCCAAGCAGGCCCTGTGCTGTAAGCAAGGAGCCTGATGTGGGGTCTCAAACTCACTAACCATGAGATCATGACCTGAGCCAAAGAAGTCAGATGCTTAACCGACTGAGCCACCCAGACATCCCATTAAGTTAACTGATTCTTTCTCCTACCAGGTCAAATCTGCTAGTGAAACCTATTAGTGA
This sequence comes from Neofelis nebulosa, assembly GCF_028018385.1. Lineage (NCBI taxonomy): Eukaryota > Metazoa > Chordata > Mammalia > Carnivora > Felidae > Neofelis > Neofelis nebulosa. The sequence continues at coordinate 95,209,322 of NC_080791.1, forward strand.
TTTTTTTTTTTCACTTCAGTTACTGTGATTTTCAACTCCAAAATTTTTGGTATATTCCTTTTTTTTTTTTTTCCATTTTATTGATATTCTCTGCCTGGAAAGGCATTCTTCTTAACCTTTCCTTAATTCCCTAGACATGGTTTCCTTTGGTTCTTTGAACATATTCATAAGTAGCTAATTTAAAGTCTTTGTGGTAAGTCTAACTTCTGGACACTCTCAAGGACAACTTCTTTTGATTGCTTTTCTTTTTTCCCCTGTGTGTAGCCACACTTTCCTGTTTCTTTGCATGTCTCCTACTTTATTTTTTTTAACTGGACATTATAAATAATACACTGTGGCAACTCTAGAAATCAGAACCCTTACACCCTGTAGCATTTTTGTTGTTCTTCTTGTTCCTCCTATTTAGTGAATTTCTTGGTCTAATTCTGTAAAGTCTGTGTTCTTTGTTATGTCTAACCACTGATTGGCATATCTGCTTGCATCCCAGTGGTTAGCCAAGGATTGGACAGATTTTTGTAAATATCTTGAACCAATAAGTCTGTTATCCTTTGCTGTGAGGCTCTGTATGTGTAGTAGTGATGAGGGAGCCAAAGGCAAGTGGAGGCCAAGGCACAAGCCAGCACCTCCCCTCCCCCATCCCAGGGGGGGATATATGTGACATTCCTCAGGCTCTCCTCCCTTCCCAAGAACAAAGGAAAGGGAAAAACAAATGGTTAGCTGATAGAGGGCACAGTCATTCAGGGTGTGAGTCTCCAACAGTTTGTAGCTATTTTAATGATTTACAAGAAAAAAGGCAATCTCCAGAAACTGACATACTCAGTTTCTGGGAGCCCTAACATCACCCTGCCCTCCAGAGTGATGTGGGGAACAAAAGCAAAAAGAAAATGTAGACAAAATTAAATTTCTCTGTAACCTGCAGCCCATTGACAAATACTTGAGGCAGAGTAAAACATTCCTCCAGAAACTCCCTACTTTCTTAACGTTAACGCTTTGCTAGAGGAACCTAAGCTTGACAATAGCTAGGCCTCCAGTATCTTAGGAGTCCTCTCAGCATATGAAAGTCCTTTTGGAACCCTCCCTTTGCCTTTACTTCCCCAATTCCATAGTAAATAATTAGTCATTCCTCATTACCCCAGTGCAGCTCTTTCTGCCCAAGGGTCCTGACCCCCTGATTTCATAAAATCAAATTTTGCACCAAATATGATAAGAAAAAAAAAAAAGGATAAAGTAGGCAGAGAGGGAAAGGATTAGGACCTGAGGTCCCTGGGCAGGGAAAGACATATTTTGGAACAATGCCGAGAGTATCTGACCACAGCAAACCCCCCCAAACGTAAAGGTTCCTCTTAAGAATGTAACAGACACCACCTACTCCCCGTCAGGTTCCCTCAGGAATTTGACAAAATACCTGACTAAAAATAAGTAGACCATAAAACCTATGACCCACAAGGAATGGTATGGCCATAGACCACCCTCATACAAAGGAAACAAGTCGATCAGGAATGGACAACCCAGAACCCAGAGTTATCCAGCCAATTAAGGTTAGAGCCTGAGAAGAAACAAGGGGTAAGGGAAGGGGAGGTGGAGGGCTGACCAGAACCTTATAAAACAGGAACCCTTGCCTACAGTCCTTGGGCATTCACTTTTGAATGTCCACTCTCTGTAAAGAGAGCTTTCCCACTATACTTCCTTTCTAATCTTATACTGTAATAATTCAAGTATTCTTTCAAGAATTCTTTCTTGGCCATCGACTCCAGACCCCCACCATCACTTCAGATCTGCATCAGTGGGGCATATCTTCAGCACTCCAAAAGTTTACAAATGTGCCTTAGCCTTCACTCCTGTTTAGACAGACCCTAACAGTCAGCCAGAGATGAAAAATTAGGGCCTTCCTCGATCTATTCTGAGTACCTGAACAGCCCTAAACATGAGCTTAGATTACAAAATCCCCATAGTTTTTCAAAGCCCCCTAGATACATCTTATTCCTCAGACTTTCCTTTAAAATTTTTGGTCAGTCTCTTGTTTGCCTCAACTGGCATCACTGCCTTAGAAGTTGTGATGTTAAACAATCACCAATGATTATTAGCAAATACCCTGGGGAGAGGGCTCTTCCCGTTGAGTGATCTCTGAGTCGGATGAAATAAAAACAAGCTTTGTGGATCCGGTTTTCTCCAGGGAGCTGCCAGGCAGGTCAAATAGTGACAATTCTCTGGGAATAGGGATTTTTGAGAGGCTCCAAACTCTCTGTCCCCTTCATAGCTGTTAGGCCTTCTGGGCTTCCTAGCAACCATGCTGACAAAGCTACTAGTTTTTAAGACCATTGGAGAGCTAGAAAGTAGAAGATTGGAATAGGGCAAGTTAAAACACCGCACACTCATGGTTCTTACTGAGCGTCAACCATTTTTCTTCCACAGCCCACAAGTTTTTGCAAGCCTTTGCTTAATTTCCAGAGTTCTGAAAAAGTTGGTGTTAACAATTCTTGCCACAGTTGCTTTTGTGAAGGAGAGAGTTTTTGTGGCTCTTTCTTAGCCATTGTTCTGGAAACTCTTCTCCTAAAGTAATATTTTTAAAAGCACCAGTCTAATTATTTAACTCCTCTTCTTAAAATTATGCAATAGTTTCCCTTGAACTTTCAGATGAAGTCCCCAGAATGACCTACAAAGCTGTCTGTAATCTGGTCCCTCCCTCCCTCTTAGCCTCAAACTCCATATTCTCCCCCAGACTTCCTTTTAATACCTACAATAAACCACCTTCCCCTGACCTTTTGCACAGACTATTCCTTCCCCTAGAACCCTTATCCTATCTTCATTCCACCCCCACTAGGCTAATTCCTATCAATTCTCAAGTCTCCCTATAAATATCACTTCCTGGGAGAGCCTTCTCTGACTCACAGGGTACCTTCAGTCTCTCCAGCAAATGCTCTCAGAACACTCTGAATTTTACTTCATTGTGCTTATTCTAATTGTAACGAAATGTAGCTTGTATATTTGTAGAATTTTAAGATCCATGATGGTGGAGATTTTATCTGGCTCAGAGGAAAATGTTCAAAAGATATTTGTTGAAACAAATGAATGAATGAACAGAAGAGAAGGAATGCATTATGCAAATATCTGGCCACAAAAGCTGTTCTGTCTTGGGAAAAGGTGATGAGGAAAGGGACAGGAGATGTCACTAAAGCTACCTACCCCACCCCCCACCCCCACACACACATACACGCGTTAGTGCTTCTGCCAATGTAGCACCTCAAAATATTTATTTTGGGAATTAAAGAGGATTATGCTATTACTGTGAAAATCACTAATCTAAATCCCTCACTTTGTAAATGAGCACACCTATTACAGGTAAGCAAGGACAGGTTATACAACAGTCCTCAATCCAGTCTACAAATCACATGAGACAACTTTAAAATAACCATGCCCACCAGATCATGGCTCCAGAAATTCATTCATAATTTGCCTCTGATGTGGCCTAAGGGCCTGGGTATTTTTGGAAAGCTCGCTACATAATTCTCAGATGTGGCCAGGCTTGAGGATCATCATTGGTAAAAAGGTTGCTTGTCTTGGGTTGGTTTCTGTCAACCGTGCATTCAAGGTGCTCCAGTTCTTCCAGCAAGGAAATGTAGTAAGATTTGGGAAAAGTCTGATAAATGATCAACTTAGAAAGATAGGAACATAAGATGCAACCGGGCTGTGTCTGTCAACCAAAAAACTAAAGCAAAAGTATTCTTCACGTTTGAAATAACAGAAAAAGCTTGTCCCTGGGGAAGATACAACCTGTTTTCTGCTAATGAACTCCAAGGTGGCTTCTGTGGCTGCCGTGATTAATGGGTGACGATGAAATAACCAGTGCTCAGGGATACATGAGACAGCAAAGGATTGTAAGTGACAATTTGCTGTTAAAATTCATCGGCCCCTGCAAAGCTCTTTGATTAATGAAGTGGCTGTGCCTGCCTCTGCTCTGAGGAGGGGGCCGCTGTGGGAGGGAAGGGAAAACAAATTTGCAAGGATGCTCTTGCTAAAGAGGTTCGGCACCCGGTTGCATTTAATCTATCTGCTGTTCCATTACGCAAGTCCCTTCTCCCTCTCAATTGTTCCCGGGCGCTGCCATTAATCACAGACTTCCGTAAAGGAAAGGAAAGCGGGGAGGAGATACGGGAGACAGAGCGCCTCTTCCCGGCTTGTAGTGGGGGTGAGAATGATGGGTCAGCAGGGGGCTCAAGAGGGAAACTGCTGCTTTATGACCAACCCGAGGAACTTGAAACAGGATTCAGAGTTGAGCCTCAGCAGGCCACAGCTGGATGCTCGCTCCACCGCCTGCCACTGCCTCCGTGGAGGAAGTTCTTGGTGCAACATCGCCATCTACAGCTGACTGTAAGAACTGTTCACACGGAGTCCCTGAGCTCCACAAAGTGCCTAGAAATCGGATCACTTGCAAATCCAGGAGCTTTAGGAAGTGCACTGGCCAAGGAGGCAGGACGACATTGGTTTCCATGGCACAGCCTGCCTTCCTTGGTGTTTGGTCCTACAGCACGTCGTCCTGCATCAGGCTACGTCAGTACCAATGTGACTATGGCACAAAGAATGGAATCCGATTAAATCATATGAATGACCCCTTTTTCCCTAGAGAAAAACAAACAGTTCCCATATTTGAAATTTACCAAGTCAAAGAGGGCCGCTGCACTGCTGTTGGACCTTTCTTTGAAAACAGTATTGAAGAGTTTCTAAAATAAGCGCTAAAATCTCTTTATGATGCCATGCTAAATGTAAGGAAATTTGTTTTAATGTTATATGATCACACTCTCCAAGTTGCGTTATTTGTAACGTCGGCATACTTTCTAATACATGATGAATGACAACTCTGTATTTGTATAGCCTCTAATTCTAATGTGTCAGAAATGGAAGGAACTGTTTGGAGTCTCTATACCTGTACAACATTCCTGTAGCATCATAAGAAATTTACAAACATGAGCTTATTCGCACACAAACTACGGAGCAGTTACTACTGGTATCTCATTTTACAGATTAGAATAATTCAGATTTAGCTCTGATTTGGAATAATTCAAAAGTAGCTCTCCCACAGCTACAACTACTTTTCAAACTTTGGTTCTATCAGCGAAAATAATTGTCCTCCCAGCTTCTGTGCACCTAGCTATTCCTCTGTGAGGACAATGAGGCCAATTTACCAGCAGAGGATGTTGTCCCAGCTTTATGTTAGCTGTGTGACTGAACAAGTCATGTGACCTCCCTAAGCCTCCTTTTTGTTGTTGTTGTTCTCTATAACTGATGGGGTTAGGTGAAAGTAATGGGGTTCTGGAGCAAATGGCCAAGAAAGAATTCTTGAGACGTCTTTGGTGCAAAAAGGTGATTTTATTAAAACACAGGGATAGGACCTGTGGACAGAAAAAGCTGCACTGGGGTGTGAGGAGTGACTCATTATATATACTTTTAAGTTAGTGGGGGTTAGGGATAGCCTAAGTCTCTAAGAAATTTGAAAGCAAGGCTTTCAGAACTATGAGGGGCTAGCTACTGTTAAGATAAGGTCACTTTTAGTCTTTAATAAAACAAAAACATTAAAGAAGTAAGGCAGCCATGAGTTCCTTGAGCAAGGTCACGCTCTGCATGCTCAGGGGTCTATCAGTGGGCTGCAAGCTGTAAGGAGATTTAATTTATGTTACATTTCTCTTGCCTTTGTTTCCCTCATCAAAAGGATTCAGCTTTGGGATGCTGGAATAGAAGTTGAACATTTTAAAAAGACACTGAAGCTTGAGGCCACTTAGGTCACAAATTGGAAGTAATGCAGTTACTAAAAGGAATTCAAGCCACAAGTGGACGATTCAACCATTTATAACACAAGGCACTGGTCATCCGTGGACCTCCCCCCAACCCTCTTCTCCTCTCCTTTGCTTTGGGCAGTAGGCCAATTATTGGCAGGTAGAAGTGGCTTTCCATCCTTGTCTTTGACATGCAGTAGAGGAGAGAGCTTGGCTTTTGAATTTGATGAAGTAAAGAGCCTGTCCGCCTTCCTACTTCATGGCATTCAAAGAAAGCTTACCTGCATGCTGTCAGTACATGGCATACTTCTAAGAGAAATGCACATCAGGATCAGGGTGTGGAAAGCAACTACTCCCTGGAAACGTTTAAGCAAAAGAAAAGAATATTCTAAGAATCTTAAATAAAATTTTTATAATCTTTTTAATAAATCCACCTTGAAGTAGGACATGGTTGACAGCATTTCCCCAGAGTATTAAATATAGCATTCAAACCAGAAAATTACTCTTTGATTTGTCCTGTAAAAAGATAAATGTCTACTTGACTCTGCTCTATCCCAGTGCAGACGTTGTTTTTTAGCAAAACAATCTGAGCAAGTCTCCCTAATGAAGCAACACAGCACATAAACACAGCAAGCACATGGCACAGGAGAGCCCTTGTCAACCAAATGCGGCACCCCAGAAGGCCACCCACAGCTCCCAAAAGCAGGGTGTGCACGCCAGCTTAACAAGGTGGCTATGCTATCCCAGCACACCAGCAGACACAAAGCCTGAAAGCAAATACACGTGGCAAATGAAATCTCCAGCTAAGGATGGAGCAGAGGCAACAGCTTATAATTCACTGCCTCAAGAGCTACTGAAGTCACTACCATTTCGGCTTTGGTTAAAGACAGCTTTCATAATGACAGGTGACTGCCATCTGTAAGACCCTGCCAGACCGCATATGCCTAATAATACTCTCTTATTTTTATCCAGTGTTTTACAGCTCACTAGGGCCACTGCATGCACAGTCTCATTTGATTCTCTTAACAACCCTATTAAACAGGTGGTGCGGGTACCCACTTGAACTGGCCGCATTTTGTTTTTCACAAAGATGCTGTCAGGTAGCAATGTATATACTGTTCATTCGACAAGTGGGTATGGAGAGCCAACTCTGTTCTAGGCAAAGGCAGGAGGTGGAGGAACACAGAGAAGGAGAGTGCAGAAGTGAGTCAAATATGGCCTCCATATCAATGTTTTTAAGGAATTACTAAATCTCAGGAGGAGGCAGATGGGTAAACAGATAACTCTAACTATATCTGGACAAAGCTGAGAAGGAGGTTCACAATCTCCAAGAGAAATACAGAGGAGTGGTGATGTAATTCTGAATGAAAAAAGGAATTTTTTAAGTATGTTTTTCATCTTAATTCTTAGGTGGGGGGAACGTTACATAATAATTAAGAAACAATATACACTTTGAGTTTATAGATCAGTTAACAGGCTTATGAAATATTTTATTATTGATAATTTTCTTAACAGTAACAACAACACCTCCAGGTAAGATAAGGGGGCACATAATTATCCTTATTTTATTGAAGCTCACAAAGGTTGAATGGCTTGTGCAAGGCAGTAAGTCAGGAATTTGATCTACTAGAGAAATCATGCTCAGTTCCATGCTCAGGTCCGTGCTCAGTTCCATGCTCAGTTCTAATCTAGATTCTCATCCAGTGCTTCTCAAATTTAATGTGTATATAAAACACCTGAGGATCTTGTTCAATAACAGACTCAGGTTTAGTATGTCTGGAGTAGGATCTGAGATTTAGCATTTCTGACAAGCTGCCAGGTGATACTGATGCTGCTGGTCCACAGACCTTGCTTTGTGCAGTAAGGATCCAGAGAGACCACAGTGTTGTGTAGTAAGGATCCAGAGAGACCACAGTGTTGTGTAGTAAGCATCCAGAGTGACCAGTGTTGTGTAGTAAGGATCCAGAGTGACCACAGTGCCCTAATAGCAAAAAAGGGGGGGGGGGAGGCAAGAGAACATGGATGTTAGCAACAGTGTATTAGTTTCACAGAAATTAGAAGGGAAAAAGGTAGAAAATTAGGGACATTTATGGAACCGGCCCAGGATTTTGAAGACCTCATATAGCTAAAGGGATGTTAAACAAGACCAATAGTGCTGAATCTGGAGTTCTCATATTTCCAGGGATCTAAGAAAGCATCAACGGGGATCTCTGAATTTTTTTTAGATATTCAAAGAATAACTGTTAGAAATTGAGTATTTACACAAGGCTTCATGTGCTAATGAAAACATGGATCCATTAATAAGATTTATCATTGCTTTGTTTCTCTTTAGTCTTTTTATTGGCTTAATAGTTACTGTTTATGTTGCATGCTCATATATCTATCTATAGATAGATAGATATACATACATATATGTATGTATATATAAACTTTGATTAAGTAATGATAGGAAAACAAATTAAGTATTAATAAATGCAGTTCACGTGGTAGATGGAGATTAAGAGAAGGAACACTTGGTTGTGAAAATATTGGGAACTAATTCAAACCCCTTATTTTATAGGATATTTTTTATTTGTTTTTCTTTTGAGTTTTTGTCTTTTTTTTTGCATTGTTTTTGCATTAGAGTAGCCACATAAATATTAAGTAACTAAGCAAAGGTTTAACAGAACCAGAATCAGATCCCAAATATTCTGACTTTAAGCTAACAATAATAGTTACCACTTATGAACAACCTATTATGTGCTAAGTACTTATGTTAATTGGCACATTAAATCATTAAAATAACTGAGAAAAAAGTAATATCATAGCACCATTTTATTAGGTGAGGAATCTGAGTCTCAGAGACATGCAGTAACTTGCCCATGAAAATACAGCAAGTAAAATGTTTATCTAGAAATGGAACCTGAATCTGTGCCCTACAGCTCATTCTTATATCCAAAAATCCTAATTCCAATTGTCTCAAGCTGCTATTAGATTCTAGGATCTTCATACTGTGTCTGTGAACACTGAGGAGAAATTACTGGTTTATTTGAACCTGGATTCTTTCCAAAAATATTTGTGACAGAGAGCAGCCTGGAGTTCTAGCCGGCGCAAGGTCCCCACTCAGCAGCCTACGAGTATATTGCCTTTCTCTTCAAGATTAAAATTTTCACTCCTACAGACACACAAAGAGAGGGGCAACGGTCTCAAAAAGGTACGAGTAAGAATGCCCACCAAATTCTCTACCTTTTGCACTCCGGGTGCAGTAGAATGAACACAAGCTGAGGAATCAAATAAATTCAGATTTAAATCAAACTCCCCTAGTACAGACCCGTAATCATTGAAAGATCACTGGCCCGAGCCATTTTTATCATCTGGTAAAAGAATAATAATATCACATGGCTCAGTGGATGGCAGTGAGGACCAAATAGCCTCACATAGGTAAAGGCCCCAGAACAGGTCAAGTGCCAAACACATATGTCAGCAGCTTTTATCAGATTAGCTAGTTACCACCTTGGAAGACACACATTTGGCACATCTCAGCCAGATCACAAGCTGCCGGGGGGGGGTTGTCCTCTTGGCTGTGGATAATCCAGAATAAAAACACCTGAGCATTTGTTTACCCAACCTTATTTCACGCATATTCCAAAATCCTGAAGCTGGGTGGCCACAGGCAAATGACACCATCAATTCTGAAAATAATGCCACTCGGCAAAGACCACTAGTGTGGACAGAGCAGAATCCGTGTGACCAACCAGATGATGGTGCCTATTTCTCAGAGTAAGTATCAGAATGGATATATCCTAATCTGGACTTCATTTTTCATCTTTCTAGCAGAGTTGGAAGGTGAGTCTGGTGAAGTCATTCCCCGTCCCCCCCAACCCCAGTCCAATCATGTTTTGCTTACCTCACTCACCCAGAAAAAGAAAAAATAAATCAATTTCCCAGCTAGCATTCCAAAGGAAGAAAGCATGAACAGAAGAGCCCTATAAGGTCAAACCGGTTGTACTATAACATCTGGGAGGGTAAAAGGTTGGATGGTAAAACACAGCAACACAGCCCTGTCTTTCCTGTGTTTAATTAACACAGAATGATGGTTTTGTTCGGGAACTAAAAACCCTGGGGGAGAGAAAACACAACTTTAATTTTTAAAGACTCTCAGTGCTCAGTGAAACCGATTGATGCCTGTGATTCTTTTGCTATATTCGGATTCTCCATGCACAGCCAGCACCAGACCTCTCATATTCAAACAGATTGACAAATATTGATTTTTAACACCCCCAGCTAAGGACTCCTTAGTCAGCTCTCAGAGAACACATGTGTGTAGAATGAGTTCCGCAAGTTGACTCAAGTCAGTCCCAGCTGGATCCTTTCTCCTGCTGAAAAAATCAGGACCAAAGAGGCAGCTGGATTCCAGCAAAGAGCAATCCACCATCCAGCACGGTGGAGCTTTTGGAGAATCCTCTATACCTCCTAAGACATAGGTTAGTCTGTGTTGAGAAAGGGATCTGAGAGCTAGACCTAAGTAAAAGATATTTGGGGTTGAAGTAAATAAACCATAGGGAATTTAGGATTCTCTTTTCAACATTATGAAAAATGAACAAGTCTTTGACACGAAAACCATGACGTGACTTAGCTCACTTCTCCAGCCTCATGACACTTCCGTAGCCTTGAAGCTCCAGCCAAATGGATTACAGTAGTTCCCATTTATCCACAGGGGATATGTTCCAACACCCCCAGTGAATGCCAGGAACTGCATTTCAGATAATACAGAACTCTCTCTATATTATGTTTTTTCCCCCTCTACATGCATACCTATGATAAAATTTAATTTATAAAGTAGGCACAGTAAGAGATTAACAGCAGTAACTAATAATAAAACAGAACAAGCATATCTATTGTGAAAACTGAAATAAAATGGAGTCACTTATGTCAAGGAGTTTTAAAATAGAACTTAATAGAGTCTATTAAGAAGATGCGCCTCAGGCACCTCCTCATCCTCGCCAGGTGGAACCATGAACTTTTGAACTGGGCCAAATTGCAAAAATTCCAAGAATTCTGCAAGAACACCTGCAACTTGTTACAGTAACAGACTTTTGCTTAGTGACAGCCTTAGCAACCAATTAGGTTTAGCAAAGATTAGCTTTCTGCTGCCAACACCAATCAAAATTCTTTGTAAACAACCTACACAGGCATTCCCTTTCTTTGCTTTGAAAAACGCCCGACGTCTGCTCCCTAGTGGGACACGATTTGGGTTGGTGCCCAAATCTGTGTACCCTGAGTTGCAATTCTTTGAGCCTAAATAAACACTTTCGCTTAATCGTTGCCTTCTGACAATTTTAGGCTGACATAAAATACTGCAATAAAAGTTATGTGAATGTGGGTGTCTCAAAATATCTTATTATACTGTACTCACGCTTCCTCTTGTGATGATCTGAGATGATAAAATGCTTAAGTGATGAGAGGAAGTGAGGTGGGTGACGTAGGCGTAGGCGGTGCGACATAGCCTGAGGCTACTACTGACCCGATCACTTTTCAGAAGGAGGATCATCTGCTTCCAGACTGCAGTGGACCACAGGGAGGGGAAAGCATGGAAGGCAGAAAGCAAAACCACAGGGGTTCAAGTGTACTCCCAGTTCTTTGAACTAGCCGGGCCCATCTCACAGGTTTGCTCAAAATCTGCATTCCCTGTTAGTTGTACCTGGTCCATCGTATTGTAAACGCCTGTTTACTCACCTGTATTCGCCTTCCATGGTGAGTTCTTTGAGCCTGACGTGCTGGGTCTTTTTCACTCTTGTACCTTCAGTCCTGATAACAGGCATTTATTAATATTTTTCACTGAATGCTAAATGCATGAATGAAGAAATGAAGAAATGGGAAAAGGCCATGGGCCATTTCTGGCCCTAGCACTAGTAGGTTACTGAAAAACAATTAAGCTATACTATTGCAGGAGTTATCACTTTGTGCTAGTAACAAGCTAAGTGCCTTATACACAGTGTTCCTTTCCATCTTCACACGACCACTGTGAAATAGTGAATTATTAGCCTCATCTCAGTCATTGTCACCATAATAATCATAATAATCATAATTAGAGGCTCGGGGAGTAGAGACACTTACATAAGTTCACACATCGAGAAAGTAACAGTCAAGACTAGCATCATCATGTGCTGTCTCCCTATGATGTTCAAGGTTTGAACAAATACTAGGGACACTCAGGATGGAGGATATTTAAATTCCTCTACTGGAGACATTCATTTTTTTTACCCATTCATCCATCCATCAATTTTTGCATCCATTCAATAAGTATTTATTTAGAACCTGTTTTAAACAGGGCTCTGTGTAAGGCTCCAGGGGATGTGAAAATGAACAACACCTCTTATTTCCAAAGAGCATTCAGTTTATTCGGAAAGATGATAACACAGAGCTGTAATAAGGTGAGTCCCTCAAGGGATGTGAAATGTAATAGAAATTAAAGGAGAAAAATAATTTCCTTTACAGTAGTTTTTAAGCAGACCCTTTGCCTTTTTCCATCCCCCAAATAGTACCCCACTCCCTCCACCAGCAGGAACACCAAGAAGTAGCCTATCTTTTAATCACTTAGAAATGTCCAGGCATTTGAGTGTCTCAGTCAGTTGAGTTACGTCATGATCTCGCAGTTCCTGAGTTTGAGCCCTATGCCAGGCTCTGTGCTGACAGGTTGGAGTTTGGAGTCTGCTTCAGATTCTGTCTTCCTCTTTCTCTGTTCTTCCCCTGCTCACGCTCACTCTCTGTCTCTCTTTCTCTCTCTCGAAAATAAATGTTAAAAAATGTATTTTGATCAAGGTACTGCCTGTTCAAAATCATCCAGTGACTTCTCATTATTAAACAGAAAACTCTGAACTTATTAACATGTTATAATCTGGCCCCATCTACATTTCCAGATATATCTTCTACATCCCTAAGATTTCCTGACTGGTTGTCACCATTTTCTAAATCTATCCTGTACCTTCCTGCTTCTGCAGTTTTGTTCAGCTACTTCCATTTGGGTTTAGGTGTATTCTTTCTATTTAGGCTTTTCTGACAATTCTATGATCTCTTTTTCCTTGGTTCTTTTAAAACATTTTGCTTCATATAGGTATCTCCTTTTTTATATGGCTTTGTCAGAAAATACCCAATTTTCCTGGGTTGGAATTAACAGTTTATATGCCAAAGTCCTGTTCTAGACTATGAAAATCTTATTAACCACAACAGTTTCTCATTCATCTTTATATCCTCAGTGTCTCACACAATGGCACGCACAGTGTGTCTGCTAAAATTAATTGTCCAGTCTCGTAACATTTACTTGCTCCAACATACTATTTGCCATTTACTTACATATATATCTTTGCATCTTTCATTTTCACTTCACCAGAGTTCCCAGTAGAGTCTGTGTATAGAGTAGGTGCCCAGTAAATATTTGGTGAATGGAAAAACTGTCAATTTCATAATAGGAATGATCGAATCTAATTTATTCATTGCTGCCTTTTTTTGTTTGTTTGTTTTGTTTTTGTATCTAGACCGAGTAGGTACTCAATAAATGACTGTCAATTAAATGGATATAGATTCCCAAATATTTAGACAGGGAATGTAATGCACATACTGCTTTGTCTGACCTGCCCCTGCTTTCCTGGCCTTCCTCCACTTCCCACGGGGCAAATGCAGAGGTAGCCACTTTATAAGACGTGTCACTTTCTCCTAACTGGAGTTGATGGGTCCAAGGGAAAGAAACCATAATCAAACTGCTAATCATAGATCTTTCCTAGGATTTTTGGGCTTGGGACTCAGTGAATCAAGTTGATTAGCTAGAGCTATTGAAAAAAATTAATGTAAAGAGATTGTCATGATGACCCCAAAGTTTTTAGGTTAGGTTGCAAACCTGTCCCTATCTTTTCCTTTTTTCTTAAGCTTGCTCAAAATGGATTTTTGTCACTCTTTTTCCAAAAGAGTCTTAATTATTGCAAAGACCATTCTGATAAAAGATACAGTAGATGATAGAGCCTGGAGAACAAGGAGGGATAAAAATCACTAAATTACACAACAAAGTGATAAAAATCACTACATTACAAAACTATAGATATTTACCTGGGATCTTTCCAAAGGCAAGACAGGGAGACTCAAGCAATAAAGAAAGCCATTGAGAGGCTGTCTGACCAAATAAGATGCTGCATAATAGTTTCATGAGAAATTATTAGACCACAGAGGAAGGAAACCAGCCCAGGTCATATCAGTGGTATTCAATGAGCACTGAGCAAAAGCCCTCCTGGAACCAAAGTGGAAGAGAGTAGAAGAGAACACTAAGAACACAGTTAAGAGTCTATTATGTCACAAATAAATTATTTCTTTCCTCCCTCCCCTCCCCTGCTTCCTTCTTTCCTTCCATATATTTGTATATATAACCTATTATGTCCTAGGCATACTACTTAATGCTAAAGTTATGGAGAGTAGAAACTCTCTCTTTCCTTCAAGGATCTTCCTCATGTTAAGAGGACGGCAGTGTGATGTGAGAGGTGGAGTGCATTGTGATAGGTGGTACTGTGGTCTAGAATCACATTATACGAGTGTAGGTTATGGGAACCAAGCTAGTGTTAAAAGTTCCATGGAATGTTTCCCTGAAAAGGCAATTCTTGAGAAGCCCTAAAAGATGAGTAGCATTTACTCATGCCAAGGAGAGTCTTGCAGACAGGAGCAAACATTCTAGGGAGAAGAAACAGCATATGCAAAGTCATGGTGACTGGATACAACATGATGTATTTAGGAGGGATAATGATTCCTCCAAGTTTATGTGTTAGTGGGAGAGGTAAACAAGTAAATCAACAACTGCAATGATAAGTCCTTTCACAGAAATGAGCATATGGTGCTCATTTCATATGAAAACATATAAAGAAAAACCAACCCAGCCTGTTAAGGTGGTTGAGGTTATGGAAGACTTCTGGAGCAGGTGACACCAAAGGTGAGTGTGAATGATAAACACAGGATATTCAAAGAGAGAAGAGATGGTGAGGGAGGATTTTTATGCAAAATGCACAGTACCTGAAAAGACACTGGCAATAACCAGAGTGAGTAATATATTCTCTCTGCACCAGAAGCAATGGGGAGAAGATGGGTCTGATTTGATTAACACCAAATATTGTATTTCCAGAGAAGCTCTATTCTAAAGCAAAGGTAGTATTTAGTATAGCAAGCAGAAAATCACTGTAAAGGAGACAAACAGTCAAGATGGAAGGGGTTAAATGGGAATGGACACTTGGCTCCCATGTTGAGAGGCATTAGGGTGGTAAAGACTGTGCAAAGCAGAGTACAGTCTATCTAGATGTACAGCAGTCTGCTGTTTCAGACAACTGTCATGCAGGAACATAGCTTCAAAATCTCTAGATCTTTCTCATTGCCAAGCAGACCCAGATTGTGTGCATGTAAGAAATTTCCTGATACCAATTTAATAGTCTATGAATTTCACTCTGAGTTAAACAAAATATTCCTGTGAGTCAGAGACTTAGCAGAGCCCTATAACTTGTGATCTTTGAATTAAAACCTAGATGACAGACATGCTAAAAATGTACTTCAATAATCTGTTGTGAATTTTTCCCTTCTCAGTTTGAATTAAATTTCAGAATCAATTGGTATATGGCATAATAACTGACCTTTCTAAAGGAAAAACCATAAAACCTGATCTTCCCCATTTCTTTATGTCCTAAGATCTGGTCTGGACTGAGAATTACACCAGAATTGAATATCGGTATCAACTAGCATGTGTGATAATAATTTTCTAAAGAAAACCCATAGGGGTGCCTGGGCGGCTCACTTGGTTGAGCATCTGACTCTTGATTTCAGCTCAGGTCACCATCCCAGGGTCATGGGATTGAGCCCTGCATGGGGCTCCATGCTGAGTATAGAGCCTACTTAAGATTCTTTCTCTGCCTCTCTCTCTCTGCCCCTCTTCCTCACTCATGCACATGTACTCTCTCTCTCTCTCTAAAAAAAGAAAAAAGAAAACCCATAAAAGCTGATTTTTTTTTCCCATTCTCCTATATCCTAAAGCCTGGTCTTTCTTCCCTTATATAAGCCACTTGGTAAATAATAAGGTCATTTGGGGTCATTTATGATGCCATCTTATAGTTAGTAATAGCATTCCTAATTACAGACCGGAGGAAATATTTACTTGGAAGGAATAGAGGAGAGGAGAATGAGATAAGAATCCTTGTAAGTGCTTCTTTCTACTTCATCTTTCTACTTATTCTCATGCTCCCTGCTCCTTCTAACACTTATCACCACTAAATGCCATTCATGTGGCAAGGAATGTTAGAATGTCACCATCACCTGCCTCTATGGACCACATAAATGTTTCATGTTACTGTGTTTAAAATAGCGGTAAAGTAGAACAATGTTATAAGAACTGAGGGGCAGGAAGATCAATAATAATAATAATAATAATAATAACAATAAATAATTAATAATAATAATATCTAGCATATATATGATGTTTTTAGTTCACCAAGTGCCTTTCTATATCTTAACTCATGTGACACATATGACAACATTTGGGGTAGATGGAGCAGATATTACCATCTTCATTATGCAGAGGAACTGAGTTTTCAAGCAGTCACAGCTCCACCACATATTAATTGTGTGAGATTAGACAATGCATCTTACCTCTGTGTGTCTCAGCTTAACTTTGAAATAGGAACATTCATAGAACTTATAAAGTTACTGTTTTAAAAATCATAAAAGATAGTTCATGGGGGCCCAATGCCTATCTTAGTGTAAAGGCTCAAAAAGATCAGCAGTTACTATCACCATTGTGACTAAGAGGTTAACACTAACTACTGTCACAGATAATTCTGGGAGTTCAGGGGCTTAATGCGCTTATATAAAGTGCAGATGTTGGGCTGAGGGGGTAGAGGGAGTAGGGAGATCTAAATGGGCTTTGCTCCACTTAGGAAGCAGGGTCTTCTACAGCGGCTGCACCAGTTTGCATTCCCACCAACAGTGCCTCAAAATATTAAAAATAGATCTACCCTATGACCCAGCAATAGTACTGCTAGGAATTTACCCAAGGGATACAGGAGTACTGATGCATAGGAGCACTTGTACCCCAATGTTTATAGCAGCACTCTCAACAATAGCCAAATTGTGGAAAGAGCCTAAATGTCCATCAATTGATGAATGGAGAAAGAAATTGTGGTTTATATACACAATGGAATACTACGTGGCAATGAGAAAGAATGAAATATGGCCTTTTGTAGCAACGTGGATGGAACTGGAGACTGTTATGCTAAGCGAAATAAGTCATACAGAGAAAGACAGATACCATATGTTTCAACTTTTATGTGGATCCTGAGAAACTTAACAGAAGAGCATGGGGGAGGGGAAGGAAAAAAAACAAAAAGGTTAGAGAGGGGAGGGAGCCAAACCATAAGAGACTCTTAAAAACTGAGAATAAACTGAGGTTTGATGGGGAGTGGGAGAGAGGGGAGGGTGGGTGATGGGTATTGAGGAGGGCACCTTTTGGGATGAGCACTGGGTGTTGTATGGAAACCAATTTGACAATAAATTTCATATTTAAAAAAAAGGAAGCAGGGTCTTCATTTAGCCTCTAGGGCTTTGGGGTCCCCTGGAAGGACACCCTGTACCTGGCCTACAGATGAAGAAAGGGAGAGAATGAAGAAAGGTTTTTACAGTCTAGGCTTGGAACTGGCCTTCCTTCCTTGCACACACATCCCATTAACCAGAATGCAGCCATATGGCCAAAGCAACTTGAAGAAGCCTAGGAAAAGCAGCCTACGTGTGTACTTAGGAAGAGCAGAGAATGACTTTGCACGAACAAAGAGCCATCTGTGCCACATGAGGGGACTTTGCCCAGGCCCACCAGCTGATAACTGTGAGAGCTATGACTTTAAAGCAAATAATCTGACTCCAGATCCAGAACTCTTCCGTCTACAGTTGCCCAAGATCTCACATAAAAACAGAAACCAGGTGTCCTGATCTTTAATTCCAGGATCCTTCCTCCCACCCTTTCTGGCTGGTAAAAGCATGTTGATGAACTACAAATGGCTGTGTTCTTTCCATTACTATGCTGTGCTTTATTACAGGTGCTCTGATAGCTAGCACATTCACTAAACTAGAAATCCAACCTTTCTCTTCTTTGACAACTGAGACAGCAGAGAATGGTCTGACTCTGTGACTGCTTCACTGAAGTCTCCCCAGGGTGATAGATAGAAGTGACTATTCCTTTCCCTTAGAGGAGAGCAATTTAGAGCAACAACCCATCGCATAGGCAGCGTTTGTGTGTGTGGGATGTATGGTATGAGGTCACTCTGCCACATCATGTGTCTGCATGCTGAAACTGAGGATAATTGGGCTATTTTTCAAAGTCAATGGAGTGTGACTTTATTGAGAAGCACTGGCCACATCCAGATTCTTCTTTACTTGCTCTGGGTGTTACTTTAGGTTCTTTCCTAAGAACCTATCCTTTGAATAATGTCAGACTCATTGACTGCTTGGAGGTAAATTTAGAGTAATTCAAAGAGAAGCCCTTCTGGAAACCTCAGCATAAACCCCAAGCACTGACAGGATCATTTGTCCAGGCTACAGAGTGTCAAGGCACAATCAGAGTGCATCTGGCCTCTTGGTATCATGCTTGTCCTCACTCAGTAGGGCCAAATATGCAAGACCTACCTCAGAGACACAGGTATTTCTTTTCAGATACAAAGCCTCTAATTCAAGGAACTTACCCTGAGCAAGGTGTTTTGCCAGTTTATAAGCTATGGACTATCCTTAAACCTTGGAAACTGAGAACCACCAGGATATGTTTGAGTTCCTTTCTAATCTCAAAATCAGTTAAGGAGAGAGTAGAGATTAGCGCAAAGTACATGGGCTCTGAAGGCAAACAAAACTCATTTCAAATACTGGTTTGACCTCCTAGTCACTGTAGAGCAGAGGTTGGCACATTTCAACCTATGGACTAAATCCATCCCACTATCTGTTTTTGAAAATAAAGCTGTATTGAAACATGGCCTCACCCATTTGTTTACATATCACCCATGGCCACTGCACACAGTACAACAGTAGAGCTGGGCAGGACGCATGTGGCCTGCAAAACCATAAATCTTTTTTATTCATTTATTTTTTTGATGTGTATTTATTTTTGAGAGAGAGAGGGGGGGGGAGAGAGAGAACACAAGTTGGGGAGGGGCAGAGAGAGAGAGGGAGACAGAGAATCCCAAGCAGGCTCCAGGCTCTGAGCTGTCAGTACAGTGTCTGACGTGGGATTCAAACTCACAAACTACAAAATTATGACCTGAGCCAAAGTCGGATGCTTAACCGACTGAGCCACCCAGGGGCCCCTGCAAAACCATAAATCTTTATCATCTGGCCTCTTCCAGAAAATATTGTGGCTCTTCAGTTCATTTTTTCAACACAGGAGTTCTGACTAACATAAAATTGTGGTGAAAACTGAATAAAATATTGAATAAATAGCACCCAGGGCAATTCCAAACATGCAACATCCTCACTAAGGAGTGGGTTCCTTTTCTCCAGTTATTTTGCACTCGGATGCATTCAGGTGGCTGGAGTACGGAGGCACAGGGATACACAAATTCAATGCCACATATATAACTCTTCAGGGAGCAAAGTTGCCCACGTGCGGCTCCCAGACTAAAAAGAACAAAGGAAATAAAATGAACAACCTTAATGTCCTGCAGAAAGAGAGGAGATCAGGGAGAGGCCCTTCATTATCTTGATATTGCTGCTATAAGGTAAACCAGCCCATTTTTGACATTCTTTATTTACCTAAGAAAGAGGTAAACAGCAATTTTGCATCTGTCTAGGGTACTGGAACTTTTTTAAACTTCCCCCCAACAACTCGTCTTACAACAAAATGTACTGTATGCATCCTTACTTCCACGGAGAACCAAACCTATTCTGTAATTGAGAGAACGTCTGCTGTTCGTAGTGTTCTTGGATCCGTTTATCAGTAATTAATGTGCGTGCCTCTAAATTGGACAATTTGTCTACATTATAAAATCTCAGCTTCTCAACAACCCTTCAACACATATTATCATTCTGAATTTACCGAAGAAGAAACTGGGAGATGAAATAAGCTGCCGAGTTTGTGCAACTAGGAACAGGCAGAGAGCTACAATTCAAAGCCAGTCCAACTCTCCTGGAGTCTGCCTAATCTTTAACAAAGTTGGCGATATCAGGAACTACAAAAGGATTGAATCTTAACTGAACCAAAACCGTATTGTCAGAAAGCCTGACCAGCTGGCAAGAGAACAGAAGGAAGAAATTTTACAAATATACTCTGAGTAACAACCATCACTATTTTCTGAATCCTTTCTCTAGGTGCTTTATACCTCTTACATGTCTCAAAGGCAAGTGTGGCAAAAAAGCTTTGGAAATGAAGTAAGAGGTTCTGGACTCTGGTCTTGAACAAGCCATTCCCCTCCTCTCAATTTTTCTATTTGTAATTGAGAAACTCAAATAGTCTTTTAAGTCATTCTCTCTGAATGTTTACGATACTTCCCAGGAAGCAAGTCTTGGTCACTGGGGACTGATAGCCAAATATTCAGGATTCCACTTGCATGAGCATAGCCCTGTCACCAGGAAGCATGTGCCCCCCTCCCCTCCCTACACACACATGCATGCATTGAACACACATTTCCACCTACCCCCCATAGTGCCTGATTTAAAACACATTAAAATTAAAAGAAGTCAGTGAGAGAACAATAATCTTCATAAAAGCACAGAGCTGGGTAGATAAAGGAATAATATAGAAACAAACAAGATATTTGCATAAGGTTTCTGACATTGATTGGGAATAAAATATACATGAAAAGACAGCAAAACTGAGAGTGTACCAACTGATAAAAGCAAAGCAAAGCTTAATCAAAATATGCCTCTGTGTATACACACACACACATACACACACAGACACACACACAAAGAGAATCTCCCTCTGTGAGCAAGGGGCAGGGGAAAAAGTGACAATTCTAGGTTATTTCTGAGTCCAAGTACCTACCTGAAGAAGTGAAATAAAAAAGAGAGTGAGCATGGCTACCATTTATTGAGGAACTACCCAGGGCCAGACACTGGACAGAGCCACCTTTCAAAGCAGAATTTACAAAACAGCTTCATCCTTCTAAGCACCTCCATGAAGAAGGCATGCTTATCCCCATTTTACAGAAGCAGACACTGCTCACAGAGATGACGATTTGGTCCAAGACCACTCTGCTAATTAGTTGTTAAATCAAGCATCAAAGCCACATCAAAAGATTATGTTCTTTCCTAATGCTTAGAAAAATGAAGCAAGTTGCTTAAGTTCACACATCATTAAAAGGGTGATACGAATCCAGATGTTCTGACTAGTAAATCAGTTCCTCAGCTACTATTTTATGATGAAACTATTGACTTTTTTTTTTCTTCCAGAATTTTATTTAGATTCAAGTTAGTTAACATATACTGTAGTATTGATTTCAGGAGTAGAATTTAGTGATTCATCACTTATGTACAACACCCAGAGGTCATCAAAAGTCCCCTCCTTAATGCCCATCACCCATTTAGCTCATCCCCCCCCACTTCCCCTCCAGCAACCCTCAGTTTGTTCTCTGTATTTAAGAGTCTCTTATAGTTTGCCTCCCTCTCTGTTTTTATCTTATTTTTCCTTCCCTTCCCCTATGTTGATCTGTTGTGTTTCTTAAATTCCACATGAGTGGAATCATATGGTATTAGTCTTTCTTTGACAGATTTATTTCACTTAGCATAATACATGCTAGTTCCATCCATATCATCACAAGTGGCAAGATTTCACTCTTTTTTTGATGGTGAATAATATTCCAGTGTGTGTGTGGAGCCATTGTCTTTATGCACTAATCAGTTGATCGAGAAACTATTGACTCTTAACATCAGACTTCTTCTATTGAGAGGCACATGTCACACATTCAAAGAATAGGCCTTTGAGTTGCGTGAATCTGTGTTCAACTCTGGGCCCCAAAACTTATTAGCTACTTGGGAAAGTAGGTTCATGTGTTCTTCTGTAGTTCAGGGTTAGTGACATTTACTACAAACAGATTTCTGAGAATTAAAAAACTTAATGTGACAATAAATCATCAATTAAAAGTTGGTGATTGCTGGAGGTGGGGTTCTTCAGAAGCAGACCATGAAGTGAAGATGTGTGCTCCCAAGAGAATATCAGAAGGGGGTGGGCGAGGCAAGGCAGGGAAGGGAAAAGAGTCAAGCAAAGGTACATTCTCAGGAAAAGTCCCAGCTCTAGCCTAATCCTGCAGAAGCCTAGAGTATAAAACGTATACCTCAGAGTTTTCCATGCTCCCCACTTTCCTTTGCAAAGAAGGAACATGGGCCTTCATACTCCTGCCCCGTCCAGTCATTGAATAAAAGTCATGGCTGGGGTGGTGAGGCAAGATGGGACGCAAACTCACAGGCCCTTCTGGCTCTGTATACATCTGCAGGCAAAGCAGCTGGAGTATCCTGAGGGCAGAGTGACATGACAAGATGGGGGGGCAGGAGGGGAGCCTGAAGGGGTGAATGTGTGAACAAACAGAAGGCGATCCTACGCAGTGTCTGCTCTAATGGCGTTCCTCTCATTGTTATTATCATCATCATTATCATCATCACCTTTTATTAGGATGAGAATGATGTCCTTCTTTTATATGCCTCATTTCCAAGAATACTGGGGAAAACCTATATATTCTTGACTTCAAGGTGGAAGCTAGATAGACCAAGGCCAGAAAAGGGATATCAGTCCACAGGAAGATATACATTCCAGGTCATGATCAAAACTGGAAGCCTCGAGCTGAAGGCTTTACTAGGCAACCTACAGCATCCATTTCAGGCACTGTTCTCAGCCAAGGGACCAGATCCCAGCCTCTGATTTATTGCAGATGAGAAGCACTGAAACACTGCAGCAAATAGAGACTGGGAGAGCCAGCTCTTTCATCACAGTAATAAATGTACGTTCCCAGAATCATTGAAACCTTTTTAGTTTTAAATTCTCCACCCCTTACCTAATACAATTAAGGCCTGCGTGAATTATACAAGGGATAAACAAAGAGATGTACTGCTTCCCAGAGACTCAAAAGGAGATCTACATTACCTTCCTACATTAATGCTACTTAACAAATAGACCTCCAGCCCAGGCTAACTTAGCATTAGTTTTCCCTGAGAAAAAATTAATTTGCCCCAGATTTTATGGTTCTAGCCAGTTTCCCCTAATAATTCTTTTTTTTGTTTGTTTCCTGACAACATTTATGCCTCACCCCTTACTCTTTCCCTTCTTCCCCATATCTGGGCAAGCCCCTGGGTGCTCCCTCATTTGACACTGGCAGGAAGTTCAAACCACACAAGCCCAAGGCCACACATAAGAACCCTCACTCCAAACCCCCCCACCCAAAACACCATAGAAACCTCAAGCCATTTCAGACCTTCTCAGGATCCACCTTGGCCTCCCCAGAGAGTCTCATTTTGTGAGCAATATGGTATATGTGTGTCACTGATCTCAATATCTGAACCAAATTTTGGGTGGAGGTCCATTCCATTCTGTGTGGTGGCTACAAAGGCAGTTATCTCAAGGAGGCAGCATGGGGAACACCCTAAAGTCCGGATGGCCAACCATGGTTACATGGTTATAAACAGGGACCTAAAAGCTTTTTAAAGGATGGCTGTTCAACTGGATCAAGTAAGTATTTCAAGAACTGAGTGACCCAAACACAGTGGCTCTAAATGCAAAGGGTATAAAAAGAACTTTTTTAACTACTGGAAGGATTAATCTGCTTATTCTGTCCACCCATTCATGAGCTCATCTATCCATTCATTCTAAAAGGATGTATTGAACATCTGTTGTTAAGTGCTAGGGATACAGCAGCACACATGACATACAATATCCCTACCTATCCCATTATATGGGAAATAGAGAAAAATACAGAGAACTATATATTACTAAGTGATACACAATACAACGGATAAAATGTGGGGAGTGGTGGGAACAGAACACCAAGGAGGAATATCTGCCCAACTTAAATATAGTAACCTGAAGTGAGAATTGATAGATGAATACGAATTCGTCAAGCAAAATGAATAAGCATATATACAAAAGACAGTGTAATGGAAAAGCAGTGAGGGGCATGGAGAACAGTTCAAAAGGAAAACACATGAAAAGTCCAGCAGCAAAGAGAGAATTAGAATATTCAGGAAACTGAAAGTACTTCAATAATTTAGTGTAATGACAGAATATGTCTCTGAAGAGCTGCTCTAAAATAACATGAAAAGGCAAAAACATCCAATGTTATGAGTAAGTAAACTGTATATTGAGAAACGTTTTTTTTTTTCAGTTTTATGGTGTACAAAAGCCAGACCTAGAGATACTAAATTGGAAATGTTCTGGAATCTTTTTGTGATCAATTGGGAGTCCTAACACAAGCCACTGGATCTCCTGTGGGACATTTAAGATGAGTTCAATTATCCAATTTTCTCTGGAGTCATCACAATACAACATGGAAGACCTACACACTGGTCGTCATGGTGAATGCTCTGTCATACTCAGATTGATGGTTTAGCCCCGTAGTCTTGAGTTTCTTTGGGCCCCAGTTTCTTCACTTGTGAATAGGCAATAATAATATTTGCAAAGATATCACTTATGAGAATGTGGGATTCCTTGGATTACACCGACTCTTACTGTGTTCTATACCCCAGAGCTGTCATTATAACCCACTCCAAAGCTAGAAAGAGACAACAAATCTCCTCGGAGAGAAAAACCTCTGATCCAAACTTGGCTTCACAACGAACGCTCCTTCAGTCTGAGCAGTGCAGGGCTGCCGTTGTTGATTCATTTTGTGTTGGCACCTGAGAAACTTAGTGACTTGTGTTTATATTTATACTGGCATTCGGAGTCTCAGGAGGTGTGCCTGAGATATGAAAAAAGACAAGAGAAAACAGAACTTTTTGAAAGCCAGAAGAAGTGCGGGAGTTTGCCTTTTCACTCTGGGTTGACTTCTAAATAACTTTTTGAGGTGTCTTTCCACATCATCTCACTAAGGAGAGGGATCTTGGCTGAGAAATAGAGAGAGAGAGGAAGAAAAAATTTAAAGAACATGAACTATATTCAGATATAATTTCAGTGAATATTTATGCAATGTGTGCAAAAAGTTATTTTCTGAGATTATTATTTTTATTTTTCAGAAACAGACCAGTGAAGAGTACAATTTACCCACAGACAACAATTGAGGCAAAAGATACAGGGTCTTAACAAAACTACGCTTTTATGAGAACCTGATTCTGTGGATGACATATATCCTTGGAGAATGGGGCAGCACAACAGAGCCAGTGGGATGGAGCCAATCAAAGGGGACCATTCTCATGTTCTCATCTTTCACCAAGGACTCCAGACACAGCCAGCAGCAAAACCCTCCTGTCCTCAAACTCAATCAAATGAACACGCATGCCTGCCGACACAATCTATGTACGCTCAGCTCATCCAAAGAGAGAAGCTTACCCAACAAACCACTTAGCTCTTCCAGGACTTCTTCATTTCTCCATCAGCTTGAGGAAGAGTGACCACGTGGGTGATGAGAAGTTTCTTCAGGTTAAAGAGGGCTGCAGTTATGAATACTGTACTTACATGTCACCACACAAGCTTCCAGTTTAAGGAAAAGAAAGAACTATCACTCCCTTTGTAATCTTGCCCCTTATTCTAGATGGTGCTTCTTGTTGTTCAATACGGTAATTACACACCCCACACCCATTTGCAAATTACCCTTGGGCACCAATGATGAATCTCTCCCAAAGACTGATGCCAACAGCTCCACGCTAACAGCTCCCAGGACTGAGCCCAGTCTGCCATTTTACGAAAGAGCAAAACAGCGATTCCTTCAAGATGACCCAGTAGGCCCTGGAAATCCGTTAAAATGATTTCAGGAAGTTAGGACTGTCAACAAGGTTCATTTATAGTAATGGAGTTGTAAAATCAGCCTAATTGTCTAAAAGCAGGGGATCAATTAAATAAAGTATGCTATAACTTTAAAACGACGTTCCATATAATCATTACAATCGAATAATAAAAGCATATTTGATGGTATAGGGAACCGCTCCTGCAGTGTTAAGTTACAGAACACCGTGTGCAATAATACGATTCTATTCTTGCAATACAGGAATGTGTATATTCCTAGAAATTTCCCTCTCTCCCTCCCCACTTCTCTTTCTTTCTGTGTGTTTGTAGAAGGTGCTCACTCTTTCCTTACAGATCTCACTTAAAATCACTTTCTCATTGAAGCCTTCCCTGCACACACTACACCTAAAAGACCAAATTCTTCTCAATCCCCATACCCTTCTCACACCCACACTCTTCTCAAGTACTTCAATCCCCATACCCATGTTTATTTGTCCACCTTAGTATTTATAGCTCTGTAGCATACTAAATGTATCTGTCAAGGTCCTGGAAAGAAACAGATGGCACACAGAGTATAATAATTGGGGGGAAAAAAAGTACAGGGAGTATTTATAAGGGTGTAAGCAGAGTTAAGGAAAATCAGCAAGATACTGCAAAATATCCCAGGATGAGGAACAGTTGGGGCGGGGAGACGGTAGGGGCAATGCCATCTCTGTAAATGAAGGAGCAGGAGGCGAGTGCAGTTATCAGAACCTGGAGACAAAGTGGTACCTGCACAAGAGGATGCGGGGCAGGAGCTATGGCCTTCGAGCGGGAACAAAGCCACTGTGAATCCATGGCTCAGCAGGAATAAATACTCTGGCATCTCTTGCCTTCCACTTTCTGATCTCCTGCCAGTGCCTCCCACTTTCTGAAGCCAACCAGCATGCAGAGGACAAAGGAGCTGGTTGATGTGGTCCTTAAAGTCCATCCTTCCACAGAGCAGTGTGGAAGTACCCAGGTGGAAAGTATCCAACAACTGCAAAGTTTACTTATTTGTTTGTATATTGACTCCCCCCAGTAAAATGTAATTTCTGAGAGGATAGGGCTTTTTTCTCTGTTCTGGCCACTCGTGTATTCCCAGCACCTAGAAGTCTACCTGTGTGTAGTATGATGGCTTAGTAAATATTTGATGAATGAATGTATGTTCAGTGGTAGTTATAAAATGTTTGTATTTGGGTAGTGAGTTTATGGGTAGTTTAAATTTCTTCATGTGACTTTCCATATTTTCTAACTTTTTTCAATAAACATATTTGCTTACAATCGAGGCATGCGCACACACACACACACACACACACACACACAGATGTATACAGGAGTCTAGCAAGAAAGCAGTGAGAAGAAAGTCAATTCCTATTCTGGAATTCATCAAGTAATAAAACTTGTACTGTGTTCCCCAGCTCTGAACCATGGAGACTCAGTCATGTCTAGGAAACACTGATCAATATTATCTTTCCAGACTTTATAAATATCCCAGACCAATTGCCTATATATTATTTATGCTGTCAAGATAATATGTAGGTAATACATAATTAAACAACAGCCAAATCTAGAGACACAAGTACAGCATTGATCATGAAAGAACCAACCTTATTTTGACAAAAGGAAGGAAAGATGTCCTTCAGTGCTGGACAACTACTTTTTAATAAAACTACACAAGCGGCTTGGCAGTTCCTTTTCCCAGCAGAGGTCCCCAACCTTTAGCAATGTGTGTCCCAAATGAGCGTCATTACTAACACTTTTATCTAGTTACCTGTAAATTATAGTTACCTGTAATATAGGCCCAATTCAATCATTGGTCCCTAAATACCAGACCAGAAGTGGATTCTGGGAATGTGTTTCCCATGGCAGAAGCTATCCTTTCAGTAGTAGAAATGATGATTGGATGATATGAAATCATATTTTATTAGTTGACTCAAAACATATATAGTAAAATCCTGTTAAAAGTGCTTCACTATATGCCCGTCTTATCTGCCCTAGATACTAGGTGCACTCCATAATACAGCTATTAAATTACACCAAAAACTGACAGCAGATCTACCTTATACATTCAAACCAGCCTTATAATAGGGGCTGCTCGCGTTTTTAATGGAATGTAATAGATACTGATTTATACACCCAGGTGTGAATGGTATACTTTCCTTTTCCCACCTTCCACCTTGAAGATAAATGAGCTTCTATTTCTGTGCACCATTGCCCCTTTCCTCACTCCAGATGTTTTTCCCTGCTCTTCAGTATGGTAATTGCACATCTAAAACCTGAACACTCCCTGAATGCTGAAAAAAAAAATACCAGATTGCATGAAAGTGTTTTGACAATCACAGGAAAAAAATCTTAGATGCAGTTTATAAATATCATTAAATCAATGAAGGTTTTAAGTTAACTTGTTTCTGGGTGCTTGTGTGGCTCAGTCGATTATGTGTCCAACTTCAGCTCAGGTCATGATCTCACAGTTTTTGAGTTTGAGCCCCCCCCATCAGGCTCTGTGCTGACAGCATGGAGCCTGGAGCCTACTTCAGATTCTGTGTGTGTGTGTGTGTGTGTGTATTTGTGTGTGTGTGTGTGTGTGTGTGTGTGTGTCTCCCCCTCCTCCTCTTGCACTCTATCTTTATCTCTCTCTCAAAAATAAAGAAACACTAAAAAACTTTAACCCGTTTCATCTGTGTTATGTATTTATGTACTTAGATATTTGTGTGTTTATAGACTACAGGTATATTTTTTCTATATTTATCATGAAATTTCATGAAGAGCATCTTCGACTCTAAGAACAATTCCCAATCAGGGAAAAGGCAATAAAAATGTAAAACAAGACATTATATTAAAAGCAGAGGCATAATATATAATAACAGCTCTTGCTATCTGATGTTTCATGGCATAGCATTAATCCACTGAGAGTTTCTGGCTAAAGACCTTCCCTGAAAAATGTCCCAAGTTTCCATGGAGCAACCCGTCCCGCCTTCCCCCGGGCCCCCAGGATGTTGCTGGCTCACCAGCAGTGGCAGCAAGGGTTGTAGCATCAGCACCTCTGATTGGAGTAATGAATTGATTAATAAATGCTAACCAAGTTTATACAGTATAAAGATGTCTGATTTGTTACACTAATTCATCGGGGTTGTACCTTCATGCTGAATTAGCAGTGGCAGCCTCAAGAAACGGGAAAGGTCAGTGGTAAGAAGAATATATAGTAGCCAAGATAAAAGCATGAAAGCCTTCACTAGAAGTTGAAATGGAGAAGCAAAGAGAATTCTTTGATAAATTCTTTGGCCTGTGGTTCAGCATCATCAAAAAACTAATTTGTATGCTCATCTAACTCCATGTTATGCAATTAGCAAAAGTCACTAAGAGACCAAAGCAAACAGAGAATACCAAAGTGAGGATATATAGTGCCGTTCGCCATAAATAATGCAGATTTGCTGACTCCAAATTTCATAACTACAACCATGCTGGAAACATAACTGACTCAAACGTATAAGGCAAAACTATCCTGGCAGTCAACTGTTCACAGGGTTGACATTTTTCTAACATCTCTTTTTAAGAGTCTGAAGTTTAAAACCGCTATTTCTCACTGACCGTAATGACACTTTTACCAAGCTCTCCTTCGCTAAACTGGTACCTTGGCTCATTTGATCCAAAAAGCACAGCTAGGTCTTAAAAGCTTCTGGGTACAGTAGAGAGAGCAATATACAGTACTCTTTTTTAAAGTTTATTTATTTTGAGAGAGAGACCGAGAGAGAGGCAACATGTGTGGGAGAGACAAAGAGGGAGGGAAAGAGAATCCCAAGCAGGCTCTGCCTTGTCAGCATGAGCCCAATGTAGGGCTTGAACCCACCAACCATGAGAGATCATGCCCTGAGACAAAACCAACAGTCAGACACTTAACCGACTGAGCCATCCAGGTGCCCCAATATACAATACTCTTATTTCACCCGCTCCCTGAGGAAGAAGTAGGGAGCTGTCCTGTTGTGGGAAGGCTATTCTCAGAAGTTGGGTCAAGGATCTGGTTTGCAATTTCTTTTTCTGAGCACTGCCAAGTCAGCATATTGTTTATTTAAAAAGAGAAACATGTCCCCGGTCCTTCAGTGTATGTGAACACAGTATGATGTCTGGTTGGTTCAAGATTAGAATATAATTGGAATTATTGCTTCGTTTATTATTGTGCTCCTATGCTGAGTGCAAAGAAATTCTATAGTAAAAATGCACTGTACATTCTGTAAAGCATATAACAGACACTGTTTCATTATTTTATCATGAATTAAATAGAAAAAAAAGCCCAATTAATGAAGCTAGTCATTTCCAGAAAAAAAAAGGAATATTAAAAGCAGGCCTTCAAATAATAAGAGGGTTTTCATGTGGAATGATAATGATAATAACAACAACATTCTAATATGATTCAGGGGGCTTGAAGAAAATCTAAGAAGATATCAAATGTTTTCCCATTGATGAGTTTATAGTAATTTTAGAGTGATTTTCTGACGTCCTAAAATAGCTAAGTCATACAGATACAGGAAGAACTTGGGAAACTGTTTCACTATTATATTAGGTCAAACCACATTTAGTTACCTTTCCTATAGTCAAAAAGGGTCCACATAGAGGTCCTTTGATGTGTCAACCTGGCTAGGTTACAGCACCTGTGTAATTTCATCAAACAATAAGGTAAGTGTTACCGGGAAGATATCTGGTGTATATGAATAAAGTCCATCATCAGTTGATTTTTTTAAAAAATGTTTAATGTTTACCTATTTTTGAGAGAGAGGGACAGAGCACGAGCTGCAGAGGGGCAGAGAGAGAGGAAGACGCAGAATCTGAAGCAGGCTCCAGGCTCTGAGCTGTGAGCACAGAGCCTGATGCAGGGTTCGAACTCATGAGCCACAAGATCATGGCCTGAGCTGAAGTCGGACACTTAACCAACAGAGCTACCCAAGGGCCTCTCATCGGTTGGTTTTAAGAAAGGGAGATTATCCTAGGTTATCAGGGCAGGCCTCATTCAGTCAGTTGAAAGGCTTTCAGAACAGGAATGAAGCTTCCCTGATGAAGAAATTTTGCCTTTGGATAGCAGCTTCAGCCTGTGCTGAGGGTTCCAGCCAGTTCTTCCTGGTTGCCAGCCCCAGGGTTTGAAACTTTCCTAGCTTGTCCACACAATCATATGTCTATTTTTTTTGAAGTATATCTCCTAATTTATGCTTCTCATATGTTCTCTTTCTCTGGGCTGAACCCCAACTAGTGCACTCAAATTTCGGCAATCTCTGTGGTTCAGTGTGATATAAGGTCATTTGCCCAAAGAAACATCATATTTAAGAAAAAATATACAATTTGCTGAAAATCAGAAAATGATTTTTAAATGGGTATGAGAAAACAGCTATACTTAATTGAATGTACCTCCTCTGGACATTATGTTAACATTTTGTACTTCCTTATATTTGTTACTTTGCTATAAATACCTGAATGCGCATAATATAAAATATAATTAAAATGTCATTATTTTGTTAATTATTATTCAGTGAGACTTAATCTGTCACTATTTTCTAGTCAATTAATTAAAAAATGGGACAAAGGATACATTAATATCCTTAAGGTTAAGAAACGTTTTCAGGGGCACCTGGGTGGCTCAGTCAGTTGAGCGTCCGACTTCGGCTCAGGTCATGATCTCGTGGTTTGTGAGTTTAGGCCCCATGTCAGGCTCTGTGCTGACAGCTCGGAGCCTGCAGCCTGCTTCAAATTCAGTGTCTCCCTCTCTCTCTGCCCTTCCCCTGCTCATACTCTGCCTCTCTCTGTCTCTCAAAAATAAATAAATGTTAAAAAAAAATTTAAGAAAAAAAAGAAAAGTTTTCAGAATTGCTCAGGAAAGAGAGACGTCGGCAAAGTATGTTGGGGAGAGGGATAATGGAAATGTGTTGCCTGCGTGTTGCTGGAGGCAATGTCTAGCTTTACCGAAGTTTTGATAAGAGGTGCTATTACTAGCCCAGTTTCTGTGCTTCTTCAGATCAATGCTTTACCATCATAATGCTAGTGGGAGCCAGAAAATGGTAAATATCTGAAGACCCATTGTGTCAACTTGCACAAAATTATAACGCTAGCAGTCATCACAAAACACTTTGGAGTCAAATACAGCCACAGGGTTGAAGCCAAAAGGCTGACCCTGGTTGTAATGGAGAAGAGTAAACTGAAGTCATAAACGGTTTTGATGAAAATGATCAGCAGTGTGAGTAGCACAGGTAAGTAAGGCTCTTAAATAGATGTTTCAGAATCTGACAGACTCCCTTTAAATGAGAATTTATGGTTTTACCAACACAAGACATTTTAAAATGGACCCACATGCAGGGAAGAATAATGAAGAGAAATACTGAAGGTAAGCTGTGAAGACAGCCATGGCCCCTCCACGATTTCTCTAAAATCTAGCTCCATTGAATCACTAACGTGCTCTCTATTTAATAGGAGGTTGCTCTCTGACACCATAAATCCAGCAACAGTATTTTAGTTATTTACTAAGTGATTAAACTGTAGTAATTTATTCCATTCTTACACCCATATTTTTCCTCCAGGATCCTAAAAGATTTTACTGCCTCCCATAAAGCATTTTCGCTCTAAATATCGATATTGATTTAACTATATCCTATTATTTTTTAGATTTACTTTCTTATTTTACATGAAGTTCTAATCTCCATACAGTTTATAAAAAGATAAAGTAGCTCACTTCCAAAACCCCTTTCTGAGGTCCTTCTATGCCTTTTTCCTGGCTGCCAGTTCTGGGATAATTACATTTAACAACAATCCTAATTGTGACTTTACTCGGATGCTCCCTTTAGACCTATTTCAAGAGGTAAGGGATGTGCTACATTAAAAGTAAAAACTGCACAAAATATAAAATCCCAGGCCTCTGAATAAATATTTAACACAATATTTAGTTAGCCAGCCAGCATACCTGATGAAATATATTTCTCATCACTATCCCTTATACCTCTAGGTAGAGGTGGGTACAGGCTGGGGAGGAATCTACAGTAAAAGTAGGAAAAGTCTTTGGATGAAACCACTGGATGAAGTTAACACAACATCCTGGATAATCAGTTTTACTCATGTATTTAGAGGAAATATTTTATATCAAACCAGTAAGACTCATTATTTTAAACATTAATGTATTCTTTAACACATTGTTAAATAGTGCCAAATATTAAAATTATATACCGTATTTTATAGTTTGACACTGTATATTGTGGGATAGGATGTTAAACTGTGGCAGGAATTTGTAAGACAAATTGCAACAACTGGTAAAAAATCAACCTTTGGGATGTACCTTCAGGTATCATTAGCATCACCTTTTATGTTGGACTCACAATTTCTTCCATTTCCTTTCCCCATCCTACTTAAAAATATATATTCACTCTCCTCTTTACTGAAGGATACTTTGGTGAGAAAATTTGAGGAGGATTATGTTAGAGGGAAAGGTATTTCAGAATTAGGATTAGGATAAAGCATGGTTACTTAGCATAAGTCAGACATGTTCTTAGCAGGTGAAGAACCTTCATGGGAAGGTCTGAACAAATGTCCAGGTTGTTTAAAGGAGCCATGAGGACTCACTTAATTAAGGGACTACTAAGTAAGTAGTCATGCTTCAAAGATCCTTGAATTCAGGAACCTCTAAACAGAGATCCGGGACAGTAATCGCTTCTGGCATGTTTCTACTGACACTGAATACAGAAAGTGTAGACATCAATTGGCAATACCTTCAGAAGTTGAAAGGCTTCTGTTGGTCTCTCTCTGGTATACCTTATTGTCAGGGTCTTCAGACAGTCACATCTTTAAGGCAACAGGCTAGTCTGGAAGGGACCTGGAGAACTGAATCCAAATGCCTCGACTTTCCCTTTATAATACCTACAAACCTCTGAGGACCGGATAAAGGGGTCTGACAAGAGATAACCTGACCTAGTTCCAGCCCACTCTTCACCTCCTACTGGCTGAAAAAAAATTGTTTTTCAAAGGAGACAGACTTTTCCTTCCATGAGAATACTACTCAGTCAGCCATGCTGCTTGGAAATATCATCTGGGAAAAAAGGATGTTGACCAGTGTCAATGGAGGGCCACAGAAACCCGAGGGGCTCTTATCTCCTCAACTCTAAAACACTGGTTTCATTCTCTCTTTGTGCCTGTTACCCCACTTCCTAAAATGCAGGCTATGATTCAACAAAACCCCATTGAGATAAAATGGTTGGTGCTTTCCAAAAGGCAACTTTAAAATAACCTTCATAGATTTATTTCATAGACATTTATATATCTCTTCCCCAAAATCAATGAAATTGCGAATGAAACAAGTAAGGACATTTAGCATGGTCACTACAATCAAATCAATAGCTTTACCATGCAAGTTAAAATTCTGTTACTTGAATTAATGCCTTTACTTATAAAGAATGATTTTTAAAGAATATCGACTGAGACCAAATCCACATGTTGTAAAACAAAATGTAAAGCTTAAGAACACCTTTGGATAATATTATATTAAATTTAATTTGTTCACTGAATTTTGCTCTACTGGAAGTAAGACATCTTAATCCAAACAGGGATATGATTACAATCAATTAAACAAGGCTTTCTTGTCCTATACTTCTGATCTTTATTGTGTACCTGAGACTGATGTTCATAAGTCAGACTTTAATTCCATATAAATAGCAACAGTTCATAATATGTGTCATTTATTTCCCTTTGCACAAAATAAGAATGTACCTTAAATAAGGAATTTTCTGTGCATTTTGCACTGACCATTTTAGCACAGTAAATCATAAGTGTTGATATTTATTTATTAGGTTTTTTTCTTAGCCCCACTCTAATATCCCAAATTAAGTAAATCAGATTCTAACCTAGTAATTCTCTCCTTAGCAAACAAAATGTAACTCTTTGATCTGAATTCCCCACCAGTTAGATACTAGGATTTCCTGCCTTTTCGCACAATATGCTATTGAATTTCCCATCATTTGCACCATAAGAGTACTGTATCCCCACCCCACATATCCTGAGGTTGGATACTTCACACACACGCATACACACGCGCGCGCGCGCACACACACACACACACACACACACACACACACGTGCCTCCTTCATTTACAGGATCACCCTTAAGTTGCCATGTGTTCACAGACAAGGCTCTTTCCTTACTCACACTAATAATCTGATTTTATGAGTTAAAAGCAACAAAAGAAATTTAGTACTTGGTTTCTTTATCTAATCCATATTTACTGCACAGATGTCAGGAGTGATCAGATGGAAGACAAAGGAGATATATTTCCCTGTATTGCAGAAGAAAGGACTTAGATTTGGGACTGGATTTTCTATTTATGTATCCTTGCAATACAAATGCAATAATGCTAGCACGAAATGACCTGGCTGCTTTTTTCAATAAACAGCAGGACTGTTAGCCAACCCATTTCACATGCTTATCTTAAAGGTGAAAAAAAGAGGCATTAAAAAACACAACAATTATCTTACAGCTGTATTGCACCTTTCCTCTGAGACTCTTAAAACATTCTGGAAATTATGGTCCAAATCCTGTACTCAGCACATAACCATCCTCCTCTGGTCCTCTCAGTGAGAAAAACAGTACATAACAGTGGATAAAAATGGCCCTCCAATAAATACAGTTCATCATTCTCTCATGAAATACAACGATTTTGGACAGATACACACAATTGAGAAAAACAAAGGTATATAAAACCTAAGAGGTCCTTCCTAGGAATTTCAGACCTGTTGCCCTCCAGGACCAAATCCAATTCATAGATATTATTTGCTTGGCCTGCACATGTTTGAAAGATTAAATAATGTCACATAAAGTCTGGCTTCCTATCTTCTCTTGAAAGACTTGAGGAAATTTGACAACACTGAGTCCATAACCCCTATGGCAGTTGTAGCTTCTTTTTTTTTTTAATTTTTTTAAAATTTAATTTTTTTAAATTTATTTTGAAACAGAGAGCAAGGAGGGGAGGAGAGAGGAATAGAGAGAGATAAAGTGAGGGAGAGAATTTCAAGCAGGCTCTGTACTCCTAGTGCGGAGCCTGGTGCAAGGCTCGAACTCACGAAATGTGAGATCATGACCTGAGCCAAGATTAAGACCGCGCCACCCAGGCTCCCCAGTTGTAGCTTCTTTATCAGTCAGAGGATACAGAGTTCACCAGTGACTTCTTTTCCTACACTTGCTACACTTTCCCTATTTGCTTTAGCTGCTCACCTTGGAGGTAATCAAGCTTGAAACCTTAATTTTAACCTGGGAAGACATCCTACCTCTTTAAATAGGTTGCTTTTCTCTTCATGCTTCCTAATCACACTTTAAAATTTAGTTATTGAGATAACCCTGGGATGACAACTCATATTGCAATCTGGACTTAATTATTTCAGCAAATATTTGTTATATATGCAAGGCAAAAGGCTGGGTCTGGTGAATATATAGAAATAGATCAGATATAAATCCCATCTTTGGAAAGCTACTGATCTAATGAGGAAGACAAAACTTGGATAGAAATTTCAATGGGCACCTGGATGGCTCAGTTGGTTAGGTGTCCCACTTCAGCTCAGGTCATGATCTCATGGTTTGTGGGTTTGAGTCCCGTGTCAGGCTCTGCGCTGACAGCTTAGACCCTGGAGATTGCTTTGGATTCTGTGTCCCCCCAACCCCTCTCTGTCCCTCCCATGCTTGTGCTTTCTTTCTCTCTCTCTCTCTCTCTCTCTCTCTCTCTCTCTCTCTCTCTCTCAAAAGTAAATAAATAAGCTTTAGAAATTTCAAGGCAGAAATATACCAACACTATAAGAGGGGTATCTGAAAGGTTTTAGAAGATTTTAAAGAAAGGAAAACCCAGGTTCACTGGGAATGGGTGAGGAAAGGCTTTGTGAAGGTTTCCTAGGTCCCCTTATCTGAGGAGCACTCTCTTAGATGGAGGTTTACATGTAGGTGGCTTATTAAGGATGCTCTCAGGATCAACACTTTGGGGCAGTGAAAGAAGCAGGACTGAGAAGTGATGCTGAACCAACCCGTAGTTATAACAAATGGCTTCAAAGACCTCATGGGGAGTTTTGGAACCAGGATGGCCCTTCAGAATTGTTTCAAATGGGAGCAAGTGGGCCTAGCCTTTATAACCCACACCAGCCAGCCCATGTATGTGGTCACCTATAGGCAAAATGCTGGTTCCCACTCACTCCTTCTTTTCACTTTCTGGGCTCAGGTATGGCCTACTCTGCTTTGTATTCTGTTCCCATGCAATAAGCATACAGGGTTGGGCCCACCCTGCCATTTTTTCCTGATTATGGCTCTAACTTGGCAGATGAGGCAATACCCACCATACAATAAGGGGGGGGGGGTGCGGTGAGTAGACTCAGGATGCCCTGCATGCTCACATTCACTCATGCTACTATGTCTCAGCCTTATCACCGAATCTGTCTCACTCTCATTCTTGCTTTCTTCCTGGACATGCCTGACTTTGCAGATCCCTAAGTGTAAATTCAAAATGGAAGATAAAAAGCCCCACTTTGGCATTGGGTCCATTATCTTGTCTTAGCCAGCTTTTATGAGAAAGTCCCACAATGGAGTTAGCTATATATATATATATATTTTGCACTTTGCTCTCTGGCACCCTTGTACGTATGTTCCATCAGCCAGAATGCTAGAAGAGTGGACACATGAGTAGTGCCCCAACCCTAAGGATTGAATGTGTTTGGATACCATTACTAATATCACTGCAACCTAGGTAGGCACCTTATTGAAGGTATTTTATGACACTGATTTAGAGAGATGCTCACTGGCCATGGCCAGCTTGATAACAATAAAAATGATCATAGTTATTAATTATTGACAACTTTCTATAATGGCAGGTGCAGGAATGAGCAATTTATTAATACTGTCTTTAATTCTTACATCAACTCTTCAAAAAATATATTATTCCCTTTTGTAGATGAGTAAGCGGAGGACAATAAAGACAAAACATCTTGCTCATGGTCACATAGCTGGTAAATTGAAAGCTAATGTTCAAATACTATTCATCTGAATCCTCAACCTTAGTTCTTTCTCCTAGATCACACTGTCTTTAAAAACAGGAAATGGTTGAGGTTCCTGGGTGGCTCACTAGGTTAAGCGTCTGCCTCTTGGTTTCAGCTCAGGTCATGATCTCATGGTTTGTGAGTTTGAGCCCCACATCGGGCTCCACACTGGCAGTGCGAAGCCTGCTTGACATTCTCTCTCTCCCTCTCTCTCTGCCCCTCCCCTGCTCACTCTCTCTCTTTCTCAAAAATAAATAAACTTAAAAAAAAAAAAAACCAAAACAGTAGGTGGTTATTCAGTACCTACCAAGTGTAGAGTTCTTTACATATATTACCTAACCGAACGTTTACAGCAACTCCATTACATTATTGCCTAATTTTCCCACATGAAAAAATGAGGCTAAGAAAACTTGACAAAAATCAGTGAGGTAAGTCACCATGCCAGGATTCAGTCCTAGGTCTGACTGTTCTCTGAGCCTGTATCCCTTACACTCTGTCTCATGGTCTCCTTGATAAGGAAATAGCTCAGAGAAGTCACCTGGGAATGTTCAGACATGTCTATAATCTATAGAAGTCATCAGATATTGTCTTCACCAACTGCTATATAAGCAGATTAATGTCGGAAGACTCTCCTCTTTTAGCAATAAACCAGATTTTAATGATCCATGTCCTCTCCTCCAGATTGAAGTCAACTTGACAGCCTCTGTAAGCAGACACCCAAGGGTCCCTAGAAAGACCCCAGGATTCACAAGGAAGATGATCTTTACTGCACAGAACCATTGTGAGACTCACAAACATCTATGAAAGTTCTGTAGAAGAGGGAAGAGGAAAAGTTCAAGGCAACGTTGTTAATACCTACTGAACCTTTTAGCAGGTTACCAGAGTCCTTGAAACCCAAATATAACTCCTCTGAGTGACTCCAAATACATACAAATCTCCACCAGAACCTGAGAAGAGATCTAGGGGAAATAATATTCATATAGAGTAGTCTCTTCCAACATTCACCAGGATGAGGCATCAGAAAAGTGACTTCAAATAGCAATTCAAAGTGCTGGTGACCCAAATGGAATGGAAAATCAGTCATGATTTCAGGGTTTTGCCATGATCAATTTAAAAGCTGAGATCCTAATAAAGCTGACTTATGATAGGCTATGTAAAAGAATCCAGACACAAAAGACTACATAAATGTCACTCCGTTTATAGGAAATTTCCAGGATAAGCAAATCTGTAGAGCCAGAAAGTTGATGAGTGTTTGCCAAGGGTATGGTGGGGGGATAAGGAATAACTGCTAAGGAGCACAAGGTTACTTTTTAAGGTGT
This sequence comes from Neofelis nebulosa, assembly GCF_028018385.1. Lineage (NCBI taxonomy): Eukaryota > Metazoa > Chordata > Mammalia > Carnivora > Felidae > Neofelis > Neofelis nebulosa. Next base: position 95,248,348 of record NC_080791.1, read on the forward strand.
CAAATATTCTAAAATTATATTATGGTGATGGCTGCATGACCTTTTATAAATACTCAAAACATCAAAGTATACACTTTAAATAGATGAATTTTATGGTATATAAATTATATCTGGATAAAAGTTGTTAAAAAAGAAAGATGATTTGCTACATATAGATATTGATTAAGGGCACTTTATAGTAAAAAGAGTAATCAAAAAGCATTAAAAATAAACATACATAAATACATAAATATATGAGAGAAGTCAACCTAAGATTTTATCAAAAATTACCAATTAAAATTTAGGCCTGAAGTTCAGTACACACTTTGTCTAATTTGAATTGGTTTTCCTCTTTCAAGTCTTTAGTTAAGGTTACTTGAAAAGAGAATCTGAAATCACAAAAGAAAATCAATACCACAGTTGACCAAGGCCAGGTTCAATAATACTGCCCACATTTGAGTGCAGTGAGGGAAAACAGCATTCATTAGTCATATAATAACTACATGGCCTCCTGCTTATCTCAGAAATTCCTCCAAGGAACACAGCCATTTCCCACCTATTATTTCCTATTGATTTTCACCATCTGCCAAGAGGCAGAGAAGGAAGAGGAATTTCAACAGAAGAAGGTGAGACCAGAGGAGCACCAAAGGAGTGGGAGCACTGCATACCCCTTAGATGTAATGGCAGATGGGCATGCAAGGCTTTCAATTCATAACTCACTTTTTTGTGTATTCAATTCTCTGACTCCAAGTTGGTCCTGTGACAGCTGGTATTCCATTTTCTCACCTGAGACCTATAGTCAAAAGAAGTCGAAGGGAGATTGTTCACTGAGAATCCCATCATCATCATCATCATCATCATCATCATCATCATCATCATCTTGTTATTGTTGTTATGACGATGACTGGTATATATGCAAATACCATCCCAATCCCAGCTCACTCTTTTGTACAATGATTGATTTTCATCAGGGAGATCTCCCCCAAGTAGCCAAGGTTCCCTGAGGATCCCCTAGATACCAAGAGGTAGAACCAGTTTCTTTTCACATGTAACGAGACATAACACATGTGGTATGTATTGAGTGCCAAGCTCTGTTGTAAGTTCTTCAGGTATATTAACTCATATAATTCTCAGAACAACTCCACAGGGAAGATATTTTAATTACTGCCTCCATTTTATAAATGAGAAACTGAGGCAGGAAGTTTAGGAAGTAGTACAAGATCACCTAGCTATGAAATGGTAAAGGGAAACTTGAACAAAGGCAGTCTGGTATTTAAGTGCTTAAGCATAACCACCATGCAAACTGCCTTCATAAGAGAGGAAAGCTTTTTCAAAGGTGAATGTTTTGTCCTGAACTTATGTTGCTCACATATAGCCAAAGTGCAGTAGAGGTAGGGATTCGGAGGACTCTCATTTCCTAAATCATGCAATTTTTATCCCACAAAGTAGAGGAAGACGGAGAGGAAGAACCAGGGATGGATATTGAGAAGGAATGGAAGGGTGGCAGAAACAAATACTGGATAGGAAGATTGGGATGCCCTGGAACAAACTGCCAGACTTCAAGAGGTTACAAAAGAAAGTGTTTATGCAGGATCTCATCATGGAAACAATACTGTCTTAAAAGAACTATAAAATCCCTAACTTGAAAACAGAAATGAGGGTGAATCCTGGAGTGTGCTTGTTAGCCTCAAATGTTTGTATCAACCTGTTTAATATTATGGTTCCTTAGTCTCAATATAAAACGCAGCACTTAGTGTGTGGAAGCATTATGCTAAGTGCCATTTGATCAACAGTCACTCTTTTGAGTCCTCTCAACTACCCTACAAGAAAGCGCTAACATATTAAGAATAAACATGAATGTAGTAAGTCCATGCCTGTTCTAAGCACATCACAAACTCATGTAACTCACACAACAATACTTTGAGAAAGAAACTCTTCATTTTATTATCCTCATTTCACAGATGAAGAAACTGAGGCGATGAAAATTTAAGTAGATTGTCCAAGTTCACACGGTTAGTATGAGGTAGATCCAAGGTTTGAACCAAGCAATCTGACTCCAATCTGTGCGGTTTACCACTGAACTATATTGCTTCTGCATAGCACTCTGCTGGATATTTTCCAAATGTTATTAACAATTACACTAAGCCAATTTTACAATCTAGGAAAATGAGCCTTAGAAGAGTTATGATATTTCACCAAGGTCACTCAGATAGTGACTGGCAGATCTGTATTTTGAACTCACGTCTCTTAAATACCAGTACTCTCACTCTTAAATATTAAGCAAGAATCATAACCTGCAAGATTCACAGAGAGAAAACAAAGTTACAAGAAAAAGAAGGCACAGAACTCAGATCAAAGCTTTAACTAAAAGACAACATGACCTTACTCTTAAAAGCAAATGCCAATCTCTCTTAGGCTCCTATGGAAAAAGTCCAGCATGGAACTAATGTTTCAGTCCCTAAACATGAATAACCCCTCTCCTCCATCAGAATTCCAGCTACCTACCTCTAAGGGGCTACAAGCAGTTGGGTGTAGGTCACTACCGTTCTTAGCACCTGAACCCATCTTGTTCTGGGAATGGACCACCCTCCATTACTTAGTGACTTCTCTTTTTGACCAATTCAGCTTTGTAAGGAAATATCCACCTTGCAGATCATTTGTTGGAAGGTGGTATTGCTCAATAAGTATCTCTTGATTAAGGATTAAATGAATGCTAAAGTTGTTGAATGGATCAAATTAGATAAAGCCTACAGAGCACTTAGTTCCGTACCTAGAATATAGAGACTGCTCGATAAATCATAGCAGCTGTGCTACTACTATTCTCATTGCTAGTACATCATTTTTGGTTTTGGCTATTGCTAATTATTAAGGGACAGAGAAAACATAGATACACAGTAAAGCCCCAAAAGCAAGCCCACTCGTTGGAAAGAATTCATAGAGGAAAAAAGGGAGATCATTTTCCTGCCTCCTAAGAGAGTGACTAAAAGACTTAGGAAGGGATGACTACAATTTAGCATGGCATAGAGCTGTAATTCAGAGTCTCCCAGGTGTGAGTAAGACTCATTATAAGATTTAGATTGGTTTTATACATGCAACTCCACTGAAAAAAAGATTTACTTCAAATAATAGTTCAGTAGACTATTATTTGGTTTAATTCCACTGCCCTAGTTATTATTTTAGTTACAATAGATGATTATAGAAATTTCAGAATAAAAAAAAAGAAATTTCAGAAAATTCAGATAAAATGAAAAAAATTAAAATCACATATGAATGATGTTTTCATATGTGTATGCATATATACATACACATACATACACATATACATATACATATACATATACATATACATATACATACACAGATGGTCCCTGACTTACAATGGTTAGACTTAAGATTTTTCACCTTCATGATGTTGAAGAAGCCATATGCAGTCAGCAGAAAGCATACTTCCAGTTTTGATTTTGATCTTTTCCCAGGCTAGCAATTAAGTGGTAGGATCCCCTCTCGTGATGCTGGGCACTGGCAGTGCGTGGCAGCTCCCCGTCAGCCACACAATCAGGAGGGTAAACAAGCATTGCACTTACAGCCATTTGGTACCCAGACAACCATTCGGTACCCAGACAACCATTCTGTTTTTCAGTTTCAATACAGTATTTAATACATTACACAAGATAGTCACTTGTGTCAGATGATTTTGCTTGACTGTAGGCTACTACAAACGCTCTGAGCATGTATAAAACAGGCTAGGCTAAGCTATGATGTGTGGTAAGTTAGGTGTATTAAATGCATTTTTGACTTAAGATATTTTCAACTTATGAGTTTATTGGGATATAATCCCATCAAGTCAAGGAAGATCTATATATAGTTTGGTGTCACAATTTAGCATTCAGTATTACTAAACTCTTTAGTAGTCAGTTATATTTAGTATTACTAAACTATTATTTGAATAATTTAGGGGCCATATATATAAAAGATATCTACCTTTGGGGGCGCCTGGGTGGCGCAGTCGGTTAAGCGTCCGACTTCAGCCAGGTCACGATCTCGCGGTCGGTGAGTTCGAGCCCCGCGTCAGGCTCTGGGCTGATGGCTCGGAGCCTGGAGCCTGCTTCCAATTCTGTGTCTCCCTCTCTCTCTGCCCCTCCCCCGTTCATGCTCTGTCTCTCTCTGTCCCAAAAATAAATAAAAAATGTTGAAAAAAAATTTAAAAAAAAAAAAAAAAAAAAAAAAAAGATATCTACCTTTTATAGATATATATATCACTTTTAGATATAGATACATATATCACTTTTAGATATATATATATCACTTTTAGATATATTCACATTTTTTTTCAGAATTTTCCTATCAAATATGTATGCATATTTCTGTATACATATACATACACACAAACATACCCATATACTCTATTTTAGAGCTGCCTGCTTTCGTGGTTCTTAATAACTCTTGTGTATATAGATCCTTAGACCTCCTTGCTATTAGCAAGAATCTGATCCAGAATAAAAAGTAGCAAGGCTTTCAGAACACTATAGGAAACATTTATTTTTCTGACCACTCACTAACCTTTCCCCATTCTTAGTCTGTGAGCTTCAGGTAAGGCATCACTCCTATTTCCTGACAGGGAGCACATTACCCAGTCTCAGCCAAACAACAAAAGGAATTCCCTTGCCACTATGACTGGTTCAGGAAGAGTGGACGTACGACCCACATAAGCACAATCAGAGTGAAGCTCAGGACTAGTTTAAGAGTTAACCTCTTCACTCTCAGACTTGAGGCCACCATATTGAGTGTGTACAAAAAAAAACCAACACAAGGGCAGTTATGATGAGAGTTGGTGAAAATCTTAAGAATGATGGTAATTTCTGAACCCCTAGATAAATATCTGAGCAATGTAAACTCTGGCCTCCTCAATTACATAAGTAAATAAATTCCTGTTCTTAATTTAGCTGATGTGAGCAAAGTTTTGCTTATGGGCAAGAGAAATCATCTTAACTATTACAAGCACAAATCATTGAAACCAAATTTGAGTTTTAGTCCCAATGCCCTCCTTTTGTTTCTTTTGCTTCAAAATAAATTCCTTTTTGGTATAAACCACAGGGAGTCAACATACTCGGACTTATTAGGCCAACCAAGAACACATGGTGTATTACAACAAATCATCCCATTTGTCTCCTGTTAGAAAAGCCCTTCCTTCTGTAAGTTTCAAATACCTTTCTGTGCCATGAGTTTATAAATGCCAAAAGTTGTTCAAATTCCTCAAGTTCAACAAGCAAATAGAAACTAAAATTTTGGTGAACATCAGAAAAGAAAACCTTACACCTGGATTATAAAAGTTCTCTCATGAGGTGGTTGCCCTTGGAAAAGAGATTTGTGGTTCAATACAATAAAAAGTTATTTCCCCACCTGTCCTCATCAAGCTTAATGAATACCTTACACATAAAACACCCCTTTTTATTACTGCATTCCATGTTCTGGTGGAGATCAGACTCCTCCAGCACATCAAAATGGTACCCCCCACCCCCAGGCAGAGTACAATGATATTTCCAGGCATCATTGCCATGGGCAAATATGGCAGAGCCTTTCCCAAATGAAAAAACAAACTTTGTATCAAAGGAAGTAAGAGACTATCTTTGAAAACTAGAGCAAAAAAATTAATAACAATGTAGTCAGATATATTCAAGAGGCATACTGTTCAAATATACACACTGTTTTAAAGCATTTATGTTTTGAAGGGAACACTTTATATCTATTTTTAAAACCTTGTTATGTTCTGTAATCTCCATAGCCTGTCACACCCATAGCAATTTATCTGCACCTCTCTCATGGAATTTATCATTTGCTACTTTTAGTAGCATTACATGTGTATAAGTCTTATCTCTTCTACAAGAATGCAGACTCCTTGAGGGGAGGGATCTTCTTTATCCTTATATCTCAGACATGACATAACTTGGTAGCTTGTAGATACTGAGCCTTCCATAAATATTAGAAACATGAAAAAAAAATGTTTAAGTGTATTTTTTAAAAGCAGAATAAACCTGGATGGAAACAGAAAGCTTTTTTTCACTTGTTAAAGGAGAATGTGTTATAAGGAACTCATAAAAGTAAATAAAGAATTGTAGCTCAACTCAGATTTCAGTGAAGAAATTGGTTCTCCATAGACACTCATTCATTCATTCATACATATAACCTCATTCATCAACTGAACTAATATCTATAAAAGCTTCTGATAAAGTTAAGAATAGAAGGAAAATTAGAGCAGATTACTTCTATGGAAAGATGGAAAATTGGTCTGCTTTCCCAGATCTCAGTGCTTTATGCAGTCAGTGACATCATGGAATTTATTTTATCACTCTTCTTGCTTAATTAGGACGTAAGAGAAAGGTAGGAGGATAAGAGTAGACAATTTTCAAATAAAAAGTGGTTTTCCCCCAGCAAGTTGTAAAAGGAAATCAAAGAGTTTCTGGTTTGTTTGTTTTTGTGGTAGGAAAATTGAAATCTAGACAGAAAAAAACCTAAAAGAAGAAGAGAAAAGGCTGAAGGGAGAGAAAGAAGAGAGAGAGATTAGTAAAAGTTCTCTAAATTTTCAAAGAACGAAAGACAGAATTAAGAGTGAGTCCTGGAAAGACTTCTGACATGGGATCAAAAGACATCATGTGGACAAAAGAAGTATTCCTTTCAAATCTAGTATTTATCCTAGATTAAAATAGTCAAAATTAGTGGGAGGTGAGGAACATGTTCTACCTTGTTCATTGGTTTCATTCAAACCTAGTTCTAAAATACATAAATAGTTTAATACATGGATATCTTCAAGTCTATACTTTTCTACTAGAAAATGTGGCGGTATTTATTATTTTACCTTGCTCACATTCAAAAAGAAATTATTAGATCCAGGTATAATGGAATTATTCAAATAAAGTATAAAACAAGAGGCCAATAATAGCGCTAGACAAATAGGAGATCCTAAAATGTTAGTCAATGAGTAGTTAGTTATAAAGAACACTTTACTGCCAGCTATACCTCAAATAAGTAAATAAATAAATGAATAAATAAATAAAATAAAAATAAAACCTATGCAAAAGTTTTGGGAGTTTTTCTAATACAATTATTAAAAAATGTTTTAAAAAAATTTCCTTTGAGTTTTCTCCCATTCATATAAATAAATATAAAATCACATATCCCCCAGTAAAATATAAAGAGTAAAGGAATAAATACATAATATTATCCAAGCAGAATCCTCAGCTCTATAAATGGCAGGTAGATACATTTGTGTTCAACAAAATGACTGCATTTTAAATTCATTCTAATAAAAAATAAACAAAACTTCCTCTATTTTTCTATTTAGGTGGTATCCCAGTCCACAGTCCAGGCATACAAAAGAAACTCTCTGTTTTTCTACATTAACATAATTTATCTTTCAAGAACTGGATAATATCTTGAAATCCTCAGTCAATTTGATGTTTCTTCTTTTTTCTCCCTGGGGAAGCTTTCAAGTTCCAGATAGGGTTTATATAGGCTGCATGAGTCAAGGTGATGGATTCTGTCCCTTGCTGTCATTTCTCCATGTAGGCATTGATTGATAAATCCATCATCCTTTTTGTCTCTGGTTGTAGGTCCACACAAGTAGCTACAGAGAGATATGCCTCTCTTCCATTTACAGGAACCCTGTAGGTACAGTCTTTGCTGCTTTAGTGCAATGCTTGGTGTTAGAGAAACCATTCAGCTTCTAGTTCACTTTGGGGTACTCTCTGAGGCTTTGGAAAGACCCCATCGGGTTTGACTCAACAAGCATCTGGGCATCTGCTGCTTCAAAGAGTTCAGCTTAGTTTCTATTCTAGAAAAGATGGTCACGGTAATAGGAAGGATGGGACTATGGAATGTGCGGAGTCAGCAGGGGAGGTAGAGCACTTTTCCTCTGTCTCATTATGTTTCTCCAAACATTTTTTTGTGGGCTTGGAGCCCTCTCAATTCTCTTAAGTGCTTTAGGCTGTAAACCAATGCCAAGAAGAGATTGGCAGGCTATTTTTTTTTCTTTCTGGCTTGCTACATCCTTCTCCAGAGGCAATGGCCTAGGACGCCCTAGCTGTTTGAATAAGAAGAAAGTTCAGAAGGATGGAATTATCAGAAGGGGGAGGGAAAAAAATTGTTTAATATTTCAAACTTTCCCAGGAAATAGGAAAAATGTCTTTGAGGTTATATGGAAGAAAATTAGCATAAAGTTGAGGTCAGGTGGAAGAAATTAGCATAAATTAGAATAAAGCACTCTGATTTTGCTGATCTCTCTGCCTCCAAGCAATCTTCTAGAACTGAACTTTGAAACTCTTTCAAATAGAAAAACTTGCAACAAAAGCTTTCTATCCTATACCATATTCTTCTATAGACTTCATGATATACCCTGAAATATCTTTAGGGGTAAATCTTTGTTTTCTTCAGTAGATCTCACTATTAGAAATTGAACTTTTCTCTCTATGAAATATATCCAAGATCAACAACTGGTCATCCTTGCCTTGCCCTTGGAAGTCTTTCTTTTGTTTTTAATTGAAATTTATTGTCAAATTGGTTTCCATACAACCCCCAATACTCATCCCAAAAGGTGCCCTCCTCAATACCCATCACCCACCCTCCCCTCCCTCCCACCCCCCATCAATCCTCACTTTGTTCTCAGTTTTTAAGAGTCTCTTATGCTTTGGCTGTCTCCGTCTCTAACCTCTTTTTTTTCTTCCCCTCCCCCATGGACTTCTGTTAAGTATCTCAGGATCCACATAAGAGTGAAAACATATGGTATCTGTCTTTCACTGTATGACTTATTTCACTTAACATAACACTCTCCAGTTCCATCCACGTTGCTACAAAGGGCCATATTTCATTCTTCCTCACTGCCACGTCATATTCCATTGTGTATATAAACCACAATTTCTTTCTCCATTCATCAGTTGATGGACATTTTGGCTCTTTCCATAATTTGGCTATTGTTGAGAGTGCTGCTATAAACATTGGGGTACAAGTGCCCCTATGCATCAGCACTCCTGTATCCCCTGGGTAAATTCCTAGCAGTCCTATTGCTGGGTCATAGGGTAGGTCTATTTTTAATTTTTTGAGGAAACTCCACACTGTTTTCCAGAGCGGCTGCACCAGTTTGCATTCCCACCAACAGTGTAAGAGGGTTCCCGTTTCTCCATAGCCTCTCCAGCATCTATAGTCTTGGAAGTCTTTCTAAGTCATACAGATAAAGTTCTTTTCAAACTCCTTAATAAATTAATCCCTTCCAAACCAATGTCATATATTCAGCTATTTTTCTTTAGAGTTTATAAATTCGTTCACAAAGAAAGTGTCACTAAAAGTCAGACAATGTCTACGTGTGTCTCTTGTATCGTACAATATCAGAAATTTCTTATTGATTTGGTCATTTTGTCCCACATTCATTACAATAAAAATCCAGACTTGCACTCATCTGGGACGACTATAAATAGCTCGATGAAGCTATGATTTATAGATTAGTGAATGTTGCCTTTTATTTGAAAATAGTTCAAACATTTCAACAGCCCATAAGCCTCTAACAGTGTGTACAAATCATCCATCTGGACTGCCTTTGTGCAGTGACCAATGCATCATTTGTGGATCGGCAACATGGCTTGTGCACTTTCCTTATATTTTGGTCATTTTCTACTTTTAGGAGTCTTGCCATTCCAAGGTAGAGCTAGGGAACTTGCATTACCAGGTTTCACTGCTACCAGGGTACAGATATGTGACGTGGATTCTGCCACTCACATGTACCTGAGCACAGCTGGGTTCCAAAGGAGATGACACACTTCTGAGCACGTAGGAATTGATATTCTGGCAACTGTGGTGAGAGAGACACTTGGTTCCTTACAGATAACAGTGGCAGAGCTCCTGGCATCCAATCATAGAGCATCAGAGGCTGAGTGATGATGAGGTGGCATTTTCCCTGCTAAAGGTCCTTTAGTGGGACTAAGAGTTCTCTTAGTCCCTCAATTGGTTGGTGATTCAAGAAACTAGTTCTCATACCCTCCTGGAAAGTCATAAGTTACAAGTAACCTTTTATAAATTCCTTTTCTGGCTAAACTACATGTTGTTTGCAGTGCAAAACACTTTTATAGTTGCTGAACAAATAAATAATTAATCATACAATATTACACGTGTATGTAAAAAAAAGTTAATCTCATTTATGTTGACACGTTAACACTGTTACTAAGATTCTAAGAGGGAGAGTCAAAAAGCAAATATTTAAAACACTAGCATTTGCCACATAGTCCAGGCAACATGGTGACCCAATATTAGTTGGCTAATAGATTTTTCACTTCTTTTTTTCATGTTTATCCTTTTGGTGCATCTGTTTTTGAGTTATTAAAAGAAGGGGTGTTTACAGGTAGTTTTTATTGCTGGTGATTCATTTTAATACAGTTCTAAGGAAGATGAAATGGGGCTGCCTAATACAATCACTCTAAACACTAAAGGCACACATTGTGTGAGCAATTACTGATGACTTTCCATGTACAGTGGGTAGCAAAGATGAAATGCACAAAATGAGTAATAGGAGATAGTCCCAGTTATCAAGTAGCTCACACGATTGCCATTTCCCTAGAATAAAAATTGTATCCAAATGAGAAGTTCTCATTGTACTTCCATAATTTCTATTCATCCCTCAAATCAATTGTTCTTTCCTTGAAAATTATTTATTACTAAGGCTATCCAAGGAAAATAACTATTCTGTCCCTGTAGGACTCATTGGGAGGACTGAGAACTATTGCATCCTATTTAAAAGCATTATTATACTGCTCCCATGGACCACATTGACATAGCAAATGTTCTTTGGGAAAACAACCAGTTGAATAACTTATATATCTCCAACAATGACTACGTGCCTTGTGAGAATGCTAGAGCCAGCTACCCATCCTACTCTCATCCTAACAAAGCTATGCTTCGTGGTATCAATAACTAATTACATTACAGTTCTGCCTCAGTAACATAGATTGATAGTTTCATTATACCATTTAATTAGAACTGTTTTTAATTTATCAGGAAGAAATGGCATAATTGGTGAAAGAACAGCTGTTGCAGGTCACATGGAAACAATATGGTTGAGTAACAGAAACTGGCAAACTTGGCTGGGAAATCCAAGTGGCATTTAAGTCTTTTGGAATGCATAATATGGAGGGAAAGGAAGTCTGCTATCTGTCATATTTCATCTAATCAACACCTCTGAACTTTATCACTAGCGTTACTGGTGCGGGATGCATGGACACCAGCAAGAAGTACTTTGCAGAACCAAGGTCCACTGTGGCTCAATAAATTCTATTTCCCCAAAACAGGGTATCATCTGAGTTTCAAGGGATCTGAAGGAGAACTTTTATCCCTTAATGTAGCTGCTTCTTAGATAGTAAGTGCTAATTTTCTTGCATTGTCTAAACTAGTAGCAGATATAACATTTTAGTTTATTAAAGGAATAGCTGGTATTAGACATATCATACTCTAGCCTGATTTCCTCTTTAAGGATGGACCCCTCTTCTATTACTCAGGGTTCTCCAGAGAAACAGAACCAATGCGGTATATCTGTGTGTGTGTGTGTGTGTGTGTGTGTGTGTGTGTGTGTGTGTGTGTGTGAGATAAAAAAATTATTAAGGAATTGACTCATGCAAATGTGAAAACTAGCAAATCTGAAACCCATAGGGTAGACCATCAGGCTAAAAACTCAGACAAGGAGTTGCTGTTTAAGTCTTGAGTCTGAAATTTGTAGGTCAGGCTAGCAGGCTGGAAATTCACGCAGGATTTTTATGTTCTGATTTAACACAAAATTTCTTCTCTGAGAGAACCTAATGTTTGCTCTTAAGGTCTTCAACTGATTGGATGAAACCAACTCACATTACTGAGAGTAATCTACTCAAATTCAACTTATTATAGATGTTAATGACATTTATAAAACATATTCACACCAATATCTGGACAAGGCTTTGACAAATATCTGGACAATGTTTTGACCAAACAACTGGGCACCAGAGCTTAGCCAAGTTGACATACAATTTAACCATCATACCTATTAACAAAGAAGCCTCCCAAGGTTCTTTCAGACTTCTGTCCACCCTTAGCTTTCTAAGACAAGAATGGCATGTTTCTACATGAATGTTATCTTTCTGTCTTCATGTTCACAAGGAACACATAGTTAATCAATTATGGTACTCTTTTCCACTGAGTTCAGAAATGCTTCTCAACCCAATGCTCCAAAATGTCACTTCCATTTTACTAAAGCTAGCATGCAAAATAAGTGTATTGACTCGCCCTTCTTAAGCAATTTAGTCACCTTGTGCTTTTAGCTTTTGTTTCTCTCCTGATTGTCACAATACAATTGTAAGCTGGATACTGAATATATAAGAATCATTCCAAAAGAGACTGTAGTCAGAGATTAATGCAAGAAAAGAAACAATGGAACCTCAAAAATCCTCTGGTCCAAATGATAACATCTCATAAGTCGAATAATGCATAGGGCAGTTAACTAAGTGTAAGGCAGTGGGAGACTTAGGGAGGTGCTCCAGTTAATGTCAAGAGTGAAGAGTTAAAACTTCATGGACCAAAGGGGACGAGACTTATGCAAAAGAGGATTTCCATGTCAAACCCAAGATGAGTGGATGGTGAGGATACTCTGAGTTTGAGAAGGATACATCCTGGGCTTTAAAATTGTGTTATTCCCAATGGAGGAGCCACTAATAGCGGTTAGTAGAAAGGCTACAACCAATGCTTCTTTACAACACAGCTGGGAAGACGCTAAGCCTGGTTTTAAGGCTTCCTAGTCAAGAAGAATGAGTATTATGATACAGTGCAGGCTTCTGCTGCCAATGCAGAGTTCAGTCAGGGATCCTCTGGAAAATAGCATAAGAAGGCTGATCAATATATGAGTCTGAAACTGGCTTTAATTGTCACTTCAGGTCCATTGCACTGAATTTTATTGGGTTTGACTGATCTTTTATCAATATTGTATACAATATTATCTTTTATACTCATCTTTATCTTTTGCTTCTTTATTTCTCTTCAGGACTTGAACAATCACCAATATCATACAATCAAAATACCACATTTATCTTACAGCATCTCCTTCATGCTCACTGTCAAAACAGCAAATCCTATAACCTTTCTCCATTCCTTTCCCTCGTCCCCTATCCTTTCTGTTCATTTATCCTTTTTTACCTGCACTTTTCTGTAAAGATCTCTTTACGGACCTCCTAGCCTCCCATTCTTGCCATCTGACACAATTTCTGCCCCTTCTAATAGATCAAAGAACCTTAAAGCATGATTCTGCTAATGTTGCTTCTTTCATCAAGGGCTTTTGATAAGTCCTATAACCTTATAGTGTAAAATCCAAATTCTTTAATTTAATATTCAGTGTCTCCCATAACCTAACCCAGGCCATCTTTGCAACATTGTCCTCAGCCAGTCTCCTATTTTGAAAGATATAATCCAGAAGACTGTGCTACTTGCCATTTCCAGAAAATGCTTGGCATTGTTCATTTGCATGCCCTTCCATATGTGTTTTGCCTACTGGTTGGTTTCTATTTCTCTATTAGTTCATTCTTCAAAATCAGCTATAAAACTATTTCCTTTACAATGAATTCTCATTCTTTTCAATGAACTACTATATCACATGTAACAAATAGCATTTTACCATAGTTACCTCAAAAGAGACTGTATTTCCTTACCATATAAACTCATGAATGATAAGAATCATTTTTTCACTCACTTTTTTTTTTTTTCCAACAGTGTCTTTCACACATTAGATGTACACTGTATGTTTGGTAAGTGGAATAATACACTGAAGAGTGAATCAATCCTTGGAGCAAGCTCATTCTCAGTCATCTCTCATAATCCATGTGAATGAAAGATTGGCTTAATCAGAGATGATTACAATCTCAAACAAATCCCTCAACTTCACAGTATACACCGCTCTAGCAAATCTTTTTTTCCTGAAGCAATTTACGAGTAGCAAAAAATTCAACAGGAGTTGCTTCCTTCACTCTATACACAGTCTCATTTATTCTTATATTATTTCATTCAGCGAGCATTTGCTGTGTTTTTAATGTATTCCAGGCCTAATGTTAGATTCTAGAATCACAGAGAACATAGTTCCTGTCTTCAAGGGCTTTCAATGGGGATGGTTGAAAAGGTCAACTATCATAATTACGGTAGAGTATGACGAGGTGTCTAACAGAGAAATACGGATGGCCTTGGAAGGCAAAGGAGGGGCACCTAAGCCAAATCAAAATTCAGTGACAATTTCGCCGAGACAGCAGTATCTCTGCTGAATTGTTAAGGGAAAAGAGAAGTTATATAAATGAACACGTTTGAAGAAGGCAGCCCAGTGAGGAGAAGAACTGCATATGTGAGAGCACAGAGGCGTGGGTGAGCAGGACGGGCTTTAGGATTTACAAGCAGTTGACTCACAGAAAACAACACTAGAGTGGGTTCATTTCCTATGGCTTTTGTAACAAATTACTACAAACTTGGTGCCTTAAAACAGAATAAATTTATTTTCTCACAATTCTTGAGGCCAGAACTTGGAAACCAGTTCACTGAACTGAAGTCAAGGTGTCAGCAGGACCATATTCCCTCTTGAGGCTCTAGAGAAGAATCTAAGCTATTCCTTGCTTCTTCCAGATTCCGGTGGTTATTGGCATTCTTAGTCTTGTGTCCACATCATTCCAATGTTTGCCTCAGTTGTCACAAAGCCTCATCTTCATATGATGGTCTAATCTCACTCCGCTTTTCTCTTATGAGGCTATATGTGATGATATTTAAGGCCCGCCTGGATAATCCAGGATGATCTCCTCACCTCAAGATCCTCCACTTAATCATATCTGCAAAGACCCTTTTCGCCCCCAAATGCAGTAGCATAGCATCTACAGTTTCAAGGGAACAGAATGTGGACATACCTTTGGGGGGAGCCATTTTCAACCTACCATATAAGTCTTATGAAATGCCTTGTATGCTAATCTAGCAGGAATATCCATAGGCAAACAAATGAAGAAAAGTCATAAGGCAATGCATGCCCCCAAATACATGGGACCACAGGTAAAATGCTGAAATATAAATATCTAAGGTTCATATTTCTCTAAAGAAAGAAATCAATTAAATTTTAGCAATACTTTGATATGGGTTTGGAGTAAAAACAGAGTCCCTGAAGGTCTGAGGCAGCAACAAGCTCTTTAGGCATAACAAAGAGGAAACATTGTTTTTGATGCTCCAGAAAAGGAATGGAAGATGAGACAGAAATGATAGATGAGTGGAGTTAGGGGAGAGAGAGAAGCCAAGATTACAGTCAAGGCTGTGTATCCATCAAGATACTCTAAAGAATACAAGAACAAAGATGTAGTACAGGAATTCGATTTTAGACAATTGTAGCAGAAGCTGAGAAAGTGAATGGCTGGAATTGATGAACATTATCACTTCTGGGAGAAGCTCTTGGCTCCTCAGTGGGCCCACGGACAGTGGCCTGGTGATGGGCCTGGGGCCACAGTTACCAACAGAGCCAGCAGTTAGAAAGACAAGCTGGGATGCTCAGGGTACCCCTTTATCTACATGTCACTGTCTAACCATAACAACTTTCTGAGAGCAGTGGTTTCCACTTCACTTCCACCTTCTAAGTCCCATGTAATTTTTCTTTTGACAAACTCTTATTTCCTGTTACTTTCTTTTGCTTTGCTGAGTAACAAAAAAAGGTGTTTTGTTTTGTTTTGTTTTGTTTTTTGTTCATTTGTTTGTTTTTTAGTGAGCCAATAATGGTTAGAGTGAGGGGATCCCAGTCTTAGCCCAGTGGACACAACATATTCCAGTAGAGCCTATAAAATATGCACAAAGGAACTCCAAATCTTTGATAAAGTCCAGGCTCACAAATAGTTTCCTGGAGTGAAATAAGACAGCACAGATATCATGTGTGAAAAAGACACTAGGCGGAGAAAATCCCAGAAACAGAACTCCCTCCTCCAGATTCACCAACATCTCAAAGAGTGTTGAGCTTCGGCAAACCACAGAAGATTTAAGCTAATCCACCTTGATCTTGACAGAAAAAAAGGCTCCTTTCTGACTAGGTGTATGATAATTTATCCAAGTCTGTAAGTTAGGGCTTTATAGACAGATACAAGATGATTCTAAGATTCACAGTAATAAATCTTTGGAAAGACTCTTTGACTTCTCCCCCAAATCTTCTTTCTTTATTTTGTTAATTTATTTTGACTTGATGCAAGTCAAATTTATTTTGACTTGTTAATTTTTTTTTACTTGATTTATTTTTTATTGAGTCAACCTGTTAGACTGACTTCAAAGTCTCAGAACTTTAGTTACTTTCTGAGACTCATAGGCCAATCCTACCCCTGCCTCCTAATGGGAAAATCTCTTCTGAGCTCACAAAAAGGAAAGTTAGGTCATCAATTCCTAGTGTCATCTACTACAATTCATGCTGCAAGAAGCAGTCCCAGAAAGTGTGCTAACCAGGTCTTTGTTCAAGTACACATGTGATTGGTGTCCTTAAAAACACAGTGTGTACCCGATGTCCTTAAAGCCCATCTGAATTCTCATAGGGGCCAGCCAGGTGGTCTTCATATTTGAAGACAACTCAGAGATTCACCTCACTTGTGAAAAAGTCAGCTTCCACCAGTCAACAGACTCAGTCTGAGTGTATGAGGGTGAACCATAAACAGCAATGACATAAGTAAATCCATCTTATTATCAGAAAAAAAATATAGATACTATTTTTTTTTACTAACTGACTTTACAAAATACTTTTGCAGACAGTTGTGTGTTATAACAGTCCCTCAAAATGGAGGATAAAAATTGTTATTCCCTTATTAATCTTACCTAAACTGGGGAAAGAGACATCAAGACTCTCCCCTAATACAGCATAATGAATGAGCATCAGAACAGACCCTGAATTCTCTCCACTCTGCATCTGAATGGACATATCTATCCTTTCAAGAGTTGAAAAGAAATTCTCAGGAAATAACCACATTCAATTTCACAGTATTATCAGGAGAGGAAAAGGTAAAACACGTTTCTCCTCCATTATAAATAGAAAAATCAAGTCCTATACAAATAAGTGCTCAAAGATGCATAGCCAGTCAGATACAGATAAGTGAGACCTCAAGACTTAGCATCCGAGCTTCTTCACAGATTCTTAATCCTAACCACATCAAAGAACAAGAGGGAAATGTGGAAGGCAAGAAGACATTCCCTCTAAAGTAAGCAGCCCTTATACCCGGCCTCAGGCAATTCCATGATCTTAGCTTTTAATTTGTAACTTAAAAAGCCTAGTCAGCCAAAATGACATTGATTTTATTGCATATTCCAAGATATCATAAGGATAATTAATCTCCTAAAAAACAATACAGTCTGTTGTATCTCCAGAGAAGCAAGGGGCTAAGTTTGTTCTTGGTGAATTACACCCAACGGGTACCACTAACCTTCAAATGTGCTACTATATTATTTAACTTTTAGACAGTTTAATACAGTTCCTGATTATTAATATGATTTTAATATCTGATAGTGCAAAAGGGTAATAATGTTGTAGAGCTAAGACAAGTGAAAAAGATAAAATTAACTCACTGCTGGTGAGTGATGCTAAAAATACACATTTTTACTTGGTTCTAACTTAACAATTCAGAAGAAAAAATAGCCAATCAATCAGAGAGCCAGAAAAAAAGGGGGATTGACTAAATTATCTTTTTGTCCCCATATAATTCAATAAAATTGAGATATGAAGGTGTTTCAATCATCCAGAGGAAGAGGTATTTATATGACAAGTATTTGCTGAGCACTTACTGTGTACAAGGCCCTGGACTAGGCATCCAGGCTCTAAAACCCTCTTTTCTCAAGTGTTTACATTTTCACTGGTGAGTCAGATGGGAAAGGAAAAGATCACACTCTGCTACATGCTACAATAAATATATGTATCCTGGCTTTTTCTTCCTGGATAAGCCCAGGATATCACACAGAAAAGGTACAAGCAGATGAAGGAGATCAGTTTCCTTACCTAAGAGAAAGGAAAAGAAAGAGGAAGGGAAGAGGTAAAAGAGGCATATAAGCAGAGGTTTCATCCATCTTGTTTGCGGTCTTATCCACGGCCTGGCATATTGTTTCCATCACCTGATAAGTATTTATTGGGCAGATAGATGAACTCAGGTGCAAGGATGTGAGAAGTTTTGTTATCTTAACTCATATTTAACCACAATTTTCTATCTGCTTTCTAATTCAGGTTCACCATCCATTCATTATTAGCAATGCCAAAAACACGAAAACATCTGAAAAACAGAAGTATTTTCCTAATTCATTTGGTGTCAAAATACAGCCTGACTATCTAATTTGGTGAAAAAACCTGACCTGGACTGACATTAGGTTATTTTAAATCTTTATTTACCCTAATTTGTTGTGAATATATATCCATATTTCTGCTGAGAAAGTAATAGTGTGTTCAGTAAGTGGAGTGCTGCCCCAGCCCTCACAGGGGGTTTTATATAATATGCACTAAAAGTACTGTGGCACCTTTTAAAACTGGGAGCATTTTTGAATTCCAAAACACAATTATCCCCAGAGTTTCAGATAAGAAACTATAGACTTGTAAAATAATATAATTGTAATAATATAATAAGCCTGATAAAATTCACAGATCTAATCAACTTTCTTCTTTATCTCCTTCTGCCTTATTGTTCAAGATCTGTCTTATGCCAACTTCAGTGCAGGTTGATGTGTTGTCTTACTGTGGCCCTGGTTCATTGACTCCCCTAGTATGTGGCCAACTCCAGTCCAACCCCCCACGTGAGGCTGACTTATCCAGGGACTCAATATTGGCTCAAAATGGCCAAAGGGACCTCTCATACCTGACCCTGATATATTGTCACTATTTTGGTGATCATAAACTGTATAATACCTCTTTAATAGTAACGGAGATAGGGTTCACCTGCTGCGTGGCAAATGGAAAGAAAGAGAAAAGTAAGAAATTACCTTCACCTTAATGGGAATGGACTATTGCTGGATGCCTCAGAGACCAAAAAGTTCTATACGCTGAAAGAAGAAAGTATGGAGAAGCAAGGGATCGAGTCAAAGACAAACATGTCTATCGCAAATCCTCACAAGGACAAACCCTAAACAGGAAGGTATAAACAATCTACTTGTACTGAGTAATTAGTATATGGTATGAATTAGATGCCACAGCCAATGATTAGTTGTCACATTTAATCCTCACAATTATCCAGGGAGATCTATTTAGATATGTTTATTTTACAGAGAAGGAGGAAAGTTATATTAAGATTGAAACACTTCCCCCCAAAGCCAGAATTGGGAAGAGGCAAACCTAGGATTAGAACACAGATAGGTATCTCCCACCTACAATGCCACACCACCTCACACAGCTCTGTGCTGAAAGTCACATGTAAAAGGATGCTAGTCTGAAAACGAGAGTGACCCTCACTTTGCACTCCTAGGTATGTACATAACGCCTATTTTATCACTAGTTAGCATCAGTCAATAGTGAGTAATCAATAGGCCTTGCTCTTGTGCATACGGTCATCTGATTTATACTTATTGTTAACAACAGCAGTGGAGTGTTGCATAACTATTAGAGCCTGGGCCTCACGCTGGACATTTAACTCATAGTGAATCATCTTCTCCTGTGCCTTGCAAGAAAGCTTTAAAATCTCTGAGATTAAAGGAAGTCGAGTAATTTTCCTAGGGTTCCTCTGCTAGCAAATGATAGGTAAGGAATTCAAATGTATAATTCTCTAACTCTAAAACACATGCTCTTTCAACACATCATGCTGTAACACTTTCAAATAAGGAGCTATTGTTGACACTGAATCATAATGGCCATCTCTTATTCGCACTTATCCTTGAGCCATAACTAATGGAGAATATAAGGCTCATTGCGCAGCCACATTTGCTCTCTCCCAATGAACAAGAGACACAAAAGCACAAATAGAATTTCAAATGCCCTAGAATAGCCACCTGTGACTCACCTAGTTCTGGGTATGCAATCACCTTTCAGAAATATAAAACTGAAAATATATATCAGCATAATGTAATCTGCTCATTCTTTGCACACACTGAGAAAGCCATCCATGGATTCTGGCAGTTCTCCCACCTGTACACCACTGGGATCACACTGGACTAAGCTTTGGACAGGCCACCAATGATGTGAGTTTTCAAACCTTGCTCACCTAGTATATGACAGTGTGGATGATAGGGCACACAGACATAAGAAAATGGATGCTACTCTTGTCCTAAGGTTGGCAGCAAGAATATTGTCCTCTAGCCATAATACAGAATGGTATTAAAGAAGGGGAATAATCATTAGCACAGAGCTTTGCATCCACCAATTTCAAGTCTTCTCACTGCAGCCACATTCTCAATGACCTATGAGAACCTTTCATATAGCATCCCCAGCACCTAAGAACTGAAGAATTCATTGGTTCTCAACCATGCATTGGGAGATACTGCCCAATGTCCATCACCCAGGTAGTAGTAGTGATGGGATTTGGATATGTGAGTGGGGTGTGAGAAGTGTTGCTTTTATCATATGGATTGGAGGTCTATCCTTTACAGGAAAGAGATCAGAAATCAAAAGGTGGTTCAAGAGATGGTCCCACAAAAAAATGAAGATACCAATTCCTTTATTGGTAAATACTGCCATAGAACTGTCCTTTGGTCCCAAGCTTATGGTTAAATGCTGATTTCAGATTATTTCTTTGCCCCTCAATCCCTCAAACCATCACACTCCTCTGACACAAAAGGTGTTGTGGAAAACCAGCATCACCTCAGGTATTGAAATAAGTACGTTTTGTATTTTCTAAAAATTTATCCATAAACAATAAATAATGAGGGTAAAGAGAGTAAATAGGGAAAATAATATGAGAATTCTCAATCAAAGGTACATATATCACATTTCTTGATTTTAAATACAACTAAAAAAAATAAGGGTCAACCTAGAAAGGAACATCATACAAAAGATAATAGTGCTCACCCCTGTCCTAGAATTAACTCTTTTTCACCCTCCCTTAATTCTGCATCTTACTTCATCCTCAAATTTAACCTTTACATGAGTATATGGATAGGATATCACTACTTGATTATCTAGTTCTGCACCTGTAGGGGTTTTTGGCTAAGGATAAGAGTATGTAACGTACTATACGGTCAACACACTATGGCCTGCCAGTTCACAATCAGCCATGCCCTGTTTTTATATGACCTGGAGGCTGAGAATGTGTTTTATATCTTTAAAGAGTTGTTAAGAATAAAAAGGAAGAAGAGAAGGAGAACAAGGATATGTGACAAAGATCGTATGTGGCCCCACAAAGCCTAAAATATTTACTACCTAAAATAGTTACTAAAAATATTTTTACAGAAAAAGTCTGCTGACCTCTAGATTAATAATTTGAACACTAAGCACTCTTAGAACAGGGATGGTGACTCCAATTCTGCTTCTATAGCACTGATTGCTCAAACACTGTGCCAAAAGGCCCAACTCAGGATATATTTTTAATAATTAAGATAATGGATAGGCATCTGCTAATGTGCCACATCTGTATGTGGTCTGGAAACAGTTATCAAATATAAAGTCCCACGCAACTTAGCAAAGGATCAAGTTTTGCTGCTTATTCAGAAGAATGCCCTCATTTTGCCTTATGATTATTACCAATAGCCCTGTTCTCCAAGTCTTTATGTCCATGTTAGTGACCCAGGGCCCAAGCAGCTATCCTGAGCTCTCTCTATCACTCCTACCTCAGTTTCCATTAATTCATTGCCATTGAGCAGCAATAAATTAGGGAAATATTGCCAAGAAGGGAATTATGAAGATCATAATTAACAAAGACGACAGTTGGAGGATTTATAGTAAAGGCCGATCCCGGTCTAGTTTCACTGGGAAAGAGCATCATCTCAATCTCATTTGCCAGTAATTAGCTCTGCCTTTATTGCATTGTAAATACTGTTTTAA